>NW_027361818.1:17055000-18350000 GCF_039654945.1 Dendrobates tinctorius
CTACCATCCTAGGTGAGGGGGTAGTTCTTTCTGCCATTTCGCCCGATTTGAGATGCGCCCTAGAGGAATTTCAGGAGGATAAACCTGAGCGTTGCCCTATGGGAAAATTGTATGTTCCTGACCAGTGGAGAAAGAGAGTGATGTCTGAAATTCATTGCTCCGCATTGGCTGGTCATCCAGGTATTTTTGGTACCAGAGATTTGGTGAGTCGGTCCTTTTGGTGGCCTGCCTTTTCTCGTGACATCAGGAATTTTGTACAGTCCTGTGGGACTTGTTCTCGGTCTAAACCCTGTTCTCGTTCTAGTGGGTTGCTGATGCCCTTGCCGGTGCCCAAGAGGCCATGGACCCATATCTCAATGGATTTTATTTCTGAGCTTCCTGTCTCTCAGAGAATGACTGTTATCTGGTTGATTTGTGATAGATTTTCGAAGATGGTCCATCTTGTACAACTCCCAAAGTTGCCATCTTCTGCTGAGTTGGTGCCCTTGTTTTTACAACAGGTGGTTCGATTACATGGGATTCCTGAGAACATTGTGTCCGACAGAGGAGTCCATTTTGTTTCCAGATTCTGGAAAGCCTTTTGTTCCAATCTGGGAATTCAGTTATCTTTCTCCTCCGCGTTTCATCCCCAGACCAATGGACAGACTGAGAGAACAAACCAGACCTTGGAGTCTTATTTTAGATGTTTTGTATCTGCTGATCAGGACGATTTGGTCTCATTTTTGCCCTTGGCCGAATTGGCGCTGAACAATAGAGCTAGTTCTGCCACTTTGATGTCACCCTTTTTCTGTAATTTTGGGTTTCATCCTTGGTTCTCTTCAGGGCAAGTGGAATCTTTGTCCTGCCCAGGTGTGGACACTGTGGTTAAGAGAATGCAGCAGATATGGGACCAAGTGGTGGATAAGTTGTCACTTTCTCAGGAAAAGGCCCAGTGATTTTCTAACCGGCATAGGACCATTGGTCCCCGGTTTAAAGTTGGTGATATGGTTTGGTTGTCGTCTAAGAATATTCCTATGAAGGTTGCATCTCCTAAATTTAAGCCAAGATTTATTGGTCCTTATAAGATTTTGGAAATTTTTAATCCTGTTTCGTTTCAATTGGCTCTTCCAGTTACGTTCAAGATCCATAACGTATTTCACAAATCTCTGTTGAAGAAGTTTGTTGAGCCAGTGGTTCCTATGGCAACACCTCCTGACCCTGTGTTGGTCGAAGGCAATGTGGAATATGAGGTAGAGAAAATATTGGATTCTCGTTTGGTTAGACGGAGACTCCAGTATTTGGTCAAATGGAAGGGTTATGGTCAGGAGGATAATTCTTGGGTCTCTGATATTCATGCCAATAGATTGGTTCGTGCTTTTCACCGGGCCCATCCTGATCGGCCTGGTGGCGTGGATGAGGGTTCGGTGACCCCTCCTCAAGGGGGGGGTACTGTTGTGGGTTAATTCTCACCAGTTGTGACTTCCCGCTCTGGACTCCCTCTGGTGGTGACGGGAGGTGGTGCGGCTGGTTTGATCGGTGGAGATCTGCCACCTGAGAATGAAGATGACGATTGGATCTCAGGATTCTCAGATTGGATTTAAGACAGCCGACGCCCTATTCAGTTGCTGGTGATTCCTTCTGCTTGTCAGCTCTTGGTTTTCAGCTCTTTTCCAGTCATCAAAAGCTAAGTTTTTCTGCTAATGTTCACACTTGATTTTGTTGGTCTATTCAGTTTTTTGTGTGGTCTGCCAGCCCCGGCTGGGGGCTGAGCTGAATTTCCACTCTTATTTATCAGTATTTTGCCAATTGGCTTTTTGTCCCTTTCTAGTTCGGTCTCTTTTTGCTCTGTCTCAGAATATTTCAGAGTGCTGATATAATGGGAGAAGTCTAGTGACTTCAGGGTTAATTTTGCTATCAGAAGTGTTGGACATTATTTTGTAAGGTGTTTTGCATGTTGCAGATAGTGTCTTTCCTTTCCCTTCCTTTCTAGTTAGTTTGGGCCCCATCATTTGCTCAGCCTATTTTCCTGCCTGTGTTTGTGCCTTCATCTTGTTTCACCGTCAATACATGTGTGGGGGCTATCTATTCCTTTGGGGTCTGCTATGGGGCAGTTAGTTTTCCCTTTTCTTGCTTTAGGCTTATGTAGTCCTCCGGGCGTGACGAGGCATCTAGGTTCATCGTAGGCATGCTCCACGGCTACTGCTAGTTGTGTGGTAAGATCAGGGATCTGCAATCTGCATAGTTACCAACCACTCTGTTTTCTGTGGCTTAGCTTGTTTGCATTTTTCTCAACGGTGACCCATTCATAACACATAACATTTCTTATATATTCCTTGGTATTCATGACATTTTTCATAAATTCTCCTCTATGTGATGTCATTACCCCACATTCCATAGATACTGAGTTTTGATTCATACAGCCGCAATTTATTTCCTGCTACTCTGGTAATTGACGTCTTACCTTATTCACTAATCTATATATATAATCATCTTATGGTATCTCTCTGTAACCAAAATCCCGCTGCGCTGGCGTAGTCCTCAATTAGAAGGATGCACGCCACCGCAACCATCGGGAGATCAGCGGCGCTCCCGACGGTTGCAGCGGGTGATCTCCGGGCGAACGGGCGTCAGCGTCGATGCAGCCGGGAGGTGACTGGCGCTAGTCGGTACCCAGGGTCCGAAGAAGAGGAGAAGAGACTTCTCCTGACCCTCGGTACCATAAACATGTAAAAAACAGAATTAAAATAAAAAATAGTGATCTACTCACCTTCCGACGGCCCCCGGACTCTGTCCCTCCTCTCCACGCTCCAGGCATCTTCCGGTCCCAGTAATGCTTTGCGCGAAATGCTGCTGATGACGTCGCACTCTTGTGAGAGTGACATCAGCAGCGGTCTTTGGCGCAAAGAAGTACTGGGAACGGAAGATGCCTGGAGCGTGGAGAGGAGGGACAGAGTCCGGGGGCCGTCGGATGGTGAGCATATCAATTTTTTTATTTTAGTCTCCCGCTGGCCATATTCTAGAGTACCCGATGCTTTAGAATCGGGCCAGCAGCTAGTAGAAACATATTCATTTTATATTCACCATGAATAATAACGTTAACCCCACATGTCATGGTCTTCTGTTTTCCTTTAGATTTTCTTCCATGGCTTTTTTGTGAAAAATGGAAGAGAAGAAGTGGTGGAATGTAACCTCGATCTTCCCGGGCAAGATGTTTGCGAATATTATGATGAACACAATGAAGAAAAATGGGTGTGCCAGCGACCAAAAACGCTGCCATGTGACGCCTATCGAGACCACTCGTCAGGGGGATTCCGGGATGTCTTTAGTAAAAGGGAGAAAAAGTTCTTTGCAAAGTAACTATTCATCATTACTTGTCAGACTCGAAGTAACGCTCATCATTTACTGAATTTACTAGGTCAGCTTAGAAAACATTTTCTTTATTATAAGGTGATTCCTATTATCTGCCTCTCTGATGGTGAGAAAGAAGTCGAAGGCTCAGTGAGCAAATTAATACAACGAGGCCAAACTACTTCTAAAAAATGAGCCACTTATTGCTGCATAAACGATACACGTACACACACGAGGACTTGTTCTTTCGAAGAACGAGTTGCACCATTCATTTAACCATACAGTGTACTGGAAAACGAGAAAAAAAAAATCCAACTGCTGTAAAACTGTGGAAAAAAACCACAATTCTGACATTGTTTTTTGGGAATTATTTTTATGGCAAAAACAACCTTGCCTTATGATTCTGCTCAGCCGTACGATGACGGCCATGACTAAAATGGACAATTTTTATGTTATTTTAGTGGTAAATCATAAGCTTGAGAATATTTTGGGGGATTGTGTCCCCAATCATTTTTGGAGCTGTGTGATGGCTTATTTTTTTGTAGAGGTAAACAACATTTTATTTATATTTTTTGCGGGATAGATATGAAATTTTGATCACTTGTTACAGAGCTTTATGTGATATTGCACTGACTCAAACAATTCAATTTTGTCGCTCTTGATTTTTTTTTTCCATTTACGGTGTTTTTTGATCAGGTTAATTGTTTTGTTTTGTTTTTTTTGATAGATTGGACTTTTCTGAGCGCGGTGATACCATATATGTGTATTTTTTTATTTTTTTATTTTTACTTGGGTTTAAACGGGGGGTGATCGGAACATTTTCTTTACTTCTCACTGTATTTGTCTGTGTGTCTCATAGGGGACTAGTAATGATCATCTAATCGCTTGAGCTATAAAAAGCGATGTCATGGCATTGCTGCATATAGGAAATATCATGATCTCCACTGAAGTCCGGCCACAGACTAGGTTTCAGGGGAGCCCTGGAATGCAAGTTTTGGGGTCAACAGACCCCCAGCTATTACAGCAACCCAACAGTGACTGCTAATTAAGTCACGGTATGATGTGCCATGCTGCCGACGCACTGCTAATGCCGCCGATAGAGTTTGATACCAATATTTAACAGATAACACACCCATCACCTGCGGAATATGGGGCGCGCTCACCCCCTGAGCCTGCGCCGTGCACCCGCTACCAACTCATACCGGACATGTTCGTTGAACATCGGATAAGCGGTTACACCCATTTACTACAATATTAAGACATTTCAGGAAATCTCTGCAGACAGCAGTTCACTTTTCAATCACTGTGTATACATGACAAATACTGTCTGATGCGGAACATTCATTGTCCTCCGTATTCCATTCTTACTGTATTATTGTTTTATATGGTGTTTTGTCATTTTCTTTAAGAGATCTTATTGATCAAGAAATTTCAACAAGTGTGAAGCCGTTCAATGTACTTCCCCAAAAACAACTCAATAATGGTAAATGATCTATCTATCTATCTATCTATCTATCTATCTATCTATCTATCTATCTATCATTTATCAATGTGTTATCTAACTATTATCTATTAATCATCTATATATTATCTGTAAGATCTATCAATTATCTACTTATCTATATTATCTATTCGATATCTACTATCTATCTATCTATTATATATTATCTATCTATCTTTCATCTATCTATCTCCTATATAACTTCTATCTATCATCTATCTATGTGTTAGCTAACTATTATCTATTATTCATCTATATATTATCCATGTGATCTATCAATTATCAACTTGTCGATCTATTATCTATCTACCTACCCTTTATCTATCTATGTATCTATCTTTCTATCTATCTAAAATCTGCCATCAATAACTTTAATTCAACTATGAATTATATTCACTGCTAACCTTTCTGAAAAAATAATAAAATAATAAAATTGCTCCCATGTTTGCAGCCACAATACCATGCACATCGAAGCTTAAAAATCCAAACCCATCAGGATTTTATTACCAGGACGTCTGGAATTCTCTCGCCTGTTCTAATCAGCATTTCAATGATTCCAAAGATGTGGCCAAATGTCTTTCTGGGAAGATGGTCTACATGTTCGGAGACTCCACACTCCGAGGCTGGTGGGATTACTTGGTGAAGTTTGTGCCAAGTAAGTAGCTGCAGTTGGGTTCATTCTATAGTTTGATAAATAGCATTCCCACGATCAAAAGGGTTAGGAAGGATCACAACTGCGTCAGAGCTCCCACCTCAGATTTCATCTTAAGAACTGGCAAATATTTTGTGGTTTTTAACGTTAATGACGTCCACCTAACTCCATCTATCACGTGACAGAGCCGGCACCACCAACATTTCGGATTCCATCATGTGAAGTACAGGGAAATGAACATGTAAGCGCAGATATGAGATGATCTGCAAAAGTTCCAGATTTTTTGGTCTCAGAATCTTGTGATATCCACTGATAACAAGTTAAAGGATAACTTGCACATCACAATATAAAAACTAAGGCTACTTTCACACATCTGTTTTTGCTATTCCGGCGGCGTGCGGCAAAAAGCTGGAGTGCCGGAAGCGGCCCAGAACGGATGCATCGGAGAGAGATGAGTGTGAAGTTCCGGCGCTCTGTTATGGGCATGATGAGTCGCACTGAGGATGAGATCCGGGCATGCGCAGAGGGAAAATGCCAGAAAGCGGTGGCCGGATGAGGTGAAAGACTGATCCGGCGGCCGGAAGTCCTCATTCGCTTTCATTGTGACACAGTTCCGGGAGCGCCACATCCACGCTTGTCTGGCTTTTTACGCCGTACAAAAAAACGTTACAGCATGCGCTCTGTCCGGCCGCCAGACACTATGTTTTTGCCGGATCCGGCAAAAAACGGAACAAACGCTGGCACATGTTATGATCTATGAGAAAAAAACGCATCCGGCGGTAAAAAAAACGGATCCGTTTTAACACACACATGCCGGATCTCACCTGACGGCGAAAACCAGATGTGTGAAAGAGGCCTTAGTCGGTAAAACTTCAGGGATTTCAATCTGTCCAGTTCAGAAGCAGAAGTGATTGTGAATCAATGTAAGTTGTCAGACGTCTACTATGCCGCAAGCAAATGTCCAGCAATGATCCCAGGAGCATTGGAGAGGAAGCGGCAATAAGAACCCAAAAAGGGAGAACGTTTTATCCTTAGGTGGTGGCCGCAGACTATTTTGCCTCTCTTAGGACTCACTCATATGTCAGTTTTACAAGTACAAGTGATAGCCATATTTTTCCCAATGAACACTCATTCCTATGATGGTCTTTTGGGCTGTCGACACTTCAGTAATTTGGTGGAGAAGGAGCGGTCTTTGTAAAATTGCAGAGACATGAGCGATGATATTCATCTGAGTGCAACATCAATCTTAGCAATTATTATTATTATTATTATTATTATTATTATTTATTATTATAGCGCCATTTATTCCATGGCGCTTTACATGTGAGGAGGGGTATACATAATACATACAAGTGCAGTAATCGTAAGCAATACAAGTCACGACTGGTCCGGGAGGAGAGAGGACCCTGCCCGCGAGGGCTCACAATCTACAACGGGATGGGTGAGGATACAGTAGGCGAGGGTAGAGCTGGTCATGCAGCAGTTTGGTGGCAGCAATGAAAGTCTATGGGACTGAGCAATAATCTGACAGCAATCAGACGCCACCTGTGTGCTGTAAATTTTTCACTGATCATTAAATGGAGGAAGGTGAAAAATATATTGTTTTTCTCATCAAGGAGAAAAGAAAAAAAACTAATGCTACTCTGACAAAACTCTGATGACACTGACGAAAATCAGATGAAACTGACATCTGAATGAGGCCTTACAGCTGATTTTTCTATATTGCCAATATCCTTGTCACTACCTGTAGTATGGAACAGTACTTGCAACTCTGTTAGGTCATATACACTCCCTGACAGTAGTTCTGTCGCTTATCCATGCTATGTAAATAAAAGCTTATAACCCGACATTAATTTCATCCATTAGTTGTATAAATTACTCTTTTGAAAGCTGAAACCCTCCGAAATGTGCTTTCAGTTATTAAAATAGATTGGCATCAATGCAGAAATATTGATCATTTAATGGACCCAGAATGGTCAGATTTTGGCAAGACAAAAGTTTGGTCGCCTGGTCATATAATGCCCCCAATCCTAGTTTACATCCTCACCTGTGCTCAGTAAATGATGGGTTAATTAGTGGGTGTGTATAAAAAGAAACCCAGCACCCCAGACCTTCACTTGAACTGCAACTAGTAATCTGACAACAAGCCAAAAATCCACCCTGCGACCAAAGCCTGGATTATCAAGAGGCTAAAGACCAGATCCACTGCAGAGGTGGCTGGTACCTTTAATGTGTCTCAGCATCAAGTACAAAGAATTAAAAAAAGATTAGAAGAGACTGGAGATGTGTTTGACAAGCCAAGGTCCAGCAGACCCTGCAAGACAACTGCTCAAGAGGAACGTTTGTTGTTTAGAAAACGCAAAGCAAGCCCCTCTTCCACTGCAGCAGAGCTCCAACAGGCCTGGTCACCTCAAGTCCCTGTGTCAACTAGAACCGTTTATAGGATTCTGTCTCGAAATGGCCTCCATGGTCGAATCAGTGCCCAGAAGCCAGCACTAAACAAAAGGCAAATAAAAAACCGTGTGGCATTTGCAAAGTCCCACAGCCTGCAAAACAGATGGACGCTGGAAAAGTGGCAGAAGGTGGATTTCTCTGATGAATCTTCAGTAGAATTACACCATAGCCACTGAAAATACTGCAGGAGACCTACTGAAGCCCGTATGGATCCAAAATACACACAGAAAACAGTTTAATTTGGTGGTGGAAAGATCATGGTCTGGGGTTACATTCAGTATGGGGGTGTGCAAAACATTTGCAAGGTGGAAGGCAATATCAATAGCCTAAAATATCAAGAAGTATTAGCTACCTCATATATTCCAAATCATAAAAGGGGTCAAATTCTGCAGCAGGATGGTACTCCATCTCATCCATCCATCTCTACAACAAAGTTCCTCCAAGCAAAAAAGATCAAGGTGCTCAAGGACTGGCCAGCCCAGTCACCAGACATGAACATCATTGAGCAGGTTTGGGGTAGGATGAAAGAGGAAGCTTGGAAGACAAAACCAAAGAATCTAGATGAACTCTGGGAGGCATGTAAGACTGCATTCTTTGCTATTCCTGATGACTTCATTAATAAATTGTATGAATCATTGTTGAACCGCATGGATGCAGTCCTTCAAGCTCATGGAAGTCACACAAAATATTAACCCCTTTCCTACATTAGACGTACTATTCCGTCCATGTGACCTGGGACCTAAGTCCCAAGAATGGAATAGTACGTCATAGCGATCAGAGGTGCCTCCCGTGGGGAGCGCCACTGATCACGGAAGGGTGTCACCTTCTTATCACAGCTGACACCCGACACTAGGTGTCAGGGGCGGTCACGGACTGCCCCGACACATTAACCCCCGGTACACTGCGATCAAACATAATCGCAGTGTACCGGAGGATCAGGAAAGCATCGGCAGGGAGGGGGCTCCCTCCGTGCTTCCCTGAGACCCCCGAAACAGCGCAATGTGCAGCGCTGCTGCAGGGGCCTTCTTCCCTGCAAGTCCCCAGATCTAATATGGCAGCAGGGACCTTCGGGGGCCTGCAGGGAGCCGGGTTCCTCAGTGCCTGCAGAGCTCAGGCATGAGGAAGCCTGCTACAGCGCCTGTGTCAGATCGCTAATCTGTCACAGCGATCTGTGATGTGTCAGATCAGCGATCTGTCACATGACAGTGATGTCCCACCTGGGACATTGTAATAAAGTTAAAAAAAAGTGTAAAAATAATTTATAAAAAATCGCTAAATAAATTTAAAAAAATTCCCTAATAAATTCATTTTTAGAAAATAAAAAAACAATAAAAGTACACATATTTGGTATCGCCGCGTCCATAATGATCCACTCAATAAAACTGTCCCATTAGTTAACCCCTTTAGCAAACCCCTTAAAAAATAAAAATAAAAAACGAAGCAAAAAATAATGCTTTGTTATCATACTGCCGAACAAAAAGTGCAATAACGCGCGATCAAAAAGACGGATATAAATAAACATGGTACCGCTGAAAACGTCATCTTGTCCCGCAAAAAATGAGCTGCAACACAGCATCATCAGAGAAAACCTAAAAAAGTTATAGCTCGCAGAATAAAGTAATGCAAAAATAATTATTTTTTATATAAAATTGTTTTCATTGCATAAAAGCGCCAAAACATAAAAAACGACATAAATGAGGTATCGCTGTAACCATACTGACCCGAAGAATAAAACCGCTTTATCAATTTTACCACAGGCGGAATGGTGTAAATGCACCCCCCCAAAAGAAATTCATGAAACGCTGATTTTTGTTCATTCTGCGTCCCAGAAATCGGAATAAAAAGCGATCAAAAAATGCTGCATGCCCGAAAATGGTACCAGTAGAAACGTCAACTCATCTTGCAAAAAATAAGACCTCACATGACTCGGTGGGTCAAAACATGGAAAAATTATAGCTCTCAAAATGTGGTGATGCAAAAACTATTTTTACAATAAAAAGCGTCTTTTAGTGCACGACAGCTGCCAAATATAAAAACCGCCATAAATAGTAAATCAAACCCCCCGTTATCACCCCCTTAGTTAGGGAAAATAATAACATTTTAAAAAAAAATTATTTATTTCCATTTTCCCATTAGGGTTAGGCTTAGGGTCAGGGCTAGGGTTAGGGTTAGGGCTAGGCTTAGGGCTAGGGTTAGGGCTGAGATTAGGGTTAGGGGTCTGTTGGGGTTAGGGTTGGAGTTAGAATTGGGGGGGTTTCCACTGTTTTGGCACATCAGGGGCTTTCCAAACGTGACACGCGTCCGATCTAAATTCCAGCCAAAAAAGTCAAATGGCGCTGCTTCCCTTCCGAGCTCTGCCATGCGCCCAAACAGTGGTTTATCCCCACATGTGGGGTATCAGCGTACTCAGGACAAATTTCACAATAACTTTTAGGGTCCTGTTACCCCTGGGAAATAAAAATTGGCGGTGAAAAGATCATTTTTGTGGAAAAAATATGATTTTTAAATTGTACGACTGTACGTTATAAACTTCTGTGAAGCCCTTGAGGGTTCAAAGTGCTCACCACATATCTAGATAAGTTCTTTGGGGGGTCTAGTTTCCAAAATGGGGTCACTTGTGGGGGATTTTCACTGTTTAGGCACACCAGGGGCTCTCCAAATTTGACATGGCATCCGATCTGAATTCCAGCCAATTTTGCAGTGAAAAGGTCAAACAGCGCTCCTTCCCTTCTGAGCTCTGCCATGCGCCCAAACAGTGGTTCCCCCCCCCCATATCAGGTATCAGCGTACTCAAGACAATTTGCACAATAACTTTTCCTGTCCAATTTCTCCTGTTACCCTTGGTAAAATAAAAAAGTGAACCTGAATTAATTTTTTTTGTGAAAAAAATGTTCATTTATTTTAAACATTCAAAAAATTCCTGTGAAGCACCTGAAGGGTTAATAAACTTCTTGAATCTGGTTTTGAGTACCTTGAGGGGTGCAGTTTTTAGAATGGTGTCACTTTTGGGTATTTTCTATCACATAGACCCCTAAAAGTGACTTCAAATGTGATGTGGTCCCTAAAATTAAAATGGTGTTGTAAAAATGAGAAATCGCTTATAACTTCCTAACAAAAAAAAATTTGGGATCCCAAATTGTGCCAAATTGTGCTGATGTAAAGTAAACATGTGGGAAATGTTACCTATTAAGTTTGAGTGCCATATCTCTGTGATTTAAGAGCAGTGGAAACCCCCCAATTCTATACTAATAGATCACAGACTGAATATGAGTCAACAGTGTGACGCAGCAGCAAAAAAGGCAAATGCAATTCTAGGATGTATTAACAGAAGCATACAGTCTAGATCACGTGAAGTCATTATTTCCCTCTACTCCTCTTTGGTCAGACCTCATCTGGAATATTGTGTCCAGTTTTGGGCGCCACATTTTAAAAAAGACATCAACAAACTGGAGCAAGTTCAGAAAAGAGCGACCAGAATGGTGACCGGTCTGCAAACCCTGTCTTATGAGGAAAGGTTGCAGGATTTGGGAATGTTTAGTTTGCAAAAGAGAAGACTGAGAGGAGACTTAATAGCTGTCTACAAATATCTAAAGGGCTGTCACATTGTAGAAGGATCATCTTTATTCTCATTTGCACAAGGAAAGACTAGAAGCAATGGGATGAAACTGAATGGGAGGAGACACAGATTAGATATTAGAAAAAACTTTTTGACAGTTAGAGTGATCAATGAGTGGAACAGGCTGCCACGAGAAGTGGTGAGTTCTCCTTCATTGGAAGTCTTCAAACAGAGGCTGGACAGACATCTGACTGGGATGATTTAGTGAATCCTGCTTTGAGCAGGGGGTTGGACCAGATGGCCCAGGAGGTCCCTTCCAACTCTATGATTCTATGATTCTACTTTCTGTGGGCGACAAAACTTTTGTCTTGCCAAAATCTGACCATTCTGGGTCCATTAAATGATCAATATTTCTGCATTGATGCCAATTTATTTTCTTAACCTAAACCACATTTCAGAGGGTTTCAGCTTTCAAAAGAATAATTTATACAACCAATGGATGAATTTAACGTCAGGTTATAAGCTTTTACTTACATGACATGGATAAGCGACATAACTTCTGTTAGGCTGTATACTTCTCAACATCCTAGTTTAGCTTTGTAATAATTAAGGATGGGTGGATTCATGAATGTTCATGTTCGCCGGCATCGACCAAACTGTAAAAAAAAATTCATTTCAGTTACCCGGAAATCCAGCAGTTCCAACTGTGCTGCTCTGACTGGTGGCAACTTTATTGAAGTCACCACCGGTAACAGTTGCTAAGTATCGTGGGCTTCCACGGGTTTTCACGCTGCCACACAGTGGCTATGACCAATGGTGATGAGGCTACCACCAGGTAGATGCTAGCTGATGACTACTACTGTCCACAGCATCACCTACTCTCACTGACATCAACAAGATCATGTGACACTGATGAGAGTATTGATAGGCTGGCACCTGTGCATATCAGTAGCTTTATTGCTATCAATACATGCCAGAGACCAAGAGCCTGAACATGGATTACGTTTTGGGATCATTTTGTTGGTGAGCCTTTATTCAAATTAAGGATTTTTTCTGTGTGTGGGTTATTTTTGCTATTGCGTTAGAAATGTGGGTGATTGACTGACACCTCTCCATTACTCACCCCAAAACCAATTACTCCAATTGTTCCTGCACCAGTGCAATTGGGAAGAACTGAGTCTAAACATCAGAATTGGCATCTCATTAGTCGCTTATTAGTCCAGCGCACATGTTGCGCTTGTGAGAACCGACTGCTGTGAACTTAGGTGACCTCAGTAAGATTATCTCAGTTCACAGCGCCGGTTCTCACCAGGGCAATGAGGGTGCTGGACTAATGAGCGACCACTTTCTCAGAACGAAACTCAATAGGATTTGATGGACATCATGAGACATTGCACTCTTGGATTACAGTTGAAATTTTCTGGATTTATTTTTAATTACTAAATGGGTAAACAATGAAGCATGGGGGAGTCTTTATTCAAATTAAGTATTTTTTTCCTGTGTGTGTGATTTTTTAACTATTCAATTATCAGGTTAGTAATGGGGAGTCTGATAGGCGTCATGCCCATTACTAACCTATGAGCTTGATGTCAGCTGACATTTCACAGATGACAGCAACCTTAAAATATTACTCTGTTTGCCAATGCACCAGGGCAAGTAGGAAGAGTCAGACAAAGTGCCAGAATGGGGGCATCCAATGGATGTGCCTTTTCTGGGACAAGTGTAGGCTGCCATTTTTTGGCTGGGGAGGGCCAAATATCCTGGGATCTTTCCAGCCTGAAAATACCAGCCCTCAGCTGTCTGCTTTTCCTATGCTTGTTATCATAAATAGATGGGACCACATGTCATTTTTTATTATAATTTTTTTTCTACATGGTACGCCTTCCAATCACAGCTATGCCAATATTTGGCTTGGCTGTGATAGAGCCGGAAGTTCCTACACTGGAAAAAGTTGTTGATTGGCTGTGCTGCAACCTTTCTCCAAGCACTGCTAGGGCTGCTGAACCCAAACAGTAACACAGACTTTTGTGAAAAGGCTGTAATCAGAGTCCATGCAAAAACACAAGGTGTCCGATACAGACCCCGAATTTTAGCATTCGGGTTTGCTATCAATAGTACTATGTAGGGATGATCGAACTTGAACTGGAAAGTTTGTTGTTAGTACTGAACTTCTAGTGTCTGGTACCCAACCCTGAACACGGACTACTTAGTGTATGTCAGGTTTCCTGTTTGGGTTCATCATCCTAATAAAGTTTATTGAAAGTTTGCTGCACTGCCAGTCAACAAGGTTTAAGGCTGTGGGCACTTCCGACACCATCACAGACATATCAAGTAATGGCACAACACGTGACCTGGCCTGATTCTGTTACAAACAAAAAGAGGATGGTTCCCGTCTTTTTGAAAACCAGCTGAGGGAAAACTTTGAGCTGTTTTTTTTAAACTGGGAAGGGGCCAATATCCATAAAGGTTCCTATTATATTAATATCACCTCATAACTGTCTGAGTAGCCTTTAATGGTTATTAAAAGGGGAATCATCCAAAAGAAGTTGGGTGGGGTTCCTACTATATTTAATAAAGAGCAAATGCTATGCAAACAACTACAGGCTGATAATAATAGCCTGTTTAGGGGCCATGGATATTGGCCCCATCCCAGATTAAAAACAGCAGCCCTCAGCGGCCGTATAAATGACACATCCATTACATGTACAATTTTTGGCACTTATTCTCCGCTATTCCTGCTTGTCCTAGTGCGTTGATAAGAAGAGTAATGGTTTTAGGGTTGATGCCAGCTGTTTCCAACTGTAATTACAGCCTCAACCCTCTGAAGATGCCAATCTAGCTGGCAAAACAATTTGGGGAAGCTTAGGAGCAAATTTTAATAAGTACCAGTCAGTGATTGTAGCGGCCTCACCTTGCTTCATACCCATGAATACTATCATAAAATAGGATTAGGTTTGTGACTTACTTAAAAAAATGTGAGTCTACAAAATTAATATACCTGTGTCCTAAACTAGTACACATTGGAAAGTGTAATTATTAATAGTACTTTCTTTTTAACAGCACAAATAAAAAATTTATTTCAGAGTCCTTAATTAGGCATTATTTGCCTTTGGCAATTTGTAAAATATTTCTGTCTATAAGACACCCCCATTACTGACCTTATAGTCAAAAATAGGAAATACATACAAAGAAAAAAGTCCTTTATTTGAACAAAACACTCCTCGACAGATCCCCTCTTTTACCCATCTATTGAGATGCAATTAAAAGAAAAAATCAAAGTAATCCTTACCTATCCGCACTAATCCATAACGATGAGGTCCCATGATGATCCCCAACTGCTCCATCCAGAAGCAGGGCTGAGCTGTGACCAATGTGACTCCTTAGCACGTACAGCAGAACATACTGACAGTAGCACGTAGATCTGTCTGCTATGATGAGCAATAACGTCACTAAGGTTATGGAAGTTCATAGCTGATGGACTGCGATAACTTTACTGAGGTCACCTAAGTTTACAGTCGCCGGTTCTCAAGAGTTCAGTGCCAGGTACAGACTTTACTGTTTCCAAGTTTTCTGAAGATCTTCTACAGGTGATATAGTTTTTGCCAGTGTGAATGTGGGAGCCAGACTGTGAAACCTCTTGTGAAGTTAATAGCTGAACCTGTGATATTGCGACTTGTTTATCAATGTGCTCCCTCCATAAGCTGCTGTAAGGACACCAGTTTAACATTTGAAATGTCTCCTAATCATGTTTGACCCTGTAAACTGATTTTCTCTCCAACTCCCAATTTTCTTAGTATTGTTTGCTGCTAATTTTGACCCACCTCCTACAAAAGGAAACATTTTGATGTTTTTTTTGAGCCACTTTAGGTTCGCAATCCACCTCTATTTGTCTAAGTCGAAATTCTTCCCAGTTCATTACTTCATTAAAAAGATATTCTCAGTGGTCTATGTGGAAAATATTTATAAAAAAAATCAGAATGCTATTGAAACGGCATTTATATGTCAATGTAAAAATGTTGTGCAGAGATGGATGGCACATTGCTTTAAATAAAACTGAGCAATGCATCCGGTCTAGAAGCAAGGCAGTTAACTTTCTTGAAGGTTGCTGCAGTATAATAGTCAACAAACTTGTGTGTCCTTCAAGCTTTTGTATGAGATCAAATTTTATGCTTTATCCTTTTTGCTAATATTAAAGAAGGTCTAATTCTTTTAATCACTAATGGCTAAATTTTCTTTCTTAAAATATATATCTACAGCTCTCAAGCAAATAGACCTCCATGTGCCCCACCACGCAGGTCCATTACTTGCCACAGATGCAGAGAATAGCTATCTCGTACACTGGAGAGCACATCAGAAGCCTCTACGTATTGTACGTACCGGAGTTAAAGAGTTACATTACATTGCTACAGAGCTGGATGGACTGGGAGCTCGGGAAGGAATGGTGATCGTCCTGAATTGCTGGGCTCATTTTTCCACCTATCCATTAGAACTGTATATTCAACGTCTCTGGTATATTCGCGAAGCTGTAACTAGACTTTTGGAACATAGCCCTGACACAAAGATAATTATTAAGTCAGCCAACACTGGATACAATTTTCCCTTTGTTAATGACTGGTTGTCCTATCAGTTGGACACAGTTATGAGAGCCATATTTTCCAAGCTGCCGGTCACTATATTAGATACCTGGCAAATGACCTCTTGCCATCGAGAACCAGAGGATCTTCACCCAAAAAAGATCATTATAAAAAATGAAGTGGATCTGATGTTGTCCTTTATATGTCCTAAATAATGTGAAGTACAGTGACATAAGTGGCATTAAAGAGGTCGTCCACTACACTACTTCAGCATTGTTGACATACCCTTAGGGTAGGTCATCAATGTCTAACCAGTTGGGGTTTGACATCTTGCACCCCCACCAATGAGACGTTATCAGTGTGGTAGTGGCTGAAAGTCGGAGATGTTCTCTTGAAGAGCTGGCAGGGTACTACACATCTGCCTCGTAATCAAATCAATAAAGGGCGGATGTGTAGTACCCAGCCATGGCCATCAGAAGATGGCCAGCTCCACAAGTGAGTATTTCCAGCCGGCAGTCACCGACATCAAGAACGTCTGATGTCTGATCAGTGAGGGTGCCGGACGTCAGAACCTGACCAATCAGACAATCACTTATCCTAGGGATAGGTCATCAATATCAAAGTAGGGGACAACCTCTGTAAGTTATGCGTCCAGCTGAATCTGTAGCTTTGCCATTGAATAGGTTCTTCTTTGAGCATAAATTATTACTGCAATAAGTAGGAATGTGAAAATCAATCTTTTCGGTATTAAATGGAAGTTAAAACTGAGTAGTCTTGAAAGCTTGCTATTTGTTATGACCTTTACAATTAGCCGTAAAAAGGTAGCAACCACTGTGGAATCTCAGACTTTGATATTTTTCTATCCACTAATATGGAACAAAGATATAAATTTTTCCTATATCAGTAATTTGATAAATTTCTAAAAATTTGTAATTTCAAACTTTGAATTATTATTAGTGATAATTGAATAGTGAAATGTTCAGATTCGGGAAAATCGACACAAATCATTTCTAATATCCGTGCATTCGTACCAAAGAACGAATACAATGCAAGTCAAAGGGAAAATCGAATATAATTCTGCTGGACCCAACAAACAGGTCTGGGGGCATGAGAAAAATGTTGAAATGGAGGGGAAAGAGCTAAACCTAAATGGGAACAGCATGGAGAAGATGCCGGCATGCCTCTCTGAGTCACATATGGTATCTGGGAATAATGGTGTCAGACTATTACGCCGGTTTTACGGATTTTTAAAACGACCTAACAAACCAAACCCAATTTTTTTTAAAAGGGAACGAAAGCTAATAAACATTTTTTTCCTTCATAAATACATGTATATAACGTTTTGGCTTAAGTTTTTCCTTTAGTATTTGTGAGGGCTCTCACTCCTACATTTGGGAGGTCCATTCCTCATGCCAAATAGTCAGCAAGATAGTGGAATACATATTCCCCATTCCTTTGCAATGCCATTTCAAACATGCAAATTAGATTTTTGGGCTTTGCCAGCCACCACCACCAGATCCACCATCATGTCATTATGCAGACCTTACTTACAATTTGCATACTGTCAGCAGTTGCCATGAAACCTCAGTTTAGTAAGGGTCCTCAGGTGGCCCTTTATCCTCCATTTGGGAGAGCTCTCACTCCTACAATTCAGAGGTCCCTCCCTCATGCCAAATAGTTAGCATGATAGTGGAATACATATTCTACCAGACACCAAAAGCATTAGAATTAAATTCTGTTTTCGGTGTATGCAAGCAAGGGCTAATATTGTGGTCAGTCTGTCAGGCCTGAAACCCATGTCAGGCGCCAGCTGAAAAATACTCCCATCACCGGCGCCTGCTCTCGGTGTTATCATGGGAGCAGTCACTCTCATCATTTGGCGCCTGTGACTGGAAGTAAAATTTTACCGCTGGTCACAGCTGCTGGCTCACACTGTTATCTGACAGCATGGGAAGCAAGGCTCTTTGACCGACTGTAATAATCTTACTGCCGATCAGAGGCACTGTTTGTCACACTGTCACGCAGATGATATTGTGTCAAACAACAGATATTTGTACCCCCATTAATCTGAATGAGATCCAGGTTCAGCTTTCATTTAATTTTTTGGTACCCAAATCAATTTTTTTTTTTAAATGTTAGTCCAAATTTGCCGAACTAGACCATCCAGGAGTTTGGAGTTCCTAAACCTCTTCTGAGAACCACCTGAAGAAAATATTTGGTGACTTCAAAATGCATCGAGAAGTATTACTATATTACTATCTACATTACTATTATCTATTCATTCATATCTCTGGGATTACTATCCTTTAAGCTGCTATGTGTACTCTGCACCCTCCAGCCCACCTGTGGGTGTACTGTTAATTTAACTCACTGTTTGTTTTCTAGCAGTCTGAGAAAAAAATAATTGGCATCAGCCCCCCATTGCCATTAGTAGGCCAAATAAATAATTTGTCAGGACCTCTGTGCATTTTCAAGTATTGTTTTCAATAGATCACATCAGACATCTTTTCACCATTTCTAGGCCTCAAAAAGAAATTTTCTGGACCAGTTTATGTTTTTTATTAGTCTGGGAAAGAAATAATTAGCATCAGCCAGTTAGTTGTGACGGGAGATGAGTCACCTTCCATCTTTCCCCTGAAAACATCAATGCTACTGTGGTGTTTTAATGTGAATAATGTTATGTTCCTGATATGTTTTTTCGTTACAAAAATTGTAATTCCCCCGTGGGCTCCAGTAATATGTAATGTTCACAAGATGTCACTGTCTAAAATGTGGGAAATGTAGGTTAAAGGTGAAGTTTGACCAGTAACCAAGCAGGCATAAAGGCATTCTGATGCCAGCCAGCCGAGATTGGAGAGGGGGAACTAAGAGTTAGTGTCAAGTATAGGAAGTGACATGGACAGTGAAATGGGAGAAATTGTAAGCAGCAGGCACAGTTCAGGGGCTGGTAGGGATAACGGGAGCATAGGACTTTGGAGCAGTGGATTGCCCGGCAGCCACTCCACATGACTCCCCTTTTTTCAGCCTGGGAACCTCGATATAGACTTTGGGGCCTGGTCGGTGGAAAATGATGCAGGGGATGATGAATTCCTAGATCCCACATGGAGCAGAGACCAGCCTATCAGTGCCAGGAAAATGAAGAGGAGGTGGCCACACTACCACAGTAGTACAGCAAAAGAGGAAGCAGGGTGCAAAGGCACAGCAGGAAGTCCATAGCCATTACATTGGCTTCTACTGCCCACCGGGCTGCTGATATAAGCATGCCAAAGACTGCTCAAAAGGGCTCCCTGGCTTAGCATTTTTTCTAAAAATGCACTGTCGACCAGCGGCAGGTTCGTTTGCACTCTGTGGTATGAGACCCTGAAGAGAGGCGTAAATGTTCTTAATCTGAGCACCACCTGAACGATGAGGCATCTGAATTCTGAGCATGAGGTGCAGTGGAGTACACACCTTGAAAAGCTTGATCCTTCTTATGCTGCGGTCTAAGCCTCTTCCTCCTACTCATGATCTAAAGGGCCACCTGCATCTCTGGAAAGGGAGGATGTGACAGCATCACCACTACCACCACCACCAGTGTCGCTAAACATCTACACACCGTCACATGGAAGTGTTCAGCTTTTTATCCCCAAATCCTAGAGAGAATGAAGAGTTACCAACCTAGATACCTATGAACCATTATTCTGAATTACAGCATTTCCAAATTATTGGTGTTTGAAATGTGGCCATTTTGACTGATGGAGACAGACAGTTTTAAGAGACTCATCAGTGCCTGCTCTTGCTGTTATTAGCACCATCAGGCATCGACTAATAAGCATTGTAGTACCATAAGCTGATGCTAGTGACCAGAGGGAAACTTTTTACCTCTGATCACAGCTGCCGGCTCACGCTGTAATTTGACAGCGTTGGAGCTGCAGCTCTATGACCAGTGGGAATGATCTACAGTATCACCGGTCACAGTCACAGCTGTGGAGTCACGCTGACATCTATCAGCATGTCCCTGCAGCACTCTGACCAATGGTGTTGATCTTAACACAATCAGAACCCACCGTGTCATGATCCAGGTTGGATTATGACAGATAAATGCACTAGGAACTTTTTTTTTCCTTCAAGCCTTTGGCTTTAAGGTAGTTTTGCCCCCGGTGGCCATTAGGGTCATTGCACTGTGGTGATTTCAGTTCTAGTTTTGCCCCCAGTGGCCGGTAGGGTCTTTGCACTCTGGTTTCTTTAGTTTAGTGCACGTGATTATCACTAACAGGTGTGATTGCTCTGGTTTAACTGTATGGGTGTGTCTTGTTCTCTCACTCACTGTTGGTGATATTGCTCATTTCCAACCAAGTCTGGTGGAGGAAGGAACTACAGAGAGGAGTTCCTTGCAGCTCAGGCAGAGCTCTGGTGTAGTAGCTTCAGGTGGAAGCTGAATTCTGATGGTAGACTCTGTTGCTGGGAGCAAGAGCAACAGAGCAAAGCTAAGTGGTGTTACCCCTGTTTTGTAACTTTCCTTTTGTGTGTTTTAGTGCAGTGGTGGGATTAGTTTCTGCACCGTCCATTTCACTAGAAAGGGCTAGGTGCAGGCGAGCTAGGGTTTTTAGGTTCCTGATCAGCGCCTGGTGCGGAACCGGCCTAGGGATCGTTAGCAGTGTAGAGATACTGACTCAGGGGAGTGCAGGAGGTCTCCACGTCCCCGTTCCCTATCGCAGGGCCCACCATTGTATCAGTTTCCCTGGTGTTTCCCTTTATTATTTAAATTCTCCCTGCTGGAGGCGGTGTATCCAGTTATATGTGTAATTCTGAAATTCGCCTGCTGGAGGCGGTGTATCTGGCTGCACATTATATTATTTAAATTCGGACTCTGAGCACAAATTGGAATGTGGAAAATTCTTGCCGACTTTGAGATTGGCGAACATTTTTTAAACAATTTCGCTCATTTCTACTGATGACACCATCATCAGTGTTACTATACCACTTATATACTTGCTGGAAAAAACAATTCAAGTCATGATGGATGAGATGCTGGCACAGGAGGAAGATTAAAAGGAGGAGGAGCAGTGCCAATTCACACAGATATTAGGCCTGTCACCCACACATGATTCGGTTACTTTCCTAACATCGGAAAGGTATCAAAATGGGCAGCCAGGGTACAGTTTGGCAGGATGATGATAATGGGAGGGAGGAGGAACAATGGGGTTCACAGCAGGGTGGCCCGTAAAGAACCTCACAGCCATCACTAGAGCTTGGGAGATAGAGTACCAAGATGATATACAGTGGGTATGGAAAGTATTCAGACCCTTTTAAATTTTGTACTCTTTGTTTCTTTGCAGCCATTTGGTAAATTCAAAAACATTTTTTTCTCATTACTGTACACTCTGCAGTGTCTGCACCCAATCTTGACAGAAAAAAACAGAAATGTAGAAATTTTAGCAAATTTATTAAAAAGGAAAAAAATGAAATATCACATGGTCATAACCAGTATTCAGACCCTTTGCTCAGTATTGAGTAGAACCACCTTTAGAGCAAGTAGAGCCATGAGTCTTCTTGGGAATGATGCATCAAGTTTTTCACACCTAAATTTGGGCATCCTCTGCCATTCTTCTTTGAAATTATACAAACGGAAAAGAGCAAAACAAAATATATAGAGAAAAAATCAACTAAATATAGCCAAGTAATTAAATACCAAAAAATACTTGGTTAAGGAGTAAATGGCAGACCATTCGGAAATTAGAATACAAAAAGAAGGAAAAAAACGAACAAAGAAGTCTGTCATGTCCGCCATGTCTGCCCTGTCTGTTTTCTCTCAAGAACTCCTGGAGCGATGTGCATGCACATATCTTGTTTGCTTTCCTGCTTGTTCCCTAGAGCAGTGTGCACACTCACCTCATGTCTGAGCTGCAGGATGCCTGCGTTTCTGCTCTGTCTTCTGTGATCTTCTCGTTATGTCTAGAGTCTCTGATCGGGTGTCCCTGTCTGGATCCTGCACTGTCTGGTTTGGTAATCATCTCGTCATGTCTAGAACTCTGATCATGTGACCTGTCTAGGTTTCAGCACTGATTCTGCAGTCGTCTCGTCATGTCTAGAACTCTGATCATGTGACCTGTCTAGGTTTCAGCACTGATTCTGCAGTCGTCTCGTCATGTCTGGAACTCCGATCATGTGACTACGCTCTGTTATCCTGTGGATCTGAACCCGGAAGTGCTCCCCTGGTCTTGACCTGGAAGAGGAGGTGCTATGCCCTATATCAGGCTGCCCCTTCCTACCTTCCTATGCTCAGGGCCTGAGTATTGTGTGGTGTCCCTGCATGGCTGCTTGGTCTGTGGGGCGCTCCCGCTATTCTGTGCCCTTGCACTCTGCTCTGTCGTGCATCTCTGCACACGCTCCGTGCTCGTATTCCGTCTCTGGTCTCGTGTCTTGTCTAGTGTTTGTCCTTCGTGCCTTGTTTGTCCCTGCGCTGCTTTGCCTTGTAGTCCTTGTTTGCTCTGATTCTGTTCCGTGTTCCTGTCCTCGTGTCATGTCTCGCTCTGCTTTGTGGCTTCAGGTACCCTGCCTCTGTCTCTGTCCCTGGCGTGTCCTTACACCTGCAGGTCTCCGCTCTGATCCTCTCCCTGGCGTGTCTCTACACGTGCAGGCCTCCGCTCTGAACCTCTCCCTGGTGTGTCTCTACACGTGCAGGTCTCCGCTCTGAACCTCTCCCTGGCGTGTCTCTACACGTGCAGGCCTCCGCTCTGAACCTCTCCCTGGCGTGTCTCTACACGTGCAGGCCTCCGCTCTGAACCTCTCCCTGGCGTGTCTCTACACGTGCATGTCTCTGCTCTGAGCCTCTCCCTGGCGTGTCTCTACACGTTCAGGTCTCCGCTCTGAACCTCTCCCTGGTGTGTCTCTACACGTGCAGGCCTCCGCTCTGAACCTCTCCCTGGCGTATCTCTACACGTGCAGGCCTCGCTCTGAACCTCTCCTTGGCGTGTCTCTACATGTGCATGCCTCGCTCTGTACCCTGTCTAGTCCCAAGGTCCTTCCTTGGCCCGGCTCTGGGCTTCGGCCTACGCTCCGCTGCTAGACTGTCCCTGTCCCTGGCATGCTCTTTGCATGAGCAGGTCTCTACCTCGTTCTTTGAATTGTCCCTCATGTTTTGTGCGCTCTTGCACATTTCGTACAAGGCTTTGCCATGCTGTCTCGCATGTGGCTCTGTCCTGAACCCTTTGCCTAGCCCTGCCTTGTGGCTCCGTGCCTCCGTGCACGTGCCTGGTTGCTTGTGCCTACCTGGTGTGCCTCAGCCGTGCCACCTCTAGCCGTGCTCGCCTGTGTGCCCCAGCTGTGCCCCGTCCAGTGCTATAGTGGTCTGCCTGCGTGGCCCCACAGCGGTGCCGCCTCTAGTCATGCCCGCTTGCAAATGCCATCGTCGGTACCACCTGCCGGTGCTCCCAGCCGTGGTCTCTGTGCTCACTTGCACTCACGCTGGTTCTCGCACTGTGCCTTTTCATTCTACTCTTGCACAAAGCCTTTGTCTCCTTTTGCTCCTTTCTGTACTCTAGTTTGCCTGCCGGATTCCGTAACCTGCCGACCACTGCCAGAGGTCCGGACCTAGACGACTGCGGCCTGATGTCCGGAGCTGATGTACGTAGCCTGATTCCTGGACCCTGTCGGTCGATGCCAGCACCCCGGATTCCGATGCCATTGAACCTGACCCGTCCCTAGCATGCCCCTCGGCATGCGCAGGTCTCTGACCTGTGAACCTGTTCCTGGCATGTCCGTTGACACGCACCATGTCACTAACTCTGTTGTTTCCTTGCATGGAACCCTGGCTAACTTCTGGATATCCGGATCCTGCCAATCACCCTCTGAGCTACAGACCCTGATGCCCTGGTTGATCGTGGACTGTTGTCCGGAGTCCGATGTCCGTGTACCATCTGCACGTTCCATGCCTGGACCTTGGCGTGCCATTGCACGAACCCTGTTTCATGAACTCTGTGTGTTCACGTTTGCTCCTGTTGCACCCTGAAGAGTTCCACAAGTCTTGGACCTCGGCGTGCTCTTGCACGCACCTTGTCTTATGTTCTGTGTGTTCACGTTTTGCACCTGTTGTACCTGAAGTCTTCCTTAATGAAGTTCCTTTGAATTAACGACTTGTCTTGCCTTGTCTTGTTTCCCTGAGCCGGCCGTCTGGTCCAGCTGCCGTGGTGGCTCACCCCCTTGGTCTTGCCCCTGACACTCCCTGTATAGGGGGTGGTTCTCATTAGGTCAGCTCGCCCTAGGTGGGTGGGTGCCATGGCCCAGAGGGTCCACTCTTTCTAAGAAAAACAACTCAGCGTAAGCTGACACTCGTCACAAAGTCATATAAAAAATAATCATGAAAAAAAACAATCAGAGGTATTGATGATGTTTATTGGGACAAGAAATAGGGAAAACGTAACAATGATGTACACAATAACCAAGTGTATGACTGCCAAGAAGACGGGTGACCAAAAAATAAATTAAAAATATACAATTTCCAGAACACATAAATTCATGAATGGTGCCACCTAAATGCAGAATGGCTAGTTAATGTGCATGTATGAATCAATTATCCATTATAAAGTATGACAGCGCCAAAATTAAATATAGAGTGTCTGCAGAGGCAACCTTCTGGTCAGTCAAACACTTGGTTGTTGTGTACATCATGGTTACGTTTTCCCTCGTTTTTGTCCCTAAAAAAATCATCAATATTTCTGATTGCTTTTTTTCATGATTATTTGTTATATGACTTCTTTGTTTGTTTTTTTGTTCTGTTTGCCATTCTTTCTTGCAGATCCTCTCCTGTTCCATCAGACTGGATGGTGAACTTTGGTGGACAGCCATTTTTATGTCTCTCCAGAGATGCTCCATTGGGTTTAGGTCAGTGCTCTGGCTGGGCCAGTCAAGAATAGTCACAGAGTTGTTTTGAAGCCACTCCTTTATTATTTCAGCTGTGTGCTTAAGGTCACTGTTTTGTTGGAAGGTGAACCTTCGGCCAAGCCTAAGGTCCAGAGCACTCTGGAAGAGGTTTTCATCCAGGATATTTCTGTACTTGGCCACATTCATGTTTCCTTCAATGGCAACCAGTCTTTCTGTCCCTGCAGCTCAAAAACACTCCTATAAACATGATGCTGCCATCACCATATTTCACTGTTAGGATTGTATTGGTCAGGTGATGAGCAGTGCCTGGTTTTCTCCACACATACCGCTTAGAATTATCACCAAAAGGTCTTTTTTTGTCTCATCTGACCAAAGAATCTTATTTCTCATAGCCTGGGAGTCCTTCATGTATTTTTTAGCAAACTCTATGCAGGCTTTCATATGTCTTGCACTGAGGAGAGGCTTCCATCTAGCCACTCTGCCATAAAGGCCCGACTGGTGGAGGGCTGCAGTGATAGTTGACTTTGTGAAACATTCTCCCATCTCCGTACTGCAACTCTGGAGCTCAGCCACAGTGATCTTGGGGTTCTTTATTACCTCTCTCACCAAGGCTCTTCTCCAATGATTGCTCAGTTTGGCTGGACGGCCCAGTCTAGGAAGACTTCTGGTGGTCCCAAAATCCTTCCATTAAAGGGTTATAGAGGCCACTGTGCTATTATAAACCTTGAGTACTGCAGAAATTCTTTTGTAATCTTGGCCAGATCTGTGCCTTGCCACAATTCTGTCTCTGAGCTCCTTGGCCAGTTCCTTTGACCTCATGATTCTCATTTGGTGTGACATGCACTGTGAGCTGTGAGGTCTTATATAGACAGGTGTGCGCCTTTACAAATCAAGTCCTAAAAGTTTAATTAAACATAGCTGGACTCAAATGAAGGAGTTGACCCATCTCAAGGAGGATCACAAGGAAATGGACAGCATGTGACTTAATTATGAGTGTCTGAGCAAAGGGTCTGTATACTTATGACCATGTGATATTTCATTTTTTTTCTTTTTTAATAAATTTGCAAAAATTTCTACATTTCTGTTCTTTTCAGGCAAGATGGGGTGCAGAGTGTACATTATTTAATGAGAAAAAAAATGAACTTTTTTGAATTTACCAAATGGCTACAATGAAACAAAAAGTGAAAAATTTAAAGGGGTCTGAATACTTTCCATACCCACTGTACATCTTACCGAGGACAGCCTGGCACACACGAGCCAATTCGTGATGCAGTGCCTGAGGATTGACCACCGAGTTGGCCTTATGGCAACCAATACAGATTACTGGGTGGCCACCCTTATGGATCCTCACTACAAGGACGACTTATAAGCATTACTTCAGTGGAAAGGGATTGCAAAATGTGTGAATACTAACAAATGCTGGTACAAAAACTACTAATGGATTTCCCACCTGACAGTGTGGGATCAGTGGAACAACAAGGAAAAGCGGGAGGAGGAAGTTGCCAACATAGCTGAGGCACTGGCAGCACCTCGGAAGGTTGGGTTAGCATTGCTGAAATGTGGCAAAATTTTATGAGCATGCCAAAACAACAGCATCACCATCTGATATGGTCAATATTAGCAGGAGTCAGCATTACAACAACATGATAGAAGGGTATGTGTCCACTTTTATCCACGTACTAAAAGATGGGTCACCCCCATTTATCTTATGCCTTGCTGTCCTGTCCTGCAGCAAACGTACTGTCGGAATCTGTGTTTAGCATGGCATGGGTTGTCATCACAGACTCATCCGCCTGTCCACATCCAACATGGAGAAGCTAACATTCCATAAAATGAACCATGCGTGGGTCCCACATGACTAGTTCATACCTTTGGATGACCAAAAAACTATAGCAGAAGCATCCAGCTAATCTTCAACTCTGTTTGTGATTCATTTCATTTGAGAACCTCCTCCTCAAATTAAAAGAAAGAAGCTGTTTTGCCTATATCCTCCGCCTTTTCCACCTGTGCTGCCACATCCACATCCTCCTCCACTTGGACCTGTTGCTTCTGGTTTAAGATTTGTGTTGTTTATTTTGACTCTACTTAGCATAGGGACATTGCTGTAATGAGGGACAGTATTAGGTTTTGCATGTGAGCAATTTTACAAAAACACTCTCTATGCGTACTCTCACCTGTTTTTGTGATGGTACCATGTGTAGCCAAAAGTTTTTATAATCCTAAACTGAGCCAATGCGAGTGATGTGTGTGCAAACATATTTTTCTACTCTTAGGCAAGCATGTCTGCTTTAGTACTGTGCCAAAATCCGCTGTGTGTATTTTTTAAATTTCTGTGTGAGTAATGTCACTTTAAGCCGCTGTGCATACTCTGCAACCCTGCCTGTGGATGTACTCTTTGGTCATTGTCTAGGTGTGAAATTTGTTATCAGCTTCTGTTTGGGAAATTTTTAACTGGACTGCAGATAGAAATCCTCTCTTTGGACCACCAGCTCTATCCAAGACTATACTACAAGCCTTTCATTGGCAGAATTTGAAACATACATGTAAGGGGGTGTGGGCTTTACCCTTTTAAATATTCATGCTGCTATTTATATTTACCTGTATAGAATTGTTATATATTTCATTGTGTCATGTTTTCATATCCTTGTATGTTGTGTAATATAGGGACAGTGCAGTTAGGGAAACGGGCCTTTAGATAGGGCACTGAGTACATTGCATGTTATCTTTCAGCTGTAGGGCACTTAAGAGTTAATACTAGGAGGGGTAGCTGGGGAATAAGATAGAGAGACTTCCTGTACATAGTCAGTCAGGGGTAGACCCCTGTGTGCTGCTCAGGTGGCCTATGGCCTGGGCTGCTCAGCTACCATGAAACGTTAAAAGCAGAAGCCCAGCCATCCCTGGAAAGAAGTGAAAGAATTAGGAAGGAAGAGAAGAGTAAAGAGCACAGAATGCGCAGCAGTGGAGTGAAAAGTGAAGCAACTAGAGAAGAAATTAGAATGGGCCACTGTGAATGTGCTCTGGCAGGTTAACTGTAGACGTGGTGGACGACCCTGTAGGCAGTATTTCTGAGTGTGAGGCAAAGCACGCTGAAGGGAGATTTATTACAGTGGCATTTTCACTGGGCACCTCGTCCCGTCATGTCTTTGTGGCCTTTTCCATGACGTAGAAGAAGATGCAGGGAAAGACAGAAAAAATGTACTGCTGGTATTGTGAAGAATGTTCTGGAAGTGTAATGAATGTGCTGTGTCCTGAAGATAATAAACCTGTGTTGTTTAAAGTTGCCTTGGACTTTACCTCCTGTCCTTGGAGCTCAGGGAAGAACGGGGGACACAGCAATGAAGAAGTAGCTGCCAGCACAGTGAGTACGGGTTGTGCTGATATGACGGAGAGACCCTATCTTTCCGAGAAGAAGAGTTGGGGTAAGCGAAGCCCTGAGAATGGGGCCATGACTACAACCCTGTCGTTATCTTACATATGCTACTAGAAAAAAAAAAATTTCAACCATGCATGAATACTTTCAGCTAGGGATAATGAAATTTTATTACATTTCTAGTTCAATGGTTGTTCGAACTGGGGCCATAATTTAGAGGTGACCCAGTGGAACACAAAGTGAAGTAGCTGGAGGCACCCTCAGCCATCCAATCTCAAACTACTCAAGGGTGGAGTGGCAGAGTACACACGTGTAACAGAGAATCAGGATTCTATCCTGTAGAGGCAACCTGATAAACTTGTACTACTACCCGGTGGTGGTTAGTGTTATTACAAAGGAATCACTAACAGGTGTGATTCCTCTGGTCTAACTATAAAGGTTTGTCATGTGCTCTCACTGGTGTTGGTGATAGTGTTCATTTCAACCATCCTTGGTGGAGAAAGGAGCTAGAGAGAGTTCCTTGCAGCACAGTCAGAGTCCTGGTGTGGAAGGAGTCAGAGGGGATTTCCTTGCAGCTCTGACAGAGCTTGGTGGCAGCTATTCAGGAGGAAAGCTGCATTCTGGTGGTGGATTCTGTTGCCGGGAGCAAGAGCAACAGAGCAAAGCTAAGTGGTGTTTCCCTGTTTTGTGCCTTTCCTTTATATGTGTTTCAGTGCAGTGGTGGGATTAGTCTCTGCACCGGCCATTTCACTAGAAAGGGGTAGGTGCAGGGCGAGCTAGGGTTTAAAGGTATCCTGATCGGCGCCCGGTGCGGAACCGGCCTAGGGATCGGTAGGAGTGTAGAGACACTGACTCAGGGCAGTGCAGGAGGTCTCCACTTCCCCGTTCCCCATCGCAGGGCCCACCATTGTAATTGTTTCCCTGGTGTTTCCCCTTATTATTTAAATTCACCCTGCTGGAGGCGGTGTATCCAGTTTCACGTGTATTTCTGAAATTCGCCTGCTGGAGGTGGTGTGTCCGGCTGCACGTCTTATTATTTAAATTCGCCCTACTGGAGGCGGTGTATCCAGGGTTGCGTGTGTCAAATAAATTCGCCCTGCTGGTGGAGGTGTGTCCAGTCACACGTTGACCATTACAGAAACTTTGTAATTGGTATGAGAAGTTACATTCCTTTAATGAGCTTTAGGCCTGGTCACAAAGTTGAAATTATTGTTTAGGCACACTACTCATGCTGACAGAGTACACAGAGGCTTTTGGGCACAGTACCCCACAGAACCTAATAACAAATTTCACCTACAGAGCATGGGGTAAAAGAACCCCCGTAGGTCCACCACATCTTACACTGTGCACTGACGAGGGGCAGTACCCTGAAACACAGTGCCTGCAAATTGAGAGTTTGGTTCTCGCTCTTATCCTAATTAATATGGAAGGCTCATTATAGAGTTGATACTGACTTTTAAGATGGCTACTTCCATTTGGTTACACTAGATTTCTAGTTCTCTACCTCTCTGAAGAGACACTTTGCATTTTTCCCTCAAGGAGAATTGAAAGATTTAAAAATGTCCTCACCTTGACATGTCAGGCTGGACCTTTCATTCTCTGCAAGGAGAACAATTGACCCTTGGATCTAAAAAAAACTGAGAAACACACCCATAGTCAATGTGTAGGCAAAGCTTTCTTCATGCATTCAAAAAAGATGAGTGCTGTCCTTTCTCGGTCAAGGTAACCTTTGCTTGATCTGTAAACATTGCTACAACAATATTGGAAATGAAATGCTTATCTTATTTTAATAAAACATAATTTAATAAGGGAAATACTAGTGACGATCAAGCAGTAAGACGCTCTAGTGCTTGGCACACTAACCCAGCAGATTGGACGTTTGGTCGCTCGAGTAACGAGTATAATGGAAGTCAGAGGAAACTCAATCATTTTTCCAGAAGACCCTACCAGAAGGGCTGTTGGAGGGAAGGAAAATCAATGAAATGGATGGAAACAGTGCTCAAATGGAATGAGAACAGCATGGGAAGACCCCTGGAAGCCTCTCTGAGTCCCAGGTCACTGTGGGAGCAATGTTTTCAGTGTATTACCCCACTTTTACAGATGACAATAAAACATACAAAACCAAAGAGGAAATGGATTTTACATAAAAAAAATGTTAGGAAACATTCTTTCCTGTATAATGACTTGCATATAAGACAAATTTAAAAAAAAAGGAAAAAACAACAAAAAGCCTCTTCCCCCTCTTAGTAGCTGGGCCATCTCTCATCGTATTTCACCGTCTCCTATGATCACAGTAGATGATATAATAGAGGAGGAAATAAAACTATACCCACAGGTAGTCACCGGTAAATGTAATTTTTGCCATCTTATCTGGGCATGTGGTGTGTGTGATATGGTCAGACACATCCTGCTTAAGTTATGAAGTAAGGACTTTGAAAGTCACAAAGCCTATGCAGACAATGCAAGAACTGCCAAACATTAGAAGGAATAGGGACTCCGATACACCCTGCATTAGACATAATGGAAGGCCTCATACACATTCTATTAAAATTGTTAGGTAGAGGGACTATTATACTCATAAGAAATTAAAAGGAGGGACTGCAATGCACAATGGAAAACACATAAAAGAGGGCCTCACAAAATAATTTTCTCTTTTTTAACCCCTTTCTGTAATGTGATGTACTATCCCGTCCATGTGCCCTGGGACTTAATTCCCAAGGACGGGATAGTACATCTAATGCGATCAGCGGCGCCCACGTGGTGAGCGCCGCTGATTGCGGCCGGGTGTCAGCTTATTATCACAGCTGACACCAGGCACAATGTGTCAGGGGTGGTCACGGACCGCCCCCGACACATTAACCCCTTGTACACCGCAATCAAACACGATCGCGGTGTACCGGGGGTTTAAGGGAAGCATCGGCAGGGAGGGGGCTCCCTCCGTGCTTCCCTGAGCCCCCCACGGCAGCGCAATGTGCAGCGCTGCTGCGGGGGTCTCCATCCCTGCAGGTCCCCGAATCCAAGATGGCGACAGGGGCCTTCGGGGGCCTGCAGAGAGCTGGCTTCCTCACTGCCTGCAAAGCGCAGGCATGAGGAAGCCTTCTGCACTGCCTGTGACAGATTGCTGATCTGTCACAGTGATCTGTGATGTGACAGATCAGCGATCCGTCACAGGACAGTGATGTCCCACCTGGGACTATGTAATAAAGTTAAAATAAAAAAAAAAAGTGTAAAACTAATTTTAAAAAAATCGCTAAATAAATTAGTAAAAAAAAAAAATATTCCAGAATAAATTCATTTTTTGAAAATAAAAAAAAACAATAAAAGTACACTTATTTGGTATACCGCGTCCGTAACGACCCGCCCTATAAAACTGTCCCATTAGTTAACCCCTTTAGCGAACCCCTTAAAAAATAAAAACAAAAAATGAAGCAAAAAATAAAGATTTATTATCATACCACAGAACAAAAAGTGCAATAACGCGCGATCAAAATGACACATTTTTATATCCATGGTACCGCTGAAAACGTCATCTTGTCCCGCAAAAAACGAGCTGCGACACAGCATCATCAGCGAAAAAATAAAAAAGTTATAGCTCGCAGAATAAAGCGATGCAAAAATAATTATTTTTTACATAAAATTGTTTTCATTGCAAAAAACCGACAAAACATAAAAAAAGACCTAAATGAGGTATCGCTGTAACCGTACCGACCCGACGAATAAAACCGCTTTATCAATTTTACCGCACGCGGAACTGTGTAAACGCACCCCCCAAAAGAAATTCATGAAACGCTGGTTTTTGTTCATTCTGCGTCCCAAAAATCGGAATAAAAAGCGATCAAAAAATGTCACGTGCCCGAAAATGGTACCAATAAACCGTCAACTCGTCCCGCAAAGAATAAAACCTCACATGACTCGGTGGGTCAAAATACGGAAAAATTATAGCTCTCAATATGTGGTGATGCAAAAACTATTTTTACAATAAAAAGCGTCTTTTAGCGTGCGACAGCTGCCAAACATAAAAACCGCCATAAATAGTAAATCAAACCCCCCGTTATCACCCCCTTAGTTAGGGAAAAATAATAAAATAAAAAAAATGTATTTATTTCCATTTTCCCATTAGGGTTAGGGCTAGGGTTATGGCTAGGGTTAGGGTTAGGGCCAGGGTTAGGACTAGGGTTAGGGTTAGGGCTAGGGTTAGGGCTAGGGTTAGGGCTAGGGTTAGGGCTGAGATTAGGCATAGGGGTGTGTTGGGGTTCGGGTTGGAGTAATAATTGGGGGGTTTCCACTGTTTGGGCACATCAGGTGCTCTCCAATTGCAACATGGCGTCTGATCTCAATTCCAGCCAATTCTGCGTTGAAAAAGTCAAATGGTGCTCCTTCCCTTCCAAGCTCTGCCATGCGCCCAAGCAGTGTTTTACCCCCACATATAGGGTTTCATCATACTCAGGACAAATTGCAAAACAACTTTTGGTGTCCAATTTCTCCTGTTACCCTTTGGAAAATAAAAAATTGGGGGCAAGAATATCATTTTTGTGGAAAAAAATGATTTTTTTATTTTCACGCCCAGGCATTATAAACTTCTGTGAAGCACTTGGGGGTTCAAAGTGCTCACCACACATCTAGATAAGTTCCGTGGGGGGTCTAGTTTCCAAAATGGGATCACTTGTGTGAAGTTTCAATAGTTTAGGTACATCAGGGGCTCTCCAAACGCACATGACACCCGCAGACCAATTCATCAAAGTCTGCATTCCAAAACGTCACTGCTTCCCTTCCGAGCCCCGACGTGTGCCCATGCAGTAGTTTTCTCCCACATATGAGGTATCAGCGTACTCAAGACAAATTGGACAACAACTTTTGGGGTCCAATTTCTCCTGTTACCCTTGGGAAAATAAAAAAATTGGAGACTAATTGATCATGTTTGTGGAAAAAATACAATTTTTTTATTTTCATGCCTGGGCATTATAAACTTCTGTGAAGCCCTTGGGGGTTCAAAGTGCTCACCACACATCTAGATAGGTTCCTTAGGGGGTCTAGTTTCCAAAATGGCGTCACTTGTGGGGGGTTTCCACTGTTTTGGTACATCAGGGGCTCTCCAAAAGCAACATGACACCCGCAGACCATTCCACCAAAGTCTGCATTCCAATACTTCACTACTTCCCTTCCGAGCCCCGACATGTGCCCATACAGTAGTTTTCTCCCACATATGAGGTATCAGCGTACTCAGGACAAATTGGACAACAACTTTTGTTGTCTAATTTCTCTTTGTACCCTTGGGAAAATGAAAAAATTGGTGACTAAAAGATCATGTTTGTGGAAAAAATATGATTTTTTTATTTTCACGCCCGGGCGTTATAATCTTCTATGAAGCACTGGGGGGTTCAAAGTGCTTACCACACATCTAGATAAGTTCCTTGGGGGGGTCTAGTTTCCAAAATGGTGTCATTTGTGGGGAGTTTCTACTGTTTTGGTACATCAGGGGCTTTCCAAACGCGACATGGTGTCCGATCTCAATTCCAGCCAAAAACGTCAAATGGCGCTGCTTCCCTTCCGAGCTCTGCCATGCGCCCAAATAGTGGTTTACCCCCACATGTGGGGTATCAGCGCACTCAGGACAAATTGCACAATATCTTTTAGGGTCCTTTTACCCTTGGAAAAATAAGAATTGAGGGTGAAAAGATCAGTTTTGTGGAAAAAATATGATTTTTTAATTGTACGGCTGTATGTTATAAACTTCCGTGAAGCCCCTGGGGGTTCAAAGTTCTCACCACACATCTAGATAAGTTCCTTGGGGGGGTCTAGTTTCCAAAATGGTGTCATTTGTGGGGGGTTTCCACTGTTTTGATACATCAGGGGTTTTCCAATCGCGACATGGTGTCCGATCTCAATTCCAGCCAAAAACGTCAAATGGCGCTGCTTCACTTCCGAGCTCTGCCATGCGCCCAAATAGTCATTTATACCCACATATGGGGTATGAGCGTACTCAGGACAAATTGCACAATAACGTTTAGGGTCCTGTTACCCTTGGAAAAATAAAAATTGGGGGTGAAAAGATCATTTTTGTGGAAAAAATATGATTTTTTAATTGTAACGCTGTACGTTATAAACTTCTGTGAAGCCCTTGGGGGTTCAAAGTGCTCACCAGACACCTAGATAAGTTCCTTGGGGGGGTCTAGTTTCCAAAATGGGGTCACTTGGGGGGTTTCCACTGTTTAGGTACATCAGGGTCTCTCCAAACGCGACATGGCGTCCGATCTGAATTCCAGCCAATTTTGCATTGAAAAAGTCAAACGGCGCTCCTTCCATTCTGAGCTCTGCCATGCGCCGAAACAGTGGTTCCCCCACATATCAGGTATCAGCGTACTCAGGACAAATTGCACAATATCTTTTGCAGTCCAATTTCTCCTGTTACCCTTGGTAAAATAAAAAAAAAATTGAACCTGAAGTATTTTTTTAGTGAAAAAAAGTTAAATGTGCATTTTTTTTAAATATTCAAAAAATTCCTGTGATGCACCTAAAGGGTTAATAAACTTCTTGAATGTGGTTCTGAGCACCTTAAGGGGTGCAGTTTTTAGAATGGTGTCACCTTTGGGTATTTTCTATAATAGAGACCTCTCAAAGTGGCTTCAAATGTGATGTGGTCCATAAAAATAAAATGGTGTTGCAAAAATGAGAAATCGCTGGTCAATTTTTAACCCTTATAACTTCCTAACAAAAAAAAATTTTGGTTCCAAAATTGTGCTGATGTAAAGTAAACTTGTGAGAAATGTTACTTATCAAGTTTTTTGTGTGCCATATCTCTGTGATTTAATGGCGTAAAAATTCAAAGTTGGAAAATTGCAAAATTTTCAAAATTTTCGCCAAATTCGTTTTTTTCACAAATAAACGCAAATTATTTGAATGAAATTTTACCACTAACATGAAGTACAATATGTCAAGAGAAAACAATGTCAGAATCACCAGGATCCATGGAAGCGTTTCAGAGTTATGACCTCATAAAGGGACAGTGGTCACAATTGTAAAAATTGGCCCGGTCATGAACGTGCAAACCACCCTTGGGGCTTAAGGGGTTAAGCAGTGAAACTGCTAGACTGGTGAAACCTCTGCACTAAGCACAAGTCCTGTCAAATATTAGGGCTGCTATACACTCTAGAAGACATGTAGAACATGGTCGCAGAAAACATTTTTTTTCCCAATTTTAAGGAGTGTGACTCGAAAATTGGTAAAGCCTATGCACTAAGTGAAAAGGCTGAAAACATTTACTCCCAGAGGCTGAAATACATATACATATAAAAATACATATATTTCTAAGAGAAATGTAGTAGTAGGCCTCATAGACATCCTGTAAAAAATTATTACGTGTGGCATCATACACACCTTGGGAAAATTAAGAGCGAGGGTCGCATGATGACCTTCTAAAAATTATGAGCGATAGCCGCCTGTTTAGAATATAAAATTATGAGCAAGAACCTGCTGTTTACCTCAAAAACTTATGAGCAAGGGCTTCCTGATGACCCTCTCAAAATTTGAAGCAAGGGTGCAAGGGTTGCTTGATGACCCTCTTGAAATTATATGGGAGGGCCACCTGATGACTCTCTAAAAATTTGGATTGAGGGCTGCAAGATGACCCTATTGATATGGTGGAGATGGAGAAGCACAAAAAAGAAAGAAACCATGAACTGTATACCTTTTTGGGGTGGGAAGGGGTGAATGGGAATGCACTAGAAAGAAAAGGAACATTTGAGTTGGCTTTTTGTTCAGTTGCTGTGATCAGGAGGAGTTGAGAATAGAGATGGGCGAACACCTGGATGTTTGGGTCCGGCGGGTTTGGCTGAACAGTTACAAATAGTTTGCGATCAGGTACCATAACAGTACCGAACCCGGACCCCATTCACTTGAAAGGGGAGCTCAAACATCCAGTGTTTGCCACACTGTCATATGCAAGACAGAGTGGCAAAATTCGCTTCTGATCAGCAGTGAAATCATCCCCGCCAGTTAGAGGGCCACGGTTCAAAAGACAGTGTGAGTGCTCATCTGCGATTGGAGGTAAAATTTTTCCTCTGGTTACCGGTGTCAGAGCATGGGGCTACTACCATCATCTGACGCCTCCTGCAGATAATAACAGTGAGAGCAGGAGCAGCTAATGGGACTATTCATAATCGGATCATGCATTGTAAATAAATAATTTTAAAAGAATAACGTAGGTTCCCCTGTATTTTTGATAACCAGCCAGGCAAAACTCACAGCTGGGGGCTGCAACCCTCAACTTTCAGCTTCAATAAGGCTGTCAAGAATAGAGGGGTCCCCATGCCGTGTTTTTTAACTATTCAAATAAATAATTTTAAAAAATGGCGTAGGGTCCCCCATTTTTTGATAACCAGCCTTGCAGACAGCTGAGGGGCTGGTATTCCCAGGCTGGTTATGGGCCATGGATATTGGCCCCCAGCCTATAGCAGTCCACAGCTGACAAGAAAAAGCACATTTATTAGATGCAACAATTCTGGTGCTTTGCCTGGCTCTTCCCACTTGCACACTGTAGCAGTGGCAAGTGGGGTTCATGTTTGTGGGGTTGATGTCATCTTTGCATTGTCCAGAGACATCACACCTACAGATTAGTAATGGAGAAGTGTCCATAAGACAACTTTCCATTACAAATCCTATAGTTGTATGGTAAGTAAACACACAGCCAAAATAAATTATTTTATTTAAAATGAAACAAAACATACTTTTACGTGAAGAACTACCCTGTGGCCCAAATGGTCATAAACATAAACTGTGGCACTGAGTCCCGTGAGGTCGGCATGGTCAAGCACCTATTTCATCCTATTATAATAGGGTGAGACTTTGTGTTATTTTGGGACTTGTGGGGAAAAGGGATGACGTCTGCTTGCCCATACAACAGCCAGGTTGCTCCCGAAGAAACCTCATCACAGGCTGCGGCGACAGGTTTCCATTTTGTGTTCTGGTTGGCGATGAGAATGAGGCCTCATCCACCGAGGCCAGCATCCCTGAGCTGGAGATGTCCATGGGAAACTTTGGAACTGCCCAACTCAGGAATTTAACTCTAATTGGAGTAGCTCAAGAGGTGGGGGCTGACACTTAATACCCACATTTTGCCATAAATGTGAAGGTGATATATCGCATCACCAAGCTAAGAGGGGAGGTAATTGAGCAGTTACTGGTGCCAGGGCCGTACAGATGCAAAGTGGTAGACATGGCCCATACACATGTGTTAGGTGGTCACATATAAGGTAGTTGAGAAGTTTGGGGAGGTCAGCTACAAACTCCACCAACCAGGGAAGCTGAAGCCCTACCAGGTATACCACGTGAACATTATCAAACCTTGGCAGGACAGAGAGCCGAAGGAAGCCCCTTGTCTGCTGGCTAAGTCCAATGTCAGTGAAGAGGATGTCAAGATGGCAAACACCCTACCCTGCTCGCAAAAGCAGCAGTGCCGAGCAGTGTCGGACTGGGGTGCTAGGGGCCCACCAGTAACTGACTTTGTGGGGTCCACTTTTCACTTGCATACAAATATTACACTACCCCCATTCACAAATTTACCTATATCTTTATATAATAGTAAACTGGGTAGTTTGGTAAATGAATGATGATATGCTTTGTTTTCTGTACAGAGTGAATCAAGTCAATTATGCTAAGTACTCTCCATACAATGGGGTTGGTGGCCCAGATTTGCACAGGGGCCCAATGGGGGATTCCCCTGTTCCCCTATTGGCCAGTCCAAGCCTGGTGCAGAGAGTTGCTGCAATGGAACAGAGACCAGTTCTCAGAAATTTTGGGGTGCACAAAGGCTATAGAGCATGAGGTCCTGACGTAGCCTCATGTCCAGGTCAACATACAGCCATATTGGATCCCTGAGGCTCGTCGAGAGGTAATCTGGAAGGAGGTAAAGCGGATGCTGAGCCTGGGAGTCATCGAAGAGTCCAAGCATGGCTGGTCCAGTCCTATAGTCTTAGTGCAGAAACCAGATGGGGAATGGTGGTTTTGCAATGACTATAGGAAGCTGAACAAAGTCTCTAAGTGCGGTGCTTACCCAATGCCCTGGGTCGATGGACTAATTGAGAGGCTAGGACCTGCTCAGTACATTACTACTCTTGACCTAACAAAAGGGTATTGGCAAATCCTGATGTCTGAAGATGCCAAAAAGAAGACTGCCTTTTCAACACCAGATGGGTTCTTCCAAGACACAAAGATGTCGTTTGAGTTACAAGGCGTTCCAGCTACATTCCAGAGAGCCATGGACTGGATCTTTGTTCCCCACAAAAGGTAAGCGGCGGCCTACCTGGATGACAATGCAATCTTCACACAGGATTAGGGGAGCCATCTGAGCAAGGTCCAGGCGGTTCTTGATGCTCTTTGGAAGGTGGGATTTTCTATAAATCCAAAGAAGTGTGCCTTGGGAATGATGGAAGCAAGATACTTTGACTATGTTGTAAGCAGAGGTGAAATAAAGCCCCGGATAAATAAAGTTGAGGCAATCCAGGGCTGGCCGCAACCCCTCTCAAAGAAGCAGGCCAGGGCGTTCCTGGGCATTGTGGGCTATTACCGCCAGTTTATCCCAAACTTTGCCATGGTAGCTGCCTCTCTGACAGACCTCCTTAAAGGGACAAAGTCGGCTACGGCTAAGTGGAAGCATTTATGCGGGGGGGGGCATTTATGTACATTTAATTGAAGTACATTTGATCAAAGTACTGGCAGTAATAACATGGCTGTTAGACAGGGCGGGTGACAGGTAAGACAAATAAACAATGAATAGGTATTCCTTGTACATTTGGATTACAACAAATATATACCATATGCAATTGTATAATTTATATACTGGCTGCTGCATTCACTCACATCCATCACCCTTGCATTAACTCTTTACACTCCATCCATATCAGCATCTCTGTCCTTTCCTCTTGTATGTATGGCATTCATGCTCTTTTCACATTGCTATACAGCACACATCCATACATTCGCACCATCCCACACACGAGATGCTCTCACAAATCACTTAATAATCTAACCACTATTTCTATCCTCGTTCTTCCAGTCACAGGAGACATTTCTCCCAACCTCACCCCCCCATGTTATAGTACTCCAGGTGCACCTAAGGTCTACGGAGAAAATCCAATCTGCCCAAAGATTTCATCCATTATAAGTTTATGCTTAAAACATACAACATTGCCCTTCACCCCTTCAAACAAACCTATTTCAACATCCTCATCACCTCACTATCCAATAACCTGAAACGTCTCTTTGACACTTTTCATTGCCTACTCAACACAAGAGTGCAGGCCCTAACCACGGATCTTCACGCTGACGATCTGGCCAATTATTTCAAAGAAAAAATTGACCATATCTGACAGGAAATTATCTCCCAATCACCTCATACCATGCACTGTCCTCCCTCCCCCACTGCATCTAACTCGCTTTCTGATTTTGAACCAGTAACAGAAGAAGTAATCAGGCTCCTTGCATCTTCTCACCCTACTACTTGCACTAGTGACCCCATTCCATCACATCTCCTCCAGTCCCTTTCTCCTGCTGTCACCACTCACCTAACAAATATATTCAACCTCTCTCTTCCGGTATCTTTCCTTCCTCATTTAAGCATGCCATCATACAGCCATTACTTAAAAAAACATCCCTCGACCCAAACTGTGCCGCTAACTATAGACCTGTCTCTAATCTTCAATTCATCTCTAAACTCCTGGAATGCCTGGTTTACGCTCGACTTATCCGATATCTCTCAGATAACTCTCTTCTCGACCCTCTACAATCCGGTTTCCGCTCTCTACACTCTGCTGAAACTGCCCTCACTAAAGTCTCTAATGATATTCTAACAGCTAAATCTAATGGTCACTCCTCCATGCTAATTCTCTTGGATCTCTCTGCAGCATTCGACACTGTGGATCATCAGCTCGTCCTCACTATGCTCCACTCCATCGGCCTCAAGGACACAGTTCTCTCCTTATTCTCATCCTATCTGTCTGACCGCTCCTTTACTGTATCTTTTGTTGGCTCCTCCTCCTCTCATCTTTCCCTTACTGTTGGGGTTCCTCAAGGATCAGTCCTAGGCCCCCTCCTCTTCTCTTTGTATACTGCCCCTATTGGTCAAGCAATCAGTAGATTTGGGTTCCAGTACCATCTCAATGCTGATGACACCCAATTATATACTTCTCCTGATATCACACCTGCCTTTTTGGAAAACACCAGTGATTGTCTTATCGCTGTTTCTAACATCATGTCCTCCCTCTATCTGAAACTTAACCTGTCAAAAACTCAACTCCTCGTGTTTCCTCCCTCTACTAACATACCTATTCCCGACATAGCCATTTCCGTGTGTGGTTCTGGGTCGCCCTCACACCCAGGGCAGCGGGGTACTCGGTACAGGGCTGGTGTCAGGGGGATGTGTCACAGCAGCAGTGACCCGGTCCTTGGCCCTGGGCGCCCAATATCAATGGAGGTGATGTTAATAGTATCGTTTATATGGATAGTTCGTGACGCCACCCGTGGTATATGGCAAATAAGATGCTGAGCCAACGCTGCATGCAGATCCACTGGGACTGATGGTGTGGTGCAGCAAAGATGGTGTAGCTCCCCACAGGTGGAGCTGTAGTCCCAGGGCAGTGTGTGTGCAATGGAGGAGGAGAGGCGCAGAATGGTATAGATGTTGGTACCCAGATGCAGCGGTGCTGAAGGTGTTAGCGGCGAATGAATGGAGGACACCAGGGCTTGCAGTTTCAAAGATTTACTCACAGTTCGTGGTACCCACTGGTGCCTGCCTCCGTGCCATGTCCTCTGGGGTAGAGACTCTATCAACCTCCCGGGCAAGTCAAGGTTCTCCTCTCCAACTCTCTGCTAACATGTGCCTTTCCTGAACGACTCCTCTAATGTGCCTTTAGTGTGAAGAGCTCCATTACCGTGGTTACTCTGAAGTTCCTCCTGTCAGATGTTCCTAACAACTCTACTTGTATGACAGACAGCTGTAGCCTCTATCGGGACTCCTCTCAGAGTCCTGGCTCTCTAATCGGTTGCTGTTGTGTCCCAAGTCTTGGATTGGAGTAGTGCATTAACAGCCAGCTACTCCACCAGTGTCTGCTGCAGAACCAAAAGTGTCCATACAACGTCAGGGACCGGGCCCCGGCCTTGTGCTGAGAACCTATAGGCAGGGTTCCTCTTCCAACCCACAACTCCTCTCTGTTCTCCTACTCCTTCGTTCCACGCTGTTTCTTCTCTTTCTTATGGAAGCTTAGGTTGCAGGTCTATGTCTTTCTCCTTCTCTTCTCTTTCCTGTGCCAGCTGGCTCAGATCACTGAGGCAGCTGCAGCACTCTTTCTAAACTGAACTCAAACTGAGCTCAAAACTAACTTCAGAACTGAACTCTTTCTTTCTCTGGGACTCACCCCAGACTGACCTACAATTCTAAACTTTCCCCCTCTTATATACTAACTCCACCCACCTCCCAGCACATCTCGTGTTACGAAGCAGGGTTCCACAAAGGGTGCTCTGCTACCCCCAGCCTGAAGCTGCTAGGTGAACCTACTGAACTATCCTGTGTGTGGGATGCAGGTGTTGGCGTGTGGAAAGGAGTTCCCAACTTACCTAGTTGGTGGGGCACTACACCTTAGGAGAAGGTGCAGTAGCTCTGTGGCGACTGAGCCTCAGGGGCGCCACATACCCCACCCGTTAAACACAGAACGTCCGCGGGCTGCAAGATAACAAAGCAGACAGCAAAGAAACATACAAAATTTTATAATGCTGCATAAACATTTCTTATACTAATCTTCCTAGTATATGAGGTACTCATCTTGAACGTTACAAACAATTCTATCTTAAATCCTACCTAAAATTTTTAATTCTAAGTGCAATTCTCAGTTCAAAGTGCTATTCTCTGTAACACATTTTCTCTCATTTTCTTCTCTAGTACACATTTATTTTTCTACTTTCACTGTCTCTTCTAGACGCAAGACACTGACCGCAAGTACCTAGTCTGTCACCTGTCTACTTTCAATTTTTTATTCACATCACTCATCTCTAGATCAGACATTCCTAATTCTTCTATAAAATCCATTTCTCAGTTACTAATACTCTTATAAAACACATTATCAAATACTTCACAGTAAAACATTCAACAGTTATTCTTTTAAGTGCTGGACACCGCTCCCATCCGGGATCTCTTGCAGTGTCCTTTGAGGTAGACATCATCTTCGAAAAGTGTCCATGCAAAAACATTATCTTCGCAAAGTGTCTTTGTGTACAACCAAGAAAGGGCACCTAAAGAGGCGCAACTATTTACAATAAAAGTTTTTGGATCACTCCAAGTTCATGATCGCTAGTTCAAATTGGGAAAACGCTGCCAATCAAAAACAGGGCAACAAAAGTGCTACCGGAAAAACATGATAGCAATATAGGGCACAACTGGTGCAAACAAACCCTCCTGGGTAACGAGATTTTTTTGAAAAGTGTTTCTTAATTGTGGTCCCCTCCTGGGGTTCTGGAAGAACTGGAACTGTTCTCAGAGGTGGTATCTTCATCCTGCTGATTACTTGCTAGCCGCATACTGTATACTCTGCTTCCCACAGGGAGAGACGGGGACTGGTTGGGGTAATCGAAAGGGCCATAGAAACGTCCACCGCCATGGGCAATTCAGCCAGCGCCGTCACTAAGTCTTCTGGGTCTGACTCCTCAGTGTCCATTGGGACTTCATTCAATGGCACTGTAGTCAGGGATCGTCGGCTGAGGTCAACTGGGCCATTCCTATCCCTTGGTTCCACTCCCAAAGCTAGGGTCAACCCCGGGACAGTGATCATACCTGGCATTTCCAGCAAGGGTTCTGGCCCTGGTTCCTGGTGGTGGATGGCAGCAGCCGCAACTGCTGGAGTGACGGGTGGGATGGACCGCAGTTGGATCCATGCCGGAGCTAGGCCGGTCTCAGCTGGGGTTGTCGACGGGGGCCGGTGCCACCGCGCCCGATCCAGGCGGAGACGCGGTCCCGGTCCTCCATTCTGTTCCAGAGCCCTCATGTATCTCCTCCGGACGGGGCTCACCCAATGACAGTATCGGTTGTGAGGCGGTGGTGGACGTAGCTGAGGATGAATCAGCAGTCGCAGCCTCCGCAGGGGCGACCTAGAGATGAGTGGCTTCTCCTCCCCCTGTCCTTCTGTCTTCTCCACTCGTTTCATCATGGCGCTCTGGCGTTCTTCTTCCTGCCTCGGCCCCTTTCCCGCCACTGGCTTCTTCTGAACCTCCTTCCGGGGGCGGGTCTTCTTCCAGCGCAACCATGGCAAGCCAGTATGCGTACCCCTCGGGGGGTGGGCCATGTCGCTGTCACATAGTAATTCAGGAAGGGAAGGCCCAATACTGTTCGCAGTCTTTTCCTATGACCTCCCATCTCTTCACGCCCTTCTTCTCCGCACCAGCGGCCATTTCTAATGTCCACTTTACAGTCTATTAAATTTGGTCTTCTGCACATTTTCAAAAGCATAAAGTCTCACAAATTTCAGGTGCACAGAACCCGATGGCATCGCGTCTCGTCATCCTGTTTTTGACGCCAAAATTGGGTCGCCCTCACACTCAGGGCAGCAGGGTACTCGTTACCGGGCCGGTGTCAGGGGGATGTGTCACAGCAGCAGTGACCCGGTCCGTGGCCCTGGACACCCAATATCAATGGCGGTGATGTTAATAGTATAGTTTATATGGATAGTTCGTGATGCCACCCGTGGTGTTCGGCAAATAAGATGTTGAGCCAACGCTGCATGATGATCCACTGGGACTGATGGTGTGGTGCAGCAAAGATGGTGTAGCTCCCCACAGGTGGAGCTGTAGTCCCAGGGCAGTGTGGGTGCAATGGATGAGGAGAGGCGCAGAATGGTATAGATGCTGGTACCCAGATGTAGCGGTGCTTAAGGTGTTAGCGGCGAATGAATGGAGGACACCAGGGCTTGCAGTTTCAAAGCTTTACTCACAGTTCGTGGTACCCACTGGTGCCTGCCTCCATGCCGTGTCCTCCGGGGTAGAGACTCAATCAACCTCCAGGGCAAGTCAGGGTTCTCCTCTCCAACACTCCGCCAACATGTGCCTTTCCTGAATGACTCCTCTATTGCGCCTTTATTGTGAAGAGCTCCAGTACCGTGGTTACTTTGAAGTTCCTCCTGTCAGATGTTCCTAACAACTCTACTTGTATGACAGACAGCTGTAGCCTCTATCGGGACTCCTCTCAGAGTCCTGGCTCTCTAATCGGTTGCTGTTGTGTCCCAAGTCTTGGATGGGAGTAGTGCATTTACAGCCAACTACTCCACCGGTGTCTTCTGCAGAACCATAAGTGTCCATACAACCTCGGGGACTGGACCCCGGCCTTGCGCTGAGAACCTATAGGCAAGGTTCCTCTTCCAACCCACAACTCCTCTCTGTTCTCCTACTCCTTTGCTCCACGTTGTTTCTTCTCTTTCTTATGGGAGCTTAGGTTGCAGGTCTATGTCTTTCTCCTTCTCTTCTCTTTCCCGTGCCAGCTGGGTCAGATCACTGAGGCAGCTGCAGCACTCTTTCTAAACTCAACTCAAACTGAGCTCAAAACTAACCTCAGAACTGAACTCCTTCTTCCTCTGGGACTCACCCCAGACTGATCTACATTTCTAAACTTTCCCCCTCTTTTATACTAACTCCACCCACCTCCCAGCACATGTCGTGTTACGAAGCAGGGTTCCACAAAGGGTGCTCTGCTACCCCCAGCCTGAAGCTGCTAGGTGAACCTACTGAACTATCCTGTGTGTGGGATGCAGGTGTTGGAGTGTGGAAAGGAGTTCCCAACTTACCTAGTTGGTGGGGCACTACACCTTAGGAGAAGGTGCAGTACCTCTGTGGCGACTGAGCCTCAGGGGCACCACAGTTCCACCATTACTCTCCAGCAACATGCCCACTTTCTTGAGGTCACACTTGATTCTGAGCTTTCATTCTCCCCCTCACATCCAATCACTGGCTCGCTCTTGTTATCTGCACCTCAAAAACAATTCAAGAATTCAACCCTTTCTTACTTTCGACTCTGCAAAAACTCTTACTGTTTCTCTTATTCATTGCCGTCTCTACTAATCGGTCTCCCTTTTACCAAACTCTCCCCTCTCCAATCTGTCCTGAATCCTGCAGCCAGGATCATATTCCTCACCAATCATTATACCGATGCCTCTACCTTGTGCTATTCCTTATACTGGTTACCCATCCACTCCAGAATTCAGTATAAACTTATTACCCTCAGCCACAAAGCACTCCATGGCTCAACACTACCCTACATCTCCTTTCTCGTCTCAGCCTACCACCTTACCCATGCCCTCCGTTCTGCTATTGACCTGAGGAACACTAGAACTACTGATGGAGTCATTTTGACTCCTTTCGTTTTTTATTTCTCTTCTGTGACTACATTTTTCAGAATTCCGGCTTGAAACTCGGTGACTTTTCCTCAAATATGATGTGAAAAAAGATTTTGTGAGAATAAATAATTTTGGTGAAAAATGTGCGCGTTTTTTTCAAAATTTACCAAGAACTACTGAAGGGAGTCATTTTGACTCCCTACTATATTTTGAGGTCCTTTTGTCACTAAATGTTGCTATAAAGTTTTGTGCATAATTTTTTCACTCTGTCTTATTTACCCTGATGTTCATATAGATGTAGTTCAATTTACATGTCAACTTTTCACATTTTCCTTGTGTTTTACCTGCTTGTATTACTGTGTAATACTGAACAAAATAGCTTGTTTACTCTAGGCTCTTATCTTATCAGATTTGATGAGAAATCTACTCGATCGGAGAGACTGCAAACGGACAAGTTTGCTCTACTTTCTACTGTGTGGGACAGGTTTATTGAAAATTGTATTGCGTGTTACAAACCTGGCCCATACATAACGGTGGATGAGCAACTTTTCCCAAGCAAAACTAGGTGTCCATTCACGCAGTACATGCCTTCCAAACCAGATAAATATGGCCACAAATATTGGCTAGCTGTTGATAAGGAGAGCAAATATCTGGCAAATGGCTTCCCTTATCTAGGCAAAAGATGACACACGCCGTGCTGAGGACCGTTTAGCTGACCATGTGGTAATGAAGTTATTGGACCCGTTTTTGAAAAAAGGTCGCAATGTTACAACCGATAATTATTTTACTTCAGTAAAATTAGCTAAACAGCTAAAAAGCAAAGGAACAACCATTGTGGGAACACTGAACAAGATAAGGCGAGAAGTGCCTAAAGAAAAAAAATCCATGAAAGAGGAATTGTACAACACTAAAGTGTTTAGAAATGAAGACAATTTTACACTTACAGTATATCAAGGAAAGCCCAACAAAAATGTTGTCATTTTGAGTTCCGTTCATCCAGATGTTGTTGTTGCGTCTGATTCCGCTAAAAAAACTCCAGAAACGGTAAAGTTTTACAATGAAACAAAATATGGAGTAGATGTAGTGGATCAGATGGCACGAAAATATACCACACGAACATGCACAAGGAGATGGCCTGTTCATGCATTTGAAAATGCCTTAGACTTTGCGGGTATAAATGCATGGATAATATTCAAGGAGATTACCCACCAAAAAATGTCACGCAAGGCATTTTTGCAAACGCTTGTGAGAGAGTTGAGTGGTCCTTATGTCACAGATAGGGAAAAGGGTTCCACGTCCCAAGTTTCTACATGCTCAGAAGTGATGGTTCAAACAAAATTTTGCCAGATCAAAGAAAAGTGCAAGAAAAATAGATCTGTCGGCAATTGTAAGACTTGTGGTAAGTCTTTGTGTGGGCAATGTACTGCCATAAATCAAAGGCAATGCCTAAAATGCGAAACACCAAATGTTTAGAAGGTGAATTCTGCGCCATATTTTCATTTTTATGCTCCTCCACCTACATTTTCTCTGCTTTTTGTTCTTCAGTTGTTGTTTATATGTGTGCACTTGAATAAAAAAAAATGTTTGAAAAACGTCTATTATAATTATTGTTATTTTCTGTAGAAAAATAAGAAAAGCAGAAAAAAAACAATCAAAAGCATTACTGTTGGATCTCACAATAATAATACATTACAAAAAATATAATTATTAATAAATAACCACAAATGAAACTCTAAAAATAAACGAAAACAAGCAAGGAGTCAAAATGACTCCTTTCAGTAGTTCTAGGCGGGGTCACGAGTCCAGTAGTCCTAGTGTTAACATCGTCAATAATCAGAACCTCCCACTCCCGTCTCCATGACTTTTCACGTGCTGCACCAATTCTTTGGAATGCACTACCCAAGTTAATACAATGAATCCCCAATCTCCACAGTTTTTAGCATGCCCTAAAAATGCATTTGGTCAGACTGGCCTATCACCTCAACGCATTAACCTAAATATCCCAGTGTGGCTCAATCAAATTTTTTTTACCAGAACCAGGTTCCTCAAATCATGTTCTCACATGCTTTATGCATTTAATAGCCCTATGTGTCTGTACTTTTACATATTTAGACTGCTAACTGGTTCATGCAGCATGACAGGAACACCCTAATCTTACACTATGGCAGGTCCAAACAATAAAATCAATTGTTACCATCCACCTTTCATGTCTTCCCTTTTCCCTTATAGATTGTAAGCTTGCGAGCAGGGCCTTCATTCCTCTTGGCATCTGTTGATCTATGTGTCTATTGGTATGATGTAATGTCTATTGTCTGTAGAAGTCCCCTCTATAATATAAAGTGTTGCGGAATATATTGACGCTAAAGAAATAAAATTATTATTATTATTACTAAGTGGTCTGAACTGAAGCTGACCCTGTGCAAACAGCCGGTGCTGGTAGCACCCATTTTCTCCAAAGAGTTGTGGTCCAGATGGATGTGTTGGATTTCAGGCTGGGGGCTGTCTTTTCTAAAGACAAGAATGGGGAACATCACCCTGTCATGTATCTTAGCCGGAAGTTGTCATCCTGCAAGAAAAACTGTTATATAGTGGAGATGGATTGTTTATGCATCAAGTGAATGTTGACCTCTATAAGGTACTAAATTTTGGGCAGGAAGTTCAGACTGGTGTCAGACCATGCCCCACTGAAGTGGATGCAGGAGGAAAGACAGAACAATGCCCAAGTGACCAGGTGGCTCCAGCACTTTAGGATTTTAACTTCCATGTGGAGCATATGTCAGGGAAATTGCAAGGCAATCCTGACGCTCGGTCGAGAGTCCACTGTTTATTGGCAGAAAGTGCCAAGCCCCATGGCTTTGGGCAGAAGGGAAGGGTATGTAAGATGGCTGCCGGCTAACCCCTTGAGGGGAGATATGTGTCAGCATGGCTGTTAGCTGCAGGGTTGTGAGATCGGAAGTATGCTCCAGCACCTATTGTGGTGAGACAGTTATTTGGACCATTCCAGGGCCGGGATTTATGAGCAGTCATAAGTCATAAAAGATGGGTGGGAATGACGGCTCACATATCCCAACCCCAGGTGTTTGGTTTGGCAGATAAAATGGAGGCTGAGTCTCTTTTTCAGTGTTTGTGGCTGGAGGTGTGGAGACCTCTAGTGTGTGTTGATAAAGACTCTGACCTGAGTGAGCAGACCCACAGGGCTACATGGACTTTTTACCTGCAGTTTGTATTTACTTTCGGTTTGTTCTGCTAAAGGCACTGATCTGAGCGGGTGGACCCGCAATACCATATGGTCTGTTTGTTTTTCAGGTTGTTTTCACTTTTTAACAGAAAAGTCTCTGTTTTGTTTTTTCATCCAGAGCAGCTAAATGAAGCTAAATAAACTGCCTGGACTATTGCGTGAGAACCGCCTCCCGTGCGTACCTCAAATTCAGCTGAGTGAGTACAAATCTCTACCACAGCTATACTCACCTAACGCCTAATTCCACTGAATCCCTTGTCTCATGTAAGAAAGCAAAAATAAAAAAACTATACCTCACCTATGCATCATTCTGTCCCACACCATAATCCATGTCTGGGGGATAAACAGTTTTCAACTGACCTGTGAAAAACATTAAGAGCCAGAGGAAGCCCAAGAAGAACCGTTGCTGGTCCAATGACAATGGTTATCTTATAGGGACCGATGAATTTCGGTCCCAACTCCCAGGAAGGGACCCTCAACCTTAAATTCCTGGTAGACAACAACACAAAATCATTCACATTCAGGTACGGACCTGGCACGCTTTTACTGACAGTCATACATTTATACCTGTCTCTCCTGATCCTGTTAGGAACAGGTAATGGTGAAACAGGACCAGATAGACATGTATGCGGTACTTTAGGACATGCTCAAACGTTGCAGATAGACACTTGTTCAACCAAATACTGATGCAACCCCAGTCACCAAAAACGATAAGAAAGGAGGTCCGCAGTTCAATTACCACCTGGGTGGCCAGCAAGTACAAAGTCATGATATTCTCGAGTCACTTTGTGGTGAAATTTAGATGGCACAAACAACCTCCCCAAAGGGCAGGAAACAGGAGTGTCCCCCTGAGCCTCCAACACTTCACCGTCCAGGTCAGTGTACAAGGATGAAATGCCTACCCCCTTCTGCAAAATTGGGGCAGGGTCCTCAAAGCCAGACATAAATGTCAGTTATGTCCCTGTAGATACAGCAGAAGGGAAAAGTTTAGGCAGTAATCATATAAATAAACGTTAGCGTGCACTCAGTCAAAACTTGATGAGGTACTGGTGTAACTGACCGGCTGGTCCCTGATATAGAATAATGAGGTTCACCGCACACTCTTGTGGATTATCTTTCAAAAGTAGCTTAAATTTTATTTTGCAAGTAGTAAGGGAGCATAACAGAATAATGCAGTGGAAGCAATAGCAAAATAAAGTTTCGGCTCCACCAGAGCCTTTGTCACAAATCGCTTAATCACATGACGCAAAGAGAAAGGATGCAGGATGAAAGGATAAGAATCCCTGTAGTGCCTAGCAGAGGCTAAATACAATGGGTCTCCCTGTGTGGTCACCTGGTCTCCTTAACTGGCAGATGGTAATCTTAGCTAGTATGTAGATGCAGAAGCGCTCCCTTGCTCAGCTGTTGAGCTGGCGCCATTGTTTCTGGGTCTTAAACTCAGAAGGACCTGGAAGAAGTCGGCAAAGCAAACTGCTGAGACCTTCTGCAGTCAGATGCAGTGTGACGTTCTGCACCCTCTGACACTCCCGTGACAGCTAATGCCACATGTCCAGATTGGATACCCAACAGTTGTACTGCCCAGACAAATCACAGAGAATGCTGATACAGTCTGCTAAGTACTTCACCATCTTCAAACACTTTTCCAACCTTGTCCTGGAAGGGTCTAATGGAACTGTCCCAGACCTTTGATAGTGCACCCTTGCCTTTGTTAGACTTGGTGTGTGTCTACCTTGCCTCTCCTCCCTGGTTGCCCAAATAACTTTGTCCTCTGCTGCCAGTGTTGTCCAATGAGAATTTTTGTACTAATTGTTCGACTAGGGCCTTCTGGTATTGCAGCATTTTACTAGCCCTCTTCACCATAGGAAGGAGAGATAGAAAGCTCTCTTGTAGAGTGGGTTGAGATGGATGAACAACCAATAATCAGTGTTGGCTAAAATGCATGGCAAATGCAGGGAGACATAAAGTCAGCCATGTGTAACAGAATCCCAACAGGAAAGACTTAACTGTCCCCATCATCATCCATCTTCTCCTACTCCCTCTTCTTCTTCTCTTCAGCCCATCCACACTGAACAGATGAGATGAAGCTGGTATTGATAGTACACTCTGTAGTACAGACACCAATCCAAGTTCCTCCTCTTTCTATCATCTCCTTATCACGCAATCCATGCTGATAAGATGAAATGAGGCTGAGGTGGGAAGTATCACACTGTGCACTGTCTTCTCCCATCTCCACCTGGTCCACATGCAAAGTTTCCTCTTTAATTGTGAGCAGTGAGCATTTGAGAAGAAATAAAAGTGAGGATGGTTGCACTGATTATGGCATCATCACTGTTTACCATCTTGGTTGATTGCTGTAAGTTTTGCAGAATCTCACAGATGTCAGACATCCATACCAACTAATTGGTTACTCTGTGCGGAAGCTGACCAGAATACCGAATGGCATGTTGTAGCTAGTGTTCAACTATTACTCTCTGCTGTTCACACCATTTGTAAAATGTAGCTCTAGCGTGTGGTCAAGTGGCACACCAGTCAGTGAGCTGCTACCTGGAGCTGCTGGAGCACTGCCAGACTGGCGGCAGCCATAGCTGACTTGTGGAAATGGGTGAAAATGGGCAAACCTTTACAAGTAGCTCAGACAAATCTGTGTGGGTTTTCAGAAAATGCTAAATTACTTAGTTGAGCACATGGGCCAGGCACAGTATGTTTGTGAGCTTGCCAAGCTTCAGAGACGCTACCAGGTGAAATCCATTATCACATACAACCATGCCTAGTTGTAGATTCAGCGGTGAGAGCAACAGATCTGTCTGGCCTTCTATAACTTTCCACAACTCTGAGGCCATGTGCCGTTTTTTCATATGAACAAATCAGATTCTTCAGAGCCTGTTGCAGCGTTAGGTGAAGTCGTGCTGCAGTGCTTCTAGTTTGCGACTGATATGGATGACGTTCTCTGGGATGACAAATCAGAGATGGGTGATGATGGGGAGAAGGGGGTGTAGGACCTGATGTAGGAGGTAGAAGAAACCCTGAATGAACCAGAGATGGCAATCCTCGATTGTGTTAGCACATGTACCATATCACTGTCTGACTCGGTCCCAACCTCCACAAGGTTCACCAAGTGTGCCATCAGTAACATATAGCGCCCCTGGCCACAAGCACTTGTTCACATATTGGTCATTAAAGGGAACCTGTCAGCAGGATTCTGCACAGTAACCTACAGACAGTATCAGGTCGGCGCCATAATGATTACAATGATACCTGGTGATGAAATCTGTCTTGTGGTTGTTTGTCTCAGCTTTGAGCTAATGCCATGCTCGAGCTCCGGGACGGCCTGTGGGGGAGGTCTTCATGTTGTGCTCGGCTTAGCTATTCATCTGTATGGCTTCTGACAGGTCACTGATTTCTCACTCACCTGCCCTCTATTTTACATAATGAATATTCTACGATTTGAAAAATAAAAAACAAAATTATTTAATTTTTTTTTTTTTACGATGGACCATTCATGGCACACCCGATGGGCACATAATCGCCATGATGTATACATATGTCCAAGGTCGGTAAGTACCAGCCGATCTGGATGTATGGATGCTTCGAAGGCTGTAAAGGGGTTGAACTGATTCAAATCAGACTAAACACTTGGGTCAACACTATGGCCACAACTGCCTCAACAGCAAATGATTTTTACAGAGACAAAAATATTATTATTATTATTAGTAGTATTGGTTAAACATAGATCTAAATCTGCAGTTCTTTTTCTGTCCTAATGAATTGCCCTGTGTATTCGGTTACTGATTACGAGCATTTTTGTTTTTTCATTAGACGATGGAAATTAATTCTCTACAGATTTCTCCTTGGTTTTGGTGTTCTGTTTATATATTCGCTTGTAGCCGGTCAATTTCTTTATATTAAGGTTATGGTCGATGGAAGCTCTGCACTTCCTTCCATTCCACATTCTCCCGTATTATTGACGTCATCGCATATAAACTTCTGATCTATTTTTTTCATATGAACATTAGAACACATTCATTTTCATTACTAGGACTTAGAGCATGAACATAACCGGGGTAAGTGATGGCACAAGGAAGGCTGGGATGGAAAAAGAAAGTCGGTAACAATCTACAGTATGAAACCATAGTAAAGACGTGGCAGGAAATAATCATCGGCAGTGGAATTTAGGCATCCGACAATTTTAAAATGTATCTCGTATAGAAATTATAAATGATTTTTTATCCCAAACTACAAAGAGATCTGTGGCAAATTACACAGGTTACAGATCCAGATTTAGTTTATTCTGCAAGTGAACTGAGAACAATAGGACGAGACAGAAAAGGGATGAAGAGACATTTCAGAAATGCCACCAAAGAAAACAGCCCATAGTAGCATAATACAGCATGTCCAGTCCAGAAAACTCTCGTGTCATTTTGTAAGCCGATATAATGTTTGTGCAGTAAATCCAATTTCATTTTATGTAAAGGATATTCCTCACATTGACACGGATTTATCTAACATGTTAGTGGCTATATTTAGTTAATTGTACTAACCTTCACCTTGAAACCATCATTCTTTTAATTAATTTCACACTTTCTGATATTCATTTTGCAGTTGGATCAAAGATTCATATATTTCTTCTTGAGGGAGATTTTATCTCAGTAATATAGGCTGGATGTGAGGTCGGTGTGTGTCCCTATAATATTGGCTACATGTAGGGTCTGTGTGTCTCTCCTAGTAATATAGGCTGGATGTGAGGTCAGTGTGTGTCCCTATAATATTGGCTACATGTGGGGTCTGTGAGTCTCTCCTAGTAATACAGGCTGGATGTGAGGTCAGTATTTGTCCCAATAATATTGGTTACGTGTGGGGTCTGTGTGTCTCTCCTAGTAATATAGGCTGGATGTGAGGTCAGTGTTTGTCCCTATGATATTGGCTACATGTGGGGTCTGTGTGTCTCTCCTAGGAATATAGGCTGGATGTGAGGTGTTTGTACCTATAATATTGATTACATGTGAGGTCTGCGTGTGTCTCCTAGTAATACAGGCTGGATGTGAGGTCAGTGTTTGTCCCTATAATATTGGCAGCATGTGGGGTCAGTGTATCTCTCCTAGTAATATAGGCTGGATGTAAGGTCAGTATTTGTCCCAATAATATTGGTTACATGTGGGGTCTGTGTGTCTCTCCTAATAATATAGGCTGGATGTGAGGTCAGTGTGTGTCCCTATAATATTGGCTACATGTGGGGTCTGTGTGTCTCTCCTAGCAATATAGGCTGGATGTGAGGTCGGTGTGTGTCCCTATAATATTGGCTACATGTGGGGTCTGTGAGTCCCCCCCCTAGTAATACAGGCTGGATGTGAGGTCAGTGTTTGTCCCTATAATATTGTCTACATGTAGGGTCTGTGTTTCTCACCTAGTATTATAGGCTGGATGTGAGGTCAGTGTGTGTCCCTATAATATTGGCTACATGTGGGGTCTGTGAGTCTCTCCTAGTAATACAGGCTGGATGTAAGGTCAGTATTTGTCCCAATAATATTGGATACGTGTGGGGTCTGTGTGTCTCTCCTAGTAATATAGGCTGGATGTGAGGTCAGTGTTTGTCCCTATGATATTGGCTACATGTGGGGTCTGTGTGTCTCTCCTAGGAATATAGGCTGGATGTGAGGTGTTTGTCCCTATAATATTGATTACATGTGAGGTCTGCGTGTGTCTCCTAGTAATACAGGCTGGATGTGAGGTCAGTGTTTGTCCCTATAATATTGGCAGCATGTGGGGTCAGTGTATCTCTCCTAGTAATATAGGCTGGATGTAAGGTCAGTATTTGTCCCAATAATATTGGTTACATGTGGGGTCTGTGTCTCTCCTAGTAATATAGGCTGGATGTGAGGTCAGTGTGTGTCCCTATAATATTGGCTACATGTGGGGTCTGTGAGTCCCCCCCCTAGTAATACAGGCTGGATGTGAGGTCAGTGTTTGTCCCTATAATATTGTCTACATGTAGGGTCTGTGTGTCTCACCTAGTATTATAGGCTGGATGTGAGGTCAGTGTGTGTCCCTATAATATTGGCTACAGGTGGGGTCTGTGAGTCTCTCCTAGTAATATAGGCTGGATGTGAGGTCAGTGTGTGTCCCTATAATATTGGCTACATGTGGGGTCTGTGAGTCCCCCCTAGTAATACAGGCTGGATGTGAGGTCAGTATTTGTCCCAATAATATTGGTTACATGTGGGGTCTGTGTGTCTCTCCTAGTAATATAGGCTGGATGTGAGGTCAGTGTTTGTCCCTATAATATTGGCTACATGTGGGGTATGTGTGTCTCTCCTAGTAATATAGGCTGGATGTGAGGTCAGTGTGTGTCCCTATAATATTGGCTACATGTGGGGTGTGTGTGTCTCTCCTAGTAATATAGGCTGGATGTGAGGTAAGTGTGTGTCCCTATAATATTGGCTACATGTGTGGTCTGTGAGTCCCCCCTAGTAATACAGGCTGGATGTGAGGTCAGTATTTGTCCCAATAATATTGGATACATGTGGGGTCTGTGTGTCTTTCCTAGTAATATAGGCTGGATGTGAGGTCATTGTGTCCCTATAATATTGGCTACATGTGGGGTCTGTGAGTCCCCCCTAGTAATACTGGCTGGATGTGAGGTCAGTATTTGTCCCAATAATATTGGTTACATGTGGGGTCTGTGAGTCCCCCCTAGTAATACAGGCTGGATGTGAGGTCAGTATTTGTCCCAATTATATTGGTTACAAGTGGGGTCTGTGTGTCTCTCCTAGTAATATAGGCTGGATGTGAGGTCAATGTTTGTCCCTATAATATTGGTTGCATGTGGGGTCTGTGTGTCTCTCCTAGTAATATAGGCTGGATGTGAGGTCAGTATTTGTCCCAATAATATTGGTTACATGTGGGGTCTGTGTGTATCTCCTAGTAATATAGGCTGGATGTGAGGTCAGTATTTATGCAAATAATATTGGTTACATGTGGGGTCTGTGTCACTCTCCTAGTAATATAGGCTGGATGTGAGGTCAGTGTTTGTCTCTATAATATTGGCTACATGTGGGATCTGTGTGTCTCTCCTAGTAATATAGGCTGGATGTGAGGTCAGTGTGTGTCCCTATAATATTGGCTACATGTGGGGTCTGTGAGTCTCTCCTAGTAATACAGGCTGGATGTGAGGTCAGTATTAGTCCCAATAATATTGGTTACGTGTGGGGTCTGTGTGTCTCTCCTAGTAATATAGGCTGGATGTGAGGTCAGTGTTTGTCCCTATAATATTGGCTACATGTGGGGTCTGTGTGTCTCTCCTAGGAATATAGGCTGGATGTGAGGTCAGTGTTTGTCCCTATAATATTGGCTACATGTGGGGTCTGTGTGTCTCTCCTAGGAATATAGGCTGGATGTGAGGTGTTTGTCCCTATAATATTGATTACATGTGAGGTCTGCGTGTCTCTCCTAGTAATACAGGCTGGATGTGAGGTCAGCGTTTGTCCCTATAATATTGGCAGCATGTGGGGTCAGTGTATCTCTCCTAGTAATATAGGCTGGATGTGAGGTCAGTATTTGTCCCAATAATATTGGTTGCATGTGGGGTCTGTATGTCTCTCCTCGTAATACAGGCTGGATGTGAGGTCAGTATTTGTCCCTATAATATTGGCTACATGTGGGGTCTGTCTTTCCTAGTAATATAGGCTGGATGTGAGGTCAGTGTGTGTCCCTATAATATTGGTTACATGTGGGTCTGTGTGTCTCTCCTAGTAATATAGGCTGGATGTGAGGTCAGTGTTTGTCCCTATAATATTGGCTACATGTGAGTTCTGTGTGTTTATCCTAGTAATATAGGTTGGATGTGAGGTCAGTATTTGTCCCAATAATATTGGTTACATGTAGGGTCTGTGTGTCTCTCCTAGTAATATAGGCTGGATGTGAGGTCAGTATTTGTCCCAATAATATTGGTTACATGTAGGGTCTGTGTGTCTCTCCTAGTAATATAGGCTGGATGTGAGGTCAGTGATTGTCCCTATAATATTGGTTGCATGTGGGGTCTGTGTGTCTTTCCTAGTAATATAGGCTGGATGTGAGGTCAGTGTTTGTCCCTATAATATTGGCTACATGTGGGGTCTGTGTGTCTCTCCTAGGAATATAGGCTGGATGTGAGGTGTTTGTCCCTATAATATTGATTACATGTGAGGTCTGCGTGTCTCTCCTAGTAATACAGGCTGGATGTGAGGTCAGTGTTTGTCCCAATAATATTGGTTGCATGTGGGGTCTGTATGTCTCTCCTCGTAATACAGGCTGGATGTGAGGTTAGTGTGTGTCCCTATAATATTGGCTACATGTGCGGTCTGTCTCTCCTAGTAATATAGGCTGGATGTGAGGTCGGTGTGTGTCCCTATAATATTGGCTACATGTGGGGACTGTGAGTCTCTCCTAGTAATACAGCTGAATGTGAGGTCAGTGAGTGTCCCTATAATATTGGTTACATGTGGGTCAGTGTGTCTCTCCTAGTAATATAGGCTGGATGTGAGGTCAGTATTTGTCCCAATAATATTGGTTACATGTAGGGTCTGTGTGTCTCTCCTAGTAATATAGGCTGGATGTGAGGTCGGTGAGTGTCCCTATAATATTGGCTACATGTGGGGTCTGTGTGTCTCTTCTAGTAATATAGGCTGGATGTGAGGTCAGTGTTTGTCCCTATAATATTGGCTACATGTGGGGTCTGTGTGTCTCTCCTAGGAATATAGGCTGGATGTGAGGTGTTTGTCTCTATAATGTTGATTACATGTGAGGTCTGCGTGTCTCTCCTAGTAATACAGGCTGCATGTGAGGTCAGTGTTTGTCCCTATAATATTGGCAGCATGTGGGGTCAGTGTATCTCTCCTAGTAATATAGGCTGGATGTGAGGTCAGTATTTGTCCCAATAATATTGGTTGCATGTGGGGTCTGTATGTCTCTCCTCGTAATACAGGCTGGATGTGAGGTTAGTATTTGTCCCTATAATATTGGCTACATGTGGGGTCTGTCTCTCTTAGTAATATAGGCTGGATGTGAGGTCAGTGTGTGTCCCTATAATATTGGTTACATGTGGGTCTGTGTGTCTCTCCTAGTAATATAGGCTGGATGTGAGGTCAGTGTGTGTCCCTATAATATTGGCTACATGTGAGGTCTGTGTGTTTCTCCTAGTAATATAGGCTGGATGTGAGGTCAGTATTTGTCCCAATAATATTGGTTACATGTAGGGTCTGTGTGTGTCTCCTAGTAATATAGGCTGGATGTGAGGTCAGTGATTGTCCCTATAATATTGGTTGCATGTGGGGTCTGTGTGTCTTTCCTAGTAATATAGGCTGGATGTGAGGTCAGTGTTTGTCCCTATAATATTGGCTACATGTGGGGTCTGTGTGTCTCTCCTAGGAATATAGGCTGGATGTGAGGTGTTTTTCCCTATAATATTGATTACATGTGAGGTCTGCGTGTCTCTCCTAGTAATACAGGCTGGATGTGAGGTCAGTGTTTGTCCCAATAATATTGGTTGCATGTGGGGTCTGTATGTCTCTCCTCGTAATACAGGCTGGATGTGAGGTTAGTGTGTGTCCCTATAATATTGGCTACATGTGCGGTCTGTCTCTCCTAGTAATATAGGCTGGATGTGAGGTCGGTGTGTGTCCCTATAATATTGGATACATGTGGGGACTGTGAGTCTCTCCTAGTAATACAGGCTGAATGTGAGGTCAGTGAGTGTCCCTATAATATTGGTTACATGTGGGTCAGTGTGTCTCTCCTAGTAATATAGGCTGGATGTGAGGTCAGTATTTGTCCCAATAATATTGGTTACATGTAGGGTCTGTGTGTCTCTCCTAGTAATATAGGCTGGATGTGAGGTCGGTGAGTGTCCCTATAATATTGGCTACATGTGGGGCCTGTGTGTCTCTCTTAGTAATATAGGCTGGATGTGAGGTCAGTGTTTGTCCCTATAATATTGGCTACATGTGGGGTCTGTGTGTCTCTCCTAGGAATATAGGCTGGATGTGAGGTGTTTGTCTCTATAATGTTGATTACATGTGAGGTCTGCGTGTCTCTCCTAGTAATACAGGCTGGATGTGAGGTCAGTGTTTGTCCCTATAATATTGGCAGCATGTGGGGTCAGTGTATCTCTCCTAGTAATATAGGCTGGATGTGAGGTCAGTATTTGTCCCAATAATATTGGTTGCATGTGGGGTCTGTATGTCTCTCCTCGTAATACAGGCTGGATGTGAGGTCAGTATTTGTCCCTATAATATTGGCTACATGTGGGGTCTGTCTCTCTTAGTAATATAGGCTGGATGTGAGGTCAGTGTGTGTCCCTATAATATTGGCTACATGTGAGGTCTGTGTGTTTCTCCTAGTAATATAGGCTGGATGTGAGGTCAGTATTTGTCCCAATAATATTGGTTACATGTAGGGTCTGTGTGTCTCTCCTAGTAATATAGGCTGGATGTGAGGTCAGTATTTGTCCCAATAATATTGGTTACATGTAGGGTCTGTGTGTCTCTCCTAGTAATATAGGCTGGATGTGAGGTCAGTGTTTGTCCCTATAATATTGGTTGCATGTGGGGTCTGTGTGTCTTTCCTAATAATATAGGCTGGATGTGAGGTCAGTGTTTGTCCCTATAATATTGGTTGCATGTGGGGTCTGTGTGTCTCTCCTAGTAATATAGGCTGGATGTCAGGTCAGTATTTGTCCCAATAATATAGGTTACATGTGGGGTCTGTGTGTCTCTCCTAGTAATATAGGCTGGATGTGAGGTCAGTATTTGTCCCAATAATATTGGTTACATGTGGGGTCTGTGTCTCTCTCCTAGTAATATAGGCTGGATGTGAGGTCAGTGTTTGTCCCTATAATATTGGCTACATGTGGGGTCTGTGTGTCTCTCCTAGGAATATAGGCTGGATGTGAGGTGTTTGTCCCTATAATATTGATTACATGTGAGGTCTGCGTGTCTCTCCTAGTAATACAGGCTGGATGTGAGGTCAGTGTTTGTCCCTATAATATTGGCAGCATGTGGGGTCAGTGTATCTCTCGTAGTAATATAGGCTGGATGTGAGATCAGTATTTGTCCCAATAATATTGGTTGCATGTGGGGTCTGTATTTCTCTCCTCGTAATACAGGCTGGATGTGAGGTTAGTGTGTGTCCCTATAATATTGGCTACATGTGGGGTCTGTGAGTCTCTCCTAGTAATACAGGCTGGATGTGAGGTCAGTGTGTGTCCCTATAATATTGGTTACATGTGGGTCAGTGTGTCTCTCCTAGTAATATAGGCTGGATGTGAGGTCAGTATTTGTCCCAAAAATATTGGTTACATGTAGGTTCTGTTTGTCTCTCCTAGTAATATAGGCTGGATGTGAGGTCGGTGTGTGTCCCTATAATATTGGCTACATGTGGGGTCTGTGAGTCTCTCCTAGTAATACAGGCTGGATGTGAGGTCAGTGTGTGTCCCTATAATATTAGTTACATGTGGGGTCTGTTTGTCTCTCCTAGTAATATAGGCTGGATGTGAGGTCAGTATTTGTCCCAATAATATTGGTTACATGTGGGGTCTGTGTCTCTCTCCTAGGAATATAGGCTGGATGTGAGGTCAGTATTTGTCCCAATAATATTGGTTACATGTGGGGTCTGTGTGTATCTCCTAGTAATATAGGCTGGATGTGAGGTCAGCATTTGTCCCAATAAATTGGTTACATGTGGGGTCTGTGTCTCTCTCCTAGTAATATAGGCTGGATGTGAGGTCAGTGTTTGTCTCTATAATATTGGCTACATGTGGGGTCTGTGTGTCTCTCCTAGTAATATAGGCTGGATATGAGGTCAGTGTGTGTCCCTATAATATTGGCTACATGTGGGGTCTGTGAGTCTCTCCTAGTAATACAGGCTGGATGTGAGGTCAGTATTTGTCCCAATAATATTGGTTACGTGTGGGGTCTGTGTGTCTCTCCTAGTAATATAGGCTGGATGTGAGGTCAGTGTTTGTCCCTATAATATTGGCTACATGTGGGGTCTGTGTGTCTCTCCTAGGAATATAGGCTGGATGTGAGGTGTTTGTCCCTATAATATTGATTACATGTGAGGTCTGCGTGTCTCTCCTAGTAATACAGGCTGGATGTGAGGTCAGTGTTTGTCCCTATAATATTGGCTACATGTGGGGTCTGTCTCTCCTAGTAATATAGGCTGGATGTGAGGTCAGTGTGTGTCCCTATAATATTGGTTTCATGTAGGTCTGTGTGTTTCTCCTAGTAATATAGGCTGGATGTTAGGTCAGTGTTTGTCCCTATAATATTGGCTACTAGAGTTGAGCGACTTTTGGTTTTTTAGGGTCGCGTTTCGTTTCGTGAAACCCGACTTTTCCAAAAGTCGGGTCGAGCAAGATCGTCCGATTATAGGGAAAAGTCGGGGTCGTCCCGAAACACGAAACCCAATGTAAGTCAATGGGGAATAAAAGTCGGCAGTGAGAGGAGGACAGGAAACACACCTACAGTGCCCATTTGAATGCCAAAAGCATCAATTCTTCTTTCTTAAGCTTGTCAACCTTAATTAACTTCATAATACAAGTTACGCACTGAAAAATGGGGGTTATTTGGCTACAAACTGTGGGGGGGAGGGCTGGCTCCAGGTTTTCATGTGCCCTGGGCGAAAGAGCGCCCCTTTAACACATACCACAACTCATCATGCTCCGATACGGCAGAGAAATAGCGGTATAGTCCAATGAAAAATACCTCACTTTTTACATCTCATGACGAGGCCCATCTATTTCTCCATACAGAATCATTGGTCCCATATAATGTTTGAAACAGTATATGATGAGCTCCACATAATGCTACAGTATATGTTGGTCCCCATGGATGAAGCTCCACTGTCTTATGGGCCCAAATAATGCTCCAAACATAATGGGCCCCATTTCTAATGCTCTAGTTTATAATGGGCCCTGTAAATGCTGCTCCAGTGTCTGATGTCCACCTTTGGAATGTTCCAGTGTATGGTGGACCCCATCTATCATTCTCCAGAGTATAGTGCTCCCCAAAAATTGCTGTCCCAACATTGAAAACAATCAAATAAGTCTCCTCGCTAGGGAATCCCTGTACTTGTCTGGACAGGTGCTGTAGCTTGCTTAACAGCTCGCCAGCCGTTCTCACGCCCAGTATGGATTACACGTGATTGCACAAAGGTTAGAAAGGGTACCGTATCACCGGATAACATGTATGAATAGCGTACACATTCAAAATATATGTCTATACAGCATGAGGCAGGCTCAGACGGTGTTAGGCCCAGTATGGATTGCACGTGATTGCACAAAGGTTAGAAAGGGTACCGTATCCCCAGATAACATGTATGGATAGCGTACACATTCAAAATATATGTCTCAGGAGGCAGGCTCAGACGGTGTTAGGCCCAGTATGGATTGCACGTGATTGCACAAAGGTCAGAAAGGGTACCGTATCCCCGGATAACATGTATGGATAGCGTACACATTCAAAATATATGTCTATACAGCATTAGGCAGGCTCAGACGGTGTTAGGCCCAGTATGGATTGCACGTGATTGCACAAAGGTTAGAAAGGGTACCGTATCCCTGGATAACATGTATGGATAGCGTACACATTCAAAATATATGTCTCAGGAGGCAGGCTCAGACGGTGTTAGGTCCAGTATGGATTGCACGTGATTGCACAAAGGTTAGAAAGGGTACCGTATCACCGGATAACATGTATGGATAGCGTACACATTCAAAATATATGTCTATACAGCATGAGGCAGGCTCAGACGGTGTTAGGCCCAGTATGGATTGCACGTGATTGCACAAAGGTTAGAAAGGGTACCGTATCCCCAGATAACATGTATGGATAGCGTACACATTCAAAATATATGTCTCAGGAGGCAGGCTCAGACGGTGTTAGGCCCAGTATGGATTGCACGTGATTGCACAAAGGTCAGAAAGGGTACCGTATCCCCGGATAACATGTATGGATAGCGTACACATTCAAAATATATGTCTATACAGCATTAGGCAGGCTCAGACGGTGTTAGGCCCAGTATGGATTGCACGTGATTGCACAAAGGTTAGAAAGGGTACCGTATCCCTGGATAACATGTATGGATAGCGTACACATTCAAAATATATGTCTCAGGAGGCAGGCTCAGACGGTGTTAGGTCCAGTATGGATTGCACGTGATTGCACAAAGGTTAGAAAGGGTACCGTATCACCGGATAACATGTATGGATAGCGTACACATTCAAAATATATGTCTATACAGCATGAGGCAGGCTCAGACGGTGTTAGGCCCAGTATGGATTGCACGTGATTGCACAAAGGTTAGAAAGGGTACCGTATCCCCGGATAAAATGTATGGATAGCGTACACATTCAAAATATATGTCTATACATCAGGAGGCAGGCACAGACGGTGTCAGGCACAGTATGGATTTGACGGCCCAGATTACACAGCGGAGGAGCAGGGAGAGGTAAAGATTGCAAATGCTGGGGCCCTGCCCAAGAAAGGGGGGCCCACTCGTGGGCGTCGGTACTGGCACTGGGCCCCTCATAGTACAGCGGTGTGTCTGACGGCGGGTGTGCACCACCACCGTCAGAGACACTTGATTGCACTATGAGGGACCCTGCGCCAGTGCCCGCGCCCAAGAGTCGGCCTACCCACCTGTCCAGGGCAACGGCACTCGCACGGTGTCGTGCGCTAGGTGGTGACCCCGGCCATGGGGGGGGGAGGCAGCACAGTTAGGGAGTTTTAGAAAGTGGCATATGTTGATGTTGGACATTCAGCTGATGCAAAAGGCGAAATAGGTGTAGTACCAGGAAGAGGTGGACCAAAGCAAGCCATTTTTCTGTCACCCTATGTGTCATCAGGGGAAGGTGGGACAAAATCCTTGGAAACCCATGCGTGGTTCATTTTAATGAAGGTTAGATCATCCACATTTTGGGTTGACAGACGGGTCCTTTTTTCTGTCAGGATTGATCCAGCTGCACTGAAGACTCTTTCCGATAGCACACTTGCAGCTGGGCAAGCGAGCTCCTGTAAGGCATATTGGGCCAATTCAGGCCAGGTGTCCAGTTTAGCGGCCCAATAGTCAAAGGGGAATGACCTGTGTGGGAGAACATCGATATGGGAGGAAAAGTAGTTTGTAACCATAGTTGACAACTGCTGTCTCCTGTCACTTTCCATCGATGCAGTATTACCAGTTGTGTGAGCGGTATTTGAAAAATCAGTCCACAACATTGTCATGAAACCAGTGGCGTAGCGTGGGGGGGCGGGGGGGGCGGTCCGCCCCAGGCGGCACCTGTGTGGGGGCGGCGTGGCAGCAGCAGCAAGTCCTCTCCTCTGTGGCCTGTGGGAGAACAGCGCGGACTCCGCGGAGGCGCACAGTGCAGGCGCTTTCAAATTCTTCTACTACCTGGCTTGCTGGACTGGAGCCTCGGCTGCTGTCCAATCCTGAGCCGTTGCTGGGCGGCGGGCGCACTCAGAGACCCGTCCGCTCCTGGAGGAGGTGTTCGCGCTGAGCCGGTGACGCAGCAGGACTCAGAGCGGATCCCGGGACACAGGAGCCGGTGAGTGAGGCCCGGGGGACGGCGGGAAGCGCTGCCGGGTTGCCCTTGATATCTGTGAGGGGAGGACTAGGGAAGACACGTGATCTGCCTGCGGTCTGCCACACACACCGCCCGGTCAACCCTGACAGCCTCAGGCCTTGAGTCCTGGAGTCTGACAATGCTGAAGTTGGTTTCTTATTCAGCAGTTTCTTATTCGGCTATTTTTTATTTTTTTCAGGTTTTTCAATAAAAATAAAAGTATATAATAAATATGCAATCATGTGTCCTTTTGTGAATACACTTAAAAACAGATAAAAAAAAAATTAGAAGACTGGCACAAAAATGGGCATCAAAGTGGGCACTGAGGTATGGTATTGAAGGGGTTAAATGGCTTTGTGCCACTGATCTGACACCTGATTTACATACCTACTGATGCCCCACATCACGTTCATGTTAATCCAGCCTGGCACAAATGGGTTATGGGCATCAGACCTGGCATCAAAGTGGGCAATTTGCCCATTTTCACAGATTTGAATAAGTAACAGCTATTTTGAAGGGGTTAAATGGCTTTGGGCCACTGATCTAACACCTGAACTGGCATCAAAGTTCTGATGCCCAGAACCCATTTGTGCCAGGCTGGAGTGACATGAATTTCATGTGGGGCATCACTAGGTATGTATATCAGGTTACGATCAGTGGCCCAAAGCCGTTTAACCCCTTAAATTTAGCTGTTACTTATTCACATGTGTGAAAATTGGTTCTCTGCCCACTTTGATGGCAGTTTTGATGCCCATAACCCATTTGTGCCAGGCTGGATTAACATGAACGTGATGTGTGGCATCACAAGGTATGTAAATCAGGTGTCAGATCAGTGGCACAAAGCCATTTAACCCCTTCAATACCATACCTCAGTGCCCACTTTGATGCCCATTTTTGTGCCAGCCTTCTAATTTTTTTTATCTGTTTTTAAGTGTATTCACAAAAGGACACATGATTGCATATTATTATATACTTAGAATGTTTTATTTTTATTGAAAAACCTGAAAAAAACAGAAAATAAAAAATAGCCGAATAAGAAACTGAACGAATAAGAAACCAACTTCAGCATCGTTGGAGATTGGCGTCTTCTACTACTCCAGCTGTAATGTAGACTGTAGTCAGTGCTGGATACAAACGCCTCCATCAAGAGCAGATATTAGCGTCCTAAAAAAATGCCACAACTTTTCAACTGCTCTGGCCTCCACCAGTCACGTACGTGGCGGCGGCTCGCCAGTCATATTCGCCAGTCATGTAAGCCATCATATATGCCAGTCATGTCATGTAAGCCAGTCATGTCATGTACGCCAGTCATGTCATGTACGCCAGTCATGTACGCCAGTCATGTCATGTAAGCCAGTCATGTACGCCAGTCATGTAATGTAAGCCAGTCATGTCATGTACGCCAGTCATGTACGCCAGTCATGTCATGTCATGTAAGCCAGTCATGTAAGCCAGTCATGTCATGTACGCCAGTCATGTCATGTTCGCCAGTCATGTACGCCAGTCATGTCATGTCATGTAAGCCAGTCATGTCATGTCATGTAAGCCAGTCATGTCATGTAAGCCAGTCATGTCATGTACGCCAGTCATGTACGCCAGTCATGTCATGTACGCCAGTCATGTCATCTACGCCAGTCATGTCATGTAAGCCAGTCATGTCATGTACGCCAGTCATGTACGCCAGTCATGTCATCTACGCCAGTCATGTCATGTAAGCCAGTCATGTCATGTACGCCAGTCATGTACGCCAGTCATGTAATGTAAGCCAGTCATGTCATGTACGCCAGTCATGTACGCCAGTCATGTCATGTCATGTAAGCCAGTCATGTCATGTAAGCCAGTCATGTCATGTACGCCAGTCATGTACGCCAGTCATGTCATGTAAGCCAGTCATGTACGCCAGTCATGTCATGTACGCCAGTCATGTACGCCAGTCATGTCATGTCATGTAAGCCAGTCATGTCATGTCATGTAAGCCAGTCATGTAAGCCAGTCATGTCATGTAAGCCAGTCATGTCATGTACGCCAGTCATGTCATGTACGCCAGTCATGTACGCCAGTCATGTAATGTAAGCCAGTCATGTCATGTACGCCAGTCATGTACGCCAGTCATGTCATGTAAGCCAGTCATGTCATGTACGCCAGTCATGTACGCCAGTCATGTAATGTAAGCCAGTCATGTACGCCAGTCATGTCATGTAAGCCAGTCATGTCATGTACGCCAGTCATGTACGCCAGTCATGTAATGTAAGCCAGTCATGTCATGTACGCCAGTCATGTACGCCAGTCATGTCATGTAAGCCAGTCATGTCATGTACGCCAGTCATGTACGCCAGTCATGTCATGTAAGCCAGTCATGTAATGTAAGCCAGTCATGTCATGTACGCCAGTCATGTAATGTAAGCCAGTCATGTCATGTATGCCAGTCATGTACGCCAGTCATGTCATGTAAGCCAGTCATGTAATGTAAGCCAGTCATGTCATGTACGCCAGTCATGTCATGTACGCCAGTCATGTAATGTAAGCCAGTCATGTCATGTACGCCAGTCATGTACGCCAGTCATGTAAGCCAGTCATGTACGACAATCATGTATGCCAGAAGTACGCCAGTCATGTAATGTAAGCCAGTCATGTCATGTATGCCAGTCATGTCATGTACGCCAGTCATGTACGCCAGTCATGTAATGTAAGCCAGTCATGTCATGTACGCCAGTCATGTCATGTAAGCCAGTCATGTCATGTACGCCAGTCATGTCATGTACGCCAGTCATGTACGCCAGTCATGTAATGTAAGCCAGTCATGTCATGTACGCCAGTCATGTACGCCAGTCATGTCATGTAAGCCAGTCATGTACGCCAGTCATGTAATGTAAGCCAGTCATGTCATGTACGCCAGTCATGTACGCCAGTCATGTCATGTCATGTAAGCCAGTCATGTAAGCCAGTCATGTCATGTACGCCAGTCATGTCATGTACGCCAGTCATGTACGCCAGTCATGTCATGTCATGTAAGCCAGTCATGTCATGTCATGTAAGCCAGTCATGTCATGTAAGCCAGTCATGTCATGTACGCCAGTCATGTACGCCAGTCATGTCATGTACGCCAGTCATGTCATCTACGCCAGTCATGTCATGTAAGCCAGTCATGTCATGTACGCCAGTCATGTACGCCAGTCATGTCATCTACGCCAGTCATGTCATGTAAGCCAGTCATGTCATGTACGCCAGTCATGTACGCCAGTCATGTAATGTAAGCCAGTCATGTCATGTACGCCAGTCATGTACGCCAGTCATGTCATGTCATGTAAGCCAGTCATGTCATGTAAGCCAGTCATGTCATGTACGCCAGTCATGTACGCCAGTCATGTCATGTAAGCCAGTCATGTACGCCAGTCATGTCATGTACGCCAGTCATGTACGCCAGTCATGTCATGTCATGTAAGCCAGTCATGTCATGTCATGTAAGCCAGTCATGTAAGCCAGTCATGTACGCCAGTCATGTAATGTAAGCCAGTCATGTCATGTACGCCAGTCATGTACGCCAGTCATGTCATGTAAGCCAGTCATGTCATGTACGCCAGTCATGTACGCCAGTCATGTCATGTAAGCCAGTCATGTAATGTAAGCCAGTCATGTCATGTACGCCAGTCATGTCATGTACGCCAGTCATGTAATGTAAGCCAGTCATGTCATGTATGCCAGTCATGTACGCCAGTCATGTCATGTAAGCCAGTCATGTAATGTAAGCCAGTCATGTCATGTACGCCAGTCATGTAATGTAAGCCAGTCATGTCATGTACGCCAGTCATGTACGCCAGTCATGTAAGCCAGTCATGTACGACAATCATGTATGCCAGAAGTACGCCAGTCATGTAATGTAAGCCAGTCATGTCATGTATGCCAGTCATGTCATGTACGCCAGTCATGTACGCCAGTCATGTAATGTAAGCCAGTCATGTCATGTACGCCAGTCATGTCATGTAAGCCAGTCATGTCATGTACGCCAGTCATGTCATGTACGCCAGTCATGTACGCCAGTCATGTAATGTAAGCCAGTCACGTCATGTACGCCAGTCATGTACGCCAGTCATGTCATGTAAGCCAGTCATGTCATGTACGCCAGTCATGTCATGTAAGCCAGTCATGTACGCCAGTCATGTCATGTAAGCCAGTCATGTAATGTAAGCCAGTCATGTCATGTACGCCAGTCATGTCATGTACGCCAGTCATGTAATGTAAGCCAGTCATGTCATGTATGCCAGTCATGTACGCCAGTCATGTCATGTAAGCCAGTCATGTAATGTAAGCCAGTCATGTCATGTACGCCAGTCATGTCATGTACGCCAGTCATGTAATGTAAGCCAGTCATGTCATGTACGCCAGTCATGTACGCCAGTCATGTAAGCCAGTCATGTACGACAATCATGTATGCCAGAAGTACGCCAGTCATGTGGGCCCATCATGAAAGACAGTCATGAAAGACAGACATGTATGCCAGTCATTTACGCCAGTCATGTATACGAATCATTTATGTCAGTCTTGTAAGCCAGTCATGTACGCAAGTCATGGAGGGCACCAGTGAGCCTTATATAGAAGCTATATACACCTGTATACACCTGGAAGCCACCTATCGAAACTATATACAAGTATACACCCCTGGGAACACCTATATATGCTATATACCCCTATATACTCACCTGGGAGCCACCTATAGAAGCTATATACACACCTGGCAGTAGTCTACAAAAGCTATATACCCGTATACACACTTGGGAGTCAGCTATAGCAATGACCAAAGGGGCGGCAAATTTTTCGACTGCCCCGGGCGCCACAAACAGTTGCTACGCCACTGCATGAAACCCCTGTTTCCAACGCCACTTCTGCTGTGTGCACCATGAACACCTCTGCCAAGCTGCCCCCGGCCCGTACGGCTCGTGTGAGAACCATCACCGCTGCTGTGTGCTGGGAATGCCTCAAGCAACCGATTTACCAGAGTTGCTTGTTTATTAGCCAATATTAGGTCAAGGTTCTCCAGTGGCATGATGTTTTGTAATTTACCTTTATAGCGTGGATCCAGGATGCTGGCCAACCAGTAGTCGTCATCGTTCATCATTTTGGCAATGCGGGGGTCCCTTTTTAGGATCCGCAAGGCATAATCTGACATGTGGGCCAATGTTCCCGGTGTCAATGATGCACTGCGAGTGCTGGGTGGAGGAGCACTTTCTGGCAAATCCACATCCCTCCAGTCACGCACAAACCCTGTACCAGACCTTGCCACGCCAACATTTTCACTTGCCCCACGAGATGCATCCTCCTCCCCTAAGTAATCATCCCCATCATCATCCTCCTCCTCCTCTTCTTCCTCCTCCTCGTCCAGGAGAGGTCCCTGAGCAGACAATGGCTGAATGTCATCAAGGATTCCCTCCTCCTCTTCCTCCTCATCAACATTGGCTGCAGACGCCTGCTCCTTAAGGTGCGTCAAAGTTTGCATGAGCAGACGCATAAGTGGGATGCTCATGCTTAGGATGGCGTCGTCTGCGCTTACCAGCCGTGTGCATTCCTCAAAACACTGAAGGACTTTACAAAGGTCTTTCAGCTTCGACCACTGCACACCTGTCAACTCCATGTCTGCTCTCAAAGTGCCTGGCCGTGTATCCTCCCACAAATGCATTATGGCCTGCCTCTGCTCGCACAGCCGCTCCACCATGTGCAGGGTGGAGTTCCACCTTGTTGCAATGTCGATAATGAGGCGGTGGTTGGGAAGGTGGAGCAATCGCTGCAGCTTCTGCATACGAACGGAGTGTACAGGCGACCGGCGGATGTGCGCGCACAGTCTTCGCACCTTCTGAAGCAGGGCTGTTAACTCCGGATAATTTTTGAGGAAGCACTGCACCACCAGGTTCAAGGTGTGAGCCAAGCAAGGTATGTGGCTGAGTTTTGAAAGGGCTATGGCTGCCACAAAATTATGGCCGTTATCACTAACTACCTTGCCTGCCTCAAGATGTACACTGCCCAGCCATGACTCAGTTTGTCGCTTCAAGTACTCGGCCAGCACCTCGGCGGTGTGTCTGTCGCCCAAACACATCATCTGCAACACAGCCTGCTGACGCTTTCCACTAGCTGCTCGATAGGGGGACACATCGTGTGCAACAGTGGTAGCTGCAGATGGAGTGCTCGTACGACTGCGCTCTGTGGACGAGCTTTCGCTTCTGGAGGAGGTGGAGGAGGAGGATGGTCGAACGCCTACAGCCAACTGTTTCCTATACCGTGGGCTAGGCAGCACTGTCCCACCACCGCTGTCCCCTGTGGACCCTGCATCCACCACATTAACCCAGTGCGCAGTGATGGACACGTAACGGCCCTGGCCATGCCGACTGGACCATGCATCAGTTGTGAGGTGCACCTTTCCGCTCACTGACTGCTTGAGTGCATGGACAATGCGGTCTTTCACATGATGGTGGAGGGCTGGGATGGCTTTGTGAGAGAAGAAGTGGCGACTGGGTAGGTCATAGCGTGGTACTGCATAGGCCATGAGTTCGCAGAAAGCTGTGCTTTCCACCAACCGAAAGGGCATCATCTCAAACGAGATTAGTTTGGCAATGTGGGCGTTCAAACCCAGTGTACGCGGATGAGAGACTGAGTACTTTCTTGACCTACTCATAGTGTCTGGGAGGGTGAGCTGGACTTGAGAGCTGCATATGGAGGAAGTAGCAGTGGACAGGGCGGACTGAGAGAGGGTTGATGATGGTGATGGAGTTGGTGTTCTTTCTGATGGCCTAGAATCAGTCTTTCGTTGATATAACAGTGGGATTCCCTGACTGCTGTGGTCTTGCAACGACATCTCAACATTTGCTGCTGTGCTAACCGGTGGGCTTACAGTGGGGGAAACAATGTAGCATTGCTGACTACCTTCGTTGTGATCAGTTGCACATGTGGCACTTGAGGTTTGGTGTTGTGTCCACGCTTGCAAGTGCATGCTGGTTAAATGTCTAAGCATGCAACTGGTATTCAAATTTTTCAGATTTTTCCCTCGGCTAAAGGTCTTTGCGCACTTCTTACAGATAACCTTGGCCTGATCATGAGGATTTTGTTCAAAAAAGTGCCACACTGCACTCTTCCTACTTTGGCAGACATTTTGCGGCCTAGCACGCTGTGATCTTTTGACCCTCTGGACAAGCTGTCCAGCAACTCTTTTGATGTTTGGAACCTGTCTTTGGAGTGCTCCGGGCCTGCCAGATAACAGCTGTTGCGATGTCGATGTCTGCTGTGGATGCTCCTCATCTGAGCTATTGGAAGCAGCACCCTCTTCCCCCAATGGATGCCAATCTGGGTCAACAACTGGGTCATCCATCACCTCCTCTTCTATGTCATGTGCACCTTCCTCTGTGTCACCGTGTATGGTGGTATAGTGTGCGGGAAGGGGCACCTGAGTCTCATCAGGGTCAGAATCTGGCTCTGTACACTGCGAGGACAATGTAGTGCTCTGAGTGAATGTACCAGCAGAATCATCCATCAGCGGCTGTGCATCAGTGCACTCCATGTCAGATTCATCTTGGCCTGGGTAATTCACCATTTCACTTGATAATCCAGGCATGGTATGTGAAAACAGCTCCATGGAGTAATCAGTAGTATGGCCTGCGTCATCCTTCAATCTTGGTTGGGGTGAAGGACACAAGGAAAGGTGTGGTTCATGAACATGAGCCTCCAATGACGACTCAGTGCTTTTACTTTTTACAACTGAAGAAGAGGAGGCAATAGAGCTGGAGGCTGAGTCAGCAATGTAAGACAAAACTTTTTCCTGATGCTCTGGCTTTAAAAGCGGTTTGCCAACTCCTAGAAAACTAAGCGTTCGAGGCCTTATGTAGCCAGACGATGACGCAGGGTCAGCATCTCCTGCATTCGGTCCTATTTTGCTCTTGCCACTACCATCAGATCCACCACCAACACCATCATTACCAGCTGCCAACCCCCGCCCAATTCCACGGCCTCTTCCACCAGCCTTCCTCATTTTTGGTAGAAATATAGACAAAATCCAACAAACTATATAGTAATGTAAAACAAGGTACAAGGTGTCTATAGGACAGGGGAGATTTTGAATATCTGCACACACTTTTGGACACTGGACACTTTTGGATTGTGTGAGGCCCACTGATATCTGAGCGCTATGTGACAGGCTCGATGGCACTGCTGTGACAAAAGTGACTAGAGGATAAGGGAGATTTTGAATATCTGCACACACTTTTGGACACTGGACACTTTTGGATTGTGTGAGGCCCACTGATATCTCAGCGCTATGTGACAGGCTCGATGGCACTGCTGTGACAAAAGTGACTAGAGGATAAGGGAGATTTTGAATATCTGCACACACTTTTGGACACTGGACACTTTTGGATTGTGTGAGGCCCACTGATATCTCAGCACTATGTGACAGGCTCGATGGCACTGCTGTGACAAAAGTGACTAGAGGATAAGGGAGATTTTGAATATCTGCACACACTTTTGGACACTGGACACTTTTGGATTGTGTGAGGCCCACTGTTATCTCAGCGCTATGTGACAGGCTCGATGGCACTGCTGTGACCTAAGTGACTAGAGGATAAGGGAGATTTTGAATATCTGCACACACTTTTGGACACTGGAAACTTTTGGATTGTGTGAGGCCCACTGAAATCTCAGCGCTATGTGACAGGCTCGATGGCACTGCTGTGACAAAAGTGACTAGAGGATAAGGGAGATTTTGAATATCTGCACACACTTTTGGACACTGGACACTTTTGGATTGTGTGAGGCCCACTGTTATCTCAGCGCTATGTGACAGGCTCGATGGCACTGCTGTGACAAAAGTGACTAGAGGATAAGGGAGATTTTGAATATCTGCACACACTTTTGGACACTGGACACTTTTGGATTGTGTGAGGCCCACTGATATCTCAGCGCTATGTGACAGGCTCGATGGCACTGCTGTGACAAAAGTGACTAGAGGATAAGGGAGATTTTGAATATCTGCACACACTTTTGGACACTGGACACTTTTGGATTGTGTGAGGCCCACTGATATCTCAGCGCTATGTGACAGGCTCGATGGCACTGCTGTGACAAAAGTGACTAGAGGATAAGGGAGATTTTGAATATCTGCACACACTTTTGGACAGTGGACACTTTTGGATTGTGTGAGGCCCACTGTTATCTCAGCGCTATGTGACAGGCTCGATGGCACTGCTGTGACCTAAGTGACTAGAGGATAAGGGAGATTTTGAATATCTGCACACACTTTTGGACACTGGACACTTTTGGATTGTGTGAGGCCCACTGATATCTCAGCGCTATGTGACAGGCTCGATGGCACTGCTGTGAAAAAAGTGACTAGAGGATAAGGGAGATTTTGAATATCTGCACACACTTTTGGACACTGGACACTTTTGGATTGTGTGAGGCCCAATGAATATCTGAGCGCTATGTGACAGGCTCGATGGCACAGCTGTGACCAAAGTGACTAGAGGATAAGGGAGATTTTGAATCTCTGCACACACTTTTAGACACTGGACACTTTTGGATTGTGTGAGGCCCAATGAATATCTGAGCGCTATGTGACAGGCTCGATGGCACAGCTGTGACCAAAGTGACTAGAGGATAAGAGAGATTTTGAATCTCTGCACACACTTTTGGACACTGGACACTTTTGGATTGTGTGATGCCCACTGATATCTGAGCGCTATGTGACAGGCTCGATGGCACAGCTGTGACCGAAGTGACTAGAGGATAAGGGAGATTTTGAATCTCTGCACACACTTTTGGACACTGGACACTTTTGGATTGTGTGAGGCCCAATGAATATCTGAGCGCTATGTGACAGGCTCGATGGCACAGCTGTGACCAAAGTGACTAGAGGATAAGAGAGATTTTGAATCTCTGCACACACTTTTGGACACTGGACACTTTTGGATTGTGTGATGCCCACTGATATCTGAGCGCTATGTGACAGGCTCGATGGCACAGCTGTGACCGAAGTGACTAGAGGATAAGGGAGATTTTGAATCTCTGCACACACTTTTGGACACTGGACACTTTTGGATTGTGTGAGGCCCAATGAATATCTGAGCGCTATGTGACAGGCTCGATGGCACAGCTGTGACCAAAGTGACTAGAGGATAAGGGAGATTGGATTGCTTTTAAAAAAGCAGTTTGCGGAGCAGTGGGTAAACAGCAATGTCAGCCTGTCAGGAAGCCTTAAAAGGCAGCCCAACAACCAACACCACTGATACACCACTATATAGCCTCCCCTTGCACTGCACACACAGTGACTGGTGTGTTGTGCAGGCCAAATTGCTATCAGCAGCAGAAGCAGTTTTTTTTTCTTCTCAGCAGGACAAAAAAAAAAAATTGGGATTGCTTAGCAGTTTGAGGCCCAATGAATATCTGAGCTCTATGTGACAGGCTCGATGGCGCAGCTGTTACCAAAGTGACAAGAGGATAAGGGAGATTGGATTGCTTTTAAAAAAGCAGTTTGCGGAGCAGTGGGTAAACAGCAATGCCAGCCTGTCAGGAAGCCTTAGAAGGCAGCCCAACAACCAACACCACTGATACACCACTATATAGCCTCCCCTTGCACTGCACACACAGTGACTGGTGTGTTGTGCAGGCCAAATCGCTAGCAGCAGAAGCAGTTTTTTTGTCTTCTTCCCTGCCTAACGCTCTCCCTACAGAATCAGCAGCAACCTCTCCCTATGCTAAGATCGGCAGAAGTAAGATGGCGGTCGGCGTGCACGCCCTTTTATACCCCCTGTGACGCCCACCAAAGCAAGCCAATCACTTGCATGCCCTTCTGAAAGATGGTGGTGACCCGTGCCTATGTCATCACGTTGCCCACAGTGTCTGTGGATCCTGATTGGCTGAAAAAGAGCGCAAAACAAACTTTTGAAACGCGACTTTGGCGCGTAAGTCGCCGACCTCGTGGCCGACCTCATCCTAGGGTCGGGTTTCGTTTCATGAAACCCGACTTTGCCAAAAGTCGGCAACTTTTGAATTTTTTCGACCCGTTTCGCTCAACTCTATTGGCTACATGTGAGTTCTGTGTGTTTCTCCTAGTATTATAGGCTGAATGTGAGGTCAGTATTTGTCCCAATAATATTGGTTACATGTAGGGTCTGTGTGTCTCTCCTAGTAATATAGGCTGGATGTGAGGTCAGTATTTGTCCCAATAATATTGGTTACATGTAGGGTCTGTGTGTCTCTCCTAGTAATATAGGCTTGATGTGAGGTCAGTGTTTGTCCCTATAATATTGGCTACATGTGGGGTCTGTGTGTCTCTCCTAGGAATATAGGCTGGATGTGAGGTGTTTGTCCCTATAATATTGATTACTTGTGAGGTCTGCGTATCTCTCCTAGTAATACAGGCTGGATGTGAGGTCAGTGTTTGTCCCTATAATATTGGCAGCATGTGGGGTCAGTGTATCTCTCCTAGTAATATAGGCTGGATGTAAGGTCAGTATTTGTCCCAATAATATTGGTTGCATGTGGGGTCTGTATGTCTCTCCTCGTAATACAGGCTGGATGTGAGGATAGTGTGTGTCCCTATAATATTGGCTACATGTGCGGTCTGTCTCTCCTAGTAATATAGGCTGGATGTGAGGTCGGTGTGTGTCCCTATAATATTGGCTACATGTGGGGACTGTGAGTCTCTCCTAGTAATACAGGCTGGATGTGAGGTCAGTGTGTGTCCCTATAATATTGGTTACATGTGGGTCAGTGTGTCCCTCCTAGTAATATAGGCTGGATGTGAGGTCAGTATTTGTCCCAATAATATTGGTTACATGTAGGGTCTGTGTGTCTCTCCTAGTAATATAGGCTGGATGTGAGGTCGGTGAGTGTCCCTATAATATTGGCTACATGTGGGGTCTGTGTGTCTCTCCTAGTAATATAGGCTGGATGTGAGGTCAGTGTTTGTCCCTATAATATTGGCTACATGTGGGGTCTGTGTGTCTCTCCTAGGAATATAGGCTGGATGTGAGGTGTTTGTCCCTATAATATTGATTACATGTGAGGTCTGCGTGTCTCTCCTAGTAATACAGGCTGGATGTGAGGTCAGTGTTTGTCCCTATAATATTGGCAGCATGTGGGGTCAGTGTATCTCTCCTAGTAATATAGGCTGTATGTGAGGTCAGTATTTGTCCCAATAATATTGGTTGCATGTGGGGTCTGTATGTCTCTCCTCGTCATACAGGCTGGATGTGAGGTCAGTATTTGTCCCTATAATATTGGCTACATGTGGGGAATCTCTCTCCTAGTAATATAGGCTGGATGTGAGGTCAGTGTGTGTCCCTATAATATTGGTTACATGTGGGTCTGTGTGTCTCTCCTAGTAATATAGGCTGGATGTGAGGTCAGTGTTTGTCCCTATAATATTGGCTACATGTGAGGTCTGTGTGTTTCTCCTAGTAATATAGGCTGGATGTGAGGTCAGTATTTGTCCCAATAATATTGGTTACATGTAGGGTCTGTGTGTCTCTCCTAGTAATATAGGCTGGATGTGAGGTCAGTATTTGTCCCAATAATATTGATTACATGTAGGGTCTGTGTGTCTCTCCTAGTAATATAGGCTGGATGTGAGGTCAGTGTTTGTCCCTATAATATTGGTTGCATGTGGGGTCTGTGTGTCTTTCCTAATAATATAGGCTGAATGTGAGGTCAGTGTTTGTCCCTATAATATTGGTTGCATGTGGGGTCTGTGTGTCTCTCCTAGTAATATAGGCTGGATGTGAGGTCAGTATTTGTCCCAATAATATTGGTTACATGTGGGGTCTGTGTGTCTCTCCTAGTAATATAGGCTGGATGTGAGGTCAGTATTTGTTCCAATAATATTGGTTACATGTGGGGTCTGTGTCTCTCTCCTAGTAATATAGGCTGGATATGAGGTCAGTGTTTGTCCCTATAATATTGGCTACATGTGGGGTCTGTGTGTCTCTCCTAGGAATATAGGCTGGATGTGAGGTGTTTGTCCCTATAATATTGATTACATGTGAGGTCTGCGTGTCTCTCCTAGTAATATAGGCTGGATGTGAGGTCAGTGTTTGTCCCTATAATATTGGCAGCATGTGGGGTCAGTGTATCTCTTGTAGTAATATAGGCTGGATGTGAGGTCAGTATTTGTCCCATTAATATTGGTTGCATGTGGGGTCTGTATGTCTCTCCTCGTAATACAGGCTGGATGTGAGGTTAGTGTGTGTCCCTATAATATTGGCTACATGTGGGGTCTGTGAGTCTCTCCTAGTAATACAGGCTGGATGTGAGGTCAGTGTGTTTCCCTATAATATTGGTTACATGTGGGTCAGTGTGTCTCTCCTAGTAATATAGGCTGGATGTGAGGTCAGTATTTGTCCCAATAATATTGGTTACATGTAGGGTCTGTTTGTCTCTCCTTGTAATATAGGCTGGATGTGAGGTCGGTGTGTGTCCCTATAATATTGGCTACATGTGGGGTCTGTTAGTCTCTCCTAGTAATACAGGCTGGATGTGAGGTCAGTGTGTGTCCCTATAATATTAGTTACATGTGGGGTCTGTGTGTCTCTCCTAGTAATATAGGCTGGATGTGAGGTCAGTATTTGTCCCAATAATATTGGTTACATGTGGGGTCTGTGTCTCTCTCCTAGGAATATAGGCTGGATGTGAGGTCAGTGTTTGTCCCTATAATATTGGCTACATGTGGGGTCTGTGTGTCTCTCCTAGTAATAAAGGCTGGATGTGAGGTCAGTGTGTGTCCCTATAATATTGGATACATGTTGGGTCTGTGAGTCTCTCCTAGTAATATAGGCTGGATGTGAGGTCAGTGTTTGTCCCTATAATATTGGCTACATGTGGGGTCTGTGTGTCTCTCCTAGGAATATAGGCTGGATGTGAGGTGTTTGTCCCTATAATATTGATTACATGTGAGGTCTGCGTGTCTCTCCTAGTAATACAGGCTGGATGTGAGGTCAGTGTTTGTCCCTATAATATTGGCTACATGTGCGGTCTGTCTCTCCTAGTAATATAGGCTGGATGTGAGGTCAGTGTGTGTCCCTATAATATTGGCTACATGTGGGGTCTGTATGTCTCTCCTAGTAATACAGGCTGGATGTGAGGTCAGTGTGTGTCCCTATAATATTGGTTACATGTGGGTCAGTGTGTCCCTCCTAGTAATATAGGCTGGATGTGAGGTCAGTATTTTTCCCAATAATATTGGTTACATGTAGGGTCTGTGTGTCTCTCCTAGTAATATAGGCTGGATGTGAGGTCGGTGAGTGTCCCTATAATATTGGCTACATGTGGGGTCTGTGTGTCTCTCCTAGTAATATAGGCTGGATGTGAGGTCAGTGTTTGTCCCTATAATATTGGCTACATGTGGGTCTGTGTGTCTCTCCTAGGAATATAGGCTGGATGTGAGGTGTTTGTCCCTATAATATTGATTACATGTGAGGTCTGCGTGTCTCTCCTAGTAATACAGGCTGGATGTGAGGTCAGTGTTTGTCCCTATAATATTGGCAGCATGTGGGGTCAGTGTATCTCTCCTAGTAATATAGGCTGGATGTGAGGTCAGTATTTGTCCCAATAATATTGGTTGCATGTGGGGTCTGTATGTCTCTCCTCGTCATACAGGCTGGATGTGAGGTCAGTATTTGTCCCTATAATATTGGCTACATGTGGGGAATCTCTCTCCTAGTAATATAGGCTGGATGTGAGGTCAGTGTGTGTCCCTATAATATTGGTTACATGTGGGTCTGTGTGTCTCTCCTAGTAATATAGGCTGGATGTGAGGTCAGTGTTTGTCCCTATAATATTGGTTACATGTAGGGTCTGTGTGTCTCTCCTAGTAATATAGGCTGGATGTGAGGTCAGTATTTGTCCCAATAATATTGGTTACATGTAGGGTCTGTGTGTCTCTCCTAGTAATATAGGCTGGATGTGAGGTCAGTATTTGTCCCAATAATATTGATTACATGTAGGGTCTGTGTGTCTCTCCTAGTAATATAGGCTGGATGTGAGGTCAGTGTTTGTCCCTATAATATTGGTTGCATGTGGGGTCTGTGTGTCTTTCCTAATAATATAGGCTGGATGTGAGGTCAGTGTTTGTCCCTATAATATTGGTTACATGTAGGGTCTGTGTGTCTCTCCTAGTAATATAGGCTGGATGTGAGGTCAGTATTTGTCCCAATAATATTGATTACATGTAGGGTCTGTGTGTCTCTCCTAGTAATATAGGCTGGATGTGAGGTCAGTGTTTGTCCCAATAATATTGGTTACATGTAGGGTCTGTGTGTCTCTCCTAGTAATATAGGCTGGATGTGAGGTCAGTATTTGTCCCAATAATATTGATTACATGTGGGTCTGTGTGTCTCTCCTAGTAATATAGGCTGGATGTGAGGTCAGTGTTTGTCCCTATAATATTGGTTACATGTAGGGTCTATGTGTCTCTCCTAGTAATATAGGCTGGATGTGAGGTCAGTATTTGTCCCAATAATATTGGTTACATGTAGGGTCTGTGTGTCTCTCCTAGTAATATAGGCTGGATGTGAGGTCAGTATTTGTCCCAATAATATTGATTACATGTAGGGTCTGTGTGTCTCTCCTAGTAATATAGGCTGGATGTGAGGTCAGTGTTTGTCCCTATAATATTGGTTGCATGTGGGGTCTGTGTGTCTTTCCTAATAATATAGGCTGGATGTGAGGTCAGTGTTTGTCCCTATAATATTGGTTACATGTAGGGTCTGTGTGTCTCTCCTAGTAATAAAGGCTGGATGTGAGGTCAGTGTGTGTCCCTATAATATTGGATACATGTTGGGTCTGTGAGTCTCTCCTAGTAATATAGGCTGGATGTGAGGGTAGTGTTTGTCCCTATAATATTGGCTACATGTGGGGTCTGTGTGTCTCTCCTTGGAATATAGGCTGGATGTGAGGTGTTTGTCCCTATAATATTGATTACATGTGAGGTCTGCGTGTCTCTCCTAGTAATACAGGCTGGATGTGAGGTCAATGTTTGTCCCTATAATATTGGCAGCATGTGGGGTCAGTGTATCTCTCCTAGTAATATAGGCTGGATGTAAGGTCAGTATTTGTCCCAATAATATTGGTTGCATGTGGGGTCTGTATGTCTCTCCTCGTAATACAGGCTGGATGTGAGGATAGTGTGTGTCCCTATAATATTGGCTACATGTGCGGTCTGTCTCTCCTAGTAATATAGGCTGGATGTGAGGTCAGTGTGTGTCCCTATAATATTGGCTACATGTGGGAACTGTGAGTCTCTCCTAGTAATACAGGCTGGATGTGAGGTCAGTGTGTGTCCCTATAATATTGGTTACATGTGGGTCAGTGTGTCCCTCCTAGTAATATAGGCTGGATGTGAGGTCAGTATTTTTCCCAATAATATTGGTTACATGTAGGGTCTGTGTGTCTCTCCTAGTAATATAGGCTGGATGTGAGGTCGGTGAGTGTCCCTATAATATTGGCTACATGTGGGGTCTGTGTGTCTCTCCTAGTAATATAGGCTGGATGTGAGGTCAGTGTTTGTCCCTATAATATTGGCTACATGTGGGGTCTGTGTGTCTCTCCTAGGAATATAGGCTGGATGTGAGGTGTTTGTCCCTATAATATTGATTACATGTGAGGTCTGCGTGTCTCTCCTAGTAATACAGGCTGGATGTGAGGTCAGTGTTTGTCCCTATAATATTGGCAGCATGTGGGGTCAGTGTATCTCTCCTAGTAATATAGGCTGGATGTGAGGTCAGTATTTGTCCCAATAATATTGGTTGCATGTGGGGTCTGTATGACTCTCCTCGTCATACAGGCTAGATGTGAGGTCAGTATTTGTCCCTATAATATTGGCTACATGTGGGGAATCTCTCTCCTAGTAATATAGGCTGGATGTGAGGTCAGTGTGTGTCCCTATAATATTGGTTACATGTGGGTCTGTGTGTCTCTCCTAGTAATATAGGCTGGATGTGAGGTCAGTGTTTGTCCCTATAATATTGGTTACATGTAGGGTCTGTGTGTCTCTCCTAGTAATATAGGCTGGATGTGAGGTCAGTATTTGTCCCAATAATATTGATTACATGTAGGGTCTGTGTGTCTCTCCTAGTAATATAGGCTGGATGTGAGGTCAGTGTTTGTCCCTATAATATTGGTTGCATGTAGGGTCTGTGTGTCTCTCCTAGTAATATAGGCTGGATGTGAGGTCAGTATTTGTCCCAATAATATTGATTACATGTAGGGTCTGTGTGTCTCTCCTAGTAATATAGGCTGGATGTGAGGTCAGTGTTTGTCCCTATAATATTGGTTACATGTAGGGTCTGTGTGTCTCTCCTAGTAATATAGGCTGGATGTGAGGTCAGTATTTGTCCCAATAATATTGATTACATGTAGGGTCTGTGTGTCTCTCCTAGTAATATAGGCTGGATGTGAGGTCAGTGTTTGTCCCAATAATATTGGTTACATGTAGGGTCTGTGTGTCTCTCCTAGTAATATAGGCTGGATGTGAGGTCAGTATTTGTCCCAATAATATTGATTACATGTAGGGTCTGTGTGTCTCTCCTAGTAATATAGGCTGGATGTGAGGTCAGTGTTTGTCCCTATAATATTGGTTGCATGTGGGGTCTGTGTGTCTTTCCTAATAATATAGGCTGGATGTGAGGTCAGTGTTTGTCCCTATAATATTGGTTGCATGTGGGGTCTGTGTGTCTCTTCTAGTAATATAGGCTGGATGTGAGGTCAGTATTTGTCCCAATAATATTGGTTACATGTGGGGTCTGTGTGTCTCTCCTAGTAATATAGGCTGGATGTGAGGTCAGTATTTGTTCCAATAATATTGGTTACATGTGGGGTCTGTGTCTCTCTCCTAGTAATATAGGCTGGATATGAGGTCAGTGTTTGTCCCTATAATATTGGCTACATGTGGGGTCTGTGTGTCTCTCCTAGGAATATAGGCTGGATGTGAGGTGTTTGTCCCTATAATATTGATTACATGTGAGGTCTGCGTGTCTCTCCTAGTAATATAGGCTGGATGTGAGGTCAGTGTTTGTCCCTATAATATTGGCAGCATGTGGGCTCAGTGTATCTCTTGTAGTAATATAGGCTGGATGTGAGGTCAGTATTTGTCCCATTAATATTGGTTGCATGTGGGGTCTGTATGTCTCTCCTCGTAATACAGGCTGGATGTGAGGTTAGTGTGTGTCCCTATAATATTGGCTACATGTGGGGTCTGTGAGTCTCTCCTAGTAATACAGGCTGGATGTGAGGTCAGTGTGTTTCCCTATAATATTGGTTACATGTGGGTCAGTGTGTCTCTCCTTGTAATATAGGCTGGATGTGAGGTCGGTGTGTGTCCCTATAATATTGGCTACATGTGGGGTCTGTGAGTCTCTCTTAGTAATACAGGCTGGATGTGAGGTCAGTGTGTGTCCCTATAATATTAGTTACATGTGGGGTCTGTGTGTCTCTCCTAGTAATATAGGCTGGATGTGAGGTCAGTATTTGTCCCAATAATATTGGTTACATGTGGGGTCTGTGTCTCTCTCCTAGGAATATAGGCTGGATGTGAGGTCAGTGTTTGTCCCTATAATATTGGCTACATGTGGGGTCTGTGTGTCTCTCCTAGTAATAAAGGCTGGATGTGAGGTCAGTGTGTGTCCCTATAATATTGGATACATGTTGGGTCTGTGAGTCTCTCCTAGTAATAAAGGCTGGATGTGAGGTCAGTATGTGTCCCAATAATATTGGTTACATGTAGGGTCTGTGTGTCTCTCCTAATAATATAGGCTAGATGTGTGGTCAGTATTTGTCCCAATAATATTGGTTACTTGTGGGGTCTGTGTGTCTCTCCTAGTAATAAAGGCTGGATGTGAGGTCAGTGTTTGTCCCTATAATATTGGCTACATGTGAGGTCTGTGTGTCTCTCCTAGTAATATAGGCTGGATGTGAGGTCAGTATTTGTCCCAATAATATTGGTTACATGAAGGGTCTGTGTGTCTCTCCTAGTAATATAGGCTGGATGTGAGGTCATTGTATGTCCCTATAATATTGGCTACATGTGGGGTCTGTGTGTCTCTCCTAGTAATATAGGCTGGATGTGAGGTCAGTGTGTGTCCCTACAATATTGGCTACATGTGGGGTCTGTGTGTCTCCCCTAGTAATATAGGCTGGATGTAGACATTTTTGAACTGACGGCCTTTCCATTTTGTTTGCTTTTGCTGTAATAGATTTTTAATGGAAGTTTTATCTTTTCCTTGTGATCCCGGTTGAGCAGACCTGCAGATGTTCAGGTTCATCTGGTTTTGCCAAACTATAGTTTAAAGTTTTTTCTGGCATCCGAACTTAACCATGAACACGACCCCTAATCAAAAATAAGTCAAGGGGACCAGAACTTTGGTGCTTTAAAATGGATTTAAAATGTTTATAGCAAGGTCTAGGGGGCTCAATAGGAAGCAGAATAGGGGCAAGAGCAGGACACGTGCACTGCAAACAATTGTGGACATGAAAATTGCTTAACCCCTAACGACCACCGATACGCCTTTTAACGGCGGCAGTTAAGGGTACAGCGCCCCCAGAGTCAGAATTTCTCCAGGGTCTTTTTTTTCTTGCCGGGGGTAGCCCCGACCCCAGGGAGCATGATTTAGGTCGGTTTTTGCGAACACCAGTGTTGCGATCGCCGACCACCAGCGTCTTCTTTCGGGAAGAAAATAGCGGGCGCATGATGTCACTTACAGGCCTCTCTCATCTTTTTAAGTGGGAGAACTTGCACAATTGGTGGCTGACTAAATACTTTTTTTCCTCACTGTAAATGGGGCAGTACATCACTCATTATGTGGAGACTTGTGAACACCTACTCTTCCACCATTTTCTGGAAACACTGCCTCCTGCTAGTACAGACTGGATCACCCCCAGGGCTGTGGGGAGTACTCGGTTCCGGGCCATTGTCTTAAAGGGGAAGTGTCGCAGTGGCGGTGACCCGGTCCGTGACCCTGCGTGTCCATGTAAAATAGGTGGAATTGAATAAAGTTTACATGTAGGTAGTTTGTGACGCCACCTGTGGTGTCTGGTCAGAAGTGACCAGCGCTGCAGTGCAGATCCTCTGGGACAGATGGTGGGGTGCAGCAAAGATGTAATAGCTCTCCACAGGTAGAGCTGTGGTCCCAGGGCAGCGGTAGTAGATGTTGAGGTAGATGGTGTAGTGTTAGGCACAGAGATGTAGCAGTGCTGAAGGGGTTGGCGCAGGAAGAAGGCCCAACCTGACCCAGCTGAGTGCAGTTCCAATTCTTTTACTCACGTTTCTGGCATACACAGGTGCCCGCTTCAGTGCCGCAGCCTCCATGTCAGGGGCTGAGACAACTCCCAGGCAGATGGATTAACCCTTCCAGCTCTCCCTTCCAAATGTGCCTATTCTGAACGTCTCCTTTCTAGCGCTAATCTGAAATACTTGTAGTTCTGAATTACACTCAAGCTCCTCCTTCTTGATGTTCCTTATAACTCCACATGTATGACGGGCAGCTGTAGCCTGCTTAGGGGACTCCATACAATTATGTCCCGGCTCACACACGTTGCTGCTGTGCCTTTGAGTCTTAGGTGGGAATAAAGTGGTCACAACTTCTATTCCACCGGTTTCTGCTGTAGGATCATTGGTATCACACACAGCCTAGGATACCGGCGCCTGGCCTTGGTGCATTCAACATTAGGAAAGGGCTCTGCACTAGCCTTAGTCCCTGAGGCATAGCTAGGGTTTTGGTTTGGGGGGTCAAAACTTCTGAGTGGGCCCCTAACTAGGTAACTTTGATTACAACTTGGTGACACACCCTAATAGTGGATGTAGGAGATGACTGCGCTGTTACTGAAAATAATCCCTATATAAACACCAATATTAATATTACCACCATATGGTCAGTGGTAAATACCAGTCCTACAAAATATATGTGATTACTGCACAGTTATACACTCACTGGCCACTTTATTAGGTACACCATGCTAGTTAGGGGTTGGACCCCCTTTTGCCTTCAGAACTGCCTCAATTCTTCGTGGCAGAGATTCAACAAGGTGCTGGAAGCATTCCTCAGAGATTTTGGACCATATTGACATGATGGCATCACACAGTTGGCGCAGATTTGTCGGCTGCACATCCCTGATGCGAATCTCCCGTTCCACCACATCCCAAAGATGCTCTATTGGATTGAGATCTGGTGACTGAGGAGGCCATTTGAGTACAGTAAACTCATTGTCATGTTCAAGAAACCAATCTGAGATGATTCGAGCTTTATGACATGGCGCATTATCCTGCTGAAAGTAGCCATCAGATGTTGGGTACATTGTGGTCATAAAGGGATGGACATGGTCAGCAACAATACTCAGGTAGGCTGTGGCGTTGCAACGATGCTCAATTGGTACCAAGGGGCCCAAAGAGTGCCCAGAAAAAATTCCCCACACCATGACACCACCACCACCAGCCTGAACCGTTGATACAAGGCAGGATGGATCCATGCTTTCATGTTGTTTACGCCAAATTCTGACCCTACCATCCGAATGTCGCAGCAGAAATCGAGACTCATCAGACCAGGCAACGTTTTTCCAATCTTCTACTGTCCAATTTCGATGAGCTTGTGCAAATTGTAGCCTCAGTTTCCTGTTCTTAGCTGAGAGGAGTGGTACCCAGTGTGGTCTTCTGCTGCTGTACCCCATCTGCCTCAAAGTTCGACGCACTGTGCGTTCAGAGATGCTCTTCTGCCTACCTTGGTTGTAACGGGTGGCAATTTGAGTCACTGTTGCCTTTCTATCAGCTCGAACCAGTCTGCCCATTCTCCTCTGACCTCTGGCATCAACATGGCATTTCCGGCCACAGAACTGCCGCTCCCTGGATTTTTTTTCTTTTTCGGACCATTCTCTGTAAACCCTAGAGATGGTTGTGCGTGAAAATCCCAGTAGATCAGCAGTTTCTGAAATTCTCAGACCAGCCCTTCTGGCACCAACAATCATGCCACGTTCAAAGGCACTCAAATCACCTTTCTTCCCCATACTGATGCTCGGTTTGAACTGCAGGAGATTGTCTTGACCATGTCTACATGCCTAAATGCACTGAGTTGCCGCCATGTGATTGGCTGATTAGAAATTAAGTCTTAACACACAGTTGGACAGGTGTACCTAATAAAGTGGCCAGTGAATGTAGTTGGTGACTTACCACTGACGTTCTTTCTGATGGAATCGGTCACTTTTCATGACTTTTCCATCTCACCCAGACCGACATGACAGCTCCTCCAGTCACGACTCTGCTACAGAGAATACAACAATGACACGTTTCACTTCTCATATTCCAGCCCCATCTCCATCTATCTCCAACCTGCACAAACCCCTCATCCTGCTGATAACCCAATGCTGAGCCGCTGATGCCGTATGTGTCCCTATTACTGCACCTGATACCCCAATGCTGAGCCACTGCTGCTGTATGTGTCCCTATTACTGCACCTGATACCCCAATACTGAGCTGCTGCTGCTGCCGTATGTGTCCCTATTACTGCACCTGATACCCCAATACTGAGCCGCTGCTGCTGTATGTGTCCCTATTACTGCACCTGATACCCCAATACTGAGCCGCTGCTGCCGTATGTGTCCCTATTACTACACCTGATACCCCAATGCTGAGCCGCTGCTGTCATATTTGTCCCTATTAATGCACCTGATACCCCAAAGCTGAACCGCTGCTGCCGTATGTGTCCCTATTACTGCACCTGATACCCCAATGCTGAGCCGCTGTTGCCATATGTGTCCCTATTGCTGCACCTGATACCCCAATACTTAGCCGCTGCTGCCGTATGTGTCCCTATTACTGCACCTGATATCCCAATACTGAGCCTCTGCTGCCGCATGTGTCCCTATTACTGCACTTGATACCCCAATACTGAGCCGCTGCTGCCATTTGTGTCCCTACTGCTGCACCTGATACCCCCTATAAACACACTGCTCTGCTCCGCACTCCTATACACACACGGCTCCACTCCGTGCACCTTGTACACACGCACTCTGTTCTGTACACCTTGTATACACACGGCTCAGCTCCGTACACCCCATACACACGTGGCTCTGTTCCATACACGCTGTACACACGCGGCTCCGCTCTGTACACCTTGTACACACCTGGCTCTGCTCTGTACACCTTGTACACGCACAGCTTTGCTCCGCACACCCCGCACACACACGGCTCTGCTCCGTACACACACGTCTCTGCTCCGTACACCCCATACACACACGGCTCTGCTCCGTACACCCTGTACACACACGGCTCCGCTCCATACACAAACGGCTCTGCTCACCCCATACACACACGGCTCCGCTCCTCTGTACACCTCATACATGCATATCTCTGCTTCGTACACCTTCTACACACACGGTTCCGCTCTGTACACCTCATACACACACAGCTCTGCTACATCCACCCTTTAAAACCCCTCCTGACCCCACACAGAAACTTACTTCACTTCATCCAGCACCATGACAACCAGCACAGCAGAGTCCTGCAGCCACTGAAGACCCCTGATCATGTGACTGCTGACTCCGCCCCTCCTGTGACCTCATCACAGGCCCTGTGCGCACAGAATAGCCCAGGACAATATTGCTGGCTGTGAGGTGGGGGGTCCACTGCTGGCATCGGGGGCCCCCCACTGCCCTCTCAGGGGCCCATAGCAGCTGGGCGGCAGAGTAGGGAGATCGATTCTCCCTGCTATGCCGCAGAATGTAACTGTATGGGTGCGCTGTGCACGCCGATACAGATACAGTAGCATAGCTCGGTGGGCCTCCTCAGAGCGTGGGGCCAGGGTGTTAAATATTAATAATCCGTTAATTTCTTATAAGAACCAGTTCTGTACATTGCTTTAGCTTACACGACATAGGCTATTTTTAAGCTTGGCTCATGGTAGAAAGACAGCTCCATATATGTAGAGACCACGTGCTTTAGGAGACGTATATAATTCATGGCTAACTGTAGAGGTCGCTCTCTTCTTCCCTCACCATCATGAGAGACAGACGCAAGATGACATGACATAACAGCTGGCGATGTGAGAAGCCGAACTGAGACACAGCAGCCATTTGCTATTCAGGATCTCGGAGAGAAGAAGAATACATGTTGCTTTTGCCATGTGGGATCTCAGAACATGATCTAATGGACAATTTCTCTTTCACCTATTTTTATTCACCTGTTTTTCTGTAATAACCTTTCTTTGATGGAAGAAACCAAATAAACCACTATATTTTTATCTGGTAACTAGTCCTGAGTATTTTACAGGATATGCATTATTTTACATTGGAGAGCCAGCCAGATCTGAATTTTTGTACTTTTTTGCGGATTTCCTTCAACTTGCACACACGGGGGATTGGACTTTGCTAACGTCAAATCATATGTGCAAGTTATCGGGAATTCCACTACTTACAAGAATTTAACAGAACCTAGAAGTAAGAAGTACCAGATAGATTGAGAAGTACTACAAGTGCCAAAAGTACCAGACGTAAGCCAGACGTGTGAAGACAGGAACCCAGCGTTGTCCATCAAAGGAGCTGAGACATTTCAAGGTAAGATAAAATGGATGTCATTAATTGTCTTGCTAAGCAGAGTAAATTGAAATTTAAGTCTGTAGACAATTCTAATTCAGAAGTTTTATGGTTAAGTTTATATGCCGAGTGTGAACTCGAGAATCAGAGGTTAGATTCTAAGTTTTTCAATAGAGAAAGAGAGAGATTAAAAAATATTCTACAGATGGTAGATATATTTCATAGATCTGTGTCAGAGAAATCTAAAAATGATTGTGTAGAGGATAGTGATATTCCCGAGATTCACTGTAATGTGGAGAAACAGTTACAAGTAGCAGTCATTGAAGGTGACCTTGCAGACGTGGAACAAGATGGAGAAGTAGGAGGAGACTTCAGAACTGACGTAGAGGACGTACAAGGGAAAGACGTACCACTAAAAATAGAAGACTCACAGGCCCAAATCCGAAGTAACGTGAGGAAGGATTTGATAAAGGTATGCCAAATAATTCCTGCTTATGACAACAAAATAGATGTTTATAGAAACTCTGAGATCTTTGAAAGTTGTTCTGGTAACTTTGATTTATCTAACGAGGAGAAGAATCAGTTGTTCAAAATGTGGATCCCTGTAAACTTTGCAAGGAGATTGTCTTTAAAGTTATCTGGTGAAACACATGAGAATTTAACTGATAAGGACAGATTAAAAATTCTCATTTTTTGTTCATCAAATGAAAATCATCCAGATATTGATATTCTTCAAAAATTAAGGATTGGTCGGAAGGAATGTATTTTTACGTTCATGTCCATATATGAACGTTTGTACAAAATGCTGAGTGAGAGTGTCAAAACACCGTCCCTCATAAGGAGTTTTGTAAGCAAATTTTGGTTTCTAAATCCTGCATCTCGTGTTATTGCGTCACAAAAAGATTCTTTGTTTGAATGTGCGCAATTTCTTGATTTTGCCAGAAAACACGAGAATCGTGAAAGGAAAATAAATTGTGCTAATTTTGGAAAGACAGGCAGAGTAAAATCTTATCAGAAGCCTGTATTAGCAAAACCTTCTAAAATGAGTTTTCCCCAAAATCAAATCTACGAAGAAAGAAAAAGAAAATCACATGTTTGTTATAAACCATATGGAATGATGCAAAAGAACACCGAAAAGACACAAATTGAATTAAGAAAAATGATGAGTTCTGATTTTCTTTCTGTAACAAAGATGGCCGAATTTAACAGACAGAAACAGGTGGTGAGTGACATCATGGCCTGTAAACTGAATACTCTGCTCCAAGAATCTATCAGCTTTAAAATGGCAAGAACCTTTCAGGATATTTTTTGCAGAGAAATAAGTATGGGTGTAGGAATTGGCTAGAAAAAGTAATTATATATATATATTGTGTAACAGTGTTATACAATTAGTGAGTTATATGTAATTATTTTATAGAGTATAATCCTGTAGTTTTATGGTTTGTGGATATATACATAGTCATACAGTATATATATAGAGTGTTTGTAGAAGTAGAAATAGTAGAACTGTATTTTTTAATGAAAATTAAAATCTACATCAGTAATAATATTTAGAATATGAATATGATATTAATCTTATTCTTTATGTTTCCTTAGAATTTTCATTTCAAAGCAGGACTTAATCGAGAAAAATTCTCTTCCAAGGATTTATGCCTTTATTTACACAGGATGTTGCAATAATTGCATGATTTTATATATCTAACCCTTAAAAGGAAATAACTAATTGCTTTTTAAAATGTTCTGGGTGTGTGTTTTTTTACTGCATGGTTTGAATGACAACCTCAACAGGTGAAAATTTCAACCTTGTTCTAATAATAAGTATACCAGACCAGTATACTATGTCCCTGTTTCATAGGGAAAGAATTTTCAAGGGGGTCTCAACTTTTGCAAACCAATGGAATTTTTTTTTTCCAGGCCTAAATGTCAAGTATAGCTATACAACATATATTTATGTAATGTGGAGGAATATTCAAAGAAATATTAAGAGACTAAATTGAAATAGTTTACAATGCATTGATAATTAGGATAATTTGGGTTAAAATACGTGTATTCATCACACTTTCATATGTGAAACTTAATATGTGACACACTCTGAGTGACAGTGACTGAGTGTATGAGCAGCTGCTGAGCGAGTAATGTGATACGTTTGTGAGACCTCAGGATCCTGAATGCATGAGAGAAAAAAAAAAAAACCCCAAAGCTTTTATCTTTAGAAAATTAGAATATTAAGATACATAATGAAATATTATCTATACAAACATATATTTCTATATTTCTATAGTAATTATTATTTCTTGATTTAGTTAATTGTGGATAAGTGCAATCGCACAACAAAATAGAAAATAGTTTAGGAAGAAAATCTATTCTTTCCTTATCAGCTTTAGCTCTTTTAAACAGGCACCAGCACAGAGCCTGGTATTCACCAGCTGCATCTGGGAATAGTGGACCTTCCTTCTCTGTCCAAGTGTGTTAATCTTAAACTACATTTAAATTAATTTTTTCCAAAGGATAATTTTATGATATTCAAATTAATTTTGATGGTTACACATCTTCAGACAAATAATGGTATAAGCAGGTATAAATTCACATAATTTATACATTAATTATTTTTAATTTTGGTTTTGATAAATGAATTATTTCATGAAACAATATTTTTTGGTATTAAGGGGGAAATATGTTTTTTATCCTGACTACATAATCACATTTGATTAATACCTCTTCTTCACACATTTTAATAGGAAAAAATTTTAATAAGGTACAATGGTATAAGTATTGGGTATAATAACAAGTATTATAAAGAGTCATTTCTTTACACTAAGAGGAATTATATGCAAAGTTGCATGATTTGAATATTTTGATAACACAAGTGTATGACAATTATGAAATAATCCAGATCATGGAAATATTAAGGGTATATGTTACTGAAGACATAACTACTCTGCATCAACATAAAGGCCTTATTCTTATTCTTATTTTTCATTCTTATTTTTCATTATTTTTAATTCTTTCACCAATATTTAGTAAAGTAATATCTACTGAGAATATTGCTTCATTAAATATAGCAATTATATGGTTCTATTACTAAGGAAAATGTTTCACTTCTGAGTTATATGCAACAATTCTTTTATTCATTCATTCGCTCACTCATATATTCTTATTTTGGTTCATGGCTATACATTCCTACATATTATTAGTATAATAAATATATTCCTTATTAATAAAGATGAAAACACTGGTTACATAAAACACAGTGACACCTATGGGTTGAAAAAGGTAATTACACCTATGACATAAAAATGTTCTATCACATGAAAAAATGGATAATAATGTATTATCACTTATTATTGGTTTATTATTTCAAATATTGAAATCCATATACAGTACAAATTCTGATAATAATTATATGGATATTACTGATTGCTATGGTACGCTGTGATATTATGGGATAGGGAAATTACCAGATTTGGTATAGAATAGGGAATGAAGACTTCAAGCAAGATACTGAAATTATGTTAATAAAGACTTTTCACATTTCTAAACTTCATTGATTTTTATCAGTTGCAAGAAGAAGAATGCCGCGATCCAGAAGTCCCAGAAGGTAACAAAGCTATGATTACTGAGTAATAGACTGTGTTATTACAAGTGCAGTATCCACCACTGACAGTCACAAGTGCAGTATCCACCACCGACAGTCACAATTAAAGTGTCTAACCTGACAACCAGAGGACGATGATCCTATGATGCTGAGATGAACGGTGTTATCACGTTTTTATCAAGTTCCAGAGGTTTTCAATCACCTGAAAAGCTTCGATGAAAGCTGGTGAACAATGAAGGTAATTATCAGGAAGCTACAACCCTGACATATGTCCTGTGCATTAGGACAAGGACTGGTTATGGTGCTATGTTTAGCAAGGAAGAGTCATTTTAACCCTTGCTTTGCTGACCAAAGACATCACACCTGTTCAAAGACCAGTACCGATGGAGGATTCCAGAATATCCAAGGCGAGCCAATGTAAGCCCAGGTTTTTAAAGATGACACTGCACAGATATTAAAGCTGCATTTCATCTATAGACTTTGTTTCTTATCAACATTTGAATTTATGGACTTTGATTTGATACACCACACAATTCCTACAACATCTATATGCTATAAGAAAACTGTATTTTTAAAAGAACCAAGAAGAAGACAGAAGACATCAAAATGAAGACCAGATGACATCAGATGATGATGACTGGACCTGAGATGCTTCAATTTAGACTTAGGGAAGTATAATTATACATATTTTATATGAATATTGTTCACGGCTTACCATAACATGAATTCACATCAATTATGTCATTGAGTACTTATAACGGTAATCTGATATTATTATTATTATTATTATTATTATTATTGATATTAAATTATTTTGTCAAAGAAGAAGAAAAGAAGAAAGAAGATCTTGTTATATTTGAGGGTTCCAATTAATGTCTGTCTCCCTCAAAAGGGGGAATTGTTAAATATTAATAATCCGTTAATTTCTTATAAGAACCAGTTCTGTACATTGCTTTAGCTTACACGACATAGGCTATTTTTAAGCTTGGCTCATGGTAGAAAGACAGCTCCATATATGTAGAGACCACGTGCTTTAGGAGACGTATATAATTCATGGCTAACTGTAGAGGTCGCTCTCTTCTTCCCTCACCATCATGAGAGACAGACGCAAGATGACATGACATAACAGCTGGCGATGTGAGAAGCCGAACTGAGACACAGCAGCCATTTGCTATTCAGGATCTCGGAGAGAAGAAGAATACATGTTGCTTTTGCCATGTGGGATCTCAGAACATGATCTAATGGACAATTTCTCTTTCACCTATTTTTATTCACCTGTTTTTCTGTAATAACCTTTCTTTGATGGAAGAAACCAAATAAACCACTATATTTTTATCTGGTAACTAGTCCTGAGTATTTTACAGGATATGCATTATTTTACACAGGGGCCACCACCCCCTCTGACCCCCGGTAGCTACACTACAGCCTAGTCCCCAGTCTCTCTCCTCCTTACTTTCCATTCTTATCTATCTTTCTTCTGAACAATTGATCTTTCTCTCTTCCTCTTTCCTTGCTAGCAGCTCCAGCTCACAGGAGGCTGCTGCAACTATGTCCTTTCCCTCCTTCCCCCATAGGGGAACTGACTTAACTTCCTGTCAGCTTTCCCCTCTAGTGTTTCTAAGCTCCACCCAGCACCCTTCATGAACCAAAGCAGCGGCCATAAAGAGTGCTCTGCTGTTCTAAGGTGTCTGTGCTTGATGCAGGTGTTGGAGGCTGGTCACGAGTTACCATATTACCTGGGAAGTGGGATACTACACCTCAGGAGGAGGGGCGGTAGCTCTGTGGTGACTGAACCCTCAGGGGCACCACAAGACCAATACAGATGGTGTTGCCAGATGTTGTAACATGCTGGGGAAGGTTTTCCACATTTCTTCCATGCTAACCCTCCCTTTTGAGGTGGTGTCAGTGCTCCAGCTGCATTATTGACTTCTTCCTGCACCTCTGCCTTATGTTTCCACTGAGCCCTTGCTGTCATTTGTGAACGCTGTTAGTAGTGTGTCTACCAGCATGCGCTTATATTGACGCATTTTCCAAACTTACTCCAGTAATGGAAGTATAGTATGTTGTCTTTGTAATGAGGATCCAGCAGAGAAGCCACTCAATAATAAGCACTGGTAACAATCTTGGCAACAAGGCAATCCTTTCGGAGGCTCAGCAACATGTGTTGACTCATGCGTGTCAGGCTGCCCAGAGGCAATGACAATCTGCACTCAGTAAAAGTTTTATCATCTGGGTCCTTTATAACACTTCAGCCATGCTCCAGTGACGCCCGTGAGATTCTCTGAGTGCCATCCTGCTTGTGAACATGGTTCCTCCTCATCCTCCAAAACTGTCCCCTGGCTGTTGGTACAGGAACCAAACCTTTGAACAATGTGTAAACGATTGGCCTGATAATGATGTAAATGGTCCCTGTTCTTCCTCCTCTCCCTCCTGTGCCACCACCTCAACCATCATCGCCTTAAGTTTTTTTTCAAGGAAACATAGAAGTGGGATATCAGCACTGATGATGGCACCATGTTTATGGAGTACTCAAAGCTGCACAACACGGCACTCACATCAGTGATGGTAGGACATGCACGAAAACACTCTCTGCCTCAGGCCCAGCTACCAGTAAATTTACAAGTTTTTGCCAGAGCTGCGGTGAACCCTGATGTCCAGCCTCCATTTACCAGCCCACACTTGTGTTCACGGGTGTCTGGACCCCCCCGCGGCGGTGGCAGGAATAAGCCTGACAGCGGCACCCTCTTAGGCACCCATGCTCTTGTTCTTCACACAAGCGACCCTGTGCATATCTTTGGATGAAATGGGTGATGAGACAGGGCGGCCATGGTGTCTTCTGGAGGCCATTCACCATCCTCAAGTATGAGGTGTTTTTCGTACACCTGCTGCTTCGGGAGCTGCCCTTACAGTGACTCATTCTTCCTTCTGGACCCCTCATTAGAGATGAGCGACTTTGCCTTTTTTCGGGTCGAGTCGGGTTTAACGAAATCGTCCGATTATCGTGAAAAGTCGAAGGCCGACTGAAACACGAAACCCAATGCAAGTCAATGGGGAACCAAGGTCGGCAGGGAGTGGAGGACAGGAAACACACCTACAGTGCCCATTTTAATGCCAAAAACATCAATTCTTATTACTTAAGCTTGTCAACCTTAATTTACTTTATAATAGTTAGGCATTGAAAACTGGGGGTTATTTGGCTAAAGTTGTGTGGGGGGTAGGGCTGGCTCCAGGTTTTCATGGGCCAAAGAGTGTCACTGGGCTCTTTTAACACATGCCACAATTCATGATCCTCTGATACGGCAGAGAAATAGTGGTGTAGTACAATGAAAAATACTTCACTTTTTACATCTCATGACTGATATCCATTTTAATTTCTCCAATAGCTCCAAAAACGGACAGTATATTACTCCATACAGTATTATGGCCAGCGCATAGTGCGCTATACAGAGTAATGAGGCCCATATATTTCTCCATACAGAATCATTGGTCCCATATAATGTTTGAAACAGTATATGATGAGCTCCACATAATGCTACAGTATATGTTGGTTCCCATGGAAGAAGCTCCACTGTCTTATGGGCCCAAATAATGCTCCATATATAATGGGCCCCATTTCTAATGCTCCAGTGCATAATGGGCCCTGTAAATGCTGCTCCAGTGTCTGATGTCCACCTTTGGAATGCTCCAGTGTATGGTGGGCCTCATATATCATTCTCCAGAGTATAGTGCTCCCCAAAAATATCTGTCCCAACATTGAAAACAATTAAATAAGTCTCCTCTCTAGGGAATCCCTGTACTAGTCTGGACTCCTCGTCGTCCCCATCTTCCATCTCACTGCACTTGGACTGTTTAGGGCGTACAGACGTGATGTCATCGTGCTCTCTGACCAGAATGTCACTGTCAGGAAACACAGAAGACGTCACAGCGGTGGAGCAGGGAAAGGTAAGTATTTCAACTTTGCAAGTGCTGTGATCCTGAGCAAGCAGGAGGGGCCCACTCGTTGGTGATGGCACCTCATAGTACGCCGGTGTGTCTGACGGTGGGTGTGCACAACCTACCATAAGAGACACTTGATTCTACTATGAGGGATCTTGTGCCAGTGCCGTTGCCAAAGAGTGTGCCCACCTACCTGTCCAGGGCAACGGCACTCGCACGGGTGCGTGCGCCAGGTGGTGACCCCGGCCCTGTGGGGAGAGGCAGCCCAGTTAGGGAGGTGGAAACATTGTTGGACATTCAGCAGCTGCAAATGGAGTAATTGGAGAAGTCCGCGGAAGAGGAGGACAAAAGTGAGTCATTTTTCTGGCAACCTACATGTCAGCAGGGGAGGGTGGGACAAAATCCTTTGAAACCCATGCATGGTTCATTTTAATGAAGGTTAGATCATCAACATTTTGGGTCGACAGACGGGTCCTTTTTTCTGTCAGGATTGATCCAGCAGCACTGAAGACTCGTTCAGATAACACACTAGTAGCAGGGCAAGCGAGCTCCTGTAAGGCACATTGTGCCAATTCAGGCCAGGTGTCCAGTTTAGCGGCCCAATAGTCAAAGGGGAATGACCGGTGAGGGAGAACATTGATATGGGAGAAGTAGTTTGTTACCATAGTTGACAACTGCTGTCTCCTGTCACTTTCGATCGATGCAGTATTACCAGTCGTGTGAGCGGTACTTGAAAAATCAGTCCACAACATGGTCATGAAACCCCTGTGTCCAACGCCACATCGTCTGTGTACACCATGAACACTTCTTCCATGTTGCCCCCTACGGCTCGTTGGAAAAACATCACCGCCGCTGTGTGCTGGGAATGCCTCAAACAAACGGTTTATCATAGTTGCTCGTTTGTTAGCCAATATTAGCTCTAGGTTCTCCTGTGGCATGATGTTTTGGAATTTGCCTTTATAGTGTGGATCCAGGATGCTGGCCAACCAGTAGTTGTCATCGTTCATCATTTTGGCAATGCGGGGTCCCTTTTTAGGATCTGCAAGGCATAATCTGACATGTGGGCCAATATTCCTGGTGTCAATTATGCACTGCGAGTGCTGGGTGGAGGAGCACTTTCTATCAAATCAACATTCCTCCAGTCACGCACAAACCCTGTACCTGACCTTGCCACGCCAACATTTTTTTCTTGCCCCCTGAGAAGCATCCTTCTCCCCAAAATAATCATCCCCATCATCCTCCTCCTCTTCTTCCTCCACCTCGTCCACGAGACTTCCCTGAGCAGACAATGGCTGACTGTCATCAAGGCTTCCCTCCTCGTCTTCCTCCTCGACTGCAGATGCCTGCTCCTTAATGTGCGTCAAAGTTTGCATGAGCAGACGCATAAGTGGGATGCTCATGCTTATGATGGCGTCGTCTGCGCTTACCAGCCATGTGCATTCCTCAAAACACTGAAGGACTTTACAGAGGTCTTTCAGCTTCGACCACTGCACACGAGACAACTCTATGTCTTGCTGCAAACTGCCTGCCCGTGTATCCTCCCACAAATGAATTACAGCCTGCCTCTGTTCGCACAGCTTCTGATACATGTGCAGGGTGGAGTTCCACCTTGTTGCAATGTCGATAATTAGGCAGTGCTTGGGAAGGTGAAGCAATCGCTGCAGCTTCTGCATATGACTGGAGTGAACGGCCAACTGGTGGATGTGCGAGCACAGTCTTCGCACCTTATGGAGCAGGGCTGTTAACCCTGGATAATTATTGAGGAAGCACTGCACCACCAGGTTCAAGGTGTGAGCCAGGCAAGGTATGTGGCTGAGTTTTGAAAGGGCTATGGCTGCCACAAAATTCCGGCCGTTATCACTAACTACCTTGCCTGCCTCAAGATGTAGACTGCCCAGTCATGACTCAGTTTGTCGCTGCAAGAAGTTGGCCAGTACCTCAGCGGTGTGCCTGTTGTCGCCCAAACACATCATCTTGAACAAAGCCTACTGACGCTTACCACTAGCTGTTCGATAGTGGGTCAACTCATGTGCAACACTGGCAGCTGCAGATGGAGTGCTTGTGCGACTGCGCTCTGTGGACGAGCTTTCGCTTCTGGTGGAGGAGGAGGAGGGTTGAACGCCTACAGCCAACTGTTTCCTATACCGTGGGCTAGGCAGCACTGTCCCACCGCCGCTGTCCCCTGTGGACCCTGCATCCACCACATTAACCCAGTGCGCAGTGATGGACACATAACAGCCCTGGCCATGCCAACTGGACCATGCATCTGTTGTGAGATGCACCTTTCCACTCACTGATTGCTTGAGTGCATGGACAATGCGGTCTTTCACATGCACTTGAATTGCTGGGATGACTTTTCACGAAAAGAAGTGCCGACTGGGTAGGTCATAGCGTGGTACTGTGTAGGCCATGAGCTCGCGGGAAGCTTTGCTTTCAACCGATCGGTAGGGCATCATCTCTAACGAGATTAGTTTGGCAATGTGTGCGTTCAATGCCAGTGTACGCGGATGAGAGGATGAGTACTTTCTTGTCCTACTCAGAGTCTCTGGTAGGGTGAGCTGGACATGAGAGCTGCATATGGTGGAACTAGCGGTGGACATGGCGGACTGAGAGAGGGTTGGTGATGGTATTGGTGGTGTTGCTGATGGCCTAGATTCAGTCTTTCGTAGCAATAACATTGTGATTCCATCACTGCTTTGCCCTTGTGACGACACCTCAACATTTGCTGCTGGTGGTAACACGTTCGCATGGATGGTAAGATGAAATTGTGCATGGTCACTCATTGAGTTAATTTTGCCTGCTTTTATGAATTTCTGACTACCGATCACCATAAAAAATATGAATGTGTCTATGAGTGTATGGAAAAAAGCTATCAAGTAATGAATTGTGGAAGAGATGTATTACAGCCACATTGCGCCAGCCTGTGATATGGTCACATTGCACCAGGCTGTATTATGGGAACACTACATCACAAGCACCACTACCACTGCCATGTCCCCTACTTGATGCTCTCATCATTTTTGTATGTGGTTTTTAAGCACAATACTCCCACAGATATGGGTGCAGATTGGAAAAATGTTTTTTTTACGTAGAGTACTCACACAGACATGGGTTTTTACACACAGTACTATCACCGACATGGTTTCAGAGTAGGACAATTTGTTTTTATACACATTAAGTACACTAAGGACTAAAAATCCTTCAAAAATTCAAGAATTAATACAGCAAAAATGGCAGCAGCATTTACCTGCCCTAATCTCAGAACTAATGCACTCTCGGGATGCAGGAAATCTCAGTAGTAAAGATGGTGGTAACACAGGTGCAAATACTGATGAATTTTTGGAGGTTTGTTAGTCGCCTTTTTGTGGCTTTGATTTTAAGATTAGTGTTAGGACTCGCAAGTGTGAGGACCCATGTCACGGGTTGCGAGCTTGCATATCTTGGCTAAAATATTGACTAATAAATCATATATTATGTATATAAATGTTTTTGCACTCCATTTTTCATGTTGCAGCCAAAGCCAGCGTTTTTGACCTTGTAAACTAGGTTATCTGCTTTCATGGGATGCATGTAGATAGTGCTGTGCAGCCCGCCTGATCTAATAGTATGGGCGTCACTAATAGGCTGTAAGGCAGACACTGTGCCTTGCCTGTGTGTGAACAGTGTCTTAAACAAGTTGCTTTTGTGCAATTTAATACTAAGCAGTCACACCCTCCATGAATTGGTAGGTTGTGTGCGGTTGTCTCATCGGTATTTTGCATCTGAGTTGCCGCTATCTTTACTTCATGGGATTCGTGGGCTTGCTGCATCCTGAGAGTGCATTAATTCTGAGCCCTGGGCAGACCTAAGCATTGCTGCCCCTTTTTTGCTGTATTAATTCGTTTTTTGTGTGTTTAAACCATAAATCAAGTCTTAGGCTATGTGCACACGCTGAGGATTCACCTGCGCGTTTTTCCGCGCGGATCCGCAGGTAAAAACCCCGGGTAAAGTGACCTGCGGTTTTCCTGCGGATTAGCCTGCGGTTTTGCCCTGCGGTTTCACACCTCTACTATGATAAAGGTGTGAAACCGCTGCGGAATCCGCACAAACAATTGACATGCTGCGGTTTGTAAACCGCAGCAAAACCGCGCTGAAAAAAGCTCAGCGTGAGCACAGCGGATTTGAATTGCCATAGGCTAACATGGTGCTGTACCATGTCTGCAGAACTGCTGTGTTTCCGCAGGGCCAAAAACGCTGCGGAAGCGCAGCAGAATCCGCAACGTGTGCACATAGCCTTAAAGTGTCAATAATTCATGTGGGACCACAAGTTTCTGGAAATCAAACTCAAACTCAATCCTTCGTAAACTGATCCTCTCAACTGTAGTATCAATGATAAATTTTACATGGGATGTATGTGGTTAATTGTTTTTGTAGATCAGTCTAGGTTGTCAAGTAATTAGACTTTGGTCCTTGCAGTGGATACTTAAAGGTTGGATTCAGGTCCGGCAGTGCGGCCAGTAGACTTGAAACTGTAGTTCGAAATGGGCTGCCTGATTGGGACCCATAAGTGACTGGGCAATTTATGGCTATTTTACTGCTGCGTGCATGAAATAAAGACGAGGTGTACATGTTTTCATGTATTGGATGTGCTGACTTACTTTATTTGTACTGCGCTTTGAAAAAGTTTTCATACCCCATGAACACTTCCACATTTTTTTCATTTTCCACCCTCAAACTTGAATCTTTTAGATTTGATGTGATTCCAACACAAATAAGCAAGTATTTGTCAAGTGTAAAGAAAATAATACAAGGTTTCCTAAATGTTTTAAAAGTATAGATCTGAAAATTGTGATGAGTATTAAGGCCCCTCAGTTAATGCATTTTAGAACCACCCTTCACTGCAATTGCTGCCAGTCTCTCCAGCTTTGCACATCAAGAGGCTCAAATTTTTGTCTGATTTTCTTTGCACACTCGCTCTCGCTCAGTGATATTGGATGGAGACGTCTGTGAACAGCAATTTTCAAGTCTTGTCACAGATTCTCATTGGCATTTAGGTCTGGAATTTGAATGGACAATTCAAACCTGTAACTTGTGTATGATCTAAACCATCCATTGTATCTGTTGTCCTGCTGGAAGATGAACCTACGCCCCAGTCTCAAGTCTTTTGCAACCTTTAACAGTTTTTCCTCCAATATTGCCCTGTATTTAGCTGCATCCATCTTCCCATAAACTCTGACCAGCTCCCCTGTTTGTTACTGAAGAAAAGTCTCCCTACACAATGATGCTGCCACCACAATGTGTGATAATGGGAATGGTGTTTTCAGAGCATTGTGCAGTGTATGGTATGGAGGTATGGTCAATAAACATCATGATCACAAAAGAACATTGCTGATAATAAAAGTGCGCAGTGCGGTTCTGGTATTAAAGATAAATATACCCATAAATCACAGATAATAAGCGATACTGACCAGAGTTCATGTTGGATGTGCTGGCACTGCCACTCCACACTCCGACGCACGTTTCACACGTGACACTGAAATGTGTGTTGGAGTGTGGAGTGGCAGTGCCAGCACATCCAACATGAACTCTGGTCAGTATCGCTTATTATCTGTGATTTATGGGTACTAGCTTGGCCCGTGTGAAATTTTCCCACATTGGTCGTCGGGGGCGCAGGCAATTTCAGAAAAAGCAAGCTGGTCAAATGTAAATGAATTTCATGAGCTGATGACACACAGACAGGTATTGATGTATGTAGATTGGTAATACAATAAATTGTTTTAATAAGTACAGGCCAAAAAATGTTTTCCGGTTGAGGTGCCACCTGCAGGTAGTTGTGTCTTTCTGCAGGTTTATGAAAATGAATGATTAAACTGTATTTAGTGATAAAATCATGAATGTTTGGTTTGCTTGGCTGTTTTCTTGCTGAAGGGAGCAAGTTTACCTTGAAAATGGTGTATCACATGTGTGTGGGACGAAGTAATGAGCGAAAAAGCAGTGCATGTTTCCAAATGTGTAGGTAGTGTGCTTTGGGGTACTGTTGCACCACCTGCAGGTCATTTTTCCTTACTGCAAGTTTATGAAAATTAATGTTTAATCTGTATTTAGTGATCAAATTGTGGATATGTGGTTTGTTTGGTTATTTTCTTGCTGAAGGGGGCAAGTTTACTTTACAAATGCTGTATCATTTGTGTTCTGCCCATTCTGTGCAGCAAGATATTTTAAGTGCTGTTCCAGCTATCGCCAGTAGGTGTCATAAGTTGCCCTTCTCATTTTTATTCATGTATTTGGAATGTTCTGTTCCCCAAATGGTTAACTCTTTAGAACCGCCCCTTCTTCCTGCCCGGGTTTTGCAGCATGTAACCATTCGGGCCGAACTCCTGAGTAGCCCACAGGTGCTCAGCTCAGCTCTGCAAAACCATTGTTTATTACAAGAGGATTCCGGTAAGGTTTAACCCCTTCACGACCTTTGACACCACGTAGGCGTCATGAAAAGTCGTGACAATATGACCCATGACGCCTATGTGGCGTCATGAATTGATTGCCCCCCTGCGGGTCGGGTGACCGGGGTCACTGAAAGGTCACCCGACCCGCACACAAAGGACCCTTCAGAGTTTACACCTGGGAGCGTGGCTTAGCCCCCATGTGCATACGATCGCTCTGATTGGCTGTTAAAAGTGAAACTGCCAATCAGAGCGATTGTAATATTTCACCAATGAAAATTGCGTTATAAACTTCTGTGAAGCACCTGGGGGTTCAAAGTGCTCACTATGCATCTAGATAAGTTCCTTAGGGGGTCTAGTTTCCAAAATGGGGTCATTTGTGGGGGAGCTCCAAAGTTTACACACACAGGGGCTCTGCAAACACGACAGGCTAACGATTGGACCTAATTTTCCATTCAAAAAGTCAAATGACGCTCCTTCCCTTCTGAGCCATGCCGTGCGCTCAAACAGTGGTTTCCCCCCCCACATATGGGGTACCAACGTACTCAGGACAAGCTGGCAACAACTTTTGGGGTCCAATTTATCCTGTTACCCTTGGGAAAATAAAAAATAGCGGGCTAAAAAATCATTTTTGAGGGAAAAAAATGATTTTTTATTTTCACTGCTCTGCGTTATAAACTTCTGTGAAGCACTTGGGGGTTCAAAGTGCTCACCACACATCTAGATAAGTTCCTTCGGGGGTCTAGTTTCCAAAATGGGGTCACTTGTGGGGGAGCTCCAATGTTTAGGCACACAGGGGCTCGCCAAATGCGACATGGTGTCTGCTAACGATTGGAGCTAATTTTCCAATCAAAAAGTCAAATGGCGCTCCTTCCCTTCTGGGCACTGCCGTGTGCCCAAACAGTGGTTTATGACCACATATGAGATATCGATGTACTCAGGAGAAATTGCCCAACAAATTTTAGGATCCATTTTATCCTGTTGCCCATGTGAAAATGAAAAAACTGAGGCTAAATAAAATTTTTGTGAAACAAAAGTGCTTTTTTTTTTACGGATCAATTTGTGAAGCACCTGGGGGTTCAAAGTGCTCACTATGCATCTAGATAAGTTCCTTGGAGGGTCTAGTTTCGAAATTGGGGTCACTTGTGGGGGAGCTCCAATGTTTAGGTGCACAGTGGCTCTCCAAACGCGACATGGCAACCGCTAATTATTCAAGCATATTTTCCATTCAAAAAGTCAAATGGCGCTCCTTGCCTTCTGAGCCCTGCTGTGTGCCCAAACAGTGGTTTATGACCACATATGAGGTATCGGTGTACTCAGGAGAAATTGCCCAACAAATAATAGGATACATTTTATCCTGTTACCCATGTGAAAATGAAAAAACTGATGCTAAAAGAAAATTTTGGTTGGAAAAATTAAAATGTCCATTTTTTCATTCCATGTTGCTTTAGCTCCTGTGAAGCACCTGAAGGGTTAATAATCTTATTGAATGTAGTTTTGAGTAGCTTGAGGGGTGCAGTTTTTAGAATGGTGTCACTTTTGGGTATTTTCTGCCATATAGACCCCTCAAAGTGACTTCAAATGTGAGGTGGTCCCTAAAAAAATGGTTTTGTATCACATAACTCTCTGGTTTAACAGAATAAAAATTCAAAATTTGAAAATTGCAAAATTTTCAAAATTTTCGCCAAATTTCAATTTTTTTCACAAATAAACGCAAAAATTATCGACCTAAATTTACCACTAACATGAAGCCCAATATGTCACGAAAAAACAATCTCGGAATCGCTAGGATGCGTTGAAGTGTTCCTGAGTTATTACCTCATAAAGGGACATTGGTCAGAATTGCAAAAAATGGCCCGGTCATTAAGGTCAAAATAGGCTAGGTCATGAAGGGGTTTTATGAATATATGTTATGCATCTCTGTTAGCTGGCCATAATGCATTCCTCATGATGTTTGCGTATATCTGCACAGATTTTGAAGCTTCAGAGACTGGGAGTTCTGTGGAAACTGTTTGGGTAAGAATACAAGGACAGAACAATGGAAAGGACACCATTGTAGGCATTTACTACAGGCCGCCTGTGCAAGCCGAAGATATGGATGAACTCTTTATGCATCAGATGGCCAAGTTCTCCAAAAAATATGACATAGTTGTCATGGGAGATTTCAACTATCCAGACATTTGTTGGGAATCTCTCTCAGGCAATACTAACAGGTCAAGGAAATTCTTATCCTCTCTTGCTGACAACTTTATCTTCCAAAAGGTAAGGGAGAAAACAAGGGGAACTGCTACCTTGGATCTAATCCTTATAAACAGGGAAGAAATGGTTGAGGAGGTAAAAGTGGCTGGGACCCTAGGAGGTAGCGACCATGCTATTTTAGAATTTTGGATAACTAGAGGCGGAAGACCTGTGAAGACTCAGACGTCAAGGTTAGATTTCAGAAAGGCAGATTTTAAGGGATTCAGAAAGAGAATTGGAGGGATCCAATGGCTGGATATCCTTAAAGACAAAAATGTCCAGGAAGGATGGGAAATCTTGAAAAATGAAATTCTCAAAGCACAGTTGTTAACAATTCCGAAAAGAGGGAAGAATAGGAAGCATTTAAGGAAACCAGGATGGATGAACACAGAACTTAAGCACATGCTAAAAAGGAAGAAAAAAATGTTTATAAAATGGAAAGAGGGAGGCATATCTAAAGAAGAATATAATGCTGTCTGCAGAACCTGCAGGGCACAAATCAGAATAGCTAAAGCTGAAAATGAGCTGAGGCTTGCAAGAGATGTCAAAAGCAATAATAAAGGATTTTGGGGATATGTCAAAAGTAAAAGAAAAGTCAAAGATGCTATAGGATTTTTACAGGATGAAAATGATGAAATGGTAAGACAGGATGTTGAGAAGGCTGAACTTTTAAATTCCTATTTTGCATCTGTTTTCTCTCAGAAAGGAAATGCAACATCAACTGTTATTCACTGTCCTATTAAGGGAATAGAAGAATCCAGGATATCTATAAACAGAAAGATAGTGAGGAAACACTTAGCTAACCTAAATGAATTCAAGTCTCCAGGTCCAGATGAATTACACCCCAGAGTACTGAAGGAGATAGCAGAAGAAATTTTTGAACCCCTCTCCATAATCTTTGAAAATTCTTGGAGAACAGGAGAAGTGCCAGAAGACTGGAGAAGAGCAAATGTTGTTCCTATCTTCAAAAAGGGGAAGAAGGTGGACCCAGGAAACTATAGGCCGGTGAGTCTGACTTCTATACCAGGAAAGATCTTTGAACAAATTATTAAACAACATGTATGTCAATACCTGGATAAGAATGAAGTGATTAAACAGAGTCAGCATGGGTTTGTAACTAATAAGTCATGTCAGACTAACTTAATTTCCTTCTATGATGGTATCACTGATTGGGTGGATCAAAGAAATGCTGTAGATATAGTATATCTTGACTTCAGCAAAGCATTTGACAAAGTCTCTCATACAATCCTTATTGAAAAAATGACTAAGTATGGAATGGACAAGGCAACTGTTAGGTGGATTCATAACTGGCTTAGTGATCGGACCCAAAGAGTGGTCGTAAATGGCTGCACATCCAGTTGGAAGAATGTCTCAAGTGGGGTACCACAGGGCTCTGTCCTGGGCCCTGTATTGTTCAACATCTTTATCAATGATTTAGATGAAGGAATTGAGGGTAAACTGATTAAATTTGCTGATGACACAAAGCTAGGAGGGATAGCTAATACTAGAGAAGAGAGAGAGAGGATTCAAAAAGATTTAAATAAACTGGAGAAGTGGGCAGCAACTAACAGAATGGTTTTTAACAGGGAGAAATGCAAAGTACTACATCTGGGCAATAAAAATGAAAAAAGCATATATAGAATGGGAGGAATAGGGCTAAGTGACAGCACATGTGAAAAAGACTTGGGTATACTAATAGATCACAGACTGAATATGAGTCAACAGTGTGATGCAGCAGCAAAAAAGGCAAATGCAATTCTAGGATGTATTAACAGAAGCATACAGTCTAGATCACGTGAAGTAATTATTTCCCTCTACTCCTCTTTGGTCAGACCTCATCTGGAATATTGTGTCCAGTTTTGGGCACCACATTTTAAAAAAGACATCAACAAACTGGAGCAAGTTCAGAAAAGAGCGACCAGAATGGTGACCGGTCTGCAAACCCTGTCTTATGAGGAAAGGTTGCAGGATTTGGGAATGTTTAGTTTGCAAAAGAGAAGACTGAGAGGAGACTTAATAGCTGTCTACAAATATCTTAAGGGCTGTCACATTGTAGAAGGATTAACTTTATTCTCATTTGCACAAGGAAAGACTAGAAGCAATGGGATGAAACTGAATGGGAGGAGACACAGATTAGATATTAGAAAAAACTTTTTGACAGTTAGAGTGATCAATGAGTGGAACAGGCTGCCACGAGAAGTGGTGAGTTCTCCTTCAATAGAAGTCTTCAAACAGAGGCTGGACAGACATCTGAGTACCATTTATCATCCCATTGCTTCTAGTCTTTCCTTGTGCAAATGAGAATAAAGTTGATCCTTCTACAATGTGACAGCCCTTGAGATGTTTGTAGGCAGCTATTAAGTCTCCTCTCAGTCTTTTTTGCAAGCTACACATTCCCAAATCCTGCAACCTTTCCTCATAAGACAGGGTTTGCAGACCGGTCACCATTCTGGTCGCTCTTTTCTGAACTTGTTCCAGTTTGTTGATGTCTTTTAAAATGTGGTGCCCAAAACTGGACACAATATTCCAGATGAGGTCTGACCAAAGAGGAGTAGAGGGAAATAATGACTTCACGTGATCTAGACTGTATGCTTCTGTTAATACCTCAAAGAATTGCATTTGACTTTTTTGCTGCTGCATCACACTGTTGACTCATATTCAGTCTGTGATCTATTAGTATACCCAAGTCTTTTTCACATGTGCTGTTGCTTAGCCCTATTCCTCCCATTCTATATATGCTTTTTCATTGTTATTGCCCAGATGTAGAACTTTGCATTTTTCCCTGTTAAAAACCATTCTGTTAGTTGCTGCCCACTGCTCCAGTCTATTTGTATCTTTTTGAATCCTCTCTCTCTTCTCTAGTATTTGCTATCCCTCCTATCTTTGTATCATCAGCAAATTTAATCAGTTTACCCTCAATTCCTTGTTCTAAATCATTGGTAAAGATATGGAACAATACAGGGCCCAGGACAAAGCCCTGTGGTACTTCATTTGAGACATTATTCCAACTGGACGTGCAGCAATTTATGACCACTCTTTGGGTCCGATCACTAAGCCAGTTGTGAATCCACCTAACAGTTGCCTTGTCCATTCCATACTTAGTCATTTTTTAATAAGTCAAGATATACTATATCTACATCATTTCCCTGATCCACCCAGTCAATGACTCTGTCATAGAAGGAAATTAAGTTCGTCTGACATGACTTATTAGTTACAAACCCATGCTGACTCTGTTTAATCACTTCATTCTTATCCACGTACTTACATACATGTTGTTTAATAAGTTATTCAAAGATCTTTCCTGGTATAGAAGTCAGACTCACTGGCATATAGTTGCCTGGTTCCACCTTCTTCCCCTTTTTGACGATAGGAACAACATTTGCTCTTCTCCAGTCTTCTGAAACTTCTGTTCTCCAAGAATTTTGAAAGATTATGGATAGTGGTTCAAAAATTTCTTCTGCTACCTCCTTCAATACTCCTGGGGTTTAATTCACCTGGACCTGGAGACTTGAATTAATTTAGGTTAGCTAATTGTTTCCTCACTATCTTTCTGTTTATAGATATCCTGGATTCTTCTACTCCCTTAATAGAGAATTCCTACAAGGTATCTGACCCCCTTAGACTAGCATTTTTTTCTGTGGTGTTGCTATCAGTGTGTCAAGAGTGGGAGAAGAGGGTTCCATTGACAATCCAACACAATGAGCAGCACTTAGAACACATTTTATAAGTGGTCATAAACTTGTAAATAACTCATGAAAGGATAAAGCTCCATTAAAACCAAGCACATCATTGTTTTTCTTGTTAAATTCTCAATAAGTTTGATGTTTCACACGACCCTCTTCCCATTAAAAAAAATAAAGTTGCATCCAAAATGGCCAACTTCAAAATGGCCACCATGGTCACCACCCATTTTGAAAAGTTTCCCCCCTCAAATATACTAATGTGCCACAAACAGGAAGGTGATATCACCAACCATTCCCATTTTATTTTGGTGTATCCATATAAATGGCCCACCCTGTAGTCTCCTGATGAAGAAGTTTTGATCTTCAAAAATTGTTGAGTAATAAGCGCATTTTTGGATACCATTTCATCTTCCCTCTCTTATCTACTGTGGGCACAGAATAACCCATTGATTCCATGTCAATAATTTTTGCCAAACGTGTCAAACCCAGCAGTCCATTTGGAAAAAATGAGGAAAGTGATGGCATATCCACGAAGCGTACAACCAAGCAAATACTTGGAAGAGTGCAGGACTACTCAGTGTGCGTTGTTTTAAAGTCTTATAATGTATGATATTATCATAAGCATTGGTATCTCTCTTTTTCGCCTTCTTTTTTCTGTATTATTATTATTATTATTATTATTATATAGGAGAAAAATCAGACTGTGAATCCAGATTTTTTCCTCTTGGGATTTCAAATCATCCAGCATTTTAATATTTTCCTGTTTTTGCTGCTTTTGTTGGTTTACTGTGGTACAATATGGGGGAACCTCCTGATCATCACCCTGGTGTCCACCAGCAGGAACCTCCACACCCCAATGTACTTCTTCATCTCACAACTGTCCATCAGTGACATCTTGTTAACAACTGATATTGTCCCGAACACACTCCACGTTCTCATGAATAATGGGGCGAGCATAAGTTTTACTGGTTGCATCACTCAGTTTTATTTTTTCAGTGCCTCAGAAGTTTTTGAATGCCTTCTTCTCACGGTGATGTCTTATGACCAATATGTGGCCATCTGCAATCCGCTTCGCTATTCTTCTATCATGACAAATGCCCGTTGTGTATTATTGACCACCATGTGTTGGGCGTTTGGTTTTTCTGTTGCATTGATTTACTGTGTAACATTATCGATGTTGACATTTTGTGCGCCAAGCTTCATTGACCATTTTTTCTGTGATCTCGTTCCTTTGTTAGAAATTGCCTGTTCCAGCACTTACCTAATAGAGTTAGAGCTTTATATTATGTGTCTCCTAGTAATGTTTATCCCCATCACAATAATCATATCTTATGTTAAAATTATTGTCACCATCTTACGGTTCCAGTCCAGTTTCAGAAGACAGAAAGCCTTCTCCACCTGTAGCTCCCACCTCACCGTGGTCTCCATATTCTACTTTACTATTTTGATAGTTTACTTTTTCCCAAAAGAAGGACAAACTTTAAACCTCAGTAAGATCCTATCCCTGCTATATACTGTATTTACTCCATTCATCAATCCCATTATCTACAGTCTGAGAAATAAGGAAATCAAAAAATCTCTACAAGAAATAATGAAAGTGCAACTAGTAACAGTGGTATAATTTATCTACAGAAAACTAATGAACATAAAAAAATATTTTTAGCCTAAAATGTTTTTTTAATTTTTGTTTTACTACTTTTTATTTATATACTTACAACATTTCTCCCTATTATATAGCATAATTAAGCATTTTATAATTATTATATTAATAAATACCATATTTTCCATACTATAATACACACTTTCCTTCCAAATTTGGGATCTCTTGAGATCTCAATCTGCACGTGCCGCCTCCGGCGGACATTTTTCTATTTTTCCACAGCCCGTCGCAGGGAACTGAATGGCAACGGGGACTCAGCTCACCGATGCCGACATCTAATGAGCCCCCATGCACCGCAGTATCACCTGACTCCTGCTGCCACCAGCCTCCTGAAGCAGCGTCTCTGCCTCCAGTGACCTCACTCCACTGCCGCAGCCCCCCTCCGGTAAGCTACTGTTAAAACGGATCATCACCATTTAATTAAGGAAAAAAATTCCCTATGTTCCATCCATAAATTTGGGGAGCCTCTTATAGTCAGGTGCATCTTATAATCTGCAAAATATGGTATATAGGTGATTCTCACTAAATTAGAATATCATCAAAAAGTGAATTTATTTCAGTTCTTCAATACAAAAAGTGACACTCCTATATTCTATAGAGTCATTACAGAGTGATCTAGTTCATGTGTTTATTTCTGTTAATGTTGATGATTATGGCTTACAGCCAATAAAAACCCAAAAGTCGTTATCTCAGTAAATTAGAATAATTAACAAAAACACCTGTAAAGGCTCCTAAGCGTTTATAAAGACCTCCTAGTCTATTTCAGTAGCTCCACAATCATGGGGAAGACTGCTGACCTGACAGATATCCAGAAGGCCGTCACTGACACACTTCGCAAGGAAGGGAAGATACAAAAGGTCATTGCTAATGAAGCTGGCTGTTCACAGAGTGCTGTATCCAAGAATATTAATGGAAAGTGGAGTGTAAGGAAAAAGTTTGGTAGAACAAGGTGCACAAGCAACCGGGATAACCGCAGCCTGGAAAGGATTGTTAAGAAAAAAAGATTCAAAAATTTGGGGGAGATTCACAAGAAGTTGACTGCTGCTGGGGTCAATGCTTCAAGAGCCACCACACACAGACGTATCCAGGACATGGGCTACAAGTGTCTCATTCCTTCTGTCAGCCACTCATGACCAATAGACAATGGCAGAAGCGTCTTACCTGGGCCAAGGAGAAAAAGAACTGGACTGTTATCAGTCGTCCAAGGTATTGTTTTCAGATGAAAGTAAATTTTGCATTTAATTTTTAAATCAAGGTCGCAGAGTCTGGAGGAAGAGTGGAGAGGCCACAATCCAAGAAACTTGAGGTCTAGTGTGAAGTTTCCACAATCAGTGATGGCTTCTGGAGCCATGTCACCTGCTGGTGTAGGTCTACTGTGTTTTATCAAGACCAAAATCAGATCAAATTTTAGAGCTCTTCATGCTTCCCTCTACTGACAAGCTTTATGGAGATGGAAATTTCACTCTCCAGCAGGACTTGGCCCCTGTCCACACTGCCAAAAGTACCAATACCTGGTGCACAGACAACAGTATCACTGTGATTGGCAGCAAACTCGCCTGACCTTAACCCCATATAGAATCTATCCGGTATTGTCAAGAGGAAGATGAGAGACACCAGGCCCAACAATGTAGAGCTGAAGGCTGCTATCAAAGCAACCTGAAACATTAAATGTTATGGTATTTTGTTAACATATTTTGATCAAAAAAGTGCAAACTCCTTTCAACCATAATAAGGTGTACCTAGATATGGTTGCTTCATATTACTAATGTCCTAACTCTATTTAATAGCCTCATACCTATTGTCCGACCCTATCTTTTCTTCTTTTGTAGTACATATTAGAGGAGTTTGGCTCCTTTCAAGGCTCAGCACCCTTATTCAACCATCTTTCCCATACAAGATTTTAATTGCGAGTGATGCCTCATTTCCTTTCACTTCCCCAGTTCATATTAAGCTAGTTTGGCACATGAAGCAGTAGAATATTAGTCATAGGGACCATCCACATTTGATGTGGTCAGAGGCTTTTTCACTTTTTGATTAAAAAATGTCAACTATCTGTGACATCTCCCCCACAACCTGCTTCTGCAATCTTTCTTTCTGTCCTCACTCAGCTGGCTGTGCTGTAGATTGAAGAGATGTCAGAACCTGAAGCTCTGGATAGCACAAGCTCTGTCCTGTCACTAAGATTACAGCGGCTGTGACCTGTAGTTTCTGATGGCCAGCTCAAGTTATCAGCTCCTTACTTCAGCCTATTGGAAAGCACCACACCATGTTAAAGTTTCCAGCTTACTGCTCTAAGCTTCTTAGTCCTGTTAGTGCTTTGTTATTTCATTTCTCTTTGTTTTGACCCTGCTTATTTTTCTGAATATTCTTAAAAATCCTGTTTTTGTCCATAGCATGACTTCTCAGAGTTGTCCCTGCTTGGCGTTCCTTGTTCTGGTTTGCACTTCCAGAAGGCATCCCTTCCATAGGCAGCAATCCAATAGACCCCATTGTAAGTCCAGATCTCTGTTGTGATGCACTTGGAGTTACTGGAGCACCCCACGGGGCCTGGGGGTACTCGTTACCGGGCCCGTCGACTTCCATGGGGGACGGTGTCATGGCGGCGGCGACCCGGTCCGTGGCCCAGAGGCGTCCAGTAATAAAATAAGGGAAAGTTGTGTGGTATTTATGTGGTATAAATAAAGATAATGTTGATAGATGGTGAAATACGTGACGCCACCTGTGGTATTCTGGTCAGAGGTGACCAGCGCTGCGGTGTTATCATAGAATCATAGAATCATAGAATCGTAGAGTTGGAAGGGACCTCCTGGGCCATCTGGTCCAACCCCCTGTTCAAAGCAGGATTCGCTAAATCATCCCAGTCAGATGTCTGTCCAGCCTCTGTTTGAAGACTTCCATTGAAGGAGAACTCACCACTTCTCGTGGCAGCCTGTTCCACTCATTGATCACTCTAACTGTCAAAAAGTTTTTTCTAATATCTAATCTGTGTCTCCTCCCATTCAGTTTCATCCCATTGCTTCTAGTCTTTCCTTGTGCAAATGAGAATAAAGTTGATCCTTCTACAATGTGACAGCCCTTTAGATATTTGTAGACAGCTATTAAGTCTCCTCTCAGTCTTCTCTTTTGCAAACTAAACATTCCCAAATCCTGCAACCTTTCCTCATAAGACAGGGTTTGCAGACCGGTCACCATTCTGGTCGCTCTTTTCTGAACTTGCTCCAGTTTGTTGATGTCTTTTTTAAAATGTGGTGCCCAAAACTGGACACAATATTCCAGATGAGGTCTGACCAAAGAGGAGTAGAGGGAAATAATGACTTCACGTGATCTAGACTGTATGCTTCTGTTAATACATCCTAGAATTGCATTTGCCTTTTTTGCTGCTGCATCACACTGTTGACTCATATTCAGTCTGTGATCTATTAGTATACCCAAGTCTTTTTCACATGTGCTGTCACTTAGCCCTATTCCTCCCATTCTATATATGCTTTTTTCATTTTTATTGCCCAGATGTAGTACTTTGCATTTCTCCCTGTTAAAAACCATTCTGTTAGTTGTTGCCCACTTCTCCAGTTTATTTAAATCTTTTTGAATCCTCTCTCTCTCTTCTCTAGTATTAGCTATCCCTGCTAGCTTTGTGTCATCAGCAAATTTAATCAGTTTACCCTCAATTCCTTCATCTAAATCGTTGATAAAGATGTTGAACAATACAGGGCCCAGGACAGAGCCCTGTGGTACCCCACTTGAGACATTCTTCCTCTGGGATGGATGTTGGGCACAGCTATGATGTTGTAGCCCTCGACAGGTAGGGCTGTAGTCCCAGGGCCAAGATGTTAAATAAATAGTAAATGTAGCTGTAAACGTTGGGGTGCAGACAAATGAGAGAAAGACACAGAGAGGTGCAGTTTCTTTACCTTTTACTGGTAATTGGTTGCAGTCCGGAGTACCACATACAGGTGATGGAATGAGTCCGGCTCGCCTGGAGGCATTCAGGGGATCCACCTTGCCAGGTGAGGATTTAGGACCTTCCTTTCTGTGCTTTGTGTGTGGGTCTCCGCTGTATATAACTATGCTGTGACCCTCTATTCGTGATAGTTTCACTAACCTGTACGGCTGTCAGTGTGAGCCTATTCCACGGGTACCGTTCTCTTCACCATCGGCCCCGGGCTCCTTATCCGCTGACGTGCCCTCAGGTGATCAATGTGCACAGGAATTTACAATCCCATGTACTTTCAGATTCGGCTATCAGGGCGTATAGTTCCTGTCAGCCTAGGACTCTGATTTCCCTTTTCTCTTTATTAGCGCTTCACTCAGGGGTCTGCTATATGCAGTATTTTAGCTTCCCTAGAGTCTCTCAGTCTCTGCTCTTGTCCATTCCCTCTTCACAGATCAGCGCCCGGTCTTCATCTGACAGGATCTTCCAGAAAGATCTCTTTACCTCACCTCCTCACATTGTAACTTTCATCTTTCCTCACAGCTCACAGCTGTTTCATTTCCATGACAACCCCCTCAGCTCACCTCTAGCTGACTCACCAACCCTCTCTGCTGGCCAGAATTTATAAGGCATCTCCCTTTTCTGACCTGCAGCAGGAAATTGCAATTAAATCTATTCTGCCTGGCATGGGGGTCCCTTTTTTGCCTCCAAGCATGACTTTACCTATTAGAGGGAGGTAATGTCATTGTGAAAACCGGACTCTGGGGTGTCACATTCCCCCTCAGTTAAGTTCAGTACTCCTGGACTGAGGAAAATAGAACAAGAATTGTTAACAACAACAATTAATGCAAATTTACAAAGTCTTAAAAATTAAAAATTATCAAAAACCAGACAAGAAAAAGAAAACAATAGCACAGTTACTGCAGCGACCAGTCCTTAAGCTGCTATCCAGGAATTGTCTTTGTGCTTGTACCTGGAGTTTGGTGGGTGGGAACTGCCTTAACCCACTTTGTGTGTTGTCCCTGGGCGTGGCTATGGGGCACTCTGTAGATGGGCCTGTTTTTCGGCTACGCCGGTGGCTTATTTACAAGCCCTTTTTGGAATAACGATTTACAAATACAGTTCTGACCACACATAGTCCTGTGGCCCAATTGTCCTTTAACTGGTTATTGCGAATACTTAAAAAGGTTCATACAGTAAATCTCTGTAGGCTCTCATGATTAACGGTTACAAATATACATTCTTATTACTTTATTTACATTATGTAATCTCTGTAATGGGCAGGTCTCTGACCTCTAGTACTACGAGTGGATCTACGCAGTATAGGTATTTCTGATGACCTAACCTGTTCTCTGATGTCTACTGTTGGTGCATTAGTCACTACGCTATAAGTAGACTTGTGTAAGATAGGTATTCTAGACTGCCTTCTTTCTACTCCTAGCCTCACCATGAGATTGTCAGATTCGCTGTTAGCAGAAGACAGATTTCCGCATTCCTCTACAGATGTGGTATCTGTTATTGGAGCCATTTCATTTAGATTCTCTTCTTCATCTGGTGCAGCAGGCTGATGAAAGGTTAGTTCTGGTACTAATATTGCCTAATTTACTTGGGTCCACGTCCGAGGAAATTCCCCAAGTATAGTTTGAATCTTTTCTTCCACCTCTACTATGGGTTGTGGAGTGTCTTGGACTTCTTTCTTGTCCTTCAATTGATCAGGGCCCATCTTTAGATGATCTCTTTAGACTGCTTCAAAGGTTTCTCATCCATCTCTGCTGATGATACATACTTTGGTGTTATTAAAGTCTGAAGGTATCACGGTGTATGGCTCTGCTGCCCACTGGTCATCTAGTTTGTGAACACGTTTCTTTCTTTTAAGTACTTATTCTCCTGGTGTCAAGGGAACTGCAGTAGCACATTGGTTGTAATTTCTTTCCTGCCTCTGTCTTGCTTGGGACAAACTTTTCTCCACAAATTATTGTACTTTGCGGTATTGTTGCCGCCGCTCTCTATCCCAGTCTGCATCTGGTGATGTTGTCTCAGGAGTTAAGACTCCCATGTCTAAATCAATGGGTAACTTGCCAGGTCTTGCTCTCATCAAGTAGGCCGGAGTGAAATTTGTGGAGTTTACCGGTATATGATTATATAGATTTACCAGATCTGGCAACTTCTCTGGCCACTGGTTTCATTCTTCCAGAGGTAAGGTCTTCAATAAGTCAATGACCACTTGGTTCATCTTCTCACACATACCATTTGTCTGTGGATGGTACGGCGTCGTTCTGATTTTCTTGCAACCGTACATGTTACAGAACTCCTGGAACACTTCTGCCTCAAAGGCTGGACCTTGGTCGGTGAGCACTTGTTCAGGGTATCCGTGCGGTCGACAAAAGTGCTGCTGAAACGCCTTGGCTGCTGTCTTCACTGTTTGGTCTTTAACAGGTACAACTACCAAGAACCTTGAGTAATGGTCCACAATGGTCAAAGCATAAGTGTAGCCATTCCTACTCGGTGTTAACTTCACGTAATCCAAGGCTACCAGTTCAAGCGGTTGTTTTGTGATGATTGGCTGTAATGGGGCTCTCTGGCTGCTACGGTCTTTTCTGCGCAGGATGCATGGGCCACATTCTCGGCACCACTTCTCAATGGAACTCCTCATGCCAACCCATTAGAACCTTTCACGAAGTAGAATTTCCAACTTCTTCCAGCCGAAGTGTCCTGCTCCATTGTAGTACGCTTCTAAGACCATTGGTGCATCCCTCTTCGGGACTACCACCTGCCAGACTAGTTGGTGTGTGCGCGAGTTGATGTTCCTCCGACACAGTTTAATCTAGTAGATGAACAGCTTGCCTCTTTCCTTACATAGCTGCTGTGCTTCCTGTGGGTCATCTGGACCAGGGTGTGCATCAGCATGTGCCAGCCACTCCTTTACTAGGTGAACAGCTGGATCACTGTCTTGTGTCTCTGCCCACTCATGATGGGGTAATGGATTCAACGTTACCTCTCATACAACAAAGCGCTTATTCCTCACTCCTTGAGAGCGCTGGACTGCAATTGGACGGTGGAAGGCTGGTAACTCGATTTCTTCAAGTTCTTTTGGATCTTCACCCCCGTCTGGTGAATAGGGCATCCTGGACAACGCATCCGCATTAACGTCCTTATGTCCTGCTCTGTACTTGATAGTGAACTCGTAGTTGGACAGCCGGGTCATCCATGCTCAAGTGCCCCGAACATTGCCGTTTCAAGGTGGGTTAGCGGATTATTGTCCGTGTAGATGGTGAACTCCAGCTTAAAGGAACTGTAGTTGTTGGGGTTCCTCTCAGTGGGACGAAGCTTGCTGCTGGTGTAGGCAATCACTCTCTCTCTGCCTTTCTGCCCTTGTGAAAGCACAGCTCCCAATCCCATGTTGCTGGCGTCAATGTAAAGTACAAATGGTTGGTCATAGTCAGGGTAGGCCAGGACCTCATCTCCTGTGAGGGCCAATTTCAACTTGGTAAAGGACTCTTCTATCCTTTTCTTCCACTTGAATGGAAGATTTTTGTTCTTGGCCTTCTTGGATTGGCCCACTAGAAGATCTTGCAGCGGTGCTGCTATCTTGGTGAAGTTCTTGATAAATCTTCGGTAGTAGCCTACTAACCCAAGAAATTGCCTCGCTTCATGGATGGTGCTGGGTCTTTTCCAGTCCCGGATAACAGTGACTTTGTCAGGAACGGGTGCCACACCTTTCGCGCTCACCACATGGCCTAGGTATCGACCTTGGGTTTCAAAAGGTGACATTTGGACGGTTTTATTTTCAGGCCAAAGTTTGCCAGGGATTTGAATACCTCGGCTAGGTGCTTCAAATGATCATCGTAGGTTTTGGAGAAGACGATGATGTCATCCAGGTATAGCAGAACGGTTTCAAAGTTTTTCTGTCCAAGGCAGGATTCCATTAACCGCTGAAATGTTCCTGGTGCATTGCTGAGCCCAAACAGCATATAGTTAAACTTGCAGAGGGCCATTGGTGTTGTAAACGCCGTCTTCTCTTTGTCTGCCTCTGCCACAGGAACCTGCCAATACCCACTGGTGAGATCTAAGATAGAGAAATAATTAGCAGTTCTCAGTGCAGCTAGTGATTCCTCCATTCTAGGCAATGGGTACGCGTCTTTATGTGTAATGCTGTTAATCCGCCTGTAGTCTACTCACATTCTCATAGTACAGTCTTTCTTCTTAAAGAGGACTAATGGAGCAGCCCAGGGGCTACAACTATTTCTGATTACCCCAGCCTCCTTCATCTCTCGTAACATACTCTTGGCACATTGGTAGTGTGCTGGGGGTACAGGCCGGTGTCTCTCTTTAATGGGTGGATGATCTCCGGTGGGGATATGATGTTGAACCCCTTTTGCCTGCCAAAAATCTAGAGGATGCTTGCTGAAAACACGTTCAAATTCTCGAGCCACCCGGTAAGCCCCATGCTTTTGGTGTGAAGGAGTGGAGTCAGTGCCTACGTGTAGCTGCTGACACCAATCCTCCTGCTGCCCTTCAGAGCCATTCTCTTCCACCTTGTCAGACAGAAGCAAGGGTTCTAGTGTCTCGATTGCATTGTTACTGACGTTGAACAATTTAGCAAGGGTGGCAAACCGGGGTAACTGGAACTCTCTCTCCCCACAATTTAAAATGTGTATTGGTACTCTCCTGTTATGAATGGGTCACCTAGGAGGAAAAAACAAAACCAGCTAAGTCTCAGAAAACCAGAGAGGTTGGTAACTATGCAGATTGCAGATCCCTGATCCTAACCACACAACTAGCAGCAGCCGTGGAGCTTTCCTACGATGAACTTAGACGCTTCGTCACAGCCAGAGGACTAAATAAGCCTAAAGCAAGAAAAATGGAAAACTAACTGCCCCAGAGCAGATCCTAAAGGAAAGACAGCCCCCATACATGTATTGACGGTGAAAGAAGATGAAAACACAAACACAGGCAGGAAAATAGGCTGAGCAAAGATGGGGCCCAAACTAAATAGAAAGGATAGGAAAGGAAAGGAAAGACACTGTCTGCAATCTGCCAAAAACCCTACAAAAATAATGTCCAACACTTCTGACAAAATTAACCCTGAAGTCACTAGACTTCTCCCACTATATCAGCACTCTGAGACAGAGCAAAAAGAGGCCAATCTAATAAGGGACAAAAAGCAAATTGGCAAATACAGATAAATAAGAGTGGAAATTCAGCACAGCCCCAGCCGGGGCTGGCTGACCACACAAAAAACTGAATAGACCAACAAAATCAAGTGTGAGCATTAGCAGAAAAACTTAGCTTGAGCTGACTGGAACAGAGCTGAGAACCAAGACCTGACAAGCAGAAGGAATCACCAGCACCAGAATAGGGCGTCGGCTGTCTTAAATCCAGTCTGAGATTCCTGAGGTCCAATCGTCATCCTCCTTATCAGGTGGCAGATCTCCACTGATTAAATCAGTCTCATTACCTCCTGTTACCTCCAGAGGGAGCCTGGAAGGAGAACTCACAACTGGTAGACCAGAAAATGAACTCACAACAGTACCTCCCCCTTGAGGAGGGGTCACCGAACCCTCATCCACGCCATCAGGCCGATCAGGATGAGCCCGGTGAAAAGCACAAACCAATTTATTGGCATGAATATCAGAGGCCATAACCCTTCCATTTGAGCAAATACTGGAGTCTCCGTCTAACCAAACGAGAATCAAATATTTTCTCTACCTCATATTCCACATTGCCTTCAAACAACACAGGGTCAGGAGGTGCTGCCATAGGAACCACTGGCTCAACAAACCTCTTCAACAGAGATTTGTGAAATACATTATGGATCTTGAACGTAACTGGAAGAGCCAATACAAAAGAAACAGGATTAAGAATCTCCAAAATCCTATAAGGTCCAATAAATCTTGGCTTAAATTTTGGAGATGCAACCTTCATAGGAATATTCTTAGACGACAAACAAACCATATCACCCACTTTAATCCAGGGACCAATGGTCCTATTCCAGTTGGAAAATCGCTGGGCCTTTTCCTGAGAGAGTGACAACTTATCCACCACTTGGTCCCATATCTGCTGCATTCTCTCAACCACAGTGTCCACACCTGGGCAGGATGAAGATTCCATTTGCCCTGAAGACAATTGAGGATGAAACCCAAAATTACGGAAAAAGGGTGACATCAAAGTGGCAGAACTAGCCAAGGGCAAAAATGAGACCCAATCATCCTGATCAGCAGATATAAAACATCTTAAATAAGACTCCAAGGTCTGGTTTGTTCTCTCAGTCTGTCCATTGGTCTGGGGATGAAACGCGGAGGAGAAGGATAAAATTCCCAGATTGGAACAAAAGGCTTTCCAGAATCTGGAAACAAACTGGAATCCTCTGTCGGACACAATGTTCTCAGGAATCCCATGTAACCGAACCACCTATTGTAAAAACAAGGGTACCAACTCAGCAGAAGATGGGAACTTTGGGAGTGGAACAAGATGGACCATCTTCAAAAATCTATCATAAATCACCCAGATAACAGTCATTCTCTGAGAGACAGGAAGATCAGAAATAAAATCCACTGAGATATGGGTCCATGGCCTCTTGGGCACCAACAGGGTGCATCAGCAACCCACAAGAACGAGAACAGAGTTTAGACCGAGAACAAGTCCCACAGGACTGTACAAAATTCCTGACATCACAAGATAAGGCGGGCCACCAAAAAGACCGACTCACCAAATCTCTGGTACCAAAAATACCTGGATGACCAGCCAATGCGGAGCAATGAATTTCAGACATCACTCTCTTTTTCCACTGGTCAGGAACATACAATTTTCCCATAGGGCAATGCTCAGGTTTATCCTCCTGAAATTCCTCCAGGGCGCGTCTCAAATCGGGCGAAATGGCAGAAAGAACTACCCCCTCACCTAGGATGGTAGTAGGCTCGGTCACATTAAGAGAATCGGCAAAGAAACTCCTAGAAAGGGCGTCTGCCTTAACATTCTTAGTGCCCGGAAGAAAAGAGACCACAAAACTAAAACGCGTGAAAAACAAGGCCCATCTAGCCTGTCTATGATTCAAGCATTTGGCTGACTCCAGATAAATCAAATTCTTGTGATCGGTGAGGACCACAACTTGATGTGTAGCTCCCTCCAACCAATGTCTCCACTCCTCAAATGCCCATTTCATGGCCAACAATTCCCGATTCCCCACGTCATAGTTGCGTTCAGATGGGGAGAACTTTCAAGAAAAGAAGGCACAGGGATTCATCTTAGAAGTCACAGGGTCTTTTTGGGACAAAACAGCTCCTGCACCAATCTCAGAAGCATCTACCTCCACCTGAAATGGAAGTGAGACATTAGGTTGCCATAAAACTGGAGCTGAAGTAAATCTCCGCTTAAGCTCCTGAATGCTGAAAAAGCCTCAGGAGACCAATTCAGCACATCAGTGCCCTTCTTGGTCAGATCAGTCAGTGGTTTGACAATACCAGAAAAATTACCTATAAATTTATGATAGAAATTAGCAAAACCCAAAAACTTCTGGAGGGCCTTCAAAGAAGTAGGCTGAACCCAATCATAAATGGCCTGTACCTTGGCCAGGTCCATTTCAATAGCCGACGGAGACAAAATAAATCCCAAAAATGAAATCCTCTGTACATCAAAGAGGCATTTCAATCCCTTAACAAACAGGGAATTCTCTCTCAAAATCCAGAACACAGTTCGGATGTGTTCCACATGAGAATCCCAATCACTTGAAAAGATCAAAATATCATCCAGGTAGATGATCAAAAACTTATCCACAAAGTCACGGAAAATATCATTCATAAAAGACTGGAAGACAGAAGGGGCATTTGTGAGCCCAAAAGGCATCACCAGGTACTCAAAATGTCCCTCCGGAGTTTTAAACGCCATCTTCCGTTCATCCCCGTGCTTGATGCGAATAAGATTATACGCCCCCCTGAGGTCAAGCTTAGTAAACCAGCAGGCACTCTTAACTCTGGAGAATAAAGCAGACATCAGAGGTAACGGGTACTGATATTTAACCGTCATCTTGTTAAGGGAACGATAATCAATACACGGTCTTAATGAACCATCTTTCTTGGCCACAAAAAACCCAGCACCTAAAGGTAACGAGGATGGTCTAATATGACCCTTCTCCAATGACTCCTTAATATAGGATCGCATAGCATCATGTTCGGGTACTGATAAGTTGAAAAGCCGACCCTTAGGAAATTTACACCCAGGCATCAACTCAATTGCTCATAACTCCTATGAGGAGGCAAAGACGCAGACTTACTCTCACTAAATACATCAAAAAAATCGGCCAGATAATCAGGAATATCATGAGACTGAAGAGAGGTGGAGAAAACAGGAGCATCCCTAAGAACACACTGACAACCCCAACTCACCACAGACACAGATTTCCAATCCAAAACTGGATTATGAGTTTGCAACCAGGGAACACCCAGAACAATAGTATCATGCAAATTATGCAGCACCAAAAATTTACAATTTTCTTGGTAGTCTGGGGCAGCTCGCATTATCACCTGGGTCCAAAACTGAAGTTTATTCTCCGCCTAAAGGAGTAGCATCAATACCCCTCAAAGGAATAGGTGTCCACAGAGGCGTCATAGACAAACCACAACGTTTAGCAAAGTCCAAATACATCAGATTCAACGCTGCTCCTGAATCCACAAAGGCCTTAGTGGAAAACGTGGATAAGGAGCAGATCAGAGTAAATGCCAAAAGGAATTTAGTTTGTACACTGCCCACAGCAACTGTGTGTGCAAAACGTTTGTCTCATTTAGGGCAGACAGAAATAGTATGAGAGGCGTCTCCACAGAAAAAACACAGCTTATTACGCCTTCTAAACTCCTGACGTTGCGCCCTAGACAAAACCCCATCACATTGCATACGTTCAGACGTTTGTTCAAAAGGTGGCAGCGCCTCCCGTGTAGTTTTACGTTCATGTAAACGCTGATCAACTTGAATGGCTAATGACATAGAATCATCCAGACCAGAGGGAACAGGAAATCCCACCATAACATCTTTTAGGGTCTTTGATAAACCCTTCCGAAAGAGAGCTGCCAATGCACTATCATTCCATGTAGTAAGGACCGCCCACTTTTGGAATTTTTGACAGTATAACTCTGCAGAATCCTGACCCTAGTTTAATGCCAACAGGGTTCTCTCAGCTTGATCAACAGCATTAGGTTCATCATACAACAACCCCAAGGCTTGAAAAAATGCATCCACATTAGTCAGAATAGGATTTTTAGGTGTCAGAGAAAAAGACCAATCCTGGGGATCGCCGCGCAGCAAGGAGATGACAATTTTAACCTGCTGCACAGAGCTCCCCTATGAGTTAGGCTTCAAGGCAAGAAATATTTTACAATTATTCTTAAAATTCAGAAATTTAGACCGATCCCCAGAAAACACATCAGGAGTAGGGATCTTAGGTTCAGCAGCATGTGACTGAACAGAGCTGACTGGAACAGAGCTGAGAACCAAGACCTGACAAGCTAGAAGGAATCACCAGCACCAGAATAGGACGTCGGCTGTCTTAAATCCAGTCTGAGATTCCTGAGGTCCAATCGTCATCCTCCTTATCAGGTGGCAGATCTCCACTGATTAAATCAGCCTCACTACCTCCTGTTACCACCAGAGGGAGCCTGGAAGGAGAACTCACAACTGGTAGACCAGAAAATGAACTCACAACACTCTCCCCTTGCGGACATCAACTACCCCTCTGGCTGTCAGGATAGTGGGCCTACTATCAGAGTACATGGGTTCTACCAGGGCTTGGTAATCTTGACCCCTGAGGCCTATTGCTGCCCGACACCAAATTAACATTTCACTTCTGGGAGGTACTGCAATGGGGAAAGGATCACTTACGCTGACACTGCCGACTTCTCCACCAGACAGCTCTACCTGTTGTCTGTGCATCAGGGCACTGATCTCCTTTTGCAGGACCCGCTGCTGACTGGAGCTGGCGGTCTCGGCTATCTGTTGTAACAAAACAATTTATCCAAATCAATTTTTAATTACATTAGTGCCTAAAGTGATCATAGGATGGAATTGTGGTTTGTCAACATCAACTATTACCAAACCTTGCGATTGAAATTCTAATCAGCCAATCTTGATGGTCACCTCTTTATATCACATCTGAGCCAAGACCATTGCTGGCAAATATGGCAAGGTCTTTATCTGGGCTATGAGTAATGTCTGAATCATCCCAGTACTGCTTAAAAAGAACATATGGTATCGTTGTCACCTGGGAGCCGTTGTCCAGTAAAGCGTTCATTGGAAAACCATCAATCACAACAGGCAAGACTTGTCGTCCTCCTACGTACTTGTCTCGCCAATTTGGTGGGCCTGGTCGTCTTACTCCTGGGGGTTGGCCCTTTGCCCCAGGGGTTGCTTGTTTAAATGACAGGATCTTTCTAGGTGTCCCGCCTTGCTGCAGCGGCGAGAGATGGGCTGTCCATCCTCGTCGTAACAATCGCTGTCTCTCCCTCTGGTCGGTGGGATCCTCTTCTGCTGTCGCCACAGGATGTCTTCTGGACTGGAGGCCAGCTGGATCTTCTTCTTTTAAATCACTTGCAGAGACTGCACAGTTTTTGTGAGTGTAGCCACACTTTTAGTTAGTTCCTTTACTTGGAGACGTAAGTCTGCAGTAGAATCCTTATCTTGGGATGGCTTGCCAGTCTCAATAGAGGTCTTTTGAAAGAATGCTGTCTCCTGCTGGTATGTAATTGCAGATGCTTAGAGGGCTCTGTGCTGCTAGGGTTCAGTTCACGCAGCAATCGGATGGCTCTATCCAGCGTCAGACTGGAACACCTTGGGCCCACCAGAGAAAATCATTCTTGGGGCCCACTATGTAGCTGCATAGAGTTAAATACCAGACCACCAATTATGCGGTAAAACACGCTAATATCCGGGTATAAGGTTGTACATGTCTTAATTATGTAGCAGGAGTTGGGGTAGCCCCCTCATAGAATATAAAGCAGCCCCCTCACATAGTATAATGCAGCCATCTCATAGAATATAATACTGCCCCCCTCATAGGGTATAATACTGCCCCCCTCATAGGGTATAATACTGCCCCCCTCATAGGGAATAATGCACCCCCTCATAGGGTATAATACTGCCCCCCTCATAGGGTATAATACTGCCCCCCTCATAGGGTATAATACTGCTCCCCTCATAGGGTATAATACTGCCCCTCTCATAGGGTATAATGCACCCCCTCATAGGGTATAATGCTGCCCCCTCATAGGGTATAATACTGCCCCCCTCATAGGGTATAATACTGCCCCCCTCATAGGGTATAATACTGCCCCCCTCATAGGGAATAATGCACCCCCTCATAGGGAATAATGCTGCCCTCCTCATAGGGTATAATGCTGCCTCCTCATAGGGTATAATGCTGCCTCCTCATAGGGTATAATGCTGCCTCCTCATAGGGTATAATGCTGCCCCCTCATAGGGTATAATACTGCCCCCCTCATAGGGTATAATGCACCCCCTCATAGGGTATAATGCTGCCCCCTCATAGGGTATAATACTGCCCCCCTCATAGGGTATAATACTGCCCCCCTCATAGGGAATAATGCACCCCCTCATAGGGAATAATGCTGCCCTCCTCATAGGGTATAATGCTGCCTCCTCATAGGGTATAATGCTGCCTCCTCATAGGGTATAATGCTGCCCCCTCATAGGGTATAATGCTGCCTCCTCATAGGGTATAATACTGCCCCCTCATAGGGTATAATACTGCCTCCTCATAGGGTATAATACTGCCCCCCTCATAGGGAATAATGCACCCCCTCATAGGGAATAATGCTGCCCTCCTCATAGGGTATAATGCTGCCTCCTCATAGGGTATAATGCTGCCTCCTCATAGGGTATAATGCTGCCCCCTCATAGGGTATAATGCTGCCTCCTCATAGGGTATAATACTGCCCCCTCATAGGGTATAATACTGCCTCCTCATAGGGTATAATACTGCCTCCTCATAGGGTATAATGCACCCCCTCATAGGGTATAATACTGCCCCCCTCATAGGGTATAATGCTGCCCCCCTCATAGGGTATAATACTGCCCCCCTCATAGGGAATAATGCACCCCCTCATAGGGTATAATACTGCCCCCCCTCATAGGGTATAATACTGCCCCCCTCATAGGGAATAATGCACCCCCTCATAGGGTATAATACTGCCCCCCTCATAGGGAATACTGCCCCCCTCATAGGGTATAATGCTGCCCCCCTCATAGGGTATAATACTGCCTCCTCATAGGGTATAATGCACCCCCTCATAGGGTATAATACTGCCCCCCCTCATAGGGTATAATACTGCCCCCCTCATAGGGAATAATGCACCCCCTCATAGGGTATAATACTGCCCCCCTCATAGGGTATAATGCTGCCCCCCTCATAGGGTATAATGCTGCCTCCTCATAGGGTATAATGCTGCCTCCTCATAGGGAATAATGCTGCCCTCCTCATAGGGTATAATGCTGCCTCCTCATAGGGTATAATGCTGCCCCCTCATAGGGTATAATACTGCCCCCCTCATAGGGAATAATGCTGCCTCCTCATAGGGTATAATACTGCCCCCCTCATAGGGAATAATGCACCCCCTCATAGGGTATAATGCTATATAGATATATAGATATAGAGTTAGATAGATATAGATAGAAAGATAGATGTAGAAATAGATATAGAGATAGATAGTAGATAATGGATAGAAAGTAGATAATGGATAGATATAGATAGAAAGATTCATAGAGATAGATAGAGATAGATATAAAGATAGATATAGAAAGAAATATAGATAGATAGATCGATAGGTAGATAGATATAGAGATAGATAGAAAATAGATAATGGATAGATAGATATAGAGATAGATAGCTATAGATAGAAAGATATAGAGATAGATATATAGATAGAGATAGATAATAGATAGAGATATACAGATATAATAATAATAATAATAATAATAATAATAATAATAATAATATAGACATATATAGATAGATATATAGATAAATATATATAGATAGATGGCTATAAATAAAAATAGATATAGAGATATATATATATAGATAGATATAGAGATAATAGATATAGAGATAGACAGATATAGAGACAGATAGATATAGAAAGATAGATATAGAGATAGATATAGAGATAATAGCTAGATATAGAGATATGTATAGAGATAGATAGATATAGAGTTAGAAAGATATAGAGAGAGATATAGAGATAGATAGAGAGATAGATAGATGGATAGATAGATATAGATAATAGATAGATATAATAGATAGATATAGAGATAGAGATAGATGGATAGATCAATAGATAGATAGATAAAGAGAGAGAGAGATAGAGAGATAGATAGATAATGAGATATAGAGATAGATATAGAGATATAGTGTTAGATATAGAGATAGATATAGAGATATAGTGTTAGATAGAAAGATAGATAGAGATATATAGATAGAGATAGATAGATATGGATATAGAGATAACAGATAGATATAGAGATAACAGATAGATATAGAGATAGATAGATAAAGAGATAATATATAGATAGCTATAGAGAGAGATATAGAGATAGATATAGAGAGAAACAGATATAGATATTGAGATAGATATAGAGATAGGTAGATAGATATAGAGATAATAGATAGATATAGAGATAGATATAGATATAAAGATAGATAGAGAGAGCGGTAGATAGAGAGAGAGATAGATATGGAGAGAGATAGATACAGAGATCGATAAATAGATAGAGAGATAGATATAGATATAGATAATAGATAGAGATAGATAGATAAAGATAGATAATAAATATAGAGATAACAGATAGATATAGAGATAGAGTAAGATAGAAAGATATAGAGATAGGTAGATATAGATAATAGAGATAGATAGACATAATAGATAGATACAGATATAGATAGATATAGAGATAGATAGAAAGATAGATATAGAGATAGATGTAGAGATAGAAAGATAGATATAGAGATAGAGCGATAGATAGATAGAGATAGATATAGATAATGGATAGAGATAAATAGATAGATAAAGATAGATAGATATAGAGATAGATATAGAGATAGAAAGATAGATAGATATACAGAGAGATAGATATAGAGATAGAGATAGATAGATATAGAGAGATATAGAGAGAAATAGATATAGCGATAATAGATATATATAGAGATAGATAGATATATATAGAGAGAGATAGATACAGAGAAAAGATATAGAGATAAATAGATAGAGAAAGATAGATATATAGATATAGAGATAGAAAGATAGATATACAGAGAGATAGATATAGAGATAGATAGAGATATATAGATAGATAGCTATAGAGAGAGATATAGAGATAGATATAGAGAGAAATAGATATAGAGATAGATAGAGATAGATATATAGATATAGATATAAAGATAGATATAGAGATAGATATAGATATAGAGATAGATACAGAGAAAAGATATAGATATAGATAACGGATAGATAAATAGATAGATAGGTATAGAGATAGATAGATATAGATATTAGATAGAGATATATATAGATAAAGATAGATAGATATAGATGGTAGCTAGATAGATAATAAATATAGAGATAATAGATATAGAGATAGATAGAGTAAATAGATATAGAGATAGATAGATAGACATAATAGATAGATATAGAGATATATATAGAAAGATATAGAGATAGATAGATATAGAGATAGATGTAGAGATAGAAAGATAGATATAAAGATAGAGCGATAGATAGAGATAGATATAGAAATAGATAGATATAGATAATAGATAGAGATAGATATAGAGATAGATAGATATAGATAATAGATAGAGATAGAAAGATAGATAGATATAAGAGAGCTAGAGAGAGAGATATATAGAGATATAGATAGATAGATAGAGACAGATAGAGAGAGCGAGAGAGATATAAAAAAACAAAACACAATACTCACCTCTCCTCCTCGCTCCCACGCTGATCCTGGCTTCAGTGTCAGGAGCTGCCCCCTCTGCCAGACACACAGCGGGTGCGCGATGTAGTGACGTCATCGCGCACCGGCTGTGAGCCAGGAGCAGAGAGGACTGAGGGCGGCGCCGGCCCTGATGCAGAGCGGCTTACTGGGCTGGGGGCGGGGCCTCTGGGGGGTGGAGACCTGCTTCGTGGTGAATATTCATTTCTCTTTAGCAGCGGGGACAGGGGCTCCTGCCTCCTGACACCCGCTGCTGCTCCGCTGGCAGGGGCCCCCATTGCAGCTGCACCACTGGCACACCACTGGCTGGGGGCCCCTGGAGCAGCGAGGGCCCTAGGCAACTGCTGGCCCTGTATGCCAGCAGGTGCCAGGGCCCACCAGATGCCAGGGCCCACCAGAGAATCCTCCGGTTCTCCGGTGGGCCAGTCCGACGCTGGCTCTATCCTTAAAGTGTGCAAAGTCCAATTCAGGATTTTGTAGGGCCATTAGACGCAGCTGTGTCCCTTGGTTGTTAGACTGGAGTCCCTCTATGAACTGCTCTGTTAGTAATCTATCTTCATCTTGCACGCTCTCAGGATCAACCTGCTTTACAGCCCTTAGCGCCACCTGAAGATTAAGAAATCAATCTCAAAAAACTTGGCACTCAAAATAGTGAAAACAGTGATTCTATTTATTGGCAACCAGATAACATAAACTAAATGTTTTCGGCCCAATGTTGGACCTTCATCAGAGTTTCTCAAAGGAATTGCTGTAAAGATATATATAAGAGAAAATATTTCAATATCATAAAACATTTAAATATCACATGATGCAGATAGAGTTGGAAAATTTTAAACAAAGAAAATACAGTCTGTCAAATCCGTGTCTAGTGGAGCTCGGACTCTTGAGAGTGATCCCCAGGAATATGCAAAATATGTTTATCTCTATGAGAAAATATATGTGTGTAAATCGGCGTTAAGGAAAAGAATAAATAGAATGAACCATTATATCATATTGGGTGAGAAAAATAGAAAAAAAAATATATAAAAAAATGAAATTGCGCAAGGATATAAGTGTTCCTCAGAACCGGGTGCAGATTGTGCCTACACGAAACCTGGTAGTGCTCATTATATAGGGGCTTTGAGTGCGCTGGTCCTCCTGAGAGGAAACAAAAAACAGAAACAGATATGAGGATACATAATAAATATCATTATTCATATATAGTGACTGTCCTTATGGAGGAGATGCGCAAATGCGAAGGACTGGAGAACTATATACAAAATAGAAAGTCAAAGTTGAAATGCCTGGATGCTGTTTTGTAGGGCAGAAAAGAAATAAATAGCGCTGTAGCATGGCGACATCTGTCGCTAATGGATATGCGCTGTAATAAAAAGAACATATGAACTAAATGGCCATACCTAGAAGTTAATCAGCGCTATAACCATAAGTCAGTAAGCGCTGCATATGGCGTGGGTCCCTGGTAATTACCTGTGATGGTGGCTCACTGGATATGTGGTGTGTACCACTGAGAATGGAGGACGTCATGACACTGTGTGCGCTTCCGGGTTTATAACCCGGTGGGGACATCCCCCTGAGCTGCGTCATAACGGTCACATGATGGGGAGGCTTCGCATAAGTGCTGTATCTGAATGCATTGCGCATGTCAGGAAGTGGGAGCGCATCATAGCGGTCACGTGACCGTGGTGTCAGCGTCTGTGCTATGTCAACAAAATCGGGCTCCCAGAATTCACCTTGTTGAATAGAATATGTTAACAGGGGAGAATATGGAATAAATGTGCCTATATTTGTATATATAACTGCCACGGATAATGCATAGTTCAAGTACTAGGGGTATAAAACATAGAACTCCTCCAGAAAGAGATGCATACAGGATTCAATATATGAACACATTATACTGTGTATATGGAGTAGAATTTGTTATGTGTGAGTAGTAGGGGTATTGAAATACCTTATTGCTGAAAAATAGGGGGGGGTGTGCATACAAATTGTTTGATTGTATAATTCCATATATGAATAATAGGTAGAGGACCAGCTAAAAAAGGGGGGTTTCCACTGTTTGGGCACATCAGGTGCTCTCCAAATGCAACATGGCGTCTGATCTCAATTCCAGTCAATTCTGCGTTGAAAAAGTCAAATGGTGCTCCTTCCCTTCCAAGCTTTGCCATGCGCCCAAACAGTGTTTTACCCCCACATATAGAGTATCAGCCTACTCAGGGCAAATTGCAAAACAACTTTTGGGGTCCAATTTCTCCTGTTACCCTTAGGAAAATAAAAAATGGGGACTAAAAGATGATGTTTGTTGAAAAAATACAATATTTTTATTTTCATGCCCGGTCGTTATAAACTTCTGTGAAGCACTGGAGGGTTCAAAGTGCTCACCACACATCTAGATAAGTTCCTTAGGGGGTCTAGTTTCCAAAATGGTGTCACTTGTGGGGCGTTTCTACTATTTGGTACATCAGGGGCTTTCCAAATGTGACATGTGTCCGATCTCAATTCCAGCCAAAAACGTCAAATGGCGCTGCTTCCCTTCCGAGCTCTGCCATGCGCCCAAATAGTGGTTTACCCCCACATATCAGGTATCAGCCCACTCAGGACAAATTGCACAATAACTTTTGCAGTCGAATTTCTCCTGTTACCCTTGGTAAAATAAAAAAAATTGAACCTGAATTATTTTTTTTGTGAAAAAAAGTTAGATGTTCATTTTTTTTTAAATATTCAAAAAATTCCTGTGACACACCTAAAGGGTTAATAAACTTCTTGAATGTGGTTTTGAGCACCTTAACGGGTGCAGTTTTTAGAATGGTGTCACTTTTGGGTATTTTCTATCATATAGACCCCTCAAAGTGGCTTCAAATGTGATGTGGTCCGTAAAAATAAAATGGTGTTGCAAAAATGAGAATTCGCTGGTCAATTTTTAACCCTTATAACTTCCTAACAAAAAAAAATTTGGGTTCCAAAATTGTGCTGATGTAAAGTAAACATGTGGGAAATGTTATTTATTAAGTTTTTTGTGTGCCGTATCTCTGTGATTTAAGGGCATAAAAATTCAAATTTGGAAAATTGCGAAATTTTCAAAATTTTTGCCAAATTTCCATTTTTTTCACAAATAAACGCAAGTTATATGAATGAAATTTTACTACTAACATGAAGTACAATATGTCACGAGAAAATAATGTCAGAATCACCGGGATCCATGGAAGCGTTTCAGAGTTATAACCTCATAAAGGGACAGTGGTCAGAATTGTAAAAATTGGCACGGTCATGAACGTGCAAACCACCCTTGGGGCTTAAGGGGTTAATAAAAAAAATTATTCCTGCTATTCCATTTGATTGGGCTAAACCTCTATGCCTTTAATGTCTCCTTCACCTACCCCAATACATTCTACATTATTATTATTAGTTGTTTTTCTTCATGTAGAATTAACCTACAAGGAAAGAAAGGGTTTTTTTTAACTACGATATTTCTGGCCCATTGACTTGCATTGGTTTCCAGTAACGGAATCGGCGATATCCGATACTTTTTGGTAGAGTTGAGCGAAACGGGACAAAAAATTTCAAAAGTCGCCGACTTTTGGCAAAGTCAGGTTTCATGAAACGAAACCCGACCCTAGGATGAGGTCGGCCACGAGGTCGGCGACTTACGCGCCAAAGTCGCATTTCAAAAGTTTGTTTTGCGCTCTTTTTCAGCCAATCAGGATCCACGGACACTGTGGGCAACGTGATGACATAGGCACGGGTCACCACCATCTTTCAGAAGGGCATGCAAGTGATTGGCTTGCTTTGGTGGGCATCACAGGGGGTATAAAAGGGCGTGCACGCCGACCGCCATCTTACTTCTGCCGATCTTAGCATAGGGAGAGGTTGCTGCTGCTGATTCTGTAGGGAGAGCGTTAGGCAGGGAAGAAGAAAAAAAAACTGCTTCTGCTGCTAGCGATTTTGCCTGTACAACACACCAGTCACTGTGTGTGCAGTGCAAGGGGAGGCTATATTTTGGTGGATCAGCGGTGTTGGTTGTTAGGCTGCCTTCTAAGGCTTCCTGACAGCTGCATTGCTGTTTACCCACTGCTCCGCAAACTGCTTTTTTAAAAGCAATACAAATTTTTTTTTTGTCCTGCTGAGGTACTGAGCGTGCATTTTTTCACACCATACAGCGGTGCACACTCCTCACACAGTACCGTGTAACGGCTGTTATCACAGCCACAGTGAAGCTATCTGTGTGTCACTCTGTGAGAATAAGTCGAGGACATGTTCCGTTCTTACAGACCTGCACCTACTAGTTTTGTCTAGCTTTCAAACAGTTAAATATATTTGCTGTTTGATCGCATTCAAAACTATAGAGAGACAGCGTGTGTCAGTCCGTATACTTAAAAAACACGGAGCTTGACAATTTTACGTACACCGGACAGCCGTGTACGTGCACACTCCTCTCAGTACCGTGTAATGGCTGTTATCACAGCCACAGTGAAGCTATCTGTGTGTCACTCTGTGAGAATAAGTCGAGGACATGTTCCGTTCTTACAGACCTACACTCTAGGGAGATTCCTATTCTGCCCAATTCTACATACACCTTGTAGTTTGTGATACACTAGCCAATTTCTGCCTGTGACATAGCGCTGTGATATTCAGTGGGCCTCACACAATCCAAAAGTGTCCAGTGTCCACTAGTGTGTGCAGAAATTCAAAATCTCCCTTATCCTCTAGTCACTTTTTTCACACCTGTGCCATCGAGCCTGTGACATAGCGCTCAGATATTAAGTGGGCCTCACACAATCCAAAAGTGTCCAGTGTCCACAAGTGTGTGCAGAAATTCAAAATCTCCCTTATCCTCTAGTCACTTTTTTCACACCTGTGCCATTAAGCCTGTGACATAGCACTCAGATATTCAGTGGGCCTCACACAATCCAAAAGTGTCCAGTGTCCACAAGTGTGTGCAGAAATTCAAAATCTCCCCTGTCCTATAGACACCTTGTACCTTGTTTTACATTACTATATAGTTTGTTGGATTTTGTCTACATTTCTACAAAAAATGAGGAAGGCTGGTGGAAGAGGCCGTGGAATTGGGTGGGGGTTGGCAGCTGGTAATGATGGTGTTGGTGGTGGATCTGATGGTAGTGGCAAGAGCAAAATAGGACCGAATGCAGGAGGTGTTGAGCCTGCGTCATCGTCTGGCTCCATAAGGCTTCGAAGGCTTAGTTTTCTAGGAGTTGGCAAACCGCTTTTAAAGCCAGAGCATCAGGAAAAAGTTTTGTCTTACATTGCTGACTCAGCCTCCAGCTCTATCGCCTCCTCTTCTGAAGTTGTAAAAAGTAAAAGCACTGAGTCGTCATTGGAGGCTCATGTTCATGAACCACACCTTTCCTTGTGTCCTTCACCCCAACCAAGATTGAAGGATGACGCAGGCCATACTACTGATTACTCCATGGAGCTGTTTTCACATACCATGCCTGGATTATCAAGTGAAATGGTGAATTACCCAGGCCAAGATGAATCTGACATGGAGTGCACTGATGCACAGCCGCTGATAGATGATTCTGCTGGTACATTCACTCAGAGCACTACATTGTCCTCGTAGTGTACAGAGACAGATTCTGACCCTGATGAGACTCAGGTGCCCCTTCCCGCACACTATACCACCATACACGGGGACACAGAGGAAGGTGCACATGACATTGAAGAGGAGGTGATGGATGACCCAGTTGTTGACCCAGACTGGCATCCATTGGGGGAAGAGGGTGCTGCTTCCAATAGCTCAGATGAGGAGCATCCACTGCAGACATCGACATCGCAACAGCTGTTATCTTGCAGGCCCGGAGCACTCCAAAGACAGGTTCCAAAAATCAAAAGAGTTGCTGGACAGCTTGTCCAGAGGGTCAAAATATCACAGAGTGCTAGGCCGCAAAATGTCTGCCAAAGTAGGAAGAGTGCAGTGTGGCACTTTTTTGAACAAAATCCTCATGATCAGGCCAAGGTTATCTGTAAGAAGTGCGCAAAGACCTTTAGCCGAGGGAAAAATCTGAAAAATTTGAATACCAGTTGCATGCTTAGACATTTAACCACCATGCACTTGCAAGCGTGGACACAACACCAAACCTCAAGTGCAACATGTGCAACTGATCACAACGAAGGTAGTCAGCAACGCTACATTGTTTCCCCCAATGTAAGCCCACCGGTTAGCACAGCAGCAAATGTTGAGGTGTCGTTGCAAGGCCACAGCAGTCAGGGAATCCCACTGTTATATCAACGAAAGACTGATTCTAGGCCATCAGAAAGAACAACTCCATCACCATCATCAACCCTCTCTCAGTCCGCCCTGTCCACCGCTACTTCCACCATATGCATCTCTCAAGTCCAGCTCACCCTCCCAGACACTATGAGTAGGTCAAGAAAATACTCAGTCTCTCTTCTGCGTACACTGGGTTTGAACGCCCACATTGCCAAACTAATCTCGTTTGAGATGATGCCCTTTCGGTTGGTGGAAAGTGCAGCTTTCCGCGAACTCATGGCCTCTGCAGTACCACGCTATGACCTACCCAGTCGCCACTTCTTCTCTCGCAAAGCCATCCCAGCCCTCCACCATCATATGAAAGACCGCATTGTCCATGCACTCAAGCAGTCAGTGAGCGGAAAGGTGCACCTCACAACTGATGCATGGTCCAGTCGGCATGGCCAGGGCCGTTACGTGTCCATCACTGTGCACTGGGTTAATGTGGTGGATGCAGGGTCCACAGGGGACAGCGGTGGTGGGACAGTGCTGCCTAGCCCACGGTATAAGAAACAGTTGGCTGTAGGCATTCGACCCTCCTCCTCCTCCTCCTCCTCCTCCAGAAGCGAAAGCTCGTCCACAGAGCGCAGTCGTACGAGCACTCCATCTGCAGCTGCCACTGTTGCACACGAGGTGTCCCCCTATTGAGCAGCTAGTGGAAAGCGTCAGCAGGCTGTGTTGCAGATGATGTGTTTGGGCGACAGACACACTGCCAAGGTGCTGGCCGAGTACTTTCAGCGACAAACTGAGTCATGGCTGGGCAGTGTACATCTTGAGGCAGGCAAGGTAGTTAGTGATAACGGCCGTAATTTTGTGGCAGCCATAGCCCTTTCAAAACTCAGCCACATACCTTTCTTGGCTCACACCTTGAACCTGGTGGTGCAGTGCTTCCTCAATAATTATCCGGAGTTAACAGCCCTGCTCCAGAAGGTGCGAAGACTGTGCGCGCACATCCGCCGGTCGCCTGTACACTCCATTCGTATGCAGAAGCTGCAGCGATTGCTCCACCTTCCCAACCACCGCCTCATTATCGACATTGCAACAAGGTGGAACTCCACCCTGCACATGGTTGAGCGGCTGTGCGAGCAGAGGCAGGCCATAATGCATTTGTGGCAGGATACACGGCCAGGCACTTTGAGAGCAGACATGGAGTTGACAGGTGTGCAGTGGTCGAAGCTGAAAGACCTCTGTAAAGTCCTTCAGTGTTTTGAGGAATGCACATGGCTGGTAAGCGCAGACGACGCCATCCTAAGCATGAGCATCCCACTTATGCGTCTGCTCATGCAAACTTTGATGCACCTTTAGGAGCAGGCGTCTGCAGCCAATGTTGACGCGGAGGAAGAGGTGGAGGGAATCCTTGATGACATTCAGCCATTGTCTGCTCAGGGACCTCTCCTGGACGAGGTGGAGGAAGAAGAGGAGGAGGAGGAGGAGGATGATGGGGATGATTACTTAGTGGAGGAGGATGCATCTCGTGGGGCAAGTGAAAATGTTGGCGTGGCAAGGTCTGGTACAGGGTTTGTGCGTGACTGGAGGGATGTGGATTTTCCAGAAAGTGCTCCTCCAACCAGCACTCGCAGTGCATCATTGACACCGGGAACATTGGCCCACATGTCAGATTATGCCTTGCAGATCCTAAAAAGGGACCCCCGCATTGCCAAAATGATGAAGGATGACGACTACTGGTTGGCCAGCATCCTGGATCCACGCTATAAAGGCAAATTACAAAACATCATGCCACACGAGAACCTTGACCTAATATTGGCTAATAAACAAGCAACTCTGGTAAATCAGTTGCTTGAGGCATTCCCAGCACACAGCAGCGGTGATGGTTCTCACACGAGCCGTACGGGCCGGGGGCAGCTTGGCAGAGGTGTTCGTGGTGCACACAGCAGAAGTGGCGTTGGAGACAGGGGTTTCATGACAATGTTGTGGACTGATTTTTCAAGTACCGCTCACACAACTGGTAATACTGCATCGATGGAAAGTGACAGGAGACAGCAGTTGTCAACTATGGTTACAAACTACTTTTCCTCCCATATCGATGTTCTCCCACACAGGTCATTCCCCTTTGACTATTGGGCCGCTAAACTGGACACCTGGCCTGAATTGGCACAATATGCCTTACAGGAGCTCGCTTGCCCAGCTGCAAGTGTGCTATCGGAAAGAGTCTTCAGTGCAGCTGGATCAATCCTGACAGAAAAAAGGACCCGTCTGTCAACCCAAAATGTGGATGATCTAACCTTCATTAAAATGAACCATGCATGGGTTTCCAAGGATGTTGTCCCACCTTCCCCTGATGACACATAGGGTGACAGAAAAATGGCTTGCTTTGGTCCACCTCTTCCTGGGACTTGACCTATTTCGCATTTTGCATCAGCTGAATGTCCAACATCAACATATGCCACTTTCAAAAACTCCCTAACTGTGCTGCCTCCCCCCCATTGGCCGTGGTCACCACCTAGTGCACGACACCGTGCGAGTGCCATTGCCCTGGACAGGTGGGTAGGCCGACTCTTGGGCTCAGGCACTGGCACAGGGTCCCTCATAGTGCAATCAAGTGTCTCTGACGGTGGTGGTGCACACCCGCCGTCAGACACACCGCCGTACTATGAGGGGCCCAGTGCCAGTACCGACGCCCACGAGTGGGCCCCCCTTGCTTGGGCAGGGCCCCAGCATTTACAATCTTTACCTATCCTTGCTCCTCCGCTGTGTAGTCTGGGCCGTCAAATCCATACTGTGCCTGACACCGTCTGAGCCTGCCTCCTGATGTATAGACATATATTTTGAATGTGCACGCTATCCATACATGTTATCCGGGGATTCGGTACCCTTTCTCACCTTTGTGCAATCACGTGCAATCCGTACTGGGCCTATCACCGTCAGAGCCTGCCTCCTGATGTATAGACATATATTTTGAATGTGTACGCTATCCATACATGTTATCCGGGGATACGGTACCCTTTCTCACCTTTGTGCAATCATGTGCAAGCCATACTGTGCCTAACACCATCTGAGCCTGCCTCCTGATGTATAGACATATATTTTGAATGTGTACGCTATCCATACATGTTATCCGGGGATACAGTACCCTTTCTCACCTTTGTGCAATCATGTGCAAGCCATACTGGGCCTAACACCATCTGAGCCTGCCTCCTGATGTATAGACATATATTTTGAATGTGTACGCTATCCATACATGTTATCTGGGGATACGGTACCCTTTCTCACCTTTGTGCAATCACGTGCAAGCCATACTGTGCCTAACACCGTGTGAGCCTGCCTCCTGATGTATAGACATATATTTTGAATGTGTACGCTATCCATACATGTTATCCGGGGATACGGTAACCTTTCTCACCTTTGTGCAATCACGTGCAAGCTATACTGGGCCTAACACCGTCTGAGCCTGCCTCCTGATGTATAGACATATATTTTGAATGTGTACGCTATCCATACATGTTATCTGGGGATACGGTACCCTTTCTCACCTTTGTGCAATCACGTGCAAGCCATACTGGGCCTAACACCATCTGAGCCTGCCTCCTGATGTATAGACATATATTTTGAATGTGTACGCTATCCATACATGTTATCCGGGGATACGGTAACCTTTCTCACCTTTGTGCAATCACGTGCAAGCCATACTGGGCCTAACACCGTCTGAGCCTGCCTCCTGATGTATAGACATATATTTTGAATGTGTACGCTATCCATACATGTTATCTGGGGATACAGTACCCTTTCTCACCTTTGTGCAATCACGTGCAAGCCATACTGGGCCTAACACCGTCTGAGCCTGCCTCCTGATGTATAGACATATATTTTGAATGTGTACGCTATCCATACATGTTATCTGGGGATACAGTACCCCTTCTCACCTTTGTGCAATCACTTGCAAGCCATACTGGGCCTTACACCGTCTGAGCCTGCCTCCTGATGTATAGACATATATTTTGAATGTGTACGCTATCCATACATGTTATCTGGGGATACAGTACCCTTTCTCACCTTTGTGCAATCACGTGCAAGCCATACTGGGCCTAACACCGTCTGAGCCTGCCTCCTGATGTATAGACATATATTTTGAATGTGTACGCTATCCATACATGTTATCTGGGGATACGGTACCCTTTCTCACCTTTGTGCAATCACGTGTAATCCATACTGGGCGTGAGAACGGCTGGCGAGCTGTTAAGCAAGCTACAGCACCTGTGGTTTGCACACGTAAGTTTTTCATTTTTTCAGTAATGACGGTTAGGCCTAATTCCGGAACTGCGGTTGACCTGCACTTACTGGGAAATCATTGTTCACGGGTAATAATTGTAATCACAGATCCCCATCACTAACGTTGTTCAGCGGGTTATCTGCACCTGTAAGCGACAAACGCTGGCCTTTTCAGTGTAGCGCACATGCAGCCACGGACATGTAAGGGCATGACACACCAGTTATTGGCCAATCTCATGTGCCAGAGCCTCACGTGTCCCTCTAGTAAGCCGGACTCGGACCGCGGGGCATGACGGAGTCTCGTTCGTTAACGAAATTAAGCTTGCAATGTGTGCATCTTTTCTGTAGCTGGCATGGTTGAGGTTTCCCAGATGGAGTCGAATTTAACCGTAGGCTCCACTCCTGGTGGTGCCCTTCTGGACATTCCTTTAAGGTTCAGCTTTGCAACCATACTGCCCACGTAAAACAATCACTTTACCTTCATGAACGCTGTTTGGAGGGTCATGACTCGTGGGAATAACGCCGCCCAATCAGTTAACCTGCTAGAGAGATCGTTTGTTGCTCCCAAGCATGACATCACACTCCCTAGGAGGAAGGTAATGCCACTGTGGCGACCGTACTCCTGGGGGCGACACAAGTGCACTGATGCCCAGCCACTGCTCGATGAATCTGCTGGTACATTGACCCAGACCACTACATTCCCCTCGCACGCTACACGGCCTGAATCTGACCCTGATGAAACTCAGGTTACCCTTCCCATATACAGTTCCATCTTACACGGTGACAAAGAGGAAGCTGCAGATGAAAGTGCAGGTTCGGCCCACCCACCATCAGACACACCACTGTACTATCAGGGGCCCTGTGCCAGGGCCGTCGCCAACGAGTTGTCCCCCCCTGCTTGCTCAGGATCACAGCACTTGCAAGGTTGAAATACTGTGCAGTGAGATGGAAGATGGGGACGACGAGGAGTCCAGACTAGTACAGGGATTCCCTAGCGAGGAGACTTATTTGATTGTTTTCAATGTTGGGACAGCAATTTTTGGGGAGCACTATACTCTGGAGAATGATAGATGGGGCCCACCATACACTGGAACATTCCAAAGGTGGACATCAGACACTGGAGCAGCATTTACAGGGCCCATTATACACTAGAGCATTAGAAATGGGGCCCATTATGTTTGGAGCATTATTTGGGCCCATAAGACAGTGGAGCTTCATCCATGGGGACCAACATATACTGTAGCATTATGTGGAGCTCATCATATACTGTTTCAAACATTATATGGGACCAATGATTCTGTATGGAGAAATAGATGGGCCTCGTCATGAGATGTAAAAAGTGAAGTATTTTTCATTGTACTATACCGCTATTTCTCTGCCGTATCGGAGCATGATGAGTTGTGGTATGTGTTAAAGGGGCGCTCTTTCACCCAGGGCACATGAAAACCTGGAGCCAGCCCTCCCCCCCCACAATTTTAGCCAAATAACCCCCATTTTTCAGTGCGTAACTTGTATTATGAAGTTAATTAAGGTTGACAAGCTTAAGTAAGAAGAATTGATGCTTTTGACATTCAAATGGGCACTGTAGGTGTGTTTCCTGTCCTCCTCTCACTGCCGACTTTTATTCCCCATTGACTTACATTGGGTTTCGTGTTTCGGGACGACCCCGACTTTTCCCTATAATCGGCCGATCTTGCTCGACCCGACTTTTGGAAAAGTCGGGTTTCACGAAACGAAACTCGACCCTAAAAAACCAAAAGTCGCTCAACTCTACTTTTTGGGTATCGGTCCGATCCAATATTTCATGATATCGGATGGTACCGCTCAACACTACTGTTCACACATTATATTTCATGGGCATCAGCTAGTCTGCTCCAAAGATTCACAGAATCCACAACTTTGGCTGTGGTCAGCACTGGTCGCTAGTCTGCAGTTCACAGGACAGCAAGGGTTACCTAGCCTTGACCTATTTTGAGACCACAAAGGATGATCCAACTCACATTATCTGTCAAATTTGCAAAAAAAAAACACAGTAGAGGCAAAAGTTGTAAAATTTGACAACTACATGCATGAATCAGCACATGCGTGATTAACATGCCTTGTTCTGAGAATCTCACTACTAGTGTTGAGCATTCCGATACTGCAAATATCGGGTATCGGCCGATATTCGCTGTATCGGAATTCTGATACCGAGTACCGATATTTTTTGAATATCGGATATCGGAATCGGAAGTTCCCATAATGCAAAGAGCCACTGCTGTGGCTCTGATTGGCTGACAAAATGGCGTCATCATGATGCGTGGTCTGTGCGCATCATGATGCGCCGTCAGTTCGGGCCTTCCGGGGGGGTCTATGCCGACTGCCCGGGGTTCTGTACCGGCCTGCTGGTGGTCTGTGCCGACTGCCTGGGAGTCTGTACCGGCCTTCCGGGGGGCTGTGCCGGCCTGCCGGTGGTCTGTGCCGACTGCCCGGGGGTCTGTGCCAACTGCCTGGGGGTCTGTGCGGACTGCCGTGGATCTGTACCGGCCTGCCGGGGGGCTGTGCCGGCCTGCCGGTGGTCTGTACCGACTGTTCGGGGGTCTAAGCGGCCTGCTGGGGGTCTGTACCGGCCTGCTGGGGGTCTGTACCGGCCTGCCGAGGGGCTGTGCCGACTGTCCGGGAGACTGAGCAGGCTGCGGGGGTCTGTGCAGGCATCGTCCGATGGGACTACGAGTCCCATCGGGCGATGCCTGCTACCATGACAGTGATTGACACATTAGCCAATGATCGGACAGTAGTAGTCCCATCATCCGGCCTATGTGTTGAATGTAAAAAAAAAAATGCATACTACATACATACTACATGCTACATACATACTACATACATGCTACATACATACTGCATATATACCACATGCATGCAACATGCGTACTACATATATACCACATATATACTACATGCATGCAACATGCATACTACATATATACCACATATACCGGGGGGGCTGTGCCGACTGTCCGAGGGTCTGTGCCGGCCTGCCGGGGGGCTGTGCCGGCCTGCCGGTGGTCTGTACCGACTGTCCAGGGGTCTGAGCGGACTGCCGGGGGTCTGTACCGGCCTGCCGGGGGGCTGTGCCGGCCTGCCGGTGGTCTGTACTGACTGTCCGGGGGTCTGAGCGGTCTGCCGGGGGTCTGTACCGGCCTGCTGGGGGTCTGTACCGGTCTGCCGGGGGGCTGTGCTGGCCTGCCGGGGGGCTGTGCCGACTGTCCGGGGGGTTGTGCCGACTGCCCAGGGGGCTGTACCGGCCTGCCGGGGGGCTGTGCCGGCCTGACGGTGGTCTGTACCGACTGTCCGGGGTCTGTGCAGGCTGCGGGGGTCTGTACCGGCCTCCCGGGGGGCTGTGCCGGCCTGCCGGTGGTCTGTACCGACTGTCCGGGGGTCTGAGTGGCCTGCCGGGGGGCTGTGCCGGCCTGCCGGTGGTCTATACCAACTGTCCGGGGGTCTGAGCAGGCTGCGGGGGTCTGTGCAGGATCGTCCGATGGGACTACAAGTCCCATCGGGCGATGCCTGCTACCATGACGGTGATTGACACATTAGGCAATGATGGGACAGTAGTAGTCCCATCATCCGGCCTATGTGTTGAATGTAAGAAAAAAAATACATACTACATACATACTACATATATACAACATATATACTACATGCTACATACATACTACATACATGCTACATACATGCAACATATATACTACATGCATGCAACATACATACATACTGCATATATACCACATGCATGCAACATGCATACTACATATATACCAAATATATACTACATGCATGCAACATACATATATACTACATGCAACATGCATACTACATATATACTACATGCATGCAACATACATATATACTACATATATACTACATGCATGCAACATGCATACTACATATATACCACATATATACTACATGCATGCAACATACATACTACATATATACCACATGCATGCAACATGCATACTATACACTCACTGGCCACTTTATTAGGTACACCTGTCCAACTGTGTGTTAAGACTTAATTTCTAATCAGCCAATCACATGGCGGCAACTCAGTGCATTTAGGCATGTAGACATGGTCAAGACAATCTCCTGCAGTTCAAACCGAGCATCAGTATGGGGAAGAAAGGTGATTTGAGTGCCTTTGAACGTGGCATGATTGTTGGTGCCAGAAGGGCTGGTCTGAGTATTTCAGAAACTGCTGATCTACTGGGATTTTCACGCACAACCATCTCTAGGGTTTACAGAGAATGGTCCAAAAAAGAAAAAAAATCCAGTGAGCGGCAGTTCTGTGGCCGGAAATGCCATGTTGATGCCAGAGGTCAGAGGAGAATGGGCAGACTGGTTCGAGCTGATAGAAAGGCAACAGTGACTCAAATTGCCACCCGTTACAACCAAGGTAGGCAGAAGAGCATCTCTGAACGCACAGTGCGTCGAACTTTGAGGCAGATGGGCTACAGCAGCAGAAGACCACACTGGGTACCACTCCTCTCAGCTAAGAACAGGAAACTGAGGCTACAATTTGCACAAGCTCATCGAAATTGGACAGTAGAAGATTGGAAAAACGTTGCCTGGTCTGATGAGTCTCGATTTCTGCTGCGACATTCGGATGGTAGGGTCAGAATTTGGCGTAAACAACATGAAAGCATGGATGCATCCTGCCTTGTATCAACGGTTCAGGCTGGTGGTGGTGGTGTCATGGTGTGGGGAATTTTTTCTGGGCACTCTTTGGGCCCCTTGGTACCAATTGAGCATCGTTGCAACGCCACAGCCTACCTGAGTATTGTTGCTGACCATGTCCATCCCTTTATGACCACAATGTACCCAACATCTGATGGCTACTTTCAGCAGGATAATGTGCCATGTCATAAAGCTCGAATCATCTCAGATTGGTTTCTTGAACATGACAATGAGTTTACTGTACTCAAATGGCCTCCTCAGTCACCAGATCTCAATCCAATAGAGCATCTTTGGGATGTGGTGGAACGGGAGATTCGCATCAGGGATGTGCAGCCGACAAATCTGCGCCAACTGTGTGATGCCATCATGTCAATATGGTCCAAAATCTCTGAGGAATGCTTCCAGCACCTTGTTGAATCTCTGCCACGAAGAATTGAGGCAGTTCTGAAGGCAAAAGGGGGTCCAACCCCTTACTAGCATGGTGTACCTAATAAAGTGGCCAGTGAGTGTATATACCACATATATACTACATGCATGCAACATACATATATACCACATATATACTACATGCATGCCACATATATATATAATACATATATGCTACATGCAACATATATACTACATGCATACTACATGTATACCACATGCATGCAACATGCATACTACATATATACTACATGCATGCAACATACATACATACTACATATATACCACATGCATGCAAAATGCATACTACATATATACTACATATATACTACATGCATGCAACATACATATATACTATATACAATACATTCATACAATACATACATATAGACATACAGTACATATAACATAGAGTTCATACTCACCATCACTTGTCACTTTGATCCCCGAAGCCATTGTCATCTATGGAATAAATATTAAAATAACAAAGCACCAATATACTCACCCCTGATCCGCAGAAGTCCACGGGTGTCCCACGACGATCTTGCGTGGAGAGCAGCAGCATCAGCTGATGCTACCGTTCTCTACGGGCTCCAGGAAACCAGTGTCGGGAGGTAGGTATTCTTCCGCCCTGTATTCCTCCGCCACTGTAAAAAACAGAAAAAAAGTCCCTAGTCTCATTTTATGGCATTGCTGTGTGAGAAATTTCCCACGCAGCTTTTGCCATAGTCATGGTGAGTATGTACTCTATGTTATATGTGCTGTATGTCTATATGTATGTATTGTATGAATGTATTGTATGTAGTATGTATGTATGTTGCATGCATGTAGTATATATGTATGTTGCATGCATGTAGTATATATGTAGTATGCATGTTGCATGCATGTGGTATATATGTAGTATGCATGTTGCATGCATGTAGTATATATGTAGTAAGCATGTTGCATGTAGTATATATGTATGTTGCATGCATGTAGTATATATGTGGTATATATGTAGTATGCATGTTGCATGCATGTAGTATATATGTTGTATGTATGTATGTTGCATGCATGTAGTATATATGTGGTATATATGTAGTATGCATGTTGCATGCATGTGGTATATATGTAGTATGCATGTTGCATGCATGTAGTATATATGTAGTAAGCATGTTGCATGTAGTATATATGTATGTTGCATGTATGTGGTATATCTGTAGTATGCATGTTGCATGCATGTAGTATATATGTTGTATGTATTGTAGGGATTCGACTCGCTTAAGTGCAGCGGGAGACAATTATGAGGCAGGTTTTCCCAAAGTCCATGACGTTTATTTGCTTCATAAACCATAACTCAGCATATCACCAAAAAGATCATAAACGTCCGTGGCTTCAGACTCGGACCGAGAGTCTCAGCTCATGCTGGGAGGTGTAGTCCTCCCCATATACAACTAATACACCGGCCAGGGCAATGTCCCGAGCAGCGCTCTCTCTGCAGCCGCTGACACAGAAAAGGTTTCTCCTTCCTTAGCACACAGGCCCCTCTCTGTAGTGTCCCACCTGGACACAGGGAAGTCTGTCCACACTCTCACAGACAGACTCCCTCCACTCTCTCACATGTGCCAAACACCTCAATTACATAGCCCTGTAACCACACCCACAGGTGATCACATGGCTATGACATCACTAAAGGTTGTATAGACACACACAGGCTTCCCTGACTCAGTGTAACAGAAAGATCAGCAGTACCTCTGCTGATCAATACACCCTGGAGCCTGCATCCCAAGGCCACCCACCTTGAGACCCATAATGGTCATTTAGGACCCTGCTCCTGTTACCACACTGAATGTGCCTGTACACCCGTCCTGGGACACCCACACAGCGCCCCCTAGCTGACATAGTGGTAACTACACCACATACCTCCCCCCTCTGTTCAAACTTGTGGGGTTGAACACATGACATCACCCAGGGATCTTGAGACCTGGCACCCATGTCACCTTGCCCTACCAGTCGGGAGGACCATCTCCGTCTGTTTCGGTAGTCATACTGCATATTTACGTTAGGCCTCCCCTGCCCCCAGCGGTCAGTATCTCGGCCTTGGGCTTTGGCCTTCCCGTGAACGTCCATCAGTGTGACCAGACACTCTTTAGTCTCCACCTGTCTGCAGTGCGCTCCGTCACGCGACCTTTCTCTCACTGGCTGGCTCTCCCAGTTCGCACGGTCATGAGTCCCACGTCCAGCTGGGCCAACTGGCTGGTCTGAGTCTGACCCTCTGTCGCTATGTCCACCACCGAGTCTCGTGCCTATGTTACTAAGATTAGAACGGCCACTTGCGGACTCTCGACGTTCTTGCCTTCGACTACCTGTCCTTTCATTCCTTGGAGGATCCCTTCGGGTCCTTACACCTTGGGTTGGAGGGGGACGCCACCTGACGTTCTCTATCTGCTCATTCATCTGCAGTCGATCCTGTCTTAGCTGCTCAATCTCCTTCAGGTACGCTACCCGATATTCCAGGAGCATGCGAAGTGTCTTAATGCTTTCCACCGAACCAACCACAATGACAGGAACCATGTCATCTTCAACAGCGACTTGGATTTCACCAGCAGGTGGGATCCTCACTCTCTTCACACTGGATCGATTCACCATCTCCTGCATCACCTTTCCAAGTCTGCCAATGACTTTCCCTACCAGATTTCTGGGTACCGGAATTAAGTCTTCCACAAAGCCTTCCACAAAGCCTTTTGACTTTCCCTTGCAAGCTCCAGACGTCGAGCGGCTTTCCTATTACGCTCCACGAGCATCTGTTTCGTGTGGAGACATTGTAGGTGCATCTCCTTCAGGACAGCCACCCTTCTCTCTGTGTCTTCCGTTTCTGCCAGTATCACCAACTGGTCTGTTTCTGGTGCCCAGCTCACACTATAGGCCTTTACTGCCTTTTTAAAGGTCTCATGCACACCTTCGCTGGCACACGCTTCTCGCACGTTTTCGGGTACCTCCATCACGCACTTGAAGGTCATGGACTTGCTCTCATCCTGGACAGATGGCTCTGGGTTCCCCACGGACACTTCCCTCAAGGTATCTGCCAAAACCGGGTGACTGTCTTGTGCAGCTCTTGGCTCACCATCTTCCTGAGATTTACAGTCTTCAGGACCCTTTTCCAAGATGGGCTTTGGCAGTTCTGCCTTGCTATCAGTCGGGCACGGCCGCTGTACGTCTTCGCCCATCCCCTTCTCCTGCAGAAGACCTTTTACTACTCCACTGAGTTCTTGCAGAACTTTATCTCGCTCCTCTGCCAGGTAGCGACGCTCATCCTCTCTCCTGAGAATCTCCTGTTGATGCTTCTCTTGGGCCTCTCTGAGCACCTCCATATCTTCCAACAGGGTCTTGTTCATGGTTTTACAAGTGGACAGGTGACCTCTGAGCTCAGAGACTTCCTTCTCCAGCTCATCCACTCTGTGCTCAGCTGCTTGCCTTAGGACTCTTTCCCGTTTGACATGTTCTGTTACAGTCTCCTTTATCAGCTGTATCTCACGATCTTGTTCTCTTTTGTCCATCACGTGTCTCACCACTACCTCTTTAATTATATCGTTAAAGGGTACCACTGGGTCAGTCACCCCAGTCGAGTGAACCCTCCAGTTACCGTCCAGCACCAATGTGTCTAGTCCAGTAGTCTCATCTCCCAGCCCACCATCTGTCTTATCACGAGACATCAGGTCCGTCAGTTGGGCAGATGTACTTCTTCCTCTGGTCAGTTCTACCTCTGACCTGTCCATGTCAGGAGCCGTCACTGTCTCAGTGTCCGCTGGCCCCACAGTCGAAGCATCTCCATCATCCGACCAAATGTCATCAAACAAAAGAAAGTCCCGGCCCCTCTCCCAGGCATAGACTAAGTCCCGTGGTATCCCTCTACCTTGTCACTCACCACCTTTGGTCCCCTCAAACACTACTGTGTCTACTGCGTAGTTCACCGTGACCCCGTGTTTACAGTGAACCCTGACGTTTTTCTCGGTCAGAGAGAAAACGAGAGGCGTTCCTGTCAGAGTCACCTGACTCTCTGAGTCCAGCCGACCAAAGGCTCCTTCCCGGTGCAGCATCACTGTATACATCTGTGGCCCATCATTACTCCCCGGAAAGGATATTCCACATTCTGAAAAAGACCTGCACATACACTGCGGTACTCCAGACATACCTACTGAGACACCCAGTGCTGTCACTTCTTCACACTTGGCCCCTTTCTGGACCACCACCCCGCTTTGGGTTGCCACCCCAATTTTGGTCACCGCCCCCTTTTGGAACTCCACCCCTTTTTGGGTTACCACTCCAATTTGGGTCACCGCCCCCTTTTGGGATTTCCCCATGTCCGTCCTGCAGAACCTCTTAGGCCACAGTTCACACAGTACAGTTTGTCTTTTAACGATACCACACAAGTCTTTGCTTGCACCACCACAACTCCTGCTGTCACTGATCACCGGCACCTCCGGCTGCTGTTCACACACATACACAGCGGCTGGTGTCACTGCAGCTCCTGCTGCGCCATCTTCGTGGACCCGCCGATCCACCGGAAGCCGCTTGTCACCTTCGTAACCCTGCCGGGTTACTGGAAGCCGCTTGTCACCCTCAAAGATAAAAAAGCCACAAAAGTGCGCCCATAGGGCCTTACCAGTGCAGGTATAATGGGTTATGCAGCAATAATACAGGGTACTCACCCTTAATAGTTGTGTAAAGCCACAACTACTGTATCCGCTTAGTTACACTCCATAAAGCTGCAGCAGGATGGTGTAGACAGACAGCGTCTGCTACCAATGCTCAAAGAGGAAAAACACCAGGTCCCTGTGCTGCGAGACCTTCGTGACCACTCTGAGCCACAGCAATCTGCCTTGCAAAAAAAACCTTCGTGACTGCTCTGAGCCACAGCAATCTGCCTTCAGGTTTTGCAGAGGAAAAGAGAAAAAAAAACCAAAAAAAAAACCACATGCACAGTCTCTCACGTGTCCTGTCCGTGTGCTGTTCAGGACGTACCGTCTCCGCCTGAGACCGTCCAACACACAGGCGCACACCGGGTGCTATTCAGGGAGCAGCCCTCCTCCCAGGGTTTCCCAACACACCGGTCTCACCAGGTCCAGGGGCTCAGCGAGTGCTCTTCAGGACATCCGTCTCCACCTGAGACTGCCCAACACACGCCTCACCAGGCCCAAGGTCATAGCACGTGCTTCAGGGCTCCGATTCCTCTCCCAGAACCTCCCAACACTGACCCTCCAGGACCTTGCTCACTGACCCCTCCAGGAACACAGTCTCTCACTGACACTGGTCAGTGCAACACAGACTCCTGTCTGTTACCTGTGTCGGCCACACAGGTTCCTGGACGCCTCTTCTCCTCAGAGGTATCCCACAAATATTAATAGTCACTTTCTCTGACCTCGGTCAGTATTACTCACGGTTGTCAGACCGTCTGCTCTCCTGGTTCAGAATTGCCAGCGCTGCCACACGTGCTTCTGGGAGTCGCTGCCCGCAGTCTGTCACCAATTGTAGGGATGTGACTCGCTCAGGTGCAGCGGGAGACAATTATGAGGCAGGTTCTTCCCAAAGTTCGTGAGGTTTATTTGCTCCATAAACCATAAATCAGCGTATCACCAAAAAGATCATAAACGTCCGTGGCTTCAGACTCGGACCGAGAGTCTCAGCTCATGCTGGGAGGTGTAGTCCTCCCCATATACAACTAATACACCGGCCAGGGCAATGTCCCGAGCAGCGCTCTCTCTGCAGCCGCTGACACAGAAAAGGTTTCTCCTTCCTTAGCACACAGGCCCCTCTCTGTAGTGTCCCACCTGGACACAGGGAAGTCTGTCCACACTCTCACAGACAGACTCCCTCCACTCTCTCACATGTGCCAAACACCTCAATTACATAGCCCTGTAACCACACCCACAGGTGATCACATGGCTATGACATCACTAAAGGTTGTATAGACACACACAGGCTTCCCTGACTCAGTGTAACAGAAAGATCAGCAGTACCTCTGCTGATCAATACACCCTGGAGCCTGCATCCCAAGGCCACCCACCTTGAGACCCATAATGGTCATTTAGGACCCTGCTCCTGTTACCACACTGAATGTGCCTGTACACCCATCCTGGGACACCCACACAGCGCCCCCTAGCTGACATAGTGGTAACTACACCACAGTATGTATGTTGCATGCATGTAGTATATATGTGGTATATATGTAGTATGCATGTTGCATGCATGTAGTATATATGTGGTATATATTTATGTTGCATGCATGAGGTATATATGTAGTATATATGTAGTTTTCATGTTGCATGCATGTAGTATATATGTAGTATGTATGTTGCATGTACAGTAATGGCCAAAAGTATTGACACCCCTGCAATTCTGTCAGATAATATTCAGTTTCTTCCTGAAAATGATTGCAAACACAAATTCTTTGGTATTATTATCTTCAATTAATTTGTCTTAAATGAAAAAACACAAAAGAGAATGAAGCAAAAAGCAAAACATTGATCATTTCACACAAAACTCCAAAAATGGGCTGGACAAAAGTATTGGCACCCTCAGCCTAATACTTGGTTGCACAACCTTTAGCCAAAATAACTGCGACCAACCACTTCCGGTAACCATCAATGAGTTTCTTACAATGCTCTGCTGGAATTTTAGACCGTTCTTCTTTGGCAAACTGCTCCAGGTCCCTGATATTTGAAGGGTGCCATTTTTAGATCTCTCCACAGGTGTTCTATGGGATTCAGGTCTGGACTCATTGATGGCCACCTTAGAAGTCTCCAGTGCTTTCTCTCAAACCATTTTCTAGTGCTTTTTGAAGTGTGTTTTGGGTTATTGTCCTGCTGGAAGACCCATGACCTCTGAGGGAGACCCAGCTTTCTCACATTGGGCCCTAAATTATGCTGCAAAATGTGTTGGTAGTCTTCTGACTTCATATGCCATGCACATGGTCAAGCAGTCCAGTGCCAGAGGCAGCAAAGCAACCCTAAAACATCAGGGAACCTCCGCCATGTTTGACTGTAGGGACCGTGTACTTTTCTTTGAATGCCTCTTTTTTCTCCTGTAAACTCTATGTTGATGCTTTTGCCCTAAAAGCTCTACTTTTGTCTCATCTGACCAGAGAACATTCTTCCAAAATGTTTTAGGCTTTTTCAGGTCAGTTTTGGCAAACTCCAGCCTGGCTTTTTTATGTCTCGGGGTAAGAAGTGGAGTCTTCCTTGGTCTCCTACCATACAGTCCCTTTTCATTCAGACGCCGACGGAGAGTACGGGTTGACACTGTTGTACCCTCGGACTGCAGGGCAGCTTGAACTTGTTTGGATGTTAGTCGAGGTTCTTTATCCAACATCCGCACAATCTTGCGTTGAAATCTCTTGTCAATTTTTCTTTTCCGTCCACATCTAGGGAGGTTAGCCACAGTGCCATGGGCTTTAAACTTCTTGATGACACTGCGCACGGTAGACACAGGAACATTCAGGTCTTTGGAGATGGACTTGTAGCCTTGAGATTGCTCATGCTTCCTCACAATTTGGTTTCTCAAGTCCTCAGACAGTTCTTTGGTCTTCTTTCTTTTCTCCATGCTCAATGTGGTACACAGAAGGACACAGGACAGAGGTTGAGTCAACTTTAATCCATGTCAACTGGATGCAAGTGTGATTTAGTTATTGCCAACACCTGTTAGGTGCCACAGGTAAGTTACAGGTGCTGTTATTTACACAAATTAGAGAAGCATCACATGATTTTTCAAACAGTGCCAATACTTTTGTCCACCCTCTTTGTTATGTTTGGTGTGAAATTATATCCAATTTGGCTTTAGGACAATTCTTTTTGTGTTTTTTCATTTAAGACAAATTAAATGAAGATAATAATACCAAAGAATTTGTGTTTGCAATCATTTTCAGGAAGAAACTGAATATTATCTGACAGAATTGCAGGGGTGTCAATACTTTTGGCCATTACTGTAGTATATATGTAGTATATATGTATGTTGCATGCATGTAGTATATACACTCACTGGCCACTTTATTAGGTACACCATGCTAGTAAGGGGTTGGACCCCCTTTTGCCTTCAGAACTGCTTCAATTCTTCGTGGCAGAGATTCAACAAGGTGCTGGAAGCATTCCTCAGAGATTTTGGACCATATTGACATGATGGCATCACACAGTTGGCGCAGATTTGTCGGCTGCACATCCCTGATGCGAATCTCCCGTTCCACCACATCCCAAAGATGCTCTATTGGATTGAGATCTGGTGACTGAGGAGGCCATTTGAGTACAGTAAACTCATTGTCATGTTCAAGAAACCAATCTGAGATGATTCGAGCTTTATGACATGGCGCATTATCCTGCTGAAAGTAGCCATCAGATGTTGGGTACATTGTGGTCATAAAGGGATGGACATGGTCAGCAACAATACTCAGGTAGGCTGTGGCGTTGCAACGATGCTCAATTGGTACCAAGGGGCCCAAAGAGTGCCCAGAAAAAATTCCCCACACCATGAGACCACCACCACCAGCCTGAACCGTTGATACAAGGCAGGATGGATCCATGCTTTCATGTTGTTTACGCCAAATTCTGACCCTACCATCCGAATGTCGCAGCAGAAATCGAGACTCATCAGACCAGGCAACGTTTTTCCAATCTTCTACTGTCCAATTTCGATGAGCTTGTGCAAATTGTAGCCTCAGTTTCCTGTTCTTAGCTGAGAGGAGTGGTACCCAGTGTGGTCTTCTGCTGCTGTAGCCCATCTGCCTCAAAGTTCGACGCACTGTGCGTTCAGAGATGCTCTTCTGCCTACCTTGGTTGTAACGGGTGGCAATTTGAGTCACTGTTGCCTTTCTATCAGCTCGAACCAGTCTGCCCATTCTCCTCTGACCTCTGGCATCAACATGGCATTTCCGGCCACAGAACTGCCGCTCACTGGATTTTTTTTCTTTTTCGGACCATTCTCTGTAAACCCTAGAGATGGTTGTGCGTGAAAATCCCAGTAGATCAGCAGTTTCTGAAATTCTCAGACCAGCCCTTCTGGCACCAACAATCATGCCACGTTCAAAGGCACTCAAATCACCTTTCTTCCCCATACTGATGCTCGGTTTGAACTGCAGGAGATTGTCTTGACCATGTCTACATGCCTAAATGCACTGAGTTGCCGCCATGTGATTGGCTGATTAGAAATTAAGTCTTAACACACAGTTGGACAGGTGTACCTAATAAAGTGGCCAGTGAGTGTATGTGGTATATATGTAGTATGCATGTTGCATGCATGTGGTATATATGTAGTATGTATGTACGTTATATGCATGTAGTATGTATGTAGCATGTATGTAGTATGTATGTAGCATGTAGTATGTATTTTTTTTTTTTACATTCAACACATAGGCCGGGTGATGGGACTACTACTGTCCCATCATTGGCTAATGTGTCAATCACCGTCATGGTAGCAGGCATCGCCCGATGGGACTTGTAGTTCCATCAGACGATCCTGCACAGACCCCCGGACAGTCAGTATAGACCACTGGCAGGCCGGCACAGCCCCCCGGCAGGCCGGTACAGACCCCCGCAGCCTGCACAGACCCCCGCACAGTCTGTACAGACCACCGGCAGGCCAGCACAGCCCCCCGGCAGGCCGGTACAGACCCCCGGCAGACCGGTACAGACCCCCCGGCAGTCCGCTCAGACCCCCGGACAGTCGGTACAGACCACCGGCAGGCCGGCACAGCCCCCCGGCAGGCCGGTACAGACCCCCGGCAGTCCGCTCAGACCCCCGGACAGTCAGTACAGACCACCGTCAGGCCGGCACAGCCCCCCGGCAGGCTGGTACAGACCCCCGCAGCCTGCACAGACCCCCGGACAGTCGGTACAGACTACCGGCAGGCCGGTACAGACCCCCGGGCAGTCGGCACATACCCCCGGACAGTCGGCACAGCCCCCCGGTATATGTGGTATGTGATATACAATGTCTGCAAAATATGTTTTCTGTTGGAATGTGCTAGAGATCCTCCATTCTATGACTCTGTAAACTGTAGGTAGTAGGAATCCCTTCCCCTCCAAGTGTTATCAACCCTGCCACTCCCTCTGGAAGAGCAGGAATGTTAATTAGCTAGGGGGAAAAGATCCCTTTGTTCTCTGAAAGTGTGCTGGGATCAATATAGGAGATATTAAAAAGAAGCCTGACTCGCAAACCATGCATGACAGAGAAACAACGATCATATTTCTTTGATCCGAGTGGACCCAGCTTCGCTGTGGTGCCTGTTGCAAAACTGTTGGATCATCAGAACCTGAGATATGGGTTCCTGCTAAACGGTGTATCAGAAATACTGCATATTTGGGCTTGAATGATTGTACTCGACAAATTACAACCAATGATGCCATATATGTGTCTGTGCGGGCTTCCCTCGCTAAGTTATGATGATTATAAAGTTTGGTAAGATTTCTACCTTGGAAAGAGAGAGGTGGGACTACCCCAGAATGCATCTCTCTGTTATGTCACATAGCAGAGTCTATAAGGCATTCCCTTGGCAAAACCAGCTCAGAACAGCTGCAGAGTCCGTGCTGAGCAGAACCCAGATGAGTGGAGACGTGTGGCTCCACCTTCTCCTTCCCCCACTCAGCCACTTGGTTTTGCCTAAAGAGTCATGAACAACGTGAGTGTTACTTTCTATGTTCATACATCTTTTATTTTATATTTGTAACTGTACATAAGTAATGTCTCAATTTTATAGCAACTTTTATCTGTATAATCACTGCCCTCTTTCGGGGAATAAATGATTTAATATTTAGTTCTGTCTCCAAGCTCTAAGAATCGAACTATACGCCTTTGTTAGATAATCGCTACTAAATTGTCGGGTTGGCTTCGAACCCCTCCCTTGAGTCTATAACTTAAGTGGAGAAACCAGGAGCTGGTGGCAGCGCAGCGCGTTGTGTACGGTTATTGCGGCTTGCTGGCAGTCCAGAAGGGTCTTATATTGCTGAGTGAGGGGCTGCGGCCACAGCATTGATAATTCCCTGACTGCAGAAGCCTAATTGCTGGTTCACAACAAGCAGCCCGTCCGGCGACTAATTATCCTAGGTGCAGTTCCCTGACTGACCTGAGGGTAAGGGGGCGCCGGAGAGCTGCGAGTTCCAAAGTGGAACTGAGAAAGTGGGATGTACATAACTCCCCGCAGTACTTAGAAGATTGATAGCAGTGGTGGGGCATCCAAAATACCCCCCTGCAGCAAATTGTAGAGCGAGATTAGCTTGCTGGATATTTTTGTCCCATGGTGCCAGTGGTGGGATAACTAAGATAAGCCCCCACTGCACCTGTGATAGCCGTGTGCCGGCAGTGTGTCACGTCCCTCCGTCCGCTGATACACCCGTGTCAGTGGTGGGATTGTGACATAGTGGTGACACAGGGTCCGCTGTCCGTCGCGTTTTGGTGGCAGCGGGACCCCCGTTAGTCTCTGTATTGAGCGAACAGCGGTGGGCTGTTCGTCACATATTGGTGGCAGCAGTGGGATTGTGACATAGTGGTGACACAGGGTCCGCTGTCCATCGCATTTTGGTGGCAGCGGGACCCCCGTTAGTCTCTGTATTAGGCGAACAGCGGTGGGCTGTTCGTCACATATTGGTGGCAGCGGTGGGATCTGATGATCAAAGACCAGTTCCTGCATCTCTGCCCAGCTGAGGTCTGACAGTTCATCCTGGACCGCGAACCAACGAATGCGGACAAAGCGGCGCAGATCGCCGACAACTACGAGGCCAACCGGAAGCCAGAGACGCGGAGGCCAGTCACCACCAGCTGGAGTGCGGGTAAGCCTGCACCCAACCCCAATGCCCCAGCTAGCCGTCCCTCCGGAGGCCCTGTCCCTGTTGCCAACAACAGGCCGGCTACTGACAGTCGCCTGTGTCACCACTGCCAGCGGCCTGGTCACTTCTGTTACGCCTGTCCAAATAGGCCGAAGAACCCCCCAGCCAAGGCCCCCGGGCCCAACGCCTCTGTTCTTTTGGTGGGAGGTGTGGTTGGGAGGGCTGACGACAACGTTCAACCTGTTCAGGTGGGGGCCCGTCTTGCTACAGGCCTCAAGGACACCGGGGCTGAACGAACCCTCATCCATCCTGGACTGGCGGCCCCTGAAGAGTTTGTTAAGGGGAAAACTCTGACTGTCACTGGAATTGGAGGCACCCGTTGTCCCTTGCCAGTGGCCCGGGTTTTTCTTGATTGGGGTGCTGGGAGCGGGTTGAGGGAGGTGGGAGTGTCTGAAAACCTGCCCACTGATGTTTTATTGGGGACTGACTTGAGGCGGATGGTTGAATACTATGTCCCTGACACCCTTCCCGAATCTGATAATAAGGGTAACGTTAACCCTGATGTTGATGATGCTGATGGTGATGTGAATGTACCAAAGCAATCTGATAATCATTTTTGTCCTAGGAATGGTGATAATGATGTTGATGTATCTGTGCCGACTGAACCCGTTAACCCTTTCTTTGAAATGGTAGATGTGTCCACAGGTACCGAAGTGCTCAGCCCCGTCACTCTGCGGAGTGAGACGGCTGAGGAACCCCTGGCAGGAGCAAGCAATGGTGCTCAAGGAAATGGGGAGGTGCATGGGGACCATGAGGAAGGTAATGCCATGCAACTGACCAGTGCCACCGAGGAAGCTAACTGGCCCATAAGTAGCACTGCTCCTGAAGTGTTGGGGGTGGATGGGGAGGTAGAACCCAGGGCAGCACCGGCTGGTGGGTCTGTAGAAATCCCCAGGGAGGCAGCATACATAGCAGCTGTCACACACAGTCAGAGTGCCCAGATCGCAGGTAATGCACTGTCTTCTGGACCCTCTGCTGCTACAGGAGAGACTGAACCAGAGGTGAACCCAGAGCCGGTTCCAGAGGGTCCCAGTAAGGAAGGTACCCTGACGTCACTTCTGGCAGCCTCCAGCAAGGAGTTCCAGGCTGCTCTGCACTCAGATGAGAGTCTGGAGAAATTGAGAGGTCTCGCCAAGACGCCCACCTCCGAGTCTGATAAGGAGAGGGTGTTCTGGGAACGAGGAAGATTGTACCGGGAGACAGTTCCTGGAGATCCCCAAAAGGAGTGGTTGAGGGAGAGACAGCTAGTCGTTCCCCTACAGTTCAGAACTGAGTTGTTGTGGATTGCCCATGAGATTCCACTCGCTGGACACTTGGGGATCACCAAAACAAAGGCACGGCTGTCTCAACACTTCTATTGGCCCAAGATGGGGACAGATGTAACACACTACTGCCGCTCCTGTGCCACCTGTCAAAAAGTGGGTAAGGCGGGGCTTGCTCTTAAGGCTCCCCCTATTCCTTTGCCGGTGATAGAGGAGCCTTTCCAGAGAATCGCGGTGGACATTGTAGGCCCGCTGGCCATCCCCAGCTGCTCTGGAAAGCGATACATTCTCACCGTGGTAGACTACGCTACCCGGTACCCAGAGGCAGTAGCTCTGTCTTCAACCAGGGCAGATAAGGTGGCTGACGCACTGGTGACCATCTTTTCAAGGGTAGGATTTCCCAGGGAGATGCTTACCGATCAAGGGACCCAATTCATGTCTCGCCTAATGGAGGCTCTCTGTGAGAAAATGCAGGTGAAGCACCTGGTATCGAGTGCGTATCACCCACAGACTAATGGTTTGTGTGAACGCTTCAACGGTACCCTCAAACAGATGCTCTGCATACTGGTTGAGACCCAAGGGCGTGACTGGGAGCGGTACCTCCCACACCTGCTGTTCGCTTACAGAGAAGTTCCACAGGCCTCGACCGGGTTCTCCCCCTTCGAGCTCCTGTATGGCAGGCGAGTCCGGGGACCCCTTGGGTTGATAAGAGAATCCTGGGAAGATGAGCCAAACCCCACAGAAGTGTCCATCGTGGATTATGTCATGCGCTTCCGTGACAAGATGCAGACCTTGACGCAGTTGGTGCATGACAACATGACGCAGGCTCAGGCTGACCAGAAGCACTGGTACGACCAGAACGCCCGGGAGCGGACCTACCAGGTGGGTCAAAAGGTGTGGGTGCTGGTCCCTGTACCAACGGATAAGCTTCAGGCAACCTGGGAAGGCCCATACGTCGTCCACCAACAGCTCAACCCGGTCATCTACGTGGTCACGCTTGACCATGCTCGGGGTAGGCACAAGGCCTTTCACGTCAACATGCTGAAGGCTCACTACGAACGTGAAGCTTGCGTCCTACCGGTCTGCAATCTGCCAGAGGATGGGGAGGAAGATCCCCTCCTGGACAAGCTGGCCCAAGCCAAGGCTGATGGGTCCATGGAGGACATGGAGATAAGTGGTTTGCTAACCGTATCCCAGCGGTTGCAGTTGATGGCCATTCTGGAACCCTTCCGGGCCATGTTCACCAACCAACCTGGGAGGACGGAGTTAGCGGTTCATGAGGTGGACACCGGGAATCACGCCCCATTACGGCTAACACCTTTTCGGATCTCTGAGGTGGTGCAACAAGTCATGCGCCAAGAGATCGATGAGATGTTAAGGCTAGGGGTGATTCGACGGTCCAAAAGCGTGTGGGCTTCACCTGTAGTCCTCGTGCCTAAAAAGGATCGAACCACCCGGTTCTGCGTGGACTACAGGGGGATCAACGCCATCACAACCTCTGATGCCCACCCAATGCCGCGCATCGAGGATTTGCTTGAGCCGTTGGCGAAAGCCGAGTACATATCCATCATGGATTTGAGACAGGGATACTGGCAGATTCCCCTGAGCCCTGAGGTGCAGGAGAAATCCGCCTTTATCACCCCCTTTGGACTGTACGAGTCCATAGTCATGCCCTTCGGCATGAAAAATGCCCCTGCCACTTTCCAGCGGATGGTCAACCACCTGCTTCGGGGACTGGAGGAGTACGCGGTGGCGTACTTAGACGATATTGCCATCTTCAGTTCCACCTGGGAGGAACACCTTCAGCACCTCCAGGAGGTGCTCAAGCGTCTTCACCAGGCAGGTCTGACTATCAAGCCGGGAAAGTGCCAGATAGGCATGCACAAGGTCCACTACCTGGGGCACCGGGTAGGCGGGGGTTTCATGAGTCCGGAGCCAGAAAAGGTGGACGCAATCGTGTCCTGGCCCACCCCCAGGACCAAGAAACAGGTGAAGTCCTTCTTGGGCACTGCAGGGAACTATAGGCGGTTCGTGCAGGACTATAGCGCCCTTGCAAAACCCTTGACTGACCTCACCAAGCAGAGGCTACTCCAAACAGTCAACTGGACAGATGACTGTGAGGCGGCTCTCCAAGCTTTGAAAGCAGCCCTGTGCAGCTCTCCAGTGTTGAGAGCAGTCGACAGCAGTCGCCCGTTTCTGGTACAGACCGACGCCAGCGAGTTTGGCCTCGGTGCTGTGCTCAGCCAGGTCGACTCGGGGGACCAGGAGCACCCCGTTTTGTACCTGAGACAGAAACTTCTGCCAAGGGAAGTGGCATACTCGACCAGCGAGAAGGAGTGTCTGGCCATGGTGTGGGCACTGCAACGTTTGCAGCCCTACCTGTACGGGCACGCCTTCACGGAGGTAACTGACCACAACCCTCTGAGCTGGATGCACACAGTGTCCGGAACCAATGGAAGGTTGCTCTGCTGGAGCCTTGCCCTTCAACAGTACGACTTTACTGTAAAACATCGGAAGGGCAATGATAACAGCAATGCCGATGGGTTGTCCCGCCGGGGCGAACCCGCTGAGGTGCGCATGGCCGATTACCGAGAGGTAATGCCTCCTTAGCGCCCTCTTAAGGGGGGAGGTGTGATATACAATGTCTGCAAAAATGTTTTCTGTTGGAATGTGCTAGAGATCCTCCATTCTATGACATGTAAACTGTTGTGAGTTCATTTTTCCCTTCACCATCCAGTCCTCAATTCCAGCCACCCAGTCATCATCTAGCTGCCCAGGTGTTTGGTAATCAGTCTCACTACCTTCCTTCACTAGAGGAGGGAGTTCATCAGACCTCAATGGTGAAGGGAAAAATGAACTCACAACAGTAACCAAGGGGGGAGGGTTAAGTAGCTAGGGGGAAAAGATCCCTTTGTTCTCTGAAAGTGTGCTGGGATCAATATAGGAGATATTAAAAAGAAGCCTGGCTCGCAAACCATAAATGACAGAGAAACAACGATCATATTTCTTTGATCCGAGTGGACCCAGCTTCGCTGTGGTGCCTGTTGCAAAACTCTCGGATCATCAGAACCTGAGATATGGGTTCCTGCTAAACGGTGTATCAGAAATACTGCATATTTGGGCTTGATTGTACTCGACAAATTACAACCAATAATGCCATATATGTGTCTGTGCGGGTTTCCCTCGCTAAGTTATGACGATTATAAAGTTTGGTAAGATTTCTACCTTGGAAAGAGAGAGGTGGGACTACCCCAAAATGCATCTCTCCGTGATGTCACATAGCAGAGTCTATAAGGCATTCCCTTGGCAAAGCCAGCTCAGAACAGCTGCAGAGTCCGTGCTGAGCAGAACCCAGATGAGTGGAGACGTGTGGCTCCACCTTCTCCTTCCCCCACTCAGCCACTTGGTTTTGCCTAAAGAGTCATGAACAACCGTGAGTGTTACTTTCTATGTGCATCCATCTTTTATTTTGTATTTGTAACTGTACAAATGTAATGTCTCAATTTCATAGTAACTTTTATCTGTATAATCACTGCCCTCTTTCGGGGAATAAATGATTTAACCCCTTCCTGACATCCGACGGTATATCCCGTCCATGGGTCCTGGGCCCCTATGCCCATGGACGGGATAGTACGTCGGGCGCGATCAGCGGCGCCCACGTGGTGAGCGCCGCTGATCGTGGCCGGGTGTCAGCTGATTATCACAGCTGACACCCGGCACAATGTGTCAGGGGCGGTCAAGGACCGCCCCCGACACGTTAACCCCTTGCACACCGCGATCAAACATGATCGCGGTGTACCGGGAGTTAAAGGGAAGCATCGACAGGGAGGGGGCTCCCTCCGTGCTTCCCTGAACCCCCACGGCAGCGCAATGTGCAGCGCTGCTGCGGGGGACTCCTTTCCTCCAGGCCCCCGAATCCAAGATGGCGACGGGTACTTCGGGGGCCTGAGGAAGCTGGCTTCCTCAGTGCCTGCAAAGCGCAGGCATGAGGAAGCCTTCTGCAGTGCCTGTGTCAGATCGCTGATCTGTCACAGTGATCTGTGATGTGACAGATCAGCGATCTGTCACAGGACAGTGATGCCCCACCTGGGACTATTTAATAAAGTAAAAAAAAAAATAAAAAAAAGTGTAAAAATAATTAAAAAAAAAAATCGCCAAATAAATTAGAAAAAAAATAAATATTCCCCCAATAAATCCATTTTTTGGAAATAATAAAAAAAAAAACAATAAAAGTACACATATTAGGTATTGCCGCGTCCGTAACGACCCGCCCTATAAAACTGTCCCATTAGTTAACCCCTTTAGCAAACCCCTTAAAAAATAAAAATAAAAAACGAAGCAAAAAATAATGATTTATTATCATACCGCCAAACAAAAAGTGTAATAACGCGCGATCAAAAAGACGCATATAAATATCCATGGTACCGCTGAAAACGTCATCTTGTCCCACAAAAAACGAGCCACCACACAGCATCATCAGCAAAAAAATAAAAAAGTTATAGCTCGCAGAATAAAGCGATGCAAAAATAATTATTTTTTATATAAAATTGTTTTCATTGCATAAAACCGACAAAAACATAAAAAAAGACCTAAATGAGGTATCGCTGTAACCGTACTGACCGGAAGAATAAAACCGCTTTATCAATTTTACCGCACGCGGAACGGTGTAAACGCACCCCCCCAAAAGAAATTCATGAAACGCTGGTTTTTCTTCATTCTGCGTCCCAAAAATCGGAATAGAGAGCGATCAAAAAATTTCACGTGCCCGAAAATGGTACCAATAAAAACGTCAACTCGTCCCGCAAAAAATAAGACCTCACATGACCCGGTGGGTTAAAATACGGAAAAATTATAGCTCTCAATATGTGGTGATGCAAAAACTATTTTTACAATAAAAAGCGCTTTTAGCGTGCGACAGCTGCCAAAAATAAAAACCGCCATAAATAGTAAATCAAACCCCCCGTTATCACCCCCTTAGTTAGGGAAAAATAATAAAATAAAAAAAATGTATTTATTTCCATTTTTCCATTAGGGTTAGGGCTAGGGTTAGGGCTAGGGGTGTGTTGGGGTAGGGTTAGGGCTAGGGTTAGGGTAAGGGTAGGGTTAGGGTTAGGGCTAGGGTTAGGGTTAGGGCTAGAGTTAGGGCTAGGGTTAGGGTTAGGGCTAGGGGCATATTGGGGTTCAGGTTGGAGTTAGAATTGGGGGTTTCCACTGTTTGGGCACATCAGGGGCTCTCCAAATGCAACATGGCGTCTGATCTCAATTCCAGCCAATTCTGAGTTGAAAAAGTCAAATGGTGCTCCTTCCCTTCCAAGCTCTGCCATGCGCCCAAACAGTGTTTTACCCCCACATGTAGGGTATCAGCCTACTCAGGACAAATTGCAAAACAATTTTTGGGGTCCAATTTCTCCTGTTACCCTTAGGAAAATAAAAAATTGGGGGCAAAAATATCATTTTTGTGGAAAAAAATGATTTTTTTTATTTTCACGTCCGATTGTTATAAACTTCTGTGTAGCACTTGGGGGTTCACAGTTCTCACCACACATCTAGATAAGTTCCATGGGGGGTCTAGTGTCCAAAATGGGGTCACTTGTGGGGAGTTTCAATAGTTTAGGTACATCAGGGGCTCTCCAAAGGCACATGACACCCGCAGACTATTCCATCAATGTCTGCATTCCAAAACGTCACTACTTCCCTTCCGAGCCCTGACGTGTGCCCATACAGTAGTTTTCTCCCACATATGGGGTATCAGCATACTCAGGACAAATTGGACAACAACTTTTAAGGTCCAATTTCTCCTGGTACCCTTGGGAAAATAAAAAAATGGTGACTAAAAGATCTTGTTTGTGGAAAAAATATGAATTTTTTATTTTCACGCCCGGGCGTTATAAACTTCTGTGAAGCACTGGGGGGGTTCAAAGTGCTCACCACACATCTAGATAAGTTCCTTGGGAGGTGTAGTTTACAAAATGGGGTCATTTGCGGGGGGTTTCCACTGTTTAGGTATATTAGGGGCTCTCCAAAGGCAACATGACACCCGCAGACCATTCCATCAAAGTCTGCATTCCAAAACGTCACTACTTCCCTTCCGAGCCCCGACGTGTGCCCATACAGTAGTTTTCTCCCACATATGGGGTATCAGCATACTCAGGACAAATTGGACAACAACTTTTAAGGTCCAATTTCTCCTGGTACCCTTGGGAAAATAAAAAAATGGTGACTAAAAGATCATGTTTGTGGAAAAAATACGAATTTTTTATTTTCACGCCCGGGCGTTATAAACTTCTGTGATGCACTGGGGGGTTCAAAGTGCTCACAACACATCTAGATAAGTTCCTTGGGGGGTCTAGTTTACAAAATGGTGTCATTTGTGGGGGGTTTCCACTGTTTAGGTACATTAGGGGCTCTCCAAAGGCAACATGACACCCGCAGACCATTCCATCAAAGTCTGCATTCCAAAATGTCACTACTTCCCTTCCGAGCCCCGACGTGTGCCCATACAGTAGTTTTCTCCCACATATGGGGTATCAGCATACTCAGGACAAATTGGACAACAACTTTTGGGGTCCAATTTCTCCTGGTACCCTTGGGAAAATAAAAAAATGGTGACTAAAAGATCATGTTTGTGGAAAAAATAAGAATTTTTTATTTTCACGCCCGGGCGTTATAAACTTCTGTGAAGCACTGGGGGGGTCAAAGTGCTCACCACACATCTAGATAAGTTCCTTAGGGGGTCTAGTTTCCAAAATGGTGTCATTTGTGGGGGGTTTCCACTGTTTTGGTACATCAGGAGTTTTCCAAACGCGACATGGTGTCCGATCTCAATTCCAGCCAAAAACGTCAAATGGCGCTGCTTCCCTTCCGAGCTCTGCCATGCGCCCAAATAGTGGTTTACCCCCACATGTGGGGTATCAGCGTACTCAGGACAAATTGCACAATAATTTTTAGGGTCCTGTTACCCTTGGAAAAATAAGAATTGAGGGTGAAAATATCATTTTTGTGGAAAAAATATGATTTTTTAATTGTATGGCTTTATGTTATAAACTTCTGTGAAGCCCATGGGGGTTCAAAGTTCTCACCACACATCTAGATAAGTTCCTTAGGGGGTCTAGTTTCCAAAATGGTGTCATTTGTGGGGGGTTTCCACTGTTTTAGTACATCAGGGGTTTTCCAAACGCGACATGGTGTCCGATCTCAATTCCAGCCAAAAACGTCAAATGGCGCTGCTTCCCTTCCGAGCTCTGCCATGCGCCCAAATAGTGGTTTACCCCCACATGTGGGGTATCAGCGTACTCAGGACAAATTGCACAATAACTTTTAGGGTCCTGTTATCCTTGGGAAAATAAAAATTGGGGTGAAAAGATCATTTTTGTGGAAGAAATATGATTTTTTAATTGTACCGCTGTACGTTATAAACTTTTGTAAAGCCCTTGTGGGTTCAAAGTTCTCACCACATATCTAGATAAGTTCCTTGGGGGGTCTAGATTCCAAAATGGGGTCACTTGTAGGGGGTTTCCACTGTTTAGGTACATCAGGGACTCTCCAAACGTGACATGGCGTCCAATCTGAATTCCAGCCAATTTTGCATTGAAAAAGTCAAACGGCGCTCCTTCCATTCTGAGCTCTGCCATGCGCCGAAACAGTCGTTCCCCCCCACATATCAGGTATCTGCGTACTCAGGACAAATTGCACAATAACTTTTGCAGTCCAAATTCTCCTGTAACCCTTGGTAAAATAAAAAAAATTGAACCTGAATTATTTTTTTTATGAAAAAAAGTTAGATGTTCATTTTTTTTTAAATATTCAAAAAAATTCCTGTGAAGCACCTAAAGGGTTAATAAACTTCTTGAATGTGGTTTTGAGCACCTTAAGGGGTGCAGTTTTTAGAATGGTGTCACTTTTGGGTATTTTCTATCATATAGACCCCTCAAAGTGGCTTCAAATGTGATGTGGTCCTAAAAATAAAATGGTGTTGTAAAAATGAGAAATCGCTGGTCAACTTTTAACCCTTATAACTTCCTAACAATTTTGGTTCCAAAATTGTGCTGATGTAAAGTAAACATGTGGGAAATGTTAGTTATCAAGTTTTTTGTGTGCCGTATCTCTGTGATTTAAGGGCATAAAAATTCAAAGTTGGAAAATTGTGAAATTTTCAAAATTTTCGCCAAATTTCCGTTTTTCTCACAAATAAACGCAAGTTATTTGAATGAAATTTTACCACTAACATGAAGTACAATATGTCACGAGAAAACAATGTCAGAATCACCGGGATCCATGGAAGCGTTCCAGAGTTATGACCTCATAAAGGTACAGTGGTCAGAATTGTAAAAATTGGCCCGGTCATGAACGTGCAAACCACCCTTGGGGGTGAAGGGGTTAATATTTAGTTCTGTCTCCATGCTCTAAGAATCGAACTATACGCCTTTGTTAGATAATCGCTACTAAATTGTCGGGTTGGCTTCGAACCCCTCCCTTGAGTCTATAACTTAAGCAGAGAAACCAGGAGCTGGTGGCAGCGCGTTGTGTACGGTTATTGCGGCTTGCTGGCAGTCCAGAAGGGTCTTATATTGCTGAATAAGGGGCTGCGGCCACTGCATTGATAATTCCCTGACTGCAGAAGCCTAATTGCTGGTTCACAACAAGCAGCCCGTCCGGCGACTAATTATCCTAGGTGCAGTTCCCTGACTGACCTGAGCGTAAGGGGGCACCGGAGAGCTGCGAGTTCCAAAGTGGAACTGAGAAAGTGGGATGTACATAACTCCCCGCAGTACTTAGAAGATTGATAGCAGTGGTGGGGCATCCAAAATACCCCCCTGCAGCAAATTGTAGAGCGAGATTAGCTTGCTGGATATTTTTGTCACATGGTGCCAGTGGTGGGATAACTATGATAAGCCCCCACTGCACCTGTGATAGCTGTGTGCCGGCAGTGTGTCACGTCCCTCCGTCCGCTGATACACCCGTGTCAGTGGTGGGATTGTGACAGTGGTGACACAGGGTCCGCTGTCCATTGCGTTTTGGTGGCAGCAGGACCCCCGTTAGTCTCCGTATTGGGCGAACAGCGGTGGGCTGTTCGTCACATGGTATATATGTAGTATGCATGTTGCATGCATGTAGTATATATGTGGTACATATGTAGTATGCATGTAGTATATATGTTGCATGTATGTAGCATGTAGTTTGTATGTAGTATGTATATTTTTTTTTCTTACATTCAACACATAGGCCGGATGATGGGACTACTACTGTCCCATCATTGGCTAATGTGTCAATCACCGTCATGGTAGCAGGCATCGCTCGATGGGACTTGTAGTCCCATCGGACGATGCCTGCACAGACCCCCGCAGCCTGCACAGACCCCCGGACAGTCGGCACAGCCCCCCCGGCAGGCCAGCACAGCCCCCCCGGCAGGCCGGTACAGACCCCCCGGCAGTCCGCACAGACCCCCGGGCAGTCGGCACAGCCCCACGGACAGTCGGCACAGCCCCCCGGCAGGCCGGTACAGACCCTCGGCAGTCCGTTCAGTCCCCCGGACAGTCGGTACAGACCACCGGCAGGCCGGCACAGCCCCCCGGCAGGCCGGTACAGACCCCCGGCAGTCCGCTCAGACCCCCGGACAGTCGGTATAGACCACCGGCAGGCCGGCACAGCCCCCCGGCAGGCCGGTACAAACCCCCGGCAGGCCGGTACAGACCCCCGCAACCTGCACATACCCCCGGACAGTCGGTACAGACCACCGGCAGGCCGGCACATCCCCCCGGCAGGCCGGTACAGACCCCCGGCAGTCCGCTCAGACCCCCGGACAGTCGGTATAGACCACTGGCAGGCCGGCACAGCCCCCCGGCAGGCCGGTACAGACACCCGCAGCCTGCATAGACCCCCGCACAGTCGGTACAGACCACCGGCAGGCCAGCACAGCACCCTGGCAGGCCGGTACAGACCCCCGGCAGTCCGCTCAGACCCCCGGACAGTCGGTACAGACCACCGGCAGGCCGGCACAGCCCCCCAGCAGGCCGGTACAGACCCCTGCAGCCTGCACAGACCCCCGGACTGTCGGTACAGACTACCGGCAGGCCGGCACAGCCCCCCGGCAGGCCGGTACAGACCCCCGGGCAGTCGGCACAGACCCCCGGGCAGTCGGCACAGCCCCCCCGGTATATGTGATATATATGTAGTATGCATGTTGCATGCATGTAGTATATATGTGGTATATATGTACTCTGCATGTTGCATGCATGTAGTATAGTATATATGTGGTATATATGTAGTATGCATGCTGCATGCATGTGGTATATACGTAGCATGTATGTAGTATGTATGTAGCATGTAGTATATATGTAGTATGTATTTTTTTTTTCTTACATTCAACACATAGGCCGGATGATGGGACTACTACTGTCTCATCATTGGCTAATGTGTCAATCACCGTCATGGTAGCAGGCATCGCCCGATGGGACTTGTAGTCCCATCGGACGATGCCTGCACAGACCCCTGCAGCCTGCACAGACCCCCGGACAGTCGGCACAGCCCCCCGGCAGTCCGCACAGACCCCCGGGCAGTCCGCACAGACCCTCGGACAGTCGGCACAGCCCCCCGGTAGGCCGGCACAGCCCCCCGGCAGGCCGGTACAGACCCCCGGCAGTCCGCTCAGACCCCCGGACAGTCGGTACAGACCACCGGCAGGCCGGCACAGCCCCCCGGCAGGCCGGTACAGACCCCCGCAGCCTGCACAGACCCCCGGACAGTCAGTATAGACCACTGGCAGGCCGGCACAGCCCCCGGCAGGCCGGTACAGACACCCGCAGCCTGCATAGACACCCGCACAGTCGGTACAGACCACCGGCAGGCCAGCACAGCCCCCCGGCAGGCCGGTACAGACACCCGCAGCCTGCATAGACCCCCGCACAGTCGGTACAGACCACCGGCAGGCCAGCACAGCACCCTGGCAGGCCGGTACAGACCCCCGGCAGTCCGCTCAGACCCCCGGACAGTCGGTACAGACCACCGGCAGGCCGGCACAGCCCCCCAGCAGGCCGGTACAGACCCCTGCAGCCCGCACAGACCCCCGGACTGTCGGTACAGACTACCGGCAGGCCGGCACAGCCCCCCGGCAGGCCGGTACAGACCCCCGGGCAGTCGGCACAGACCCCCGGGCAGTCGGCACAGCCCCCCCGGTATATGTGATATATATGTAGTATGCATGTTGCATGCATGTAGTATATATGTGGTATATATGTACTCTGCATGTTGCATGCATGTAGTATAGTATATATGTGGTATATATGTAGTATGCATGCTGCATGCATGTGGTATATACGTAGCATGTATGTAGTATGTATGTAGCATGTAGTATATATGTAGTATGTATTTTTTTTTTCTTACATTCAACACATAGGCCGGATGATGGGACTACTACTGTCTCATCATTGGCTAATGTGTCAATCACCGTCATGGTAGCAGGCATCGCCCGATGGGACTTGTAGTCCCATCGGACGATGCCTGCACAGACCCCTGCAGCCTGCACAGACCCCCGGACAGTCGGCACAGCCCCCCGGCAGTCCGCACAGACCCCCGGGCAGTCCGCACAGACCCTCGGACAGTCGGCACAGCCCCCCGGTAGGCCGGCACAGCCCCCCGGCAGGCCGGTACAGACCCCCGGCAGTCCGCTCAGACCCCCGGACAGTCGGTACAGACCACCGGCAGGCCGGCACAGCCCCCCGGCAGGCCGGTACAGACCCCCGCAGCCTGCACAGACCCCCGGACAGTCAGTATAGACCACTGGCAGGCCGGCACAGCCCCCGGCAGGCCGGTACAGCCTGCATAGACACCCGCACAGTCGGTACAGACCACCGGCAGGCCAGCACAGCCCCCCGGCAGGCCGGTACAGACCCCCGGCAGTCCGCTCAGACCCCAGGACAGTCGGTACAGACCAGCGGCAGGCCGGCACAGCCCCCCGGCAGGCCGGTACAGACCCCTGGCAGTCCGCTCAGACGCCCGGACAGTCGGTACAGACCACCGGCAGGCCGGCACAGCCTCCCAGCAGGCCGGTACAGACCACTGCAGCCTGCACAGACCCCCGGACAGTCGGTACAGACCACCGGCAGGCCGACACAGCCCCCCGGCAGGCCGGTACAGACCCCCGGGCAGTCGGCACAGACCCCCGGGCAGTCGGCACAGCCCCCCGGTATATGTGATATATATGTAGTATGCATGTTGCATGCATGTAGTATATATGTGGTATATATGTAGTATGCATGTTGCATGCATGTAGTATATATGTGATATATATGCAGTATGTATGTATGTTGCATGCATGTAGTATATATGTTGCATGTATGTTGCATGTAGTATGTATGTAGTATGTATTTTTTTTCTTACATTCAACACATAGGCCGGATGATGTCCTACTACTGTCCCATCATTGGCTAATGTGTCAATCACCGTCATGGTAGCAGGCATCGCTCGATGGGACTTGTAGTCCCATTGGACGATGCCTGCACAGACCCCCGCAGCCTGCACAGACCCCCGGACAGTCGGCACAGCCCCCCGGCAGGCCAGCACAGCCCCCCGGCAGGCTGGAACAGACCCCCGGCAGCCCGCACAGACCTCCGGGCAGTCGGCACAGCCCCCCGGACAGTCGGCACAGCCCCCCGGCAGGCCGGTACAGACCATCGGCAGTCCGCTCAGACCCCCGGACAGGGGTGTGTCAATCACCGTCATGGTAGCAGGCATCGCCCGATGGGACTTGTAGTCGCATTGGACGATCCTGCACAGACCCCCGCAGTCTGCTCAGACCCCCGGACAGTTGGCACAGACCACCGGCAGGCCGGCACAGCCCCCCGGCAGTCCGCACAGACCCCCGGGCAGTCGGCACAGACCCCCGGCAGGCCAGCACAGCCCCCCGGCAGTCCGCACAGACCCCCGAGCAGTCAGCACGGACCCCAGGCAGGCCGGCACAGCCCCCCGGCAATTCGCACAGACCCCCGGGCAGTCGGTACAGACCACCACCGGCATGCAAGTGATTGGCTTGCTTTGGTGGGCATCACAGGGGGTATAAAAGGGCGTGCACGCCGACCGCCATCTTACTTCTGCCGATCTTAGCATAGGGAGAGGTTGCTGCTGATTCTGTAGGGATAGCGTTAGGCAGGGAAGAAGAAAAAAAAACTGCTTCTGCTGCTAGCGATTTTGCCTGTACAACACACCAGTCACTGTGTGTGCAGTGCAAGGGGAGGCTATATCGTGGTGTATCAGTGGTGTTGGTTGTTGGGCTGCCTTCTAAGGCTTCCTGACATTCCTGCATTGCTGTTTACCCACTGCTCTGCAAACTGCTTTTTTAAAAGCAATCTCAATTTTTTTTTTTTGTCCTGCTGAGTTACTGAGCGTGCATTTTTTCACACCATACAGCGGTGTACGCTCCTCACACAGTACCGTGTAACGGCTGTTATCATAGCCACAGTGAAGCTATCAGTGTGTCACTCTGTGAGAATAAGTCGAGGACATGTTCCGTTCTTACAGACCTGCACTCTAGGGAGATTCCTATTCTGCCCAATTCTACATACACCTTGTAGTTTGTGATACACTAGCCAATTTCTGCCTGTGACATAGCGCTGTGATATTCAGTGGGCCTCACACAATCCAAAAGTGTCCAGTGTCCACAAGTGTCTGCAGAAATTCAAAATCTCCCTTATCCTCTAGTCACTTTTGTCACAGCTGTGCCATCGAGCCTGTGACATAGCGCTCAGATATTCAGTGAGCCTCACACAATCCAAAAGTGTCCATTGTCCACTAGTGTGAGCAGAAATTCAAAATCTCCCTTATCCTCTAGTAACTTTTGTCACTGCTGTGCCATCGAGCCTGTGACATAGCGCTCAGATATTCAGTGGGCCTCACACAATCCAAAAGTGTCCATTGTCCACTAGTGTGAGCAGAAAATCAAAATCTCCCTTATCCTCTAGTCACTTTGGTCAGAGCTGTGCCATCGAGCCTGTGACATAGCGCTCAGATATTCAGTGGGCCTCACACAATCCAAAAGTGTCCAGTGTCCACAAGTGTCTGCAGAAAATCAAAATCTCCCTTATCCTCTAGTCACTTTGGTCACAGCTGTGCCATCGAGCCTGTGACATAGCGCTCAGATATTCAGTGGGCCTCACACAATCCAAAAGTGTCCATTGTCCACTAGTGTGAGCAGAAATTCAAAATCTCCCTTATCCTCTAGTCACTTTTGTCACAGCTGTGCCATCAAGCCTGTGACATAGCGCTCAGATATTCAGTGGGCCTCACACAATCCAAAAGTGTCCAGTGTCCACAAGTGTCTGCAGAAATTCAAAATCTCCCTTATCCTCTAGTCACTTTTGTCACAGCTGTGCCATCAAGCCTGTGACATAGCGCTCAGAAATTCAGTGGGCCTCACACAATCCAAAAGTGTCCATTGTCCACTAGTGTGAGCAGAAAATCAAAATCTCCCTTATCCTCTAGTCACTTTGGTCAGAGCTGTGCCATCGAGCCTGTGACATAGCGCTCAGATATTCAGTGGGCCTCACACAATCCAAAAGTGTCCAGTGTCCACAAGTGTCTGCAGAAAATCAAAATCTCCCTTATCCTCTAGTCACTTTGGTCACAGCTGTGCCATCGAGCCTGTGACATAGCGCTCAGATATTCAGTGGGCCTCACACAATCCAAAAGTGTCCATTGTCCACTAGTGTGAGCAGAAATTCAAAATCTCCCTTATCCTCTAGTCACTTTTGTCACAGCTGTGCCATCGAGCCTGTGACATAGCGCTCAGATATTCAGTGGGCCTCACACAATCCAAAAGTGTCCAGTGTCCACAAGTGTCTGCAGAAATTCAAAATCTCCCTTATCCTCTAGTCACTTTTGTCACAGCTGTGCCATCAAGCCTGTGACATAGCGCTCAGAAATTCAGTGGGCCTCACACAATCCAAAAGTGTCCATTGTCCACTAGTGTGAGCAGAAATTCAAAATCTCCCTTATCCTCTAGTCACTTTGGTCACTGCTGTGCCATCGAGCCTGTGACATAGCGCTCAGATATTCATTGGGCCTCACACAATCCAAAAGTGTCCATTGTCCACTAGTGTGAGCAGAAATTCAAAATCTCCCTTATCCTCTAGTCACTTTGGTCACAGCTGTGCCATCGAGCCTGTGACATAGCGCTCAGATATTCAGTGGGCCTCACACAATCCAAAAGTGTCCAGTGTCCTCAAGTGTCTGCAGAAATTCAAAATCTCCCTTATCCTCTAGTCACTTTGGTCACAGCTGTGCCATCGAGCCTGTGACATAGCGCTCAGATATTAAGTGGGCCTCACACAATCCAAAAGTGTCCAGTGTCCATAAGTGTCTGCAGAAATTCAAAATCTCCCTTATCCTCTAGTCACTTTGGTCACAGCTGTGCCATCGAGCCTGTGACATAGCGCTCAGATATTCAGTGGGCCTCACACAATCCAAAAGTGTCCAGTGTCCACTAGTGTGTGCAGAAATTCAAAATCTCCCCTGTCCTATAGACACCTTGTACCTTGTTTTACATTACTATATAGTTTGTTGGATTTTGTCTACATTTCTACCAAAAATGAGGAAGGCTGGTGGAAGAGGCCGTGGAATTGGGTGGGGGTTGGCAGCTGGTAATGATGGTGTTGGTGGTGGATCTGATGGTAGCGGCAAGAGCAAAATAGGACCGAATGCAGGAGGTGTTGAGCCTGCGTCATCGTCTGGCTCCACAAGGCTTCGAAGGCTTAGTTTTCTAGGAGTTGGCAAACCACTTTTAAAGCCAGAGCATCAGGAAAAAGTTTTGTCTTACATTGCTGACTCAGCCTCCAGCTCTATCGCCTCCTCTTCTTCAGTTGTAAAAAGTAAAAGCACTGAGTCATCATTGGAGGCTCATGTTCATGAACCACACCTTTCCTTGTGTCCTTCACCCCAACCAAGATTGAAGGATGATGCAGGCCATACTACTGATTACTCCATGGAGCTGTTTTCACATACCATGCCTGGATTATCAAGTGAAATGGTGAATTACCCAGGCCAAGATGAATCTGACATGGAGTGCACTGATGCACAGCCGCTGATGGATGATTCTGCTGGTACATTCACTCAGAGCACTACATTGTCCTCGCAGTGTACAGAGCCAGATTCTGACCCTGATGAGACTCAGGTGCCCCTTCCCGTACACTATACCACCATACACGGTGACACAGAGGAAGGTGCACATGACATAGAAGAGGAGGTGATGGATGACCCAGTTGTTGACCCAGACTGGCATCCATTGGGGGAAGAGGGTGCTGCTTCCAATAGCTCAGATGAGGAGCATCCACAGCAGACATCGACATCGCAGCAGCTGTTATCTGGCAGGCCCGGAGCACTCCAAAGACAGGTTCCAAACATCAAAAGAGTTGCTGGACAGCTTGTCCAGAGGGTCAAAAGATCACAGCGTGCTAGGCCGCAAAATGTCTGCCAAAGTAGGAAGAGTGCAGTGTGGCACTTTTTTGAACAAAATCCTCATGATCAGGCCAAGGTTATCTGTAAGAAGTGCGCAAAGACCTTTAGCCGAGGGAAAAATCTGAAAAATTTGAATACCAGTTGCATGCTTAGACATTTAACCAGCATGCACTTGCAAGCGTGGACACAACACCAAACCTCAAGTGCCACATGTGCAACTGATCACAACGAAGGTAGTCAGCAACGCTACATTGTTTCCCCCACTGTAAGCCCACCGGTTAGCACAGCAGCAAATGTTGAGGTGTCGTTGCAAGGCCACAGCAGTCAGGGAATCCCACTGTTATATCAACGAAAGACTGATTCTAGGCCATCAGAAAGAACAACAACTCCATCACCATCATCAACCCTCTCTCAGTCCGCCCTGTCCACTGCTACTTCCACCATATGCAGCTCTCAAGTCTAGCTCACCCTCCCAGACACTATGAGTAGGTCAAGAAAGTACTCAGTCTCTCATCCGCATACACTGGGTTTGAACGCCCACATTGCCAAACTAATCTCGTTTGAGATGATGCCCTTTCAGATGGTGGAAAGCACAGCTTTCTGCGAACTCATGGCCTATGCAGTACCACGCTATGACCTACCCATTCGCCACGTCTTCTCTCGCAAAGCCATCCCAGCCCTCCACCATCATGTGAAAGACCGCATTGTCCATGCACTCAAGCAGTCAGTGAGCGGAAAGGTGCACCTCACAACTGATGCATGGTCCAGTCGGCATGGCCAGGGCCGTTACGTGTCCATCAGTGCGCACTGGGTTAATGTGGTGGATGCAGGGTCCACAGGGGACAGCGGTGGTGGGACAGTGCTGCCTAGCCCACGGTATAGGAAACAGTTGGCTGTAGGCGTTCGACCCTCCTCCTCCTCCAGAAGCGAAAGCTCGTCCACAGAGCGCAGTCGTGCAAGCACTCCATCTGCAGCTGCCACTGTTGCACACGATGTGTCCCCCTATCGAGCAGCTAGTGGAAAGCGTCAGCAGGCTGTGTTGCAGATGATGTGTTTGGGCGACAGACACACCGCCGAGGTGCTGGCCGAGTACTTGATGCGACAAACTGAGTCATGGCTGGGCAGCGTACATCTTGAGGCAGGCAAGGTAGTTAGTGATAACGGCCGTAATTTTGTGGCAGCCATAGCCCTTTCAAAACTCAGCCACATACATTGCTTGGCTCACACCTTGAACCTGGTGGTGCAGTGCTTCCTCAAAAATTATCCGGAGTTAACAGCCCTGCTCCAGAAGGTGCGAAGACTGTGCGCGCACATCCGCCGGTCGCCTGTACACTCCGTTCGTATGCAGAAGCTGCAGCGATTGCTCCACCTTCCCAACCACCGCCTCATTATCGACATTGCAACAAGGTGGAACTCCACCCTGCACATGGTGGAGCGGCTGTGCGAGCAAAGGCAGGCCATAATGCATTTGTGGGAAGATACACGGCCAGGCACTTTGAGAGCAGATATGGAGTTGACAGGTGTGCAGTGGTCGAAGCTGAAAGACCTCTGTAAAGTCCTTCAGTGTTTTGAGGAATGCACACGGCTGGTAAGCGCAGACGACGCCATCCTAAGCATGAGCATCCCACTTATGCGTCTGCTCATGCAAACTTTGACGCACCTTAAGGAGCAGGCTTCTGCAGCCAATGTTGATGAGGAGGAAGAGGAGGAGGGAATCCTTGATGACATTCAGCCATTGTCTGCTCAGGGACCTCTCCTGGATGAGGTGGAGGAAGAAGAGGAGGACGAGGAGGTGGATGATGGGGATGATTACTTAGGGGAGGAGGATGCATCTCGTGGGGCAAGTGAAAATGTTGGCGTGGCAAGGTCTGGTACAGGGTTTGTGCGTGACTGGAGGGATGTGGATTTGCCAGAAAGTGCTCCTCCAACCAGCACTCGCAGTGCATCATTGACACCGGGAACATTGGCCCACATGTCAGATTGGGCCTTGCAGATCCTAAAAAGGGACCCCCGCATTGCCAAAATGATGAACGATGACGACTACTGGTTGGCCAGCATCCTGGATCCACGCTATAAAGGCAAATTACAAAACATCATGCCACAGGAGAACCTTGACCTAATATTGGCTAATAAACAAGCAACTCTGGTAAATCGGTTGCTTGAGGCATTCCCAGCACACAGCAGCGGTGATGGTTCTCACACGAGCCGTATGGGCCGGGGTCAGCTTGGCAGAGGTGTTCGTGGTGCACACAGCAGAAGTGGCGTTGGAGACAGGGGTTTCATGACAATGTTGTGGACTGATTTTTCAAGTACCGCTCACACAACTGGTAATACTGCATCGATGGAAGTGACAGGAGACAGCAGTTGTCAACTATGGTTACAAACTACTTTTCCTCCCATATCGATGTTCTCCCACACAGGTCATTCCCCTTTGACTATTGGGCCGCTAAACTGGACACCTGGCCTGAATTGGCACAATATGCCTTACAGGAGCTCGCTTGCCCAGCTGCAAGTGTGCTATCGGAAAGAGTCTTCAGTGCAGCTGGATCAATCCTGACAGGAAAAAGGACCCGTCTGTCAACCCAAAATGTGGATGATCTAACCTTCATTAAAATGAACCACGCATGGGTTTCCAAGGATTTTGTCCCACCTTCCCCTGATGACACATAGGGTGACAGAAAAATGGCTTGCTTTGGTCCACCTCTTCCTGGGACTTGACCTATTTCACCTTTTGCATCAGCTGAATGTCCAACATCAACATATGCCACTTTCTAAAACTCCCTAACTGTGCTGCCTCCCCCCCATGTCCGGGGTCACCACCTAGCGCACGACACCGTGTGAGTGCCGTTTCCCTGGACAGGTGGGTAGGCCGACTCTTGGGCGCGGGCACTGGCACAGGGTCCCTCATAGTGCAATCAAGTGTCTCTGACGGTGGTGGTGCACACCCGCCGTCAGACACACCGCCGTACTATGAGGAGCCCAGTGCCAGTACCGACGCCCACGAGTGGGCCCCCCTTGCTTGGGCAGGGCCCCAGCATTTGCAATCTTTACCTCTCCCTGCTCCTCCGCTGTGTAGTCTGGGCCGTCAAATCCATACTGTGCCTGACACCGTTTGAGCCTGCCTCCTGATGTATAGACATATATTTTGAATGTGTACGCTATCCATATATGTTATCTGGGGATACGGTACCCTTTCTAACCTTTGTGCAATCACGTGCAATCCATACTGGGCCTAACACCGTCTGAGCCTGCCTCCTGATGTATAGACATATATTTTGAATGTAATAAAAAAGAAGAAGCGGGCGGCACCGCTGTTACCGTGCTAGGATCCGTGGCTTGCAGCAGGCGGTGAGCTCACATGGAGGATTCCCGGGTGCTTGACCTCATAACAAATCACTTGTGGTTTCCAAAGAAAGAAGGTCGCACTCTGCGAGATAATAGTGAAGATTTATTGACACATAATTACATGTCACGTCGGGGATGTGATAACAAGAGTGTCAAGTGGCTGACAACGGCCGTTTCGCGCTACTCGAGCGCTTCCACGGGTCAAAGTGCAGGGGGAAATGACGGATTCTTAAGCAAATCATGTCATCCAGTCACTCCTCCTACCTCAGCCGCTGTATAACTAACAAGTAAAACAGACAGGTGCTCAGTGCAAACATATAAAAAACACACATATTTCACCGCTGCAGCGGGAACAATAATCTTACATATGAAGACAAATATTACAAGGACTATTGAGTGATTATCAACATAACTAAAGGACCCCTATTATCAAATTAACCCTTCTGGGTAATCTGTTCCAAAGGAAACAGCTTATTAGTATAAATCCGAGAGCTGCATGATACTAAATCCATAGGAAGTGTGTGCTTCCATACATTATGATCTAATCAAGATATATATATGCAATTTTACCATGGCTCTAGCAATTAAAATAAAAAATTACTGACACCTATCTTTTGGCCATTTATGTCACAATGATGATCTAAGCCCATTGTATTGTCCTAGTTAAAACGATTTTAGGGCAAATTATACCGCATGATTCAGAACTAACCAATTAAGGAAATACCTATATATTTTTTTAATTATATTTTTTTATATTTTTTTATGAGATATGTATTACTTAACACCAATAATTTACATTATCCCCTAGATATTTGTCCTTAATTTATAACCTGCCAGTATTTACGGAAAAAGAAATGCATTATTTAAATCAGTTATCACAAAAAAATGGCCAGATCTATTTTATCATTGAAACCTATGGGACCAGTTGCCCGTGTATCCATAATCCATTTGGATTCCCGCTTCAATCATAATTTATGCAAATTCCCCCCTTGTGGGGGTAACATGACTTTTTCAATACCAGCAAAAGAAAGGACACCTGGATCCATCCCATGTACAGTCCTAACATGATCAATAAGACGTGGCACTCCTTTTCCCGTTGTTATCGACTTGAAGTGTTCCCGAAATCGAACATAGAGTGGACGTATTGTCTTTCCTATGTAAAAAAATCGACATGTACAGAAGATGACATAAACCACATGATCGGTCTTACATGTAATTAGACTGGACACTGTATGTCTAACCGCACCTATTTGTAGTATATGGTCAGTGCAATGATATCTACAATAAGGACATTGTCCACATTTATAATTTCCCTTAGGTATTCCTTGATTCAACCATGTATCACGTGGAGTTATTAACCGGTTCTGCACTAGAACATCCCTAATCCTTGTACTACGTTTATTAGAAATAAGTGGTCCTCTTGACACTATATCAAACAGCTCTCTATCTTGTTCCAAAATGTGCCAGTGTTTCCTAATTACCGATCTAATCTGCCGATCCATCGGACCATAACGGAAACAAAAGGTGAATCTCTTTTCCTTCTTACTCTCTTTACTCTGTTGATAAACGACACATCTCCTACTGTCATCCCAATGTGATCTCACTTGTTGAAGTGTGGTGTCCAATAAATGGTCAGGATATCCTCGTTGCCTCAATCTCTCATATAGTTCTCTGGATTGTCGTTCCCGACCCTCCACTGTATTATTCAAACGAAATATTCGCAAAAATTGACTATATGGTACTGAATTAACGGTATGTGTGGGATGATAGCTATCAAACCGCAATATGGAATTGGTGGCTATAGGTTTCCTAAAAACCGAAGTACAAATAGTATCATCTTTGATCTCCAACAGGACATCTAAAAACTCTAATTTAACACCTCCAAATTTATGGGTGAATACCATATTCATTTGGTTCACATCATTGAGATAATTAACAAATTCCACAAATATATCTTGTGTACCGTCCCAAATTATGAACACATCGTCCACATATCTGAGGTATAGTCTAATATGTCTAAAATATTTTTGCATGTTGTAAATATATTTCTCCTCGAAAGCTCCCAAAAACAGATTCGCAAACGAACAAGATACTGGTGTACCCATCGCTGTTCCCACATTTTGACAATACCATTTTGAATCAAAAGTGAAGGCATTGTGTGTTAAAATAAAACTCAATGCATCACAGACAAAATCAATAAAACCTTGTTCTTTCCCTATGGTACCTAATATCTCTCTAATAGTGTCAGCTCCCAATTGTTGAGGAATCCTTGTATACAGACTCTCTACATCTATTGATGTTAGGAAAAAGCCAGGTTGCCAACCAAACTCATGTATTACTTCTAAAAAAGCTTTCGTGTCTCTTATGTAAGACGGGATCTGAGTGAGCAGTGGTCGTAGTAACCAATCTACATATTGTGAAAGTGCCTCCGTCACTGATCCTATCCCAGAAACAATGGGGCGACCTGGAGGACAAGAGAGGGATTTATGTAATTTTGGTACGTGGTACCAGTGAGGACGTGTGGGAAATTCAGGTAATAATTTTTCTGCCTTTTTTTCAGAAATAGTATTTTTTATAACATACTGCCTAAGTAAAGACCTCAAGTCTCTTATATATTTAGGGGTAGGATCTCCCACCAATTTAGTGTATGTTACTGTATCTGATAATTGTCGATGGGCTTCTGCTAAATACATTTCTCTGGGCAAAAAAACAGTATTCCCTCCTTTATCTGATGGTCTCACTACTGTGTCCGTCCAATCTCTGATTTCTCTCATTGCTTGCTTCTCTGCCACTGTTAAATTCGAAGGTGCTATAGGATATACTAATGCCTCTACATCTTTAATGACTAACGTCTCAAATAAACCGATTAGGTTTCCTGGGGAGACAGGGGGCATATATTGGGATGTTACACCCCCTAAGAATGGGGTTTTAATCATTTGTGGAAAATCACCCTCAGGTTCAGTAATGCTCAACAATAATGCAGCGTCTTCATGCACTTCTGCCAAAGTACCTACTCCTGCCATAAATCCCAAAGGACCCACTTCACATTGTACCTCCCCTGATAATGGAGTGTCAGTAGGTGATTTGAATAAAAAATGCTTATGTAGGTGCATCTTCCTAATAGATTTAAACAAATCAATCTTAAATTCTGTCAAATCAAAATTACCTGGTATACAAAAATTAAGACCCTTAGCTAGTAATGAATAATGAGAATCTTGTAACACATGATCGGTTAGATTAATTACTGCATGCAATGATGTGTCCCTTAACGTCTTGGTCTCCATGAGACCTGTTTTCTCTTGCGATTTTGTCCATAAGGTCTTCCTCCTTCCTCTTCTGATCCTCCGCCTAAAGGGATGTGTGATCCAGACGCACCTGCCTCTGCTGATGCTTGCTGATCAGATGGAATCATAGATAAGCTAACACCTTCTCCCATGCTTGAATCAGAATCCGTTGTCAAATAATCTCTCCTAATTGGAGCCTGATTCTGTTTACGATAATGGCGCTTATATTTCCCTTTTCCTGATTGTCCAGTATGTGCATTCATTCGTTGCTTATTCCAGCTGAATATCTGACCATTCAAAAAATCATTTTTATCACGTAAAAATTGTCTCGTTTCCTTAATTTAATCTCTGCCTGCATCGGTAACAATTTACTGTCCATTTTTTTATTCAATGTAAGCCACTGATTATCCGTCAGTCTTGATTTTAACTCTTCTTGTGATTTTGTTAATTCCTCTTTAACTGTATCATAATTGCGCAAATTGGTGGCCAGGACTCATTGCAATAAATCTTGTGAACATTTTAGTAGGATGTTTTCCCATTCCGTACGAAAGGAAGCATCACTCCTAAACTCGGAAATTTCCTTCCACACTCTCAATCCACGGGGTACACGTCCACAATCAATGTAGGACTTCAATGAATTGTTAGTCCAAAATAATTTTGTCTCTCTTTCAGCCAGATTCATCAATTTAAATTCCAAAGCTTTAGTGCTTAATGTCTGCACTTCGTCACATGTTTCACACTCTTTAAAATATTTATCAACATCCTCCCGACCAGCCTGTAAGCTCATTCCCAATGTGGCTGTGTCCGCTTCCATGTCTACCGACATGGTCAAACTGCTATATATGCAACGTCTATATAATCCACTCTTTAGATCCAGTAACAAAGCGTGCTCAGTCCAGAAACCAGTGCTATGGTAATAAAAAAGAAGAAGCGGGCGGCACCGCTGTTACCGTGCTAGGATCCGTGGCTTGCAGCAGGCGGTGAGCTCACATGGAGGATTCCCGGGTGCTTGACCTCATAACAAATCACTTGTGGTTTCCAAAGAAAGAAGGTCGCACTCTGCGAGATAATAGTGAAGATTTATTGACACATAATTACATGTCACGTCGGGGATGTGATAACAAGAGTGTCAAGTGGCTGACAACGGCCGTTTTGCGCTACTCGAGCGCTTCCACGGGTCAAAGTGGATAATCACTCAAGTTATGTTGATAATCACTCAATAGTCCTTGTAATATTTGTCTTTATATGTAAGATTATTGTTCCCGCTGCAGCGGTGTAATATGTGTGTTTTTTACATGTTTGCACTGAGCACCTGTCTGTTTTACTTGTTAGTTATACAGCGGCTGAGGTAGGAGGAGTGACTGGATGACATGATTTGCTTAAGAATCCATCATTTCCCCCTGCACTTTGACCCGTCGAAGCGCTCGAGTAGCGCGAAACGGCCGTTGTCAGCCACTTGACACTCTTGTTATCACATCCCCGACGTGACATGTAATTATGTGTCAATAAATCTTCACTATTATCTCGCAGAGTGCGACCTTCTTTCTTTGGAAACCACAAGTGATTTGTTATGAGGTCAAGCACCCGGGAATCCTCCATGTGAGCTCACCGCCTGCTGCAAGCCACGGATCCTAGCACGGTAACAGCGGTGCCGCCCGCTTCTTCTTTTTTATTACTATAGCACTGGTTTCTGGACTGAGCACGCTTTGTTACTGGATCTAAAGAGTGGATTATATAGACGTTGCATATATAGCAGTTTGACCATGTCGGTAGACATGGAAGCGGACACAGCCACATTGGGAATGAGCTTACAGGCTGGTCGGGAGGATGTTGATAAATATTTTAAAGAGTGTGAAACATGTGACGAAGTGCAGACATTAAGCACTAAAGCTTTGGAATTTAAATTGATGAATCTGGCTGAAAGAGAGACAAAATTATTTTGGACTAACAATTCATTGAAGTCCTACATTGATTGTGGACGTGTACCCCGTGGATTGAGAGTGTGGAAGGAAATTTCCGAGTTTAGGAGTGATGCTTCCTTTCGTACGGAATGGGAAAACATCCTACTAAAATGTTCACAAGATTTATTGCAATGAGTCCTGGCCACCAATTTGCGCAATTATGATACAGTTAAAGAGGAATTAACAAAATCACAAGAAGAGTTAAAATCAAGACTGACGGATAATCAGTGGCTTACATTGAATAAAAAAATGGACAGTAAATTGTTACCGATGCAGGCAGAGATTAAATTAAGGAAACGAGACAATTTTTACGTGATAAAAATGATTTTTTGAATGGTCAGATATTCAGCTGGAATAAGCAACGAATGAATGCACATACTGGACAATCAGGAAAAGGGAAATATAAGCGCCATTATCGTAAACAGAATCAGGCTCCAATTAGGAGAGATTATTTGACAACGGATTCTGATTCAAGCATGGGAGAAGGTGTTAGTTTATCTATGATTCCATCTGATCAGCAAGCATCAGCAGAGGCAGGTGCGTCTGGATCACACATCCCTTTAGGCGGAGGATCAGAAGAGGAAGGAGGAAGACCTTATGGACAAAATCGCAAGAGAAAACAGGTCTCATGGAGACCAAGACGTTAAGGGACACATCATTGCATGCAGTAATTAATCTAACCGATCATGTGTTACAAGATTCTCATTATTCATTACTAGCTAAGGGTCTTAATTTTTGTATACCAGGTAATTTTGATTTGACAGAATTTAAGATTGATTTGTTTAAATCTATTAGGAAGATGCACCTACATAAGCATTTTTTATTCAAATCACCTACTGACACTCCATTATCAGGGGAGGTACAATGTGAAGTGGGTCCTTTGGGATTTATGGCAGGAGTAGGTACTTTGGCAGAAGTGCATGAAGACGCTGCATTATCGTTGAGCATTACTGAACCTGAGGGTGATTTTCCACAAATGATTAAATCCCCATTCTTAGGGGGTGTAACATCCCAATATATGCCCCCTGTCTCCCCAGGAAACCTAATCGATTTATTTGAGACGTTAGTCATTAAAGATGTAGAGGCATTAGTATATCCTATAGCACCTTCGAATTTAACAGTGGCAGAGAAGCAAGCAATGAGAGAAATCAGAGATTGGACGGACACAGTAGTGAGACCATCAGATAAAGGAGGGAATACTGTTTTTTTGCCCAGAGAAATGTATTTAGCAGAAGCCCACCGACAATTATCAGATACAGTAACATACACTAAATTGGTGGGAGATCCTACCCCTAAATATATAAGAGACTTGAGGTCTTTACTTAGGCAGTATGTTATAAAAAATACTATTTCTGAAAAAAAGGCAGAAAAATTATTACCTGAATTTCCCACACGTCCTCACTGGTACCACGTACCAAAATTACATAAATCCCTCTCTTGTCCTCCAGGTCGCCCCATTGTTTCTGGGATAGGATCAGTGACGGAGGCACTTTCACAATATGTAGATTGGTTACTACGACCACTGCTCACTCAGATCCCGTCTTACATAAGAGACACGAAAGCTTTTTTAGAAGTAATACATGAGTTTGGTTGGCAACCTGGCTTTTTCCTAACATCAATAGATGTAGAGAGTCTGTATACAAGGATTCCTCAACAATTGGGAGCTGACACTATTAGAGAGATATTAGGTACCATAGGGAAAGAACAAGGTTTTATTGATTTTGTCTGTGATGCATTGAGTTTTATTTTAACACACAATGCCTTCACTTTTGATTCAAAATGGTATTGTCAAAATGTGGGAACAGCGATGGGTACACCAGTATCTTGTACGTTTGCGAATCTGTTTTTGGGAGCTTTCGAGGAGAAATATATTTACAACATGCAAAAATATTTTAGACATATTAGACTATACCTCAGATATGTGGACGATGTGTTCATAATTTGGGACGGTACACAAGATATATTTGTGGAATTTGTTAATTATCTCAATGATGTGAACCAAATGAATATGGTAATCACCCATAAATTTGGAGGTGTTAAATTAGAGTTTTTAGATGTCCTGTTGGAGATCAAAGATGATACTATTTGTACTTCGGTTTTTAGGAAACCTATAGCCACCAATTCCATATTGTGGTTTGATAGCTATCATCCCACACATACCGTTAATTCAGTACCATATAGTCAATTTTTGCGAATATTTCGTTTGAATAATACAGTGGAGGGTCGGGAACGACAATCCAGAGAACTATATGAGAGATTGAGGCAACGAGGATATCCTGACCATTTATTGGACACCACACTTCAACAAGTGAGATCACATTGGGATGACAGTAGGAGATGTGTCGTTTATCAACAGAGTAAAGAGAGTAAGAAGGAAAAGAGATTCACCTTTTGTTTCCGTTATGGTCCGATGGATCGGCGGATTAGATCGGTAATTAGGAAACACTGGCACATTTTGGAACAAGATAGAGAGCTGTTTGATATAGTGTCAAGAGGACCACTTATTTCTAATAAACGTAGTACAAGGATTAGGGATGTTCTAGTGCAGAACCGGTTAATAACTCCACGTGATACATGGTTGAATCAAGGAATACCTAAGGGAAATTATAAATGTGGACAATGTCCTTATTGTAGATATCATTGCACTGACCATATACTACAAATAGGTGCGGTTAGACATACAGTGTCCAGTCTAATTACATGTAAGACCGATCATGTGGTTTATGTCATCTTCTGTACATGTCGATTTTTTTACATAGGAAAGACAATACGTCCACTCTATGTTCGATTTCGGGAACACTTCAAGTCGATAACAACGGGAAAAGGAGTGCCACGTCTTATTGATCATGTTAGGACTGTACATGGGATGGATCCAGGTGTCTTTTCTATTGCTGGTATTGAAAAAGTCATGTTACCCCCACAAGGGGGGAATTTGAATAAATTATTATTGAAGCGGGAATCCAAATGGATTATGGATACACGGGCAACTGGTCCCATAGGTTTCAATGATAAAATAGATATGGCCATTTTTTTGTGATAACTGATTTAAATAATGCATTTCTTTTTCCGTAAATACTGGCAGGTTATAAATTAAGGACAAATAGACAAATATCTAGGGGATAATGTAAATTATTGGTGTTAAGTAATACATATCTCATAAAAAAATATAAAAAAATATAATTAAAAAAATATATAGGTATTTCCTTAATTGGTTAGTTCTGAATCATGCGGTATAATTTGCCCTAAAATCGTTTTAACAAGGACAATACAATGGGCTTAGATCATCATTGTGACATAAATGGCCAAAAGATAGGTGTCAGTAATTTTTTATTTTAATTGCTGTAGCCATGGTAAAATTGCATATATATATCTTGATTAGATCATAATATATGGAAGCACACACTTCCTATGGATTTAGTATCATGCAGCTCTCGGATTTATACTAATAAGGTGTTTCCTTTGGAACAGATTACCCAGAAGGGTTAATTTGATAATAGGGGTCCTCTAGTTATGTTGATAATCACTCAATAGTCCTTGTAATATTTGTCTTTATATGTAAGATTATTGTTCCCGCTGCAGCGGTGAAATATGTGTGTTTTTTATATGTTTGCACTGAGCACCTGTCTGTTTTACTTGTTAGTTATACAGCGGCTGAGGTAGGAGGAGTGACTGGATGACATGATTTGCTTAAGAATCCGTCATTTCCCCCTGCACTTTGACCCGTGGAAGCGCTCGAGTAGCGCGAAACGGCCGTTGTCAGCCACTTGACACTCTTGTTATCACATCCCCGACGTGACATGTAATTATGTGTCAATAAATCTTCACTATTATCTCGCAGAGTGCGACCTTCTTTCTTTGGAAACCACTATATTTTGAATGTGTACACTATGCTATCCATACATGTTATCCGGGGATACGGTACCCTTTCTAACCTTTGTGCAATCACTTGCAATCCATACTTGGCCTAACACCGTCTGAGCCTACCTCCTGATGTATAGACATATATTTTGAATGTGTACACTATGCTATCCATACATGTTATCTGGGGATAAGGTACCCTTTCTCACCTTTGTGCAATCACGTGTAATCCATACTGGGCGTGAGAAGGGCTGGCGAGCTGTTAAGCAAGCTACAGCACCTGTGGTTTGCACACGTAAGTTTTTCATTTTTTCAGGAATGACGGTTAGGCCTAATTCCGGAACTGCGGTTGACCTGCACTCACTGGGAAATCATTGTTCGCGGGTAATAATTGTAATCAGTGATCCCCATCACTAACGTTGTTCAGCGGGTTATCTGCACCTGTAAGCGACAAACGCTGGCCTTTTCAGTGTAGCGCACATGCAGCAATGGACATGTAAGGGCATGACACACCAGTTATTGGCCAATCTCATGTGCCAGAGCCTCACGTGTCCCTCTAGTAAGCCGGACTCGGACCGCGGGGCATGACGGAGTCTCGTTCGTTAACGGAATTAAGCTTGCAATGTGTGTATCTTTTCTGTAGCTGGCATGGTTGAGGTTGCCCGTGTTGAGTCAAATTACACCGTAGGCTCCACTCCTGGTGGTGCCCTTCTGGACATTCCTTTAAGGTTCAGCTTTGCAACCATACTGCCCACGTAAAACAAACACTTTGCCTTCATGAACGCTGTTTGGAGGGTCATGACTCGTGGGAATAACGCCGCCCAATCAGTTAACCTGCTAGAGAGATCGTTCGTTGCTCCCAAGCATGACATCACACTCCCTAGGAGGAAGGTAATGCCACTGTGGCGACCGTACTCCTGGGGGCGACACAAGTGCACTGATGCCCAGCCACTGCTCGATGAATCTGCTGGTACATTGACCCAGACCACTACATTCCCCTCGCACGCTACACGGCCTGAATCTGACCCTGATGAAACTCAGGTTACCCTTCCCATATACAGTTCCATCTTACACAGTGACAAAGAGGAAGCTGCAGATGAAAGTGCAGGTTCGGCCCACCCGCCATCAGACACACCACCGTACTATCAGGGGCCCTGTGCCAGTGCCGTCGCCAACGTGTGGGCCCCCCCTGCTTGCTCAGGATCACAGCACTTGCAAGGTTGAAATACTGTGCAGTGAGATGGAAGATGGGGACGACGAGGAGTCCAGACTAGTACAGGGATTCCCTAGCGAGGAGACTTATTTGATTGTTTTCAATGTTGGGACAGCAATTTTTGGGGAGCACTATACTCTGGAGAATGATAGATGGGGCCCACCATACACTGGAACATTCCAAAGGTGGACATCAGACACTGGAGCAGCATTTACAGGGCCCATTATACACTAGAGCATTAGAAATGGGGCCCATTATATTTGGAGCATTATTTGGGCCCATAAGACAGTGGAGCTTCATCCATGGGGACCAACATATACTGTAGCATTATGTGGAGCTCATCATATACTGTTTCAAACATTATATGGGACCAATGATTCTGTATGGAGAAATAGATGGGCCTCGTCATGAGATGTAAAAAGTGAAGTATTTTTCATTGTACTATACCGCAATTTCTCTGCCGTATCAGAGCATGATGAGTTGTGGTATGTGTTAAAGGGGCGCTCTTTCGCCCAGGGCACATGAAAACCTGCAGCCAGCCCTCCCCCCCCACAACTTTAGCCAAATAACCCCCATTTTTCAGTGCGTAACTTGTATTATGAAGTTAATTAAGGTTGACAAGCTTAAGTAAGAAGAATTGATGCTTTTGGCATTCAAATGGGCACTGTAGGTGTGTTTCCTGTCCTCCTCTCACTGCCGACTTTTATTCCCCATTGATTTACATTGGGTTTCGTGTTTCGGGACGACCCCGACTTTTCCCTATAATCGGACGATCTTGCTCGACCCGACTTTTGGAAAAGTCGGGTTTCACGAAACGAAACTCGACCCTAAAAAACCAAAATTCGCTCAACTCTACTCACTACGCTAAAAAGCCAACTAGTGGGCCTCGTCAACCACCAGTCTTCCCATCAAGCACAACTACTGCTTTTACCTTCTCCGACATGGTGCAAAGTGTTCTCACACAGGTTTCCGGCAGCAGAAACTCCACTTGTTTACCCTTATTGTCAGGGTGAATGAGAGCCCATCAGCTGTTATGGAAGTAGACATGTCTGATATCTTTGTGTCACCTTGCACAACACAAGTTTCTCAATCCACCTTAGCATCTCAGCCTGCACCTCACGCACAGTACAGAAGTTTGTCCTGTTCACCCTAATCCACCCTCTCTCAGAACAGCATCCAGCCCTTGGTCACATAAAAGAATGATAACTCCTACACATGCCAAAACTAAGTGTTTGTACTCTACCATTTCCAATCTGTTGGCCATGGAAATGTTGCCTTTCCACATAGTGTATACAGACGGTTTCTGAAAGTTGATGACCATAGCAGTCTCCCAGTACCAGTTGCCCAGACAAGCAGTCATTACACCACACTTTCTCAATCCATGCAAACTCTCCACCTGCATCTCTCTCACGGTCCAGCAGTTTGTCCTGTTCACCATACTCCGCCCCCTCAGCACTACAACCATCCCATTGTAGTGCAGTTGTGGTCACATATAAGATTGTTTCCTCCCATGCATGACAAAGCTAAGAGGTTGAACTTCACCATCTCCAATCTTTATGCGACGGAAATGCTACCTTTTGGCCTTGTACCTATAGATGGTTTCCAAAAGCTGATGGCAGTCGCAGTTCCCCAGTACCATTTGCCCAGTCGCAATTACTTTTCTAAGAAAGCTTTGACTGCGCTACACCAGCATGTCGCAGACAACATTACCCATTCCCTGAAAAAAGTCTATATCTACCAGGGTGCAATTCACCTCTGACACTTGGATGTGCAAACATGGGCAGGCGTGTTACATGTCGCTGACAGGGCTTTCGGTGACTATGGTGGCTGTGGGGGCAGGCTGTGAAGGGGCTGCTCCACAAGTCTTGGAATCCCCAATGAATGGGGTTACCTCTATGTCTGACACTGCCTGTTAGGGTCTGCAGATCTCATCAAATATAAATTATTAGAAGGTACAATCGTGACCCAGGTCCACCATGCGGTGATGGAGGAACCGCAGCTAGTAAACAATGGAGGAGGCGTGCGGCAAGCGATCTTGAAAACACACAGGGTTAAAAGTCACCCAGTGTGAACAGACGCTAATTATCCAACTGTGTTAACTGCACAGAAGGGAATACTAAAAGATAAACCTGCCTCTAGACAGAGTGTGCAGCAACAAGCCACACTGAAGAGTATGCCGCTAAGTATGATCTCCTGTTTATTTCACAGGCAACAGCAGTCATCACTAGAGTTGAGCGAAACAGGTCGGCCAGATTCATAAGTCGCCGACTTATGCCAAATTCAGGTTTCGTCGACCGAAACCCGACCACAGCGTGAAGTCTGCCATGCGGTCAGCAAAACGAGCGCCAAAATCGGATTTCTGGGAATGCTTGCACGTGACTTTTTTTGCAGCCAATGAGCAAGGACATACACTGTGCGCAACAAAACACAACAAGAAAACACAAAATGACAAATTTGCAAAAAATACTCTGCAGTAAAAAACATGACAGTAATCAGCAAGTGCTGTATAACAAATACAGGGTATTTAGTCGATACGTTTTTTGCAAAAAATATATACCAAGCCTCTTCACCACGTCATGGTAACCCTTCACGAAGCAGTCCCTATCTAGTGTATTTATAACCTGAACATGTGACCAGTGTCTAAATGAACAGGATACAGACAGGCGCCTCCTAGCATATGGGCTTGTGGTGTAAGACAGCTCATTTATGTGCATGTCACACAGGAGAGGGGTGGGGTCTCCCAAACCATGCTGAGCAAGGAAAAAACGGATTAAAAACATATGTGACATGCACAAGTGTGAACAAGTTGGTCAGACAAACAGCTGCTTGGCAATGGCGGAGTGCAAACTAAACACCAGCGGGTAAACACTGACCCGGTGTGTACAGGAGTGAACTCTGTTACTTCACAGAGTTCGCTGGAACAAATGCCGGAGCCTGTTAACTCCACAGGACTTGGCAAATGGAGGACACAGGGATAGAGTCCCTCTTGACTCACTAGCGTGCGGCAGAGTAACTGCATTGCCAGGAAAACATATAATTACAAACGAGCGTGCAAGTGTGCACAGTGCCGCTCGGGCGGATGCCGCCAATCACCCATGGTTGGGCCAGATAAGCGCACAGTTTGCTCACGGCGCTGCACAGGCGGTGACTGTCACTTGCTGTGGTACGATAGTGCCTCTAAGAGGGCGACACCATCGGACACTAGTGTGTGCTGAGAACTAGGAGCACAGTGGCATGGGCATAGCCACCCATTGGCGCTGACTCAAACTCTGAATCCCTAACCAACATGCGTATCCAAGGGAGGGGAGTTATAATAAGTGATTTACCAGATACATGCATCCATCATCATACACACAAATAACTATTAGAGTCTATACTAGCGCATGACCGAGCGGCCGTGCAAACCTTTAATAGCAGCGTCCTTCCGGGACCTTTCTGTTGGTCCAATCCGAGCTGCTTGAGGACCTGAGCACGTGACCTCCAACCTCCAATGAGAGGTCAACCCATGGGCATGCTCAGTAGGCTGCAAAAAGGACTTAGCTTCTGGAGTTGCTCGCTGCTGGCTAGTGCGGATTGCTAAACCTGAACCAGAGGTGACAGCAGCAAGCAACCTGACAGCACTAGCTTGAGCAAGACGACAGTAACGATGCCTTTGCTGAGCAGCCTCCGATGCGGTGGGTACTGAATGGGAGACCACAGAAGGCAAAGCTGGGGATTCCTGCTGTGCAGAGGTCAGAACCTGACGCCTATTACATTGGATATTTATTTTTGATTGTGATGGCATTCAGACACCTATAATCTATGCAAGGACGGAGTTCCCCACTCTTCTTCTGGATGAAGAAGAACCCGGCTCCAGCAGGAGACACTCACTTCCTAATAAATCCCCTCACCAGATTCTCCTTGACATACTCCGACATCGCCTCAGTCTCCAGAAGGGACAAAGGGTAAACTCGCCCGTGAGGAGGCTTTGGCCCCGGGATGAAGACTTTCGGGAAATCATAGGGATGATGGAGAGGAAGAGTCTTCTCGACATTCTTAGAGAATACATCAGCATACTGCCTGTAGTGCTTGTGAAGTGAGGTTAGATCTGCAGAAACCTCAGATGACCCAAACAGAACTTGGGCCATGAGGCACTGTCCCTTGCATGACCTACTTCATCCTCTTATACTCCCAGTAGCCCAATTAATATGTGGGGAATGGTGACGCAACCAAGGCATACCTAGCAATACCTCATCAATACCCTTGGGAATGACCAGCAAAGAGATTATCTCCTGGTGTTTTGGAGAAAACTTGAGGGTAAGCGGAATGGTCTGATGGGTGATTTTACAGGGTAGCGTAGAACCATTAACTACTTAGATGGTATTGGGTTTAGAGAGCATCACTAGGGGTATTGCGTGCCATTGGGTGAAGGAGGAAGACACAAGTTACCCTGTGCCTCGGAATCCACGTAAGCCTCTGAAGGGAGTGAGGTCGACCCATAGGACAGTGTCACCTTAAATGTTAATTTGGAGGACATGTCCGATGAAGCTGAAATGCCCTCCCCAATAGCCACTTGAGATGGACGCTCTCCCAGACACCTGTTGGTGACATGACCAGCCTGCCCACAAGAAGACAAGTCGGAGGAGGACCTAGAGGATGGGATTTAACCTCCGCCCGATGGCCCACCAGAGGCTCCCCTCGTACATTAGTCCGAGTCGGAGACCCCAAAGGATTGGTAAAATTGGGTGCCAACTGAATCCTTTGTCTACACAGGGCTCGTTCAAACCTTCGTTCGGCACACCGAAGTTTGATACGAGTGGATATAGTTATTAAATCCTCCAGTGTAGTTGGAATCTCCCTAGTGGCCAAAGCGTCATTAATGTGGTCTTCAAGGCCCCTCCAAAACACTGGGATCAAGACCTTATCTGGCCACTCCTGCTCAGAAGCTAACGTCCAAAACCGAATAGCAAACTGGCTGGTCGGAAACGAGCCCTGCGTCAGGGCCAGGAGTTGGAAATCGGCGCCATGGGTAACCTGGGGTCCTAGAAGACTTGTTTTAGGGCGCTCAAAAATTGAGAGGTGCTCCGGACCACCAGATCACTAGGTCCTTACGTTCCCACAATAGCATAGCCCACTCCAATGTCCTGTCTGTCAAAAGGGACACTACAGATCCCACTTTGGCCCATTCAGATGAGAAATGTTAACTCAGTGGCTCCAGCTGGATCGTGCACTGGTTCACGATTCTCCTGTGTACTCAACTTCTCCGTTAACCCTAGCATGCGTATTGGGGACCTTTTCGGCCCTCATGCTTACTTTTTTGCTATTATCTGCAAAATTACTTAAGTTAGAATTTTGAAACTCCAGGTAATCCTCAAGTATGTTGTTGTTGGTAATATACAGTTGTTCATATAATTTTTTTCATAGGCAATTCGGTGTAACAATACTTTTTTGGTGAAAACCACATCTGTACGGATTGTGGACCTTTTAGGCCCCCAAGTATTTTTTATCATGTTTTCAGTAGTGCTTGTTTCTCAAGTTACTTTATTTGTACTCATTAGTGCTGGTGGAGGGGCCAGGGTGTGGATAATGCCATATGAGGATGTCATGTGATTTTTGGAGGCAGAAATAAGGCCATGACATCATCTCAGGTCCTTCTGAACACAGTAATGAGCTGTGTAGAGAGTAATGAGGACAGTATACACTGTGAGCTAACTGTGAAGGACCTGAGATAAGATAAGAACATATTTATCAAAAATTGGACCAAACTTTACAATCCTAGTGCTAATGTTACAGTAGAGGAGCAACTTGTACCATTCAGAGGATGCTGCAAGTTCATACAATACATGCCCAGCAAGCCAGCCAAATATGGAATCAAAATCTTCTGGATGTGTGATTCTGCAAATTATTATGGCATAAATGGCGTAATCTACTGTGGCAAAGAGGTTGGTGCACCAGTACAGAAGGATCTGGGGTCTGAAATTGTCAAAACTCTTGCTGTTCCAATATTCAATTCAGGTAGAAACATTACCATGGACAATTATTTCACCAATGTTGAACTAGGCAATTTTCTGCTTCAAAAAGCTATTACACTTGTTGGTACTATCAAGCCAAACAGATGGGAAATTCCAGAAGCACTGAAACACAATCGTCAGTGAGCACTTTATGAGAGTGTCTTTGGATTCAATAACAAAACGACTTTGGTATCTTACAAAGCGAAGAAGGAGAAATCAGTGATTTTACTCAGTGCCATGCATCATAATTGCAGTATAGCAATGACAGAAAATTAAAACCAGAAATCACCCTGCATTACAATAAAACAAAAGGAGGTGTAGACAAAATGGATGAGATGGTGGGAGAATATTCATGCAAGAGGCAACAAAACGATGGCCTGTAGAACTTTTTTCAAATATGCTTGATGTAGCAGCCCTAAATTCATTCTTCATTTATACAGAAACTCATCCAGAATTCCATGCACAGAGGAAGGACAGGAGACGCCTATTTTTGAAGGACCTTTGTCATGAACTTGTAATGCCTCACATGATACAGCGAAACGACGTGAAAGGCTTGCTGAAGCAAACTAAAGAAGCAATGAAGCAGTGTGGCGTACAGTTTCCGATGATTCCAGGGCCAGGAGAAAGAAAAAGAAAGCGCTGTTCCATGTGTCCAAGAAACTTAGAAAAGAAAACTGAGAGATTTGTAAGGAAAATGTCTGCAAAGAACATTCTTCTGAAAAAATAACTTGTCAAAATTGTTTGGAAGACTAATATAATAGAAAAGAAACATAATAGAAATGTAGCTGCAGCTAGTTTGGTATAGATTTCTATGCGTTTTTGTGCGTTTTTTCATATGTTTGTGTGAAATTTAGAAAAAAAATTTTTTGGTGTTTTCGGTGAAAAATTATAATTAAAATTTTGTTTACTAATCATATTTTATTTAGCAGTTTTAAAATAAACTTGTAAAAGTTATGCAAGTGTGTATTGCACAGCAATGACTCACCGCAATCAGGCAGTGTTAAAATTAATATTCCTTGGATATCTCAGTCATACAGCTCAAGAGTTGTGGACATCTATCCAGGCCGAGTTAAAGTAATGGGTTTCTTCAGTGAACCTGGAGCCAGTGAGGGCCTTTTGTGATAGCGGTGCTAACCTGGTGGCGGTCCTATGCTGGGGTAACCTCATGCACACCTCTTAGATGTCTCACATCCTTAACCTGGTGGTACCGCAATTTTATCCTGGCCTGAATGTGTCATTGCAGAAAGTACGGTCGCTGTGTGCTCACTTCTGACAATCGCACCCGGCAGGTGATCGATTGGCATCACAATAGAGCTCTTTCAACCTACCTGTTATCGGTTGATTTGAGGTGTTTCAAGATGATGGAATTCGATTCTGCCCATGTTGCAATGACAGTGGAAGTAATGACTAGCCCTTTTGCAAAGCCTGGGCCAACACAGTATGAACATGGTGCAAATCACGCTTGTGGAGTAGGCACAAATGAAGGACCTATTATTTCCTCCCTATTAGGCTCCAGATCCCAAAGCATTATAAATGCAAATCTCTGTCTTTATTCTAGGATGAGCCCACCAGCTGTAAGCTGTCTCCGGAGTTAAATGTGCATGTGTAGTGACCTTCAGCACATGTGGCCAAAAGTCATGATCCAGTGGTCACTCTAGACTGAGACTTCCAGATGTGAGAAGGCTCCAGAGATTGAAAAGAGAACTCTGGGGCCTACTCAAGGCAGGAATCCCTGGCCTAGAGTAAACATTGAGCCATAGATGCAATATAACTGAAAAGCTGAAGTCTAGACAGTGGGCATGGAGCAGTGGGGACAACAAGATATAAAAAAATTTAAAAAAAATACATGCTCCCTGCCCTCCATGCCTATTTGCCATCAATACCTATTTAATTAAGTATATATAGTACAGTATATAGAGAATTGGATATGTAGGCTACTATAGTCCGAATTAGCAGATTGATTTGCAGATAATCTATTTTATCTCAAAGTAAATGAAACTCAAGATTTTGAACGCTTCAAGATTCGATTTGCAGTTTGCAAAAAAAAAATTCCATCTCCATTTCTCACATTCCTGAAGCAACAGAGTGGGCTTATGCTCCCACAATGCCCTGCAACTCTGACATCTACGGATTATCATATCGTGTATAGTGGTGATCAATACCGGGGCCATCACAGATCAGCCGTTTCCAGTGGAGCACAGTTTATATTGCAGAATTGTTTTCCCCCTACAGAGTCACTGGGTAAGTCTATCTCTCCTGTAGAGTGTAAGCTCTAATGATCAGCAGGGTCCTCGCTCTCTCCTGTAGAGTGTAAGCTCTTATTGTCAGTGGAGTCCTCTCTCTCCTGTAGAGTGTAAGCTCTTATGATCAGTGGAGTCCTCTCTCTCTCTCCTGTAGAGTGTAAGCTCTTATTGTCAGTGGAGTCCTCTCTCTCCTGTAGAGTGTAAGCTCTTATGGTCAGTGGGGTCCTATCATTCTCCTGTAGAATGGAAGCTTTTATGATCGTTGGGGTCCAATCTCTACTGTAGAGCATAGACTCTAATGGTCAATAGGGTCCTCTCTCTCCTGCACAGTGTAAGTTCTTATGGTCAGTGGGATCCTCTCTCTCCTGTAGAGTATAAGCTCTTATGATCAGCAGAGTCCTCTCTATCTTCTGTAGCGTGTAAGCTCTTATGGTCAGCTGGTCCTCTCTCTCCTGTAGAGTATATACTCTTATGGTCAGCAGGGTCCTATCTTTACAGTTGAATCTAAGCTATTATGGTCAGCGGTGTCCTTTCTCTTCTGTAGAGTATATGCTCTTATGGCCAACAGGGGCCTCTCTCTCTTCTAAGGGAGTGAAATTTCTTATGGTCAGTATCATCCATTCTCTATCTATTTCTCTTTCTTATAGTGTTTAAGTTATTTTGGTTAGCAGGGTTCTCGCTGTCTCTTTTCTTTCCCCATGTGTATTTTCTGGGCAATTAAGTGTTTTCCAGTTTTGACATTCATGCAAAAAATGTTTATGAAAGACAATTTTGGGAGGGAAAATTTGAGAGAGGCAGCAAATTTGAATGTCAAAAGATCCACATGTTTTTATAGGTAAGAACCCTAAGGTTGAGATCTGCACCTATCACAATCCTATAGAATACTTTGTGCATATGCTATAAATGCTGATCTACTAATGTTCCCTGTGATCAGAATCATATCCTGTTCTCCATTACCTGTGGCTATACCATCATTTGAGTGACAAGTTTGAACTAGAGTTGAGCGACTTTGGTCGGATCGGGTTTCATGAAACAAAATTTGTTTCAGATGAAACTGGTCCAACTAGGGCAAAAAAGTCGGAGTTTCGTCCAAAACCCGACCCCAATGTAAGTCAATGGGAACTAAAAGTTGGCATTGAGCAGATGACATTCATCCACTCAATGCCGACTTTTATTCCCCATTGACTTGCATTGGGGTCGGGTTTCGGACGAAACTCCGACTTTTTTTGCCCTAGTCGGACCAGTTTCATCTGAAACAAATTTTGTTTCATAAACCCGATCCGACCAAAGTCGCTCAACTCTAGTGTGAACCCATTGCCAAACATGTACAGCCTGAATTTCAATCTTTCATATTTTTGTTTGACTGCATTAAAAACTTTCCAATACATTTAAAAAACTCAGCAAATATCTTCTTGATAACCATGTTTGTTGTATTTATGAGTAAAATGAGCAAATTTAGGTATAAAATATCATGGCTTGAAACATTTTTTTCACTATGGTTATTAGATAAGCATATCCATAATTATTTACATGCTTTAACCTGAAAACCAGAGAACATATTAAATTTTAAAAAGTCAACATTCAAAATCCATAAAGTAGACCTTTATTGCAAATTTACGAGATCCAGCACTTAGGAAATATCTCAAGTATGGCCTTCCTAATGTCTTTATTTCTCAGGCTATATATAATAGGGTTGACCAAAGGAGTGAACACCGTATATAGCAGTGATAGGACTTTACTCATGGTGAGTGTTAGGCCTTTTGTTGGAACAACATAAACGCTAAAAATTGTCCAATAGTATATGGAGACCACAGTGAGGTGGGAGCTACAGGTGGAGAAGGCTTTCTGTCTACCGATACTGGATGGGATTTTAAAGATTGTTAAAATTATGTAAGTGTAGGACATAATAATAATTATAGTTGGAACTAGTAATAATGGAAAGCTTAGAAAATACATCTCAATGTGAATAATGAAGGTGTCAGAACAGGCAAGTTCTAGTAACGGGACAATGTCGCAAAATAAATGATCAATGATATTTGGACCACAAAAATCCAGCTCTGCTATTGTAAAGATGTAAATCAAATTGATAGAAAATCCAAACAACCAACAAATTGCCGACAGTATTTCACAACGTCGACTTGTCATTATAGAGATATAATGGAAAGGATTACAGATGGCCACATATCTGTCATAGGACATCACAGCGAGTAGAAGACATTCACATGCTCCCGAGACACAGAAAAAATAAAACTGAATCATGCAACCAAAAAAGGTAATGGACCCCCCATTATTCAGGAGAATGTGGAACATGTAGGGGACAATATCTGTGGGTAACAAGATGTCACTGATGGACAGTTGTGAGATGAAGAAGTACATTGGAGTGTGGAGGTTCTTGCTGGTGGACACCAGGGTGATGATCAGGAGATTCCCACATATTGTCCCACAATAAACCACCAAGAGAAGAAAGAACAAAACATTTCTTGAACAATGACTGACTTGAGATCCTAACATAAAAAACTCAGTTACTGCAGTCAGATTGTTCCCTTGGACGTAGAACATATCATAGTCATGCTGCAATAAACCAAAAATGCTTTAGGATTTATATAAAATATCCAGAAAATTTAGTAAATGGGTTTGAAATAACAGCAATATATTAGAGCATTTTATGAAACGTGCATTCAGATATTTTACATAGATGGAATTATAAACCGCAAACTTTACAACAAAATTATAAATTTTGAAGAAAACTTAGAATCAGCCTAAAATAATGAAGAACATGAACCAAAAGATGAATGTTACATTCTGGAGATCACTTTTATATTTTTTGAAAGTTGATTTATATATATATATTAGACACAAAATGTTCCTCAACATATTCCAGACATTTTGAAGAGAGTTTTAAGCTCTCCTTGTCATACATTACTACATGGAGGTTTTCTGACCATACTTACATATATTTCTTTGTTATTCATCTTCTACTATTTTTATTGTATTTTTTTTATGTAAGAATTTCCCCCGAATTAAACAACAGTCATGTTATGTGGAGAGAAATCATAGCGGAAATGAGTCTGGACATTTATATAGTAAAATAAAGGTGAGGTACAATTAAGGGTGAATCTTATGAGATTTTTACTATCGTCCCATGAGTCTCAATTATTTCACTCAATTATATAATTTCAATACCTACTAAAGGTTTTCCAACAAAATTCAGACCAAAGAATTATATACAGATGTACAGTACTGTGCAAAAGTCCTAGACAGATGTGGAACAAATCCTGCAAAGCAATAATTCTTTAAAAGTACAAAATGTAACACTATATTAATATCAGTTAGCAAAATGTAATGTGAATGAAGAAAATAGAAATCTAAATCTCATAAAAATTTGATGTGATTGCTAGAGTTGAGCGACTTTTGGTTTTTTAGGGTCACGTTTCGTTTCGTGAAACCCGACTTTTCCAAAAGTCGGGTCAGGCAAGATCGTCCGATTATAGGGAAAAGTCGGGGTCGTCCCGAAACACGAAACCCAATGTAAGTCAATGGGGAATAAAAGTCGGCAGTGAGAGGAGGACAGGAAACACACCTACAGTGCCCATTTGAATGCCAAAAGCATCAATTCTTCTTACTTAAGCTTGTCAACCTTAATTAACTTCATAATACAAGTTACGCACTGAAAAATGGGGGTTATTTGGCTAAAGTTGTGGGGGGGGAGGGCTGGCTGCAGGTTTTCATGTGCCCTGGGCGAAAGAGCGCCCCTTTAACACATAACACAACTCATCATGCTCCGATACGGCAGAGAAATAGCGGTATAGTACAATGAAAAATACCTCACTTTTTACATCTCATGACGAGGCCCATCTATTTCTCCATACAGAATCATTGGTCCCATATAATGTTTGAAACAGTATATGATGAGCTCCACATAATGCTACAGTATATGTTGGTCCCCATGGATGAAGCTCCACTGTCTTATGGGCCCAAATAATGCTCCAAACATAATGGGCCCCATTTCTAATGCTCTAGTGTATAATGGGCCCTGTAAATGCTGCTCCAGTGTCTGATGTCCACCTTTGGAATGTTCCAGTGTATCGTGGGCCCCATCTATCATTCTCCAGAGTATAGTGCTCCCCAAAAATTGCTGTCCCAACATTGAAAACAATCAAATAAGTCTCCTCGCTAGGGAATCCCTGTACTTGTCTGGACTCCTTGTCGTCCCCATCTTCCATCTCACTGCACAGTATTTCAACTTTGCAAGTGCTGTGATCCTGAGCAAGCAGGGGAGGCCCACTCGTTGGCGATGGCACTGGCACAGGGCCCCTGATAGTACGGTGGTGTGTCTGATGGCGGGTGGGCCGAACCTGCACTTTCATCTGCAGCTTCCTCTTTGTCACCGTGTAAGATGGAACTGTATATGGGAAGGGTAACCTGAGTTTCATCAGGGTCAGATTCAGGTCGTGTAGCGTGCGAGGGAAAGGTAGTGGTCTGGGTCAATGTACCAGCAGATTCATCGAGCAGTGGCTGGGCATCAGTGTACTTGTGTCGCCCCCAGGAGTACGGTCGCCACAGTGGCATTACCTTCTTCCTAGGGAGTGTGATGTCATGCTTGGGAGCAACGAAGGATCTCTCTAGCAGGTTAACTGATTGGGCGGCGTTATTCCCACGAGTCATGACCCTCCAAACAGCGTTCATGAAGGCAAAGTGTTTGTTTTATGTGGGCAGTATGGTTGCAAAGCTGAACCTTAAAGGAATGTCCAGAAGGGCACCACCAGGAGTGGAGCCTACGGTTAAATTCGACTCCACCTGGGAAACCTCAACCATGCCAGCTACAGAACAGATGCACACATTGCAAGCTTAATTCCGTTAACGAACGAGACTCCGTCATGCCCCGCGGTCCGAGTCCGGCTTACTAGAGGGACACGTGAGGCTCTGGCACATGAGATTGGCCAATAACTGGTGTGTCATGCCCTTACATGTCCGTGGCTGCATGTGCGCTACATTGAAAAGGCCAGCGTTTGTCGCTTACAGGTGCAGATAACCCGCTGAACAACGTTAGTGATGGGGATCACTGATTACAATTATTACCCGCGAACAATGATTTCCCAGTAAGTGCAGGTCAACCGCAGATCCGGAATTAGGCCTAACCATCATTCCTGAAAAAATGAAAAACTTACGTGTGCAAACCACAGGTGCTGTAGCTTGCTTAACAGCTCGCCAGCCGTTCTCACGCCCAGTATGGATTACACGTGATTGCACAAAGGTGAGAAAGGGTACCGTATCCCCAGACAACATGTATGGATAGCGTACACATTCAAAATATATGTCTCAGGAGGCAGGCTCAGACGGTGTTAGGCCCAGTATGGATTGCACGTGATTGCACAAAGGTTAGAAAGGGTATCAAATCCCCAGATAACATGTATGGATAGCGTACACATTCAAAATATATGTCTCAGGAGGCAGGCTCAGACGGTGTCAGGCCCAGTATGGATTGCACGTGATTGCACAAAGGTTAGAAAGGTTACCGTATCCCCAGATAACATGTATGGATAGCGTACACATTCAAAATATATGTCTCAGGAGGCAGGCTCAGACGGTGTCAGGCCCAGTATGGATTGCACGTGATTGCACAAAGGTTAGAAAGGGTACCGTTTCCCCAGATAACATGTATGGATAGCGTACACATTCAAAATATATGTCTCAGGAGGCAGGCTCAGACGGTGTCAGGCCCAGTATGGATTGCACGTGATTGCACAAAGGTTAGAAAGGGTACCGTATCCCCAGATAACATGTATGGATAGCGTACACATTCAAAATATATGTCTCAGGAGGCAGGCTCAGACGGTGTCAGGCCCAGTATGGATTGCACGTGATTGCACAAAGGTTAGAAAGTGTACCGTATCCCCAGATAACATGTATGGATAGCGTATACATTCAAAATTTATGTCTCAGGAGGCAGGCTCAGACGGTGTCAGGCCCAGTATGGATTGCACGTGATTGCACAAAGGTTAGAAAGGGTACCGTATCCCCAGATAACATGTATGGATAGCGTACACATTCAAAATATATGTCTCAGGAGGCAGGCTCAGACGGTGTTAGGCCCAGTATGGATTGCACGTGATTGCACAAAGGTTAGAAAGGGTACCGTATCCCCAGATAACATGTATGGATAGCGTACACATTCAAAATATATGTCTCAGGAGGCAGGCTCAGACGGTGTTAGGCCCAGTATGGATTGCACGTGATTGCACAAAGGTTAGAAAGGGTACCGTATCCCCAGATAACATGTATGGATAGCGTACACATTCAAAATATATGTCTCAGGAGGCAGGCTCAGACGGTGTCAGGCCCAGTATGGATTGCACGTGATTGCACAAAGGTTAGAAAGGGTACCGTTTCCCCAGATAACATGTATGGATAGCGTACACATTCAAAATATATGTCTCAGGAGGCAGGCTCAAACGGTGTTAGGCCCAGTATGGATTGCTCGTGATTGCACAAAGGTTAGAAAGGGTACCGTATCCCCAGATAACATGTATGGATAGCGTACACATTCAAAATATATGTCTCAGGAGGCAGGCTCAGACGGTGTCAGGCCCAGTATGGATTGCACGTGATTGCACAAAGGTTAGAAAGGGTACCGTTTCCCCAGATAACATGTATGGATATCATACACATTCAAAATATATGTCTCAGGAGGCAGGCTCAGACGGTGTCAGGCACAGTATGGATTTGACGGCCCAGATTACACAGCGGAGGAGCAGGGAGAGGTAAAGATTGCAAATGCTGGGGCCCTGCCCAAGAAAGGGTGGCCCACTCGTGGGCGTCGGTACTGACACTGGGCCCCTCATAGTACAGCGGTGTGTCTGACGGCGGGTGTGCACCACCACCGTCAGAGACACTTGATTGCACTATGAGGGACCCTGTGCCAGTGCCCGCGCCCAAGAGTCGGCCTACCCACCTGTCCAGGGCAACGGCACTCGCACGGTGTCGTGCGCTAGGTGGTTACCCCGGCCATGGGGGGGGAGGCAGCACAGTTAGGGAGTTTTAGAAAGTGGCATATGTTGATGTTGGACATTCAGCTGATGCAAAAGACGAAATAGGTGAAGTCCCAGGAAGAGGTGGACCAAAGCAAGCCATTTTTCTGTCACCCTGTGTCATCAGGGGAAGGTGGGACAAAATCCTTGGAAACCCATGCGTGGTTCATTTTAATGAAGGTTAGATCATCCACATTTTGGGTTGACAGACGGGTCCTTTTTTCTGTCAGGATTGATCCAGCTGCACTGAAGACTCTTTCCGATAGCACACTTGCAGCTGGGCAAGCGAGCTCCTGTAAGGCATATTGGGCCAATTCAGGTCAGGTGTCCAGTTTAGCGGCCCAATAATCAAAGGGGAATGACCTGTGTGGGAGAACATCGATATGGGAGGAAAAGTAGTTTGTAACCATAGTTGACAACTGCTGTCTCCTGTCACTTTCCATCGATGCAGTATTACCAGTTGTGTGAGCGGTATTTGAAAAATCAGTCCACAACATTGTCATGAAACCCCTGTCTCCAACGCCACTTCTGCTGTGTGCACCACGAACACCTCTGCCAAGCTGCCCCCGGCCCGTACGGCTCGTGTGAGAACCATCACCGCTGCTGTGTGCTGGGAATGCCTCAAGCAACCGATTTACCAGAGTTGCTTGTTTATTAGCCAATATTAGGTCAAGGTTCTCCTGTGGCATGATGTTTTGTAATTTGCCTTTATAGCGTGGATCCAGGATGCTGGCCAACCAGTAGTCGTCATCGTTCATCATTTTGGCAATGCGGGGGTCCCTTTTTAGGATCCGCAAGGCATAATCTGACATGTGGGCCAATGTTCCCGGTGTCAATGATGCACTGCGAGTGCTGGGTGGAGGAGCACTTTCTGGCAAATACACATCCCTCCAGTCACGCACAAACCCTGTACCAGACCTTGCCACGCCAACATTTTCACTTGCCCCACGAGATGCATCCTCCTCCCCTAAGTAATCATCCCCATCATCATCCTCCTCCTCCTCTTCTTCCTCCACCTCGTCCAGGAGAGGTCCCCGAGCAGACAATGGCTGAATGTCATCAAGGATTCCCTCCTCCTCTTACTCCTCATCAACATTGGCTGCAGACGCCTGCTCCTTAAGGTGCGTCAAAGTTTGCATGAGCAGACGCATAAGTGGGATGCTCATGCTTAGGATGGCGTCGTCTGCGCTTACCAGCCGTGTGCATTCCTCAAAACACTGAATGACTTTACAGAGGTCTTTCAGCTTCAACCACTGCACACCTGTCAACTCCATGTCTGCTCTCAAAGTGCCTGGCCGTGTATCCTCCCACAAATGCATTATGGCCTGCCTCTGCTCGCACAGCCGCTCCACCATGTGCAGGGTGGAGTTCCACCTTGTTGCAATGTCGATAATGAGGCGGTGGTTGGGAAGGTGGAGCAATCGCTGCAGCTTCTGCATACGAACGGAGTGTACAGGCGACCGGCGGATGTGCGCGCACAGTCTTCGCACCTTCTGGAGCAGGGCTGTTAACTCCGGATAATTTTTGAGGAAGCACTGCATCACCAGGTTCAAGGTGTGCGCCAAGCAAGGTATGTGGCTGAGTTTTGAAAGGGCTATGGCTGCCACAAAATTACGGCCGTTATCACTAACTACCTTGCCTGCCTCAAGATGTACACTGCCCAGCCATGACTCAGTTTGTCGCTTCAAGTACTCGGCCAGCACCTCGGCGGTGTGTCTGTCGCCCAAACACATCATCTGCAACACAGCCTGCTGACGCTTTCCACTAGCTGCTCGATAGGGGGACACATCGTGTGCAACAGTGGCAGCTGCAGATGGAGTGCTCGTACGACTGCGCTCTGTGGACGAGCTTTCGCTTCTGGACGAGGAGGAGGAGGAGGAGGGTCGAACGCCTACAGCCAACTGTTTCCTATACCGTGGGCTAGGCAGCACTGTCCCACCACCGCTGTCCCCTGTGGACCCTGCATCCACCACATTAACCCAGTGCGCAGTGATGGACACGTAACGGCCCTGGCCATGCCGACTGGACCATGCATCAGTTGTGAGGTGCACCTTTCCGCTCACTGACTGCTTGAGTGCGTGGACAATGCGGTCTTTCACATGATGGTGGAGGGCTGGGATGGCTTTGCGAGAGAAGAAGTGGCGACTGGGTAGGTCATAGCGTGGTGCTGCATAGGCCATGAGTTCGCGGAAAGCTGTGCTTTCCACCAACCGAAAGGGCATCATCTCAAACGAGATTAGTTTGACAATGTGGGCGTTCAAACCCAGTGTACGCGGATGAGAGACTGAGTACTTTCTTGACCTACTCATAGTGTCTGGGAGGGTGAGCTGGACTTGAGAGCTGCATATGGTGGAAGTAGCGGTGGACAGGGCGGACTGAGAGAGGGTTGATGATGGTGATGGAGTTGGTGTTCTTTCTGATGGCCTAGAATCAGTCTTTCGTTAATATAACTGTGGGATTCCCTGACTGCTGTGGCCTTGCAACAACACCTCAACATTTGCTGCTGTGCTAACCGGTGGGCTTACAGTGGGGGAAACAATGTAGCGTTGCTGACTACCTTCGTTGTGATCAGTTGCACATGTGGCACTTGAGGTTTGGTGTTGTGTCCACGCTTGCAAGTGCATGCTGGTTAAATGTCTAAGCATGCAACTGGTATTCAAATTTTTCAGATTTTTCCCTTGGCTAAAGGTCTTTGCGCACTTCTTACAGATAACCTTGGCCTGATCATGAGGATTTTGGTCAAAAAAGTGCCACACTGCACTCTTCCTACTTTGGCAGACATTTTGCGGCCTAGCACGCTGTGATCTTTTGACCCTCTGGACAAGCTGTCCAGCAACTCTTTTGATGTTTGGAACCTGTCTTTGGAGTGCTCCGGGCCTGCCAGATAACAGCTGTTGCGATGTCAATGTCTGCTGTGGATGCTCCTCATCTGAGCTATTGGAAGCAGCACCCTCTTCCCCCAATGGATGCCAATCTGGGTCAACAACTGGGTCATCCATCACCTCCTCTTCTATGTCATGTGCACCTTCCTCTGTGTCACCGTGTATGGTGGTATAGTGTGCGGGAAGGGGCACCTGAGTCTCATCAGGGTCAGAATCTGGCTCTGTACACTGCGAGGACAATGTAGTGCTCTGAGTGAATGTACCAGCAGAATCATCCATCAGCGGCTGTGCATCAGTGCACTCCATGTCAGATTCATCTTGGCCTGGGTAATTCACCATTTCACTTGATAATCCAGGCATGGTATGTGAAAACAGCTCCATGGAGTAATCAGTAGTATGGCCTGCGTCATCCTTCAATCTTGGTTGGGGTGAAGGACACAAGGAAAGGTGTGGTTCATGAACATGAGCCTCCAATGACGACTCAGTGCTTTTACTTTTTACAACTGAAGAAGAGGAGGCGATAGAGCTGGAGGCTGAGTCAGCAATGTAAGACAAAACTTTTTCCTGATGCTATGGCTTTAAAAGCGGTTTGCCAACTCCTAGAAAACTAAGCGTTCGAGGTCTTATGTAGCCAGACGATGACGCAGGGTCAGCACCTCCTGCATTCGGTCCTATTTTGCTCTTGCCACTACCATCAGATCCACCACCAACACCATCATTACCAGCTGCCAACCCCCGCCCAATTCCACAGCCTCTTCCACCAGCCTTCCTCATTTTTGGTAGAAATGTAGACAAAATCCAACAAACTATATAGTATTGTAAAACAAGGTACAAGGTGTCTATAGGACAGGGGAGATTTTGAATTTCTGCAGACACTTGTGGACACTGGACACTTTTGGATTGTGTGAGGCCCACTGATATCTGAGCGCTATGTGACAGGCTCGATGGCACAGCTGTGACCAAAGTGACTAGAGGATAAGGGAGATTTTGAATCTCTGCACACACTTTTGGACACTGGACACTTTTGGATTGTGTGAGGCCCACTGATATCTGAGCGCTATGTGACAGGCTCGATGGCACAGCTGTGACCAAAGTGACTAGAGGATAAGGGAGATTTTGAATCTCTGCACACACTTTTGGACACTGGACACTTTTGGATTGTGTGAGGCCCACTGATATCTGAGCGCTATGTGACAGGCTCGATGGCACAGCTGTGACCAAAGTGACTAGAGGATAAGGGAGATTTTGAATCTCTGCACACACTTTTGGACACTGGACACTTTTGGATTGTGTGAGGCCCACTGATATCTGAGCGCTATGTGACAGGCTCGATGGCACAGCTGTGACCAAAGTGACTAGAGGATAAGGGAGATTTTGAATCTCTGCACACACTTTTGGACACTGGACACTTTTGGATTGTGTGAGGCCCAATGAATATCTGAGCGCTATGTGACAGGCTCGATGGCACAGCTGTGACCAAAGTGACTAGAGGATAAGGGAGATTTTGAATCTCTGCACACACTTTTGGACACTGGACACTTTTGGATTGTGTGAGGCCCACTGATATCTGAGCGCTATGTGACAGGCTCGATGGCACAGCTGTGACCAAAGTGACTAGAGGATAAGGGAGATTTTGAATCTCTGCACAAACTTTTGGACACTGGACACTTTTGGATTGTGTGAGGCCCAATGAATATCTGAGCGCTATGTGACAGGCTCGATGGCACAGCGGTGACCAAAGTGACTAGAGGATAAGGGAGATTTTGAATCTCTGCACACACTTTTGGACACTGGACACTTTTGGATTGTGTGAAGCCCACTGATATATGAGCGCTATGTGACAGGCTCGATGGCACAGCTGTGACCAAAGTGACTAGAGAATAAGGGAGATTTTGAATCTCTGCACACACTTTTGGACACTGGACACTTTTGGATTGTGTGAGGCCCAATGAATATCTGAGCGCTATGTGACAGGCTCGATGGCACAGCTGTGACCAAAGTGACTAGAGGATAAGGGAGATTTTGAATCTCTGCACACACTTTTGGACACTGAACACTCTTGGATTGTGTGAGGCCCAATGAATATCTGAGCGCTATGTGACAGGCTCGATGGCACAGCTGTGACCAAAGTGACTAGAGGATAAGGGAGATTTTGAATCTCTGCACACACTTTTGGACGCTGGACACTTTTGGATTGTGTGAGGCCCACTGATATCTGAGCACTATGTGACAGGCTCGATGGCACAGCTGTGACCAAAGTGACTAGAGGATAAGGGAGATTTTGAATCTCTGCACACACTTTTGGACACTGGACACTTTTGGATTGTGTGAGGCCCAATGAATATCTGAGCGCTATGTGACAGGCTCGATGGCACAGCTGTGACCAAAGTGACTAGAGGATAAGGGAGATTTTGAATCTCTGCACACACTTTTGGACACTGGACACTTTTGGATTGTGTGAGACCCACTGATATCTGAGCGCTATGTGACAGGCTCGATGGCACAGCTGTGACCAAAGTGACTAGAGGATAAGGGAGATTTTGAATCTCTGCACACACTTTTGGACACTGGACACTTTTGGATTGTGTGAGGCCCAATGAATATCTGAGCGCTATGTGACAGGCTCGATGGCACAGCTGTGACCAAAGTGACTAGAGGATAAGGGAGATTTTGAATCTCTGCACACTCTTTTGGACACTGGACACTTTTGGATTGTGTGAGGCCCACTGATATCTGAGCGCTATGTGACATGCTCGATGGCACAGCTGTGACCAAAGTGACTAGAGGATAAGGGAGATTTTGAATCTCTGCACACACTTTTGGACACTGGACACTTTTGTATTGTTTGAGGCCCACTGATGTCTGAGCGCTATGTGACAGGCTCGATGGCACAGCTGTGACCAAAGTGACTAGAGGATAAGGGAGATTTTGAATCTCTGCACACACTTTTGGACACTGGACACTTTTGGATTGTGTGAGGCCCACTGATATCTGAGCGCTATGTGACAGGCTCGATGGCACAGCTGTGACCAAAGTGACTAGAGGATAAGGGAGATTTTGAATCTCTGCACACACTTTTGGACACTGGACACTTTTGGATTGTGTGAGGCCCAATGAATATCTGAGCGCTATGTGACAGGCTCGATGGCACAGCTGTGACCAAAGTGACTAGAGAATAAGGGAGATTTTGAATCTCTGCACACACTTTTGGACACTGGACACTTTTGGATTGTGTGAGGCCCACTGATATCTGAGCGCTATGTCACAGGCTCGATGGCACAGCTGTGACAAAAGGGACTAGAGGATAAGGGAGATTGGATTGCTTTTAAAAAAGCAATTTGCAGAGCAGTGGGTAAACAGCAATGCCAGCCTGTCAGGAAGCCTTAAAAGGCAGCCCAACAACCAACACCACTGATACACCACAATATAGCCTCCCCTTGCACTGCACACACAGTGACTGGTGTGTTGTGCAGGCCAAATTGCTAGCAGCAGAAGCAGTTTTTTTTTCTTCTCAGCAGGACAAAAAAAAAAATTGGGATTGCTTTTAAAAAAGCAGTTTGCGGAGCAGTGGGTAAACAGCAATGCAGGAATGTCAGGAAGCCTTAGAAGGCAGCCCAACAACCAACACCACTGATACACCACTATATAGCCTCCCCTTGCACTGCACACACTGTGACTGGTGTGTTGTGCAGGCCAAATCGCTAACAGCAGAAGCAGTTTTTTTGTCTTCTTCCCTGCCTAACGCTCTCCCTACAGAATCAGCAGCAACCTCTCCCTATACTGAAATCGGCAGAAGTAAGATGGCGGTCGGCGTGCACGCCCTTTTATACCCCCTGTGACGCCCACCAAAGCAAGCCAATCACTTGCATGCCCTTCTGAAAGATGGTGGTGACCCCTGCCTATGTCATCACGTTGCCCACAGTGTCCGTGGATTTTGATTGGCTGAAAAAGAGAGCAAAACAAACTTTTGAAACGCGAATTTGGCGCGTAAGTCGCCGACCTCGTGGCCGACCTCATCCTAGGGTCGGGTTTCGTTTCATGAAACCCGACTTTGCCAAAAGTCGGCGACTTCTGAAATTTTTCGACCCGTTTCGCTCAACTCTAGTGATTGCCCTTTGCCTTCTTTTCTTGGTCACTTGTACACAGTTTTTGAAGGAAATGTTTGTCGTTCCAAACATCTTGGAGATGTAACCACAGATCTTCTGTGGATGAACCTTGTGCAGATCCTTCTAATTATTCAGGTAATCTTAATCAGGAAGCAGATGCTGAGATCAGGGCTCTGTGGTGGGCATATCCTCCTTTCTCAGTCTCCTAGTTTTTCTTTTGAAGATAGATTTAAGTGACATTGGCTGCATGATTTGAGTTATTGCCTGCTGCAGAATAAATTTGAAGCCAATCAGATGCCTCCTTGATTATATCACGTGATGGAAGGTAACAGCTTGGATTCTCTGAGGCCATCAACAAATAGCTTTATTGGGGAATGTAGATGTAGTGATTGGCAAGGAGACTTAGTGCAGCAGATGGAATACACATCATACTTCCTTTTGCAACTAAAAGATGTCCAGCAGTGCCATCAGCTCAAAAATGTAAGCAGTCAGTGGGACTCGGCAACACTAAGAAAAACAAAGTACAATGGGACATCAGGACATAAAAAAATCTAGTCCTTAGACCTTCTTAAAATTAGGAATTAAAATTATAACCTAAGTAGAACAACTCATAGTTTTATTGATCAAAATTAGGCCAAAATGTAGAAGAAATGCATGGAAAATTAAAGACATCAAATTAATCAATAGCTTGGGCAAGTTGAGTCTTATTGTCCAAGTTGATGTGCCTTGTTTATGGGCATTTTTGTACTCTGATGATAAGGTTGATAAATACTTCTGTTTAACTTTTAACATTAGGGACATTCCCATTTTAAAACAAATGCAATAATAATGTACATCTAAAAAACACATAGATCATTTTTACTTACAAATGGAACCAAGCCTTGAATTCAGAATTTGCAGTTACTTGCAAAATCTGCAATTAATTTTTTTAATACTACCCTTGCATTCTGGCATTGTGAAAAGAAGTAACTATTAAAGAGGTGGTTCAAAACTAAATTTGATTGAAACCCTACTTCCAACAGGTGGCGATAGTACTTTTCCTCTCCGAAGAGGCAATTTGCATATGCAATCTTAAATGTCAGTTTACCTAATACAAGAATCTAATTGCTTTTCTAATATGCTTTAATTGCAAAGTCCCTACTGCTCCTTATCTACTCTTTCTAGCAGCTTCATTTTATTTGTATTTTATGCTATTGAATTAAATGGAAAGACATTTAAGTTTAAAATCAGCTTTCATTTCTGATCACCCCTATTTCTGGTTGTTACTTGCTATTACTAAGTGCTCGTTAGTATAGTGGCGAGTATCCCCGCATGTCACGTGGGAGACCAGGGTTCAATTTTCTGATGGAGAGTGTTAGGCATCGGGTTCCTGCCTCTGCACAGGAGGAAGCCTGAGCCTTGCCTTATGCGGTCTCCCATTCCTCCGGCCACAGAGGAGACTGCTCAACAGAGACATCAATCCCAGCGCCTTGCTCAGGCTAGTACTGTCGGTTCGGTTGCTGCTGCCACCTCTGGTTCAGCTATAGATACTCATGTTAGCCAGCAGCTAGCAGCTCCGGGGACTACGTTCTTCTTTCAGTCCACTGAGCTTGCCCGTGGGACGACCTCTCATTGAAGCTCGGAGGTCACACGCTCAGGTCCTGCTGCTGCTCCTCCGATTGGACCATTAGGAAGGTCTCGGAAGGCTGTGGCTATAAAAACCTTGCAGGGCCACCCGGCCATGCGCTAATATAGATAGACTTATGTACTTGTGTGTGAGATGATGGATGCATGCATCTGGTGATTGACTCATTATGATCCCCTCCCTTGGTTGTGCATGTTTTAGGGTTATCTGAGTTAGAGTCAGTGCCTTGTAGTGGCATAGTCTAGCGCCACAGTGCATTCAATCTCTATACAAGAGTTAGCGTCATTGTGCCATTCTACCTAAGGCACTACGGTACCGCGTGTACAGCGGCATCCGTCAGAGCGGCGCCATGCACGTCTTATGCACTTTCCAGACCAGAGTTAGGCTGCTTAGTGGTGTCCACCAGAGCTGCGCTGTACGCACTTAGTGCGGTAAGCAACTGTCTGCTTCATCCTGTGACTGTTAAAAGGGCACAGCATTCCATAAGGGTCTGCCCCTGGCACCGCAGTGGCAGCTCTGTGCACGAGTGGGTCTAGAGGGACTCTATCCTTGTGCCTTGGGGGCCTGCTTCCTGTGACATCACACTAGCGCTTTTCTGGCCATAGTTTGTGAGGCATAACAGGTTACAGATTCTACGCGTGCTAGGGTAGACTCTGTGAAGTAACAGAGTCCGCCTCAGTACACACCGGGTGACTTTAACCCGTGTGCGTTTGGCTATTCTCTACCATATACTGTCCGTTATTATCTAGCAGAAGTTAGCACCTCTGCACAGTGGACCCCGGATTGCAAATGCACCTAGTCTCTACGTTTATTTAATTAGGTGTGTTCCGCCAGTCCCTAACAGGGAGGCTTCTTCACACAGAGACTGGACAGACATATGTAGAGATGGTTTAGTGACTTGTGCATTCAGCAGGGGGTTGGACACGATGACCCCGAAGGTCCCATCAAACTCTAACATTCCGTGACTCTATGTTGCAGTATACTACAGATATATTATTATATTATTTCACTGTCACACACTGCATGGGGATAAGTGAGACGCTACAACAGATCACTGGAATCTTACTATTTAAGTTGAGCGAAACGGGTCGAAAAATTTCAAAAGTCGCCGACTTTTGGCAAAGTCGGGTTTCATGAAACGAAACCCGACCCTAGGATGAGGTCGGCCACGAGGTCGGCGACTTACGCGCCAAAGTCGCGTTTCAAAAGTTTGTTTTGCGCTCTTTTTCAGCCAATCAGGATCCACGGACACTGTGGGCAACGTGATGACATAGGCAGGGGTCACCACCATCTTTCAGAAGGGCATGCAAGTGATTGGCTTGCTTTGGTGGGCGTCACAGGGGGTATAAAAGGGCGTTCACGCCGACCGCCATCTTACTTCTGCCGATCTCAGTATAGGGAGAGGTTGCTGCTGATTCTGTAGGGAGAGTGTTAGGCAAAGAAGAAGACAAAAAAACTGCTTCTGCTGCTAGCGATTTGGCCTGCACAACACACCAGTCACTGTGTGTGCAGTGCAAGGGGAGGCTATATAGTGGTGTATCAGTGGTGTTGGTTGTTGGGCTGCCTTCTAAGGCTTCCTGACATTCCTGCATTGCTGTTTACCCACTGCTCCGCAAACTGCTTTTTTAAAAGCAATCCCAATTTTTTTTTTTTGTCCTGCTGAGAAGAAAAAAAAACTGCTTCTGCTGCTAGCAATTTGGCCAGCACAACACACCAGTCACTGTGTGTGCAGTGCAAGGGGAGGCTATATTGTGGTGTATCAGTGGTGTTGGTTGTTGGGCTGCCTTTTAAGGCTTCCTGACAGGCTGGCATTGCTGTTTACCCACTGCTCCGCAAACTGCTTTTTTAAAAGCAATCCAATCTCCCTTATCCTCTAGTCACTTTTGTCACAGCTGTGCCATCGAGCCTGTCACATAGCGCTCAGATATTCATTGGGCCTCACACAATCCAAAAGTGTCCAGTGTCCAAAAGTGTGTGCAGAGATTCAAAATCTCCCTTATCCTCTAGTCACTTTGGTCACAGCTGTGCCATTGAGCCTGTCACATAGCGCTCAGATATTGATTGGGCCTCACACAATCCAAAAGTGTCCAGTGTCCAAAAGTGTGTGCAGAGATTCAAAATCTCCCTTATCCTCTAGTCACTTTGGTCACAGCTGTGCCATCGAGCCTGTCACATAGCGCTCAGATATCAGTGGGCCTCACACAATCCAAAAGTGTCCAGTGTCCAAAAGTGTGTGCAGAGATTCAAAATCTCCCTTATCCTCTTGTCACTTTGGTCACAGCTGTGCTATCGAGCCTGTGACATAGCGCTCAGATATTCATTGGGCCTCACACAATCCAAAAGTGTCCAGTGTCTAAAAGTGTGTGCAGAGATTCAAAATCTCCCTTATCCTCTAGTCACTTTGGTCACAGCTGTGCCATCGAGCCTGTCACATAGCGCTCAGATATTCATTGGGCCTCACACAATCCAAAAGTGTCCAGTGTCCAAACGTGTGTGCAGAGATTCAAAATCTCCCTTATCCTCTAGTCACTTTGGTCACAGCTGTTCCATCGAACCTGTCACATAGCGCTCAGATATTCATTGGGCCTCACACAATCCAAAAGTGTCCAGTGTCTAAAAGTGTGTGCAGAGATTCAAAATCTCCCTTATCCTCTAGTCACTTTGGTCACAGCTGTGCCATCGAGCCTGTCACATAGCGCTCAGATATTCATTGGGCCTCACACAATCCAAAAGTGTCCAGTGTCTAAAAGTGTGTGCAGAGATTCAAAATCTCCATTATCCTCTAGTCACTTTGGTCACAGCTGTGCCATCGAGCCTGTCACATAGCGCTCAGATATCAGTGGGCCTCACACAATCCAAAAGTGTCCAGTGTCCAAAAGTGTGTGCAGAGATTCAAAATCTCCCTTATCCTCTAGTCACTTTGGTCACACCTGTGCCATCGAGCCTGTCACATAGCGCTCAGATATTCATTGGGCCTCACACAATCCAAAAGTGTCCAGTGTCCAAAAGTGTGTGCAGAGATTCAAAATCTCCCTTATCCTCTAGTCACTTTGGTCACAGCTGTTCCATCGAACCTGTCACATAGCGCTCAGATATTCATTGGGCCTCACACAATCCAAAAGTGTCCAGTGTCTAAAAGTGTGTGCAGAGATTCAAAATCTCCCTTATCCTCTAGTCACTTTGGTCACAGCTGTGCCATCGAGCCTGTCACATAGCGCTCAGATATTCATTGAGCCTCACACAATCCAAAAGTGTCCAGTGTCTAAAAGTGTGTGCAGAGATTCAAAATCTCCATTATCCTCTAGTCACTTTGGTCACAGCTGTGCCATCGAGCCTGTCACATAGCGCTCAGATATCAGTGGGCCTCACACAATCCAAAAGTGTCCAGTGTCCAAAAGTGTGTGCAGAGATTCAAAATCTCCCTTATCCTCTAGTCACTTTGGTCACACCTGTGCCATCGAGCCTGTCACATAGCGCTCAGATATTCATTGGGCCTCACACAATCCAAAAGTGTCCAGTGTCCAAAAGTGTGTGCAGAGATTCAAAATCTCCCTTATCCTCTAGTCACTTTGGTCACAGCTGTGCCATCGAGCCTGTCACATAGCGCTCAGATATTCATTGGGCCTCACACAATCCAAAAGTGTCCAGTGTCTAAAAGTGTGTGCAGAGATTCAAAATCTCCCTTATCCTCTAGTCACTTTGGTCACAGCTGTGCCATCGAGCCTGTCACATAGCGCTCAGATATTCATTGGGCCTCACACAATCCAAAAGTGTCCAGTGTCCAAAAGTGTGTGCAGAGATTCAAAATCTCCCTTATCCTCTAGTCACTTTGGTCACAGCTGTGCCATCGAGCCTGTCACATAGCGCTCAGATATTCATTGGGCCTCACACAATCCAAAAGTGTCCAGTGTCTAAAAGTGTGTGCAGAGATTCAAAATCTCCCTTATCCTCTAGTCACTTTGGTCACAGCTGTGCCATCGAGCCTGTCACATAGCGCTCATATATTCATTGGGCCTCACACAGTCCAAAAGTGTCCAGTGTCTAAAAGTGTGTGCAGAGATTCAAAATCTCCCTTATACTCTAGTCACTTTGGTCACAGCTGTGCCATCGAGCCTGTCACATAGCGCTCAGATATTCATTGGGCCTCACACAATCCAAAAGTGTCCAGTGTCTAAAAGTGTGTGCAGAGATTCAAAATCTCCCTTATCCTCTAGTCACTTTGGTCACAGCTGTGCCATCGAGCCTGTCACATAGCGCTCAGATATTCATTGGGCCTCACACAATCCAAAAGTGTCCAGTGTCCAAAAGTGTGTGCAGAGATTCAAAATCTCCCTTATCCTCTAGTCCCTTTGGTCACAGCTGTGCCATCGAGCCTGTGACATAGCGCTCAGATATCAGTGGGCCTCACACAATCCAAAAGTGTCCAGTGTCCAAAAGTGTGTGTAGAGATTCAAAATCTCCCTTATACTCTAGTCACTTTGGTCACAGCAGCTGTGCCATCGAGCCTGTCACATAGCTCTCAGATATTCATTGGGCCTCACACAATCCAAAAGTGTCCAGTGTCCAAAAGTGTGTGCAGAGATTCAAAATCTCCCTTATCCTCTAGTCACTTTGGTCACAGCTGTGCCATCGAGCCTGTGACATAGCGCTCAGATATCAGTGGGCCTCACACAATCCAAAAGTGTCCAGTGTACACAAGTGTCTGCAGAAATTCAAAATTTCCCCTGTCCTATAGACACCTTGTACCTTGTTTTACATTACTATATAGTTTGTTGGATTTTGTCTACATTTCTACCAAAAATGAGGAAGGCTGGTGGAAGAGGCCGTGGAATTGGGCGGGGGTTGGCAGCTGGTAATGATGGTGTTGGTGGTGGATCTGATGGTAGTGGCAAGAGCAAAATAGGACCGAATGCAGGAGGTGCTGACCCTGCGTCATCGTCTGGCTACATAAGACCTCGAACGCTTAGTTTTCTAGGAGTTGGCAAACCGCTTTTAAAGCCAGAGCATCAGGAAAAAGTTTTGTCTTACATTGCTGACTCAGCCTCCAGCTCTATCGCCTCCTCTTCTTCAGTTGTAAAAAGTAAAAGCACTGAGTCGTCATTGGAGGCTCATGTTCATGAACCACACCTTTCCTTGTGTCCTTCACCCCAACCAAGATTGAAGGATGACGCAGGCCATACTACTGATTATTCCATGGAGCTGTTTTCACATACCATGCCTGGATTATCAAGTGAAATGGTGAATTACCCAGGCCAAGATGAATCTGACATGGAGTGCACTGATGCACAGCCGCTGATGGATGATTCTGCTGGTACATTCACTCAGAGCACTACATTGTCCTCGCAGTGTACAGAGCCAGATTCTGACCCTGATGAGACTCAGGTGCCCCTTCCCGCACACTATACCACCATACACGGTGACACAGAGGAAGGTGCACATGACATTGAAGAGGAGGTGATGGATGACCCAGTTGTTGACCCAGATTGGCATCCATTGGGGGAAGAGGGTGCTGCTTCCAATAGCTCAGATGAGGAGCATCCACAGCAGACATCGACATCGCAACAGCTGCTATCTGGCAGGCCCGGAGCACTCCAAAGACATTTTCCAAACATCAAAAGAGTTGCTGGACAGCTTGTCCAGAGGGTCAAAAGATCACAGTGTGCTAGGCCGCAAAATGTCTGCCAAAGTAGGAAGAGTGCAGTGTGGCACTTTTTTGACCAAAACTCTCATGATCAGGCCAAGTTTATCTGTAAGAAGTGCGCAAAGACCTTTAGCCGAGGGAAAAATCTGAAAAATTGGAATACCAGTTGCATGCTTAGACATTTAACCAGCATGCACTTGCAAGCGTGGACACAACACCAAACCTCAAGTGCCACATGTGCAACTGATCACAACGAAGGTAGTCAGCAACGCTACATTGTTTCCCCCACTGTAAGCCCACCGGTTAGCACAGCAGCAAATGTTGAGGTGTCGTTGCAAGGCCACAGCAGTCAGGGAATCCCACTGTTATATCAACGAAAGACTGATTCTAGGCCATCAGAAAGAACACCAACTCCATCACCATCATCAACCCTCTCTCAGTCCGCCCTGTCCACCGCTACTTCCGCCATATGCAGCTCTCAAGTCCAGCTCACCCTCCCAGACACTATGAGTAGGTCAAGAAAGTACTCAGTCTCTCATCCGCGTACACTGGGTTTGAACGCCCACATTGCCAAACTAATCTCGTTTGAGATGATGCCCTTTCGGTTGGTGGAAAGTGCAGCTTTCCGCGAACTCATGGCCTATGCAGTACTACGCTATGACCTACCCAGTCGCCACTTCTTCTCTCGCAAAGCCATCCCAGCCCTCCACCATCATATGAAAGACCGCATTGTCCATGCACTCAAGCAGTCAGTGAGCGGAAAGGTGCACCTCACAACTGATGCATGGTTCAGTCGGCATGGCCAGGGCCGTTACGTGTCCATCACTGCGCACTGGGTTAATGTGGTGGATGCAGGTTCCACAGGGGACAGCGGTGGTGGGACAGTGCTGCCTAGCCCACGGTATAGGAAACAGTTGGCTGTAGGCGTTCGACCCTCCTCCTCCTCCTCCAGAAGCGAAAGCTCGTCCACAGAGCACAGTCGTACAAGCACTCCATCTGCAGCTGCCACTGTTGCACACGAGGTCTCCCCCTATCGAGCAGCTAGTGGAAAGCGTCAGCAGGCTGTGTTGCAGATGATGTGTTTGGCCGACAGACACACCGCCGAGGTGCTGGCCGAGTACTTTCAGCGACAAACTGAGTCATGGCTGGGCAGTGTACATCTTGAGGCAGGCAAGGTAGTTAGTGATAACGGCCATAATTTTGTGGCAGCCATAGCCCTTTCAAAACTCAGCCACATACCTTGCTTGGCTCACACCTTGAACCTGGTGGTGCAGTGCTTCCTCAAAAATTAATCGGAGTTAACAGCCCTGCTCCAGAAGGTGCGAAGACTGTGCGCGCACATCCGCCGGTCGCCTGTACACTCCGTTCGTATGCAGAAGCTGCAGCGATTGCTCCACCTTCCCAACCACCGCCTCATTATCGACATTGCAACAAGGTGGAACTCCACCCTGCACATGGTGGAGCGGCTGTGCGAGCAGAGGCAGGCCATAATGCATTTGTGGGAGGATACACGGCCAGGCACTTTGAGAGCAGACATGGAGTTGACAGGTGTGCAGTGGTCGAAGCTGAAAGACCTCTGTAAAGTCCTTCAGTGTTTTGAGGAATGCACACGGCTGGTAAGCGCAGACGACGCCATCCTAAGCATGAGCATCCCACTTATGCGTCTGCTCATGCAAACTTTGACGCACCTTAAGGAGCAGGCGTCTGCAGCCAATGTTGATGAGGAGGAAGAGGAGGAGGGAATCCTTGATGACATTCAGCCATTGTCTGCTCAGGGACCTCTTCTGGACAAGGTGGAAGAAGAAGAGGAGGAGGAGGATGATGATGGGGATGATTTCTTAGGGGAGGAGGATGCATCTCGTGGGGCAAGTGAAAATGTTTTGCGTGGCAAGGTCTGGTACAGGGTTTGTGCGTGACTGGAGGGATGTGGATTTGCCAGAAAGTGCTCCTCCAACCAGCACTCGCAGTGCATCATTGACACCGGGAACATTGGCCCACATGTCAGATTATGCCTTGCAGATCCTAAAAAGGGACCCCCGCATTGCCAAAATGATGAACGATGACGACTACTGGTTGGCCAGCATCCTGGATCCACGCTATAAAGGCAAATTACAAAACATCATGCCACAGGAGAACCTTGACCTAATATTGGCTAATAAACAAGCAACTCTGGTAAATCGGTTGTTTGAGGCATTCCCAGCACACAGCAGCGGTGATGGTTCTCACACGAGCCGTACGGGCCGGGGGCAGCTTGGCAGAGGTGCTCGTGGTGCACACAGCAGAAGTGGCATTGGAGACAGGGGTTTCATGACAATGTTGTGGACTGATTTTTCAAATACCGCTCACACAACTGGTAATACTGCATCGATGGAAAGTGACAGGAGACAGCAGTTGTCAACTATGGTTACAAACTACTTTTCCTCCCATATCGATGTTCTCCCACACAGGTCATTCCCCTTTGACTATTGGGCCGCTAAACTGGACACCTGGCCTGAATTGGCCCAATATGCCTTACAGGAGCTCTCTTGCCCAGCTGCAAGTGTGCTATCGGAAAGAGTCTTCAGTGCAGCTGGATCAATCCTGACAGAAAAAAGGACCCGTCTGTCAACCCAAAATGTGGATGATCTAACCTTCATTAAAATGAACCACGCATGGGTTTCCAAGGATTTTGTCCCACCTTCCCCTGATGACACATAGGGTGACAGAAAAATGGCTTGCTTTGGTCCACCTCTTCCTGGGACTTCACCTATTTCGCCTTTTGCATCAGCTGAATGTCCAACATCAACATATGCCACTTTCTAAAACTCCCTAACTGTGCTGCCTCCCCCCCCATGGCCAGGGTCACCACCTAGCGCACGACACCGTGCGAGTGCCGTTGCCCTGGACAGGTGGGTAGGCCGACTCTTGGGCGCGGGCACTGGCACAGGGTCCCTCATAGTGCAATCAAGTGTCTCTGACGGTGGTGGTGCACACCCGCCGTCAGACACACCGCTGTACTATGAGGGGCCCAGTGCCAGTACCGACGCCCACGAGTGGGCCCCCCTTGCTTGGGCATTTGCAATCTTTACCTCTCCCTGCTCCTCCGCTGTGTAATCTGGGCCGTCAAATCCATACTGTGCCTGACACCGTCTGAGCCTGCCTCCTGATGTATAGACATATATTTTGAATGTGTACGCTATCCATACATGTTATCCGGGGAAACGGTACCCTTTCTAGCCTTTGTGCAATCACGTGCAATCCATACTGGGCCTAACACCGTCTGAGCCTGCCTCCTGATGTATAGACATATATTTTGAATGTGTACGCTATCCATACATGTTATCCGGGGATACGGTACCCTTTCTAACCTTTGTGCAATCACGTGCAATCCATACTGGGCCTAACACCGTCTGAGCCTGCCTCCTGAGACATATATTTTGAATGTGTACGCTATCCATACATGTTATCCGGGGAAACGGTACCCTTTCTAACCTTTTTGCAATCACGTGCAATCCATACTGGGCCTAACACCGTCTGAGCCTGCCTCCTGAGACATATATTTTGAATGTGTACGCTATCCATACATGTTATCCGGGGAAACGGTACCCTTTCTAACCTTTGTGCAATCACGTGCAATCCATACTGGGCGTGAGAACGGCTGGCGAGCTGTTAAGCAAGCTACAGCACCTGTGGTTTGCACACGTAAGTTTTTCATTTTTTCAGGAATGACGGTTAGGCCTAATTCCGGAACTGCAGTTCACCTGCACTTACTGGGAAATCATTGTTCGCGGGTAATAATTGTAATCAGTGATCCTCATCACTAACATTGTTCAGCGGGTTATCTGCACCTGTAAGCGACAAATGCTGGCCTTTTCAGTGTAGCGCACATGCAGCCACGGACATGTAAGGGCATGACACACCAGTTATTGGCCAATCTCATGTGCCAGAGCCTCACGTGTCCCTCTAGTAAGCCGGACTCAGACCGCGGGGCATGACGGAGTCTCGTTCGTTAACGGAATTAAGCTTGCAATGTGTGCATCTGTTCTGTAGCTGGCATGGTTGAGGTTTCCTAGGTGGAGTCGAATTTAAACGTAGGCTCCACTCCTGGTGGTGCCCTTCTGGACATTCCTTTAAGGTTCAGCTTTGCAACCATACTGCCCACGTAAAACAAACACTTTGCCTTCATGAACGCTGTTTGGAGGGTCATGACTCGTGGGAATAACGCCGCCCAATCAGTTAACCTGCTAGAGAGATCGTTTGTTGCTCCCAAGCATGACATCACACTCCCTAGGAGGAAGGTAATGCCACTGTGGCGACCGTACTCCTGGGGGCGACACAAGTGCACTGATGCCCAGCCACTGCTCGATGAATCTGCTGGTACATTGACCCAGACCACTACATTCCCCTCGCACGCTACACGACCTGAATCTGACCCTGATGAAACTCAGGTTACCCTTCCCATATACAGTTCCATCTTACACGGTGACAAAGAGGAAGCTGCAGATGAAAGTGCAGGTTCGGCCCACCCGCCATCAGACACACCACCGTACTATCAGGGGCCCTGTGCCAGTGCCGTCGCCAATGAGTGGGCCCCCCCCTGCTTGCCCAGGATCACAGCACTTGCAAAGTTGAAATACTGTGCAGTGAGATGGAAGATGGGGACGACGAGGAATCCAGACAAGTACAGGGATTCCCTAGCGAGGAGACTTATTTGATTGTTTTCAATGTTGGGACAGCAATTTTTGGGGAGCACTATACTCTGGAGAATGATAGATGGGGCCCACCATACACTGGAACATTCCAAAGGTGGACATCAGACACTGGAGCAGCATTTACAGGGCCCATTATACACTAGAGCATTAGAAATGGGGCCCATTATGTTTGGAGCATTATTTGGGCCCATAAGACAGTGGAGCTTCATCCATGGGGACCAACATATACTGTAGCATTATGTGGAGCTCATCATATACTGTTTCAAACATTATATGGGACCAATGATTCTGTATGGAGAAATAGATGGGCCTCGTCATGAGATGTAAAAAGTGAAGTATTTTTCATTGTACTATACCGCTATTTCTCTGCCGTATCGGAGCATGATGAGTTGTGGTATGTGTTAAAGGGGCGTTCTTTCGCCCAGGGCACATGAAAATCTGCAGCCAGCCCTCCCCTCACAACTTTAGCCAAATAACCCCCATTTTTCAGTGCGTAACTTGTATTATGAAGTTAATTAAGGTTGACAAGCTTAAGTAAGAAGAATTGATGCTTTTGGCATTCAAATGGCCACTGTAGGTGTGTTTCCTGTCCTCCTCTCACTGCCAACTTTTATTCCCCATTGACTTACATTGGGTTTCGTGTTTCGGGACGACCCCGACTTTTCCCTATAATCGGACGATCATGCTCGACCCGACTTTTGGAAAAGTCGGGTTTCACGAAATGAAATGCGACCCTAAAAAAACAAAAGTCGCTCAACTCTACTTACTATTACAGGCTGAGACTATCAGTCCCATTTTTAAGGTGGTACATCAGCACTGCAGTAGTACACCCCGATCACATTAGGCCTTTATCTATGTCTATCCTGTGCGCTCTGAGTTCCTATCCATAGATAGTACAAACATAAAATGGTGTATCTTGGCTGACCTTGGTTTTATACTGCCTGTGATAGCCCCACTGATTAGTTGTGCTATACCAATAGATTAGATTGCTGCCGGGCACTATGAGGGAGACTGTGCTGTCAAGCCCGATGCCATTTACCTTTTTGCAGCTCATCTTGAATGGGATCACAAATTGTTCAAATTTGCAGTCTATTTCAAGAAATTTGACTGATAATTCACACTGTAGGAGAAAGAAGCGCTAAATAGGGTCTTATCTGATGGATATGTTCGGAATAGCAGTCAGATTGCACTCACTTGATTTATGAGAATTAGAGGCACATAGAATCATCTACCAGCAGATCCACAGGTCAAACTAGTGACCATAACTGTAGATAAATTACTGGAGATTTAGTGGAATAATTTCCTGCCCTGCCATATAAGAAAAAGGAGCAAACAATTCATAAAAAGGTTGATGGTTTGCAGAACATGTAAACAGATGACAACAATAAAACCGTGATAATACCCTGAATTATAACATTAAACAATGTGTCAACTGTAATTCATCTAATATTGTATTCTAATTTACTGAGATAATGACTTTTGGGTTTTCATTGGCTGTAAGCCATAATCATCAAGATTACCAGAAATAAACACATGAAATAGATCACTCTGTAATGACTCTATAGAATATATAAGCAAAGATTTACTTCTTGTCACAGGCGTTGGCTGATGGCAGTACTACTCACATCAACCTATGCCTGCTGCATCTGATGACCTCTGCTTTGACAGCAAGCATGACAAAACTGATAGTTGTGGGCTGCATTTTTATCAGCTGTCATCTTTATCATGGCTGGTTATCAAGAATAAAGGGGTCCTCAAGTTATTTTTTATATTAGTTAAATAAATAATTTAAAAAAACAGCATGGCGTCACCGCTATTTTTCACAACCAGGCATGCTAAATCAGACAGCTGGAGCTGCTGTTCTCAGGCCATAGATATTGGCCCTCCAGCCTAAAAATAGCAGCTGCAGCCACCCCATAAATAGGTGCAACTATTAGATACAATAATTCTGGTGCTTTGCCCGGTGTAGGACATATTCACTTTGGACAGGTGAGGGATATAATTGTTTTTATTCATTTATTTTTTTTTTCAGGGGATGAGCTCTTCAAAGGAATGTGGATAAGGTGGGTATAAATTTGTATTTTATGTTTAAATAAAAAAGAAAAATGTTTTTTATTGCAAATATAAAGCTCAATGTGTGTATGTGTGTGTGTGTGTGTGTGTGTGTGTGTATGTATGTGTGTATGTATGTGTGTATGTGTGTATGTCCAGGATAGGCATCCGCACCGTCGCAGCTACAGCCATAAAATTTGGCACAGTCACACGTCTGGACCCCGAGAGTGTCCTAGGCTATGTTGTGAGGCAAAATTTTAACCCCGCATGTTCCAATTCACCAAACAATTTTGCCCCTATCTACATACTGGGGAAAAAGTGTGTGCATGTCAAGCCCCGCCCCTCATTATGATGTCATAATGCCCCTATCTACATAATGGGGAAACAGTGTGTGCGTATCAAGCCCCGCCCCTCATTATGATGTCACAATGGTTGCCATGGCGACGCTGATGTCATCATAGGCTGCAAGCCCCGTCGCTCATTATGATGTCATAATGGTTGACTATGGGTTGGAGGATGTGTGATGGGTATATGGGCACTGGACTATGGGATGGAGGATATATATGATGGGTATATGGGCACGGGACTATGGGATGGAGGATATGTATGATGGGTATATGGGCACTGGACTATGGGATGGAGGATATGTATGATGGGTATATGGGAACGGGACTATGGGATGGAGGATATGTATGATGGGTATATGGGCACTGGACTATGGGATGGAGGATATGTATGATGGGTATATGGGCATGGGACTATGGGATGGAGGATATGTATGATGGGTATATAGGCACTGGACTATGGGATGGAGGATATGTATGACGGGTATATAGGCACTGGACTATGGGATGGAGGATATGTATGACGGGTATATGGGCACGGGACTATGGGATGGACGATATGTATGATGGGTATATGGCACAGGACTATGGGATGGAGAATGTGTATGATGGGTATATGGGCACGGGACTATGGGATGGCGGATATGTATGATGGGTATATGGGCATGGGACTATGAGATGAAGGATGTGTGATGGGTATATGGGCACTCGACTATGGGATGGTGGATATGTATGATGGGTATATGGGCATGGGACTATGGGATGGAGAAAAAGTATGATGGGTATATGGGCATGGGACTATGGGATGGAGGATGTGTAATGGGTATATGGGAACTCGACTATTGGATGGAGGATGTGTGATGGGTATATGGGCACGGGCCTATGTGATGGTGGATATGTATGATGGGTATATGGGCACTGGACTATGGGATGTCTCCTCACCCAGCATCTTATATATGGATTTGTAGCCAATTCCATCTTTGTGCAGGTCTACGATCTTGTCCCTGACATCCTTATAAAAGTTCTTTGGTCTTGCCCATGTTGTTGAGGTTAGAGTCTGACTGAATAATTGAGTCTGTGGACAGGAGTCTTTTAAAAAGGTGATTGTGTAAGACATGTGTCTTTAATGCAGGTAACAAGTTGATTAGGTGCATCTAACTGGTCTGGTCAAAACTCTTAATGGCTGGTAGGGGATCAAATACTTATTTCTCACTGCAAAATGCAAACAAATTTATATAATTTATGCAATGTGATTTTCTGGACTTTATTTTTGATATTCTATCTTTCAATGTTAAAATTAACCTACACTTAAAATTATAGAACGCTCATGTCTTTGTCAGTGGGCGAACTTACAAAATCAGCAACATATCAAATAAGTATTTCCTTCACTGTATTTACAATATGACTATGGGGTTAGTAAATAATAGACATCCCATAGAGGTGTCTTATTATAGATTTTTGTGGTTGATGTCTCAAAGGTGACATCAACCCCAAAAATATTACCCAATTTGCCACCCCACACAGGTCAAGTGGGAAGAGCCGGGCAAAGCACTAGAATTGGTGCAGCTGCGCTGTGGTCTTCAATTTTTAGGCCGGGGGCAATGTCCGTGATCACTTACCATCCTGAAACTGCTGGTTGTCAAAAATAGGGGAAACCCCACGCCAGTATTTTTAAAAAAATTATTTAAATACTGTAAAAAAAAACAGCGTGGGTGCCCCTCTATTTTTGATAACCAGCCATCATAAAGCTGACAGCTGTCAGTTTTGCCACGCTACTTAACAAAAATAGAGGGGAACTCAAGACATTTTGTATGCATTTATTCATTCATAGCACAGATGTTGGCTGACAAATACTCCCATCAGTCATCGTCTGCTCTCACTGTTCTCTATGACAGCAGGTGTAGGATGAAGGGAGTAGTACTCACATCAGCTGACACCTGTGACCGCCGGTAAACTTTTTACTGTATGTCACAGCTGCTGGCTCATACTATTATCTGACAGCATGGGAACCTCAGCTCTCTGTCTAGCGGTAATGATCGTACTGCCAGTGCTTGTTGTGCTGTGTTGCAGATGACAGCGTGGCAAACAATGGATCTTCGGGCACCCCATTCATCTGAATATGGTTCAGGTACTGTTCTGACACCGGAACCAAATTTTTTTTAAACTATTTGGCTGGACCTGAACATCCAGTGGTTCGCCAACCACTAGTTGTTACATATATTCCATGACAATCTCCACTAGGAATTTGCGGCAACAACCAACAATATTGTTCTGGTGTGTATGGTTTTAAATTCAACTATTAAAAGAGTTGTAAAACCATAACTTTTTTTTTTTATTTATTGATCACTTGAGCATAAATACAATGTAACCGAAATGCTACGTTGTGATGTATTTACACATAGGTTTATGCCCGGAAACTAAAATATGGCAGCAACCTGAAATTTTTCTGCGTAGTTTACAGTTGATCAATTAGATGTTAGAAACAGGAATTCAAAAGATTGTCATGAATTCATAACCACACTGACTAGGCAGGGAAGGCTGAATTCACACTTTCTTTTTTTGCGCTGTTTTTTAGCGCAAAAAAAGCATGCGTTTTTTCCCCCTATCTTTTACATGGGTGCAGATAGGTGCGCATACACATGCGTTTGTACGCGTTTGCATGCGCATGCTTTTTTTGTAGTGTGCGCTCGGGTGCACAAAATGCATCCTGTTGCATTTTTTGTGCGTCCAACTTGCCCCCAAAAAACACATGCGCACGCAATGTGTTTTTTTTACAGCAAAACGCCCATTATAGTCTATGGGTGCGCATATGTATGCGCAAAAAAGGCACCAAAACCCGCAAAAAACGCACAGCAAAAAAACGCAAGTGTGAAAGCAGCCAAAGGCATTTCCACGTCTCACTTGAAACTGTTAAATATTTTTCCCACTCTGAAGACCACTCCCATTTGTCATGTGAAGTTCTTCACAATTGTTCTGTTATTAGGCTTCTCTCTTTTTTCTTGTATCTTTCTTCCGCCTGGTTCAACCATTCTCAAGTCCCTGCATGTTTGAAGCACACATTGTTTAATATATAAAGCTCAATGTGGGTGTGTATGTGTGTATGTATGTATGTGTGTGTGTGTGTATGTGTGTATGTGTGTATGTATGTCCGGGATTGGCATCCGCACCGTCACAGCTACAGCCACAAAATTTGGCACAGTCACACGTCTGGACCCCGAGAGCATCATAGGCTATGTCGTGAGGCGAAATTTTAACCCTGCACGTTCCAATTCACCAAACAATTTTGCCCCTATCTACATACTGGGGAACAAGTGAAAGGAAAAGTGTTGGAGGCAAATTGACAGCTGCCAGATGTGAACAAGGGGGACTAAAAGAATGAGAGCGATGGTGCCAAAGAGTATATACCGTACAGTTGCTAAGGTGGGGCCCTGACATGGGATACTCACCACCCACGGGGATATGAACACACATACAATGCGTCACACACTACCACGTGCTTCACCACATATACCACCCTCAGCACACATTTCACCACACATATACCAACCTCGCCACATAAAAGTCGCCACTCAAAACTTGCCACGCTGTCCAAGAGCTGTTTACAAGATGAAAAATGAGCTGTGATTGGTTGTTAGTGTAGGGTTCAGCAGGTTCGCAGGATGCAGTGACGAGACACGAGACTGAGTGTGGTTTGTGGAAATAACTTTTATAAACTGTAGCCGCTGGGGCTATATTGAGCAAACAAAAAGTGTTAACAACAACCAGTCCACGAAAGGACTCAACAAACCTAACAACACTTTTTTATGGTAAATGCGACTAAACCGGTTGGCCTGGGTGCTATAGGCCACGTATGACCAAACTGGGGGACTTTATCTCCTATAGTAACTTATCCTTCCAGGGATCTGTCAGGATCACAGGCGTGGCCGCGTAGAGGTCGCTGATGTGGCTGCCTTGATGTCTCGATATTCCGGGATGAAACTAGGCTCGACAGGCCCTTGAAGAAACGATGCCGGTGGGGCGCAATAGGCCCTGAAGAAACGATGGTGGTGGGGCACAACAGGCCCTGAAGAAACGATGCCGGTGGGGTGCAACAGGCCTTGAAGAAATGATGCTGGTGGGGCGCAAGAGGCCCTGAAGAAACAATGCCAATGGGCGGAACAGGTGTCTCCTTGAGGCTCTCGTCTCACCGCGGAGTTATGACGCAGTCTCTAAATATAACCATTCACCAACCTCTTCTCAGGGTCCCTTAGCAAACCGGACAGGGGCCTTTACGGCCACCTGTAGCGAGGTGGCGCCCCCAGGGGCCGGTGATGACAGGGCAGCAACTGTGAGAGAAGGCATGGGGGCAGTGTCCTGACCGCTGTAACAGAATGGTCTGTAGTCGCAGCGGTCTCTGGAGGTCGCGGACTTGTCACAGCAGGGCAGTAAGCAGCGGGGGTGACTGTATGCGTCCGTATGCGGGGAGCGGCCGCCAGTGAGAGTCCCTCACGTGTCACTTGTCGGTGAGTGTGCAGCTTTCCTTTCACAGACCCCTGTCGGTCCCTCCAGAACACACCGTCCGCTCCCTCGGTCCTCTCTGTCTCACACAGCTTCCTGCCTGTTGTCACACTCTCTCCCAACTGCCACTTCAGCGCGCCACCTGCTCCTTTTATCCTTGCCCTGCCCCCTGTTTCCCTGACAACTTCAGTCAAGTCTCTCCCTTTACTGTCCTCCCAGTATCGTTCCCTCAGGAACCCTGATGGCGGTCACCTGGGTACCTGCCCGGTCACTGCCTGGGAGTCCTCCTCCCCACACTCCTCCACCCTGTAAGCTCGCCAGTCCTCGGGCGAGGAGGGCCTTAGTCTTTTGAGATCGGTCTGTAGGGGTTTCAATGTTCGTTGCCATATGAATTGATCTTGCTCATATCGTTCAGATGGTTTGCCGGCTGTTGACCGCTCGGAGCGTCTAAGTTCAACTGGGGTAGAGTCGTCTGGGGTGATGGACATCGGTGGGCTGATTGGTGCGGGTGGGCTAATTGTGTCAGATGATTCATTACCGAGTGGAGGGCCTCTGTGTCATGGGAGACAATCTTCATCGTCGTCCGGGTCCCAACATACAGAAGACGGTACGGATGTCGACGGGGTAGGCTCCGGTTGCTTCAGGTCGGAGGAAGTACATGAGCGTAACATATTACGGTGCACAATACGAGTGGGCAGTGTATCATCCTCCTCAGGTCGTATTTCGTACACCGGTCCGTCTGGATGGATACGGCATAAGACCCGATAAGGACTTTCTTCCCAACGTGACTGCAGTTTGTTCTGGGGGCGTTGATCTAGTACAAGTACCTGGTCCCCGCTTTGGAGGTGAGGAGGTGGGGTTGCATTCTTCGCTGGGTGCTCCCAGTCTCAGAGCTTGGTGTGTACAATTCGGTGAAGAGTTTGCAGCCGGTGACGATGATTTCGGGCCCAAGATGACACTCTAGTCCAAGGCTAAGGCCCAACTGAGAATCAGCTGACGGTGCTGGAACCCGGATGGGTAGCAGAAGCTACAAGAGTCAATGGAACTACCGAGACCCAGCTGATGGTGCTGGAACCCGGATGGGTAGCAGAAGCTGCAAGAGCCAATGGCACAACCATAGACCAGCTGACGGTGCTGGAACACAGTTACTAAGCAGGAGGTACCTGTGCTACAAAGCACTACCAAGGACCTGCAGACGTTGATAGAACTCGGATACAGAGAAGGAGGCACCTAAGCCAAAGGCCCAGCCGAGAATCAGCTGACGGTGCTGGAACCCGGATGGGTAGCAGAAGCTACAAGAGTCAATGGAACTACCGAGACCCAGCTGACGGTGCTGGAACCCAGATGGGTAGCAGAAGCTGCAAGAGCCAATGGCACAACCATAGACCAGCTGATGGTGCTGGAACACAGTTAAAAGCAGGAGGTACCTGTGCTACAAAGCACTACCAAGGATCAGCAGACATTGCTAGAACTCGGATACCGAGAAAGAGGCACCAAAGCCAAAGGCACTGCCGAGAACCAGCTGACGGTGCTGGAACCCGGATGGGTAGCAGAAGCTACAAGAGTCAATGGAACTACCGAGACCCAGCTGATGGTGCTGGAACCCGGATGGGTAGCAGAAGCTGCAAGAGCCAATGGCACAACCGTAGACCAGCTGATGGTGCTGGAACACGGTTACTAAGCAGGAGGTACCTGTGCTACAAAGCACTACCAAGGACCTGCAGACGTTGCTAGAACTCGGATACAGAGAAGGAGGCACCTAAGCCAAAGGCACTGCCGAGAACCAGCTGATGGTACGGGAACCCGGAGGGGTAGCAGAAACTACCCCTGAAAAACAACGTTGCAAGGCCGCGAGCCGGCCGCATTTACCGAAACACACAGTCCTACAGGGGGTGCTTGTCCTATTGGCACTACGGAACCAGCCTTTATTACCAGAACCCGCAGTCCACATAGGAAGCACCTAAACTGCAGGCACAATAGACTCGGCTAACCCGACCGCAGCACGATTGGACAACGTTTTGGTGGCAAAGTGACGTTGACACTACCCGGAAACAGCAGGCGTGCTGTAACCAGGCTGGGCAGGAGGGAGTACCCGTGCCAAAGGCAAAGCCGAGAACCAACTGACGGTGCTGGAACTCGGATGGGTAGCAGAAGCTACAAGAGTCAATGGAACTACTGAGACTCAGCTGATGGTGCTGGAACCCGGATGGGTAGCAGAAGCTGCAAGAGCCAATGGCACAACCGTGGACCTGCTGACGGTGCTGGAACACGGTTACTAAGCAGGAGGTACCTGTGCTACAAAGCACTACCCCGGAAACAGCAGGTGTGCTGGAACAAGGATGGGCAGGAGGAAGTACCCGTGCCAAAGACACTTCTGAGCAGCAACTGACGATGTTGGAGCCCAGGTCAATCAGGGTGTAGGCTGAGGCCTAATTTCATCAAGTTTAATATGAGTTGTAGACTACTACTGATTTTAACCGTGCTCCAATTAGGCCTCTGGCTCCAGTGTCTCTAGTATTTACCCTGGCCTCCAACACCGCTAGTTGCTGCTGAAAAGTGCAGTCTGCACAATCAACACTTGTTCCTGTGTTACTTGGGTCTAGAGACACTGGAGCCAGAGGCCTAATTGGAGCACGGTTAAAAATCAGTAGTAGTGTGAATGTGGAGGGAGCAGGAGACTTTGCCATACACACAGCAGGGGAGCAGCAGGCGTTACTGCACCCCACTTACAATGGAGCATGTGTTTTTCTCTGTGTACACAGCACTTCTGAGCAAAAACTGGCGATGTTGGAGACCAGGGTCAATCATGCAGCAGGCTGAGGCCTACTTGGAGCGAGTACTAAATAAGATGTAGTGTGATTTTGGAGGCAGCAGGGGACTTTGTCGTCCACAAAACAGAGGAGCAGCTGGCGTTACTGAACCCCACACTGGAGCATGTGTTTTTCTCTGTGCAGACGGCACTTCCGAACAATAACTGGCTGTGTTGAAGCACCGAATCAATCATGGAGCAGGCTGAGGCCTACTTAAAGCAAGTTTTATATCGGTTGTACACTACTACTGATTGTAACCGTGCTCCACTTAGGCCTCTGGCTCTACTGTCTCTATTTTTTCCCTTGGCCTCCTATCCCGCCAGTTGCTGTTCTGAAGTGGCATCTGCATAATCCAAGAAAAGGAAGAAAGGTCCAGCTCCAGAAATTTAAAATCCAGGATTTTTATTGTATAATGTTTAAAATACATTCATGGCTGCTTGTGATCAAGTAACGGCAGCAAAGTTCATCGCATGGGGATATTCTCCAGGTCTCTGTACGCGTTTCGAGCACAAATGCTCTTAGACTCAGAGTTTCTTCCTTTTCTTGGAGTCATTATACGTCCTGGCAGAGACGTGTCCACGTTCAGAGCTTTTCAATAGTTCTTACGAACTTACAAGAGGTGAGCTGAAATTTATCTTTTTCAGTCTGCATAATCCACACTTGTTTCTGATTTACAGGGGTTCAGTAACGTCAGTTGATCCCCTGATGTGGATCCGGCAATGTCTCCTGCTCTGTCCACATTCCCACTACTATTAGTGGGAATGTGGACAGAGCAGGAGACATTGCCGGACAAACATCAGGGGATCAGCTGACGTTACTGAACCCCACTAACACAGCAACAAGTGTTGATTGTGCAGACGCCACTTCTTAGCAGCAGCTGGCGGTGTTGGAGGCCTGTGGAAATACTAGAGACAGAGTGGAGCCAGCGGCCTAGTTGAAGCAAGTTTGAAATCAGTAGTAGTGTGAATGTGGAGGCAGCAGGAGATATTGCCGTCCACACAGCAGGGGAGCAGCTGGCGTTACTGAACCCCACTAACACAGGAGCTAGTGTTTTTCTCTGTGCAGACGGCACTTCCGAGCAACAACTGGCGATGTTGGAGCCCAGGATCAATCATGGAGCAGGCTGAGGCCTACTTGGAGCAAGTTGGAAATAGGATGCATTTTGAATGTGGAGGCAGCAAGAGATATTGCTGTCCGCACAGCAGGGGAGCAGCAGGCGTTACTGAACCCCACTAACACAGGAGCTAGTGTTTTTCTCTGTGTGGACGGCACTTCCGAGCAACAACTGGCGATGTTGGAGCCCAGGATCAATTATGGAGCAGGCTGAGGCCTACTTGGAGCAAGTTGGAAATAGGATGTATTTTGAATGTGGAGGCAGCAGGAGATATTGCCGTCCGCACAGCAGGGGAGCAGAAGGCGTTACTGAACCCCACTTAAACAGCTCTGCTCCCTCTTTGTGCAGAGCTTCCTCCACTTTCTCGATGCACAGAGCTGCTTTGTAAAGCACTAGCAGCACTGCTCTCGGGTGGAATGGAGAACATGATGGACTGCACCAGTGTCTCTTGGTACTCCCGCATTTTACGCTCCCGGTTCAATGGTGCTATGAGGCTTTGTAAGATGTCCGGGTAGCGAGGATGTAGGAGGGTGTACGCCCAATAATCAGCCGTGTTGAGAATGTGGCTGATGCGGCGGTCGTTTCTCAGGCACTGCAGCATGAAATCAACCATGTGCTGCAGACTCCCAACTGCCGAAGAAACGCTGTCCCCTGCGTGAGGCGTCATCTCTGCCTCCTCTGCATCATCCCACCCTCGCTGTACATATTGACTAGAGCATTGTGTACCTCCCTCCTCTGGAGAGATGTCTTCCTCCTCCACTGACTCCTCCTCATCCTCCTCACAAAGTGTCCCCTGCCTAGGCCTTTGTGAGGAACCACGTAGCGCAGACTGTCCAGAAACAGATGGCATTTGTGACTCCTCATCCTCCACCTCTTCCAAAACCTCCTCCCTAGTGCTTGCAGTGTTTTTTGAAGCAGGCAGATAAGGGGGACAGTCATACTGACCAGTGCATCATCTGCACTCGCCATCCGCGTGGAATCATCAAAGGCACGCAAAACGTTGCAGATGGCCTTCAAAGAGGCCCTCTCAGTGGTGCTGAAGTGTGACCGCCGCACATTGCGACTTGTTTGCGCCTGATGCAGCTGGTACTCCATTACTGCTGTCTGCTGCTCACACAACCGCTCCAACAAATGTAACGTTGAATTCCACCTGGTGGGTAGGTCACATATGATGTGATGTTCCGGAAGGCATAATCGGCGCTGCAGAGCTGCAATGCGCGATCTTGCCGTGCTGGAACGCCGCAAGTGAGCGCACTCTACGCGGACCTTGTGCAGCAGTACATCAAGATCCGGATATTCCCTCAGAAAGCTCTGCATGACCAAGTTGAGCACATGTGCCAGACATGGGATGTGAGTGAGGTTGCCTAGGCCCAGAGGTGCCACCAGATTTCGACCATTGTCACACACTACCAAGCCTGGCTGGAGATTCGCTGGCACAAACCACACGTCGCTCTCCTGCTTCATGGCATTCCAGAGCTCCTGCGCTGTGTGGCTTCGATTCCCCAATGAAATTAATTTCAGTACGGCCTGTTGACGTTTGGCCACAGCTGTTCTCATATCAGTCGTAACAGGCTCCTGCAGCGCTGATTCTGAGGAACTGGAGTATGAGGAGGAGTCAATGTGTACTGACTGGATTCCTGCAATCCTTGGAGTTGGCAGAACACGTTCAGTGCCACTCTCAAGAGCTGTACCTGGCTCCACAACATTGACCCAATGGGCAGTAAGGGAAAGGTATTGTCCCTGTCCATGGGTACTGGTCCACGCATCAGTAGTCAGGTGGACCTTGCAACTGACGGCGTTTAGTAGCGCATGTTTAATTGTTGCCTCCACATGCTTTTGCAGGGCAGGGACAACTTGCCTGCTGAAATAAAAGCGGCTGGGCACGGTGTATTGTGGGACTGCCAATGCCATGAAGTTCCTGAAGGTGTCAGTCTCCACCAGCCTCAATGAGAGCATTTCAAGGGCCAGTAACTTTTCTATGCCAGCATTCAGAGCCTGTGCTCGTTGATGGTTTGCAGAGTATTGCCGCCTTTTCTCCCATGCCTGTGCTACCGATGGCTGTAGAGTGGCCTGGGAGTGTGAGGATGAACGGAAACGTGGTGCTGTGGGTGGAATGTCACTGGGTCTCTGGACAACAGTGCCAGAGGTTCTTCCATGGCGATCATGTGAGGAAGCCAAACCAGCTGTGTGTGAGCTGGAGGAAGAGGCTACAACATGAGCTGAAGAGGTGGTAGGTGGTGCTGTACGTTGGCCTACGTCTTCAGTGTGTCGTTGTAACTCCACCACGGGCTTGGTCCGCACTTGTTTCCACATATTTGTGGTATTGAGGTTGCTGACATTTTTCCCTCTTTTGACTTTCTGATGACACAGCTTGCATTTGACAAAGCAAATGTCATCTGCAACTGTGTCAAAAAAGGACCACGCACTGCAAGTCTTGGGAGCACCCGTTTTGGCTTTTGGAAGAGGAATGCTCCTAACGGGTGCCGAAGTGGAGGCTACAGGCAACCAAGTCTGCCCCCTCCCTCTCCCTCCTGTTTTGGCCGTTCGGGGAATCTCTTCCTCAGAGCTGCTCCCACCACCTTCCTGTTCCTCACGCCATGATGGGTCAAGGACCTCATCATCTACACTCCCCTCTTCAAACACCTGCTTCTCCTGGGTAGTCTCGCCAGCACCGTACGCACCAGAAAGTGGCACCTGAGTCTCATCATCATCTGATGCATACTGAGGTGTGCTGACCATAGGCACTGGCCCACCCGCCTCTTCAGATTCAGAGGGACAAAGCAGTTGTGCATCACTGCATACTCCCTCTTCTTCACATTCTTGAATGCTGCTTGGCTGGCCCCATCTTTCCAAGCCAACAGATTCAGAGAACAGAAGTAGAGACTGTGATGGCTCCTGTACAGGCCTCTCTGACTGCCTGTACAATTTGGCAGGTGGTGAAGAGACAGATGGTTGCTCTTCAGTGCTCTGGCCCTGAGAGGATGTGGAAGTCATTGAAGTCAATGCGTTAGCTGCCATCCATCCGACAACGGCTTCAATTTGTTCGTCACGCAGCAGTGGTGTACAGCAAGATCCTACAAAGCTGCGCATAAAGGACTGTTGCCTGGTAAAACTGGGGGATGCTGACTCACTGGTGCCTGCAGCAGGCACAGAATCCCCACATCCTCTTCCTGCTGAATCCCCACGTCCTCTCTCTGCTGCAACTCCACGCCCACGTGCCTTGCTCCCTGCCTTCTTCATCTTGGTAGTCTGATAAAGATAGGCAGAAAAGTATAAAGGGGGACTGAGTGTGCTTATTCCTGAACAGCTGCTAACAGGTATAAGAAACACTAATTTTATAAAATGTGTGGACTACACTTTAATATGAGCTAATGTGGCCTATACATCTGTCAAGTGGAGTGTTTGGTGAACTTTACTTTTTTTTTTCAAAAAAACAAAAAGGATGTGACAAAAGATTTGAAAGCGATAGTATCACAAACTTTTTGGAGCTATTACAATGCAGGAAGGTAACCTACAATGCAAAAGATGAGGCTCCAAAAAATAGGGTAATACTAATCTGGCTGCGTCTGCAGGGCACAAGCCAGCAAAAAGGCTCCTCTATCTACTCCTATATAGTGTTTGCAACCAACCAATGTAGATGGATACGGATGGATGCACACTAATAGGAGAATTAATGAAAAATGAGCTGCAATAAAAGAAAAATATGTATGAGGCAGTGACGCACGCTGAGCAGCCTACACGCAGACGTAGCTGCAGGACACACTACAGCCGGAGCTGCACTCGCACACAGAGACCTCTCAGACAGCCATGAATAGTGCAGAGAATTGGGCACTAGCACTGAAAGGCTGCAGAAAGGCTCCGCTCTCTACTCCTATAGTGTTTGCAACCAACGTATATGGATATGGATGGATGCACACTAATAGGAGAATGAAATATTTGCAGCAAGAAAAGAAAAATATGTATGAGGCAGTGACACACTGAGCGGCCTACAAGCAGACGTGCCTGCAGGACACACTACACAGTGTGAGCTGCACTCACACAGACCTTGCAGACAGCTGTGACTAGCGCTGCTGCAAGGCAAAAGAAAGCTACACTTATTGAGAATGTAGCCTGGGTAAAGCACAATGTGATTTGGAAAATCGCTCTCTATCTGTCCCTCACAGTTTTGAACAGCAGCCTGTCCCTAACTGAATTCACAGCAGAGTGAACCCTAAATAGCAGCGGCAGCGGCTTTTGTAGTGCATCATAACATCATTTCAGCAGCCAATCACAGCCATGCCATTAGTTAACATGCCTACATGCCTAACAGGATGTGCCCACATTTCAGAGGATTGTCATTGGCTGAATCAAATCAAACTGGCTCATAGCATTAGGGAACTTCCGATTCCGGTATTCGATATCCTAAAAGTATCGGAACTCAGTATCGGAATTCTGATACCTCGAATATCGCCCGATACTTGCGGTATCGGAATGCTCAACACTAGTCTTGAGTCAAATTTTGCCATTGAGAGTCAGTGGGTAATTGCCCAGCGGCGACCCATGTCCTGAGAAGGCCAACCTCTTCATCTTCTTGTTGCTGGTGTATCCACTTATCCTGGTATTGTTCCAATATGCCCCTTGGGGTCTCAGGGGAAGATATTTTTTTATTGTCAGTTGTGAGCACGGCAGCAGTGAGAGCTTCTTCGTCTCGATTCTGTCCTGGAGTTGTATGTCGAATCCTGGAGAGGGCGTCTGCATGGACATCTCGGCCCCTCTTTTGTAGATAATCTTATAATTGTACTTCGCCATCCGGGCCACCCATCGCTGTTCCAGAGCCCCCAATTTGGCCTTTTCCAAATGAGTCAGCAGGTTGTTGTCAGTTCGCACTACCACCTCGGAGCCCGCTAGGTGCTCTGTGAATCTCTCCGTCATAGCCCACACCACTGCGAGGAGCTCGAGCTTAAAGGAGCTGTAATTGTCAGGGTTATGCTCGGAGTTATGGAGTGAGTGACTTCCATATGTGATCACCCTCTCCCGGCCATCCTGAACCTGTGGCAACACAGCCCCCAGCCCGTGAAGACTCCCATCAGTGTGCAAGATGAACGGTTGAGAGAAATCCGCATAAGCCAACACTGGGGCATCCGAGAGCGCAGCCTTGAGGTCTCGGAAGGCCTCTTCCTGAGGGTGTTGCCACTGGATTTTTCGCCCATTGGCCCCAGCGGGAGCCCCCTTCAGCAGGTCGTGCAGGGCTCGAGCTCGTCATGCAAAATTCTTTACGAAGCAACGGTAATATCCGGCTAACCCCAGAAAAGCCTGCACATTTTTCACCATCTCGGGGGTAGGCCATTCCTGGATAGCAGCAACCTTCTCCTGGAATGGCCTCACACCCTCTGCCGAAACGACATGACCCAGATACTCAATCTGAGAGCGAAATAGGTGGCATTTCTGAGGCTTCACCTTCAACCCGTACTTTTGCAACCGGCTGAGTACCTGTCCCAACCGCTTCAGGTGGTCCTCAAAGGTGGCGGCATAGATGATGATGTCGTCCAGATAGATCAACGTAGCCTCAAAATTGAGATCTCCCAGACACCGCTCCATCAATCGCTGAAAAGTCCCGGGGGTGTTGGCCAGCCCAAACGGCATCCGATTAAACTCAAACAGTCCCATGGGCAATATGAACGCCGTCTTGGCTCTATCTTCTTCTGACATGGGCACCTGCCAGTACCCACTGGCCAAGTCCAGGGTTGAAAAATATCAATCAAAATCAATCAAATCAAATTTATTATCTCCAAGTACATATTACATATATACAAGGAATTCTTTGTGGCAAAGAGGCAACATAATATATAACAACAGATACAACAAGTAACATCTAACAAGACAGATACAGTATATAGTCTACACATGACGATTTAATTGTTGAACAGAGAGTGGATAGAAGCTGTTCATATGGTGGTAGGTGCTGCATTTGGGGACTCTGAAGCGACATCCTGAAGGGAGTAGTTGGAATGAGGAGTGTCCCGGGTAAGAGGGATCGGATGAAATTTTCAATGCGTGGGATCGAATACTCTTATCATAAAGATCCTGGATTTTAGGCAGGGGGGAACCTATAATTCTCTCTGCTGTTCTGAAAGTCCTTTGTAAGCGGAGTTTGTCATGCGCAGTGGCTCCCCCATACCAGACTATCAGAGAGGAACAAATCACAGATCTGATGACAGCATTAAAGAATAAGATCAGCAGATTCTTAGACAAACCATATCTTTTCAGCTGACGCAGGAAGAACATCCTCTGTTGTGCTTTTCTTATAACAGCATCCACGTTTTTCCCCATTTAAGATCATGAGAGATGATAACACAAAGGAATTTGGTCTCTGTGACCCTAAGAACCACTTCGTCATGGATGTAGATTGGAAGTATCTCATGTTGATCTTTCCTAAAATCCACAACCATCTCAGCAGTTTTTTTAGTGTTGAGTACAAGATTATTGGCTTTACACCAGTCACATATTCTTTTCACCTCACTCCGATACAAGTCTTCAGCATTTCCCCTGATGAGACCAATCAGTGTCATATCATCGGCAAATTTCAAGATTTTTACTGAGTCTGCTGAAGAGATGCAATCATTCGTATAGAGAGAAAACAGTAACGGGGACAAAACACACCCCTGAGGTGCCCCGATGTTTGTGACCAAGGTGTCCGAAGTGAATGGTCCAACTTTTACACTCTGTATCCTGGCTGTCAGGAAGTTATAAATCCACAAGCATAAGTTGAGAGGGACTCCAACAGCTACCATTTTGCTTATGAAGTAAATTCGGATCAATGGTATTGAACGCTGAGCTAAAGTCCATGAAAAGAATCCGGACATATGAGTGCAGTTCATCTGTATGATCCAAAATGTACTTCAGTGCCAGATTGACAGTGTCGTTTGCCGAACGATTCTCCTTATAGGCACACTGAAGCGGGTCCCATAGCTTCTGCGTGAATTTTATCAGGTGGGACATCATAATTCTTTCGAAGACTTTCATAGCTACAGATGTGAGTGCTACTGGTCTATAGTCGTTCAACTCAGAGGATCCCACTTTCTTGGGGACAGGGTTAATTGTGGAACTTTTCCAACATTGAGGTACAACGCACTCTTTCAGTGACACATTGTATATATTTGTCAGTATAGGGGCAAGCTGGGTAGCACATACTTTCAGACACATTGGAGATACACCATCAGGGCCAGGTGCCTCTTTGACCTTAAGTCCCTTCAGGATGCGTATCACCTCTGCCTCGGATATCACTACTTGGGTGTTGCACAATGAATGATCTTTATATGAACAGACTGAGGAGCTTAGAGATGAATAGCCACTGTGTGTAGAGCTTGCCTCAAATCTGCAGTAGAATTCATTTAACTCTGCTGCCAGACTTCTGCTGGGGTTCACTATAGTGGGGTTGCTTTTATAATTGGTGACCTCTCTTAATCCTCTCCATGCAGATCTAGTATCTTTTGATGAGAACCTTTCCTCCAGAATCTTTGCATACTCGTGTTTGGCTAACTTGATCTCTTTAGATAGCGAGTTCCTAAGTTTCTTGAATTCAGTAATATCGCCTGCTTTATAAGCCTCCTCTTTTCTCTTACGGATCAACCTGGCTTTATTTGTAAACCATGGCTTGTTGTTTCCCCGAAAGTGGACAGATTTGGATGGAATAAACGTGTCTTCACAAAAACGGATATAGGAGGACACTGCATCAACCCATTCATCCAGACCCGAGCATGTTTCCTGGAATACCTCCCAGTCCGTGCATTCAAAGCATGCTTGTAGTTGCAATTTTGCCTCCTCAGACCATGTCTTCTTTGTATAAACTGTAGGTTTGGATGTTTTCAACATTTGCCTGTAGGCTGGAATTAAATGAATTAGACAATGATCTGAAAATCCCACTGCTGCTCTCCTCACTGCCCTGTAGGCCCCTTTTATGACTGTATAGCAGTGATCAAGCGTATTGTTCTCTCTCGTGAAGCAGTTTATATGTTGAGTAAATTTGGGGAGATCCAGGTTGAGTTTTCCTTTGTTAAAGTCCCCCCTTACGATCACAAATGCTTCTGGAGATCCTTTCTCCCATTCTGATATTTTGCAAGCTAATTAACCAATAGCAGCTTTAACAGATGCTTGAGGGGGAATATATACTGCAACCAGAAGCATAGATGAAAACTCTCTTGGAGAGTAAAATGGTCTACAATTGAGTGCAAGGTACTCTAGATCTGGAGAGCAACCTTTTCCCAGTATGTTAACATCACAGCACCAGCTAGTGTTCATGTAGAGACATACCCCACCCCCCCTTTGTTTACCTGAAGCTACACAATCACGGTCAGCTCTGTAGATAACAAAACCAGGTAGATCCAGACTACAATCAGGGATGGTCTCATTCAACCAGGTCTCAGTAAAACAAAGAGCAGCTGCATTGGCCATATCAGATCTCATGTTACAAAGTAAGCTCAGATCCTCCATTTTGTTAGATAAGGAACAAACATTAGCCAAGTGGAGTGAAGGAAGAGCTGTTCTGAACCCTCTCCTCCGAAGGCGTGCCAGGACGCCTCCTCTCCTGCCTCTCTTGCAGTACACCTCCACAGGTTTCACAGAAGTAATGGATTTTATGTACTCAATTGCTGAATTAGCAATCATGCTCCAAGAAGGGGAGTCCATGAGAAATTGCGGATGATTCCAGAATAATAAATCGTTTTTGCTATGTTGCTTTTCCCAAGGCGGACAGGGATTCTTCTATGCAGGGCAGTGGATAAAAGACTTTAATAGTGCAGGCATTCAGTTTACGATAATCCACACAGAATCGTAGTGTACCATCTTTCTTCCGGACCAACACGATTGGGGCCGCCCAGGGGCTTTGACTTTCCCTTATCACCCCTTTTCGCAGCATTTGGGCCAGCAAAGTTTTCACCTCCTGATAGAGTTGTGGCGGAATCTGTCAATATCATTCCCGGATAGGGGCTGCTCCTGCTGTGGGGATTTCTTGAGTGATGGCGGTGGCACTCCCAAAATCATCCTCATGACTAGCAAATACTTCATGGTACTGTCCAAGCAATGTTTTTATCTGTGAGAGTTGGGCTACAGTTAATCCAGAAAGCTCGGCCCGCATTTGCTCCAAAATATTTCGGCCCTTCTCTTGTGCCGAGACTTCATGGACCTGTAAGGTTCGTATTATTACTTCCCAAGGATCCTCGGAGTGTACTCGTAATTGAACCGCAGGAGCTGGCAGCACTTCTTCTAAAGGCCTTACTAGTTTGGCCAGTACAGTCCGTACTTTCAGAGTGGTGTCTCGGTCTTCAAGGTTAACACAGCATACTAGGACGGCTCCTTTTTGCACAGTAGCCAGGGAACGGGCCACCAGTTTGCCAGGCGGAAAGCGCTCCGAGTGTCACGGCTCCACCTGCACCTCCACGCCCTCCAAGGGTATCGGGGCTCGAATGGGCAGGGCCACCACAGTCTGTCCAGGAGGTAACACAAGCAGGGGAGTCGCTGGCGTGATGACCTTACCCAGAGCCTCGCCTTCCTGGCGGTCCTGATGTACCTGTGCTCCCCGCACCAGCTGCTGGAATACCTGCCCTTGGGCTGTGCAAGAACCCCACTGCTTCAGTATCCTCTGTGTAGGGTCATTGAGCAGTAGGTTGCCGAACTCTCGTAGAACATTCATGCCTAGGGTAACGGGGTGTTGCTTATCAGCTTCTCCTTGAGTCAGTACCACCCCTCTGCGACCAAGGGATTTACAGCACAGCGTCACTTGCACCCACACCACCCCGGCAACTGGGATCGGCAGTTGGTTGGCAGCTACTAGTCTGATCATGGGCCCCAACTGAGGCCTTGCTGCTTCCGGGAAGTTCTGTTGAAAGTACATTGCGGGCATAGTGGTTACTTGTGACCCTGTGTCCACCAGGCACCGGACGGCCCGCCCTCCACTTCTGCCCAAACTACCGGACATTTTGCTACCAAATCTTCGGGACTTCCACCACCCCTAGTTGTGGTTTTCGGCTCCGAGCGGCGTCCCCCCAGCCTGGAACCCTTTAGTTTAATGGCCGCCGGGGTGGGTATCTCCCACGCCATGGACACTCTCGGGCAAAGTGGCCTGGTTCTCCACAATCAAAACACCGGGCCTGTGTAGACTGACCACCCCGCGGGGAATGCGATCCCCAAGAGCCGGGGTTAAAACTAGGTCGTCCAGTCCCGGTCTCGGTTCTTCTCTTTACTTTGGCCAACTCGCCCTTGATACTTTTCAGCTCTTGCTTCATCTCTTCCACCCACTGAGGCTCCTCGACTACACTCGCTGAGGCCTCCACACCTCGGACTTTCCCCATGGGGACCGCCATCCCCTGCTCCTGCTCTCGAGTACATGCCTGACTCCCCACCTCTGAAAAATCTATTCGGGGATTCATTCTGATCTGTTCCCGCAGTGCCTGTTTGACTAATGGATCTCGCAAACCAGTCACCAGTAGGTCACGTAGGGTAATGTCAACAGGTCCTGCCCCTACCCCATCCTTTCTTTCTATAGCCATATGCAATTCTTGAAGGACATTCATATACTCTGTGATCGTCTCCCCCTCTATTTGCATCCGACTAAGCAAGCGGGTTATTAACTCTCCCACATTAGTAGGGTCCCCATGGGTCTGTTCTATTATCTGTAACACTTTTTCAAAAGTGTTGCTGTGCCCCGGAGGTTTCAACATCACTGACCTCCGTGCCTCCCTGTCCAGTGCCATGAGTGCCACCTCGGCCTCCAGATCAGGGGTCATTGGGTGCATCCGAAAGAGCCCCCGCGTCCGCTCTATCCAGCTCCATAACATAGTATTGGAGCCAGAAAATCTAGGCAGGTTGTTCAGCATGGCCCTCAATGATATGCTGGTACGGGGACCCTCATCATTTGTAGAGTTTACAGCTCTGCCCTGATCTGGGGCACCACTGTCTGTGCTCGGAGACTGCATCCTGCCGACTACGCCAAGAGTAGGGTTCAGCAGGTTCGCAGGATGCAGTGACGAGACATGAGACTGAGTGTGGTTTGTGGAAATAACTTTTATAAACTGTAGCCGCTGGGGCTATATTGAGCAAACAAAAAGTGTTAACAACAACCAGTCCACGCAGTGACTCAACAAACCTAACAACACTTTCTTATGGTAAATGCGACTAACCCGGTTGGCCCGGGTGCTATAGGCCACGTAGGACCAAACTGGGGGACCTTATCTCCTATAGTAACTTATCCTTCCAGGGATCTGTCAAGATCACAGGCATGGCCGCGTAGAGGTCGCTGATGTGGCTGCCTTGATGCCTCGATATTCTGGGATGAAACTGGGCTTGACAGGCCCTTGAAGAAACGATGCCAGTGGGGCGCAACAGGCCCTGAAGAAACGGTGGTGGTGGGGCGCAACAGGCCCTGAAGAAACGATGTTGTTGGGGCGCAACAGGCCCTGAAGAAACGATGATGGTGGGGCGCAACAGGCCCTGAAGAAACGATGCCGGTGGGGCGCAACAGGCCCTGAAGAAACGATGATGGTGGGGCGCAACAGGCCCTGATGAAGCGATGCCGGTGGGGCGCAACAGGCCCTGAAGAAACGATGCCGATGGCCGCCACAGGCCCTGAAGAAACGATGCCGATGGCCGCAACAGGCGTCTCCTTGCAGCTCTCGTCTCACCGCGGAATTATGACACAGTCTCTAAATATAACCATTCACTAACCTCTGCTCAGGGTCCCTTAGCAAACCGGACGGGGGCCTCTACGGCCGCCTGTAGCGAGGTGGCGCCCCCAGGGGCCGGTGATGACAGGGCCGCAACTGTGGGAGAACGCAGGGGGGCAGTGTCCTGACCGTTGTAACGGAATGGTCTGTAGTCGCAGCGGTCACTGGAGGTCGCGGACTTGTCACAGCAGTGCGGTAAACAGCGGGGGTGGCTGTATGCGTCCGTATGTGGGGAGCGGCCGCCGGTGAGAGTCCCTCACGTGTCACTTGTCAGTGAGTACGCAGCTTTCCTTTCACAGACCCCTGTCGGTCCCTCCAGAACACACCATCCGCTCCCTCGATCGTCTCTGTCTCACACGGCTTCCTGCCTGTTGTCACACTCTCTCCCAACTGCCACTTCAGTGCGCCGCCTGCTCCTTTTATCCTTGCCCCACCCCCTGTTTCCCTGGCAACTTCAGTCAAGTCTCTCCCTTTACTGTCCTCCCAGTATCGTTCCCTCAGGAACCCTGATGGCGGTCCCCTGGGTACCTGCCCGGTCACTGCCTGGGAGTCCTCCTCCCGACACTATCAGCAACAGTTTTCTTTGTAGACAGTTGTGGTAACTGAGGCCTATTATTCTTATCAAATCTATGATGTTATCTTCCTTCCGTAAAGCTGGAAATAACACAATTTATTACCGTGCCAACACAGACCACCCTCTGACACAGACTGCAGGGGGAGCCCAGTATCACACAGGGTAGGATTAAATACACGGCTCAGCAGTCAGTATCACACAGGATAGGATTAGATACACGGCTCAGCAGTCAGTATCACACAGGATAGGATTAGATACACGGCTCAGCAGTCAGTATCACACAGGAGAGGATTAGATGCACGTTTTTTATGTGCAATATAATCATTATAATTTGTTATAACTAACCACAGTTGGTTACTATGCCCGGGCAACGCCGGGCTCTTCAGCTAGTTTTCAATAAAGTCAATTATTGACTCTAAAGTCTCTACGTGAGTTATTTGGTGTTTTAATAATGAGAGGTGGAAGTTGCTTTATGGACAATGGTCAGATAAAATGTTTTTATGTACAGCTTCATGTAAAGCTTTCATAATCTCCCCATTCCTCAGACTGTATATAATGGGGTTGATGAATGGGGTGAACACTGTGTACAGTAGGGACAGTGTTTTATTGATGCTCGATGATTGTCTTCTTGTTGGAAATACATAAACAATTAAAAGAGTGCAGTAGAATATGGAGACCACAGTGAGATGGGCGCTACAGGTGGAGAAGGCTCTCCATCTGCTGATATTGGATGTCATTTTTGAGATGGTAACAATTATATTAATATAAGATGCTAGAATTATTACGGTTGGCAGTATTACTATAAAGGGGCTCAGTATATAAACTTCTGACCGAACAATTAAGTTACCAAAACAGGCAATATCTAACAGCTGAACAAGATCACAGAAGAAATGGTCAATGATATTTGGTCCACAAAACATCAGCATTGATATTGTTAATTTGTTAATCACTATAGTGGAAAGGCTGAAAAACCAACAGCTGATGGATAATTTGACGCAACAGGTACTTGTCATTATAGAGGTGTATCGGAGAGGATTACAGATGGCCACATATCTGTCATAAGACATCACCGTGAGGAGAAGACATTCAGATGTATCTGAGGCGCAGAAGAAGCAGAGTTGAGTGATGCAAGCAATAAATGTTATGCTCCCCCCATTATTCAATATGATTTGCAGCATGTTAGGGACAATGTCTGTAATCAACAGGATGTCGTTGATGGACAGTTGTGAGATGAAGAAGTACATTGGAGTGTGGAGGTTCTTGCTGGTGGACACCAGGGTGATGATCAGGAGATTCCCACAGATTGTTCCACAGTAAACCACCAGGAAATGACAGAACAGAAAAATTCTGAACCATTGACTGCCTTGAAATCCTAAAAGGAAAAACTCGGTGACAAAGGTCAGATTGTTCATCTGTATTGAGATAAATGACAACATTAATTTAACTGTATTAACTTAAAGTTATCATCTAATGCTGAAATATATATATATATATATATATTTAGAATTGAGAGTCCTCAGTAGTTGATACCTTTTAATGGCTAACTGGAAAGATGGTAACACATTGCAAGCTTTCAAGACTACTCAGGTCTCTTCATCAGGCATAGACTAATACAACATCTGAAGAATTACATATTTAAGCACAGTACAGAAGAAAGAATGCAATAGACAAGACAAGTGACACGAAGCAGAAATTTTTCATTATGGGAGAGTGATAAACAGATGTGGCCATAAATATTGGAATGGTTTGTAGATAAGGAGTGTGAATGTTTTACAGTCTGGTTCTGTGTTGTGATGCCCCCATAAGTTCTGGGGGGGGCAAATTTCTTAATTGATGTAAAATGTCATAAATCTACGTGACACATTCCTGCACGAGTGTGTCAAAGGTCATCATGAGTTTGTACTCCTAGATGCTTCTGTTTTTCTGAGATTTGAAATTACCTTTCAAAGCAAGCGATTTCATATCCATGGTGCTGTGATCAGGCATACAAAAATGTTTGGCACAGGTAGATCCATTCTTTTTTCTCTTATTGTGATGAATTCTCATCATCACACAATAAGAGAAAAAAGAATGGATTTACCTGTGGCAAAACATTGTGGCTGGATCACATCACCATGAAAATGAAATTGCTTGCTTTGAAAGGTAATTTCAAATCTCAGAAAGAAAGAAGTGTCTGGCAGTAGAAACTCATGATGACCTTTGACACACTCAATGCAGGAACGAATGTGTCGCATAGATTTATGTCTTTTTATATCAATTAAGGAATTTGCCCTTCAGACCTGATGGGGGCATCACAACACAGAATCATACTATAAAACATTGACACTCCTTATCTATGAACTGTTCCAATATTTATGGCCACAACTGTTTATCCCACTCCCATACTGATAAATTTCTGCTTCACATAACTTGTCTTATCTATTGCATTTTTTCTGTGTTGTATTGTGCATAAATATGTGACTCTTCAGATGTTGTATTAGTCAATGCCTGATGAAGAGACCTGAGTAGTCTCGAAAGCTTGCAATGTGTTACCATCTTTTCAGTTAGCCATTAAAAGGTATCAACCACTGAGGACTCTCAATTCTGAATATTTTTCTATCTACTAGCTGACACGGTACAGAGATATATATCTTTCCTGCATCTAATACTGTACATCCTTTCTTCACTATTCATCTTTACTGGCCAGACTCAAAACTGTCTCTCTACCAATTAATTGAATTATTACCATATTCTAAACAAAACAATTTAAATGACACTATATCAAGACTTAGTTGATTCTTGTGTTCATCAGGCTTCATCAGGTTTCACAATACAAAAAACACAGGCCTCATTTTTCGGACTATAAGATGCATTTTTTTTCCTAAAAATTTTTGGAGGAAATGGGGGTGCGTCTTATATTCGGAATGTACTTACAAGTAGTGTGGCAAGAGTCGGATGATTGTGCGGTTGTCCGATACAACAGTGCAATGATCACACTCCCTTCCCAGGCTGGTGCGGCACGTTTAGCGGTGCTCTGAGGTGCGGGGGCTGTGCCTGCATCTTGTGAAAGCCTGGAGACCCCGCATATCCATTGCTGTGAAGCGGTGGCCTCTGGAAAAATGGCCGCCGGGGGCAATGCATGCTCAGAATGAGATCTAGGTGCCGACATCTCCTCTCACGAAATTTCAGGACAAGATCTCGTTGCCGAGATCTCAATCTGAGCATACGAAGCCCTCAGCTGCCATTTTCCCGGAGGCCACCGCATTGCAGCAATGGATGTGCGGGGCCTCCAGGCTTACACAAGATGCCAGCGCAGCCCCCGCAGTGCCAAACCTTCCGCACCAGCCTGGGATGGGGGTCATTTCGCTGGACCACCGAACACTCCCTGTGAGCACACTCCACCAGCGCTGCCGATCCCCTCCCAGTATGCTGAATTCAGACTGTAAGACAGAGGCCCATTTGCCATATTATTATTTTTCTCCCAATTTTCCATCTGAAAATTTGGGGTGCGTCTTATGGTCTAGTGCGTTTTATAGTCTGAAAAGTACGGTACTATTAAATGGGACTCTTACATTGAAGCGGCTGATGGACTTTCTATGAAATTCAATGCAAGAATTGCTTTTAGTTTTCCTTGAAGGTTTTCCTGACTGATCTTATGAGCATTTTATACATTTAGCGCTGGAAAATTTAGAGTAAAAAAAATTAGGTTGTGACTGGAAAAGCCCATAGTTGTAATCACGAGAGAATACCTACAACTAAGGCGGCAGGAAAAATATTGTCCTGGTTTTGGATCTAGGTTAGAATATGCCTTGTATCAACATCAAGAAAGTAAATGCAAAAGAATTCTATTTGAATTCTCATTTAACCCCATTCTGTCCTTAGACGTACTATCCCATCCATGTGCCCTGGGACTTAATTCCCAGGGACGGGATAGTACGTCACAGCGATCAGCGGCGCCCACGTGGTGAGCGCCGCTGATCGCGGCCGGGTGTCAGTTGATTATCACAGCTGACACCCGGCACAATGTGTCAGGGGCGGTCACGGACCGCCCCCGACACGTTAAGCCCTTGCACACCGCGATCAAACACGATCGCGGTGTACCGGGGGTTAAAAGGAAGCATCGGCAGGGAGGAGGCTCCCTCCGTGCTTCACTGAGCCCTCCACAGCAGCGCAATGTGCAGCGCTGCTGCGGGGGGCTCCATCCCTGCAGGTCCCCGAATCCAAGATGGCGACGGGGGCCTTCGGGGGCCTGCAGGGGGCTGGCTTCCTCAGTGCCTGCAAAGCGCAGGCATGAGGAAAGCCTGTGCAGTGCCTGTGTCAGATCGCTGATCTGTCACAGTGATCTGTGATGAGACAGATCAGTGATCTGTCACATGACAGCTATGTCCCCTCTGGGGCAATGTAATAAAGTAAAAAAAAAAGGGTAAAAATAATTTAAAGAAAATCGCTAAATAAATTTAAAAAAAAATATATTCCCTAATAAATTCATTTTTTTGAAATAAAAAAACCAAACAATAAAAGTAGACATATTTGGTATCGCCGCGTCCGTAACGACCCTCCCTATAAGACTGTCCCACTAGTTAACCCCTTTAGTGAACCCCTTAAAAATAAAAAACGAAGCAAAAAATAATGATTTATTATCATACCGCCGAACAAAAAGTGCAATAACGCGCGATCAAAAAGACGCATATAAATATCCATGGTACCGCTGAAAACGTCATCTTGTCCCACAAAAAACGAGCCATCACACAGCATCATCAGCGAAAAAATAAAAAAGTTATAGCTCGCAGAATAAAGCGATACAAAAATAATTATTTTTTATATAAAATTGTTTTCATTGCATAAAACCGACAAAACATAAAAAAAACCTAAATGAGGTATCGCTGTAACCGTACTGACCCAAAGAATAAAACCGTCTTATTAATTTTACCGCACGCGGAACGGTGTAGACGCATCCCCCCAAAAGAAATTCATGAAACGCTGGTTTTTGTTCATTCTGCGTCCCACAAATCGGAATAAAAAGCGATCAAAAGATGTCACGTGCCCGAAAATGGTACCAATAAAAACGTCAACTCGTCCCGCAAAAAATAAGACCTCACATGACTCAGTGGGTCAAAATATGGAAAAATTATAGCTCTCAATATGTGGTGATGCAAAAACTATTTTTACAATTAAAAGCGTCTTTTAGCGTGCAACAGCCGCCAAACATAAAAACCGCCATAAATAGTAAATCAAACCCCCCGTTATCACCCCCTTAGTTAGGGAAAAATAATAAAATTAAAAGAAAATGTATTTATTTCCATTTTCCCTTTAGGGCTAGTGTTGGGGCTAGGGTTAGGGCTAGGGCTAGGGTTAGGGCAAGGGCTAGGGCAAGGGCTAGGGCTAGAGTTAGAGCTGAGATTAGGGTTAGGGGTATGTTGGGGTTCGGGTTGGAGTTAGAATTGGGGGGTTTCCACTATTTGCGCACATCAGGTGCTCTCCAAATGCAACATGGCATCTGATCCCAATTCCAGCCAATTCTGCGTTGAAAAAGTCAAATGGTGCTCCTTCCCTTCCAAGCTCTGCCATGCACCCAAACAGTGGTTTACCCACACATATGGGGTATCAGCCTACTCAGGACTAATTGAAAAACAACTTTTGGGGTCCAATTTCTCCTGTTACCCTTAGGAAAATAAAAAATTGAGGGCAAAAATATCATTTTTGTGGAAAAAAATGATTTTTTTATTTTCACGTCCGGGCGTTATAAACTTCTGTGAAGCACTTGGGGGTTCAAAGTGCTCACCACACATCTAGATAAGTTCCGTGGGGGGTCTAGTTTCCAAAATGGGGTCACTTGTGGGGAGTTTCAATAGTTTAGGTACATCAGGGGCTCTCCAAGCGCAATATGACACCCGCAGACCATTCCATCAAAGTCTGCATTACAAAACGTCACTACTTCCTTTCTGAGCTCCGACGTGTGCCCATACAGTAGTTTTCTCCCACATATGAGGTATCAACGTACTCAGGACAAATTGGACAACAACTTTTGGGGTCCAATTTCTCCTGGTACCCTTGGGAAAATAAAAAAATTGGGGATTAAATGATCATGTTTGTGGAAAAAATACGATTTTTTTATTTTCTTGCCCGGCCATTATAAACTTCTGTGAAGAACTGGGGGGTTAAAAGTGCTCACCACACATCTAGATAAGTTCCTAGGGGGGTCTAGTTTCCAAAATGGGGTCATTTGTGGGGGGTTTCCACTGTTTAGGTACATCAGGGGCTCTCCAAAAGCAACATGATACCCGTAGACCATTCCATCAAAGTCTGCATTCCAAAACGTCACTACTTCCCTTCCGAGACCCGACGTGTGCCCATACAGTAGTTTTCTCCCACATATGGGGCATCACCGTACTCAGGACAAATTGGACAACAACTTTTGGGGTCCAATTTCTCCTGTTACCCTTGGGAAAATAAAAAAAATTGGTGACTAAAAGATCATGTTTTTTGCAAAAATATGATTTTTTTATTTTCACACCCAAGTGTTATAAACTTCTGTGAAGCACTGGGGGGTTGAAAGTGCTCACCACACATCTAGATAAGTTCCTTGGGGGGTCTAGTTTCCAAAATGGTGTCATTTGTGGGGGGTTTTCACTGTTTTGGTACATCAGGGGCTTTCCAAACGCGACATGGTGTCCAATCTCAATTCCAGCCAAAAACGTCAAATGGCGCTGCTTCCCTTCCGAGCTCTGCCATGCGCCCAAACAGTGGTTTACCCCCACATGTGGGGTATTAGCGTACTCAGGACAAATTGCACAATGACTTTTAGGGTCCTGATACCCTTGGAAAAATAAGAATTGAGGGTGAAAAGATCATTTTTTTGGAAAAAATATGATTTTTTAATTGTACGACTATACGTTATAAACTTCTGTGAAGCCCTTGGGGGTTCAAAGTGCTCACCATACATCTAGATAAGTTCCTTGGGGGGTCTAGTTTCCAAAATGGTGTCTTTTGTGGGGGGTTTCCACTGTTTAGGTACATCAGGGGCTCTCCAAAAGCAACATGATACCCGCAGACCATTCCATCAAAGTCTGCATTCCAAAACGTCACTACTAGAGTTGAGCGAAACGGGTCGAACAATTTCAAAAGTCTCCGACTTTTAGCAAAGTCGGGTTTCATGAAACGAAACCCGACCCTAGGATGAGGTCGGCCACGAGGTCGGCGACTTAAGCGCCAAAGTCGCGTTACAAAAGTTTGTTTAGCGCTCTTTTTCAGCCAATCAGGATCCACGGACACTGTGGGCAACGTGATGACATAGGCAGGGGTCACCACCATCTTTCAGAAGGGCATGCAAGTGATTGGCTTGCTTTGGTGGGCGTCACAGGGGGTATAAAAGGACGTGCACGCCGACCGCCATCTTACTTCTGCCGATCTCAGTATAGGGAGAGGTTGCTGCTGATTCTGTAGGGAGAGCGTTAGGCAGGGAAGAAGACAAAAAAACTGCTTCTGCTGCTAGCGATTTGGCCTGCACAACACACCAGTCACTGTGTGTGCAGTGCAAGGGGAGGCTATATTGTGGTGGATCAGCGGTGTTGGTTGTTAGGCTGCCTTCTAAGGCTTCCTGACAGCTGCATTGCTGTTTCCCCACTGCTCTGCAAACTGCTTTTTTAAAAGCAATCCCAATTTTTTTTTTGTCCTGCTAAGGTACTGACCGTGCACTTATTCACACCATACAGCGGTGTACGCTCCTCACACAGTACCGAGTAACGGCTGTTATCACAGCCACAGTGAAGCTATCTGTGTGTCACTGTGGAAGGATAAGTGGAGGACTTGTTCCGTTCTTACAGACCTACACTCTAGGGAGATTCCTATTCTGCTCAATTCTACAATTCACTTTTTTCACACCTGTGCCATCGAGCCTGTGACATAGCGCACTGATATTCAGTGGGCCTCACACAATCCAAAAGTGTCCAGTGTCCACAAGTGTCTGCAGAAATTCAAAACCTCCCTTATCCTGTAGTCACTTTTTTCACACCTGTGCCATCGAGCCTGTGACATAGCGCTCTGATATTCAGTGGGCCTCACACAATCCAAAAGTGTCCAGTGTCCACAAGTGTCTGCAGAAATTCAAAATCTCCCTTATCCTGTAGTCACTTTTTTCACACCTGTGCCATCGAGCCTGTGACATATCGCTCTGATATTCAGTGGGCCTCACACAATCCAAAAGTGTCCAGTGTCCACAAGTGTCTGCAGAAATTCAAAATCTCCCTTATCCTGTAGTCACTTTTTTCACACCTGTGCCATCGAGCCTGTGACATAGCGCTCTGATATTCAGTGGGCCTCACAGAATCCAAAAGTGTCCAGTGTCCACAAGTGTCTGCAGAAATTCAAAATCTCCCTTGTCCTGTAGTCACTTTTTTCACACCTGTGCCATCGAGCCTGTGACATAGCGCTGTGATATTCAGTGGGCCTCACACAATCCAAAAGTGTCCAGTGTCCACAAGTGTCTGCAGAAATTCAAAATCTCCCTTATCCTGTAGTCACTTTTTTCACACCTGTGCCATCGAGCCTGTGACATAGCGCTGTGATATTCAGTGGGCCTCACACAATCCAAGTGTCCAGTGTCCACAAGTGTCTGCAGAAATTCAAAATCTCCCTTATCTTGTAGTCACTTTTTTCACACCTGTGCCATCGAGCCTGTGACATAGCGCTCTGATATTCAGTGGGCCTCACACAATCCAAGTGTCCAGTGTCCACAAGTGTCTGCAGAAATTCAAAATCTCCCTTATCCTGTAGTCACTTTTTTCACACCTGTGCCATCGAGCCTGTGACATAGCGCTCTGATATTCAGTGGACCTTACACAATCCAAAAGTGTCCAGTGTCCACAAGTGTCTGCAGAAATTCAAAATCTCCCTTATCCTGTAGTCATCTTTTTCACACCTGTGCCATCTAGCCTGTGACATAGCGCTGTGATATTCAGTGGGCCTCACACAATCCAAGTGTCCAGTGTCCACAAGTGTCTGCAGAAATTCAAAATCTCCCTTATCCTGTAGTCACTTTTTTCACACCTGTGCCATCGAGCCTGTGACATAGCGCTGTGATATTCAGTGGGCCTCACACAATCCAAAAGTGTCCAGTGTCCACAAGTGTCTGCAGAAATTCAAAATTTCCCTTATCCTGTAGTCACTTTCTTCACACCTGTGCCATCGAGCCTGTGACATAGCGCTGTGATATTCAGTGGGCCTCACACAATCCAAGTGTCCAGTGTCCACAAGTGTCTGCAGAAATTCAAAATCTCCCTTATCCTGTAGTCACTTTTTTCACACCTGTGCCATCGAGCCTGTGACATAGCGCTCTGATATTCAGTGGGCCTCACACAATCCAAAAGTGTCCAGTGTCCACAAGTGTCTGCAGAAATTCAAAATCTCCCTTATCCTGTAGTCACTTTTTTCACACCTGTGCCATCGAGCCTGTGACATAGCGCTGTGATATTCAGTGGGCCTCACACAATCCAAAAGTGTCCAGTGTCCACAAGTGTCTGCAGAAATTCAAAATCTCCCTTATCCTGTAGTCACTTTTTTCACACCTGTGCCATCGAGCCTGTGACATAGCGCTCTGAAATTCAGTGGGCCTCACACAAATCCAAAAGTGTCCAGTGTCCACAAGTGTCTGCAGAAATTCAAAATCTCCCTTATCCTGTAGTCACTTTTTTCACACCTGTGCCATCGAGCCTGTGACATAGCGCTCTGATATTCAGTGGGCCTCACACAATCCAAAAGTGTCCAGTGTCCACAAGTGTCTGCAGAAATTCAAAATCTCTCTTATCCTGTAGTCACTTTTTTCACACCTGTGCCATCGAGCCTGTGACATAGCGCTGTGATATTCAGTGGGCCTCACACAATCCAAGTGTCCAGTGTCCACAAGTGTCTGCAGAAATTCAAAATCTCCCTTATCTTGTAGTCACTTTTTTCACACCTGTGCCATCGAGCCTGTGACATAGCGCTCTGATATTCAGTGGGCCTCACACAATCCAAGTGTCCAGTGTCCACAAGTGTCTGCAGAAATTCAAAATCTCCCTTATCCTGTAGTCACTTTTTTCACACCTGTGCCATCGAGCCTGTGACATAGCGCTCTGATATTCAGTGGGCCTTACACAATCCAAAAGTGTCCAGTGTCCACAAGTGTCTGCAGAAATTCAAAATCTCCCTTATCCTGTAGTCATCTTTTTCACACCTGTGCCATCTAGCCTGTGACATAGCGCTGTGATATTCAGTGGGCCTCACACAATCCAAGTGTCCAGTGTCCACAAGTGTCTGCAGAAATTCAAAATCTCTCTTATCCTGTAGTCACTTTTTTCACACCTGTGCCATCGAGCCTGTGACATAGCGCTGTGATATTCAGTGGGCCTCACACAATCCAAAAGTGTCCAGTGTCCACAAGTGTCTGCAGAAATTCAAAATTTCCCTTATCCTGTAGTCACTTTCTTCACACCTGTGCCATCGAGCCTGTGACATAGCGCTGTGATATTCAGTGGGCCTCACACAATCCAAGTGTCCAGTGTCCACAAGTGTCTGCAGAAATTCAAAATCTCCCTTATCCTGTAGTCACTTTTTTCACACCTGTGCCATCGAGCCTGTGACATAGCACTCTGATATTCAGTGGGCCTCACACAATCCAAAAGTGTCCAGTGTCCACAAGTGTCTGCAGAAATTCAAAATCTCCCTTATCCTGTAGTCACTTTTTTCACACCTGTGCCATCGAGCCTGTGACATAGCGCTGTGATATTCAGTGGGCCTCACACAATCCAAAAGTGTCCAGTGTCCACAAGTGTCTGCAGAAATTCAAAATCTCCCTTATCCTGTAGTCACTTTTTTCACACCTGTGCCATCGAGCCTGTGACATAGCGCTCTGAAATTCAGTGGGCCTCACACAAATCCAAAAGTGTCCAGTGTCCACAAGTGTCTGCAGAAATTCAAAATCTCCCTTATCCTGTAGTCACTTTTTTCACACCTGTGCCATCGAGCCTGTGACATAGCGCTCTGATATTCAGTGGGCCTCACACAATCCAAAAGTGTCCAGTGTCCACAAGTGTCTGCAGAAATTCAAAATCTCTCTTATCCTGTAGTCACTTTTTTCACACCTGTGCCATCGAGCCTGTGACATAGCGCTGTGATATTCAGTGGGCCTCACACAATCCAAGTGTCCAGTGTCCACAAGTGTCTGCAGAAATTCAAAATCTCCCTTATCCTGTAATCACTTTTTTCACACCTGTGCCATCGAGCTTGTGACATAGCGCTCTGATATTCAGTAGGCCTCACACAATCCAAGTGTCCAGTGTCCACAAGTGTCTGCAGAAATTCAAAATCTTCCTTATCCTGTAGTCACTTTTTTCACACCTGTGCCATCGAGCCTGTGACATAGCGCTCTGATATTCAGTGGGCCTCACACAATCCAAAAGTGTCCAGTGTCCACAAGTGTCTGCAGAAATTCAAAATCTCCCTTATCCTGTAGTCACTTTTTTCACACCTGTGCCATCGAGCCTGTGACATAGCGCTCTGATATTCAGTGGGCCTCACACAATCCAAAAGTGTCCAGTGTCCACAAGTGTCTGCAGAAATTCAAAATCTCCCTTATCCTGTAGTCACTTTTTTCACACCTGTGCCATCGAGCCTGTGACATAGCGCTCTGATATTCAGTGGGCCTCACACAATCCAAAAGTGTCCAGCGTCCACAAGTGTCTGCAGAAATTTAAAATCTCCCTTATCCTGTAGTCATTTTTTTCACACCTGTGCCATTGAGCCTGTGACATAGCGCTCTGATATTCAGTGGGCCTCACACAATCCAAAAGTGTCCAGTGTCCACAAGTGTCTGCAGAAATTCAAAATCTCCCTTATCCTGTAGTCACTTTTTTCACACCTGTGCCATCGAGCCTGTGACATAGCGCTGTGATATTCAGTGGGCCTCACACAATCCAAAAGTGTCCAGTGTCCACAAGTGTCTGCAAAAATTCAAAATCTCCCTTATCCTGTAGTCACTTTTTTCACACCTGTGCCATCGAGCCTGTGACATAGCGCTGTGATATTCAGTGGGCCTCACACAATCCAAAAGTGTCCAGTGTCCACAAGTGTCTGCAGAAATTCAAAATCTCCCTTATCCTGTAGTCACTTTTTTCACACCTGTGCCATCGAGCCTGTGACATAGCGCTCTGATATTCAGTGGGCCTCACACAATCCAAAAGTGTCCAGTGTCCACAAGTGTCTGCAGAAATTCAAAATCTCCCTTATCCTGTAGTCACTTTTTTCACACCTGTGCCATCGAGCCTGTGACATAGCGCTGTGATATTCAGTGGGCCTCACACAATCCAAAAGTGTCCAGTGTCCACAAGTGTCTGCAGAAATTCAAAATCTCCCTTATCCTGTAGTCACTTTTTTCACACCTGTGCCATCGAGCCTGTGACATAGCGCTCTGAAATTCAGTGGGCCTCACACAAATCCAAAAGTGTCCAGTGTCCACAAGTGTCTGCAGAAATTCAAAATCTCCCTTATCCTGTAGTCACTTTTTTCACACCTGTGCCATCGAGCCTGTGACATAGCGCTCTGATATTCAGTGGGCCTCACACAATCCAAAAGTGTCCAGTGTCCACAAGTGTCTGCAGAAATTCAAAATCTCTCTTATCCTGTAGTCACTTTTTTCACACCTGTGCCATCGAGCCTGTGACATAGCGCTGTGATATTCAGTGGGCCTCACACAATCCAAGTGTCCAGTGTCCACAAGTGTCTGTAGAAATTCAAAATCTCCCTTATCCTGTAGTCACTTTTTTCACACCTGTGCCATCGAGCTTATGACATAGCGCTTTGATATTCAGTAGGCCTCACACAATCCAAGTGTCCAGTGTCCACAAGTGTCTGCAGAAATTCAAAATCTTCCTTATCCTGTAGTCACTTTTTTCACACCTGTGCCATCGAGCCTGTGACATAGCGCTCTGATATTCAGTGGGCCTCACACAATCCAAAAGTGTCCAGTGTCCACAAGTGTCTGCAGAAATTCAAAATCTCCCTTATCCTGTAGTCACTTTTTTCACACCTGTGCCATCGAGCCTGTGACATAGCGCTCTGATATTCAGTGGGCCTCACACAATCCAAAAGTGTCCAGTGTCCACAAGTGTCTGCAGAAATTCAAAATCTCCCTTATCCTGTAGTCACTTTTTTCACACCTGTGCCATCGAGCCTGTGACATAGCGCTCTGATATTCAGTGGGCCTCACACAATCCAAAAGTGTCCAGTGTCCACAAGTGTCTGCAGAAATTCAAAATCTCCCTTATCCTGTAGTCACTTTTTTCACACCTGTGCCATCGAGCCTGTGACATAGCGCTCTGATATTCAGTGGGCCCCACACAATCCAAGTGTCCAGTGTCCACAAGTGTCTGCAGAAATTCAAAATCTCCCTTATCCTGTAGTCACTTTTTTCACACCTGTGCCATCGAGCCTGTGACATAGCGCTGTGATATTCAGTGGGCCTCACACAATCCAAAAGTGTCCAGTGTCCACAAGTGTCTGCAAAAATTCAAAATCTCCCTTATCCTGTAGTCACTGTTTTCACACCTGTGCCATCGAGCCTGTGACATAGCGCTGTGATATTCAGTGGGCCTCACACAATCCAAAAGTGTCCAGTGTCCATAAGTGTCTGCAGAAATTCAAAATCTCCCTTATCCTGTAGTCACTTTTTTCACACCTGTGCCATCGAGCCTGTGACATAGCGCTCTGATATTCAGTGGGCCTCACACAATCCAAAAGTGTCCAGTGTCCACAAGTGTCTGCAGAAATTCAAAATCTATCTTATCCTGTAGTCACTTTTTTCACACCTGTGCCATCGAGCCTGTGACATAGCGCTCTGATATTCAGTGGGCCTCACACAATCCAAAAGTGTCCAGTGTCCACAAGTGTCTGCAGAGATTCAAAATCTCCCTTATCCTGTAGTCACTTTTTTCACACCTGTGCCATCGAGCCTGTGACATAGCGCTCTGATATTCAGTGGGCCTCACACAATCCAAAAGTGTCCAGTGTCCACAAGTGTCTGCAGAAATTCAAAATCTCCCTTATCCTGTAGTCACTTTTTTCATACCTGTGCCATCGAGCCTGTGACATAGCGCTCTGATATTCAGTGGGCCTCACACAATCCAAAAGTGTCCAGCGTCCACAAGTGTCTGCAGAAATTCAAAATCTCCCTTATCCTGTAGTCATTTTTTTCACACCTGTGCCATCGAGCCTGTGACATAGCGCTCTGATATTCAGTGGGCCTCACACAATCCAAAAGTGTCCAGTGTCCACAAGTGTCTGCAGAAATTCGAAATCTCCCTTATCCTGTAGTCACTTTTTTCACACCTGTGCCATCGAGCCTGTGACATAGCGCTCTGATATTCAGTGAGCCTCACACAATCTAAGTGTCCAGTGTCCACAAGTGTCTGCAGAAATTCAAAATTTCCCTTATCCTGTAGTCACTTTTTTCACACCTGTGCCATCGAGCCTGTGACATAGCGCTGTGATATTCAGTGGGCCCCACACAATCCAAAAGTGTCCAGTGTCCACAAGTGTCTGCAGAAATTCAAAATCTCCCTTATCCTGTAGTCACTTTTTTCACACCTGTGCCATCGAGGCTGTGACATAGCGCTCTGATATTCAGTGGGCCTCACACAATCCAAGTGTCCAGCGTCCACAAGTGTCTGCAGAAATTCAAAATCTCCCTTATCCTGTAGTCACTTTTTTCACACCTGTGCCATCGAGCCTGTGACATAGCGCTGTGATATTCAGTGGGCCTCACACAATCCAAAAGTGTCCAGTGTCCACAAGTGTCTGCAAAAGTTCAAAATCTCCCTTATCCTGTAGTCACTTTTTTCACACCTGTGCCATCGAGCCTGTGACATAGCGCTCTGATATTCAGTGGGCCTCACACAATCCAAAAGTGTCCAGTGTCCACAAGTGTCTGCAGAAATTCAAAATCTCCCTTATCCTGTAGTCACTTTTTTCACACCTGCGCCATCGAGCCTGTGACATAGCGCTCTGATATTCAGTGGGCCTCACACAATCCAAAAGTGTCCAGTGTCCACAAGTGTCTGCAGAAATTCAAAATCTCCCTTATCCTGTAGTCACTTTTTTCACACCTGTGCCATCGAGCCTGTGACATAGCGCTGTGATATTCAGTGGGCCTCACACAATCCAAAAGTGTCCAGTGTCCACAAGTGTCTGCAGAAATTCAAAATCTCCCTTATCCTGTAGTCACTTTTTTCACACCTGTGCCATCGAGCCTGTGACATAGCGCTCTGATATTCAGTGGGCCTCACACAATCCAAAAGTGTCCAGTGTCCACAAGTGTCTGCAGAAATTCAAAATCTCCCTTATCATGTAGTCACTTTTTTCACACCTGTGCCATCGAGCCTGTGACATAGCGCTCTGATATTCAGTGGGCCTCACACAATCTAAGTGTCCAGTGTCCACAAGTGTCTGCAGAAATTCAAAATCTCCCTTATCCTGTAGTCACTTTTTTCACACCTGTGCCATCGAGCCTGTGACATAGCGCTGTGATATTCAGTGGGCCCCACACAATCCAAAAGTGTCCAGTGTCCACAAGTGTCTGCAGAAATTCAAAATCTCCCTTTTCCTGTAGTCACTTTTTTCACACCTGTGCCATCGAGCCTGTGACATAGCGCTGTGATATTCAGTGGGCCTCACACAATCCAAGTGTCCAGTGTCCACACGTGTCTGCAGAAATTCAAAATCTCCCTTATCCTGTAGTCACTTTTTTCACACCTGTGCCATCGAGCCTGTGACATAGCGCTGTGATATTCAGTGGGCCTCACACAATCCAAAAGTGTCCAGTGTTCACAAGTGTCTGCAAAAATTCAAAATCTCCCTTATCCTGTAGTCACTTTTTTCACACCTGTGCCATCGAGCCTGTGACATAGCGCTCTGATATTCAGTGGGCCTCACACAATCCAAAAGTGTCCAGTGTCCACAAGTGTCTGCAGAAATTCAAAATCTCCCCTGTCCTATAGACACCTTGTACCTTGTTTTACATTACTATATAGTTTGTTGGATTTTGTCTACATTTCTACCAAAAATGAGGAAGGCTGGTGGAAGAGGCCGTGGAATTGGGCGGGGGTTGGCAGCTGGTAATGATGGTGTTGGTGGTGGATCTGATGGTAGTGGCAAAAGCAAAATAGGACCGAATTCAGAAGGTGTTGAGCCTGCGTCATCGTCTGGCTCCATAAGGCTTCGAAGGCTTAGTTTTCTAGGAGTTGGCAAACCGCTTTTAACGCCAGAGCATCAGGAAAAAGTTTTGTCTTACATTGCTGACTCAGCCTCCAGCTCTATAGCCTCCTCTTCTGAAGTTGTAAAAAGTAAAAGCACTGAGTCGTCATTGGAGGCTCATGTTCATGAACCACACCTTTCCTTGTGTCCTTCACCCCAACCAAGATTGAAGGATGACGCAGGCCATACTACTGATTACTCCATGGAGCTGTTTTCACATACCATGCCTGGATTATCAAGTGAAATGGTGAATTACCCAGGCCAAGATGAATCTGACATGGAGTGCACTGATGCACAGCCGCTGATAGATGATTCTGCTGGTACATTCACTCAGAGCACTACATTGTCCTCGCAGTGTACAGAGCCAGATTCTGACCCTGATGAGACTCAGGTGCCCCTTCCCGCACACTATACCACCATACACGGTGACACAGAGGAAGGTGCACATGACATTGAAGAGGAGGTGATGGATGACCTAGTTGTTGACTCAGATTGGCATCCATTGGGGGAAGAGGGTGCTGCTTCCAATAGCTCAGATGAGGAGCATCCACAGCAGACATTGACATCGCAACAGCTGTTATCTGGCAGGCCCGGAGCACTCCAAAGACAGGTTCCAAAAATCAAAAGAGTTGCTGGACAGCTTGTCCAGAGGGTCAAAACATCACAGCGTGCTAGGCCGCAAAATGTCTGCCAAAGTAGGAGGAGTGCAGTGTGGCACTTTTTTGAACAAAATCCTCATGATCAGGCCAAGGTTATCTGTAAGAAGTGCGCAAAGACCTTTAGCCGAGGGAAAAATCTGAAAAATTTGAATACCAGTTGCATGCTTAGACATATAACCACCATGCACTTGCAAGCGTGGACACAACACCAAACCTCAAGTGCCACATGTGCAACTGATCACAAAGAAGGTAGTCAGCAACGCTACATTGTTTCCCCCACTGTAAGCCCACCGGTTAGCACAGCAGAAAATGTTGAGGTGTCGTTGCAAGGCCACAGCAGTCAGGGAATCCCACTGTTATATCAACGAAATACTGAATCTAGGCCATCAGAAAGAACACCAACTCCATCACCATCATCAACCCTCTCTCAGTCCGCCCTGTCCACCGCTACTTCCACCATATGCAGCTCTCAAGTCCAGCTCACCCTGCCAGACACTATGAGTAGGTCAAGAAAGTACTCAGTCTCTCATCCGCGTACACTGGGTTTGAACGCCCACATTGCCAAACTAATCTCGTTTGAGATGATGCCCTATCGGTTGGTGGAAAGCGCAGCTTTCCGCGAACTCATGGCCTATGCTGTACCACGCTATGACCTACCCAGTCGCCACTTCTCTCGCAAAGCCATCCCAGCCCTCCACCATCATGTGAAAGACCGCATTGTCCATGCACTCAAGCAGTCAGTGAGTGGAAAGGTGCACCTCACAACTGATGCATGGTCCAGTCGGCATGGCCAGGGCCGTTACGTGTCCATCACTGCGCACTGGGTTAATGTGGTGGATGCAGGGTCCACAGGGGACAGCGGTGGTGGGACAGTGCTGCCTAGCCCACGGTATAGGAAACAGTTGGCTGTAGGCGTTCCACCCTCCTCCTCCTCCTCCTCCTCCTCCAGAAGCGAAAGCTCATCCACAGAGCGCAGTCGTACGAGCACTCCATCTGCAGCTGCCACTGTTGCACACGAGGTTTCCCCCTATCGAGCAGCTATTGGAAAGCGTCAGCAGGCTGTGTTGCAGATGATGTGTTTGGGCGACAGACACACCGGCGAGGTGCTGGCCGAGTACTTGAAGCGACAAACTGAGTCATGGCTGGGCAGTGTACATCTTGAGGCAGGCAAGGTAGTTAGTGATAACGGCCGTAATTTTGTGGCAGCAATAGCCCTTTCAAAATTCAGCCACATACCTTGCTTGGCTCACACCTTGAACCTGGTGGTGCAGTGCTTCCTCAAAAATTATCCAGAGTTAACAGCCCTGCTCCATAAGGTGCGAAGACTGTGCAAGCACATCCGCCGGTCGCCTGTACACTCCGTTCGTATGCAGAAGCTGCAGCGATTGCTCCACCTTCCCAACCACCGCCTCATTATCGACATTGCAACAAGGTGGAACTCCACCCTGCACATGGTGGAGCGGCTGTGCGAGCAGAGGCAGGCCATAATGCATTTGTGGGAGGATACACGGCCAGGCACTTTGAGAGCAGACATGGAGTTGACAGGTGTGCAGTGGTCGAAGCTGAAAGACCTCTGTAAAGTCCTTCAGTGTTTTGAGGAATGCACACAGCTGGTAAGCGCAGACGACGCCATCCTAAGCATGAGCATTCCACTTTTGCGTCTGCTCATGCAAACTTTGACGCACCTAAAGGAGCAGGCGTCTGCAGCCAATGTTGACGAGGAGGAAGAGGTGGAGGGAATCCTTGATGACATTCAGCCATTGTCTGCTCAGGGACCTCTCCTGGACGAGTTGGAGGAAGAAGAGGAGGAGGAGGATGATGATGGGGATGATTACTTAGGGGAGGAGGATGCATCTCGTGGGGCAAGTGAAAATGTTGGCGTGGCAAGGTCTGGTACAGGGTTTGTGCGTGACTGGAGGGATGTGGATTTGCCAGAAAGTGATCCTCCAACCAGCACTCGCAGTGCATCATTGACACCGGGAACATTGGCCCACATGTCAGATTATGCCTTGCGGATCCTAAAAAGGGACCCACGCATTGCCAAAATGATGAACGATGACGACTACTGGTTGGCCAGCATCCTGGATCCACGCTATAAAGGCAAATTACAAAACATCATGCCACAGGAGAACCTTGACCTAATATTGGCTAATAAACAAGCAACTCTGGTAAATCGGTTGCTTGAGGCATTCCCAGCACACAGCAGCGGTGATGGTTCTCACATGAGCCGTACGGGTCGGGGGCAGCTTGGCAGAGGTGTTCATGGTGCACACAGCAGAAGTGGCGTTGGAGACAGGGGTTTCATGACAATGTTGTGGACTGATTTTTCAAGTACCGCTCACACAACTGGTAATACAGCATCGATGGAAAGTGACAGGAGACAGCAGTTGTCAACTATGGTTACAAACTACTTTTCCTCCCATATCGATGTTCTCCCACACAGGTCATTCCCCTTTGACTATTGGGCCGCTAAACTGGACACCTGGCCTGAATTGGCACAATATGCCTTACAGGAGCTCGCTTGCCCAGCTGCAAGTGTGCTATCGGAAAGAGTCTTCAGTGCAGCTGGATCAATCCTGACAGAAAAAAGGACCCGTCTGTCAACCCAAAATGTGGATGATCTAACCTTCATTAAAATGAACCATGCATGGGTTTCCAAGGATTTTGTCCCACCTTCACCTGTTTGTTCCCCCCACATATCAGGTAACAGCGTACTCAGGACAAACTGCACAATAACTTTTGTTGTCCAATTTCTCCTGATACCCTTGGTAAAATAAAAAAAATGAACCTGAATTATTTTTTTTTGTGAAAAAAAGTTAAATGTTCATTATTTTTAAAATATTCAAAAAATTCCTGTGACGCACCTAAAGGGTTAATAAACTTCTTGAATGTTGTTTTGAGCACCTTGAGGGGTGCAGTTTTTAGAATGGTGTCACTTTTGGGTATTTTCTATCATATAGACCCCTCAAAGTGGCTTCAATGTGATGTGGTCCGTAAAAATAAAATGGTGTTGCAAAAATGAGAAATCGCTGGTCAACTTTTAACCCTTATAACTTCCTAAGAAAAAAAAATTTTGGCTCCAAAATTGTGCTGATGTCAAGTAAACATGTGGGAAATGTTACTTATTAAGCTTTTTCTGTGCCGTATCTCTGTGATTTAAGGGCATAAACATTCAAAGTTGGAAAATTGCAAAATTTTAAAAATTTTTGCTAAATTTCCATTTTTTTCACAAATAAACACAAGTTATTTGAATTAAATTTTACCACTAACATGAAGTACAATATGTCACGAGAAAACAAGGTCAGAATCACCAGGATCCATGGAAGCGTTTCAGAGTTATTACCTCATAAAGGGACAGTGGTCAGAATTGTAAAAATTGGCCTGGTCATGAACGTGCAAACCACCCTTTGGGCGTTAAGGGGTTAACGTGAACAACTAGCACAAACATAATGTCAATTTTATGCAAATAAGGTTCACAGGATTTTTTTGTCCTGCAGTTTAAGAGCTGGATGATGAAGAAGACTGAGACTGATTTGGTTTTGTCTGTTTCGTTAGATAAAAAAGAGAGATAAGTAATACTTTTCAACTTTTTTTTGACATTTTTTTTACAGGGCTGGTACTTGTATTGATGTCAGTACCTTACTGCAGCCACTACTCCATCTTTGGAGCTGTGCTGTGCAGTAGTTCTGGCTTCTACCGACACTGGAAACAAGACCGCCACCGATCAGACATTGGCGATCTATAGTTGTGGCCAAAAGTATTGACACCCCTGCAATTCTGTCAGATAATACTCAGTTTCTTCCTGAAAATGATTGCAAACACAAGTTCTTTGTTATTATTATCTTCATTTAATTTGTCTTAAATGAAAAAACACAAAAAGAATTGTCCTAAAGCCAAATTGGATATAATTCCACACCAAACATAAAAAAGAGGGTGGACAAAAGTATTGGCACTGTTCGAAAAATCATGTGATGCTTCTCTAATTTGTGTAATTAACAGAACCTGTAACTTACCTGTGGCACCTAACAGGTGTTGGCAATAACTAAATCACACTTGCAGCCAGTTGACATGGATTAAAGTTGACTCAACCTCTGTCCTGTGTCCTTGTGTGTACCACATTGAGCATGGAGAAAAGAAAGAAGACCAAAGAACTGTCTGCGGACTTGAGAAACCAAATTGTGAGGAAGCATGAGCAATCTCACGGCTACAAGTCCATCTCCAAAGACCTGAATGTTCCTGTGTCTACCATGAGCAGTGTCATCAAGAAGTTTAAAGCCCATGGGACTGTGGCTAACCTCCCTAGATATGGACGGAAAAGAAATGTCGATAAGAGATTTCAACGCAAGATTGTGCGGATGTTGGATAAAGAACCTCGACTAACATCCAAACAAGTTCAAGCTGCCCTGCAGTCCGAGGGTACAACAGTGTCAACCCGTACTATCTGTCGGCATCTGAATGAAAAGGGACTGTATGGTAGGAGACCCAGGAAGACCCCACTTCTTACCCCGAGACATAAAAAAGCCTTGCTGGAGTTTGCCAAAACTTACCTGAAAAAGCCTAAAACGTTTTGGAAGAATGTTCTCTGGTCAGATGAGACAAAAGTAGAGATTTTTTTGGCAAAGGCATCAACATAGAGTTTACAGGAGAAAAAAGAGGCATTCAAAGAAAAAAACACGGTCCCTACAGTCAAACATGGTGGAAGTTCCCTGATGTTTTGGGGTTGCATTGCTGCCTCTGGCACTGGACTGCTTGACCGTGTGTATGGCATTATGAAGTCTGAAGACTACCAACAAATTTTGCAGCATAATGTAGGGCCCAGTGTGAGAAAGCTGGGTCTCCCTCAGAGGTCATGGGTCTTCCAGCAGGACAATGACCCAAAACACACTTCAAAAAGCACTAGAAAATGGTTTGAGAGAAAGCACTGGAGACTTCTAAGGTGGCCAGCAATGAGTCCAGACCTGAATCCCATAGAACACCTGTGGAGAGATCTAAAAATGGCAGTTTGGAGAAGGCACCCTTCAAATATCAGGGACCTGGAGCAGTTTGCCAAAGAAGAATGGTCTAAAATTCCAGCAGAGCATTGTAAGAAACTCATTGATGGTTACCAGAAGCGGTTGGTCGCGCTTGTTTTGGCTAAAGGTTGTGCAACCAAGTATTAGGCTGAGGGTGCCAATACTTTTGTCTGGCCCATTTTTGGAGTTTTGTGTGAAATGATCAATGTTTTGCTTTTTGCTTCATTCTCTTTTGTGTTTTTTCATTTAAGACAAATTAAATGAAGCTAATAATACCAAAGAATTTGTGTTTGCAATCATTTTCAGGAAGAAACTGTGTATTATCTGACAGAATCCCAGGGGTGTCAATACTTTTGGCCACAACTGTATCCTAAGGATGTGCAATTGATGCCGAAGTCCCAAATACTTGAATACAGATTGATTTTTCACATTATTGCTGTAATTTTTCCAAGAAACATGACTAATACTCTAGTGTATGATGGAAAAGTTGATGAGAATAAACTTTGCCATAGAGTAGCTTTGTGGAAGAGAGAAAGTATGGAGAGAGATAATGAGCCTGACCATAAACTGGGGAAGAGTTTAGCTAAGTGATGCAAATTAGAAAATAAATTAAGGAAAGAGAGGGCACATAGGGCGATAAAAATGATATTTTTGATGACAATACACGGTTACAGGTTGTGAACAGTCACAACCCCTTGCAGAATGTGAAAGAAACCAGTGGTGGCTGTAGACTCCTGTAGATACCAATGTCACAAAGGAGGAAGAAAAAGACCGGGTTTTTCAATGTATCCGCGCTGACCACACAGGGACAGAAATATTCTTAAAAGCTTTATTGTGCCGACGCGTTTCGTGGCAGATCTGCCTCTTCCTCAGGGCCAAAGAATTCTTTAGTTTCATTGGCCCTGAGGAAGTGGCAGATTTGCCATGAAACGCGTCGGCACAATAAAGCTATGAAGAATATTTCTGTCCTTGTGTGTTCAGCGCGGATACATTGAAAAACCCGGTCATTTTCTTCCTCCTTTGTGGCAAATTAGAAAAGGTAACATTTAGTGTAAAATAGAACCTGAAAGTAATATAGTCGTTAAGATTTTAAAAAGTCAAAAAGAAAGGAAATAAAAGGTGAAGTTGAAGCAGTTAGATTTCATTTCAGGAGAAACATTTTATTCCAACTTCAAATCCGCAAATCTGAATAAATCTCTGGATGTTAAATTATTTCCTGGAATCTAGTGCCCATAACTTGTAGTCTCTTGTACTTACCGTGCCTGGTTCTGCATCAGTAAATGTCCAGTATTGCTGAGTGCTTTCCTTAGGAGGTTTCAAATTCAGTCTAAGGCAGGAAAGTCATTCATATATAGATGTGGAAAAGGGTTTCCCAATGTAGGACGCTTGAGTCGATAACTGATTGGAAATGGAAGCATACAGTAAATTGACTTCATATATTTATATCTACAGGATGGAAACAAGTTTTCAGAGGTTTTTCTGACGTTGTCCTGTGGGAACTGGAAGAGTCTGCAGGGAAAAACAAAAGTTCCACTAGTCACGAACAAATATATTTTTACAAAGCTCAAACTTTACTTCATTAAAAAAAAAGAAAAAAAAAGATATTTTCTTGAGCTGTTATACAGAAGTCTACGGATTTTAGTACTGCAGTATGTGCATTGGTGTCATTTGTCCTGCGTTGTTCATGTGAGGTTGTATTTACCAAATTATAGGGTGGTTAAGGATCACATTCTTCTTATTATGTTCTGATTTGTAAAACTCAAAAGGGGTGTACTTAATTTTACTCATGAACATATTTTTCATGTAACAAAAATCCAAGCTAGAAAGTGTATTAAACTGTTTCTTCACCCACAACATAACATTACAATGTGATCTTTTGTTCCCCTATAGAATCATAGACTTATAGAATGTTGGAGTTGGAAAGGACCTCAAGGGTTCTCGTGTCCAACCCCCTGCTCAATCGACCCTCCACTAATCCATCTCAGACAGATTTCCATCCAGCCTCTGAAGACTTCTATTGAAGGAGAACTCACCACCTCTCGTGGCAGCCTGTTCCACTCATTGATCATCCTGTCAAAAAGTTTTTTCTAATATCTAATCTGTGTCTCCTCCCATTCAGTTTCATCCCATTGCTTCTAGTCTTTCCTTGTGCAAATGAGAATAAAGTTGATCCTTCTACAATGTGACAGCCCTTTAGATATTTGTAGACAGCTATTAAGTCTCCTCTCAGTCTTCTCTTCTGCAAGCTAAACACTCCCAGATCCTTGAACTGTTCTTTATAGGACATACTATGCAGTCCACTATATTTTATACCTTACTTTTTTGCCTTGCCAATGACCTGGAAAAAACACCCCCAGAAACCGATCTTGCTCACATTTAATTCTTTTAATACTAAAATCACTCTCATATTATTATGAATTAATTATTAATTACACAGATTTTACTATCCTTTCATGATAGAGATTTGCTTTTCTACTGTAAACTTTATATCAGGGATCACAAATATGTAAAGCAATATGTTGTGGGAAGAGCATACTGTATATAGGGGCTGTGGGACGTCATATTGTTTATAGGGTAGCTGTGGGGCCACCATACTATATAAAAAAAATAGTCATGAAGTCATCATTCTGCATATAAGGTTCTGTAGAAGCCATCATACTCTAAATAAGGAGCCAAAGGGGCAGCCATATTGTGTATCGGGGGCTACGTGGCATAAATACTGTTTATAGAGAAGCCTTGGGGCCATCATACTACATATAGGGTGCTATGAGACCATTGTATGTGCTGTATATAGGTGGCTGTGACGCCATCATACTGAACGCAGTTGAGCTGTAGGGCTTTCAGACCATATAGATAGGGCAGTGAGGCAATTTTATTACAAATTATCTGGGGAGCCCGGCGCTGCCCGGGCATAGTAACTAACTGCGGATAGTTATAACAAATTATAATGATTTATATATATATATATATATATATATATAAATCTGAGTGTATAGCCTCGCCCACTCCACATAGACACACTCATTATAATATCTCACATCATCCTGTCAGCCAGAGCTACCGGACTACTACCCCTAATATCCCACATCATCCCATCAGCCAGAGCCACCGGACTACTACCCCTAATATCCCACATCATCCCATCAGCCAGAGCTACCGGACTACTACCCCTAATATCCCACATCATCCCGTCAGCCAGAGCCACCGGACTACTACCACTAATATCCCACATCATCCCGTCAGCCAGAGCTACCGGACTACTACCCCTAATATCCCACATCATCCCGTCAGCCAGAGCCACCGGACTACTACCCCTAATATCCCACATCATCCCGTCAGTCAGAGCAACAGGACTACTACCCCTAATATCCCACATCATCCCGTCAGCCAGAACCACCGGACTACTACCCCTAATATTCCACATCATCCCGTCAGCCAGAGCCACCGGACTACTACCCCTAATATCCCACATCATCCCGTCAGCCAGAGCCACCGGACTACTACCCCTAATATCCCACATCATCCCATCAGCCAGAGCCACCGGACTACTACCCCTAATATCCCACATCATCCCATCAGCCAGAGCCACCGGACTACTACCACTAATATCCCACATCATCCGGTCAGCCAGAGCTACCGGACTACTACCCCTAATATCCCACATCATCCCATCAGCCAGAGCAACCGGACTACTACCCCTAATATCCCACATCATCCCGTCAGCCAGAGCTACCGGACTACTACCCCTAATATCCCACATCATCCCGTCAGCCAGAGCCACCGGACTACTACCCCTAATATCCCACATCATCCCGTCAGCTAGAGCCACCGGACTACTACCCCTAATATCCCACATCATCCCGTCAGCCAGAGCTACCGGACTACTACCCCTAATATCCCACATCATCCCATCAGCCAGAGCAACCGGACTACTACCCCTAATATCCCACATCATCCCGTCAGCCAGAGCTACCGGACTACTACCCCTAATATCCCACATCATCCCGTCAGCCAGAGCCACCGGACTACTACCCCTAATATCCCACATCATCCCATCAGCCAGAGCCACCGGACTACTACCCCTAATATCCCACATCATCCCGTCAGCCAGAGCCACCGGACTACTACCTCTAATATCCCACATCATCCCGTCAGCTAGAGCCACCGGACTACTACCCCTAATATCCCACATCATCCCGTCAGCCAGAGCCACCGGACTACTACCCCTAATATCCCACATCATCCCATCAGCCAGAGCTACCGGACTACTACCCCTAATATCCCACATCATCCCGTCAGCCAGAGCCACCGGACTACTACCCCTAATATCCCACATCATCCCGTCAGCTAGAGCCACTGGACTACTACCCCTAATATCCCACATCATCCCGTCAGCCAGAGCCACCGGACTACTACCCCTAATATCCCACATCATCCCATCAGCCAGAGCTACCGGACTACTACCCCTAATATCCCACATCATCCCGTCAGCCAGAGCCACCGGACTACTATCCCTAATATCCCACATCATCCTGTCAGCTAGAGCCACCGGACTACTACCCCTAATATCCCACATCATCCCGTCAGCCAGAGCCACCGGACTACTCCCCCTAATATCCCACATCATCCCATCAGCCAGAGCTACCGGACTACTATCTCTAATATCCCACATCATCCCATCAGCCAGAGCAACCTGACTACTACTCCTAATATCCCACATCATCCCGTCAGCCAGAGCCACCGGACTACTACTCCTAATATCCCACATCATCCCATCAGCCAGAGCAACCGGACTACTACCTCTAATATCCCACATCATCCCGTCAGCCAGAGTCACCGGACTACTACCCCTAATATCCCACATCATCCCGTCAGCCAGAGCCACCGGACTACTACCCCTAATATCCCACATCATCCCATCAGCCAGAGCCACCGGGCTACTACCCCTAATATCCCACATCATCCCGTCAGCCAGAGCTACCGGACTACTACCTCTAATATCCCACATCATCCCATCAGCCAGAGCCACCGGACTACTACCCCTAATATCCCACATCATCCCATCCGCCAGAGCAACCGGACTACTACTCCTAATATCCCACATCATCCCATCAGCCAGAGCAACCGGACTACTACCTCTAATATCCCACATCATCCCGTCAGCCAGAGCCACCGGACTACTACCCCTAATATCCCACATCATCCCGTCAGCCAGAGCCACCGGACTACTACTCCTAATATCCCACATCATCCCATCCGCCAGAGCAACCGGACTACTACTCCTAATATCCCACATCATCCCATCAGCCAGAGCAACCGGACTACTACCCCTAATATCCCACATCATCCCGTCAGCCAGAGTCACCGGACTACTACCCCTAATATCCCACATCATCCCGTCAGCCAGAGCCACCGGACTACTACCCCTAATATCCCACATCATCCCGTCAGCCAGAGCCACCGGACTACTACCTCTAATATCCCACATCATCCCGTCAGCCAGAGTCACCGGACTACTACCCCTAATATCCCACATCAACCCGTCAGCCAGAGCCACCGGACTACTACCCCTAATATCCCACATCATCCCATCAGCCAGAGCCACCGGGCTACTACCCCTAATATCCCACATCATCCCGTCAGCCAGAGCTACCGGACTACTACCTCTAATATCCCACATCATCCCATCAGCCAGAGCCACCGGACTACTACCCCTAATATCCCACATCATCCCATCAGCCAGAGCTACCGGACTACTACCCCTAATATCCCACATCATCCCGTCGGTCAGAGCCACCAGACTACTACCCCTAATATCCCACATAATCCCGTCAGCCAGAGCCACCGGACTACTACCACTAATATCCCACATCATCCCGTCAGCCAGAGCTACCGGACTACTACCCCTAATATCCCACATCATCCCGTCAGCCAGAGCCACCGGACTACTACCCCTAATATCCCACATCATCCCGTCAGTCAGAGCAACAGGACTACTACCCCTAATATCCCACATCATCCCGTCAGCCAGAACCACCGGACTACTACCCCTAATATTCCACATCATCCCGTCAGCCAGAGCCACCGGACTACTACCCCTAATATCCCACATCATCCCGTCAGCCAGAGCCACCGGACTACTACCCCTAATATCCCACATCATCCCGTCAGCCAGAGCCACCGGACTACTACCCCTAATATCCCACATCATCCCATCAGCCAGAGCCACCGGACTACTACCACTAATATCCCACATCATCCGGTCAGCCAGAGCTACCGGACTACTACCCCTAATATCCCACATCATCCCATCAGCCAGAGCAACCGGACTACTACCCCTAATATCCCACATCATCCCGTCAGCCAGAGCTACCGGACTACTACCCCTAATATCCCACATCATCCCGTCAGCCAGAGCCACCGGACTACTACTTGTAATATCCCACATCATCCCGTCAGCTAGAGCCACCGGACTACTACCCCTAATATCCCACATCATCCCGTCAGCCAGAGCTACCGGACTACTACCCCTAATATCCCACATCATCCCATCAGCCAGAGCAACCGGACTACTACCCCTAATATCCCACATCATCCCGTCAGCCAGAGCTACCGGACTACTACCCCTAATATCCCACATCATCCCGTCAGCCAGAGCCACCGGACTACTACCCCTAATATCCCACATCATCCCGTCAGCTAGAGCCACCGGACTACTACCCCTAATATCCCACATCATCCCGTCAGCCAGAGCCACCGGACTACTACCCCTAATATCCCACATCATCCCATCAGCCAGAGCCACCGGACTACTACCCCTAATATCCCACATCATCCCGTCAGCCAGAGCTACCGGACTACTACCCCTAATATCCCACATCATCCCGTCAGCCAGAGCCACCGGACTACTATCCCTAATATCCCACATCATCCCGTCAGCCAGAGCTACCAGACTACTACCCCTAATATCCCACATCATCCCGTCAGCCAGAGTCACCGGACTACTACCCCTAATATCCCACATCATACCGTCAGCCAGAGCCACCGGACTACTACCCCTAATATCCCACATCATCCCGTCAGCCAGAGCCACCGGACTACTACCTCTAATATCCCACATCATCCCGTCAGCCAGAGTCACCGGACTACTACCCCTAATATCCCACATCAACCCGTCAGCCAGAGCCACCGGACTACTACCCCTAATATCCCACATCATCCCATCAGCCAGAGCCACCGGGCTACTACCCCTAATATCCCACATCATCCCGTCAGCCAGAGCTACCGGACTACTACCTCTAATATCCCACATCATCCCATCAGCCAGAGCCACCGGACTACTACCCCTAATATCCCACATCATCCCATCAGCCAGAGCTACCGGACTACTACCCCTAATATCCCACATCATCCCGTCGGTCAGAGCCACCAGACTACTACCCCTAATATCCCACATAATCCCGTCAGCCAGAGCCACCGGACTACTACCACTAATATCCCACATCATCCCGTCAGCCAGAGCTACCGGACTACTACCCCTAATATCCCACATCATCCCGTCAGCCAGAGCCACCGGACTACTACCCCTAATATCCCACATCATCCCGTCAGTCAGAGCAACAGGACTACTACCCCTAATATCCCACATCATCCCGTCAGCCAGAACCACCGGACTACTACCCCTAATATTCCACATCATCCCGTCAGCCAGAGCCACCGGACTACTACCCCTAATATCCCACATCATCCCGTCAGCCAGAGCCACCGGACTACTACCCCTAATATCCCACATCATCCCATCAGCCAGAGCCACCGGACTACTACCCCTAATATCCCACATCATCCCATCAGCCAGAGCCACCGGACTACTACCACTAATATCCCACATCATCCGGTCAGCCAGAGCTACCGGACTACTACCCCTAATATCCCACATCATCCCATCAGCCAGAGCAACCGGACTACTACCCCTAATATCCCACATCATCCCGTCAGCCAGAGCTACCGGACTACTACCCCTAATATCCCACATCATCCCGTCAGCCAGAGCCACCGGACTACTACTTGTAATATCCCACATCATCCCGTCAGCTAGAGCCACCGGACTACTACCCCTAATATCCCACATCATCCCGTCAGCCAGAGCTACCGGACTACTACCCCTAATATCCCACATCATCCCATTAGCCAGAGCAACCGGACTACTACCCCTAATATCCCACATCATCCCGTCAGCCAGAGCTACCGGACTACTACCCCTAATATCCCACATCATCCCGTCAGCCAGAGCCACCGGACTACTACCCCTAATATCCCACATCATCCCGTCAGCTAGAGCCACCGGACTACTACCCCTAATATCCCACATCATCCCGTCAGCCAGAGCCACCGGACTACTACCCCTAATATCCCACATCATCCCATCAGCCAGAGCCACCGGACTACTACCCCTAATATCCCACATCATCCCATCAGCCAGAGCTACCGGACTACTACCCCTAATATCCCACATCATCCCGTCAGCCAGAGCCACCGGACTACTATCCCTAATATCCCACATCATCCCGTCAGCCAGAGCTACCAGACTACTACCCCTAATATCCCACATCATCCCATCAGCCAGAGCCACCGGACTACTCCCCCTAATATCCCACATCATCCCATCAGCCAGAGCTACCGGACTACTACCCCTAATATCCCACATCATCCCGTCAGCCAGAGCCACCGGACTACTATCCCTAATATCCCACATCATCCCGTCAGTCGGAGCCACCGGACTACTACCCCTAATATCCCACATCATCCCGTCAGCCAGAGCCACCGGACTACTCCCCCTAATATCCCACATCATCCCATCAGCCAGAGCTACCGGACTACTACCTCTAATATCCCACATCATCCCATCAGCCAGAGCAACCGGACTACTACTCCTAATATCCCACATCATCCCGTCAGCCAGAGCCACCGGACTACTACTCCTAATATCCCACATCATCCCATCAGCCAGAGCAACCGGACTACTACCTCTAATATCCCACATCATCCCGTCAGCCAGAGTCACCGGACTACTACCCCTAATATCCCACATCATCCCGTCAGCCAGAGCCACCGGACTACTACCCCTAATATCCCACATCATCCCATCAGCCAGAGCCACCGGGCTACTACCCCTAATATCCCACATCATCCCGTCAGCCAGAGCTACCGGACTACTACCCCTAATATCCCACATCATCCCATCAGCTAGAGCCACCGGACTACTACCCCTAATATCCCACATCATCCCATCAGCCAGAGTCACCGGACTACTACCTCTAATATCCCACATCATCCCATCAGCCAGAGCCACCGGACTACTACCCCTAATATCCCACATCATCCCATCCGCCAGAGCAACCGGACTACTACTCCTAATATCCCACATCATCCCATCCGCCAGAGCAACCGGACTACTACTCCTAATATCCCACATCATCCCATCAGCCAGAGCAACCGGACTACTACCTCTAATATCCCACATCATCCCGTCAGCCAGAGCCACCGGACTACTACCCCTAATATCCCACATCATCCCGTCAGCCAGAGCCACCGGACTACTACCCCTAATATCCCACATCATCCCGTCAGCCAGAGCCACCGGACTACTGACCCTAATATCTCACATCAACCTGTCAGCCAGAGCTACCGGACTACTACCCCTAAAATCCCACATCATCCTGTCAGCCAGAGCTACCGGACTACTACCCCTAAAATCCCACATCATCCCGTCAGCCAGAGCCACCGGACTACTACCCCTAATATCCCACATCTTCCCGCCAGCTAGAACCACCGGACTACTACCCCTAATATCCCACATCATCCCGTCAGCGAGAGCCACAGGACTACTACCCCTAATATCCCACATCATCCCGTCAGCCAGAGCCACCGTACTACTACCCCTAATATCCCACATCATCCCGCCAGCTAGAACCACCGGACTACCACCCCTAATATCCCACATCATCCCGCCAGCCAGAACCACAGGACTACTACCCCTAATATCCCACATCATCCCGTCAGCCAGCGACACCGGACTACTACCCCTAATATCCCACATCATCCCGTCAGCCAGAGCCACCGGACTACTACCCCTAATATCCCACATCATCCGGTCAGCCAGAGCCACCGGACTACTACCCCTAATATCCCACATCATCTCATCAGCCAGAGCCACCAGACTACTACCCCTAATATCCCACATCATCCTGCCAGCTAGAACCACCGGACTACTACCCCTAATATCCCACATCATCCCGTCAGCTAGAGCTATCGGACTACTACCCCTAATATCCCACATCATCCGGTCAGCCAGAGCCACCGGACTACTACCCCTAATATCCCACATCATCTCATCAGCCAGAGCCACCAGACTACTACCCCTAATATCCCACATCATCCTGCCAGCTAGAACCACCGGACTACTACCCCTAATATCCCACATCATCCCGTCAGCGAGAGCCACAGGACTACTACCCCTAATATCCCACATCTTCCCGTCAGCCAGCGCCATCGGACTACTACCACTAATATCCCACATCATCCCATCAGCCAGAGCCACCGGACTACTACCCCTAATATCCCACATCATTCCGTCAGCCAGAGCCACCGGACTACTACCCCTAATATCCCACATCATCCAATCAGCCAGAGCCACCGAACTACTACCCCTAATATCCCACATCATCCGATCAGTGAGAGCCACAGGACTCCTACCCCTAATATCCCTCATCATCCCGTCAGCGAGAACCACCGGACTACTACCCCTAATATCCCACACCATCCCATCAGCGAAGCCACAGGACTACTACCCCTAATATCCCACATCATCCCGTCAGCCAGCGCCATCGGACTACTACCCCTAATATCCCACATTATCCCATCAGCCAGAGCCACCGGACTACTACCCCTAATATCCCACATCGTTCCGTCAGCCAGAGCCACCGGACTACTACCCCTAATATCCCACATTGTCCCATCAGCAAGAGCCACTGGACTAATACCCCTAATATCCCACATCATCCCATCAGCCAGAGCCACCGGACTACTACCCCTAATATCCCACATCATCCCGTCAGAGCCACCGGACTACTACCCCTAATATCCCACATCATCCCGCCAGCCAGAGCCACCGGACTACTACCCCTAATATCCCACATCATCCCATCAGCCAGAGCTACCGGACTACTACCTGTTGTGAGTTCATTTTCCCCTTCACTACTGAGGCCCGAGGAACTCCCTCTTCTGGTGAAGAAAGGTAGTGAGCCTGATTGTCGAACACCTGGGACTGATGATGATGACTGGCTGAGTGGAGTTAACGACTGGATATAGGGCTGTCGACGCCCTCCTGGCCTGTGGGTGATTTCTCTGTGGACTTCTAGGAAACCAGTCTTATTCCTGCTCATCTAAAGCTAAGATTTCTACTTTGCCTTTTTGCATTAGTGTTTTGTTTTCCTTGCTTTTCTGGATTCTGCCATTCCCTGCTGGGGTGAGCTGAATCTCCTTTTGCCTGTTGCTCTGTCTTCAGAATATTCCTGAGTACTGGCATAGCCTTTTTTGAAGCCTAGCGTCTTCAGGGCCTTTTTACTGTCAGTTTGTTGGCTCTTATTTTCATAGGGTTTTCCACAGATTGCAGACAGCAGCCTTCCTGTCCTTTCCTATCTAAGCCAGCTTGGGCCCCATCTTTGCTCAGTCTATCTTTCTGTCTGTGTAAGTATTTTCATCTTGCTTCACCGTCATTATATGTGGGGGGCTGCCTTTTGCTTTGGGGTCTGCTCTGGGGCAGTTTAGATTTCCCTTTCTGTCTTTAGGCTATGTAGTCCTCCGGCTGTGATCGAGGGGCCTAGGGCATCGTAGGAGCCCCCCACAGCTACTGCTAGTTGTGTTGATAGGTTCAGGGGTCTGCAATCCGATAGCTGCCAACTTCTCTGGTTTTCTGGACTTAGCTAGCATTTCTATTTTTGCCTCCTACGGTGACTCAATCATAACAGAATCACCTGCCATACCGCAGATCCTAGGGTACTCAATTGCAGGAAAGAATTGTATAAAAAAAAAAACATAAATAAAAAGTGTGTATATTTTTTCCTCTTTATCTCTGAGGCCGTAGGGGGAATTTTTTTTTTCTCTCAATGGAGATAAAGCAATTGTCTGATCGTGTGGAGCAGCTCGCTTCGGAAGTGCGGGGAATTTCCGCCTACCTTGCTCATTCACATGCTGCTGAACCAAAGATTCCTACACCTGATGTATTTTTTGGGGATCGGTCTAAATTTTTGAATTTCAAAAATAATTGTAAATTATTTTTTGCCTTGAAGCCTAACTCGTCAGGGAGCTCCGCGCAGCAGGTTAAAATTGTCATCTCTTTGCTGAGTGGCGATCCCCAGGATTGGGCGTTCTCTTTGAAACCAGATGATCCTATTCTGACTAATGTGAATGCATTTTTTCAGGCCTTGGGGTTGTTGTATGATGAACCTAATGCCATTGATCAGGCTGAAAAGACCCTGCTGGCATTGAACCAGGGTCGTGATTCTGCAGAATTGTACTGTCAAAAATTCCGAAAGTGCGCAGTACTTACTACCTGGAATGATAATGCCTTGGCTGCTCTTTTTCGGAAGGGGTTGTCAGAAGCCGTAAAAGATACTATGGTGGGATTTCCTGTTCCCTCTGGTCTTGATGATTCTATGTCTTTAGCCATTCAGGTTGATCGGCATTTGCGCGAACGCAGAGCTGCAGGAGAGGTGTTGCCACCTGTTGAACAGATGTCTGAACCTATGCAATGTGATAGAGTTTTTTCCAGAGAGCAGTGTCAGGAGTTCACAAGGCGTAATAAGCTGTGTTTTTTTTGTGGAGATGCCTCGCATATTATTTCTGTCTGTCCTAAACGAGAGAAACGCTTTGCACACACGTTTTCTGTGGGTGGTGTTCAACCTAAGTTTCTTCTGGCTATTACTCTGATCTGCTCCCTGTCCACATTTTCCGCCAAGGCTTTTGTGGATTCGGGAGCAGCTCTAAACCTAATGGACTTGGATTTTGCTAAACGTTGTGGATTTCCGATGACACCTCTGCAGACGCCTATCCCTTTGAGGGGGATTGATGCTACTCCTTTGGCTAAAATAAACCTCAGTTTTGGACCCAGGTGGTAATGCGGGTCGCCCCAGACCATCAAGAAAATTGCAGGTTTTTGGTGTTACATAATCTGCATGATACTATTGTTCTGGGGTTTCCCTGGTTACAAATTCATAATCCAGTTTTGGATTGGAAATCTGTGTCTGTGGTGAGTTGGGGTTGTCGGTGTGCCTTTAGTGAGGCTCCGGTGTTTTCCACCTCTCCTCAGTCGCATGATGTTCCTGATTATTTGGCGGACTTTTATGATGTATTTAGTGAGAATGAGTCTGCGTCTCTGCCTCCTCATAGGAGTTATGACTGTGCAATTGAACTGAGCCCGGGGTGTAAATTTCCCAAGGGTCGGCTCTTCAATTCATCTGTACCCGAGCACGAGGCTATGCGATCCTATATTAAGGAGGCTTTGGAGAAGGATCATATTAGACCATCCTCGTCACCCTTAGGTGCCGTTATTTTTTTTGTAGCCAAAAAGGATGGATCATTAAGACCTTGTATTGATTATCGTGCTCTCAACAAAATTACTGTTAAATATCAGTATCCGTTACCCCTGATTTCTGATCTATTCTCCAGAGTTAAAGGTGCTTGCTGGTTTACCAAGCTTGACCTCAGGGGGGCGTATAGTCTTATTCGCATTAAGCATGGGGATGAAAGGAAGACGGCGTTTAATACTCCGGAGGGACATTTTGAGTACCTGGTGATGCCTTTTGGGCTCACTAATGCCCCTTCTGTCTTCCAGTGCTTCATGAACGATATTTTCCGAGATTTTGACGATAAGTTTTTGATTATCTATCTGGATGATATTTTGATCTTCTCCAAGGATTGGGATTCTCATGTGGAACATATTCGGACTGTGTTCCGGATCTTGAGGGAGAATTCCCTGTATGTCAAGGGATCTAAATGCCTTTTTGGAGTACAGAGGATTTCTTTTTTGGGATTTATTTTGTCTCCGTCAACTATTGAAATGGACCCGGCCAAGGTACAGGCCATTTACGATTGGGTTCAGCCCACTTCTTTGAAGGCCCTCCAGAAGTTTTTGGGTTTTGCTAATTTTTATCGGAAATTTATAGCAAAATTTTCTAGTATTGCCAAGCCACTGACTGATTTGACTAAGAAGGGTGCTGATGTGTTAAATTGGTCTCCGGAGGCTGTTTCTTCCTTTCAGGAGCTGAAGCGAAGATTCACCTCTGCCCCGGTTTTGCGGCAACCTGATGTCTCACTTCCGTTCCAGGTAGAGGTGGATGCTTCTGAGATTGGTGCAGGAGCTGTTTTGTCCCAAAAGGATCCTGTAACATCTAAAATGAATCCCTGTGCTTTCTTTTCCCGAAAGTTCTCTCCATCTGAATGTAACTATGATGTGGGGAATCGGGAACTGTTAGCCATGAAATGGGCATTTGAGGAGTGGAGACATTGGTTGGAGGGAGCTAAGCATCAAGTCGTGGTCCTCACTGACCACAAGAATTTGATTTACCTAGAGTCGGCTAAGCGCTTGAACCCTAGACAGGCTAGGTGGGCCTTGTTTTTTACACGTTTTGATTTTGTGGTTTCTTTTCTTCCTGGAACTAAGAATGTCAAGGCTGATGCCCTCTCTAGGAGCTTCTTTGCTGATTCTCCTGTGGTGACCAATCCTGCTACCATCTTAGGCGAAGGGGTAGCTCTTTCTGCCATCTCGCCCGATTTGAGACGTGCTCTGGAAGAGTTCCAGGAGGACAAACCTGAGCGTTGTCCCAGTGGAAAGTTGTATGTTCCTGACCAGTGGAAGAAGAGAGTGATGTCTGAAGTTCATTGCTCTGCTTTGGCTGGTCATCCAGGTATTTTTGGTACTAGAGATCTGGTGAGTCGGTCTTTTTGGTGGCCCTCCTTGTCTCGTGATGTCAGGAATTTTGTGCAGTCCTGTGGGACGTGCTCCCGGTCTAAATCGTGTTCTCGCTCTAGTGGGTTGTTGATGCCTTTGCCTGTCCCCAAGAGGCCATGGACCCATATTTCAATGGATTTCATCTCTGATATGCCTGTCTCTCAAAGGATGACTGTTATTTGGGTGATTTGTGATAGGTTCTCTAAGATGGTTCATCTTGTACCACTCCCTAAGTTGCCGTCTTCCTCTGAACTGGTGCCCCTGTTTTTACAACAGGTGGTTCGCTTGCACGGGATTCCTGAGAACATTGTATCTGACAGAGGAGTCCAGTTTGTGTCCAGATTTTGGAGAACTTTCTGTTCCAAGCTGGGAATTCAGTTGTCCTTCTCCTCTGCTTTTCACCCTCAGACCAATGGGCAGACAGAGAGAACAAACCAGACCTTGGAGTCATATTTGAGATGTTTTATTTCTGCTGATCAGGATGATTGGGTTTCATTTTCGCCCTTGGCCGAATTTGCTTTAAATAAAAGAGCTAGTTCTGCCACTTTGATGTCACCTTTTTTTTGTAACTTTGGGTTTCATCCTCGATTTTCTTCAGGGCGGGTGGAGCCCTCTGCCTGCCCAGGTGTTGACACTGTGGTGGAGAGAATGCACCAGATCTGGGACCAAGTGGTGGATAAGTTATCTCTCTCCCAGGAAAAGGCCCAGCGGTTTTCCAACCGACATAGGACCATTGGTCCCCAGTTTAAGATTGGTGATATGGTGTGGTTATCATCAAAAAATATTGCTATAAAGGTGGCTTCTCCTAAGTTTAAGCCTAGATTTATTGGACCTTACAAGATTTTGGAGATTATTAATCCAGTCTCTTTTCATTTGGCTCTTCCTGTCTCATTTAAAATCCATAATGTGTTCCATAAATCTTTGTTGAAGAGGTTTGTTGAACCTGTTGTTCTGGGGGTTGCACCTCCAGACCTTGTATTGGTTGAAGGTAACATGGAATATGAGGTAGAGAAAGTACTGGATTCCCGTCTGGCTAGACGGAGACTCCAGTATTTGGTTAAGTGGAAGGGTTATGGTCAGGAGGATAATTCCTGGGTCTCTGCCTCTGATATTCATGCCAAAAGATTGGTGCGTGCCTTTCATCGGGCTCACCCTGATCGCCCTGGTGGCGTGGTTGAGGGTTCGGTGACCCCTCCTCAAGGGGGAGGTACTGTTGTGAGATCATTTTCCCCTTCACTACTGAGGCCCGAGGAACTCCCTCTTCTGGTGAAGAAAGGTAGTGAGCCTGATTGTCAAACACCTGGGGCTGATGATGATGACTGGCTGAGTGGAGTTAATGACTGGATATAAGGCTGCCGACGCCCTTCTGGCCTGCGGGTGATTTCTCTGTGGACTTCTAGGAAACCAGTCTGATTCCTGCTCATCTAAAGCTAAGATTTCTGCTTTGCCTTTTTGCATTAGTGTTTTGTTTTCCTTGCTTTTCTGGATTCTGCCATTCCCTGCTGGGGTGAGCTGAATCTCCTTTTGCCTGTTGCTCTGTCTTCAGAATATTCCTGAGTACTGACATAGCCTTTTTTGAAGCCTAGCGTTTTCAGGGCCTTTTTACTGTCAGTTTGTTGGCTCTTATTTTCATAGGGTTTTTCACGGATTGCAGACAGCAGCCTTCCTGTCCTTTCCTATCTAAGCTAGCTTTGGCCCCATCTTTGCTCAGTCTATCTTTCTGTCTGTGTTTTGTTCTTTCTTCTTGCTTCACCGTCATTATATGTGGGGGGCTGCCTTTTGCTTTGGGGTCTGCTCTGGGGCAGTTTAGATTTCCCTTTCTGTCTTTAGGCTATGTAGTCCTCCGGCTGTGATCGAGGGGCCTAGAGCATCGTAGGAGCACCCCACGGCTATTGCTAGTTGTGTTGATAGGTTCAGGGGTCTGCAATCCGATAGCTGCCAACTTCTCTTGTTTTCTGGACTTAGCTAGCATTTCTATTTTTGCCTCCTACGGTGACTCAATCATAACAACTACCCCAAATATCCCACATCATCGCGTCAGCCAGAGCCACCGGACTACTACACCTAATATCCCACATCGTCCCGTGAGCCAGAGCCACCGGACTACTACACCCTAATATCCCACATCGTCCCGTGAGCCAGAGCCACTGGACTACTACCCCTAATTTCCCTCATCATTCCGTCAGCCAGAGCCACCGGACTACTACCCCTAATAGCCTACATCATCCCATCAGCCAGAGCCACCGGACTACTACCCCTAATATCCCACATCAATCCATCAGCCAGAGCCACCGGACTACTACTCCTAATATCCCACATCATCCCATCAGCCAGAGCCATCGGACTACCCGATATCCCACATCATCTCGTCAGCCAGAGCCACCGGACTTCTACCCCTAATATCCCACATCATCCCGTCAGCCAGAGCCACCGGACTACTACCCCTAATATCCCACATCATCCCGTCAGCCAGAGCCACCGGACTACTACCCCTAATATCCCACATCATCCCGTCAGCCAGAGCCACCGTACTTCTACCCCTAATATCCCCCATCATTCCGTCAGCCAGAGCCATCGGACTACTACCCCTAATATCCCACAACGTCCCATGAGCCAGAGCCACCGGACTACTACCCCTTATATCCCACATCATCCCGTCAGACAGAGCCACCGGACTACTACCCCTAATATCCCACATCATCCCGTCAGCCAGAGCCACCGGACTACTACCCCTTATATCCCACATCATCCCGTCAGCCAGAGCCACCGGACTACTACCCCTAATATCCCACATCATCCCGTCAGCCAGAGCCACCGGACTACTACCCCTAATATCCCACATCATCCCGTCAGCCAGAGCCACCGGACTTCTACCCCTAATATCCCACATCATCCCGTCAGCCAGAGCCACCGGACTTCTACCCCTAATATCCCACATCATCCCGTCAGCCAGAGCCACCAGACTTCTACCCCTAATATCCCACATCATTCCGTAAGCCAGAGCCACCGGACTACTACCCCTAATATCCCACATCATCCCATCAGCCAGAGCCACCGGACTACTACCCCTAATATCCCACATCATCCGGTCAGCCAGAGCCACCGGACTTCTACCCCTAATATCCCACATCATTCCGTCAGCCAGAGCCACCGGACTTCTACCCCTAATATCCCACATCATCCGGTCAGCCAGAGCCACCGGACTACTACCCCTAATATCCCACATCATCCGGTCAGCCAGAGCCACCGGACTTCTACCCCTAATATCCCACATCATCCGGTCAGCCAGAGCCACCGGACTACTACCCCTAATATCCCACATCATCCCATCAGCCAGAGCCACCGGACTTCTACCCCTAATATCCCACATCATCCGGTCAGCCAGAGCCACCGGACTTCTACCCCTAATATCCCACATCATTCCGTCAGCCAGAGCCACCAGACTACTACTCCTAATATCCCACATCATCCCATCAGCCAGAGCCATCGGACTACCCGATATCCCACATCATATCGTCAGCCAGAGCCACCGGACTTCTACCCCTAATATCCCACATCATCCCGTCAGCCAGAGCCACCTGACTACTACCCCTAATATCCCACATCATCCCGTCAGCCAGAGCTACCGGACTAATACCCCTAATAACCCACATCATCCTGTCAGCCAGAGCCACCGTACTTCTACCCCTAATATCCCCCATCATTCCGTCAGCCAGAGCCATCGGACTACTACCCCTAATATCCCACAACGTCCCATGAGCCAGAGCCACTGGACTACTACCCCTTATATCCCACATCATCCCGTCAGACAGAGCCACTGGACTACTACCCCTAATATCCCACATCATCCCGTCAGCCAGAGCCACCGGACTACTACCCCTTATATCCCACATCATCCCGTCAGCCAGAGCCACCGGACTACTACCCCTAATATCCCACATCATCCCGTCAGCCAGAGCCACCGGACTACTACCCCTAATATCCCACATCATCCCGTCAGCCAGAGCCACCGGACTTCTACCCCTAATATCCCACATCATCCCGTCAGCCAGAGCCACCGGACTTCTACCCCTAATATCCCACATCATCCCGTCAGCCAGAGCCACCAGACTTCTACCCCTAATATCCCACATCATTCCGTAAGCCAGAGCCACCGGACTTCTACCCCTAATATCCCACATCATCCCATCAGCCAGAGCCACCGGACTACTACCCCTAATATACCACATCATCCCGTCAGCCAGAGCCACTGGACTTCTACCCCTAATATCCCACATCATCCGGTCAGCCAGAGCCACCGGACTTCTACCCCTAATATCCCACATCATCCCGTCAGCCAGAGCTACCGGACTTCTACCCCTAATATCCCACATCATCCCGTCAGCCAGAGCTACCAGACTTCTACCCCAAATATCCCACATCATTCCGTAAGCCAGAGCCACCGGACTACTACCCCTAATATCCCACATCATCCCATCAGCCAGAGCCACCGGACTACTACCCCTAATATACCACATCATCCCGTCAGCCAGAGCCACCGGACTTCTACCCCTAATATCCCACATCATCCGGTCAGCCAGAGCCACCGGACTTCTACCCCTAATATCCCACATCATTCCGTCAGCCAGAGCCACCAGACTACTACCTCTAATATCCCACATCATCCCGTCAGCCAGAGCCACCGGACTACTACCCCTAATATCCCACATCATCCCATCAGCCAGAGCCACCGGACTTCTACCCCTAATATCCCACATCATCCCGTCAGCCAGAGCCACCGGACTACTACCCCTAATATCCGACATCATCCCGTCAGCCAGAGCCACCGGACTACTACCCCTAATATCCCACATCATCCCTTCAGCCAGAGCCACCGGACTACTACCCCTAATATCCCACATCACCCCGTCGGCAAGAGCCACCGGACTACTACCCCTAATATCCCACATCATCCCGTCAGCCAGAGCCACCGGACTGCTACCACTAATATCCTACATCATCCCGTCAGCCAGATCCACCGGACTACTACCACTAATATCGTACATCATCCCGTCAGCCAGATCCACCGGACTACTACCCATAATATCCCACATCATCCCTTCAGCCAGAGCCACCGGACTACTACCCGATATCCCACATCATCCCCTCAGCCAGAGCCACCGGACTACTACCCCTAATATCCCACATCATCCCATCAGCCAGAGCCACCGGACTACTACCTCTAATATCTCACATCATCCCATCAGCCAGAGCCACCGTTCTACTACCCCTAATATCCCACATCATCCCGTCAGCCAGAGCCACCGGACTACTACCCCTAATATCCCATATTATCCCGTCAGCCAGAGCCACTGGACTACTACCTCTAATATCTCACATCATCCCATCAGCCAGAGCCACCGGACTACTACCTCTAATATCTCACATCATCCCATCAGCCAGAGCCACCGTTCTACTACCCCTAATATCCCACATCATCCCATCAGCCAGAGCTACCGGACTACTACCCCTAATATCCCACATCATCCCGTCAGCCAGAGCCACCGGACTACTACCCCTAATATCCCATATCATCCCGTCAGCCAGAGCCACTGGACTACTACCCCTAATATCCCACATCGTCCCATCAGCCAGAGCCACCGGACTACTACCCCTAATATCCCACATCATCCCGTCAGAGCCATCGGACTACTACCTCTAATATCCCACATCATCCCGTCAGCCAGAGCCACCTGACTACTACCACTAATATCCCACATCATCCCGTCAGAGCCACCGGACTACTACCTCTAATATCCCACATCATCCCGTCAGAGCCACCGGACTTCTACCCCTAATATCCCACATCATCCCGTCAGCCAGAGCCACCGGACTACTACCCCTAATATCCCACATCATCCCGTCAGAGCCACCGGACTTCTACCCCTAATATCCCACATCGTCCCATCAGCCAGAGCCACCAGACTACTACCCCTAATATCCCACATCGTCCCATCAGCCAGAGCCACCGGACTACTACCACTAATATCCCACATCATCCCGTCAGCCAGAGCCACCGGACTACTACCCCTAATATCCCACATCATCCCGTCAGCCAGAGCCACCGGACTACTATCCCTAATATCCCACATCATCCCATCAGCCAGACCCACCGGACTACTACCCCTAATATCCCACATCGTCCCATCAGCCAGAGCCACCGGACTACTACCACTAATATCCCACATCATCCCGTCAGCCAGAGCCACCGGACTACTATCCCTAATATCCCACATCGTCCCATCAGCCAGAGCCACCAGACTACTACCCCTAATATCCCACATCATCCCATCAGCCAGACCCACCGGACTACTACCCCTAATATCCCACATCGTCCCATCAGCCAGAGCCACCGGACTACTACCCCTAATATCCCACATCATCCCGTCAGCCAGAGCCACCGGACTACTATCCCTAATATCCCACATCGTCCCATCAGCCAGAGCCACCAGACTACTACCCCTAATATCCCACATCGTCCCATCAGCCAGAGCCACCGGACTACTACCACTAATATCCCACATCATCCCGTCAGCCAGAGCCACCGGACTACTACCCCTAATATCCCACATCATCCCGTCAGCCAGAGCCACTGGACTACTACCCCTAATATCGCACATCATCCCATCAGCCAGACCCACCGGACTACTACCCCTAATATCCCACATCATCCCATCAGCCAGAGCCACCGGACTACTATCCCTAATATCCCACATCATCCCATCAGCCAGAGCCACTGGACTACTCCCCCTAATATCACACATCATCCCGTCAGTCAGAGCCACCGGACTACTACCCCTAATATCCCACATCATCCCATCAGCCAGAGCCACCAGACTACTATCCCTAATATCCCACATTATCCCGTCAGCCAGAGCCACCGGACTACTATCCCTAATATCCCACATTATCCCGTCAGCCAGAGCCACCGGACTACTATCCCTAATATCTCATATCATCTCGTCAGCCAGAGCCACCGGACTACTATCACTAATATCCCACATCATCCCGTCAGCCAGAGCCACCAGACTACTACCCCCGATATCCCACATTATCCCGTCAGCCAGAGCCACCGGACTACTACCTCTAATATCCCACATTATCCCGTCAGCCAGAGCCACCGGACTACTACCCCCGATATCCCACATCCTAACTTCCATACCAGGGATCCATTTAAGAAACGCCTGGGGTCAAACCAAAGCGATGGATGGATTTGCCCTGACTACTATACCAGTAATCCCTTTAAGACGGAAGATGTGCCTATGGGATTGAGGATGTGTGATGAGTATGTGGGCAGGGAGGGGCGGATTCATTTCTGTCATGTGCTCTCTGCTCCTTTCTGGGGGGCAGACAATGGCTGGGAGCTTATGTTTCCAGGGATGCTAGATTTCTCCCAGTGTCTGCTGAGGTGTTGTCGTGGAGTGTGGATACTATTGTTCATCGCAACCAGTCACAGCTCAGCTTCTTTTAAACAGCTCTGGTGAAATAAAAGATGCTTCGTGATTGGTGATACACACACAGATACATGCATTCACTTTTATATATATAGATAGAGGGTTTGGACTCTCATACTCTATATAGTGGGGCTGTATGGCTTTCATAATGTACATAGAGGCTGTAGAGCCATCATTTTGTACATAGGGGTTTATGTGGCCATTAGAGTTGAGCGACTTTTGGTTTTTTAGGGTCGAGTTTCGTTTCGTGAAACCCGACTTTTCCAAAAGTCAGGTCGAGCAAGATCGGCCGATTATAGGGAAAAGTCGGGGTCGTCCCGAAACACGAAACCCAATGTAAGTCAATGGGGAATAAAAGTCGGCAGTGAGAGGAGGACAGGAAACACACCTACAGTGCCCATTTGAATGCCAAAAGCATCAATTCTTCTTACTTAAGCTTGTCAACCTTAATTAACTTCATAATACAAGTTACGCACTGAAAAATGGGGGTTATTTGGCTAAAGTTGTGGAGGGGTAGGGCTGGCTGCAGGTTTTCATGTGCCCTGGGCGAAAGAGCGCCCCTTTAACACATACCACAACTCATCACGCTCCGATACGGCAGAGAAATAGCGGTATAGTACAATGAAAAATACTTCACTTTTTACATCTCATGACAAGGCCCATCTATTTCTCCATACAGAATCATTGGTCCCATATAATGTTTGAAACAGTATATGATGAGCTCCACATAATGCTACAGTATATGTTGGTCCCCATGGATGAAGCTCCACTGTCTTATGGGCCCAAATAATGCTCCAAACATAATGGGCCCCATTTCTAATGCTCTAGTGTATAATGGGCCCTGTAAATGCTGCTCCAGTGTCTGATGTCCACCTTTGGAATGTTCCAGTGTATGGTGGGCCCCATCTATCATTCTCCAGAGTATAGTGCTCCCCAAAAATTGCTGTCCCAACATTGAAAACAATCAAATAAGTCTCCTCGCTAGGGAATCCCTGTACTAGTCTGGACTCCACGTCGTCCCCATCTTCCATCTCACTGCACAGTATTTCAACCTTGCAAGTGCTGTGATCCTGAGCAAGCAGGGGGGGGCCCACTCGTTGGATGGAACTGTATATGGGAAGGGTAACCTGAGTTTCATCAGGGTCAGATTCAGGCCGTGTAGCATGCGAGGGGAATGTAGTGGTCTGGGTCAATGTACCAGCAGATTCATCGAGCAGTGGCTGGGCATCAGTGCACTTGTGTCGCCCCCAGGAGTACGGTCGCCACAGTGGCATTACCTTCCTCCTAGGGAGTGTGATGTCATGCTTGGGAGCAACGAAGGATCTCTCTAGCAGGTTAACTGATTGGGCGGCGGTATTCCCACGAGTCATGACCCTCCAAACAGCGTTCATGAAGGCAAAGTGTTTGTTTTACGTGGGCAGTATGGTTGCAAAGCTGAACCTTAAAGGAATGTCCAGAAGGGCACCACCAGGAGTGGAGCCTACGGTTAAATTCGACTCCACCTGGGAAACCTCAACCATGCCAGCTACAGAACAGATGCACACATTGCAAGCTTAATTCCGTTAACGAACGAGACTCCGTCATGCCCCGCGGTCCGAGTCCGGCTTACTAGAGGGACACGTGAGGCTCTGGCACATGAGATTGGCCAATAACTGGTGTGTCATGCCCTTACATGTCCGTGGCTGCATGTGCGTTACACTGAAAAGGCCAGCGTTTGTCGCTTACAGGTGCAGATAACCCGCTGAACAACGTTAGTGATGGGGATCACTGATTACAATTATTACCCGCGAACGATGATTTCCCAGTAAGTGCAGGTCAAACGCAGTTCCGGAATTAGGCCTAACCATCATTCCTGAAAAAATGAAAAACTTACGTGTGCAAACCACAGGTGCTGTAGCTTGCTTAACAGCTCGCCAGCCGTTCTCACGCCCAGTATGGATTACACGTGATTGCACAAAGGTGAGAAAGGGTACCGTATCCCCGGATAACATGTATGGATAGCGTACACATTCAAAATATATGTCTATACATCAGGAGGCAGGCTCAGATGGTGTTAGGCCCAGTATGGCTTGCACGTGATTGCACAAAGGTGAGAAAGGGTACCGTATCCCCGGATAACATGTATGGATAGCGGACACATTCAAAATATATGTCTATACATCAGGAGGCAGGCTCAGACGGTGTTAGGCCCAGTATGGATTGCACGTGATTGCACAAAGGTGAGAAAGGGTACCGTATCCCTGGATAACATGTATGGATAGCATACACATTCAAAATATATGTCTATACATCAGGAGGCAGGCTCAGACGGTGTCAGGCACAGTATGGATTTGACGGCCCAGACTACACAGCGGAGGAGCAGGGAGAGGTAAAGATTGCAAATGCTGGGGCCCTGCCCAAGCAAGGGGGGCCCACTCGTGGGCGTCGGTACTGGCACTGGGCCACTCATAGTACGGCGGTGTGTCTGACGGCGGGTGTGTACCACCACCGTCTGAGACAATTGATTGCACTATGAGGGACCCTGTGCCAGTGCCCGCGCCCAAGAGTCGGCCTACCCACCTGTCCAGGGCAACGGCACTCGCACGGTGTCGTGCTCTAGGTGGTGACCCGGCCATGGGGGTGGAGGCAGCACAGTTAGGGAGTTTTAGAAAGTGGCATATGTTGATGTTGGACATTCAGCTGATGCAAAAGGCGAAATAGCTCAAGTCCCAGGAAGAGGTGGACCAAAGCAAGCCATTTTTCTGTCACCCCATGTGTCATCAGGTGAAGGTGGGACAAAATCCTTGGAAACCCATGCATGGTTCATTTCAATGAAGGTTAGATCATCCACATTTTGGGTCGACAGATGGGTCCTTTTTTCTGTCAGGATTGATCCAGCTGCACTGAAGACTCTTTCCGATAGCACACTTGCAGCTGGGCAAGCGAGCTCCTATAAGGCATATTGTGCCAATTCAGGCCAGGTGTCCAGTTTAGCGGCCCAATAGTCAAAGGGGAATGACCTGTGTGGGAGAACATCGATATGGGAGGAAAAGTAGTTTGTAACCATAGTTGACAACTGCTGTCTCCTGTCACTTTCCATCGATGCAGTATTACCAGTTGTGTGAGCGGTACTTGAAAAATCAGTCCACAACATTGTCATGAAACCCATGTCTCCAACGCCACTTCTGCTGTGTGCACCATGAACACCTCTGCCAAGCTGCCCCCGGCCCGTACGGCTCGTGTGAGAACCATCACCGCTGCTGTGTGCTGGGAATGCCTCAAGCAACCGATTTACCAGAGTTGCTTGTTTATTAGCCAATATTAGGTCAAGGTTCTCCTGTGGCATGATGTTTTGTAATTTGCCTTTATAGCGTGGATCCAAGATGCTGGCCAACCAGTAGTCGTCATCGTTCATCATTTTGTCAATGCGGGGTTCCCTTTTTAGGATCTGCAAGGCATAATCTGACATGTGGGCCAATGTTCCCGGTGTCAATGATGCACTGCGAGTGCTGGTTGGAGGAGCACTTTCTGGCAAATCCACATCCCTCCAGTCACGCACAAACCCTGTACCAGACCTTGCCACGCCAACATTTTCACTTGCCCCACGAGATGCATCCTCCTCCCCTAAGTAATCATCCCCATCATCATCCTCCTCCTCCTCTTCTTCCTCAACCTCGTCCAGGAGAGGTCCCTGAGCAGACAATGGCTGAATGTCATCAAGGATTCCCTCCTCGTCAACATTGGCTGCAGACGCCTGCTCCTTAAGGTGCGTCAAAGTTTGCATGAGCAGACGCATAAGTGGGATGCTCATGCTTAGGATGGCGTCGTCTGCGCTTACCAGACATGTGCATTCCTCAAAACACTGAAGGACTTTACAGAGGTCTTTCAGCTTCGACCACTGCACACCTGTCAACTCCATGTCTGCTCTCAAAGTGCCTGGCCGTGTATCCTCCCACAAATGCATTATGGCCTGCCTCTGCTCGCACAGCCGCTCCACCATGTGCAGGGTGGAGTTCCACCTTGTTGCAATGTCGATAATGAGGCGGTGGTTGGGAAGGTGGAGCAATCGCTGCAGCTTCTGCATACGAACGGAGTGTACAGGCGACCGGCGGATGTGCGCGCACAGTCTTCGCACCTTCTGGAGCAGGGCTGTTAACTACGGATAATTTTTGAGGAAGCACTGCACCACCAGGTTCAAGGTGTGAGCCAAGCAAGGTATGTGGCTGAGTTTTGAAAGGGCTATGGCTGCCACAAAATTACGGCCGTTATCACTAACTACCTTGCCTGCCTCAAGATGTACACTGCCCAGCCATGACTCAGTTTGTCGCTTCAAGTACTCGGCCAGCGCCTCGGCGGTGTGTCTGTCGCCCAAACACATCATCTGCAACACAGCCTGCTGACGCTTTCCACTAGCTGCTCGATAGGGGGACACCTCGTGTGCAACAGTGGCAGCTGCAGATGGAGTGCTCGTACGACTGCGCTCTGTGGACGAGCTTTCGCTTCTGGAGGAGGAGGAGGAGGGTTGAATGCCTACAGCCAACTGTTTCCTATACCGTGGGCTAGGCAGCACTGTCCCACCACCGCTGTCCCCTGTGGACCCTGCATCCACCACATTAACCTAGTGCGCAGTGATGGACACGTAACGGCCCTGGCCTTGCCGACTGGACCATGCATTAGTTGTGAGGTGCACCTTTCCACTCACTGACTGCTTGAGTGCATGGACAATGCAGTCTTTTACATGATGGTGGAGGGCTGGGATGGCTTTGCGAGAGAAGAAGTGGCGACTGGGTAGGTCATAGCGTGGTACTGCATAGGCCATGAGTTCGCGGAAAGCTGCGCTTTCCACCAACCGATAGGGCATCATCTCAAACGAGATTAGTTTGGCAATGTGGGCGTTCAAACCCAGTGTACGCGGATGAGAGACTGAGTACTTTCTTGACCTACTCATAGTGTCTGGGAGTGTGAGCTGGACTTGAGAGCTGCATATGGTGGAAGTAGCGGTGGACAGGGCGGACTGAGAGAGGGTTGATGATGGTGATGGACTTGGTGTTCTTTCTGATGGCCTAGATTCAGTCTTTCGTTGATATAACAGTGGGATTCCCTGACTGCTGTGGCCTTGCAACGACACCTCAACATTTGCTGCTGTGCTAACCGGTGGGCTTACAGTGGGGGAAACAATGTAGCGTTGCTGACTACCTTCTTTGTGATCAGTTGCACATGTGGCACTTGAGGTTTGGTGTTGTATCCACGCTTGCAAGTGCATGGTGGTTAAATGTCTAAGCATGCAACTGGTATTCAAATTTTTCAGATTTTTCCCTCGGCTAAAGGTCTTTGCGCACTTCTTACAGATAACCTTGGCCTGATCATGAGGATTTTGTTCAAAAAAGTGCCACACTGCACTCTTCCTACTTTGGCAGACATTTTGCGGCCTAGCACGCTGTGATCTTTTGACCCTCTGAACAAGCTGTCCAGCAACTCTTTTGATTTTTGGAACCTGTCTTTGGAGTGCTCCGGGCCTGCCAGATAACAGCTGTTGCGATGTCGATGTCTGCTGTGGATGCTCCTCATCTGAGCTATTGGAAGCAGCACCCTCTTCCCCCAATGGATGCCAATCTGGGTCAACAACTGGGTCATCCATCACCTCCTCTTCAATGTCATGTGCACCTTCCTCTGTGTCACCGTGTATGGTGGTATAGTGTGCGGGATGGGGCACCTGAGTCTCATCAGGGTCAGAATCTGGCTCTGTACACTGCGAGGACAATGTAGTGCTCTGAGTGAATGTACCAGCAGAATCATCTATCAGCGGCTGTGCATCAGTGCACTCCATGTCAGATTCATCTTGGCCTGGGTAATTCACCATTTCACTTGATAATCCAGGCATGGTATGTGAAAACAGCTCCATGGAATAATCAGTAGTATGGCCTGCGTCATCCTTCAATCTTGGTTGGGGTGAAGGACACAAGGAAAGGTGTGGTTCATGAACATGAGCCTCCAATGACGACTCAGTGCTTTTACTTTTTACAACTGAAGAAGAGGAGGCGATAGAGCTGGAGGCTGAGTCAGCAATGTAAGACAAAACTTTTTCCTGATGCTCTGGCTTTAAAAGCGGTTTGCCAACTCCTAGAAAACTAAGCCTTCGAAGCCTTATGGAGCCAGACGATGACGCAGGCTCAACACCTCCTGCATTCGGTCCTATTTTGCTCTTGCCACTACCATCAGATCCACCACCAACACCATCATTACCAGCTGCCAACCCCCGCCCAATTCCACGGCCTCTTCCACCAGCCTTCCTCATTTTTGGTAGAAATGTAGACAAAATCCAACAAACTATATAGTAATGTAAAACAAGGTACAAGGTGTATATAGGACAGGGGAGATTTTGAATTTCTGCACACACTTGTGGACACTGGACACTTATGGATTGTGTGAGGCCCACTGAATATCAGAGCGCTATGTCACAGGCTCGATGGCACAGGTGTGAAAAAAGTGACTACAGGATAAGGGAGATTTTGAATTTCTGCAGACACTTGTGGACACTGGACACTTTTGGATTGTGTGAGGCCCACTGAAAATCAGAGCGCTATGTCACAGGCTCGATGGCACAGGTGTGAAAAAAGTGACTACAGGATCACAGAGATTTTAAATTTCTGCACACACTTGTGGACACTGGACACTTATGGATTGTGTGAGGCCCACTGAATATCACAGCGCTATGTCACAGGCTCGATGGCACAGGTGTGAAAAAAGTGACTACAGGATAAGGGAGATTTTGAATTTCTGCACACACTAGTGAACACTGGACACTTTTGGATTGTGTGAGGCCCACTGAATATCACAGCGCTATGTCACAGGCAGAAATTGGCTAGTGTATCACAAACTACAAGGTGTATGTAGAATTGGGCAGAATAGGAATCTCCCTACAGTGTAGGTCTGTAAGAACGGAACAACTCCTCCTTCCACAGTGACACACAGATAGCTTCACTGTGGCCGTGATAACAGCCGTTACACGGTACTGAGAGGAGCGTGCACGTACACAGCTGTCCGGTGTACGTAAAATTGTCAAGCTCCGTGTTTTTTAAGTATACGGACTGACACATGCTGTCTCTCTATAGTTTTGAATGTGATCAAACAGCAAATATATTTAACTGTTTGAAAGCTAGACAAAACTAGTAGGTGCAGGTCTGTAAGAACGGAACATGTCCTCGACTTATTCTCACAGAGTGACACACAGATAGCTTCACTGTGGCTGTGATAACAGCCGTTACACGGTACTGTTTGAGGAGCATACACCGCTGTATGGTGTGAAAAAATGCACGCTCAGTACCTCAACAGGACAAAAAAAAAATTGGGATTGCTTTTAAAAAAGCAGTTTGCAGAGCAGTGGGTAAACAGCAATGCAGCTGTCAGGAAGCCTTAGAAGGCAGCCTAACAACCAACACCGCTGATCCACCACAATATAGCCTCCCCTTGCACTGCACACACAGTGACTGGTGTGTTGTACAGGCAAAATCGCTAGCAGCAGAAGCAGTTTTTTTTTCTTCTTCCCTGCCTAACGCTCTCCCTACAGAATCAGCAGCAGCAACCTCTCCCTATGCTAAGATCGGCAGAAGTAAGATGGCGGTCGGCGTGCACGCCCTTTTATAACCCCTGTGACGCCCACCAAAGCAAGCCAATCACTTGCATGCCCTTCTGAAAGATGGTGGTGACCCCTGCCTATGTCATCACGTTGCCCACAGTGTCCGTGGATCCTGATTGGTTGAAAAAGAGCGCAAAACAAACTTTTGAAATGCGACTTTGGCGCGTAAGTCGCCGACCTCGTGGCCGACCTCATCCTAGGGTCGGGTTTCGTTTCATGAAACCCGACTTTGCCAAAAGTCGGCGACTTTTGAAATTTTTCGACCCATTTCGCTCAACTCTAGTGGCCATCATACTGTACATAAGGGGTTGAGAAGCAATAATACAGTATGAAGTGAAACTGAAGGCCCACAATACTAAATGTAGGAGTTATGTGGCCATCATACTGCATATAGATGAGCTGTGGAGTGATGTAGCAGCTATACACAGCAAATTTTGGCCACACGACCTTAGTTGCAGTCAAAATCACTGTGTAGCCACAGTCTAAATGTAACTAATGTACTAAGAGTATTCTTCGAAGTGTCTCTGCTTTATAGGGTCAAATGTTTCTTATTTTTCATTTCATTAATTGGCAAATATGTTTTCCATTTTTTGTTGTGCAATCACACATGTTGTTTTCCCGTTGATGATCCTCCCCTGTAATACTTTTTTATACCTGTGTATTATACTTGCTCAACATTGTTTTTGTTGTTTCTGTATTTGTTGTTGTTTTCTTAACCAGGAGCCAAACTTCTGTAGGTGAAAATGTTGTAATTCCGGCACTGTAAAGATCCTGTGTAATATTTGCCATTCCCTGTGGTTTTACCACTTTCTGTATAAGTGATAGTAAAATTTGCTGCACCTTTTTGTAAATTTTACATTTTTCAGGTTTTCTGTTGTAAGTGCAGAAGCATAAAATAGCTTGAAAATTGCATTTTTTTTCTAGAAATTAGTGAATCTTTTGAAATTTGAATTTTTACACCAATGTTAAGTTGCGTGAAATGGATTAGCTGTGAATCGTAAGCAGTGGAAGGCTTCTAATTGCCAGAAAATGTGTGTATAACTCTTTGAGGTCTCCAAGGTCTGTGTTTATCATATTTGAAGCTCATTAATGCCCACATCCTCAAGGTTCACAAGTAGCACTTCTAAGTAATGTTCCCAAGAAGTGCTACTTGGAAAACTTGAGGATCACTTCAGAGTAACCACCGTTGTGTATTCAGAATGTGCTCAGAGTCCCTTTTCTCTTGAAGCTGTATGTAATCGTGGCAATGCTGGTGCACATTCAATAAGTTTGATTAAGAAATCCATTTTGTCTTGCAAAATCAAGTTCTTACAAGACTTTGAAAAGTATTTGCTCCATTCTGAATTCCTCCTATATTTGTTTGCTTGTTAAGTTTGAATGAGATCATCAAGCTCCTGTTAATATGAGGTGATTTTATTTATGGAGGAAAAATTCCATTCAGCTCTTCCTGGTACTACATGAAAAGTAATTGCGCCCTATGCTGCTGAGTCAATAAGTTACAAAATGCAGTTGACATTTGGATTCAATCACCCTGGCCACAGACTGTCATTATTTTTGCTTCAAGACTTGTTGAATATAAAGATTAACATAATCATTAAATGTGATGCAATGAAAAGGGTTAAAAAAGTCGCCACACAATGCTACATTTTAAAAGGCTTCAAACACAGGTACCAAATAAAAGCATTGGACTTTCTAAGTCTGGAAATTAATTGTTAAAGCTCTAGGAATCCAATGAACACCACATGGAAATTCATTATGTACAAATAGAAACCGGGAAAAGTGATGACCTTCCTAGATGTAGCTGGCCTGCAAAATTGTCATCAAGAGCAGATTGGCGACCATGGCCGAACTGGGATAAAAGAACAGCCCTTCCAAACAGATACCTCCAACACCACCACCACATACGAAAACAAAACTCCCCCTCCCTCTACTCCCCAAACAGTAATTTTTGCCTTACTTGGTCATGCTTATCACTACTCTCTCACAGAGTTTATTTGAAGAGCCACTTGTCAAGTGGAGATTTTTGGTGAATTAATGGTGATTCAGATCATTGACCAGGTGCCAAACCCAAATGAGTTACATCAAGACATCCAGGTAGCAAAGCACCTCTACACCAAATAAGAAATATCCATTCTGAATCCCTCAAAAGAAAGAATCTTAAAGTTCTGGAGTGGCCAAGCCAAAGAATTGAGAAAATGTGGTAAGATGTGAAATGGGCAGTTAATGCTTCAAACCAAGTGTGGACAAATCACCAGTTTAGATGGTGCAACTGCACTGGGGCCCAGAGAAAGAGGGGGACAGCCAACACCAGCATCTATTTCACCTGGACATACAGTTGTGCTCAAAAGTTTACATACCCCAGCATAGTTTTTGCTTTCTTGGTCTTTTTTTCAGAGAATATGAATGATAACACCAAAACGTTTTCTCCACTCATGGGTAGTGGTTGGGTGAAACCATTTATTGTCAAGCTTCTCTGTTTTCTCTTTTAAATCATAATGACAACCCAAAACATCCAAATGACCCTGATCAAAAGTTCACATTAATTCCGTGCATTTCCCCCTCTAACATCAATGAAAGCTTGAAGTCTTTTATGGTAGTTGTGGATGAGGTTCTTTATTTTCTTAGATGGTAAAGCTGCCCACTCTTCTTAGCAAAAAGTCTCCAGTTCCTGTAAATTCCTAGGCTGTCTAGCATGAACTGCACACTTGAGATCTCCCCAGAGTGGCTCAATGATATTGAGGTTAGGAGACTGAGATGGCCACTTTGTTCTGCTTTAGACAATGACAGGTCGACATGGCCTTGTGTTTTGGATCATTGTGATGTTGAGAGAGGATTGGCATTGTTAGGTTCTGGCAATGAGAATTGCCATTCCATGGATGCCAGGAACACATGAATTGGCCAATTTTTGTGCTAAGCATTATCAATTTTTCGTATTTCTAGTGCAGTAATGCAATTCAATTTTCATATGTTATGTCTGCATGCTATAGCGCTACAGACTGCTGCTTTGTTTGCTTGATTGCATATGAGTAGTGTTGAGCTTTCCGATACCGCAAGTATCGGCCGATATTAGCTGTATCGGAATTCGATACAGACTTCCGATACTTTTTTCGTATCGGATACCAGAATCGGAAGTTCCCATAATGCAATGAGCCACTGTTGTGGCTCTGATTGGCTGCCGAAATGACGTCATCATGATGCGCGGTCTGTGCGCATCATGATGCGCCGTCAGTTCGGGCCTTCGGGGGGTCTGTGCTGACTGTCCGGGGGTCTGTACCGGCCTGCCGGTGGTCTGTGCCGACTGTCCGGGGGTCTGTGCGGATTGCCTGGGGTCTGTACCGGCCTGTCAGGGGGCTGTACCAGCCTGCCGGTGGTCTGTGCCGACTGTCCGGGGGTCTGTGCAGGCTCCGGGGGTCTGTGCTGACTGCCCGGGGGTCTGTGAGGACTGCCGGGGGTCTGTACCGGCCTGCCGGGGGGGCTGTGCCGGGCCTGCCGGTGGTCTGTGCCGACTGTCCGGGGGTCTGTGCAGGCATCGTCCGATGGGACTACAAGTCCCATCGGGCGATGCCTGCTACCATGACAGTGATTGACACATTAGCCAATGATGGGACAGTAGTAGTCCCATCATCCGGCTAATGTGTTGAATGTAAAAAAAAAAAAAAAAATACATACTACATACATACTACATACATGCCACATACATGCTACATACATACTACATACATGCTACATGCATGCAACATACATACATACTACATACATACTACATATATACTACATGCATACTACAAATATACCACATGCATGCAACATACATATACACAACATATATACTACATGCATGCAACATGCATACTACATATATACCACATATATACTACATGCATGCAACATACATATATACTACATGCATGCAACATGCCTACTACATATATACCATATATATACTACATGCATGCAACATACATATATACCACATGCATGCAACATGCATACTACATATATACTACATGCATGCAACATACATGCATACTACATGCATGCAACATACATACTACATATATGCCACATGCATGCAACATGCATACTACATATATATTACATGCATGCAACATACATACATACTACATGCAACATACATACTACATATATACTACATGCATGCAACATACATACTACATATATACCACATGCATGCAACATGCATAGTACATATATACTACATGCATGCAATATGCATACTACATATATACTACATGCATGCAACATACATATATACTACATACAATACATTCATACAATACATACATATAGACATACAGTACATATAACAGAGTACATACTCACCATCACTTGTCACTTTGATCCCCGAAGCCATTGTCATCTGAGGAATAAATATTAAAATAAAAAACCACCAATATACTTACCCCTGATCCACAGAAATCCACGAGGGTCCCACGACGATCTTGCGTGGAGAACAGCAGCATCAGCTGATGCTAACGTTCTCTACGAGCTCCAGGAATCCAATGACGGGAGGTAGGTATCCTTCCGCACTGTATTCCTCCACCACTGTAAAAAAAAAAGTCCCTAGTCTCACTTTATGGCATTGCTGCATGGGAAATTTCTCACACAGCAATGCCATAAAGTGAGACTAGGGACTTTTTTTTACAGTGGCGGAGGAATACAGTGCGGAAGGATACCTATCTCCCGTCATTGTATTCCTGGAGCTGGTAGAGAACGGTAGCATCAGCTGATGCTGCTGTTCTCCATGCAAGATCGTCGTGGGACGCTCGTGGATTTCTGTGGATCAGGGGTAATTATATTGGTGTTTTTTTATTTTAATATTTATTCCTCAGATGACAATGGCTTCGGGGATCAAAGTGACAAGTGATGGTGAGTATGTACTCTATGTCTATATATATGTATTGTATGAATGTATTGTATGTAGCATATATGTATGTAGTATGCATGTTGCATGCATGTAGTATATATGTAGTATGTATGTATGTTGCATGCATGTAGTATATATGTAGTATACATGTTGCATGCATGTGGTATATATGTAGTATGTATGTTGCATGCATGTGGTATATATGTAGTATGTATGTTGCATGCATGTAGTATATATGTTGCATGCATGTAGTATGTATGTAGTATGTATGTTGCATGTAGTATGTATGTATGTTGCATGCATGTAATATATATGTAGTATGCATGTTGCGTGCATGTGGTATATATGTAGTATGTATGTTGCATGCATGTAGTATGTACGTATGCTGCATGCATGTAGTATATATGTAGCATGCATGCTGCATGCATGTAGTATATATGTGGTATATATGTAGTATGTATGTTGCATGCATGTAGTATATATGTATGCTGCATGCATGTAGTATATATGTAGTATATATGTTGCATGTAGTATATATATAGTATATATGTATGTTGCATGCATGTAGTATATATGTAGTATGCATGTTGCATGCATGTAGTATATATGTTGTATGTATGCAGCATGTATGTAGCATGTATGTAGTATGTATGTAGCATGTAGTATGTATGTAGTATGCATGTAGTATGTAACATGCATGTAGTATGTATGTTGCATGTATGTAGCATGTAGTATGTATGTTGCATGTACGTAGCATGTAGTATATATGTAGTATGTATGTTACATGTAGTATATATGTAGTATGCATGTTGCATGCATGTAGTATATATGTTGTATGTATGTATGTTGCATGCATGTAGTATATATGTAGTATGTATGTAGCATGTATGTAGTATGTATTTTTTTTTTCACATTCAACACATTAGCCGGATGATGGGACTACTACTGTCCCATCATTTTCTAATGTGTCAATCACTGTCATAGTAGCAGGCATCGCCTGATGGGACTTGTAGTCCCATCGGACGATGCCTGCACAGACCCCCGGAGCCTGCACAGACCCCCAGACAGTCGGCACAGACCACCGGCAGCCGGCACAGCCCCCCGGCAGGCCGGTACAGACCCCCGGGCAGTCGGCACAGACCCCCGGAACCTGCACAGACCCCCGGACAGTCAGCACAGCCCCCCGGAACCTGCACAGACCCCCGGACAGTCGGCACAGACCACCGGCAGGCCGGCACAGACCACCGAAAGGTCCGTACAGACCCCCGAGAGGCTGTACAAGGAAAAAAAAGGTTTTTTCTTATTCCGATACCGGAAGTCCCATAGACTTGATTGGGACTTCCGGTATCGGAATCGGCGATACCTAATAATTTTTTTAGATCGGCCGATCCATTCCGATACAATATTTTTAAGTATCGGGTGGTATCGCTCAACACTACATATGAGTTAATGACTCTAGGTAAGCACCTGCTCACACCTAATTCATGTTTGGATGTGACAGTCAGTTGTTTGATTTGTATGCATTGGCCTTCTGACTGAGCACTTCACCTCTTACCCTCAGGCATTTTTAATTACAGCATGATCACTACCCCTCCACAGAGATATAGACTTTAGTCTAGGAGAGAATTCACATTAGGTTCCTATAGAGTTGTAGACTGTTTAAGAGAGGATTGGCATTGTTAGGTCCTGGCAATGAGAATTGCCTTACTGTAGCTGCCAGGTATACATGAATTGGCCAATTTATGCGCTAAGCATTCCCAATTTTTCATATTTCTAGTGCAGTAATGCAATTCAGTTTTCATATTTCATGTCTGCATGCTATAGCGCTACAGATTGCTGCCTTGTTTGTTTGATTGTATATGAGTTGGCGACTCTAGACTGGCACATGTTCACACCTAATTCAGGAGGTGGCCCAGGATGGGCCACATTAACCCATAATGGGGCACAGTGCTCAGGAATGGGACCAGGGTGGGGCACATTACTCAAGAAGGACCCAGGATGGCACACATTAACCAGTGATGGGGCACATTATGTGGTAAATACTAACAGGAAGGGGACCAGGATTAGACACATTACACCTGGAAGGGATCCATGATGGGTCACATTACCCTATGAAGGGGATCAGAATGTTGCAGTTTCCCAGGAATGGGACCAGGAAGTGGCACATTGCCCTGGGAAGGAGACCAAGATGGAACACATTATCCCCAGAAAGGGATCAAGATGGATTACATAACTGTGGAAGGGAACCAGGATGGGGCACATTACTAAGTAATGGGACAATGTTGGGGTAGATTACCTCAGAAAGGGGTCCAGGATGGGGAGCATTGCCCCAAAAATAGATCCGGAATGGGGCACACTACCTGCAGGGCCGGAGTCAGCATCCAGTGCACCTGAGCAGGTGATGGGGCCCTGAGCAGGCAGGTGGCCCACTCACCATCAGGACACCGTCACACTATGGGTGCCTGTTGCCTGTGTCAGCGCCTGCGAGTGGGCCCCACCGTTTGCTCTGGGCCCCTGGCACTTGCGATACTTTCCTCTCCTAGTTTCATCACTGCAGCATCTTCCACATCCTGTGACTGTAATGGCGATGTTAAAGAGTCCAGGGTCGAGCAGCAGTCAGCGAGGAGATGTGAGCATTTCATTTTAATTTTAGTGTTTGGAGCATCTTAGGTGGCAAACCAATTATATATAGAACAGTATATAGGGCCAATTACGTATGGAGATCTTATGGGGCCAATTATATATGGAGCATCTTATGGAGCAAATTACATATGGGGCAGTTAATGGGGCCCATTATTTATAGAGGATCTTATGGGGCCAATTATATATGGAGCATTATATGGGTCCTATTCTGTATGGAGCAATACATGGAGATCATTATTCTGTTTGGAGCATTATAGTGGGCTTATTATGCTGTAAGGAGCAATATATGGGGCTCGTTATTCTGTATGATGCAATATGTGGTCCACATAATACAGTGTGGAGGATAGGACAATACTGACTGTTTTTTTTACCTGTTCTAGAATTTACAATAGATATCACTCATGTAATGTTAGAAGTGAGATATTTGGCATTGTACTATACCTTTATTTATCTGCCGTATCTGTGCACAAAAACCTGGAGCCAGCCCTGACTGCCCGGGAAGGGGCCAAGGATGGTCACATTATTCAGGAATGGCCCAATATGGCACATATTGACCCTTGATGGGCACATTATCCCAGGAATGTGATACAATTCCCAAGGAAGGGGACAAGGATGAGATACATTACCCCTGGAATGGGACAAAAATGAATCACATTACTCTATGAACAGGACCAGGGTGTTGCACAGTGTACCAGGAATGGGAATAGTATGTGGGGCATTGCATCAGGAAGAGAACCAGGATAAAACACCTTACCACCAGAACGGGTGACATAACTTCAGAAAGAGAACCAGAATAGGGAATATTGCCCCCAAAAGTGACCAAGAATGAGGCACACTACCCGGGGAGGGGCCCAGGATGGTCACACTAACCCAGGATAGTTCACATTACCCAGGAAGGGCACTGGATGGCATATATTATAAAACCCTAGTCCATGCCCTCATCATCTCTCGCCTTGACTACTGCAACCTCATGCTCTGCGGCCTCCCCTCAAACACTCTCGCACCCCTCCAATCTATTCTAAACTCTGCTGCCCGACTAATCCACCTGTCCCCCCGCTATTCCCCAGCTTCTCCCCTCTGTCAATCCCTTCACTGGCTCCCAATTGCCCAGAGACTCCATTACAAAACCCTAACCATGACATACAAAGCCATCCACAACTTGTCTCCTCCATACATCTGTGACCTCGTCTCCCGGTACTTCCCTGCACGCAACCTCCGATCCTCACAAGATCTCCTTCTCTACTCCCCTCTTATCTCCTCTTCCCACAATCGCATACAAGATTTCTCTCGCGCATCACCCCTACTCTGGAACTCTCTACCACAACATATCAGACTCTCACCTACCATCGAAACCTTCAAAAAGAGCCTGAAGACCCACCTCTTCCGACAAGCCTATAACCTGCAGTAACCACCGATCGACCAAACCGCTGCACGACCAGCTCTACCCTCGCCTACTGTATTATCACCCATCCCTTGAAGATTGTGAGCCCTCGCGGGCAGGGTCCTCTCTCCTCCTGTACCAGTTATGACTTGTATTGTTTAAGATTATTGTACTTGTTTTTATGTATACCCCCCTCACATGTAAAGCGCCATGGAATAAATGGCGCTATAACAATAAATAATAATAATAATAATAATAATAATAATATATTATCCAAGAAGAAGTCTAAGATGGCAAACATTATCCAATGATGGGTCTCGGGTGGCACACATTACGACAGAAAGAGGACCAGAATGGTGCACATTACCCCATGAATGGGACCAGAATGGTGCACACTACCTGATGAAAGTGTCATGATCCCAGTGCAGCTTTTTGACCTGCATGTCAGGGGTTAATGTCTTGAGCTCAGTGCAGGCTTTGACCTGCATGCCTGGGGTTAATTATTATGGCCTCTCTTTGGTTCAGGGAGAGCTTTTTATAGCCCTGAGAAACTCCAATCCCTGTCAGTTATACTTTTGCCTTTGGCCGAGTGTTTTGACCCCGTGTGCCTGTTCGTTGTCTTATAGCTTGCTTATATGGTTCTGATCCGGTTCTGTCACCCGTTGTGAGTTTGCCTGTTGATTCTGTACTGCATATCTGCTTCTCTGGTTTCTGACTTCTTGGCTACGTCTTGTCTATCCGTTCTGTCTAGCCCTTTGGTAACTGTCTTGCTATCTCCTGCTTTGACCCAGGCCTGATCTGGTTTATGTCTCTGTTTATTCCAATTAGTAACTTTGCTCCGTAGTTACCATTCTAGGAGTTTTCCTGCAGCTCCTAGCTCTCTGAAGTTTAGGCCATGAACCCAGCAGTCACATGCTTCAGGTCCTGCGGGTCATAGAATCATAGAATCATAGAATCGTAGAGTTGGAAGGGACCTCCTGGGCCATCTGGTCCAACCCCCTGCTCAAAGCAGGATTCGCTAAATCATCCCAGTCAGATGTCTGTCCAGCCTCTGTTTGAAGACTTCCATTGAAGGAGAACTCACCACTTCTCGTGGCAGCCTGTTCCACTCATTGATCACTCTAACTGTCAAAAAGTTTTTTCTAATATCTAATCTGTGTCTCCTCCCATTCAGTTTCATCCCATTGCTTCTAGTCTTTCCTTGTGCAAATGAGAATAAAGTTGATCCTTCTACAATGTGACAGCCCTTTAGATATTTGTAGACAGCAATTAAGTCTCCTCTCAGTCTTCTCTTTTGCAAACTAAACATTCCCAAATCCTGCAACCTTTCCTCATAAGACAGGGTTTGCAGACCGGTCACCATTCTGGTCGCTCTTTTCTGAACTTGCTCCAGTTTGTTGATGTCTTTTTTAAAATGTGGTGCCCAAAACTGGACACAATATTCCAGATGAGGTCTGACCAAAGAGGAGTAGAGGGAAATAATGACTTCACGTGATCTAGACTGTATGCTTCTGTTAATACATCCTAGAACTGCATTTGCCTTTTTTGCTGCTGCATCACACTGTTGACTCATATTCAGTCTGTGATCTATTAGTATACCCAAGTCTTTTTCACATGTGCTGTCACTTAGCCCTATTCCTCCCATTCTATATATGCTTTTTTCATTTTTATTGCCCAGATGTAGTACTTTGCATTTCTCCCTGTTAAAAACCATTCTGTTAGTTACTGCCCACTTCTCCAGTTTATTTAAATCTTTTTGAATCCTCTCTCTCTCTTCTCTAGTATTAGCTATCCCTCCTAGCTTTGTGTCATCAGCAAATTTAATCAGTTTACCCTCAATTCCTTCATCTAAATCGTTGATAAAGATGTTGAACAATACAGGGCCCAGGACAGAGCCCTGTGGTACCCCACTTGAGACATTCTTCCAACTGGATGTGCAGCCATTTACGACCACTCTTTGGGTCCGATCACTAAGCCAGCTATGAATCCACCTAACAGTTGCCTTGTCCATTCCATACTTAGTCATTTTTTCAATAAGGATTGTATGAGAGACTTTGTCAAATGCTTTGCTGAAGTCAAGATATACTATATCTACAGCATTTCCTTGATCCACCCAATCAGTGATACCGTCATAGAAGGAAATTAAGTTAGTCTGACATGACTTATTAGTTACAAACCCATGCTGACTCTGTTTGATCACTTCATTCTTATCCAGGTATTGACTTACATGTTGTTTAATAATTTGTTCAAAGATCTTTCCTGGTATAGAAGTCAGACTCACCGGCCTATAGTTACCTGGGTCCACCTTCTTCCCCTTTTTGAAGATAGGAACAACATTTGATCTTCTCCAGTCTTCTGGCACTTCTCCTGTTCTCCAAGAATTTTCAAAGATTATGGAGAGTGGTTCAGAAATTTCTTCTGCTATCTCCTTCAGTACTCTGGGGTGTAATTCATCTGGACCTGGAGACTTGAATTCATTTAGGTTAGCTAAGTGTTTCCTCACTATCTTTCTGTTTATAGATATCCTGGATTCTTCTATTCCCTTAATAGGACAGTGAATAACAGTTGGTGTTACATTTCCTTTCTGAGAGAAAACAGATGCAAAATAGGAATTTAAAAGTTCAGCCTTCTCAACATCCTGTCTTACCATTTCATCATTTTCATCCTGTAAAAATCCTATAGCATCTTTGACTTTTCTTTTACTTTTGACATATCCCCAAAATCCTTTATTATTGCTTTTGACATCTCTTGCAAGCCTCAATTCATTTTCAGCTTTAGCTAATCTGATTTGTGCCCTGCAGATTCTGCAGACAGCATTATATTCTTCTTTAGATATGCCTCCCTCTTTCCATTTTATAAACATTTTTTTCTTCCTTTTTAGCATGTGCTTAAGTTCTGTGTTCACCCATCCTGGTTTCCTTAAATGCTTCCTATTCTTCCCTCTTTTCGGAATTGTTAACAACTGTGCTTTGAGAATTTCATTTTTCAAGATTTCCCATCCTTCCTGGACATTTTTGTCTTTAAGGATATCCAGCCATTGGATCCCTCCAATTATCTTTCTGAATCCCTTAAAATCTGCCTTTCTGAAATCTAACCTTGACGTCTGAGTCTTCACAGGTCTTCCGCCTCTAGTTATCCAAAATTCTAAAATAGCATGGTCGCTACCTCCTAGGGTTCCAGCCACTTTTACCTCCTCAACCATTTCCTCCCTGTTTATAAGGATTAGATCCAAGGTAGCAGTTCCCCTTGTTTTCTCCCCTACCTTTTGGAAGATAAAGTTGTCAGCAAGAGAGGATAAGAATTTCCTTGACCTGTTAGTTTTGCCTGAGAGAGATTCCCAACAAATGTCTGGATAGTTGAAATCTCCCATGACAACTATGTCATATTTTTTGGAGAACTTGGCCATTTGATGCATAAAGAGTTCATCCATATCTTCAGCTTGCACAGGCGGCCTGTAGTAAATGCCTACAATGGTGTCCTTTCCATTGTTCTGTCCTTGTATTCTTACCCAAACAGTTTCCACAGAACTCCCAGTCTCTGAAGCTTCAATCTCTGTGCAGATATATGCGTTTCTAACATACAATGCAACACCCCCTCCTCATTTATCAAGTCTGTTTCTTGCAAATAAGTTGTATCCTTCTAGTCTTGTATTCCAATCATGTGTATCGTCCCACCAAGTTTCAGTGATTCCAATGACATCATATTTCTTTTCCTGTGTTAGTAGTTCCAATTCTCCTTGTTTGTTGCCCATGCTTTGTGCATTAGTATAGAAACATTTTAGTTTGTGATTGGTTTCTCTTTCTCCAATATTTTTATTAATTAGATTCTTTCGTCTTTGTTCTTCCTTTCCACTTCTATTAGCAGAGTCTGAAGCACACATCTTCTCTGCTGCTGCCCGCTCCACAGGTATCTCTGAGCACAGTTTGTCTTACTCAGGACACGTGCACTGGCTCAGTGAGCAAGTGCAGTGCAGTGTTCCTGACAGAAAGTGTCCAGTACGGTCATATTACCCCAGGAATGGTATCCGGATGAGACACTTTAAGAAAAATGACCAGGAAGTGGCAAATTACACCAGGAAGAGGACCAAGATGGAACACATAACCCCTGGAATGGAATCAAGATGTGTTACATTACCAAGGAAGGGGGCCAGGAAGGGTTACATTACCCAGGCAGGAGACCAGGATGGGGAACATATTAAGGAAGGAGCCTAGGATGTTGCACATTTCTATAGGAAGGGGCCAAGGATGAGGCACATTACCCAGAATGTGGCCCAGCGTGGCACACATTACCCTAGGATGAGGCATATTACTCGGTAAGGGGCACAGAATGGAACATATCCAGGAAGGAGCCCTGGACGATGCCCCATTTTCACAGAATGGGGTAAATTATTCTAACAAAGGGCCAAGGATATTGCCTATTTCCCCAGGAAGGATCCAGGATGTCGCATATTTCCCCAAGATGGGACACATTTCAAAAGAAGATGCACCAGATGGCACGCATTATTCATGTAGGGGCACCAGATGTGTCACTTTACCCCAGAATTGAACACATTATTCCAGAAAGGCCCATGATGGTGCACATTAACCAATGATGGGTCACATTATACAGGAAGGGGCCCAGGATGATGGACAGTACCGCAGGATGGGGCACTTTACTCATTAAGGGCCCAGGATGGCACATATTACCCCATGATGGAGCAGATTAGCGAGGAATGGGCCCAGAAAGGGGCACATTGCCCAGGAAAAGACTCAGGATGGCAAACATTACCTCAACATGGGGGACTTCATTACCCTATGTAGTGGACCAGGATGAGCTACAATTCCTCACAAAAGAGCCCTGGATGAAATACAATACCCCAGTAAGAGGCCTAAGATTACTGACATTACTCAAGAAAGGGACATGGCACATTTCTCAGGAATGGTCCCAGGAAGGGTCACATTGCCCAGGAAGCGTTAGGAATGGCGGAACGCACTAAATAAAAATAATAATAAAGTGCGTTCGCCGCTCGGGGTCCACCGTGCAGTAGGTGTCATAACCGCTGCTGAGTAATGGCAGACGAGCAATATTGCGATATAAAGCGCACAGGTTCAACTTCACCCGAAGTGCGCAGAGCGGGCTCTGTTCACACACAGAGGCGCCGCAGCAAAAACATACAAAAAGGCTGAGCCTGTTAGAGTCACAGGCCTCAGGTAAATGCACACACGGTATAAGGTCACAGGAGCAGGATCTAAGACAGAGGGGCTGCGTCCGTCTAGACCTGCCATGTGTGCGACGTCGCTACTGCGAATGCCAAGAAGCGCTGCAACTGCAGCGCAGCGCAGGACACTGCCGCTGAACGACACAGCTACAAAGCAGGCGCTATGTCGGACGCTAGCGCAGAGGTGCGGTGTGCACAGTGGCCTAAGGCTTGCCACAGACTGGCGCAGACTACTGAACTAATTCCCTAACCACATGCGTAATATCAGAGGGAAGGGGTTTCATAATAAGTCAGTCACTAGAATCATACATCCGTCACCATTCACACATAGCAGTATAGTCTATACTAGCGCATGGCCAAACGGTCATGCGCGCTTTTTATAGCCGTGCGGGACCTTCCAGATCTCCGATATGGACCAAAGAGATATGGAGCAGGACCTGGACACATGACTCCCAATCTCCAATGGGAGATCGCCTCGTGAGCATGCCCAGTAGGAGCACAGAGGAACTTAGTTTCTGGAGCGGTCTGCTGCAAAGTAATCTTCTCTGCAGTAGATGGACAGCAGGAGACTGCAGAATTTGAGGCTCTGGATTCCTGCAGAGCAGACGCAGAAACCTGACGCCTAACAGGAAGTAGTCCAGGATAGCACATATTACACTAGGATAGGGCACATTACCCCAAGAAGGGGACCAGAATAGGATTCCGTACCCCAGGACGGAACCAAGGATGGTGCACATTACCCAGGAAGGACTCATGTTGATGCATATTACCCAGAAATGGACCCAAGAAGGACACACTACTCAGGAAGACGACAAGGATGGTGCCCATTACCCCAGGATGGGGAACATTGCTCAGTAAGGGCACAGGATGGCACATATTACTCAGAAAGGGGTCAAAGAAGGTGAACATTTTGCCATGATGGGGCCCAGAATGGCACACATTACCTCAGGATGGGTCCAGAGTAGGGTACATGTACCCCAGGAATGGTCGCAGGATGGGGCATGTTACTGATGGAATGAGTCCAGAATGGGGCACAAGACCCAGGAAGAGGCCATGGATGGCACACCTTATTCAGGAATGAGAAGGATCCAGGATGGCTCACATAACCAATGATGGGGCACATTACATCAGGAAGGGGAACAGGATGGGATACATAACTCTATAAATTGGACCAGTGTGAGGTAAATAATCCCAGGAAGGGGACAATGATGAGACACGTTACCCTTGGAAAAGGGCCATGATAGGTGACATTATCCTATGAAATGGACCAGGATGTTGCACAGTGTCCCATGTATGGGACCAGGATGTGGCATATTACATCAGGAAGAGGAACAGGATGGAACACATTACCCCCAGAATGGAATCAAGATGGGTTACGTTACCCTGGAAGGGGACCAGAATGAGGCACATTACTAGGAAAATGGCACAAGATGGGGTAGATTACCTCAGAAATGAGACCAGGACGGGGAACAATGCCTCAAAAAGAGGCCTAAAATAGGGCATATTTCCCAGGAAGGGGCACAGGATGGTCACATTAACCCAGGATAAGGCACAATACCCAGAAACTGGCCCATAATGGGACACGTTACTCAGGAATGGCACAGGATGGCGCACATTAACCCATGATGGGGCACATTTTTCCAGGGGAGTGAACAAAATGGGATACAATACCCCAGGAGGGGACCATTATGAGACATTACCCCTGAAAGTGGGCTAAGATGGATCACATTACCATATGAAAAGGACCAGGATGTTGCTATTAGGGTTGCGAATTGTACTAAATATAAAATATAATAAAGTGCGATCGCAACCCGGAGTCCACCGTGCAGAGATGACAACCTGCTGCTCGTTAATGGCGGAACTCGATGGTGAATAAACGCTTGCTCACACATGGGTTAACTTCACCCAGTGTGAATGGAAGTGAACTCTGTTGCTCCACAGAGCCGCTTAAATGAACGCTGGAGCCTGTTGAACTCACAGAGCTCAGCTGAGTGAGCTCTAATTATAGGTCACAGAGCTCTGTCCTAGAGACACCGGACTAGAGCTCCTCTAGACCATCAGCGCTCGGCGCCGCGGCTGCGGTGCCAGCCAAAGGAGACAGTATATACAATCGCGCCGAGTGCGCACAGTACCTCTTTGGCGGACGCCACTCACCACCCGGGGAGGGGAGGAAAGCGCTAGAGATGCGCACGGCGTTGCACTGGTGGTTACTGCTACCTGGCGTGGTACGACAGTGCCCTAGGCAAGGAGGCGCAGTCGGACGCTATATAGTGCAGAAGACAAGGATGCACTGTGGCATATAGCTTAGCCACTGACTGCCGCAGACTCTAACCACAAGACCTTACAACAGGCACAACCAAGGGTAGGGGTTTCAAATGAGTCAGTCACCAGATACATGCATCCATCAACATACACACAAATAAGCATAAAAGTCTATACTAGCGCATGGCCGAGCGGCCATGTGACTCTTTTATAGTGGCATCCTTCCGGGACCTTCCCAGTAGTGGACCAATCCGAGCAGGAACGGGACCTGCGCATGTGACCTCCGGCCTCCAATGAGAGATCGTCCTACAGGCATGCTCTGTACCCAAAAGACAGGACTTAGTCTCAGAAGTGTCTACTTGCTGCTGACTCAAGGATGGAGTTATAGCAGAGCCAGAAGAAGCAACCAGATGTGTTATGAATGGGAAACCGAGGAGGAAAAACAAGATGAAAAGCTAAGTCTCAGAAAACCAGAGAAGTTGGTAACTATGCAGATTGCAGATCCCTGATCTTAACCGCACAACTAGAAGCAGTCGTGGAGCATACCTATGTTGGTTCTAGACGCCTCGTCACAACCGGAGAACTACATAAGCCTAAAGTAGGAAAAGAGGAAAACTAACTGCCCCAGAGCAGACCCCAAAGGAAAGACAGCCCCCCACATGTACTGACGGTGAAGCAAGAAGAAAATACAAACAAAGGCAGGAAAGTAGGCTGAGCAAACGATGGGGCCCGGCTAACTAAAAAAGATAGAAAAGTAAAGACACTGTCTGCAATCTGACAAAAACAACCTACAAAAATATTGTCCAACACTTCTGATAGCAAAATTAACCCTGAAGTCACTAGACTTCTAAACCTATATCAGCACTCTGAAATATTCTGAGACAGAGCAAAAAGAGGCCAATCTAATAAGGGACAAAAAGCAGATTGGCAAATACAGATTAATAGGAGTGAAATTTCAGCATAGCCCCAGCAGGGGCAGGCTGATTACACAACAAACTGAATTGACCAACAAGCGCAAGTGTGAACATTAGCAAAAAACAAACTTAACTTGAGAAGACTGGAAGAGAGCTGAAGTCCAGGACCAGACTGAATCACCAGCACCCGGATAGGGCGCCGGCTGTCTTATATCCAGTCTGACACTCCAGAGATCCAATCATTATCTTCCTCATCAGGTGGCCGATCACTACCACTTAAACCAACCGCACTACCTCCTGTCACCACCAGAGGGAGAACGGAATGGGAACTCTCAACTGGTGGAGCAGAAAATGAGCTCAAGACACAGACGCCTAGCATCAGCCTGGGCAAGACGCAGGGACCGACGTCTCTGCTGAGCAGGAATCTCTGCGGCTGCAGAGGAATGGGAGACCGCAGAGGGCATGGCTCAAGATTCCCCCTGTGCAGTGGGGGAAACTCGATGCATAACAGTTGCACAGTGCCCTGGGAATGGGAACAAGATGTGGCACATTACACCAGGAAGAGGACAAGGATAAAATACATTACCCCCGGTACAATTGACATTACTTCAGAAAGGGGACCAGGATGGGAACATTGCTCCAAAAAGAGTTCCAGAATGGGGGACACTACCAGGGAAAGGGGCTGGGATGGTGACATTAACCCATGATAGGACACATTACCCAGGAAGGGCACAGGATAGCACACACTACTAAGGAGAGTGTCCAAAAAGATGAACATTATGTCACAATGGGCAAAATATGATACCACTCCGGATACATGTGCTTTCCCATGACCAACCACTAGTAAGGCCTTTATTTTATCTACAGCAGTATATGCAACTATTTTTTTTATCAAGGGTAGGCCCCACAGCCTATGGTTACCTGCTACTACTGCACACTATATACAATTTTTTTTTTTTCTGAGTGCACTTAGCATATTATATCGCATGTAATTTGTTCTTCCAGCCACTTTTTGTCATTCACTACTTGTTACTTAGTATCTTGGCCTGACTATTGGGACAGTTTATGTCCATCAGTTCAAAAATTGATACCAGTTATTATCTCCCCTCCTTATTTGATTTGATCTATCTTCAAGGATTTAAGCACTGTGGAGAATACTCCCCATTTTTTCTTCATTCAAAGACAGATATTTTTCTCATTTTCAATATATTACTTGGATGTTATTGGCCATCTAGAGATCATTTTGCAGGGCTCTGACACTGCTACTCTTGCTCCTCTTTGCACAAAGGAGAAGGTAGCGGTCCTGTTGCTGGGTTGTTACCCTCCTACGGGCCCCTCCACATCTCCTGATATACTGGCCTGTCTCAAGGTATTTGCCCTATGCTCTGAAAACTTTGCTGACAGACACGGCTACCACAGCTCTTGTTGATGTGCCATCCTGGAAGAGCTGCACTACCTGAGCAACTTCTATGGGTTGTACTGTAGACACAGACTAATGCTACTGTACCTCTAGGGGTGAGAGCAATGACAAAATGCAAAAGTGATCAAAACAACATTAAAAAGGATGCGAACAGGGAAATGGACCGTGGTCACCCTCTGCAGAACTTCTCCTTTATAGGGGTTGTCTTCTAACTGCCTATCATTTCCACCTGTTGATGTTCCATTTGCACAGCAGCAGGACAAATTGATTCACCATCAATGTGGCTTCATCACTGGACAGGTAGATGTCTCATATGTGTAGTTGACTTGGAGTTACATTGTGTTGTTTAGGAGTTCCCTTTATTTTTTGAGCAATATATATATACATATCACATGTCAATATACATATACAAACACGTATCTTTAACAGATGTCCCAAGCTGTCATTGTGGTATCATGCCTTAGGCCTAATACATATTTTCTCAGACTTTTGGCCTTTATGTACATGACAGTGGTAGAAATCAAACAGTCATCACACAGACTAAAAAAAACAAGCAAGAATTTTAAGATGAGTTAGAATGTTAGAATTTTACCCTTTACATAACTCTATAATACTGATATTTTAGCCTTCTGAAAATCTGATAGACCTATGGAGCTGGATCCAAGATGATGGCGGGTGTAACATGTGATGGTTCTCTTTGTTATCCTCTACATCTGGGGATTAGCAGATCAAAGGAAACAACGTTATGGGGAAAAATGATAGCGTGGACACATGGTGTCACTTCTGTCTGGAGTGCAGGTGTTAAAAGCAGAACCTGAGAATACAGCAAACTAGGTGAAACCAAGTACGAAAGATTAAAAGATGTTAACGCATTTTATGTTCATGTATGCTTTATGATTTTTACAGCATTTTTCTCTGCATGAAAAATGCACTGTGGGCAGGAAAGATGATGCTGTCATTACTCATATGTTTGATTCATTTTTCATGCATTTTTATGTTTTATTTATGCATTCAATTGAAATAATTGACATCCTGTGATTTAAAAAAAAGCTAAAAAATGTGCAAACAAAAACAACGACAAAAAAAAATAAATTCCCCAAGTCAAAGAGATATTAGGAATCTCATTTATTTTGCAACTAAAGTAAAATACTAATAAAAAAAGAAGCAAAAAATACTACAAGTTAAAATATCCCCATATTAAGTGGCCCTTTAAGTCAATATCCAGCTCTTTACGAGTTTACAGATATGACAAGGGAAATACCAAGGCCAGGTCAGCCAGCGTCTGTCTCTCTGCAGTTGGCTCCCTGTGCTGGGTTTCATTACAGCCCCACTGCTTTGGAGCTTATCTGGCTTCAGACTATTAGAAGTGCTCACTCCCTCCAGCTTTCACAAGCTGTCATTTGCATTGTTAAGGAGCACGGCTTACTTAACCTCTTGGAATAAGGCCCCCGTCACACATAGCAATCTCGCTAGCGAGATGGCTGCTGAGTCACAACTTTTGTGTGACAGCGATCAGCGAGCGGCCCCCCTGCCGGTATCGCTGATCGCTGCAAGAAACCTCTGGACATTTCTTTCGTCGCTGATCTCCCGCTGGCCAGCACGCATCGCTGCGTGTGACAGGCGGGAGACCAGCGATCAGCTGTAAAATAATTAGAAAAAAAAATATTGTTATTCTTACCTTCCGACGTCCCGCGCAGCATTCCCGCCTCTTTCCACGCTCCCGGTCCCAGTAATCCTTTGCAAGAATGACCGCAAGACTTCGCGATCCTGTGAGAACGGACGTCATCGTGGTATTTCTCGCAAAGGATTACTGGGACCGGAGCGTGGAGAGAGGCGGGAAGGCTGCGCGGGACGTCGGAAGGTGAGAATAACAATATTTTTTATTTTAATTCTATTTTTGACATGGATCCATGGCATCAGCGCTAATGAACACAGCGATGCCGCACGCGTGGCGTCGCTGTACTGATCGCTGGTGAAGCTGCCTGTGTGACAGCTCACCAGCGATCACATAGCGACTTACCAGCGATCCTGACACATTGATATCGTTGTTGGGATTGCTGGTAAGTCGCTATGTGTGACTCCAGCTTAAGACACTTGCCGTGCATCTCCTCACCTCTATCAAAGAGCAGCAGTCACAGCCACTAATTTGCATCACATCTATTGGTCTGCCTATTATTGGTGAGTAGTGTTCAGCATTCCGATACCGCAAGTATCGGGTATCGGCCGATATTAGCGGTATCGGAATTCCGATACTGACTTCCGATACTTTTGTCATATCGGATTCCGGAATCGGAATCGGAAGTTCCCATCATGCTATGAGCCTGCTTGCTTTGATTAAGCCAATGGGAATCCTCCGAAGTGTGGGCACATCCTGTTAGGCATGTAGGCATGCTAACTATTGGCATGGCTGTGATTGGCTGCCGAAATGATGTCATGATGCACTATAAAAGCCACCGCAGCCGCCATTTCTGGTCACTCTGCTGTGAATTCAGTTAGGGACAGGCTGCTGTAGAAGACTGTGAGGGACAGTTAGAAATAGCGATTCCACCAAACATCTAGTGCTTTACCCAGGCTACATAAACCACCACTGTAGCCTTCTTTGCCCTAGCAGCAGTGTTCACAGCTGTCTGCAAGGACTGTGTGAGTGCAGCTCACGCTGTGGAGTGGGTCCTGCAGCCACGTCAGGCTGTAGGCCACCCAGTGTGATCACTGCTGCCTCATACATCTTTTATTTTTTGAGCTGCATTTTTTACATAATTTCAATCTAGTGTGCTTCCATCCGTATCCATATACGTTGGTTGCAAACACTAGTAGTAGACAGCGGAGCCTTTCTGCAGCCTTTCAGTGCTAGTGTCCACTTTGCTGCACTGTTCACGGCTGTCAGAGAGGTCTCTGACTGTGTGTGAGTGCAGCTCACGCTGAGTAGTGTGTCCTGCAGCTACGTCTGGCTGTAGGACGCTCAGCGTGCGTCAGTGCCTCACACATATTTTTATTTGAGTGCAGCTCATTTTTTCTTCTATTAGTGTGCATCCATCAGTCTCCATCTACGGTGGTTGCAAACACTATATAGGAGTACACAGCGGAGCCTTTCTGCAGCCTGTCAGTGCCAGTGCCCACTTAGCTGCACTGTTCACGGCTGTCTGAGAGGTCTCTGACTGTGTGTGAGTGCAGCTCACGCTGAGTAGAGTGTCCTGCAGCTACGTCTGGTTGTAGGACGCTCAACGTGCGTCACTGCCTCACACATATTTGTGTTTGAGTGCAGCTCATTTTTTCTTCTCCTATTAGTGTGCATCCATCCGTATCCATCAACATTGGTTGGTTGCAAACACTATATAGGAGTAGATAGAGGAGCCTTTTTTTCTGGCTTGTGCCCTGCCGGCGCAGCCAGATTAGTATTACCCAATTTTTTTGGAGCCTCATCTTTTGCATTGTAGGTTACCTGCCTGCATTGTAATAGCTCCAAAAAGTTGGTGATACTATCAGTTTCAATTCTTTGTTCACATACTTTGAGTTTGTTTGCAACAAAGAAACCACAAAAAAAGTTCACCAAACACTACATTTGGAACTTGTGTAGGCCACATCAGCTCCTATTAAAGTGTAGTCCACACACACACACTTCATAAAATTAGTGTTTCTTGTACCTGTAACCAGCTGTTCAGGAATAAGCACACTAAGGCCCCCCTTTGTACTTTTCTGCCTATCTTAAGCAGTCTGGCAAGATGAAGAAGGCAGGGAGTAAGGCGCGTGGGCGTGGGCGTGGGCGTGGAGTTTCAGCAGGGAGAGGACGTGGGGATTCTGCAGGGAGAGGACGTGGGGATTCTGCAGGTAGAGGACGTGGGGATTCTGGGCCTGCTGCGGGCACCAGTGGATCAGCATCCCCCAGTTTTAGCAGGCAACAGTCCTTTATGCGCAGCTTTGTAGGACCTCAACGTACCCCACTGCTGCGGGAGGAACAAATTGAAGCCGTTGTCGGATGGATGGCAGCTAACGCATCGACTTCAATTACTTCCGCATCCTCTCAGGATCAGAGCACCGAAGAGCAACCATCTGTCTCTTCACCACCTGCCAAAGTGCCCAGGCAGTCAGAGAGACATGGACAGGAGCCATCACAGTCTCTACTTCTGTTCTCGGAATCTGTTGGCTTGGAAAGAGGGGGCCAGCCAAGCAGCATTTCTGAATGTGAAGAAGAGGGAGTATGCAGTGATGCTCAACTTCTTTGTCCCTCTGAATCTGAAGAGGCGAGTGGGCCAGTGCCTATGGTCAGCACACCTCAGTACGCATCAGATGATGACGAGACTCAGTTGCCACTTTCTGGTGCGTACAGTGCTGGCGAGACAACCCCGGAGAAGCAGCTGTTTGAAGAGGGGAGGGAAGATGATGAGGTCCTTGACCCATCATGGCGTGAGGAACAGGAAGGTGGTGGGAGCAGCTCGGAGGAAGAGATTCCCCTACCGGCCAAAACAGGAGGCAGAGGGAGGGGGAAGACTTGGTTGCCTGTACCCTCCACTTCGGCACCCGTTAGGAGCATTCCTCATTCCAAAGGCAAACCGGGCGCTCACAAGAGTTGCAGTGCGTGGTCCTTTTTTGACACAGTTGCAGATGACATTTGCTTTGTCAAATGCAAGCTGTGTCATCAGATAGTCAAAAGAGGGAGAAATGTCAGCAACCTCAATACCACAAATATGTGGAAACATGTGCGCACCAAGCACGAGTTGGAGTTGCAGAGACACCCTGAAGACGTAGGCCAACGTACAGCACCACCTACCACCTCTTCAGTTCGTGTTGGGGCCTCTTCCTCCAGCTCACACACTGCTGGTTCGGCTTCCTCACAGGATCGCCAAGGAAGAACCTCTGCCACTGTTGTCCGGAGACCCTGTCAGATTCCACCCATAGCAGCACGTTCCCATCCATCACAGCCATCGGTAGCACAGGCATGGGATAAAAGGCGCCCTTACTCGGCAAACCATCCCCGAGCACAGTCTCTGAATGCTGGCATTGCCAAACTTCTGGCAGTTGAAATGCTGTCATTCAGGCTGGTGGACACTGACACCTTCCGGGACTTAATGGCATTGGTAGTCCCCCAATACAACGTGCCCAGCCACTTTTATTTCAGCAGGCGAGCCGTCCCTGCCCTGCAGAAACATGTTGAGGGCAAAATAAAACATGCGCGACTAAACGCCGTTAGTAGCAAGGTCCACCTGACCACCGATGCGTGGACCAGTAACCATGGACAGGGACGATACCTTTCCCTCACTGCCCACTGGGTCAATGTTGTGGAGTCGGGTACAGATCTGGAGAGTGGCACTGTACGTGTTCTTCCAACGCCACGGATTGCAGGACTCCAGTCTGTACACATAGACTCCTCCTCCTACTCAAGTTCCTCAGAAACAGCAGAGCAGGAGCCTGTTACGACCGATATGAGCACAGCCGTGGCCAAACGTCAACAGGCTGTACTCAAATTAATTTCTTTGGGGAATCGAAGCCACACAGCGCAGGAGCTCTGGAATGCTATCAAGCTGGAGAGCGATGTGTGGTTTGGGCCAGCGAATCTCCAGCCGGGCTTGGTAGTGTGTGACAATGGCCGAAATCTGGTGGCAGCTCTTGGCCTAGGCAACCTCACACACATCCCATGTCTGGCACATGTGCTTAACTTGGTCGTGCAGAGCTTTCTGAGGGACTATCCGGATCTTGATGCACTGTTGCACAAGGTCCGCATAGAGTGCGCTCACTTGCGAAGTTCCAGCACGGCAAGATCGCGCCTCGCTGCTCTGCAGCGACGATTTGGCCTTCCGGAACATCGCATCATATGTGACCTACCCACCCGGTGGAATTCAACGTTACATATGTTGGAGCGGTTGTAGAAAAAAATATATATATATCTTCTTGCACGGTTGAGAATCAAAAGTAAAGGCAATGTTGAATTGAGGATAAAATAAATCTTGTTTTTAATTGTTCATTTCAAAAAGTGATTACAAAAATGAAAAAAAGTAAGTTCATGACATGCAATAATTATTTGAAGAGAAAACGAGCATTGTTCTTACATATAGTCTTGAGCAGCTGTCCGGGTGTTCGAGAGTCTCAAGGGATATGAGATCTCCTGAACAAGAGTTAGGCCGGCTTTATATACTATTCTGACCTATAAACTACAACCACATATGGTGGCTTGCCACTATGTTCATAAGTTCTTCCATATTAAGTGAACCCTAGTTATTTTAACAATATGCATACAGTTATTTATGCATTACCTTAGTCTGAGATATTTAAGCCTAAAGTCTGAGATCTTTAGAACCATTCATTATCTCTAAATAGTCACATTTTGACAGCTTTGACTATTTTGACCTATACATTTGACAAGAGAGACAGCTGTGTGAGCCAAGGCACTCAGAATAAGTCAGTCACTTCTCTAAAGTAAGCAAAGCCTGTTAGCTATTCTGTATGAGAGAATTAATCTATATATTTTTTATTATAGAAATACTGATATTTTACAGTCCCCCCTGATTATGATTTGAGACATATCATAATCAATCCTAACTCATTCTCTCACCATTCGTATCACATTCATTCTTTATTCTGAAAACCTTGTATCACCATCTGCCCTGAATGTCGTCTGAATTTTCAAACCTATTGTAAAAACAAAAATTAGATCAGAGAGTTATATTTTTTCGTTTTAACATCTCTCTTAAAATATCATCTTCCTTTTTCATTTCTATCTTTATATTCTTATAAATTCTCCTAATTTTACACATAATAATTATTTGATATATTATACACAGCAAAACTATGATAAATAAAATAACGATCGGATTAGACAATACATTTCCTGCTGCCATTTTCGCTGAAGACTGTGACCAACTAGTTACAGATTTTCCTAAATTTCTCCACCAAGATGACCCTGACATACTCGTCCATTCATGTTCAATATCATTTAGATTACCTTGTTCATGTCTAAATACAATTTCAGCTTCTTTTAATTGTTTTGTCAGCAGATTCAATAAACCCTTGTCTTTCTTTATCTCATTTGTCCACAAATCCCAAGGGAATTTATTAACTTGTGACAAATTGAACTGGATCGGAAGGATTTTCAGACGTCTTGAGCCTATTGACGTAATATTAATACTTCCTTCCTTCTTTGTGAGAGTTTTAACATTTCCCTCAATACAATATAAACCCATTGTCAGATTTTCGACATGTACACAAGATGAGAAGAATGCAGAAACTGCTTCTTTTCCTGACATGACTTGGAAACAAGTTTTGTTAGCGCTTACTGGTGTCACCAAGTCATGTATCGTGTGGACATTCTCAACTCTGGCATGACAAGAAGTATGATTATGGAAACATGAATGATAAATGACTTTATCCTGTCCAGGTAGACACATTACCTTGGAAACAAAATTTAAGCATGACGAAATGTCTAATTGTTCAGTGTTGATACCATCAAATGCAAAATCTGTGTACTGTAATTGATAATATAACAATTGTGTAGGGCTGACAGGAATTCCCAGAACACCTATAGGAACCAGGGTTTCTTCTCTTCCTGACACTGGAATCAATGATGTTCCTACACAAATGTTCTGTTCACATCCTAACCACTTATTTACCCACAAATCTGTATGGTTTAACGCAAAGTTATATTCTATGGGCAAATTTCTTATTAGCCCTAAAGGGGTAATTCCACTTTGTAAGGCTTGTGCAATCATTTTCAGATTGGTGGAATATTCAATCTGAATTTCTAGACATGTTTTGGCCACTTGAGATTCCTGTTCACTTTCCATTAAAGCTAAAGTAGCATCCTGAAGATGTGATACAGAAGATCCCAATACAGTAGCAGTGTTCAAAACCATCTTTTCAAGGACTTGATTCAAGCTTTTCTGAATCTTTACCCCTTTTCCTCCAATATACCCAATATTTTCCAGATCTGATTTAAGTGTATGAATGTCCATAGTGTTAATTAAACTTCCTACTGTTCCTAATCCCCCCAAAATACCTTCAAACACTCCCCTCTTACTTCTAACCTGTGTTGAAGTTCTTTTCCCAAACCATTGTTCTATTCCCATCTCCATGTTAGTGAGATGTGGTTGACACTGGGGATATCTAGAAGAGATTTTCCAGTTAGACATGTTAAAGGTCCATACCATGGTCAGAAACACTCCATCTCGTAACAGAGGTTTAGTTTGGAACTGATTGATCTGAAAAGGAGTAGATGGTTGAAATCTTGTCTGTGTGCATACATTATCTACTGCTGACCATATATTTACCTTTACATCTCTACATTGTTTGTAGTTATATTTCGTTAAAATGCAACATTGGTAAAGTCCAGAATCCTTAGGAGATGGATTATCTACAGAAAAAATAAAATCCTTATTTAACCATCTCACGTTACCGGATTGACCTCTGTGTATGACATTTGTTGGACCATTTGAAAAACTTCCCAAAAATGATTTATCTTTGGTCCATATTAACAAAGATTCTGAAGGTAGCTCTAACCTCGTGCTGCATTTTAGTAATAAAGGAGACATATTTTCTTGACTATATACTGCTTGTGGTGTAACCCTTACTTCTGGAGCTATAGTATTTGAAACTGTAAAAACTACAGATACCTGTACTTGTACTGGTTCTCTGGTTATCTGAAAATTCCATGTTTTTACCCAATCCTCGTCTCCTTCTGTAATAGAAAGAAATGCAGGATCTAAAACTTTCCCAAATAGTTGTGTCCTTAACCAAGCATCTGTTTTGGATGTTTCAACTTTGCCTTTTGCGATCATATCATTTGTAATGTCTCCTGACCACACAGGTCTCTCTTCACCTCTTATCTCTATATTCCAGAATAACACATCTGTAGGACTACATTCCCATGTGCCTGTCTTATTATTGTGTATATAATCTCCTTGTAACTGTGTGAACTTCGTCTTAGGTCCTGTGGCTGCATGTAATATTATGTCAGTGTCATGTATGAAGTGTAGCTCAATACAGCATTTTGCACCAAAACCCATGCAAATGTTTCCAGTAATATCTACTGAATCGTCCGGTATGTCCTCATCTATTAAGCTTTGTAGATTCGTTCCTCTTGGTTTCCTTGGATGTAAAGTTCCTTTGAAAAGTTCCTTCACTTCACTAGTATTTGTTCCATGGTGTGAAATATCTTCAGCGTAGATCACAGTTGAAACAGTACAAAACAGCAGAAATGTGATTCCCATCAGATAGTAGCTTTTCCTGGGAAATGTCTTTTTCTCCTGAAGGATTGGTGTTGAATCCCTTCCATCAAGGACGTGGAGTTTCGTATTCCAGTTCTTATTGGAATCCATTTCTTCCTAAAAGAAATGCAGTATCATTATTTTGCAATATACAGTTTGCATTGATCAACATGTACCCACAATTTTTGTTGTCTGCGGGTATTTTTAACCACCTTAGATGCTCGTTGCACAAGAATCATCACTTGTCCCATGGTTTCGATAATTTCAAAGGGACCTTCCCAATTACTTTCCCATGGTCCATTCTTCCTGAAAGTTTTAATCATCACTAGAGCCCCTTTCTTGAATTTGGATACGTATGGTGGCTCCATTCTCTGCATTCTTGATGCAGCATGTGGAAGAATCGTTTTCAAATTTTCCTGCAACAATTGCAACCATTTGGACCTTGCAACAGCATCTTTTTGTGGTGTAGACAAAAATGGTTCATGAGGAATAATCAATGGCATTTTTCTTCCTGTCATCAGTTCAAAAGGTGTAAACTGAGTTGTGGCAGAGGTTGTTCCTCTTACACTCAACAGTACAAAAGGTACTGCATCAACCCAAGTATTGCCTTTGTCCAATAACATCTTGGCAATTCTGGATTTTATTGTTCTATTCATCCTTTCCACAATACCAGCAGACTGTGGATGGTAGGGTACATGAAACTGCTGTCGTACCCCTAGAATAGCACAAACGGCTTGCATGATTTTTCCTGTAAAGTGACTTCCTCGATCAGAGGTGATCATTCTTGGGATCCCCCAAGTACAAAAGACATGATTAACTAATGCTCTAGCTGTAGACAAAGCATCATCTTTCCTGACAGGTAAAATTTCAACCCACTTAGAAAAAACATCTACCACAACCAATGCATACCTGAGACCATTTTTACCTGATGGTAACGGTCCAATGTAGTCGATTTGTAACGTAGACCATGGACCCTCTGCAGGTGCGATTCGGAGTAGTGGCGGTTTCTGTCCTTTTGGTCTTGGATTAATTTGGGCACAAATGAGACATGATTGAACAAAACTTTGCACTGTCTCTTCCATCTTTTCCCAGTAAAATTTCTCTCTGAGAATGCCTAACAATTTTTGTTGGCCCAAATGACCCAAACTTTCATGATTGTATTTTGTGAACTCAACCTGTAGATGTCTTGGGACAACAGGACGCAACTCCCCGTTTAAGTCATGACACAAAACCCCGTTTTCACAAACAAAGGGAGGTTTTGGATCAACCCGGGAAGCAACAAGAGATGAGTCTTTTCCTTGTTCTTCCGCAAAAGAAGGGATATGCGTGTCTGTTCTTTGAACTGCTGAAACCTCGAGAGGTTCAGGTTCAAACACCTCTTCTCCTGTCAGGGCTGCCTCTTTGGCTAGCATATCTGCGGTTGCATTTCCAACAGATAATTCATCATCAGATTTTTTATGGGCCGGAACCTTGACAATAGCAAAACCATTAGGGTTTTTTGATGCTATCCTGAAAATTGTCTTCAGTGTGTCACTGTGAACAAGAGTCTTATTAGATGAATCTACATAGCCTCTTTTTTCCCAAACTGACAAGTAATCTGTCAGTGATCTTACAACATAAGAGCTATCACTGTAGATCACAATGGGACACTGATCATCTGCTTCATTCAGCTGTAGTACCATTTTTACTGCTTCTAGCTCTGCTCTTTGAGCTGAAAAATGACTCGGTAATTTGTGCTTCACAACCTGTCCTCTGTTGGGATAAAAAATGGCATATCCTGAATAATAGTGCCCATCTGAATAGAATCTGGAACCATCTACAAAAATTGGTTCGTCTGTTACCTCTGCTTTCCGTCTGAAAAGTGATGGACTTGGATCCTGAAAAGACTGTAAACAATCATGAGTTTGTCCTTCATATTGCATCAGCTGAGGAAGAACATATTTGGCCTTGTAATCTACCTCAATTTGTTTGGGAGACAATGACAATAACCAATGAGCAAATCTCTGATGTGACACACCTGGGATATTATTCTCAAAGAGAAGTTTTAGTGTAGAATGAGGAGTTTGCAAAATGATTTTGTTGAACCCGACAATATGTTCGGTTGCTTTGACTGCAAAGTACACACCTACCAAGTGTCTTGCACAGGTCTCAAAACCTTTTTCAACAGGTGAGAGAAGTTTTGAAAAATAGCCCAAAATTCTCCACTCTTCTCCCTGTAATTGCAGTAATACAGCAGAAACAGATGTTCCCGATGTGTGCACTTGCAAAGCAAATGGAGCTGAAGGATCTACTGTGGACAAAGCAGGTGCATTTTGTAAATTCATTTTCAATTGTTCAAATGAGGTTTGCTGTTCATCACACCAAGGACCAAAGTAATCGCTGTTTTCACCTTTCAAAAGATCATATAGAGGTCTGGCCTTATCTGCAAAATTCTCAATGAAATCCCTTGAATAATTCATAAGACCTAAAAAATGTCTCAATGCCTTGTGTGATGTCGGAATTGGTAGGGAAGCAATTGCCTCAATTCTTTCCTGCAGTGGCTGCCTTTTTCCTGGACTCAACAGCACCCCTAAAAATCTGACCTCAGTCTGCATTAATTTGACCTTTTTGGTGTTCAATTTCAACCCTGCATCATGCAGCAACTCAAACAATTCTGTCAGAAGAGAAACATGTGTCTCTTTATCCTCTGTAGACAATAAAATATCATCCACATATTGCAGAATGCAATCAGGCCTCGAAAATCTGGATAATACCTTTGCCAATGCCTGATGAAAAACACTAGGTGACAAATGTGCTCCTTGAGGTAACCTGCAAAACAGATATTGCTCGTCCAAGAAAGTAAATGCAAACTTATACTGACAACTCTTTTCAAGAGGTATACTGAAAAAACCATTACTGATGTCCAGTACAGAGAAGTATTTGGCCTTTGCATTTAACCTTGCCATCATGTCATGAGTATCTGCCACAATTGGTGCGACATTGGGTGTATGCTTATTGAACATCCGTAAATCCAATATCATTCGATAAGAACCATCAGATTTCAAAACACACCACAAAGGATTGTTACTTACAGAATTAGCCTTTCGGATAACACCTTGATCTAACAATTCCTGTATGATCTTTGACATAGAGTCAATTGATTCTGGAGGCAATTTATACTGACGCTGTGGCGGGGGATCACGCCCCTCCACATTCACGATAACGTCTTTCATTGTTCCAACCTGATTCCTGAACTGAGCCCAAAGAGAAGGAAAAAGCTGTACAATTTCTGTCAATACCTTGTCATCATTAGTGTCAGGCCACAAATGGTCAGATGACACCACATCATTCAAGCAAATACTTCCAACATGGCTATAATCATTAGGATCAATGACTACCGGTTTACAACCATTGGAATCTTTCCAGATCACTTGATTTCCTAGGTCAACTACCCATCCGAATTTCTGCATAAAATCTGTGCCAAGTATATTTTCAGAATCACGACAATACCAGATGTCAATTTCAGTTTTGAAAGAACTAGGTATTTCCAAAATCACATTGGGAACTAAGGTTGCTTTAGTTCCACCTTTTCCACTTAAACCGACAATTGTACAAACTGGTGAATCTGGGTTTAGCTTCAAATCAAGGTTTGTAACACTTAACTGAGCTCCTGTGTCAATGAGAAATACAGCATTCTGGCCTGCTAAACTTACTTTGATAAATGGTCTTCCACAGTCATCCAATGTAACTCGAGTCACAAATTCCAATGGATGTGGTACAGGAATAGTCTGTGATTGTCAGAAAGATGAAGGAGATGGGAGAAGACCAGTGTCCCTTTTAAAAGACCTTGGAATTCTATCCCTTGACTCTGTTTCCTTCACTGTCATTTCTCTGATCTGTCTGATTAATGGTGCATATGGTGACTGTGTTTGTCTGTTGGCAGTATGAGCAGGTGCAGATGATTGTAATGCAGGTGCGGAAGGTGTGGTGTATGATTTTGGCATGAGTCCATTTTCCCTTCCAAGCTTACCTGTTCCTTGTGTACCCATCTCTGATTCTGCTCTCAAAAATTTCCTGCACTGCCACTTCAAGTGTCCAGGTATACCACAAAAATAACAATGGATATTGTTCCTTTGTGTAGTATTTTTACCTCTATGCTCAATGTAATCCCTGCTCTTGGAGAATACTGTGGCTCTAGGTTTCAGTTGACTGTCTTCCTTCTCATGAACTACCGCTATTTTAGCCTTGACCTGATTTTGTTTCATGGATCTCCTTATTCTGTCAATAAAAACTGTTGCTTCTTGCAATGATGGCTGAGTGTTAGCCAATTGCACTGAGGCAGGATCTAAGTACTTGAACTTCTTTACAAAAAATTTGATCATGGATGCTGGCTCTTCGTGAGGCCCGAGATCCATTACCATCCTATAGGCCTGTTCAAACTTTACCAAAAAAGAGAATGAGTCTTCAGAAATATTTGTTTGTAAACTCCCTAAAATATCAACTGTAGGCATGTCTTCTCCGGTTGTAAACAATACTAATTGTCTAAGTCTGTCTTCTTTTGTACTATGTGCCATTTCATTCTCATCATTTAATCTGGGTGTGGTCTGTAATCTTTTTCCCATATGTGAAGGTAACCAAACTTTGAATATTTTATTCTTTTGCTCATCATTCAGATTGTATTTGTCTGTGTTTGATTCAAAAGTGTCCGCATTATAAAAGGCATCCATCTTATCATTGTAATTTGGAATGTCTTTTACAATTTTCATTAGCTGATCGTGTATTTTCAGATTAATGCGTGCTGCTCTGTCATGTAATTTTTTCTGTTGTAATTCTACTGCCTCTAATTCCTCTACTGAAGCATCTGGATTTTGCATATTTGGTACAAATGATGAGGCAGCAGCACTGTCCTCCTGTTTACCTGTTGATCTTGTGTTAGCAGAAACCCTCTTTATATCTTGTCGTAATTTAGACAATAACTCTGTCCTGGTATCTATTTGATCTTCCAATTGTTCTATATGCTCTGACAAAATCAAACAATTTGGACAATCAAAGTAATCCCCGTCAGACTCTTGTGTGTCACCTGGTGTGTCAGTGTGATTAATGTCTTGTGTGACAATGCATGTTTTATAGGTGTTAGGTTCAGTTTTCTCAAAGACTAAGCTATTATACACATGAACTAGCTGCATAACATTCTGAAGTTTCCTTTGTAATTTTCTTACTGAGAAAAACCTTTTGTCAATTTTAACATTTTCTGCCTCACATTGATTATACAAACTAGACCATAATTGGGCATCCGTATGATTATGAACAAACTTGAAATCTATGTTACTTTTCTTAGCATAATCATGTATAAAATCCATTATATTTTTTCTCACCTATTGAGAGTCTTTCCCGTCAATGGATGGTCCTCTGTGTCCTTAAGTAATCCTCAGATCTCCGTCTGGATGAGACGCATGCAGCTCTTTACGATCCTCACCCGTCGTCTTCAGGTTCAGTGTGATCCTTTGTGCCGTGAAATAGTGGAATTCCTGAGGAAGCTTGTACAACAGGTGGTTTTTTAGCAGAGTTCGTGCTCCCCCCTTGCACAATCGAGGAAGGAATGCCAGCCAAAATTAGCACAAAAGATCAGTCTGGCTCAGGCTCGCCAAAATGTAGAAAAATATATATATATATATATATATCTTCTTGCACGGTTGAGAATCAAAAGTAAAGGCAATGTTGAATTGAGGATAAAATAAATCTTGTTTTTAATTGTTCATTTCAAAAAGTGATTACAAAAATGAAAAAAAGTAAGTTCATGACATGCAATAATTATTTGAAGAGAAAACGAGCATTGTTCTTACATATAGTCTTGAGCAACTGTCCGGGTGTTCGAGAGTCTCAAGGGATATGAGATCTCCTGAACAAGAGTTAGGCCGGCTTTATATACTATTCTGACCTATAAACTACAACCACATATGGTGGCTTGCCACTATGTTCATGAGTTCTTCCATATTAAGTGAACCCTAGTTATTTTAACAATATGCATACAGTTATTTATGCATTACCTTAGTCTGAGATATTTAAGCCTAAAGTCTGAGATCTTTAGAACCATTCATTATCTCTAAATAGTCACATTTTGACAGCTTTGACTATTTTGACCTATACATTTGACAAGAGAGACAGCTGTGTGAGCCAAGGCACTCAGAATAAGTCAGTCACTTCTCTAAAGTAAGCAAAGCCTGTTAGCTATTCTGTATGAGAGAATTAATCTATATATTTTTTATTATAGAAATACTGATATTTTACAGCGGTTGTGTGAGCAGCAGGCAGCAGTCATGGAGTACCAGCTGCATCAGGCGCAAACAAGTCGCACTGTGCGCCGTTCACACTTCAGCACCATTGAGTGGGCCTCTATGAAGGACATCTGCCTCGTTTTGCGTGCCTTCGATGAATCCACGCGGATGGCGAGTGCAGATGATGCACTAGTCAGCATGACTGTCCCCCTTATCTGCCTGCTTCAACAAACACTGCAAGCACTAAGGGATGAGGTTTCGAAAGAGGTGGAGGATGAGGAGTCCCAAATGCCATCTGCTTCTGGACAGTCTGCGCTACGTGTTTCCTCACAAAGGCCTAGGCAGGGGACACTTTGTGAGGAGGATGAGGAGGAGTCGATGGAGGAGGAAGACATCTCTCCAGAGGAGGGAGGTACACAAACCTCTACTCAGTATGTACAGCGAGGGTGGGGTGATGCAGAGCAGGCCAAGGTCACGCCTCAAACAGGGGACAGCGGTTCTTTGGCAGTTGGGAGTCTGCAGCACATGGTTGATTTCATGCTGCAGTGCCTAAGAAATGACCGCCGCATCGCCCACATTCTCGTCTCGGCTGATTATTGGGTGTACACCCTCCTAGATCCTCGCTACCGGGACAGCGTACAAAGGCTCATACCAACGTTGAACCGGGAGCGTAAACTGCGGGAGTACGAAGAGTCACTGGTGCAGTCCATAATGTTTTCCATTCCACCCGACAGCATTGTTGCTAGTGCTTTACAAAGCAGCTCTGTGGGTCGAGGCAGTGGAGGAAACTCTGCACAAAGAGGGAGCAGAGGCAGCGCCGCAGCACAAGGCAAGACCACTATGGCCCAAATGTGGCAAAGTTTTGTGTGTCCACCACAATTGTCTACACCATCAGCGACGCCTCGAGTCAGCAGGAGGCAACGCTTCCGTCAGATGGTGTCAGACTACATGTCTTGCCCTGTCGCTGTACTCCCAGATGGCTCTTCCCCCTTCAAGTTTTGGGTCTCTAAGCTGGATACATGGCCAGAGCTTAGCCAGTATGCATTGGAGGTGCTGGCTTGCCCTGCTGCCAGTGTATTATCGGAACGTGTCTTTAGTGCCGCAGGTGGTGTACTAACAGACCGTCGCACGCGACTATCTTCCGATAATGTTGACCGGCTGACTTTTCTGAAAATGAACAAGGCCTGGATCTCCAAAGACTTTGCCATTCCTCTTACAGACTAAATTAGTGGTTGGCAACTGTATCCAGGTCTGCTGGTGTGTTCATTTTTCTACCACCTGAACTATAATCCCTGTGCTTCAACACAGCCAGTTGTCGCTCAGATGTGTCGTCTGCACAGAGAAACACACTAGCTCCTGTGTTAGTGGGGTTCAGTAACGCCAGCTGATCCCCTGCTGTGTGGACGGCAAAGTCACCAGCTCCATCAACATTCAAACCACTACTGATTTTTAACCGTGCCCAACTTAGGTCTCTGGCTCCACTGTCTCTACTATTTCCCCTGACCTCCAACCCCGCCATCTACATCTCTGAAGTGGCGTCAGCACAATCTACACTTGTTCCTGTGTTCCTGTGGCTCAGTCCCATCAGTTTATCCCCTGATGTGTGTCCGGCAAGGTCTCCTGCTCTGTCCACATTCCCATAACCAGTAGTGGGAATGAGGACAGAGCTGGCGAACTTGCCGGACAAACATCAGGGGATCAACTGACGGGACTGAGCACCAGTAACACAGGAACAAGTGTAGATTGTGCTGACGCCACTTCAGAGATGTAGCTGGCGGGGTTGGAGGCCAGGGTAAATAGTAGAGACAGTGGAGCCAGAGGCCTAAGTGGAGCATGGTTAGAATCAGTAGTAGTCAACAACCTCCATAAAAACCGCTGCCCATTGGCCTCTGCATGCGGCATGCGTAATTCTGGGCTCCAACAGTGTCAGTTGGTGTTCAGAAGTGTCGTCTCCACAGAGCCAAACACATTCGTTCAAGTGTCAGTGGGGTTCAGCACTGCCAGCTGTTCCCCTGCTGTGGAGATGGCAAGTCTCCTGCTGCCTTCAGCTGCCAAAAGCAACAGGCCCCAGCCTGCTCCTCGCCTAATCCTGGGCTCCAACAGCGTCAGTTGGTGTTCAGAAGTGTCGTCTCCACAGAGCCAAACACATTCGTTCGAGTGTTAGTGGGTTTCAGCACTGCCAGCTGTTCCCCTGCTGTGGAGATGGCAAGTCTCCTGCTGCCTACACCTGCCAAAATCCAGTAGGCCCCAGCCTGCTCCACGCCTAATCCTGGGCTCCAACAGCGTCAGTTGGTGTTCAGAAGTGACATCTCCACAGAGCCAAACACATTCGTTCGAGTGCTAGTGGGTTTCAGCACTGCCAGCTGTTCCCCTGCTGTGGAGATGGCAAGTCTCCTGCTGCCTTCAGCTGCCAAAAGCAACAGGCCCCAGCCTGCTCCTCGCCTAATCCTGGGCTCCAACAGCGTCAGTTGGTGTTCAGAAGTGTCGTCTCCACAGAGCCAAACACATTCGTTCGAGTGTTAGTGGGTTTCAGCACTGCCAGCTGTTCCCCTGCTGTGGAGATGGCAAGTCTCCTGCTGCCTTCACCTGCCAAAAGCAACAGGCCCCAGCCTGCTCCTCGCCTAATCCTGGGCTCCAACAGCGTCAGTTGGTGTTCAGAAGTGTCGTCTCCGCAGAGCCAAACACATTCGTTCGAGTGTTAGTGGGTTTCAGCACTGCCAGCTGTTCCCCTGCTGTGGAGATGGCAAGTCTCCTGCTGCCTACACCTGCCAAAATCCAGTAGGCCCCAGCCTGCTCCACGCCTAATCCTGGGCTCCAACAGCGTCAGTTGGTGTTCAGAAGTGACATCTCCACAGAGCCAAACACATTCGTTCGAGTGTTAGTGGGTTTCAGCACTGCCAGCTGTTCCCCTGCTGTGGAGATGGCAAGTCTCCTGCTGCCTTCACCTGCCAAAAGCAACAGGCCCCAGCCTGCTCCTCGCCTAATCCTGGGCTCCAACAGCGTCAGTTGGTGTTCAGAAGTGTCATCTCCACAGAGCCAAACACATTCGTTCAAGTGTTAATGGGGTTCAGCACTGCCAGCTGTTCCCCTGCTGTGGAGATGGAAGTCTCTCCTGCTGTCACCTCATTCCAAATACAGTAGGCCTGTGCCTACACCCTCCTATTTCCTGGGCTTCAACACAGCCAGTTGTAGCTCGGAAGTGCCGTCCACACGGAAAGAGACACTTGCTCCCGTGTCTCAGTGGGGTTCAGTAACGTCAGCTGATCCCCTGCTGTGTGGATGGCAGTCTCTCCTGCTGTCACCTCATTCCAAATACAGTAGGCCTCTGCCTACACCCTCCTATTTCCTGGGCTTCAACACAGCCAGTTGTAGCTCGGAAGTGCCGTCCACACGGAAAGAGACACTTGCTCCCGTGTCTCAGTGGGGTTCAGTAACGTCAGCTGATCCCCTGCTGTGTGGATGGCAGTCTCTCCTGCTGTCACCACATTCCAAATACAGTAGGCCTCTGCCTACACCCTCCTATTTCCTGGGCTTCAACACAGCCAGTTGTAGCTCGGAAGTGCCGTCCACACGGAAAGAGACACTTGCTCCCGTGTCTCAGTGGGGTTCAGTAACGTCAGCTGATCCCCTGCTGTGTGGATGGCAGTCTCTCCTGCTGTCACCTCATTCCAAATACAGTAGGTCTCTGCCTACACCCTCCTATTTCCTGGGCTTCAACACAGCCAGTTGTAGCTCGGAAGTGCCGTCCACACGGAAAGAGACACTTGCTCCCGTGTCTCAGTGGGGTTCAGTAACGTCAGCTGATCCCCTGCTGTGTGGATGGCAAAGTCTCCTGCTGCCTACACAGTCGTACCACTACTGATTTTTAACCGTGCTCCAATTAGGCCTGTGGCTCCACTGTCTATCGTATTTCCCCTGTCCTCCAACCCCGCCAGTTACAGCTCCGAAGTGGCGTCTGCACAATCCACACTTGTTCCTGTGTTACAGGTGTTCAGTCCGGTCAGTTAATCCCCTGATGTGTGTCCGGCAATGTCGCCTGCTCTGTCCACATTCTCATAACTAGTTATGGGAATGTGGACAGAGCAGGCGACATTGCCGGACACACATCAGGGGATTAACTGACCAGACTGAACACCTGTTACACAGGAACAAGTGTGGATTTTGCAGACGCCACTTCGGAGCTGTAACTGGCGGGATTGGAGGACAGGGGAAATACGAAAATCAGTGAAGCCACAGGCCTAAGTGGAGCTTGGTTAAAATTAGTAGAAGTCTACAACCGATCTTAAAATTTCTTCAATGCAGCCTCAGCCTGCTCCGTGCTTGTCCCTGGGCTTCAACACAGCCAGTTGTTGCTCGGAAGTGCCGTCTTCACAGAGTAAAACACTAGCTCCTGTGTTTGTGGGGTTCAGTAACGTCAGCTGTTCCCCTGCTGTTTTGATGGCAATCTGTCCTGCTGCCTCCCAATTGACAGCACATCAGGCCTCAGCCTGCTAAGTGCTTGTCCTGGGCTCCAACATCGCCAGTTGCTGCTCATAACTGACTTTGGCACGGGTACTCCCTCCTGCCCAGCTTGGTTCCAGCCCTGCCTGCTGTTTCCGGGAAGTGTCAATGTCAGTTTGCCACCCCAAGTTGCCATGTCGTGTTGCGGTTGGGTTAGCCGAGGCTAGGGTGCCAGCAGTTTAGGTGCTTCCTATGTGGACTGCGGGTTCTGGTAAGAAAGGCTTGTTCCGTAGTGCCAGTAGGACAAGCACCCCCTGTAGGACTGTGTGATTCGGTAACTGCGGCCAGCTTGCGGCATGCCAACTTTGCTTTCCAGGGGTAACTTCTGCTACTCCTCCGGGTTCCAGCACCGTCAGCTGGTTCTCGTCAGAGCCTTTGGCCTAGGTGCCTCCATCTTGGTATCCGAGTTCCGGCAACGTCTGCTGGTCCTTGGTAGTGCTTTGTAGCACAGGTACCTCCTGCTTAGTAACCGGGTTCCAGCACCGTCAGCTGGTCCTCGGTTGTGCCATTGGCTCTTATTCCTTCTGCTGCCCCTCCGGGTGCCAGCACTGTCAGCTGGTCCTCGCTATTTCCATTTTCTCTTGCAGCTTATGCTACCCCTGCGGGTTCCAGCACCGTCAGCTGGTTCTCGTCAGAGCCTTTGGCCTAGGTGCCTCCATCTCGGTATCCGAGTTCCGGCAACGTCTGCTGGTCCTTGGTAGTGCTTTGTAGCACAGGTACCTCCTGCTTAGTAACCAGGTTCCAGCACCGTCAGCTGGTCCTCGGTTGTGCCATTGGCTCTTATTTCTTCTGCTGCCCCTCCGGGTGCCAGCACTGTCAGTTGGTCCTCGCTATTTCCATTTGCTCTTGCAGCTTATGCTACCCCTCCGGGTTCCAGCACCGTCAGCTGGTTCTCGTCAGAGCCTTTGGCCTAGGTGCCTCCATCTCGGTATCCGAGTTCCGGCAACGTCTGCTGGTCCTTGGTAGTGCTTTGTAGCACAGGTACCTCCTGCTTAGTAACCGGGTTCCAGCACCGTCAGCTGGTCCTCGGTTGTGCCATTGGCTCTTATTCCTTCTGCTGCCCCTCCGGGTGCCAGCACTGTCAGCTGGTCCTCGCTATTTCCATTTGCTCTTGCAGCTTATGCTACCCCTCCGGGTTCCAGCACCGTCAGCTGGTTCTCGTCAGAGCCTTTGGCCTAGGTGCCTCCATCTCGGTATCCGAGTTCCGGCAACGTCTGCTGGTCCTTGGTAGTGCTTTGTAGCACAGGTACCTCCTGCTTAGTAACCGGGTTCCAGCACCGTCAGCTGGTCCTCGGTAGTGCCATTGGCTCTTGTTCCTTCTGCTGCCCCTCCGGGTGCCAGTACAGTCAGCTGGTTCAAGAGGACAAAGAACAGGAAGACAACCACCAAGATGCAGAACAACAAGAGAGAGAAGACAAAGAAGCATAAAAAAACAAAGCAGAAGAACATTAAGCATAAGACTAATACTCTGAGCAAATGATATTATCTTATTTATAAGCAGAAGAAGACTAAGCAGTGTATGGGGGTGAGTCCGTTCCTCCTCGTGGTGCCCCTGGAAAAGGCCTGCTGCTGCAGGCCAAACTGAACGCGGACAAATCCTGTTGTAAATCTTTTGTGACAGGCAGAACGGAAGGTGTAAACTTCTAACTTTTCTAGATAACAACTACAGGAATGCCTGACACAAACAAGAATATGATGAAGAAGAATAGGAAGAAGATGAAGAAGTTGAATATGTAGAATAATAATTGTTGAATAAGAAGAATATGAAGAATGTAAGAAAAGGAAGAAGAAGAAGAATGTAAAAAAAGGAAGTAGAAGAATTTAAAAAAAGGAAGAAGAAGAAGAATGTAAAAAAAGGAATAAGAAGAAGAATGTAAAAAAAGGAATAAGAAGAAGAATGTAAAAAAAGGAAGTAGAAGAATGTAAAAAAAGGAAGAAGAAGAAGAAGAATGTAAAAAAAGGAATAATAATAATAAGAAGAAGAAGGTAAAAAAAGGAAGAAGAATAAGAAAGAAGAAGAAAGAAGAAAGAAGAAGAAGACATACATGTCTGGCAAAATATAAATGAGGCTAACATAGTCAATATCTTTGTAACTCCTAACGTCTTTAAAAAAAAAGTTTAATTCCTGCTATTCCATTTGTTTGGGCTAAACCTCTATGGCTTTAATGTCTCCTCCACCTCCCACAATACATTCTACATTATTCTTAGTTGTTTTTCTTCATGTAGAATTAACCTACAAGAAAAGAAAGGGTTTTTTTTAATTCCGATATTTTGGCCCCATTGACTTGCATTGGTTCCCGGTATCGGAATCGGCGATACCGATACTTTTTTTTAAGATCGGCCGATCCATTCCGATCCGATATTTTCAAGTATCGGCTGGTATCGCTCAACTCTATTGGTGAGTGATACGTTATATATACTGTACATGCCATAACTTTATAAATATATACTTATTTTATCCATGCATATTTCAGAGTGGGTTGTTTCTCTATTTGGTTTTTATCATTGTTTATTTTCTTTAGTTCTATAGCGCAGGTCAATTTGTTTATTTTTACATATCTTTAAGACTTTGGGCTTTTCTGTACATGACGGTGGTAGAAATCAAACAGTCAATCACGCAGAGTGAAAAAACAAGAATTCTAAGGTGTGTTAAAACTTTAGTATTTTACCCTTTACGTGACCCTTTAATAAGGATATTTTAGTCATCTGAAAATCTGATAGAGCTATGAAGCTGGATCCAGGATGATGGCGGGTGTAACAGATATGATGGTTTCCTTTGTTATTCTCTACATCTGGGGATTAGCAAATCAAAGGAAATAACATTATAGGTGAATATGATAGCGTGGACACATGGTGTCACTTCTGTCTGGAGTGCAGGTGTTAACAGCAGATCCTGAGAATACAGCAAACTAGGTGATACCAAGTTCTGATGATTAAAGGATTTTAACACATTTTATGTTCATGCACATGTAGGTAACAGCAGGTTCGCAGGATGCAGTGACGAGACGCGAGACTGGTTGAACTTTGGAAAGCAAACTTTTATAAATTGAAGCCGCTAGGGTTATACTAAGCAACCAAAAACGGATAACAAAGTTGTCCTCACAGGGACTCAGTACAACCAACCACTATTTGAAAAGAACACGAGTAACCCGGCCAAGGGTCGGTGACTATGGGGCCGTGGTATGACCGTCTACGGGTCCTTATACTTTATAATGTCACTTATCCATCCTGACGTCCCTCGGCCTCTCTGTTGGAGCTGCGTTGCGGATGAGGCTGCTTTGGCGTCTTTGGTGAGGCTGCTTTGGCCTCGCAGCCGCTGGGCGCAGCCGCTGAAGATTTGGAGTAGTCTTTGGGCGCCCCAGTGCCCAGGAGGAGTTTGGGCACAACAGGCCCTGATGGAGTCTTGCAATGAAATAACCCCCTGCAGTAACAGTGGTGTTGTGCTTGTTAGAGAGTTCAATGGGACGCTTGTACTCAAGCAGGGTTGTGTCGCAGTCTTTAAGAGTGGTGGTTTACTGGCCACACGCACAGCCTGAGGCTGTGTGCAGAGTGTCTCTGTCGACGAGGAACAGGCCCCAACTGCCGACTGCAGCGGGGTAAAGGCGGCTGTGAGCGATGATATATAGGCCGCAACCACGGGCTGAAGTGACACGGCAGCATCTGCGGGTGGCAGCAGGCAGGCCGCAACCGCGGACTGAAGTAGGATGGCAGTGGCCAGGAGGGGCAGCAAACAGGCCGCGGTGGGTTCGGGCTCAGCGGTAACGGCAAAGGATGACTGGGGGCAGATCGTGACCCAGGATTGGGGTGAAGAGGCAGTCCCCTGTCGGTAAGCTCGACGCCTCTCTCCTGAGGGCCACTGTGTATCTACCCTCTGCTGCTGGTCTCCTCTCTGAACTGTCTGTGTCCTCCTTGTTCGCTCATGCTCCCTTCGCCTCCTGCTCCGTGTCTCACGTATCACCAACTGACTCCCCTGCGCGCTCCCTGCCCCTTTTTATACTCACCCATCCCCTTGCTGTCCTGTCACTCTCAGCAGTCCACTCTCCTCCTCTGCTCCCCGGGTACTGTTTCCTTAGGAACTCAGATGGCGGTCCTCTTGGTTCCGGCACGGACACTCTGCGGGGGTCCTTCTCCCTACACACGCTTTATGCTTTTTGTAGCATTTTTCTCTGCATGAAAAATGCAGAGTTTTGAAAGGAAAAATGATGATCATATAACTCGTGTGTTTGATTCACTGAAAAAAAATTGACATCCTGTGATTTAAAAAAAAAAAAACTAAAAAAGTGTAAGAAACAATAAAAATGCAACAAGTCATTGAGATATTAGAAATCTCATTTACTTTGCAGCTAAAGTAAAATTCAAGCCTAAAAAGGAGAAAAAATGCAACATGTGAAAATAGGCATAGTAGGCTAACGCTCATGGGTATGATGAGATGGTTGACATGACGCTTTCATTTTATAAGTATAGCTTTTATGCAGTACCTGGCAGGCATTTTTCCGGTGCTCGTTGTTCAGGATAAATAATGATGATGCTCCTCGGTGTAGACTAATACAAATATGATAATGTGAAATTTGCATTGATTTTTTCATTTTTAGAGTAATTTTTTCTGCGCACAAGTACATCCTTTTTTTTAAAGTAAATATTTTTCTTTCTGGTGGTGATATTATGCAAACCATAATTTTCTGGCTTTTCTAACTTCAGAGCTGTGTGAAGGCTTGGTTTTTTTTTTAGAATAAACTGCAGTATTTATTGGTACAGTTTTGGAGTACATAAAACTTTTGGATCACTTTATATTTAATTTTGTGAGACCTAAAATGACAGATCTCTTTTGAGAGGTTAAATAGTTAAACGTTTTCAATTATTTACGAGAGATGGGTTAGCCCGAATGGTGAAGTTCAGAGTCCGTACCGAATACCTAGTGTCTGTGCACAGACCTCGAATGTGGATTTCTCCCAAAAGTCTGTGTTACTCTTCAGGTTCTAGAACCTGAACAAAGCTTGCTGAAAGGCTGTAGAGCAGCCAATCACCAACCTTTTCCTGTGACATGGCCCAATCCCAGTCATGTCAAGTATTGGCTTGACTGAGATTGACCAGCGAACCATGCAAAGAAATAAATGTAGGTTACCCTATATTTTTGTATGAAAAGTGCAGGTAAAACAGACAACTGCAGGCTGCAACCCTTTTAGCTGGTTATCAAAAATAGAGGACCCCCACATGATTTTAAAACAAACAGCATTTGGTCAACCTATTTTGATAACCAGCCAAGATAAAGCAGACAGCAGGCATCGGGTATTCTCTGGCTGGGATAGTCCATAGATATTTGATTCTCCTCAGCCTAAAAATAATAGACCACTGTGGCCCGAGAAAAGGTGCATCCGTCAGTTTCCCCAATTCTGGCACTTTGTGAGGTAATGTGAGGTAATATTTTGGGGTTGATATCAGCTTTGTAATGTCAATATCAGCCACCCTCATTATTAACCCTGTTGTTAAAAGTAAGAAAGACACACAGGGAGAAAAGTCCTGTAATTGAACAAAACACTATTAATAAATCCCCTCTTTTGCCCATTTATTAAGATAAAATTAAAAAGAAAAAATCATAGTAATCCTCAACTCTTCACCTTTAATCTGCAGCGATGAGGTCACACTATGATCCCCGGCTTTGTTACATCCAAATGCTGTAATGAGCAGTGACATCAGGAACGTGATCGCTTACCACGGAGTCTGAATCACAGTGATCTTATTGCTGCAGTGTTGAGCGGTGATGTAACTGAGGCTACCGCAGGTCACGGGGCAGTTTTCATGGTATCCTCTGAGTGAGCTGGCCTATGGTCTGTGTAACCTTACTGTATGGTCACCTGAGTTCATAGCAGCTGGTTCTCACACTGCACAGCTAATGTCGGACTAATGAACAACCACGAGTCCGGCACTCGGCACACCCTGACACTCATCAGTCCTGCAGTCGAACTACAGTGCGACCCCCTGACTGTGAAAACCTTAATGGAGATGTTAAGCCCTACCATTTCTGAGGAAGCTATCAGCGAAACGTTTGTAAGAGGGTTCAGGCTGGTATTTATCATTCCATGTATTTCGTTAATGTCTTATATATTATATATATATATATATATATATATATATATGTATATACATATGTGTTTGGAGAGTGCCTTTTTGAGTATACTCTCTAGCTCATTTATATGCATTTGCACTTGATACCTATATTTATGTCCAACATCCTTTTGCATTTTGAAGCCTTTTTTCATGTGAGCACTGGCACTTTCCTAACGAATGGTCTAATTTAAATTTAATTATACATTTGTATATGCTGACTTATATATGTGGGGATATATATATACTGTACACCTCTTGTATTACTGCTCTATACACTCTTCAACACCACTAGGTGGTGGTACTGTACAGCTATACATTATATATATGTTTTGATAGAGTATTGGAGTTCTTTACATGTTTCTTTCTATACATTCATGGGCCTGTATTCCACATGAATCCATGTATTTTCTATTTTTAACATTTCATGTTAGGTATAATTTGACTTTCCTGCCAGTTTTTCATTCTGTAACACATATTTTTTAATTATTTTTACAACTTTTTTATTATTAGTTTGTGTCTCATGGGAGTTTTCTCTGTAGGTTGTTTTAAGCATATCCACTCCCATTTACCGTAACCGTTTGACCACTATAGGTTTTCTCTTTCTGACATTTGCAGTACATGTACGCCATGATTGAGAAGGACTTCCAGACTGATGCAATGCATGTATGTCATGTCAATCATACGACTACTGCCACTAATTGCGCGGTGATCTCATGATTGTCCCTGCTGTTTCTCACAGCAAGGAATATGGCTTCTTTCATCCCCGGGGGACGCAAATTCAATCGCTGTGATTGGCTGTTCAATCCTGAAAAGCCAATCGCTGCATTTTTCAATGTTTCAGTCAGATAGCCTGATATACTGATGTCCAGCCTAGAATCCATACTGTAAGAGCATCGCCTGTCAAATACAGCATCACCAGGACCAGCTCTGATTGGTGTGATCGACCATGACATCAGACACACCTTCAGAGCGCAAAGGTGCACTGTGACCTGCAGGTGACCACTCTGTACATCCTTATTCTAGCTTCAAATTTGTGCAGGGTGGTCACTCTGTCAGTCTATGCACCATGCTGGGCCTGGAGGCACCGCAGAAGCCTGTGTGTCTACTCTGCTGCTTGCCTGTTTTTTAGCTCCTGCTGCTGCTGCTGCTAAAAAAGAAAAAAGAAAGAACGAAGAGCTCCTGATCTTTCCCTAAAGCTTACCTGATCTTTCCGAATCCATCCTAATCCCCCTCTCCCACTTTACCACCCTTATCCCCTCTCTTTTCCCCTCTAGCTGAGTGCTGATCCATAATTGGTCGCTCATTTTTTGGCAGTTTTTTTCTTTTTCATGCGTCCTGCTGTTGCCGATTGCTGATCAGTGACACAATTCACTGATCAACGTCAGTGCTTGCTATTTTTCAGGACTTTTTTGTCCCTGTTCATATTTATCCCCCCCCTGCACCACTTCCGTGCGTACATCTTGCAGCCACTGAGCGTTGATCACTAGTCCACACTCGTGCTCACTGTTTAGCACAACTTTTTTTTAGTAACTATTTTTTTTATCTCCCCTATCCTTTGCACCACTCCTGCAGCTGCCAAGCCACTAATCAGATGTTCACCTCTGCTCTCGTTTTTGGCAAGGACTTTTTTCCCTCTCTCTATTTTTTATCCCCTTTTTGCACTACATCCATGAATGTGGTCTACAGCTGTCGAGTGCTGGTCAGTGACGAGTATCACTGATCGATTTTCTGTTAATTTTTTTTTCACCCTCTAAAAAAACAAGTAAAAAAGCATTTAGATTAGTTGATAAGAGTAGATCACTGCATCGTCTATTGAAGTGTTATTTACTGAATTGAGTTACTGTCAGTAAAGAGAAAAAAAAGACTAGTTGGTAAGATTAGATTAAAGACAGTAAAAATATACCATGGTAGTCGTTGTGCACTATGGTACTTTTTACTGAATTCATTTAGTGTCCATTTGTTAAAAAAATAATTATCCATGCATCCTGCAGGTGTTGAGCGCTGATTACTGACACACATCATTCATCATCCTCTGATTTTTTTTTTTTAAAGAATCAAAAAACAATTTAGATTAGGGACAGTAAAATATATTGCAGTTTGTTTTTATTTTATTACATTTTTATACTTTTCTTTCTACATTCCTTTTTTATCTTCAAAACTAAAAAAAAGCTCACACCAAGCACTCACAAATACATCTGACTAAAAAAAAGCTCACACCAAGCACTCACAAATACATCTGACTAAAAAAAAGCTCACACCAAGCACTCACAAATACATCTGACTAAAAAAAAGCTCACACCAAGCACTCACAAATACATCTGACTAAAATTTGGTACACACACAAACACCACATAAAAAAAATGTTGTCCCTCTTGTCCCAAACCCAGTATTTAGCAGATGAGGAATACACTTCCCTTGCCTCCAGCACTGACAGTGAGGGAGAGGATCCCACCTTCCTTTCTTTTTCCAGCTCTGACTCCTCTACCTCCAGTGATACTGAACCACCACCCAGAGACCCCTTAGCAGAAACAAAACCAGTGCACACCGTTACTGACCATGTATGGACCTCATCACCCAAAAATTATGAGCCACAGATTTCCAAATTTGTGGCCTAATCAGGAATCCATTTTAACACCACCGGCTTCACAGAAATTTACTTTTTCAAAGTATTTTACTCTGATGATTTTTAAATCTCATGGTGTCGCAAGCAAACTTGTATGCCCAGCAATTTTTATCCCGAAATCCAACTTCATCATTTGTCAACTTGACCCCTGTAGACACTATAAAAATGATGAAGTTTTGGGGCCTGTTTCTTCAAATGGGGCTAATGAAGAAGCCAGAACTTTGGCAATATTGGAGTGTTGACATTTTGTATAATACTCCAGTGTTCCACATGGCTATTAGACAGACACATGTTGAGGTCACATGCATATTCTTGCATTACAGTGATAACGCACAATGTCCTGCCTGAGATCACCCTAATTTTGACAGGCTTTTCAAAGTTTGGCTGTCATTGAGAACTTCAGCAACAAGTTTGCTGAGGTGTGCAACCCCCAAAGGAACATATGTGTGAATGAGTCACTAAACCATTTCAAGGGGAGGCTCAAATTCAGACAATACCTGCCCAGTAAAAGGGCCAGGTATGGAATTAAGCTGTACAAACTGTACAAGAGTACCTCAAGGTACACACACAAGTTTAGGATTTACAAAGGGAAGGACATATAGATTCAACCCCCTTAATGCCCCTATGTCCAGGAAAATTGTGTGTGTTTTGGTGCATCCAAAGCTGGATCCAGGTTATTACCACTAAGTAGATAACCTTTATACCAGCATCCCACTGTTCAAATCCTTCTCTGCGCAAGCTCTCTCAGTCTGCGGTATGATCCACAAAATTAGAGACGCTAATTGGGTAGCTGCTCAGAAATGGCAAGAGCAGAACCCAATGTAGTGACAACATGCTGGCGGTCAAGTACTAGGACAAGAGGGATGTCCTTTTCTTGACCACCATATATAGTGATTGTAGCAATCCCCTGTACTGTCAGAGGTACCTCTTCACAGGTCCACGAACCACACTGTGTAATGAGGTACAACAAGAACATGGAGGGAGTTGATCTTTCTGATCAAGTGCTCCAGCCATACAGTGCCATGGGAAAAGACAAGGTGTAGTACAAGAAGCTGTCCATGCACATTGAGCAGATGGCAATGTGTATCACCCAGAGCGGGGTACTCAGGTCGCTGGGCAGCGTTGGATTGAGGATATCACAGGGGCGGCAGCCGTGCCTGATGCCTGTGCTCCAGGGACAGTGAAATGGGGGTTGAAAAATAAAAGAAAAATCAAAGAAATTTGAAAAAGAGTTTGTGACGCCAGTTGGAGTGTTCAACTGTAAGATAGCCGTCACTGCAGATGACCTCTGGGGGGTAGATGGATTCTCAAGATGTCAGTGCATTCAGCAGGGATAAAAGTGGCTTATTTGAGAGAATGCGCTTGGTGATGAATGCAGGCCCTGCTGACATGAATAGAGCAGAAGATGAATCTTGCATTCTGTTGGGATCCTGGAATGTAAATTGCAAGAAGGTGGATATGCTGGATGAGTTATAGAGACCTTCTGACCAGCCAGAATTGGATCTTCCGATAACAGTACAGGAGGTGTCCGATAATGATGTTGTGATTTGCGGAGAAGACACACATGTTATAAAGGTTAAAAATCTGGTTCGCTCTGAAAGGTCAACTGACAATCTGCTGGAATCTGTGCCTCCAGCAAATTCAAAGGTGAAACTAGCAAAAGGAAAGTACAAAAAGCAGATATTTGATATAGAAAATCCATATGATTCTCTTATCCTATTTTTAGCAAAGTCCCCTACAACTGTTCGCGTAAGCACCGTACATGCATAGTATGAAGGCCTGATGAGAAGCTCGTTGACTAGAAGACCGAGCACCACTTCTGTCTGACTTGGTTAGAATAAATAATAAGTAAAGAATATTGAGTTGCCTGTGGAAACATTGAAAAAACAGGCAGAAAATGCTGAAGAAGAAATATCTGGTTTGTTTTGTGATACTAGTACAGTATAAGATGCAAAACTAAGTACAGAAGTCTTCTTTTCAATCTGAAGGACCCCAAAAATAAGGGTTTCTTTCAATGTGTGGTATTAGGTGAGATCACCCCACAAGGTATGTTTTTGATGAGTCCTGCAGAAATGGCTCACCAGGAGCTATCTGTCTGGAGAAACCAGGAGAGGCAGCACACATTCGAAATGATTCAGAAAGCAGAGGAGGAACTAAATCAAAAACAGCAAATGATAAAGCTCACACACAAGGGGTTGATTGAAATCGATACATCACCAGATCAAATGTTTACCTTGGGGGATTTTTGTCTCATGCACCTTGGAAAACCAATGATTCACCGAGTTCAGATATTGATAACATAGATGAGATCACAACAGATACAACAGCTTATAACAAAACTTAACTTTATGGACCTCCATTGCCTCATTTGCATGGGAAAAATCAAACTTTCAGATATGAATAATATGGGCCAATGGGCAAAAATAAAATCAACAATCACAAATGACAAGGAAAAGAGTTATGGATAGAAGCTACAATCCTCACAGGCAGCAGAGACCATTGATTGCATGGAAAATAATGTCTAAGGCATAAAAAGTGAGAACGCATCTGTGACACCCCAGAGTCCGGTTGCCACAGTGACATTGCCTCCCTCTAAGAGGTGATGTCATGCCTGGTGGCAGGAGGGGGGTTCCCATGCCAGGTAACACAGTGTACATGACAATTCCTGCTGCAAGACAGAAAGGGGAGCTTCCTTATAAATTCTGGCCAGCAGGTGGGGTTAGTGAGTCAGTAAGAAGACAGCTGAAAGTGTAAACAAGAGAGTTGTCATGGAAATGAAAGCAGTTGGATCTCATGACAAGACAGTTGGAGTTGGTCTGTGGAAAGTGAAGGAACAGGAGCTGAGACAAGGGCCCTGATGTGTGTCCGGCAAGGTCTCCTGCTCTGTCCTCATTCACACTACTAGTAATGGGAATGTGGACAGAGCAGGAGACCTTGCCGGACACACATCAGGGGATCAACTGACGTGACTGAGGCCAAGAAACACTGGAAGAAGTGGGATTGTGCAGACGCCACTTAAGAGCTGTCACTGGTGGGGTTGGAGGCCAGGGGAAATACTAGACACAGTGGAGCAGGAGGCCTTAGTGTAGCACGGTTACAATCAGTAGTAGTCTACAACCTCTCTAAAACGTGCAGCAAGTTGGCCCCAGCCTGCTCCATGCCTCATCCTGGGCTCCAACTACGCCAGTTGGTGTTCAGAAGTGCCGTCTTCACAGAGAAAAGCACACACTAGCTCCTGTGTCTGTGGGGTTCAGTAATGCCAGCTGTTCCCCCGCTGTGTAGACGGCAAAGTGTCCTGCTGCCTCCACATGCCAACACCATCAGGCCTCAGCCTGCTCCATGCCTCATCCTAGACTCCAACAACGCCAGTTGGTGTTCAGAAGTGCCGTCTTCACAGAGAAAAGCACACACTAGCTCCTGTGTCTGTGGGGTTCAGTAATGCCAGCTGTTCCCCTGCTGTGTGGATGGCAAAGTTTCCTGCTGCCTCCAAACTCACACTACTACTGATTTTCCACCGTGCTCCACTTAGGCCTCTGGCTCTACTGTCTGTAGTATTTCCCCTGGCCTCCAACCCCGCCAGTCGCTGCTCTGAAGTGGCGTGTTCACAATCCACACTTGTTCGTGTGTTACTGTGGCTCAGGCATGTCAGTTGATCCACTGAGGTGCGTCCGGCAATGTCTGCCGCTCTGTCCCCATTCCCATTACTAGTAGTGGGAATGTGAACAGAGCAGGAGACCGTGCCAGACACACATCAGTGGATCAACTGACGTGACAGAGCCACAGTCACACAGGAACAAGTGTGGATTGTGCACACGCTACTTCAGAGCAGCGACTGGCGGGGTTGGAGGCCCGGGGAAATACTAGAGACAGTAGAGCCAGAGGCCTAAGTGGAGCCCGGTTAAAATCAGTAGTTGTGTACAACCAATATAAAACTAGCTCCAAGTAGGCCTCAGCCTGCTGCATGATTGACCCCTGGGCTCCAACATTGCCAGTTGTAGCTCAGAAGTGTCTTTGGCACGGGTATTCCCTCCTGCCCAGCCTGGTTCCAGCACCGTCAGCTGGTTCTCGGCAGTGTCTTTGGCCTAGGTGCCTCATTCTTGGTATCCGAGTTCCAGCAACGTCTGCTGGTCCTTGGTAGTGCTTTGGAGCACAGGTACCTCCTGCTTAGAAAACTTGTTCCAGCACCGTCAGCTGATCCACGGTTGAGCCATTGGCTCTTGTTCCTTCAGCTGCCCCTACTGGTTCCAGCACCGTCAGTTCCCGGTAGTTCCATTGACTTGTAGCTTCTGCAACCCATCCGGGTTCTAGCACCGTCAGCTGGTTCCCGGCAGAGTCTTTGGCATTGTTGCCTCCTTGTCGGTATCCGAGTTCCTGCAACGTCTGCTGGTTCTTGGTAGTGCTTTTTAGCACAGGTAACAGTGTCTTTGGCACGGGTACTCCCTCCTGCCCAGCCTTGTTACAGCACGCCTGCTGTTTCCGGGTAGTGTCAACGTCACTTTGCCACCGATACGTTGTCCTGTCGTGTTGCGGTCGGGTTTGCCGAGTCTATGGTGCCTGCAGTTTTGGTGCTTCCTATGTGGGCTGCGGGTTCTGGTAATAAAGGCTGGTTCTGTAGTGCCAATAGGACAAGCACCCCCTGTTGGACTGTGGGTTTCGGAAACTGCGTCCTGCTCGCGGCCTTGCAACTTTGTTGATCATGGGTACCTTCTGCTACCCATCCGGGTGCCAGCACCGTCAGCTGGTTCCCGGCAGAGCCTTTGGCATTGTTGCCTCCTTGTCGGTATCCGAGTTCCTGCAACGTCTGCTGGTTCTTGGTAGTGCTTTTTAGCACAGGTAACTCCTGCTTAGAAAACGTGTTCCAGCACCGTCAGCTGGTCCATGGTTGTGCCATTGGCTCTTGTTCCTTCAGCTGCCCCTACGGGTTCCAGCACCGTCAGCTGGTTCTCGGTAGTTCCATTGACTCTTGTAGCTTCTGCTACCCATCCGGGTTCCAGCACCGTCAGCTGGTTCTCGGCAGTGTCTTTGGCACGGGTACTCCCTCCTGACCAGCCTTGTTACAGCACGCCTGCTGTTTCCGGGTAGTGTCAACGTCACTTTGCCACCGATACGCTGTCCTGTCATGTTGTGTTAGGGTTAGCCGAGTCTATGGTGCCTGCATTTTCGGTGGTTCCTATGTGGGCTGCGGGTTCTGGTAAAAAAGGCTGGTTCCATAGTGCCAATAGGACAAGCACCCCCTGTAGGACTGTGGGTTTCGGTAACTGCGGCCTGCTCGCGGACGCAAAACTTTGTTAATCATGGGTACCTTCTGCTACCCATCCGGGTGCCAGCAACGTCAGCTGGTTCCCGCCAGAGCCTTTGGCCTAGGTGCCTCCTTGTCGGTATCCAAGTTCCAGCAACGTCTGCTGGTCCTTGGTAGTGCTTTGGAGCACAGGTACCTCCTGCTTAGTAACCGTGTTCCAGCACCGTCAGCTGGTCCACGGTTGTGCCATTGGCTCTTGTTCCTTCTGCTGCCCTTCCGGGTTCCAGCACCGTCAGCTGGTTCTCGGTAGTTCCATTGAGTATTGTAGCTTCTGCTACCCATCCGGGTTCCAGCACCGTCAGCTGGTTCTCGGCAGTGCCTTTGGCCTACGTGCCTCCTTCTTGGTATCCGAGATCCAGCAACGTCTGCTGGTCCTTGGTAGTGCTTTGGAGCACAGGTACCTCCTGCTTAGTAACCGTGTTCCAGCACCGTCAGCTGGTCCACGGTTGTGCCACTGGCTCTTGTTCCTTCTGCTGTCCCTCTGGGTTCCAGCACCGTCAACTGGTTCTCGGTAGTTCCATTGAGTATTGTAGCTTCTGCTACCCATCCAGGTTCCAGCACCGTCAGCTGGTCCTCGGCAGTGCCTTTGGCCTAGGTGCCTCCTTCTTGGTATCCGAGTACCAGCAACGTCTGCTGGTCCTTGGTAGTGCTTTGGAGCACAGGTACCTCCTGCTTAGTGACCGTGTTCCAGCACCGTCAGCTGGTCCACGGTTGTGCCATTGGCTCTTGTTCACTCTGCTGCCACTCCGGGTTCCAGTACCGTCAGCTGGTTCTCGCCAGTTCCTCAGCCTTCTTGTAACTTCTGCTACTTTTCCAAGTTCAAGCTTGTGGAAATGGTTTTTGATTCTCACTCTGGATCTCCATGACAATGACCCTGATGACGACGACCCTGAAGACCACACAGAAGAATACCTAAAAGATGACCCGGAAGAAGATGACCAAGAGGACAAAGAACAGGAAGACAACCACCAAGATGCAGAATAACAAGAAACAGAAGACCAAGAAGCATAAAAAACAAAAGCAGAAGAACATTAAGCATAAGATTAAAAATCTGAGCAAATGATATTATCAAATTTATAAGCTGAAGAAGACTAAGCAGTGTATGGGGGTGAGTCCGTTCCTCCTCGTTGTGCCCCTGGAAAAGGCCTGCTGCTGCAGGCCAAACTGAACGCGGACAAATCCTGTTGTACATCTTTTGTGACAGGCTGAACGGAAGGTGTAATCTTCAAAATTTTATAGATATCAACTACAGGAATGCCTGTCACAAATAAGAATATGATGAAGAAGAATAGGAAGAAGTAGAAGTTGTAGAAGTAGAAGAAGAAGAAGAAGAAGTTGATGAAAAAGATACTGCTGCTGCTGAAGATGATGAATGAGAAAGTGTGGGAGAAGTAAAAAAGAAGATGAAGAGCATGGAAGTAGTGAAACATACATATCTGACAAAAAATTAAAGACTTTAACATAGTCAATATCTTTGTAACTACGAACGTCTTTAAAAAAAAAAAAATCCTGCTATTCCATTTGATTGGGCTAAACCTCTATGGCTTTAATGTCTCCTCCACCTCCCACAATACATTCTACATTATTATTAGTTGTTTTTCTTCATGTAGAAGTAACCTACAGGGAAAGAAAGGGTTTTTTTAATTCCGATATTTCTGTTCCATTGACTTGAATGGGACTTCCGGGATCGGAATCGGCGATACCCGATATTTTTTTTAGATCGACCGATCCATTCCGATACGATATTTTTCAGTATCGGGTGGTATCGCTCAACACTAGTAGTCGGAGAAACGGAAGAGACATTGCAGGAAACCGAGTTAAGAAGTAGGCCCAATGTAGGGGTATGGGTCTCTGAGACTTGTAAAGGAGTGCATGAGCTGACAAACAATTCCCAAGGGGAGTTCCGTTTCTAAATATATACTAGTGACATCACAGCCCCCCTTGCCCCAAATTCACTGGTCTTTAACAGTACAGAACACTTTCATCTAGGTCAGGTAGTGTGAGATAAGGATGAGACATTGCAGGAAACACAGTTAAGAAGTAGGCCCAATGTAGGGGTGTGGGTCAATGAGAGTGGTAATGGAGTGCATGAGCTGACAAACAATTCCCCAAGGGGGGTACCTTTTTTCAAAATATCAGCTGGCACCAAGATACCACAACAATGAATGTGTTTTTTTTTTTGTTTTTTTTTGGGGGGAGCTGATTGCTGCTGCATTTAAAAAAAAGGTACAGATATCCCCAAAAATTAAACAGCCGTAAGCTGGATATAGTTTGAGCACGCACAGATATCAGCTGCCACGGAGATACCACACGAAAAATTCAAATTGCACCTGGGGCTAGCTATATACGGATAATATAGCCCACAGGTAGCAGCAGGAGCACCAGAAAACAGAAAGGGAATGGACCCTCTTGATGTATGCAATGCTCTATATACACACATACAGTGCCTGCAGGTCTTACACTGATGTGCATAGAGTGACATATGCTACCCTGCGTGCCTATAGCTGGAATATATATACTCGGTAATTAGTCCTTAGAAGGACTGTTGCTTTAGCTGGATGTGAGGATATAGGATGCTAGACCCCACACTAACTAATAAAGCACCAATTCTGACCACATTTCGGCTGCAGCTCTCCCTACTTTCTCTGATTCCGGAGGTGACCGTGATGAGCATGGCGGCGCTGGTTTCTTATACCCCTGATGATGCTGTGTGGCCAGCCAATCACTGCACGACCACAACAAGCATGGCTGTAGGGTTTCATAGCCTGGCAGACTATCCCTGCAGCGTGATTGGGTCTTTAAAGTCTGTCAAAATTGCTGGGTGGAGACACGAGTTGCCGCCGAGCTATCCTGGAAATGCTCGGTGCTCGCCGAGTACACCGAGCACACTAATACTCGGGCGAGTAACGAATAGTGGCAAATACATTCGCTCATTGCTAGCTGTTGCCCTTTCCCATGTCCACGAATGTAAACACGCACCTCTACACGCGTTTTGCATCGGCTTCTCAGGGTCCCCTGTGTGTATACAGTATATATATATATATATATACACACTAGTTGTTTCCAGCCAGCTAATGCTCGGCACGGTCATTGCTATCTAATTAAAGCTGCTGGTGATTAAACTAAAGTAAATAATGACAACATTCAATAGCGCTTACGCAGATGGTAAATTAAATTAAAATGAAGTTAATAACAATAATAATCCTTAAAAATCTGAATAATACTACTGATACATTTTATTCACACTGTAAAATAAAAAACAAACTGGATTCAGTAAGATGTGCGCTTTTTATTCATTCCAGCATCTAAACAAATTTCATAACAAAACATAAACTAAGTTAAAATTTCTCTGTAAACACACTTAAATGTAAGTTTACCTTGGCTGAAGTGGTTGAATTACATAGAAAGGAAGTGTTGTGTGTGGTATTGTGTGGGGGCGGAGCCTCGTGTGGTAATGTGTAGGGGCGGAGCCTCATGTGGTAATGTGTGGGGACAGAGCCTCATGTGGTAATGTGTGGGGACGGAGCCTCGTGTGGTAATGTGTGGGGACGGAGCCTCGTGTGGTAATAATAATAATAATAATACATTTTATTTTTATAGCGCCGACATATTCCGCAGCACTTTACATTTCAGAGGGGATTTGTACAGACAATAGACATTACAGCATAACAATAATCACATAGATCATAACAGATACCAAGAGGAATGAGGGCCCTGCTCGCAAGCTTACAGTCTATGAGGAAAGAGGTAGACACGAAAGGTGGATGGTAACAGTTGCCCTGATTGTATGGACCAGCCATAATGTTAAGTGTGTAACAGTACAGACACAGAGGGCTAATGGATGCATAAAGCATGTGGGAACATGATGCGGGAAATCTGGTTATGGTAAAACTTTTGGCTGTGCCACACAGGGATAGATTAGGTTAAAGTGTTGAGGCGATAGGCCAGTCTGAATAAATGCGTTTTCAGGACACGCTTAAAATTGTGGGGATTGGGGACTAATCGTATTGACCTGGGAAGTGCATTCCAAAGAATTGGCGCGGCACGTGTAAAGTTTTGGAGACGGGAGTGGGAGGTTCTGACTATTGAGGATACTAACCTCAGGTCATCAGCAGAACGGAGGGCGCGGGTAGGGTGGTATACTGAAACAAGGGAGGAGATGTAGGGTGGTGCTGAGCCATGGAGGGCTTTGTGGGTGAGGGTAATAAGTTTATACTGAATTCTGGAGTGGATGGGTAGCCAGTGTAATGACTGGCACAAGGTAGAGGCATCGGTGTAACGATTGGTGAGGAATATGATCCTGGCTGCAGCATTCAAGACAGATTGGAGAGGGGAGAGTTTGGTAAGAGGGAGACCAATTAGAAGAGAGTTATAATAGTCGAGACGAGAATGAATAAGAGAAACAGTAAGAGTTTTTGCAGATTCAAAAGTAAGAAAAGGTCGAATTCTAGAAATGTTTTTGAGGTGCAGATGACAAGAGCGAGCCAGTGATCGAATGTGGGGGGCAAAGGAAAGCTCGGAATCAAGTATGACCCCAAGACAGCGGGCCTGTTGCTGGGGAGTAATAGTGGAACCACACACAGAAATGGCAATGTCGGGTACAGGTACATTAGTAGAGGGAGGAAACACCAGGAGTTCAGTCTTTGACAGGTTCAGTTTCAGATATAGTGAGGACATGATATTAGACACAGCGTTTAGACAATCGCCGGTGTTTTCTAGAAAGGCTGGCGTGATGTCAGGAGAAGAAGCGTATAATTGGGTGTCATCAGCATATAGATGGTACTGGAAACCAAATCTACTGATTGTTTGACCAATAGGGGCAGTGTACAAGGAGAAGAGGAGGGGGCCTAGAACCGATCCTTGGGGGACCCCAACAGTAAGGGGAAGATGAGAGGAGGAGGAACCGGCAAAAGATACAGTAAAGGAGCGGTCGGAGAGATAGGAGGAGAACCAGGAGAGAACGGTGTCCTTGAGGCCAATGGAACGGAGCATAGTGAGGAGGAGCTGATGATCCACAGTGTCGAATGCTGCAGAGAGATCCAAGAGAATTAGCATGGAGTAATGACCATTTGATTTAACTGTTAGCAGATCATTAGAGACTTTAGTGAGGGCAGTTTCAGTGGAGTGTAAAGAGCGGAAACCGGATTGGAGAGGGTCGAGAACAGAGTTTTCTGAGAGATAGCGGATTAGACGGGAGTGGACCAGGCGTTCCAGGAGTTTAGAGATGAAGGGAAGATTAGAGACAGGTCTATAGTTAGTGGCCCAGTTTTGGTCGAGGGATGGTTTTTTAAGTAGTGGATGTATGATGGCATGCTTAAATGAGGAGGGAAAAATACCAGAAGAGAGAGAGAGGTTAAATATTTTAGTTAGGTGAGGGGTGACAGCAGGGGAAAGGGACTGGAGGAGATGTGACGGAAATGGGTCACTTTTGCAAGTAGTTGGGCGAGAAGATGCAAGGAGCCTGCTTACTTCTTCTGTGACTGGTTCAAAATCAGAGAGTGAGCTAGATGCAGTGGGAGAGGGAGGACAGTGCATGGTATGAGGTGATTGGGAGATAATTTCCTGTCGAATCTGGTCAATTTTTTCTTTGAAGTAATTGGCCAGATCGTCAGCTCGGAGCTCCGTGGTTGGGGCCTGTACTCTTGGATTGAGTAGAGAATGAAAAGTGTCAAAGAGATGTTTCGGGTTATTGGACAGTGAGGTGATGAGGGTGTTGAAATAGGCTTGTTTGGAGAGGTGAAGGGCAGTGTTGTATGTTCTAAGCATAAACTTAAAATGGATGAAATCTTCGTGTAGATTGGATTTTCTCCACAGACGTTCGGCGCACCTTGAGCACCGCTGCAGGAAACGTGTTTGCACCGTGTGCCAGGGTTGTCGCCGTCTGCGTTGTGGTGTTCTATTTATAGGGGGTGAAAATTCATCCAGGGCACTTTGAAGTGTTTCATTGCAATGCTTCAATGCAGAGTCAGGACATGAGAGGGAGGAGATAGGGGCCAATGAAGACTGCAAGTTCTTCATAAGTTTCAGGGTGTTAATGGCCTGTATGTTTCTATAAGTCTGGACAGTGGGGGTGACCTGAGCAGCCTGGCAGTTCTTGATAGAGAATGAAAGAAGATTGTGGTTAGAGAGCGGGAGAGGGGAGTTTGCAAAATCATCCACTGCACAAAGCCGAGAGAAGACCAAGTCGAGGGAGTTTCCGTCTTCATGCGTTGGAGAATTAGTAAGCTGCGAAAGGCCAAATGAGGAGGTTAGAGATAAAAGGTGAGTAACAGATGGTGAGAGGGGAAGAGCAATGGGGATGTTGAAATCTCCCATGATGAGGGTAGGGATGTCACAGGAGAGAAAATGTGGAAGCCAAGTGGCAAAATGATCCAGGAACTGATGGGAGGGGCCGGGAGGACGATACACCACCGTCACTCACATGGAGAAGGGGGTGTAGAGTCTGACGGCATGGACCTCAAAAGAAGGGAAGACTAGTGAGGGTAGTTGAGGGATAACCTGAAAGGTACATTTTGGTGATAGGAGCAGACCAACGCCTCCACCTGCTCTATTGTCTGATCTTGGGGTATGAGAGAAGTGTAGCCCCCCGTATGAAAGAGCAGCAGCAGCGGTAGTGTCTGACTGCTGGATCCAGGTTTCAGTAAGAGCCAGGAGGTTAAGAGAATTAGAAAGGAAGAAGTCTTGGATGAAGGAGAGTTTGTTACACACTGAGCGAGAATTCCAAAGTGCACAATTAAGAGAGACAGATGGCATGCAGGGAATATTAATAAGATTAGAGGGGTTTCTGAGTGTAGCAGTCGGGGGGTTTGACTTTCTATAACATGGGGGACCAGGGTTGGGAGCAATGTCTCCTGCGACAAGGAGAAGGAGGATAGAAAGAGTGAGCAGATGGTTAAGTGATTTGTGAGAGCGTCTCTGATGTTGAATGGTGGGACTGACTGGATCTGTGCAATTTAACAATGTGAAAAGAGAGTGAGTGCTATACATAGGAGAGGAAAGGAGCGAGGGGCCGATATGGATGGAGTGTAGAGAGTTAATGCCAGGGCGGTGGATGTGTGTGAATGCAGCGGCCAGAATAAAAATTACACAAATGCATATGGTATACATTTGTTGTACTCCTAATGTACAGGGAGTAGATGTATATAAATGTCTTACCTGTCTCCTTCCCTGTCTAACTGCCATGTTATAACTGCCAGTACTTTGATACATGTACTTAGATTACATGTGCATAAATGCCCCCTGCATAAATGCCTTCCCCAAGCTATGTCTGAATATATAGGAGGCTAAAACTTAGAACTTTTTTTTTTTTGCTCTCTCTCTTCTCGTTAATCAATCACACTAAATTGAGACACCAGGACCCAATAAAGTGTTGTGGTCAAATAAACACATGTCCAGCACTACATGGATCATAAAGCACTTTGAAAAGTTTCTTGACCTCACAACATAAGGGGACAAGCAGAGTAAGTTGAAAAAACTATATACCAGATATAAGCTTGCAGAGTTGAAAATACGGAGATAGCATTCAGGATTAACTGCTTGCTGACATTGAATGGAGACACAGGAGTGGATTCAGAGCAAAGATTGGAAAAGCTGATTACCAGATATAAGCTTGCAGAGTTGAAAATACAGAGATAGCATTCAGGATTAACTGCTTGCTGACATTGAATGGAGACACAGGAGTGGATTCAGAGCAGAGATTGGAAAAGCTGATTACCTGTATGAAGAGAACAGAGATGCGTGTCACATTCATCCATGTTATAACTGCCAGTACTTTGATACATGTACTTAGATTACATGTGCATAAATGCCCCCTGCATAATGTGTGGGGACGGAGCCTCATGTGGTAATGTGTGGGGACGGAGCCTCGTGTGGTATTGTGTGAGGACAGAGCCTCGTGTGGTAATGTGGGGGGACGAAGCCTTGTGTGGTAATGTGTGGGGACGGAGCCTCGTGTGGTAATGTGTGGGGATGGAGCCTCGTGTGGTAATGTGTGGGGATGGAGCCTCGTGTGGTAATGTGTGGGGACGGAGCCTCGTGTGGTAATGTGTGGGGACGGAGCCTCGTGTGGTAATGTGTGGGAACGGAGCCTCGTGTGGTAATGTGTGGGGACGGAGCCTCGTGTGGTAATGTGTGGGGACGGAGCCTCGTGTGGTAATGTGTGGGGACAGAGCCTCGTGTGGTAATGTGTGGGGACGGCGCCTCGTGTGGTAATGTGTGGGGACGGAGCCTCGTGTGGTAATGTGCGAGGACGGAGCCTCGTGTGGTAATGTGCGAGGACGGAGCCTCATGTGGTAATGTGTGGGGACGGAGCCTCATGTGGTAATGTGCGAGGACGGAGCCTCGTGTGGTAATGTGTGGGGACAGAGCCTCGTGTGGTAATGTGTGGGGACAGAGCCTCATGTGGTAATGTGTGGGGACGCAGCCTCATGTGGTAATGTGTGGGGACAGAGCCTCATGTGGTAATGTGTGGGGACGCAGCCTCATGTGGTAATGTGTGGGGACAGAGACTTGTGTGATAATGTGGGGGAACGGAGCCTCATGTGGTAATGCGTGGGGACGGAGCCTCGTGTGGTAATGTGTGGGGACGGAGCCTCGTGTGGTAATGTGGTGGCGGGGCAGGATTATGTGTGGTAATGTGGTAGGGCGCTGCATTATGTGCGGTAATGTGGTGGGGGGCGGGATTATGTGCGGTAATGTCTTGGGGGGCGGGATTATGAGTGGTGATGTGGTGGGGGGCGGGATTATGTGCGGTAATGTGGTGGGAGGGCAGGATTATGTGTGGTGATGTGGTGGGGGGCGGGATTATGTGTGGTGATGTAGTGGGGGGCGGGATTATGTGTGGTGATGTGGTGGAGGGCGTGATTATGTGTGGTGATATGGTGGGGGGGTGGGATTATGTGTGATGATGTGGTGGGGGGCAGGATTATGTGTGGTGATGTGGGGGGGCGGGATTATGTGTGGTGATGTGGTGGGGGCGGCGGGTGTTGTGAGTTCATTATCTGGTTCACCAGTTGTGAGTTCTCCTTCCAGACTCCCTCTGGTGGTAACAGGAGATAGTGAGGCTGATTTGATCGGTGGAGATCTGCCACCTGAGAATGAGGATGACAATTGGACCTCAGGAATCTTAGATTGGATTTAAGACAGCCGACGCCCTATACAGTTGCTGGTAATTCCTTCTGGCTGTCAGCTCTTGGTTTTCAGCTCTGTTCCAGTCATCTAAAGCTAAATTTTTCTGCTAATGTTCCCACTTGATTTTGTTGGTCTATTCAGTTTTTTGTGTGGTCAGCCAGCCCCGGCTGGGGGCTGTGCTGAATGTCCACTCTTATGTATTAGTATTTTGCCAATTTGCTTTTTGTCTCTTACTAGTTTGGTCTCTTTTTGCTCTGTCTCAGAATATTTCAGAGTGCTGATATCGTGGGAGAAGTCTAGTGACTTCAGGGTTAGTTTTGCTGTCAGAAGTGTTGGACATTATTTTTGTTGGGGTTTTTGCGGGTTGCAGACAGTGTCTTTCCTTTCCTTTCTGGTTGGCTTGGGCCCTATCGTTTGCTCAGCCTATTTTCCTGCCTGTTTGTGCATTCGTCTTGTTTCACCGTCAATGCATGTGTGGGGGCTGTCTATTCCTTTGGGGTCTGCTCTGGGGCAGTTAGTTTTCCCCTTTTCATTCTTCAGGCTTATTTAGTCCTCCGGCTGTGACGAAGCATCTAGAAACATCGTAGGTACGCTCCACGGCTGCTGCTAGTTGTGTGGTAGGATCAGGGATCTGCAATCTGCATAATTACCAACCTCTCTGGTTTTCTGTGACTTAGCTTGTTTTGCTTTTTTCTCCTCGGTGACCCATTCATAACAGAATCACCAGCCATACCGCAGATTCTAGGATTCTCAAAAGCAGGAAAAAGTTGTTAAAAAAAAGTGTCAGAATTTTTTTTTTTATATTTTTTCCTCTCTTTCACTGGGGCCGTAGAAGAAATGTTTTTTCTTTTTCCTAATGGAGATTAAGCAATTGTCTGATCGTGTGGAGCAGCTTGCTGCTGAAGTGCAGGGAATTTCCACCTACCTCATTCAGTCACATGCTGTTGAACCTAAGATCCCTGCTCCTGATGTGTTTTCTGGGGATCGGCCTAAATTTCTGAATTTTAAGAATAATTGTAAATTATTTCTGGTCTTGAAGCCTAACTCATTGTGGAGCTCTGTGCAGCAGGTTAAAATTATCATCTCCTTGCTGCGCGGCGATCCCCAGGATTGGGCTTTTTCTCTGACACCTGAAAATCCTATTCTGACTAATGTGGATGCATTTTTTCAAGCCTTGGGGTTGTTGTATGATGAACCTAATGCTGTTGATCAAGCTGAGAGAACCCTGTTGGCATTGAACCAGGGTCAGGATTCCGCAGAGTTATACTGTCAAAAATTCCGAAAGTGGGCGGTCCTTACTACATGGAATGATAGTGCATTGGCAGCTCTCTTTCGAAAGGGTTTGTCAGAGACCGTAAAAGATGTTATGGTGGGATTTCCTGTTCCCTCTGGTCTGGATGATTCTATGTCATTAGTCATTCAAGTTGATCGGCGTTTACGTGAACGTAAAACTACATGGGAGGTGCTGCCACCTTTTGAACAAACGTCTGAACCTATGCAATGTGATGGGGTTTTGGCTAGGGCGCAACGTCAGGAGTTTAGAAGGCGTAATAAGCTGTGTTTTTTTCTGTGGAGATGCCTCTCAAACTATTTCTGTCTGCCCTAAACGAGAGAAACATTTTGCACACACATTTGCTGTGGGCAGTGTACAACCTAAGTTTCTTTTGTCAATTACTCTGATCTGCTCCTTATCCACGTTTTCCACGAAGACTTTTGTGGATTCAGGAGCAGCGTTGAATCTGATGGATTTGGACTTTGCTAAGCGTTAAGGTTTTTCCATGACGCCTCTGCGGATGCCTATTCCTTTGAGGGGTATTGATGCTACTCCTTTGGCGGAGAATAAACCTCAGTTTTGGACCCAGGTGACAATGCGAGTTGCACCAGACCACCAAGAAAATTGTAAATTTTTGGTGCTGCGTAATTTGCATGATACTATTGTTCTGGGTTTTCCTTGGTTGCAAACTCATAATCCAGTTTTGGATTGGAAATCTGGGTCTGTGGTGAGTTGGGGTTGTCAGTGTTTTCTTAGGGATGCTCCTGTTTTCTGCACCTCTCCTCAGTCTCATGATATTCTTGATTATCTAGCTGATTTTTCTGATGTATTTAGTGAGAGCAAGTCTGCGTCTGTGCCTCCTCATAAGACTGTGCAATTGAGTTGATGCCTGGGTGTAAATTTCCCAAGGGTCGGCTTTTCAACTTATCAGTACCCGAACATGATGCTAAGCGATCCTATATTAAGGAGTCGTTGGAGAAGGGGCATATTAGACCATCCTCGTCACCTTTAGGTGCTGGGGTTTTTTTTGTGGCCAGGAAAGATGATTCATTAAGACCGTGTATTGATTATCGTTCCCTTAACAAAATGACGGTTAAATATCAGTACCCGTTACCTCTGATGTCTGATTTATTCTCCAGAGTTAAGAGTGACTGCTGGTTTACTAAGCTTGACCTCAGGGGGGCGTATAATCTTATTCGCATCAAGCACGGGGATGAATGGAAGATGGCGTTTAATACTCCGGAGGGACATTTTGAGTACCTGGTGATGCCTTTTGGGCTCACTAATGCCCCTTCTGTCTTCCAGTCCTTTATGAATGATATTTTCCGTGACTTTGTGGATAAGTTTTTGATCATCTATCTGGATGATATTTTGACCTTTTCTAGTGATTGGGATTCTCATGTGGAACACATCCGGACTGTGTTCCGAATTTTGAGGGAGAATTCCCTGTTTGTTAAGGGATCGAAATGCCTCATTGGTGTACAGAGGATTTCATTTTTGGGATTTATATTATCTCCATCGACTATTGAAATGGACCCGGCCAAGGTACAGGCCATTTATGATTGGTTTCAGCGTACTTCTTTGAAGGCCCTCCAGAAGTTTTTGGGTTTTGCTAATTTCTATCGTAAATTTATAGGTAATTTTTCTGGTATTGTCAAACCACTGACTGATCTGACCAAGAAGGGCGCTGATGTGCTGAATTGGTCTCCTGAGGCTATCTCAGCATTTCAGGAGCTTAAGCAGAGATTTACTTCAGCTCCTGTTTTACGGCAACCTGATGTCTCACTTCCATTTCAGGTGGAGGTAGATGCTTCTGAGATTGGTGCAGGAGCTGTTTTGTCCCAAAAAGACCCTGTGACTTCTAAGATGAATCCCTGTGCCTTCTTTTCTCGAAAGTTCTCCCCATCTGAACGCAACTATGACGTTGGGAATTGTTGGCCCTAAGTGGGCATTTGAGGAGTGGAGACATTGGTTGGAGGGAGCTAGACATCAAGTTGTGGTCCTCACCGATCACAAGAATTTGATTTATCTGGAGTCGGCCAAACGCTTGAATCCTAGACAGGCTAGATGGGCCTTGTTTTTCATGCGTTTTAATTTTGTGGTCTCTTTTCTTCTGGGCACTAAGAATGTTAAGGCAGACGCCCTTTCTAGGAGTTTCTTTGCCGATTCTCTTAGTGTGACTGAGCCTACTACCATCCTAGGTGAGGGGGTAGTTCTTTCTGCCATTTTGCCCGATTTGAGACGCGCCCTGGAGGATTTTCAGGAAGATAAACCTGAGCGTTGCCCTATGGGAAAATTGTATGTTCCTGACCAGTGGCGAAAGAGAGTGATGTCTGAAATTCATTGCTCCGCATTGGCTGGTCATCCAGGTATTTTTGGTACCAGAGATTTGGTGAGTTGGTCCTTTTGGTGGCCTGCCTTATCTCGTGACTAGTGTTGAGCATTCCGATACCGCAAGTATCGGGTATCGGCCGATATTAGCGGTATCGGAATTCCGATACTTAATTCCGATACTTTTTTCATATCGGATTCCGGGATCGGAATAGGAAGTTCCCATCATGCTATGAGCCTGCTTGCTTTGATTAAGCCAATGGGAATCCTCCGAAGTGTGGGCACATCCTGTTAGGCATGTAGGCATGTTAACTATTGGCATGGCTGTGATTGGCTGCCGAAATGATGTCATGATGCACTATAAAAGCCACCGCAGCCGCCATTTCTGGTCACTCTGCTGTGAATTCAGTTAGGGACAGGCTGCTGTAGAAGACTGTGAGGGACAGTTAGAAATAGCGATTCCACCAAACATCTAGTGCTTTACCCAGGCTACATAAACCACCACTGTAGCCTTCTTTGCCCTAGCAGCAGTGTTCACAGCTGTCTGCAAGGGCTGTGTGAGTGCAGCTCACGCTGTGGAGTGGGTCCTGCAGCCACGTCAGGCTGTAGGCCACCCAGTGTGATCACTGCTGCCTCATACATCTTTTATTTTTTGAGCTGCATTTTTTAAATAATTTCAATCTAGTGTGCTTCCATCCGTATCCATATACGTTGGTTGCAAACACTAGTAGTAGACAGCGGAGCCTTTCTGCAGCCTTTCAGTGCTAGTGTCCACTTTGCTGCACTGTTCACGGCTGTCTGAGAGGTCTCTGACTGTGTGTTAGTGCAGCTCACGCTGAGTAGTGTGTCCTGCAGCTACGTCTGGCTGTAGGACGCTCAGCGTGCGTCACTGCCTCACACATATTTTTATTTGAGTGCAGCTCATTTTTTCTTCTATTAGTGTGCATCCATCCGTCTCCATCTACGGTGGTTGCAAACACTATATAGGAGTACACAGCGGAGCCTTTCTGCAGCCTGTCAGTGCCAGTGCCCACTTAGCTGCACTGTTGACGGCTGTCTGAGAGGTCTCTGACTGTGTGTGAGTGCAGCTCACGCTGAGTAGAGTGTCCTGCAGCTACGTCTGGTTGTAGGACGCTCAACGTGCGTCACTGCCTCACACATATTTGTCTCTGAGTGCAGCTCATTTTTTCTTCTCCTATTAGTGTGCATCCATCCATATCCATCAACATTGGTTGGTTGCAAACACTATATAGGAGTAGATAGAGGAGCCTTTTTTTCTGGCTTGTGCCCTGCCGGCGCAGCCAGATTAGTATTACCCAATTTTTTTGGAGCCTCATCTTTTGCATTGTAGGTTACCTGCCTGCATTGTAATAGCTCCAAAAAGTTGGTGATACTATCAGTTTCAATTCTTTGTTCTCATACTTTGAGTTTGTTTCAAACAAAGAAACCACATAAAAAGTTCACCAAACACTACATTTTGAACTTGTGTAGGCCACATCAGCTCCTATTAAAGTCTAGTCCACACACACACACTTCATAAAATTAGTGTTTCTTGTACCTGTAACCAGCTGTTCAGGAATAAGCACACTAAGGCCCCCCTTTGTACTTTTTTGCCTATCTTAAGCAGTCTTGCAAGATGAAGAAGGCAGGGAGTAAGGCGCGGGGGCGTGGGCGTGGGCGTGGAGTTTCAGCAGGGAGAGGACGTGGGGATTCTGCAGGGAGAGGACGTGGGGATTCTACAGGTAGAGGACGTGGGGATTCTGGGCCTGCTGCGGGCACCAGTGGATCAGCATCCCCCAGTTTTAGCAGGCAACAGTCCTTTATGCGCAGCTTTGTAGGACCTCAACGTACCCCACTGCTGCGGGAGGAACAAATTGAAGCCGTTGTCGGATGGATGGCAGCTAACGCATCGACTTCAATTACTTCCGCATCCTCTCAGGGTCAGAGCACCGAAGAGCAACCATCTGTCTCTTCACCACCTGCCAAAGTGCCCAGGCAGTCAGAGAGACATGGACAGGAGCCATCACAGTCTCTACTTCTGTTCTCGGAATCTGTTGGCTTGGAAAGAGGGGGCCAGCCAAGCAGCATTCCTGAATGTGAAGAAGAGGAAGTATGCAGTGATGCGCAACTTCTTTGTCCCTCTGAATCTGAAGAGGCGAGTGGGCCAGTGCCTATGGTCAGCACACCTCAGTACGCATCAGATGATGACGAGACTCAGTTGCCACTTTCTGGTGCGTACGGTGCTGGCGAGACAACCCCGGAGAAGCAGCTGTTTGAAGAGGGGAGGGAAGATGATGAGGTCCTTGACCCATCATGGCGTGAGCAACAGGAAGGTGGTGGGAGCAGCTCGGAGGAAGAGATTCCCCTACCGGCCAAAACAGGAGGCAGAGGGAGGGGGAAGACTTGGTTGCCTGTACCCTCCACTTCGGCACCCGTTAGGAGCATTCCTCCTTCCAAAGGCAAACCGGGCGCTCACAAGAGTTGCAGTGCGTGGTCCTTTTTTGACACAGTTGCAGATGACATTTGCTTTGTCAAATGCAAGCTGTGTCATCAGAGAGTCAAAAGAGGGAGAAATGTCAGCAACCTCAATACCACAAATATGTGGAAACATGTGCGCACCAAGCACGAGTTGGAGTTGCAGAGACACCCTGAAGACGTAGGCCAACGTACAGCACCACCTACCACCTCTTCAGTTCGTGTTGGGCCCTCTTCCTCCAGCTCACACACTGCTGGTTCGGCTTCCTCACAGGATCGCCAAGGAAGAACCTCTGCCACTGTTGTCCGGAGACCCTGTCAGATTCCACCCATAACAGCATGTTCCCATCCATCACAGCCATCGGTAGCACAGGCATGGGATAAAAGGCGCCCTTACTCGGCAAACCATCCCCGAGCACAGTCTCTGAATGCTGGCATTGCCAAACTTCTGGCAGTTGAAATGCTGTCATTCAGGCTGGTGGACACTGACACCTTCCGGGACTTAATGGCATTGGCAGTCCCCCAATACAACGTGCCCAGCCGCTTTTATTTCAGCAGGCGAGCCGTCCCTGCCCTGCAGAAACATGTTGAGGGCAAAATAAAACATGCGCTACTAAACGCCGTTAGTAGCAAGGTCCACCTGACCACCGATGCGTGGACCAGTAACCATGGACAGGGACGATACCTTTCCCTCACTGCCCACTGGGTCAATGTTGTGGAGCCGGGTACGGATCTGGAGAGTGGCGCTGTACGTGTTCTTCCAACGCCACGGATTGCAGGACTCCAGTCTGTACACATAGACTCCTCCTCCTACTCAAGTTCCTCAGAAACAGCAGAGCAGGAGCCTGTTACGACCGATATGAGCACAGCCGTGGCCAAACGTCAACAGGCTGTACTCAAATTAATTTCTTTGGGGAATCGAAGCCACACAGCGCAGGAGCTCTGGAATGCTATCAAGCTGGAGAGCGATGTGTGGTTTGGGCCAGCGAATCTCCAGCCGGGCTTGGTAGTGTGTGACAATGGCCGAAATCTGGTGGCAGCTCTTGGCCTAGGCAACCTCACACACATCCCATGTCTGGCACATGTTCTTAACTTGGTCGTGCAGAGCTTTCTGAGGGACTATCCGGATCTTGCTGCACTGTTGCACAAGGTCCGCATAGAGTGCGCTCACTTGCGACGTTCCAGCACGGCAAGATCGCGCCTCGCTGCTCTGCAGCGACGATTTGGCCTTCCGGAACATCGCATCATATGTGACCTACCCACCCGGTGGAATTCAACGTTACATATGTTGGAGCGGTTGTGTGAGCAGCAGGCAGCAGTCATGGAGTACCAGCTGCATCAGGCGCAAACAAGTCGCACTGTGCGCCGTTCACACTTCAGCACCATTGAGTGGGCCTCTATGAAGGACATCTGCCTCGTTTTGCGTGCCTTCGATGAATCCACGCGGATGGCGAGTGCAGACGATGCACTAGTCAGCATGACTGTCCCCCTTATCTGCCTGCTTCAACAAACACTGCAAGCACTAAGGGATGAGGTTTCAGAAGAGGTGGAGGATGAGGAGTCCCAAATGCCATCTGCTTCTGGACAGTCTGCGCTACGTGTTTCCTCACAAAGGCCTAGGCAGGGGACACTTTGTGAGGAGGATGAGGAGGAGTCGATGGAGGAGGAAGACATCTCTCCAGAGGAGGGAGGTACACAAACCTCTACTCAGTATGTACAGCGAGGGTGGGGTGATGCAGAGCAGGTCGAGGTCACGCCTCAAACAGGGGACAGCGGTTCTTTGGCAGTTGGGAGTCTGCAGCACATGGTTGATTTCATGCTGCAGTGCCTGACAAACGACCGCCGCATCGCCCACATTCTCGTCTCGGCTGATTATTGGGTGTACACCCTCCTAGATCCTCGCTACTGGGACAGCGTACAAAGGCTCATACCAACGTTGAACCGGGAGCGTAAAATGCGGGAGTACGAAGAGTCACTGGTGCAGTCCATAATGTTTTCCATTCCACCCGACAGCATTGTTGCTAGTGCTTTACAAAGCAGCTCTGTGCGTCGAGGCAGTGGAGGAAACTCTGCACAAAGAGGGAGCAGAGGCAGTGCCGCAGCACAAGGCAAGACCACTATGGCCCAAATGTGGCAAAGTTTTGTGTGTCCACCACAATTGTCTACACCATCAGCGACGCCTCGAGTCAGCAGGAGGCAACGCTTCCGTCAGATGGTGTCAGACTACATGTCTTGCCCTGTCGCTGTACTCCCAGATGGCTCTTCCCCCTTCAAGTTTTGGGTCTCTAAGCTGGATACATGGCCAGAGCTTAGCCAGTATGCATTGGAGGTGCTGGCTTGCCCTGCTGCCAGTGTATTATCGGAACGTGTCTTTAGTGCCGCAGGTGGTGTACTAACAGACCGTCGCACGCGACTATCTTCCGATAATGTTGACCGGCTGACTTTTCTGAAAATGAACAAGGCCTGGATCTCCAAAGACTTTGCCATTCCTCTTACAGACTAAATTAGTGGTTGGCAACTGTATCCAGGTCTGCTGGTGTGTTCATTTTTCTACCACCTGAACTATAATCCCTGTGCTTCAACACAGCCAGTTGTCGCTCAGATGTGTCGTCTGCACAGAGAAACACACTAGCTCCTGTGTTACTGGGGTTCAGTAATGCCAGCTGATCCCCTGCTGTGTGGACGGCAGAGTCACCAGCTCCATCAACATTCAAACCACTACTGATTTTTAACCGTGCCCAACTTAGGTCTCTGGCTCCACTGTCTCTACTATTTCCCCTGACCTCCAACCCCGCCATCTACATCTCTGAAGTGGCGTCAGCACAATCTACACTTGTTCCTGTGTTCCTGTGGCTCAGTCCCATCAGTTTATCCCCTGATGTGTGTCCGGCAAGGTCTCCTGCTCTGTCCACATTCCCATAACCAGTAGTGGGAATGAGGACAGAGCTGGCGAACTTGCCGGACAAACATCAGGGGATCAACTGATGGGACTGAGCACCAGTAACACAGGAACAAGTGTAGATTGTGCTGACGCCACTTCAGAGATGTAGCTGGCGGGGTTGGAGGCCAGGGTAAATAGTAGAGACAGTGGAGCCAGAGACCTAAGTGGAGCATGGTTAGAATCAGTAGTAGTCCACAACCTCCATAAAAACCGATGCCCATTGGCCTCTGCATGCGGCATGCGTAATCCTGGGCTCCAACAGCGTCAGTTGGTGTTCAGAAGTGTCGTCTCCACAGAGCCAAACACATTCGTTCAAGTGTTAGTGGGGTTCAGCACTGCCAGCTGTTCCCCTGCTGTGGAGATGGCAAGTCTCCTGCTGCATTCACCTGCCAAAATCCAGTAGGCCCCAGCCTGCTCCTCGCCTAATCCTGGGCTCCAACAGCGTCAGTTGGTGTTCAGAAGTGTCGTCTCCACAGAGCCAAACACATTCGTTCAAGTGTTAGTGGGGTTCAGCACTGCCAGCTGTTCCCCTGCTGTGGAGATGGCAAGTCTCCTGCTGCATTCACCTGCCAAAATCCAGTAGGCCCCAGCCTGCTCCTCGCCTAATCCTGGGCTCCAACAGCGTCAGTTGGTGTTCAGAAGTGTCGTCTCCACAGAGCCAAACACATTCGTTCAAGTGTTAGTGGGGTTCAGCACTGCCAGCTGTTCCCCTGCTGTGGAGATGGCAAGTCTCCTGCTGCATTCACCTGCCAAAATCCAGTAGGCCCCAGCCTGCTCCTCGCCTAATCCTGGGCTCCAACAGCGTCAGTTGGTGTTCAGAAGTGTCGTCTCCACAGAGCCAAACACATTCGTTCAAGTGTTAGTGGGGTTCAGCACTGCCAGCTGTTCCCCTGCTGTGGAGATGGCAAGTCTCCTGCTGCATTCACCTGCCAAAATCCAGTAGGCCCCAGCCTGCTCCTCGCCTAATCCTGGGCTCCAACAGCGTCAGTTGGTGTTCAGAAGTGTCGTCTCCACAGAGCCAAACACATTCGTTCAAGTGTTAGTGGGGTTCAGCACTGCCAGCTGTTCCCCTGCTGTGGAGATGGCAAGTCTCCTGCTGCATTCACCTGCCAAAATCCAGTAGGCCCCAGCCTGCTCCTCGCCTAATCCTGGGCTCCAACAGCGTCAGTTGGTGTTCAGAAGTGTCGTCTCCACAGAGCCAAACACATTCGTTCAAGTGTTAGTGGGGTTCAGCACTGCCAGCTGTTCCCCTGCTGTGGAGATGGCAAGTCTCCTGCTGCATTCACCTGCCAAAATCCAGTAGGCCCCAGCCTGCTCCTCGCCTAATCCTGGGCTCCAACAGCGTCAGTTGGTGTTCAGAAGTGTCGTCTCCACAGAGCCAAACACATTCGTTCAAGTGTTAGTGGGGTTCAGCACTGCCAGCTGTTCCCCTGCTGTGGAGATGGCAAGTCTCCTGCTGCATTCACCTGCCAAAATCCAGTAGGCCCCAGCCTGCTCCTCGCCTAATCCTGGGCTCCAACAGCGTCAGTTGGTGTTCAGAAGTGTCGTCTCCACAGAGCCAAACACATTCGTTCAAGTGTTAGTGGGGTTCAGCACTGCCAGCTGTTCCCCTGCTGTGGAGATGGCAAGTCTCCTGCTGCATTCACCTGCCAAAATCCAGTAGGCCCCAGCCTGCTCCTCGCCTAATCCCGGGCTCCAACAGCGTCAGTTGGTGTTCAGAAGTGTCGTCTCCACAGAGCCAAACACATTCGTTCAAGTGTTAGTGGGGTTCAGCACTGCCAGCTGTTCCCCTGCTGTGGAGATGGCAAGTCTCCTGCTGCATTCACCTGCCAATATCCAGTAGGCCCCAGCCTGCTCCTCGCCTAATCCTGGGCTCCAACAACGTCAGTTGGTGTTCAGAAGTGTCGTCTCCACAGAGCCAAACACATTCGTTCAAGTGTTAGTGGGGTTCAGAACTGCCAGCTGTTCCCCTGCTGTGGAGATGGCAAGTCTCCTGCTGCATTCACCTGCCAAAATCCAGTAGGCCCCAGCCTGCTCCTCGCCTAATCCTGGGCTCCAACAACGTCAGTTGGTGTTCAGAAGTGTCGTCTCCACAGAGCCAAACACATTCGTTCAAGTGTTAGTGGGGTTCAGCACTGCCAGCTGTTCCCCTGCTGTGGAGATGGCAAGTCTCCTGCTGCATTCACCTGCCAAAATCCAGTAGGCCCCAGCCTGCTCCTTGCCTAATCCTGGGCTCCAACAACGTCAGTTGGTGTTCAGAAGTGTCGTCTCCACAGAGCCAAACACATTCGTTCAAGTGTTAGTGGGGTTCAGCACTGCCAGCTGTTCCCCTGCTGTGGAGATGGCAAGTCTCCTGCTGCATTCACCTGCCAAAATCCAGTAGGCCCCAGCCTGCTCCTCGCCTAATCCTGGGCTCCAACAACGTCAGTTGGTGTTCAGAAGTGTCGTCTCCACAGAGCCAAACACATTCGTTCAAGTGTTAGTGGGGTTCAGCACTGCCAGCTGTTCCCCTGCTGTGGAGATGGCAGTCTCTCCTGCTGTCTCCACATTACAAAGACAGTAGGCCTCTGCCTACACCCTCCTATTTCCTGGGCTTCAACACAGCCAGTTGTAGTTCGGAAGTGCCGTCCACACGGAAAGAGATACTTGCTCCCGTGTCTCAGTGGGGTTCAGTAACGTCAGCTGATCCCCTGCTGTGTGGATGGCAGTCTCTCCTGCTGTAAACTCATTCAAAATACAGTAGGCCTCTGCCTACACCCTCCTATTTCCTGGGCTTCAACACAGCCAGTTGTAGTTCGGAAGTGCCGTCCACACGGAAAGAGACACTTGCTCCCGTGTCTCAGTGGGGTTCAGTAACGTCAGCTGATCCCCTGCTGTGTGGATGGCAGTCTCTCCTGCTGTAAACTCATTCAAAATACAGTAGGCCTCTGCCTACACCCTCCTATTTCCTGGGCTTCAACACAGCCAGTTGTAGTTCGGAAGTGCCGTCCACACGGAAAGAGATACTTGCTCCCGTGTCTCAGTGGGGTTCAGTAACGTCAGCTGATCCCCTGCTGTGTGGATGGCAGTCTCTCCTGCTGTAAACTCATTCAAAATACAGTAGGCCTCTGCCTACACCCTCCTATTTCCTGGGCTTCAACACAGCCAGTTGTAGTTCGGAAGTGCCGTCCACACGGAAAGAGACACTTGCTCCCGTGTCTCAGTGGGGTTCAGTAACGTCAGCTGATCCCCTGCTGTGTGGATGGCAGTCTCTCCTGCTGTAAACTCATTCAAAATACAGTAGGCCTCTGCCTACACCCTCCTATTTCCTGGGCTTCAACACAGCCAGTTGTAGTTCGGAAGTGCCGTCCACACGGAAAGAGATACTTGCTCCCGTGTCTCAGTGGGGTTCAGTAATGTCAGCTGATCCCCTGCTGTGTGGATGGCAGTCTCTCCTGCTGTAAACTCATTCAAAATACAGTAGGCCTCTGCCTACACCCTCCTATTTCCTGGGCTTCAACACAGCCAGTTGTAGTTCGGAAGTGCCGTCCACACGGAAAGAGACACTTGCTCCCGTGTCTCAGTGGGGTTCAGTAACGTCAGCTGATCCCCTGCTGTGTGGATGGCAGTCTCTCCTGCTGTAAACTCATTCAAAATTCAGTAGGCCTCTGCCTACACCCTCCTATTTCCTGGGCTTCAACACAGCCAGTTGTAGTTCGGAAGTGCCGTCCACACGGAAAGAGATACTTGCTCCCGTGTCTCAGTGGGGTTCAGTAATGTCAGCTGATCCCCTGCTGTGTGGATGGCAGTCTCTCCTGCTGTCACCTCATTCAAAATACAGTAGGCCTCTGCCTACACCCTCCTATTTCCTGGGCTTCAACACAGCCAGTTGTAGTTCGGAAGTGCCGTCCACACGGAAAGAGACACTTGCTCCCGTGTCTCAGTGGGGTTCAGTAACGTCAGCTGATCCCCTGCTGTGTGGATGGCAGTCTCTCCTGCTGTAAACTCATTCAAAATACAGTAGGCCTCTGCCTACACCCTCCTATTTCCTGGGCTTCAACACAGCCAGTTGTAGTTCGGAAGTGCCGTCCACACGGAAAGAGATACTTGCTCCCGTGTCTCAGTGGGGTTCAGTAACGTCAGCTGATCCCCTGCTGTGTGGATGGCAGTCTCTCCTGCTGTAAACTCATTCAAAATACAGTAGGCCTCTGCCTACACCCTCCTATTTCCTGGGCTTCAACACAGCCAGTTGTAGTTCGGAAGTGCCGTCCACACGGAAAGAGACACTTGCTCCCGTGTCTCAGTGGGGTTCAGTAATGTCAGCTGATCCCCTGCTGTGTGGATGGCAAAGTCTCCTGCTGCCTACACAGTCGTACCACTACTGATTTTTAACCGTGCTCCAATTAGGCCTGTGGCTACACTGTCTCTCGTATTTCCCCTGTCCTCCAACCCCGCCAGTTACAGCTCCGAAGTGGCGTCTGCACAATCCACACTTGTTCCTGTGTTACAGGTGTTCAGTCCGGTCAGTTAATCCCCTGATGTGTGTCCGGCAATGTCGCCTGCTCTGTCCACATTCCCATTATCGGAATGTGGACAGAGCAGGCGACATTGCCGGACACACATCAGGGGATTAACTGACCGGACTGAACACCTGTAACACAGGAACAAGTGTGGATTGTGCAGACGCCACTTCGGAGCTGTAACTGGCGGGGTTGGAGGACAGGGGAAATACGAAAATCAGTGAAGCCACAGGCCTAAGTGGAGCTTGGTTCAAATTAGTAGTCTACAACCGATCTTAAAATTTCTTCAATGCAGCCTAAGCCTGCTCCGTGCTTGTCCCTGGGCTTCAACACAGCCAGTTGTTGCTCGGAAGTGCCGTCTTCACAGAGTAAAACACTAGCTCCTGTGTTTGTGGGGTTCAGTAACGTCAGCTGTTCCCCTGCTGTTTTGATGGCAATCTGTCCTGCTGCCTCCCAATTGACAGCACATCAGGCCTCAGCCTGCTAAGTGCTTGTCCTGGGCTCCAACATCGCCAGTTGCTGCTCATAACTGACTTTGGCACGGGTACTCCCTCCTGCCCAGCTTGGTTCCAGCCCTGCCTGCTGTTTCCGGGAAGTGTCAATGTCAGTTTGCCACCCCAAGTTGCCATGTCGTGTTGCGGTTGGGTTAGCCGAGGCTAGGGTGCCAGCAGTTTAGGTGCTTCCTATGTGGACTGCGGGTTCTGGTAAGAAAGGTTTGTTCCATAGTGCCAGTAGGACAAGCACCCCCTGTAGGACTGTGTGATTCGGTAACTGCGGCCAGCTTGCGGCATGCCAACTTTGCTTTTCAGGGGTAACTTCTGATACCCCTCCGGGTTCCAGCACCGTCAGCTGGTTCTCATCAGAGCCTTTGGCCTAGGTGCCTCCATCTCGGTATCCGAGTTCCGGCAACGTCTGCTGGTCCTTGGTAGTGCTTTGTAGCACAGGTACCTCCTGCTTAGTAACCGGGTTCCAGCACCGTCAGCTGGTCCTCGGTTGTGCCATTGGCTCTTATTCCTTCTGCTGCCCCTCCGGGTGCCAGCACTGTCAGCTGGTCCTCGCTATTTCCATTTGCTCTTGCAGCTTATGCTACCCCTCCGGGTTCCAGCACCGTCAGCTGGTTCTCGTCAGAGCCTTTGGCCTAGGTGCCTCCATCTCGGTATCCGAGTTCCGGCAACGTCTGCTGGTCCTTGGTAGTGCTTTGTAGCACAGGTACCTCCTGCTTAGTAACCGGGTTCCAGCACCGTCAGCTGGTCCTCGGTTGTGCCATTGGCTCTTATTCCTTCTGCTGCCCCTCCGGGTGCCAGCACTGTCAGCTGGTCCTCGCTATTTCCATTTGCTCTTGCAGCTTATGCTACCCCTCCGGGTTCCAGCACCGTCAGCTGGTTCTCGTCAGAGCCTTTGGCCTAGGTGCCTCCATCTCGGTATCCGAGTTCCGGCAACGTCTGCTGGTCCTTGGTAGTGCTTTGTAGCACAGGTACCTCCTGCTTAGTAACCGGGTTCCAGCACCGTCAGCTGGTCCTCGGTTGTGCCATTGGCTCTTATTCCTTCTGCTGCCCCTCCGGGTGCCAGCACTGTCAGCTGGTCCTCGCTATTTCCATTTGCTCTTGCAGCTTATGCTACCCCTCCGGGTTCCAGCACCGTCAGCTGGTTCTCGTCAGAGCCTTTGGCCTAGGTGCCTCCATCTCGGTATCCGAGTTCCGGCAACGTCTGCTGGTCCTTGGTAGTGCTTTGTAGCACAGGTACCTCCTGCTTAGTAACCGGGTTCCAGCACCGTCAGCTGGTCCTCGGTAGTGCCATTGGCTCTTGTTCCTTCTGCTGCCCCTCCGGGTGCCAGTACCGTCAGCTGGTTCAAGAGGACAAAGAACAGGAAGACAACCACCAAGATGCAGAACAACAAGAGAGAGAAGACAAAGAAGCATAAAAAAAACAAAGCAGAAGAACATTAAGCATAAGACTAATACTCTGAGCAAATGATATTATCTTATTTATAAGCAGAAGAAGACTAAGCAGTGTATGGGGGTGAGTCCGTTCCTCCTCGTGGTGCCCCTGGAAAAGGCCTGCTTCTGCAGGCCAAACTGAACGCGGACAAATCCTGTTGTAAATCTTTTGTGACAGGCAGAACGGAAGGTGTAAACTTCTAACTTTTCTAGATAACAACTACAGGAATGCCTGACACAAACAAGAATATGATGAAGAAGAATAGGAAGAAGATGAAGAAGCTGAATATGTAGAATAATAATTGTTGAATAAGAAGAATATGAAGAATGTAAGAAAAGGAAGAAGAAGAAGAAGAAGAAGAAGAATGTAAAAAAAGGAAGTAGAAGAAGAAGAAGAAGAATGTAAAAAAAGGAATAAGAAGAAGAATGTAAAAAAAGGAAGTAGAAGAAGAAGAAGAAGAATGTAAAAAAAGGAAGTAGAAGAAGAAGAAGAAGAATGTAAAAAAAGGAAGTAGAAGAAGAAGAAGAAGAATGTAAAAAAAGGAAGTAGAAGAAGAAGAAGAAGAATGTAAAAAAAGGAATAAGAAGAAGAATGTAAAAAAAGGAAGTAGAAGAAGAAGAAGAAGAATGTAAAAAAAGGAAGTAGAAGAAGAAGAAGAAGAATGTAAAAAAAGGAAGTAGAAGAAGAAGAAGAAGAAGAATGTAAAAAAAGGAAGTAGAAGAAGAAGACATACATGTCTGGCAAAATATAAATGAGGCTAACATAGTCAATATCTTTGTAACTCCTAACATCTTTAAAAAAAAAAGTTTAATTCCTGCTATTCCATTTGATTGGGCTAAACCTCTATGGCTTTAATGTCTCCTCCACCTCCCACAATACATTCTACATTATTCTTAGTTGTTTTTCTTCATGTAGAATTAACCTACAAGGAAAGAAAGGGTTTTTTTTAATTCCGATATTTTGGCCCCATTGACTTGCATTGGTTCCCGGTATCGGAATCGGCGATACCGATACTTTTTTTAAAGATCGGCCGATCCATTCCGATCCGATATTTTCAAGTATCGGCTGGTATCGCTCAACTCTACTCGTGACGTCAGGAATTTTGTACAGTCCTGTGGGACTTGTTCTCAGTCTAAACCCTGTTCTCGTTCTAGTGGGTTGCTGATGCCCTTGCTGGTGCCCAAGAGGCCACGGACCCATATCTCAATGGATTTTATTTCTGATCTTCCTGTCTCTCAGAGAATGACTGTTATCTGGGTGATTTGTGATAGATTTTCGAAGATGGTCCATCTTGTACCATTCCCAAAGTTGCCATCTTCCGCTGAGCTGGTGCCCTTGTTTTTATAACAGGTGGTTCGGTTACATGGGATTCCTGAGAACATTGTGTGGGACAGAGGAGTCCAGTTTGTTTCCAGATTCTGGAAAGCCTTTTTTTCCAATCTGGGAATTCAGTTATCCTTCTCCTCCGCGTTTCATCCCCAGACCAATGGACAGACTGAGAGAACAAACCAGACCTTGGAGTCTTATTTGAGATGTTTTATATCTGCTGATCAGGATGATTGGGTCTCATTTTTGCCCTTGGCTAAATTCGCACTGAACAATAGAGCTAGTTCTGCCACTTTGATGTCACCCTTTTTCTGTAATTTTGGGTTTCATCCTCGATTCTCTTCAGGGCAAGTGGAATCTTCGTCCAGCCCCGGTGTGGACATTGTGGTTAAGAGAATTCAGCAGATATGGGACCAAGTGGTGGATAAGTTGTCAATCTCTCAGGAAAAGGCCCAGCGATTTTCCAACCGGCATAGGACCATTGGTCCCCAGTTTAAAGTGGGTGATATGTTTTGGTTGTCGTCTAAGAATATTCCTATGAAGGTTGCATCTCCTAGATTATATAAATTATATAAAGCCAAGATTTATTGGTCCTTATAAGATTTTGGAAATTCTTAATCCTGTTTCGTTTCGATTGGCTCTTCCAGTTACATTCAAGATCCATATGTATTTCACAAATCTCTGTTGAAGAGGTTTGTTGAGCCAGTGGTTCCTATGGCAGCACCTCCTGACCCTGTGTTGGTTGAAGGCAATGTGGAATATGAGGTAGAGAAAATATTGGATTCTCGTTTGGTTAGACGGAGACTCCAGTATTTGGTCAAATGGGAGGGTTATGGTCAGGAGGATAATTCTTGGGTCTCTGCCTCTGATATTCATGCCAATAGATTGGTTCGTGCTTTTCACCGGGCCCATCCTGATCGGCCTGGTGGCGTGGATGAGGGTTCGGTGACCCCTCCTCAAGGGGGGGTACTGTTGTGAGTTCATTCTCTGGTTCACCAGTTGTGAGTTCTCCTTCCAAACTCCCTTTGTTGGTAACAGGAGGTAGTGAGGCTGATTTGATCGGTGGAGATCTGCCACCTGAGAATGAGGATAACGATTGGACCTCAGGAATCTCAGATTGGATTTAAGAAAGCCGACGCCCTATTCAGTTGCTGGTGATTCCTTCTGGCTTGTCAGGTCAGCTCTTGGTTTTCAGCTCTGTTCCAGTCATCTAAAGCTAAATTTTTCTGCTAATGTTCCCACTTGATTTTGTTGGTCTATTCAGTTTTTTGTGTGGTCAGCCAGCCCCGGCTGGGGGCTGTGCTGAATGTCCACTCTTATGTATTAGTATTTTGCCAATTTGCTTTTTGTTTCTTACTAGTTTGGTCTCTTTTTGCTCTGTCTCAGAATATTTCAGAGTGCTGATATAGTGGGAGAAGTCTAGTGACTTCAGGGTTAGTTTTGCTGTCAGAAGTGTTGGACATTTTTTTTGTGGGTTGCAGACAGTGTCTTTCCTTTCCTTTCCTTTCTGGTTGGCTTGGGCCCCATCATTTGCTCAGCCTATTTTCCTGCCTGTGTTTGTGCTTTTGTCTTGTTTCACCATCAATGCATGTGTGAGGGCTGTCTATTCCTTTGGGGTCTGCTCTGGGGCAGTTAGTTTTCCTCTTTTCATTCTTCAGGCTTATTTAGTCCTCCGGCTGTGACGAAGTGATTAGGAACACCATAGGTACGCTCCACGGCTGCTGCTAGTTGTGTAGTAGGATCAGGGATCTGCAATCTGCATAGTTGCCAACCTCTCTGGTTTTCTGTGACTTAGCTTGCTTTGCTTTTCCTCCTCGGTGACCCATTCATAACAGGCAGGATTATGTGTGGTGATGTGGTGGGTGGTGGGGGTGGCGGGATTATGTGTGGTGATGTGGTGGGGGGCGGGATTGTGTGTGGTAATGTGGTGGGGGGGCGGGATTGTGTGTGGTAATGAGGTGGGGGCGGTATTATGTGTGGTGATGTGGTGGGGTGGGCGGGATTATGTGTGGTGATGTGATGGGGGGCGTATTATGTGTGGTGATGTGGTGGGGGGGCGGGATTGTGTGTGACAATGGGGTGGGGGCGGTATTATGTGTGGTGATGTGGTGGGGTGGGTGGGATTATGTGTGGTGATGTGGTGGGGGGCGGGATTATGTGTGGTGATGTGGTGGGGGCAGGATTATGTGTGGTGATGTGGTGGGGGGCAGGATTATGTGTGGTGATGTGGTGGGGGGCGGGATTATGTGTGGTGATGTGGTTGGGGGCGGGATTATGTGTGGTGATGTGGTGGGGGAGCAGGATTGTGTGTGGTAATGTGGTGGGGGGCGGGATTGTGCGGTAATGGGGTGGGGGGCAGTATTATGTGTGGTGATGTGGTGGGGGCGGAGCTACTGTGCAGGGGGCGGGATTAGTGAGTAATCACGATGCCTCTTATATATATAGAGAGAGAGAAGAGAGAGAGACAGGGGGAGAGAGAGAGTGGGGAAAAAGTATTTAGGTTGTGGACAGGTGTCTATTTTACTGATAACAAGTTCAAACAGGTGCCATTACTAAAGGTAATGAGTGGAGGACAGAGGAGCCTCTTAAAGAAGAAGTTACAGATCTGAGAGAGCCAGAAATCTGGAATGTTTTTAGGTGACCAAATACTAATTTTCCACCATAATTTGCAAAATAAATCTTGCCAAGGTGATTTTCTGGATTTATGTTGTCATTTTGTCTCTCATAGTTGTCGTCTACCTATCATGTCAATTGCAGGCCTCTCTTATCTTTTTAAGTGGGAGAAATTGCACGATTAGTGACTGACTAAATATTTTTTTACCCCACACTCACATAATATGACAATAAGCAGCACATCAATTAATTATGGAAAAAGTGGAGGGCTCTATATTAGCCCATGTGACAACGTTTCACATCCGTAACAGAACATTTATGTGTTATGGAACTGAAATGTTGCCACATGGGCTAATTAAAAGTCCTCCACTTTTTCCACAGTTAGTAGGTGTGCTGCTTATTTACGTTTTATAAATCTCTTTGATTTATGGATATATGTCCTAAAAGCTTTTCACCTACTGCTTAAGATTTAGTGCTGAGTTATGATATATCGTATATACTGTTGTGTAAGCCGACCCGTGTATAAGCCGACCCCCCTAATTTTGTCATAAAAAACTGGGAAAACTTATTGACTCGCGTATAAGCCTAGGGTGCACAGTGAGTGGCCCTAGTTTTGCTGCACAGCGAGTGGCCCCAGATAATGAGGACAGTGAGTGGCCCCAGATAATGCTGCACAGTGAGTAGCCCCAGATAATGCTGCACAGTGAGTGGCCCCAGATAATGAGGACAGTGAGTGGCCCCAGATAATGCTGCACAGTGAGTGACCCCAGATAATGAGGACAGTGAGTGGCCCCAGATAATGCTGCACAGCGAGTGGCCCCAGATAGTGAGGACAGTGAGTGGCCCCAGATAATGCTGCACAGTGAGTGGCCCCAGATAATGCTCCACAGTGAGTGGCCCCAGTTATCTGCACAGTGAGTGGCCCCAGTTTTGCTGCACAGTGAGTGACCCCAGATAATGAGGACAGTGAGTGGCCCCAGATAATGCTGCACAGTGAGTGGACCAGTTTTGCTGCACAGCGAGTGGCCCCAGATAGTGAGGACAGTGAGTGGCCCCAGATAATGCTGCACAGTGAGTGGCCCCAGATAATGCTCCACAGTGAGTGGCCCCAGTTATCTGCACAGTGAGTGGCCCCAGTTTTGCTGCACAGTGAGTGGCCCCAGATAATGAGGACAGTGAGTGGCCCCAGATAATGCTGCACAGTGAGTGGCCCCAGATAATGAGGACAGTGAGTGGCCCCAGATAATGCTCCATAGTGAGTGGCCCCAGTTTTGCTGCACAGTGAGTGACCAGAGATAATGAAGAAAGTGAATGGCCCCATCATGTTGTTGCTGCTGCTGTCACTGCCTCCATTACAAAAAAAAACCACTGTACACTCACCTGCTGCTGCCCGCTGCTCATCAGCGTTGCTGGCTCTGGAACGGGGACAGGTGAATATGGCTCCCTCCATTCATATTCCCCCCTCCTGGCGCTCGTCTCTGCAGCCCCCTGCTTGTTCCATGTTCTCCACACTGCTGCTCTTCATGCTTCAGTGGTCACATCGTACCGCTCATTAAAGTCATAAATATGAACATATTCATGAGTTTAATGAGTGTTACCACGTGACTGCTGAAGCAGGAAGAGAGCATGGGACCGAGAGCATGGAACAAGCAAGGGGGCTGCAGAGAGGAGCCAGGATCTAATGTGGTGTACTTAATTATTTGTTCTAAATGTTCAACTGGGGGTCTGTATGTGGGGGAGACAGGGCAAAAGCTTAGAACAAGTATGAATGCTTATCGTCACACAATAAGAGAAAAAAGAATGGATCTACCTGTGGCCAAACATTTTTGTATCCCTGATCACAGCAACATGGATATGAAATTACTGGTATTGAAAGGTAACTTCACATCTCAGAGAGACAGGAGAGTTTGGGAGTATAAATTTATAACGACCTTTGACACTCTCAGTACTGGAATGAATGTGTCGCATGGATTTATGTCTTTTTACAACAATTAAGGAATTTGCTTGTAGAGGCATCTCAACACATTAGGAGACCCCAATCAGAGGACTATAAAACATCCAGACTCCTTATCTATGCACTGGTCCAATATTTATGTTTCTCCCTCTCCCATATTGATAGTTCTGCTTCACATCACTTGTCGTATCTATTGCATTTTTTCTATGCTGCATTGTGCATAAATATGTGACTCTTCAGATTTTGTATTAGTCTAGCCTGATGAAGAGACCTGAGTAGTCTCGAAATCTTGCAATGTGTTACCATTAGAGTTGAGCGATACCAGCCGATACTTGAAAATATCGGATCAGAATGGATCGGCCGATCTTAAAAAAAAGTATCGGTATCGCCGAATCCGATACCGGGAACCAATGCAAGTCAATGGGGCCAAAATATCGGAATTAAAAAAAAACCTTTCTTTCCTTGTAGGTTAATTCTACATGAAGAAAAACAACTAAGAATAATGTAGAATGTATTGTGGGAGGTGGAGGAGACATTAAAGCCATAGAGGTTTAGCCCAATCAAATGGAAAAGCAGGAATTAAACTTTTTTTTTAAAGACGTTAGGAGTTACAAAGATATTGACTATGTTAGCCTCATTTATATTTTGCCAGACATGTATGTCTTCTTCTTCTTTCTTCTTTCATCTTCTTCTTTCTTATTCTTCTTCCTTTTTTTACCTTCTTCTTCTTCTTCTTATTCCTTTTTTTACATTCTTCTTCTTCTTCCTTTTTTTACATTCTTCTACTTCCTTTTTTTACATTCTTCTTCTTATTCCTTTTTTTACATTCTTCTTCTACTTCCTTTTTTTACATTCTTCTTCTTCTTCTTCCTTTTCTTACATTCTTCATATTCTTTTTATTCAACAATTATTATTCTACATATTCAACTTCTTCATCTTCTTCCTATTCTTCTTCATCATATTCTTATTTGTGTCAGGCATTCCTGTAGTTGTTATCTAGAAAAGTTAGAAGTTTACACCTTCCGTTCTGCCTGTCACAAAAGATTTACAACAGGATTTGTCCCCGTTCAGTTTGGCCTGCAGCAGCAGGCCTTTTCCAGGGGCACCACGAGGAGGAACGGACTCACCCCCATACACTGCTTAGTCTTCTTCTGCTTATAAATAAGATATCATTTGCTCAGAGTATTAGTCTTATGCTTAATGTTCTTCTGCTTTGTTTTTTTATGCTTCTTTGTCTTCTCTCTCTTGTTGTTCTGCATCTTGGTGGTTGTCTTCCTGTTCTTTGTCCTCTTGAACCAGCTGACGGTACTGGCACCCGGAGGGGCAGCAGAAGGAACAAGAGCCAATGGCACTACCGCGGACCAGCTGACGGTGCTGGAACCCGGTTACTAAGCAGGAGGTACCTGTGCTACAAAGCACTACCAAGGACCAGCAGACGTTGCCGGAACTCGGATACCGAGATGGAGGCACCTAGGCCAAAGGCTCTGCCGAGAACCAGCTGACGGTGCTGGAACCCGGATGGGTAGCATAAGCTGCAAGAGCAAATGGAAATAGCGAGGACCAGCTGACAGTGCTGGCACCCGGAGGGGCAGCAGAAGGAATAAGAGCCAATGGCACAACCGAGGACCAGCTGACGGTGCTGGAACACGGTTACTAAGAAGGAGGTACCTGTGCTACAAAGCACTACCAAGGACCAGCAGACGTTGACGGAACTCGGATACCGAGATGGAGGCACCTAGGCCAAAGGCTCTGCCGAGAACCAGCTGACGGTGCTGGAACCCGGAGGGGTAGCATAAGCTGCAAGAGCAAATGGAAATAGCGAGGACCAGCTGACAGTGCTGGCACCCGGAGGGGCAGCAGAAGGAATAAGAGCCAATGGCACAACCGAGGACCAGCTGACGGTGCTGGAACACGGTTACTAAGCAGGAGGTACCTGTGCTACAAAGCACTACCAAGGACCAGCAGACGTTGACGGAACTCAGATACCGAGATGGAGGCACCTAGGCCAAAGGCTCTGCCGAGAACCAGCTGACAGTGCTGGAACCCGGATGGGTAGCATAAGCTGCAAGAGCAAATGGAAATAGCGAGGACCAGCTGACAGTGCTGGCACCCGGAGGGGCAGCAGAAGGAATAAGAGCCAATGGCACAACCGAGGACCAGCTGATGGTGCTGGAACCCGGTTACTAAGCAGGAGGTACCTGTGCTACAAAGCACTACCAAGGACCAGCAGACGTTGCCGGAACTCGGATACCGAGATGGAGGCACCTAGGCCAAAGGCTCTGCCGAGAACCAGCTGACGGTGCTGGAACCCGGAGGGGTAGCATAAGCTGCAAGAGCAAATGGAAATAGCAAGGACCAGCTGACAGTGCTGGCACCCGGAGGGGCAGCAGAAGGAATAAGAGCCAATGGCACAACCGAGGACCAGCTGATGGTGCTGGAACCCGGTTACTAAGCAGGAGGTACCTGTGCTACAAAGCACTACCAAGGACCAGCAGACGTTGCCGGAACTCGGATACCGAGATGGAGGCACCTAGGCCAAAGGCTCTGCCGAGAACCAGCTGACGGTGCTGGAACCCGGAGGGGTAGCATAAGCTGCAAGAGCAAATGGAAATAGCAAGGACCAGCTGACAGTGCTGGCACCCGGAGGGGCAGCAGAAGGAATAAGAGCCAATGGCACAACCGAGGACCAGCTGACGGTGCTGGAACACGGTTACTAAGCAGGAGGTACCTGTGCTACAAAGCACTACCAAGGACCAGCAGACGTTGCCGGAACTCGGATACCGAGATGGAGGCACCTAGGCCAAAGGCTCTGCCGAGAACCAACTGACGGTGCTGGAACCCGGAGGGGCAGCTGAAGTTACCCCTGAAAAGCAAAGTTGGCATGCCGCAAGCCGTTACCGAATCACACAGTCCTACAGGGGGTGCTTGTCCTACTGGCACTACGGAACAAGCCTTTCTTACCAGAACCCGCAGTCCACATAGGAAGCACCTAAACTGCTGGCACCCTAGCCTAGGCTAACCCAACCGCAACACGACATGGCAACTTGGGGTGGCAAACTGACATTGACACTTCCCGGAAACAGCAGGCAGGGCTGGAACCAAGCTGGGCAGGAGGGAGTACCCGTGCCAAAGTCAGTTATGAGCAGCAACTGGTGATGTTGGAGCCCAGGGACAAGCACTTAGCAGGCTGAGGCCTGATGTGCTGTCAATTGGGAGGCAGCAGGACAGATTGCCATCAAAACAGCAGGGGAACAGCTGACGTTACTGAACCCCACAAACACAGGAGCTAGTGTTTTACTCTGTGAAGACGGCACTTCCGAGCAACAACTGGCTGTGTTGAAGCCCAGGGACAAGCACGGAGCAGGCTGAGGCTGCATTGAAGAAATTTTAAGATCGGTTGTAGACTTCTACTAATTTTAACCAAGCTCCACTTAGGCCTGTGGCTTCACTGATTTTCGTATTTCCCCTGTCCTCCAACCCCGCCAGTTACAGCTCCGAAGTGGCTGAAGTTATGGGAATGTGGACAGAGCAGGCGACATTGCCGGACACACATCAGGGGATTAACTGACCGGACTGAACACCTGTAACACAGGAACAAGTGTGGATTGTGCAGACGCCACTTCGGAGCTGTAACTGGCGTGGTTGGAGGACAAGGGAAATACGAGAGACAGTAGAGCCACAGGCCTAATTGGAGCACGGTTAAAAATCAGTAGTAGTAGGACTGTGTAGGCAGCAGGAGACTTTGCCATCCACACAGCAGGGAATCAGCTAGCGTTACTGAACCCCACTGAGACACGGGAGCAAGTGTCTCTTTCCGTGTGGACGGCACTTCGGAGCTACAACTGGCTGTGTTGAAGCCCAGGAAATAGGAGGGTGTAGGCAGAGGCCTACTGTCTTTTTAATGCGGAGACAGCAGGAGAGGCTGCCATCCACACAGCAGGGGAACAGCTGACTTTACTGAACCCCACTGAGACACGGCAGCAAGTGTCTCTTTCCGTGTGGACGGCACTTCCGAGCTACAACTGGCTGTGTTGAAGCCCAGGCAAAATCTGGGTGTAGGCTGAGGCCTACTGTCTTTGGAATACAGAGACAGCAGGAGAGACTGCCATCCACACAGCAGGGGAACAGCTGACGTTACTGAACCCCACTGAGACACGGCAGCAAGTGTCTCTTTCCGTGTGGACGGCACTTCCGAGCTACCACTGGCTGTGTTGAAGCCCAGGAAATAGGAGGGTGTAGGCAGAGGCCTACTGTCTTTGGAATGCGGAGACAGCAGGAGAGACTGCCATCCACACAGCAGGGGAACAGCTGACGTTACTGAACCCTACTGAGACACGGCAGCAAGTGTCTCTTTCCGTGTGGACGGCACTTCCGAGCTACAACTTGCTGTGTTGAAGCCCAGGCAAAATCTGGGTGTAGGCTGAGGCCTACTGTCTTTGGAATGCAGAGACAGCAGGAGAGACTGCCATCCACACAGCAGGGGAACAGCTGACGTTACTGAACCCCACTGAGACACGGCAGCAAGTGTCTCTTTCCGTGTGGACGGCACTTCCGAGCTACAACTGGCTGTGTTGAAGCCCAGGAAATAGGAGGGTGTAGGCAGAGGCCTACTGTCTTTGGAATGCGGAGACAGCAGGAGAGACTGCCATCCACACAGCAGGGGAACAGCTGACGTTACTGAACCCTACTGAGACACGGGAGCAAGTGTCTCTTTCCGTGTTCACGGCACTTCGGAGCTACAACTGGCTGTGTTGAAGCCCAGGAAATAGGAGGGTGTAGGCAGAGGCCTACTGTCTTTGGAATGCGGAGACAGCAGGAGAGACTGCCATCCACACAGCAGGGGAACAGCTGGCGTTACTGAACCCCACTGAGACACGGGAGCAAGTGTCTCTTTCCGTGTGGACGGCACTTCGGAGCTACAACTGGCTGTGTTGAAGCCCAGGAAATAGGAGGGTGTAGGCAGAGGCCTACTGTCTTTGGAATGCGGAGACAGCAGGAGAGACTGCCATCCACACAGCAGGGGAACAGCTGACGTTACTGAACCCGACTGAGACACGGGAGCAAGTGTCTCTTTCCGTGTGGGCGGCACTTCCGAGCTACAACTGGCTGTGTTGAAGCCCAGGCAAAATCTGGGTGTAGGCTGAGGCCTACTGTCTTTGGAATGCAGAGACAGCAGGAGAGACTGCCATCCACACAGCAGGGGAACAGCTGACGTTACTGAACCCCACTGAGACACGGCAGCAAGTGTCTCTTTCCGTGTGGACGGCACTTCCGAGCTACAACTGGCTGTGTTGAAGCCCAGGAAATAGGAGGGTGTAGGCAGAGACCTACTGTCTTTGGAATGCGGAGACAGCAGGAGAGACTGCCATCTCCACAGCAGGGGAACAGCTGGCAGTGCTGAACCCCACTAACACTTGAACGAATGTGTTTGGCTCTGTGGAGACGACACTTCTGAACACCAACTGACGCTGTTGGAGCCCAGGATTAGGCGAGGAGCAGGCTGGGGCCTGTTGCTTTTGGCAGGTGAAGGCAGCAGGAGACTTGCCATCTCCACAGCAGGGGAACAGCTGGCAGTGCTGAACCCCACTAACACTTGAACGAATGTGTTTGGCTCTGTGGAGACGACACTTCTGAACACCAACTGACGCTGTTGGAGCCCAGGATTAGGCGAGGAGCAGGCTGGGGCCTACTGGATTTTGGCAGGTGAAGGCAGCAGGAGACTTGCCATCTCCACAGCAGGGGAACAGCTGGCAGTGCTGAACCCCACTAACACTCTAACGAATGTGTTTGGCTCTGTGGAGACGACACTTATGAACACCAACTGACGCTGTTGGAGCCCAGGATTACGCATGCCGCATGCAGAGGCCAATGGGCAGCGGTTTTTATGGAGGTTGTTGACTACTACTGATTCTAACCATGCTCCACTTAGGCCTCTGGCTCCACTGTCTCTACTATTTACCCTGGCCTCCAACCCCGCCAGCTACATCTCTGAAGTGGCGTCAGCACAATCTACACTTGTTCCTGTGTTACTGGTGCTCAGTCCCGTCAGTTGATCCCCTGATGTTTGTCCTGCAAGTTCGCCAGCTCTGTCCTCATTCCCACTACTGGTTATGGGAATGTGGACAGAGCAGGAGACCTTGCCGGACACACATCAGGGGATAAACTGATGGGACTGAGCCACAGGAACACAGGAACAAGTGTAGATTGTGCTGACGCCACTTCAGAGATGTAGATGGCGGGGTTGGAGGCCAGGGGAAATAGTAGAGACAGTGGAGCCAGAGACCTAAGTTGGGCACGGTTAAAAATCAGTAGTGGTTTGAATGTTGATGGAGCTGGTGACTTTGCCGTCCACACAGCAGGGGATCAGCTGGCGTTACTGAACCCCACTAACACAGGAGCTAGTGTGTTTCTCTGTGCAGACGACACATCTGAGCGACAACTGGCTGTGTTGAAGCACAGGGATTATAGTTCAGGTGGTAGAAAAATGAACACACCAGCAGACCTGGATACAGTTGCCAACCACTAATTTAGTCTGTAAGAGGAATGGCAAAGTCTTTGGAGATCCAGGCCTTGTTCATTTTCAGAAAAGTCAGCCGGTCAACATTATCGGAAGATAGTCGCCTGCGACGGTCTGTTAGTACACCACCTGTGGCACTAAAGACGCGTTCCGATAATACACTGGCAGCAGGGCAAGCCAGCACCTCCAATGCATACTGGCTAAGCTCTGGCCATGTATCCAGCTTAGAGACCCAAAACTTGAAGGGGGAAGAGCCATCTGGGAGTACAGTGACAGGGCAAGACATGTAGTCTGACACCATCTGACGGAAGCGTTGCCTCCTGCTGACTCGAGGCGTCGCTGATGGTGTAGACAATTGTGGTGGACACACAAAACTTTGCCACATTTGGGCCATAGTGGTCTTGCCTTGTGCTGCGGCGCTGCCTCTGCTCCCTCTTTGTGCAGAGTTTCCTCCACTGCCTCGACGCACAGAGCTGCTTTGTAAAGCACTAGCAACAATGCTGTCGGGTGGAATGGAAAACATTATGGACTGCACCAGTGACTCTTCGTACTCCCGCAGTTTACGCTCCCGGTTCAACGTTGGTATGAGCCTTTGTACGCTGTCCCGGTAGCGAGGATCTAGGAGGGTGTACACCCAATAATCAGCCGAGACGAGAATGTGGGCGATGCGGCGGTCGTTTCTCAGGCACTGCAGTATGAAATCAACCATGTGCTGCAGACTCCCAACTGCCAAAGAACCGCTGTCCCCTGTTTGAGGCATGACCTCGGCCTGCTCTGCATCACCCCACCCTCGCTGTACATACTGAGTAGAGGTTTGTGTACCTCCCTCCTCTGGAGAGATGTCTTCCTCCTCCATCGACTCCTCCTCATCCTCCTCACAAAGTGTCCCCTGCCTAGGCCTTTGTGAGGAAACACGTAGCGCAGACTGTCCAGAAGCAGATGGCATTTGGGACTCCTCATCCTCCACCTCTTCCGAAACCTCATCCCTTAGTGCTTGCAGTGTTTGTTGAAGCAGGCAGATAAGGGGGACAGTCATGCTGACTAGTGCATCATCTGCACTCACCATCCGCGTGGATTCATCGAAGGCACGCAAAACGAGGCAGATGTCCTTCATAGAGGCCCACTCAATGGTGCTGAAGTGTGAACGGCGCACAGTGCGACTTGTTTGCGCCTGATGCAGCTGGTACTCCATGACTGCTGCCTGCTGCTCACACAACCGCTCCAACATGTGTAACGTTGAATTCCACCTGGTGGGTAGGTCACATATGATGCGATGTTCCGGAAGGCCAAATCGTCACTGCAGAGCAGCGAGGCGCGATCTTGCCGTGCTGGAACGCCACAAGTGAGCGCACTCTATGCGGACCTTGTGCAACAGTGCATCAAGATCCGGATAGTCCCTCAGAATGCTCTGCACGACCAAGTTAAGCACATGTGCCAGACATGGGATGTGTGTGAGGTTGCCTAGGCCAAGAGCTGCATATTTCAGGATTCGCCCATCCCTAGCTGCCACCAGATTTCGGCCATTGTCACACACTACCAAGCCCGGCTGGAGATTCGCTGGCCCAAACCACACATCGCTCTCCTGCTTGATAGCATTCCAGAGCTCCTGCGCTGTGTGGCTTCGATTCCCCAAAGAAATTAATTTGAGTACAGCCTGTTGACGTTTGGCCACGGCTGTGCTCATATCGGTCATAACAGGCTCCTGCTCTGCTGTTTCTGAGGAACTTGAGTAGGAGGAGGAGTCTATGTGTACAGACTGGAGTCCTGCAATCCGTGGCGTTGGAAGAACACGTACAGCGCCACTCTCCAGATCTGTACCCGGCTCCACAACATTGACCCAGTGGGCAGTGAGGGAAAGGTATCGTCCCTGTCCATGGTTACTGGTCCACGCATCGGTGGTCAGGTGGACCTTGCTACTAACGGCGTTTAGTAGCGCATGTTTTATTTTGCCCTCAACATGTTTCTGCAGGGCAGGGACGGCTCGCCTGCTGAAATAAAAGCGGCTGGGCACGTTGTATTGGGGGACTGCCAATGCCATTAAGTCCCGGAAGGTGTCAGTGTCCACCAGCCTGAATGACAGCATTTCAACTGCCAGAAGTTTGGCAATGCCAGCATTCAGAGACTGTGCTCGGGGATGGTTTGCCAAGTAAGGGCGCCTTTTATCCCATGCCTGTGCTACCGATGGCTGTGATGGATGGGAACGTGCTGCTATGGATGGAATCTGACAGGGTCTCCGGACAACAGTGGCAGAGGTTCTTCCTTGGCGATCCTGTGAGGAAGCCGAACCAGCAGTGTGTGAGCTGGAGGAAGAGGCCCCAACACGAACTGAAGAGGTGGTAGGTGGTGCTGTACGTTGGCCTACGTCTTCAGGGTGTCTCTGCAACTCCAACTCGTGCTTGGTGCGCACATGTTTCCACATATTTGTGGTATTGAGGTTGCTGACATTTCTCCCTCTTTTGACTTTCTGATGACACAGCTTGCATTTGACAAAGCATATGTCATCTGCAACTGTGTCAAAAAAGGACCACGCACTGCAACTCTTGGGAGCGCCCGTTTTGCCTTTGGAATGAGGAATGCTCCTAACGGGTGCCGAAGTGGAGGGTACAGGCAACCAAGTCTTCCCCCTCCCTCTGCCTCCTGTTTTGGCCGGTAGGGGAATCTCTTCCTCCGAGCTGCTCCCACCACCTTCCTGTTCCTCACGCCATGATGGGTCAAGGACCTCATCATCTTCCCTCCCCTCTTCAAACAGCTGCTTCTCCAGGGTTGTCTCGCCAGCACCGTACGCACCAGAAAGTGGCAACTGAGTCTCGTCATCATCTGATGCGTACTGAGGTGTGCTGACCATAGGCACTGGCCCACTCGCCTCTTCAGATTCAGAGGGACAAAGAAGTTGCGCATTACTGCATACTCTCTCTTCTTCACATTCAGGAATGCTGCTTGGCTGGCCCCCTCTTTCCAAGCCAACAGATTCCGAGAACAGAAGTAGAGACTGTGATGGCTCCTGTCCATGTCTCTCTGACTGCCTGGGCACTTTGGCAGGTGGTGAAGAGACAGATGGTTGCTCTTCGGTGCTCTGGTCCTGAGAGGCTGTGGAAGTAATTGAAGTCGATGCGTTAGCTGCCATCCATCCGACAACGGCTTCAATTTGTTCCTCCCGCAGCAGTGGGGTACGTTGAGGTCCTACAAAGCTGCGCATAAAGGACTGTTGTCTGCTAAAACTGGGGGATGCTGATCCACTGGTGCCCGCAGCAGGCCCAGAATCCCCACGTCCTCTACCTGCAGAATCCCCACGTCCTCTCCCTGCAGAATCCCCACGTCCTCTCCCTGCTGAAATTCCACGCCCACGCCCACGCGCCTTACTCCCTGCCTTCTTCATCTTGCCAGACTGCTTAAGATAGGCAGAAAAGTACAAAGGGGGGCCTTAGTGTGCTTATTCCTGAACAGCTGGTTACAGGTACAAGAAACACTAATTTTATGAAGTGTGTGTGTGTGGACTACACTTTAATAGGAGCTGATGTGGCCTACACAAGTTCCAAATGTAGTGTTTGGTGAACTTTTTTTGTGGTTTCTTTGTTGGAAACAAACTCAAAGTATGTGAACAAAGAATTGAAACTGATAGTATCACCAACTTTTTTTTAGCTATTACAATGCAGGCAGGTAACCTACAATGCAAAAGATGAGGCTCCAAAAAAATTGGGTAATACTAATCTGGCTGCGCCGGCAGGGCACAAGCCAGAAAAAAAGGCTCCTCTATCTACTCCTTTATAGTGTTTGCAACCAACCAATGTTGATGGATACGGATGGATGCACACTAATAGGAGAAGAAAAAATGAGCTGCACTCAAAGACAAATATGTGTGAGGCAGTGACGCACGTTGAGCGTCCTACAACCAGACGTAGCTGCAGGACACTCTACTCAGCGTGAGCTGCACTCACACACAGTCAGAGACCTCTCAGACAGCCGTGAACAGTGCAGCTAAGTGGGCACTGGCACTGACAGGCTGCAGAAAGGCTCCGCTGTGTACTCCTATATAGTGTTTGCAACCACCGTAGATGGAGACGGATGGATGCACACTAATAGAAGAAAAAATGAGCTGCACTCAAATAAAAATATGTGTGAGGCACTGACGCACGCTGAGCGTCCTACAACCAGACGTAGCTGCAGGACACACTACTCAGCGTGAGCTGCACTCACACACAGTCAAAGACCTCTCAGACAGCCGTGAACAGTGCAGCAAAGTGGACACTAGCACTGAAAGGCTGCAGAAAGGCTCCGCTGTCTACTACTAGTGTTTGCAACCAACGTATATGGATACGGATGGAAGCACACTAGATTGAAATTATGTAAAAAATGCAGCTCAAAAATTAAAAGATGTATGAGGCAGCAGTGAGGCACGCTGGGCAGCCTACAACCTGACGTGGCTGCAGGACCCACTCCACAGCGTGAGCTGCACTCACACAGTCCTTGCAGACAGCTGTGAACACTGCTGCTAGGGCAAAGAAGGCTACAGTGTTGGTTCATGTAGCCTGGGTAAAGCACTAGAAGTTTGGTGGAATCGCTATTTCTAACTGTCCCTCACAGTCTTCTACAGCAGCCTGTCCCTAACTGAATTCACAGCAGAGTGAACCAGAAATGGCGGCTGCGGTGGCTTTTATAGTGCATCATGACATCATTTCGGCAGCCAATCGCAGCCATGCCAATAGTTAACATGCCTACATGCCTAACAGGATGTGCCCACACTTCTGAGGATTCCCATTGGCTTAATCAAAGCAAGCAGGCTCATAGCATGATGGGAACTTCCGATTCCGGTATCCGATATGACAAAAGTATCGGAAGTCAGTATCGGAATTCCGATACCGCTAATATCGGCCGATACCCGATACTTGCGGTATCGGAATGCTCAACACTAGTTACCATCTTTTCAGTTAGCCATTAAAAGATAATAAGACTAATCACTTTTATTGCAACAGAAAAAATAAAAACAATAAAAAAATAGGAGATGAAAGACTGACACTGAGCAAACGTTTAATCAAATGAATTCTATGTATTCTCTGTCCCTACCACGCCAAGGAAAAGGGGGAGGAGCTATGAGTGTGTAGATGAAATATCAAATATACATACTGTAGTGCAGTGCCTACTGTTTGTGTTGGGAGGCACTCACTTGGCACAGGATTAACGTAGATAGGCACGGTTTTTCTCACATAAACAGTCTATGAGGTTCATTCTATGCAGCATAAATCTTACAGAAGGCCCTTTTGCATGTCAAAGGCCTACCACTGTCCATAATATTTCAACATATTGCTTTATCTTGCAGTCCCTTGACACGCTGGACCTCTCTGTCCAGTGACCGTGGACGACCACATGCCAAACAGTTCCTTAACATTCATAGAACATCACAAATACTAACAATAGGTGGAGTTACCTTACAGGAGCTCCTGCTCCAGATACCGATCGTTATCAGTTCTCTCTCCCACCCAACGCAGGGCTGTCACAGACTATGCTCACACCTGGCCTCAGCAGGTATTATTCAGGACGTCCATCCCCCCTGGGACCATCCAACACACAGGCCTCACCGGGTGCTATTTAGGGACCCAATTCTACAGCCAGGACCTCCCAACACACTGGCATCAAGGTCCAAGGCCTCACCATGTGCTCTTCAGGAAGTTAGCAGCTCACAACAAACAGGCCTTACAGGACCATGCACTCTGACCACTCAGGATAAAAACACACGACCATGTGACCAGACCTCAGTCACATTATATATCCAAAACCACGCCCATATGAGGGTGGTGTATGTGTGGCTAGCCAATCCCGTCCAGCTCTCCGACTAGCCCTATAAGCCCCCCCTTATAGGCAAAAAAAACTCATGGACTACAATTCCCAACACAGCAACATCATTTTGGGGCTTATAGCGCAGAGGACCTCTGCAACACATACCGGCCATTAACAATCATGCGGGTAACTGTTTCACCATCACAATCAAGGAAACGCCCACATGCATATCCTGAGGAGCACATACAGCACCCCCTAGCTGTAACAGGGGTCACTGCTTCACAAAACAAATAGAACTATATTAATGAAATAGACTATGTCAATAGTCACAGAAAAGAATCATGCTGGGAGGTGCAGGGTTTTATCTCAGATTTCTACTACGGACCTAGGTAGTTATACATAAATTTGATAATACCATGGTCTAGGGAGAACATTCCATGGAAAGACCCAAATATAACATCACAATGTATACTATAGATCAAATATCAAATATGTTGTATGATAAGTGCCAAAAATAATTACCCAGGATCCAGAGAATAATAGTATGACCCCTTAACGTGCGTTTCAGCAATCCTTCTTCAAAAGGAGTACTTGAGAAAGAAACCATAGTGGCATTACCTTCCTCCTAGGGAGTGTGATGTCATGCTTGGGAGCAACGAAGGATCTCTCTAGCAGTTCAACCAACACACAACACATTTCCCACTCCAGGCCAGCAGGGAGACCTCTGAACCTGACTGCTGAGGAGCTGCTCTCTGTGGTCGGGAGGAGGTAAGTTAGGGCACTCTGTGCAGGGAAGGGGAAGTGTGTGGACGTGAGAAGGGGAGCTGGAGGATGAGCAGAGTTAAGGCTCACTCCTAGCTGGAGCGCATGGTCCGGATTCCGGTCTCCGAGTTTGTAGGGACACTGACATTCCTGCAGTAGAAACCAGAGGAAGAAGCAGCTGTAAATGCTCTGTACCCAACTATGGCTCGGAGGCCCCAGCATCGACGTGTGGGAGCCAGAAGGAAAAGGCTACGGCTGCCTGCCATACGAGAAAGTTCCAAAAGAGAGTCAACAGGGGGAACTTCATTGAACTCAGCACTAAAGTTGAGCGAAACGGGTCGAAAAATTTCAAAAGTCACCGACTTTTGGCAAAGTCGGGTTTCATGAAACGAAACCCGACCCTAGGATGAGGTCGGCCACGAGGTTGGCGACTTACGTGCCAAAGTCGCGTTTCAAAAGTTTGTTTTGCGCTCTTTTTCAGCCAATCAGGATCCACGGACACTGTGGGCAACGTGATGACATAGGCAGGGGTCACCACCATCTTTCAGAAGGGCATGCAAGTGATTGGCTTGCTTTGGTGGGCGTCACAGGGAGTATAAAAGGGCGTGCACGCCGCCGCCATCTTACTTCTGCCGATCTTAGCATAGGGAGAGGTTGCTGCTACTGATTCTGTAGGGAGAGCTTTAGGCAGGGAAGAAGAAAAAAAAACTGCTTCTGCTGCTAGCGATTTTGCCTGTACAACACACCAGTCACTGTGTGTGCAGTGCAAGGGGAGGCTATATTTTGGTGGATCAGCGGTGTTGGTTGTTAGGCTGCCTTCTAAGGCTTCCTGACGGCTGCATTGCTGTTTACCCACTGCTCTGCAAACTGCTTTTTTAAAAGCAATCCCAATTTTTTTTTTTGTCCTGCTGAGGTACTGAGCGTGCATTTTTTCACACCATACAGCGGTGCACACTCCTCACACAGTACCGTGTAACGGCTGTTATCACAGCCACAGTGAAGCTATCTGTGTGTCACTCTGTGAGAATAAGTTGAGGACATGTTCCGTTCTTACAGACCTGCACCTTCTAGTTTTGTCTAGCTTTCAAACAGTTAAATATATTTGCTGTTTGATCCCATTCAAAACTATAGAGAGACAGCGTGTGTCAGTCCGTATACTTAAAAAACACGGAGCTTGACAATTTTACGTACACCGGACAGCCGTGTACGTGCACGCTCCTCTCAGTACCGTGTAACGGCTGTTATCACGGCCACAGTGAAGCTATCTGTGTGTCACTGTGGAAGGATAAGTGGAGGACTTGTTCCGTTCTTACAGACCTACACTCTAGGGAGATTCCTATTCTGCCCAATTCTATATACACCTTGTAGTTTGTGATACACTAGCCAATTTCTGCCTGTGACACAGCGCTGTGATATTCAGTGGGCCTCACACAATCCAAAAGTGTCCAGTGTCCACTAGTGTGTGCAGAAATTCAAAATCTCCGTGATCCTTTAGTCACTTTTTTCACACCTGTGCCATCGAGCCTGTGACATAGCGCTCTGATATTCAGTGGGCCTCACACAATCCATAAGTGTCCAGTGTCCACAAGTGTGTGCAGAAATTCAAAATCTCCCTTATCCTGTAGTCACTTTTTTCACACCTGTGCCATCGAGCCTGTGACATAGCGCTCTGATATTCAGTGGGCCTCACACAATCCAAAAGTGTCCAGTGTCCACAAGTGTGTGCAGAAATTCAAAATCTCCCTTATCCTGTAGTAACTTATTTCACACCTGTGCCATCGAGCCTGTGACATAGCGCTCTGATATTCAGTGGGCCTCACACAATCCATAAGTGTCCAGTGTCCACAAGTGTGTGCAGAAATTCAAAATCTCCCTTATCCTGTAGTCACTTTTTTCACACCTGTGCCATCGAGCCTGTGACATAGCGCTCTGATATTCAGTGGGCCTCACACAATCCATAAGTGTCCAGTGTCCACAAGTGTGTGCAGAAATTCAAAATCTCCCCTGTCCTACAGACACCTTGTACCTTGTTTTACATTACTATATAGTTTGTTGGATTTTGTCTACATTTCTACCAAAAATGAGGAAGGCTGGTGGAAGAGGCCGTGGAATTGGGCAGGGGTTGGCAGCTGGTAATGATGGTGTTGGTGGTGGATCTGATGGTAGTGGCAAAAGCAAAATAGGACCGAATGCAGGAGGTGTTGAGCCTGCGTCATCGTCTGGCTCCACAAGGCCTCGAAGGCTTACTTTTCTAGGAGTTGGCAAACCGCTTTTAAAGCCAGAGCTGCAGGAAAAAGTTTTGGCTTACATTGCTGACTCAGCCTCCAGCTCTATCGCCTCCTCTTCTGAAGTTGTAAAAAGTAAAAGCACTGAGTCGTCATTGGAGGCTCATGTTCATGAACCACACCTTTCCTTGTGTCCTTCACCCCAACCAAGATTGAAGGATGACGCAGGCCATACAACTGATTACTCCATGGAGCTGTTTTCACATACCATGCCTGGATTATCAAGTGAAATGGTGAATTACCCAGGCCAAGATGAATCTGACATGGAGTGCACTGATGCACAGCCACTGACAGATGATTCTGCTGGTACATTCACTCAGAGCACTACATTGTCCTCTCAGTGTACAGAGCCAGATTCTGACCCTGATGAGACTCAGGTGCCCCTTCCCGCACACTATACCACCATACACGGTGACACAGAGGAAGGTGCACATGACATAGAAGAGGAGGTGATGGATGACCCAGTTGTTGACCCAGATTGGCATCCATTGGGGGAAGAGGGTGCTGCTTCCAATAGCTCAGATGAGGAGCATCCACAGCAGACATCGACATCACAACAGCTGTTATCTGGCAGGCACGGAGCACTCCAAAGACAGGTTCCAAAAATCAAAAGAGTTGCTGGACAGCTTGTCCAGAGGGTCAAAATATCACAGCGTGCTAGGCCGCAAAATGTCTGCCAAAGTAGGAAGAGTGCAGTGTGGCACTTTTTTGAACAAAATCCTCATGATCAGGCCAAGGTTATCTGTAAGAAGTGCGCAAAGACCTTTAGCCGAGGGAAAAATCTGAAAAATTTGAATACCAGTTGCATGCTAAGACATTTAACCACCATGCACTTGCAAGCGTGGACACAACACCAAACCTCAAGTACCACATATGCAACTGATCACAAAGAAGGTAGTCAGCAATGCTACATTCTTTCCCCCACTTTAAGCCCACCGGTCAGCACATCAGAAAATGTTGAGGTGTCGTTGCAAGGCCACAGCAGTCAGGGAATCCCACTGTTATATCAACGAAATACTGAATCTAGGCCATCAGAAAGAACACCAACTCCATCAACATCATCAACCCTCTCTCAGCCCGCCCTGTCCACCGCTACTTCCACCATATGCAGCTCTCAAGTCCAGCTCACCCTCCCAGACACTATGAGTAGGTCAAGAAAGTACTCAGTCTCTCATCCGCGTACACTGGGTTTGAACGCCCACATTGCCAAACTAATCTCGTTTGAGATGATGCCCTATCGGTTGGTGGAAAGCGCAGCTTTCCGCGAACTCATGGCCTATGCAGTACCACGCTATGACCTACCCAGTCGCCACTTCTTCTCTCGCAAAGCCATCCCAGCCCTCCACCATCATGTGAAAGACCGCATTGTCCATGCACTCAAGCAGTCAGTGAGTGGAAAGGTGCACCTCACAACTGATGCATGGTCCAGTCGGCATGGCCAGGGCCGTTACGTGTCCATCACTGCGCACTGGGTTAATGTGGTGGATGCAGGGTCCACAGGGGACAGCGGTGGTGGGACAGTGCTGCCTAGCCCACGGTATAGGAAACAGTTGGCTGTAGGCGTTCGACCCTCCTCCTCCTCCTCCAGAAGCGAAAGCTCATCCACAGAGCGCAGTCGTACGAGCACTCCATCTGCAGCTGCCACTGTTGCACACGAGGTGTCCCCCTATCGAGCAGCTAGTGGAAAGCATCAGCAGGCTGTGTTGCAGATGATGTGTTTGGGCGACAGACACACCGCCGAGGTGCTGGCCGAGTACTTTCAGCGACAAACTGAGTCATGGCTGAGCAGTGTACATCTTGAGGCAGGCAAGGTAGTTAGTGATAACGGCCGTAATTTTGTGGCAGCCATAGCCCTTTCAAAACTCAGCCACATACCTTGCTTGGCTCACACCTTGAACCTGGTGGTGCAGTGCTTCCTCAAAAATTATCCGGAGTTAACAGCCCTGCTCCAGAAGGTGCGAAGACTGTGCGTGCACATCCGCCGGTCGCCTGTACACTCCATTCGTATGCAGAAGCTGCAGCGATTGCTCCACCTTCCCAACCACCGCCTCATTATCGACATTGCAACAAGGTGGAACTTCACCCTGCACATGGTTGAGCGGCTGTGTGAGCAGAGGCAGGCCATAATGCATTTGTTAGAGGGTACACGGCCAGGCACTTTGAGAGCAGACATGGAGTTGACAGGTGTGCAGTGGTCGAAGCTGAAAGACCTCTGTAAAGTCCTTCAGTGTTTTGAGGAATGCACACGGCTGGTAAGCGCTGACGACGCCATCCTAAGCATGAGCATCCCACTTATGCGTCTGCTCATGCAAACTTTGACGCACCTTAAGGAGCAGGCGTCTGCAGCCAATGTTGACGAGGAGGGAATCCTTGATGACATTCAGCCATTGTCTGCTCAGGGCCCTCTCCTGGACGAGGTGGAGGAAGAAGAGGAGGAGGAGGATGATGATGGGGATGATTACTTAGGGGAGGAGGATGCATCTCATGGGGCAAGTGAAAATGTTGGCGTGGCAAGGTCTGGTACAGGGTTTGTGCGTGACTGGAGGGATGTGGATTTGCCAGAAAGTGCTCTTCCAACCAGCACTCGCAGTGCATAATTGACACCGGGAACATTGGCCCACATGTCAGATTATGCCTTGCAGATCCTAAAAAGGGACCCCCGTATTGCCAAAATGATGAACGATGACGACTACCGGTTGGCCAGTATCCTGGATCCACGCTATAAAGGCAAATTACAAAACATCATGCCACAGGAGAACCTTGACCTAATATTGGCTAATAAACAAGCAACTCTGGTAAATCGGTTGCTTGAGGCATTCCCAGCACACAGCAGCGGTGATGGTTCTCACACGAGCCGTACGGGCCGGGGGCAGCTTGGCAGAGGTGTTCATGGTGCACACAGCAGAAGTGGCGTTGGAGACAGGGGTTTCATGACAACGTTGTGGACTGATTTTTCAAGTACCGCTCACACAACTGGTAATACTGCATCGATGGAAAGTGACAGGAGACAGCAGTTGTCAACTATGGTTACAAACTACTTTTCCTCACATATCGATGTTCTCCCACACAGGTCATTCCCCTTTGACTATTGGGCCGCTAAACTGGACCCCTGGCCTGAATTGGCACAATATGCCTTACAGGAGCTCGCTTGCCCAGCTGCAAGTGTGCTATCGGAAAGAGTCTTCAGTGCAGCTGGATCAATCCTGACAGAAAAAAGGACCCGTCTGTCAACCCAAAATGTGGATGATCTAACCTTCATTAAAATGAACCACGCATGGGTTTCCAAGGATTTTGTCCCACCTTCCCCTGATGACACATAGGGTGACAGAAAAATGGCTTGCTTTGGTCCACCTATTCCGCGAACTTGACCTATTTCGCCTTTTGCATCAGCTGAATGTCCAACATCAACATATGCCACTTTCTAAAACTCCCTAACTGTGCTGCCTCCCCCCCCATGGCCGGGGTCACCACCTAGCGCACGCAACAGTTCGAGTGCCGTTGCCCTGGACAGGTGGGTAGGCCGACTCTTGGGCGCGGGCACTGGCACAGGGTCCCTCATAGTGCAATCAAGTGTCTCTGACGGTGGTGGTGCACACCCGCCATCAGACACACCGCCGTACTATGAGGGGCCCAGTGCCAGTACCGACGCGCACAAGTGGGCCCCCCTTGCTTGGGCAGGGCCCCAGCATTTGCAATCTTTACCTCTCCCTGCTCCTCCGCTGTGTAGTCTGGGCCGTCAAATCCATACTGTGCCTGACACTGTCTGAGCCTGCCTCCTGATGTACAGACATATATTTTGAATGTGTACACTATGCTATCTATACATGTTATCCGGGATTACGGTACCCTTTCTCACCTTTGTGCAATCACGTGCAATCCATACTGGGCCTAACACCGTCTGAGCCTGCCTCCTGATGTATAGACATATATTTTGAATGTGTACACTATGCTATCCATACATGTTATCCGGGGATACGGTACCCTTTCTCACCTTTGTGCAATCACGTGTAATCCATACTGGGCCTGAGAACGGCTGGTGAGCTGTTAAGCAAGCTACAGCACCTGTGGTTTGCACACGTAAGTTTTTCATTTTTTCTGGAATGACGGTTAGGCCTAATTCCGGAACTGCGGTTGACCTGCACTTACTGGGAAATCATCGTTCGCGGGTAATAATTGTAATCACAGATCCCCATCACTAACGTTGTTCAGCGGGTTATCTGCACCTGTAAGCGACAAACGCTGGCCTTTTCAGTGTAGCGCACATGCAGCCACGGACATGTAAGGGCATGACACACCAGTTATTGGCCAATCTCATGTGCCAGAGCCTCACGTGTCCCTCTAGTATGCCGGACTCGGACCGCGGGGCATGACGGAGTCTCGTTCGTTAACGGAATTAAGCTTGCAATGTGTGCATCTTTTCTGTAGCTGGCATGGTTGAGGTTTCCCAGGTGGAGTCGAATTAAACCGTAGGCTCCACTCCTGGTGGTGCCCTTCTGGACATTCCTTTAAGGTTCAGCTTTGCAACCATACTGCCCACGTAAAACAAACACTTTGCCTTAATGAACGCTGTTTGGAGGGTCATGACTCGTGGGAATAACGCCGCCCAATCAGTTAACCTGCTAGAGAGATCCTTCGTTGCTCCCAAGCATGACATCACACTCCCTAGGAGGAAGGTAATGCCACTGTGGTGACCGTACTCCTGGGGGCGACACAAGTGCACTGAAGCCCAGCCACTGCTCGATGAATCTGCTGGTACATTGACCCAGACCACTACATTCCCCTCGCACCCTACACGGCCTGAATCTGACCCTGATGAAACTCAGGTTACCCTTCCCATATACAGTTCCATCTTAGGCTGGTTTCACATTCGCGCTTTTTAAGCGCACGCACGGCCGGGGGTAGCTCCGCCCCCGAGCCGGCTCTCTGCCCGGCGTGCCCGCCCCTTCCTTGTAGCGCCGCCTCCTAGCGCACAGCGGCGCCTGCGATCGGCGCACCCTATCTTTAGCATAGGGTGCGCAGATCGTGCGCAGGCCGTGCGCTAGTTGCGCTTTGACCTGCGCTGTGCACTTTTGACGGTGCGCCGTGCGCGCCAAAATCCGAAAAGTTTGATTTTGGCGCGCACGGCGCACCGTCAAAAGTGCGCAGCGCAGGTCAAAGCGCAACTAGCGCACGGCCTGCGCACGATCTGCGCACCCTATGCTAAAGATAGGGTGCGCCGATCGCAGGCGCCGCTGTGCGCTAGGAGGCGGCGCTACAAGGAAGGGGCGGGCACGCCGGGCAGAGAGCCGGCTCGGGGGCGGAGCTACCCCCGGCCGTGCGTGCGCTTAAAAAGCGCGAATGTGAAACCAGCCTTACACGGTGACAAACAGGAAGCTGCAGATGAAAGTGCAGGTTCGGCCCACCCGCCATCAGACACACCACCGTACTATCAGGGGCCCTGTGCCAGTGCCGTCGCCAACGAGTGGGCCCCCCCTGCTTGCTCAGGATCACAGCACTTGCAAGGTTGAAATACTGTGCAGTGAGATGGAAGATGGGAACGACGAGTAGTCCAGACTAGTACAGGGATTCCCTAGCGAGGAGACTTATTTCATTGTTTTCAATGTTGGGACAGCAATTTTTGGGGAGCACTATACTCTGGAGAATGATAGATGGGGCCCACCATACACTGGAACATTCCAAAGGTGGACATCAGACACTGGAGCAGCATTTACAGGGCCCATTATACACTAGAGCATTAGAAATGGGGCCCATTATGTTTGGAGCATTATTTGGGCCCATAAGACAGTGGAGCTTCATCCATGGGGACCAACATATAATGTAGCATTATGTGGAGTTCATCATATACTGTTTCAAACATTATATGGGACCAATGATTCTGTTGGGAGAAATAGATGGGCCTCATTACTCTGTATAGCGCACTATGCGGTGGCCATAATACTGTATGGAGTAATATACTGTCCGTTTTTGGAGCTATTGGAGAATTTTAAATGGATATCAGTCATGAGATGTAAAAAGTGAAGTATTTTTCATTGTAGTATACCACTATTTCTCTGCCGTATCAGAGCATCATGAGTTGTGGTATGTGTTAAAGGGGCACTCTTTGGCCCAGGGCACATGAAAACCTGGAGCCAGCCCTACCCCCCCGCAACTTTAGCCAAATAACCCCCATTTTTCAATGCGTAACTTGTATTATGAAGTAAATAAATGGTGACAAGCTTCAGGAATAAGAATTTATGTTTTTTGCATTCAAATGGGCACTGTAATGTGTTTCCTGTCCTCTTCTCACTCCCGACTTTTCTTCCCCTTTGACTTACATTGGGTTTCGTGTTTCGGTCTGAACGAAACACGACTTTTCCCTTTAGTCGGCCGATTTCACTCGACGTCACGTCGCGAAACCCGACTCGACCCGAAAAAGGGCAAAGTCGCTCATCTCTAGCCGTCAGCCATGGCGCCGGGGGTTTGCACTTCCCCGCGCTCCGCAGGCCTCCTTCCCTTGCTTCCCAAAAAGGCATTCTAGCGTTCTTCTCCTTGCTCCACCCTTCTGCTTGCCACTGGCTTCCTCTGCCCCTCCTTCCGGGGGTGGCGTCTTCTTCTAGCGCCTCCATACCAAGCCAGTATACATGCATCTGTCACATAGTAATTCAGGCACGGAAGGTCCAATACTCTTCGCGCTCTTTTCTTAGGACCTCCCATCTCTTTACGCCCTTCTTCCATTTTTAAGATTCATGTCACAATCTATTAAATTTGGTCTTTTGCACATTTTCAAAAGTTGCAAATCCAAGGCACACAGAACCCGATGGCATCGGGTCTCGTCATCCTGTTCGTGATGCCAAAATTGGGTCGCCCTCCCAGGGCTGTGGGGTACTCGGTACCAAGCCGGTGTCAGGGGGATGTGTTACAGCAGCGGTGACCCGGTCCGTGGACCTGGGCGCCCAATGTAAAGGGTGGATATTTATATTACAGTTTATAGGGATAGTTCGTGACGCCACCTGTGGTGCTCGGCAAGTATGTTGTTAGGCCGACGCTGCGGGCAGATCCACTGGGACTGATGGTGTGTGCAGCATAGATGGTAAAGCTCCCCACAAGCGGAGCTGTAGTCCAAGGGCAGTATAGATGAAGTGCTGGTGTGGAGGCGCCGGTGGTGTAGATACAGGTACCCAAGTGTGGCAGTGCTGGAATAACTGGAGGACACCAGAGTGTGCGGTTCCAAAGCTTTACTCACTGTTTGCAGTTCACACCACTGCCTGCCTCCGCACTGTGTTCTTCAGGTCAGGGCCTCAGCCAACCTCCAGGCAGGATAGGATTCTCCCTTCCACACTCCGCCAATATGTACCTTACTGAACGACTCCTCCAATGCGCCCAATCAGTTAACCTGCTAGAGAGATCCTTCGTTGCTCCCAAGCATGACATCACACTCCCTAGGAGGAAGGTAATGCCACTGTGGCGACCGTACTCCTGGGGGCGACACAAGTGCACTGATGCCCAGCCACTGCTCGATGAATCTGCTGGTACATTGACCCAGACCACTACATTCCCCTCGCACGCTACACGGCCTGAATCTGACCCTGATGAAACTCAGGTTACCCTTCCCATATACAGTTCCATCTTACACGGTGACAAAGAGGAAGCTGCAGATGAAAGTGCAGGTTCGGCCCACCCGCCATCAGACACACCACCGTACTATCAGGGGCCCTGTGCCAGTGCCGTCGCCAACGAGTGGGCCCCCCCTGCTTGCTCAGGATCACAGCACTTGCAAGGTTGAAATACTGTGCAGTGAGATGGAAGATGGGAACGACGAGAAGTCCAGACTAGTACAGGGATTCCCTAGCGAGGAGACTTATTTCTTTGTTTTCAATGTTGGGACAGCAATTTTTGGGGAGCACTATACTCTGGAGAATGATAGATGGGGCCCACCATACACTGGAACATTCCAAAGGTGGACATCAGACACTGGAGCAGCATTTACAGGGCCCATTATACACTAGAGCATTAGAAATGGGGCCCATTATGTTTGGAGCATTATTTGGGCCCATAAGACAGTGGAGCTTCATCCATGGGGACCAACATATACTGTAGCATTATGTGGAGCTCATCATATACTGTTTCAAACATTATATGGGACCAATGATTCTGTATGGAGAAATAGATGGGCCTTGTCATGAGATGTAAAAAGTGAAGTATTTTTCATTGTACTATACCGCTATTTCTCTGCCGTATCGGAGCATGATGAGTTGTGGTATGTGTTAAAGGGGCGCTCTTTCGCCCAGGGCACATGAAAACCTGGAGCCAGCCCTACTCCCCCACAACTTTAGCCAAATAACCCCCATTTTTCAGTGCGTAACTTGTATTATGAAGTTAATTAATGTTGACAAGCTTAAGTAAGAAGAATTGATGCTTTTGGCATTCAAATGGGCACTGTAGGTGTGTTTCCTGTCCTCCTCTCACTGCCGACTTTTATTCCCCATTGACTTACATTGGGTTTAGTGTTTCGGGACGACCCCGACTTTTCCCTATCGTCGGCCGATCTTGCTCGACCCGACTTTTGGAAAAGTCGGGTTTCACGAAACGAAACTCGACCCTAAAAAACCAAAAGTCGCTCAACTCTACTCAGCACTGCGAGTACCTCAGATAAGCGCTAGAACGGAGGCCACACTACCTATCTGCAGAGAGAGAATTCAAAATTGGCTTCCAGGCTGACCAACTCCTTCTCCATCTGTACTCTGGGTCCTGGACGGCACTTACCAAGTACAGGTAAAGGAACTGCATGACTGTGTCTGTCATCTTTCTCCTGCACCTGGCGCATGGCTCTGCTACATCCTGCACTGCACACCATCTACCAACTCTTTAATCTGCCCTGCAACTACGGCCCTACCTGTGCAGGGCTTCTACATCTTAGCTGCACCACAACATCTGTCCCAGAGAAGCGACACTGCAGTGCTGGTCAATCTAATCAGAAACCACTGGTGGCATCACATATCATTCACCTATAAACGTAGTTCACCCCTTTGCATGGACGCCCAGGGCCACGGAACGGGTCACCACCACCGTGACACATCCCTGTGAGACACCGGCCCGGTATCGATTAACCCCACTGCCTGGCTGGCGACCCACATGCCATGTCTGATTCATCTTGGACTTGGGAATTCACGATTTGACTTGATAACCCAGGCATAGTATGATAGAAAGAGCTACATGGACTAATGTGAAGTGTGGCCTGCTGCATCATTCACTTTTGGTGGGGGTGAAGGACACAAGGAAAGGGGTTATTCCTGACTAGGAGCCAGAACTTGATGACTCAGTGCTTGCATTTTTTGAAACTTCAGAAGAGGAGGGCATATTTGCTGGAGTCTGTTTCGGCAATGTAAGCCAAAACCAGTTCCTCATGCTCCGCCTTTAAAAGCGGTTAACCTACTCCCAGAAAAGGTATCATTCCTGGCGTTCCGGAGCCAGACCATGACGCAGGCTCAACACCTCCTGCCTTAGCTGCTATTGTGCTTTTGCCACTACCAGCAGATGCATCAGCACCAGCTGGCCCCCCCACGCCCACGTCTGCGGCCTCTTCCACCAAACTTCAAAATTTTGCAGAAAATAGACCCAAAATAACATCAGATATATGGCATTGTATCAGAAGCGTACAGCTCTATTCAGTCAAAGGATAATTGTCAATCTCCCTATATATTCCATCAGTCACACAGAGACGCTCACAGGCTCAGTATGGATTAGACAAGAATATAAAAATTAGACAAAGTGTACAGTATCATCAGATAGCAGGTATATATAGCATAGTTTAAACATTCTAAATCTCCGTAGATATTTGAGTATTGGATTACAACACATTCTAAAAAGCTGTAAAACGGTAATGGATGTCGAGTACAGCTGTACACAGTGTAGATGTCATTGTTGTCAATTTCAATATTTATTTCCACAGTCAGAAAATAACGCTCACTTGGTCAGTTTGGATTAGACCAGAATATAACAAGCAGTAAATGGGTAATGTATCACAAGCGTAGAGCTGTATACAGTGTTGGGGTAATTTTTAAATGTACATCTAAATTGCAGGAGTAACCCATAGACACTCACATGCTCAGGATGGATCACACCACAATATAACAAGAAGATCCGCAAGAAATAATCACACATGTGGGACAATGTTCCAAGTATCAATTATACACTTAGAGTGTAGATTGGAGGAGGACTTCCTGGCAGAAAGGGTACAGTATCACCAGATACCAGGTATATATAGCATACTTTAAACATTAACAATGTACGTCTATATATCAGGAGTAGTGTTGAGCCACCCCGCTAGTGTTTTGGTTCGTCGCACAGGAGGCAAGTTCGTCGAACGTTCGAAGAACACCGTCGAACCCCATTGAAAACAATGGCAGCCAAACACAAACACATGCAAAGATATAGAAAACAATTACAAAACACCTTTAAAGGTGTCCCAAAGCAGACAAAATGCTCAGAAGACAAAAATAACATGGAAAAGGGCAGCTACATTTAGAAAAGAGGTGCAGTAGTAAAAGGAGGAGGTGGAGGAGACACAGATGTAGGCTTGTCATGCCCTTATGAAGTCAAGAAAGGCTGGAATAAGAATGTAAAATTCAAACAAAAAAATAAAAAATTTCTGAAATCGAACACGATCATATACCGTCGGGCTTCCCACCAATAAATTATGCCAACTGCCGATGGGGCGGCGTTATTCCCACGAACCTCCAAACTGCATCCATGAAGGCATAGTGTTTGGTTTCCGGGGGCTGTGTGATTGCAAAGCTGAACCTTAAAGGAATGTCTGAAAGGGCACCACCAGGAGTGGAGCCTGTGGTTTAATTGGACTCCACCCGGGAAACCACAACCATACAAGCTACAGAAAAGAAGGACAGATTGCAAGCTTTGTCGATTCTGTATGTGGTGTGGTATGTCCATTTGTAGTTGTGCTAGCGATGTCTCAGCTTTATTCCGTTGAACACCGCTGAACCGCTGAACACCGTTAGTGATGGGGATCTGGGATTCCAATTATTCCCCGCGAACCATGATTTCTCAGTAAGTGCAGGTCAACCGCAATTACGCCTAACCGGCATACCTGATAAAATGAAAAAATTACGTGTCCAAACCACAGGTGCTGTAGCTTTCTTAGCAGCTCGGCAGCTGTTCTCAGGCCCAGTATGGATTCAACAACATTGTAGAAAGTTGATAAAGGGTACAGTTTCACCGGATAACACGTATATATGTAGCATAGTTTACACATTAAAAACCTATGTCTATAGATCAGGAGGCAGGCTCAGACGGTCTCAGGCCCAGTATGGATTAGATGTGATTGGACAAAGGTGAGAAAGGGTACATTATCACTGGATAGCAGGTATACATAGCATAGTTTAAACATTTAAAATCTCCGTGTTCTCAGTATGGATTAGATAACAATCTAAAAAGTAGAAAAAAGGAAATGTTTTTGAAGCGTACACCAGTATACACTTTTGGTGGTATTTTTAAATCTTCATATATATTTCTGTCTCAGTAAGACAGTCCAGACTCTCCGCAATAGGAAATGAGATGCGTACAATTACTGACATTAAGTCTAGTGATTGCAGAAATCTAGGAATTAATAATCACAGGAAAAATTTCCATCACAATTCTCAGAGGCGATGCTGACCCTCAATTAATTTGTGTGTGGAGACAGCGAAAACATAACTTTGTGAAGAAAGTGTTGCTGTATCGCAGTACCGTTGATCCCATCAGCGTTACTCATCTCCATCAAATTTTAATCACAGGGAGAGATGTAAACATGTTGCTCATTGCCTATCATGATCTGTCACGTAACTTTGGAGTGCAAAAGACAGAAGCCACAGGCCATAGGCGATTCTATGGGATTGGCATGAGAGGGCACATTTAAAAATGTGCGCCGGAATGTCACACGTCTGTGAGTAGGGAAACCGTGAAAGCTGATGATAAACCACCACTGCATGTAATTGTGAGTCGACGTCCATAAGAAATGGAAGCCATTGATCATCTGAAGATAGAGCCCGGCCAGCAGGACAGGGCATAGCTACGTCTTAACCATCATCTATCAGTTCAATAAATTTGTAGTGGCAGTTCCAGCGAAGGATTTGACAGCCCAGACTACACAGCGGAGGAGCAGGGAGAGGTAAACATTGCAAATGCTGTAGCCCTGCCCAAGCAAGGGGGGCATGCTCATGGGTGTCGGTACTGACACTGGGCCCCTCATAGTACAGCGGTGTGTCTGACGGCGGGTGTGGAACCCCACCGTCAGAGACACTTGATTGCACTATGAGGGACCCTGTGCCAGTGCCCGCGCCCAAGAGTCGGCCTACCCACCTGTCCAGGGCAACGGCACTCGAACTGTTGCGTGCGCTAGGTGGTGACCCCGGCCATTGGGAGATGAGGCAGCCCAGTTAGGGAAGTTTACAAAATGGCATATGTTGATGTTGGACATTCAGCTGCTGCTAAAGGTGAAATTGGTCAAGTCCGAGGAAGAGGAGGACCAAAGCAAGCCATTTTTCTGGCAACCTATGTGTCATCAGGGTAAGGAGGGACAAAATCCTTGGAAACCCATGCATGGTTCATTTTAATGAAGGTTAGATCATCCACATTTTGGGTCGACAGATGGGTCCTTTTTTCTGTCAGGATTGATCCAGCTGCACTGAAGACTCTTTCTGATAGCACACTTGCAGCTGGGCAAGCGAGCTCCTGTAAGGCATATTGTGCCAATTCAGGCCAGGGGTCCAGTTTAGCGGCCCAATAGTCAAATGGGAATGACCTGTGAGGGAGATCATCGATATGGGACGAGAAGTAGTTTGTAACCATAGTTGACAACTGCTGTCTCCTGTAACTTTCAATCGATGCAGTATTACCAGTCGTGTGAGCGGGACTTGAAAAATCAGTCCACGACATGGTCATGAAACCCCTGTCTCCAACGCCACTTCTGATGTGTGCTCCACGAACACCCCTTCCAAGCTGCCCCCGGCCCGTACGGCTCGTGTGAGAACCATCACCGCTGCTGTGTGCTGGGAATGCCTCAACCAAACGGTTTACCAGAGTTGCTTGTTTGTTAGCCAATATTACGTAAAGGTTCTCCTGTGGCATTATGTTTTGGAATTTGCCTTTATAGCGTGGATCCAGGATGCTGGCCAACCAGTAGTCGTCATCGTCCATCATTTTGGCAATGCGGGGGTCCCTTTTTAGGATCTGCAAGGCATAATCTGACATGTGGGCCAATGTTCCCGGTGTCAATGATGCACTGCGAGTGCTGGGTGGAGGAGCACTTTCTGGCAAATCCACATCCCTCCAGTCACACACAAACCCTGTACCAGACCTTGCCACGCCAACATTTTCTCTTGCCCCACGAGAAGCATCCTCCTCCCCTAAATGATCATCCCCATCATCATCCTCCTCCTCTTCCTCTTCTTTCTCCACCTCATCCAGGAGAGGTCCCGGAGCAGACAATGGCTGATTGTCATCAAGGCTTCCCTCCTCCTCTTCCTCCTCATCTACCTCGGCTGCAGACGCCTGCTCCTTAATGTGCGTCAAAGTTTGCATGAGCAGACGCATAAGTGGGATGCTCATGCTTTTGATGGCATTGTCTGTGCTTAACAGCCGTGTGCATTCCTCAAAACACTGAAGGACTTTACAGAGGTCTTTCAGCTTCGACCACTGCACACCTGTCAACTCCATGTCTGCCCTCAAAGTGCCTGCCCGGGTATCCTCCTACAAATGCATTACGGCCTACCTCTGTTTGCACAGCTGCTCAACCATGTGCAGGGTGGAGTTCCACCTTGTTGCAACGTTGATAATTAGGCGGTGCTTGGGAAGGTGGAGCAATTGCTGCAGCTTCTGCATACGACTGGAGTGGACCGACGGATGTGCGAGCACAGTCTTCGAACCTTATGGAGCAGGCCTGTTAACTCCGGATAATTATTGAGGAAGCACTGCACCACCAGGTTCAAGGTGTGAGCCAAGCAAGGTATGTGTCTGAGTTTTGAAAGGGCTATGGCTGCCACAAAATTCCAGCCGTTATCACTAACTACCTTGCCTGCCTCAAGATGTAGACTGCCTAGCCATGACTCAGTTTGTCGCTGAAAGTAGTCGGCCAGTACCTCGGCGGTGTGTCTGTCGCCCAAACACATCATCTGCAACACAGCCTGCTGACGCTTTCCACTAGCTGATAGATAGGGGGACACCTCGTGTGCAACACTGGCAGCTGCGGATGGAGTGCTCGTGCGACTGCGCTCTGTGGACGAGCTTTCGCTTCTGGAGGAGGAGGAGGAGGGTCGAACGCCTACAGCCAACTGTTTCCTATACCGTGGGCTAGGCAGCACTGTCCCACCACAGCTGTCCCCTCTGGACCCTGCATCCACCACATTAACCCAGTGCGCAGTGATGGACATGTAATGGCCCTGGCCATGCCGACTGGACCATGCATCAGTTGTGAGGTGCACCTTTCCACTCACTGATTGCTTGAGTGCATGGACAATGCGGTCTTTCACATGAAGGTGGAGGGCTGGGATGGCTTTGCGAGAAAAGTGGCGACTGGGTAGGTCATAGCGTGGTACTGCGCAGGCCATGAGTTCGCGGAAAGCTGCGCTTTCAACCAACCGGTAGGGCATGTTCTCTAACAAGATTAGTTTCGCAATGTGGGTGTTCAAACCCAGTGTACGCGGATGAGAGGATGAGTACTTTCTTGTCCAACTCATAGTCTCTGGTAAGGTGAGCTGGACTTGAGAGCTGCATATTGTGGAACTAGTGGTGGACATGGCGGACTGAGAGAGGGTTGATGATGCAGTTGGTGTTCTTTCTGATGGCCTAGATTCAGTCTTTCGTTGATATAACATTGTGATTCCCTGACTGCTTTGCCCTTGCGACGACACCTCAACATTTGCTGCTGGTGGTGTGCTAACCGGTGGGCTTACAGTGGGGGAAACAATGTAGCATTGTTGACTACCTTCTTTGGGAGCAGTTGCACATGTGGTACGTGAGGTTTCGTAGTCCGTCCACGCTTGCAAGTGCATGGTGGTTAAATGTCTAAGCATGCAACTGGTATTCAAACTTCTCAGATTTTTCCCTCGGCTAAAGGTCTTTGCACACTTCTTAGCGATAACCTTTGCGTGATCATTACGATTTTGTTCAAAAAAGTGCCACACTGCACTTTTCCTACTATGGAAGACATTTTGAGGCCTTGCACGCTGTGCTATTTTGACCGTCTGGCCCAGCTGTCCTGCAACTCTTTTGGTTTTTGTAACCCGTTTTTGGATGCCTGCTGCGGATGCTCCTCTTTTTCTGAGCTATTGGCAGTGGCACCCTCTTCCCCAAATGGATGCCAATCTGGGTCAACAACTGGGTCATTTATCACCTCCTCTTCAATGTCATGTGCACCTTCTTCTGTGTCACTATGTAAGGTGGTGTAGTATGCGGGAAGGGGCACCTGAGTTTCATCAGGGTCAGATTCTGGCTCAGTACACTGCGATGACAATGTAGTGCTCTGAGTGAATGTTCCAGCAGATAAATTTAGCAGTGGCTGTGCATTAGTGCACTCCATGTCAGATTCATCTTGGACTGGGGAATTTACGATTTGACTTGATAACCCAGGCATGGTATGAGAAAAGAGCTCCATGGAGTATTCTGTAGTGTGGCCTGCCGCATCCTTCACTTTTAGTAGGGGTGAAGGACACAAGGAAAGGTGTTGATCCTGACCAGGAGCCTCCAATGGCGATGCAGTGCTTTTATTTTTTGAAACTTCAGAAGAGGAGGCGATAGAGCTGGAGGATGTGTCAGCAATGTAAGCCAAAACTTGTTCCTGAAGCTCCGGCTTTAAAAGCGGTCTACCTACTCCCAGAAAAGGGAGCCTACCAGGCCTTGTGGAGCCAGACAATGACGCTGGCTCACCACCTCCTGCCTTAGGTGCTATTGTGCTTTTGCCACAACCAGCAGAAGCACCACCACCAACACCACCATCAGGACCAGCTGGCAACCCCCGCCCACTTCCACGGCCTCTTTTACCATACTTCTTCATTTTTTTGAAAAAGGTACCCAAAATAACAACAGCTATATTGTACTGTAAAACAAGGTAAAGGGTCTTTAGAGTATTGGTGAGAATTTGAATCTCACTTTAGATTGGAGGATGCTGAACTATTGTCTCAGGCCCAGTTGAGATTACACCGCAATGTGACAGGCAGAAATTGGCTGGTTTATGAGAAGACAGAAGCTGTATAGAGTATTGGTGAGAATTTGAATCTCACTGTAGATTGGAGGACGCTGAACTATTGTCTCAGGCCCAGTAGAGATTACACCGCAATGTGACAGGCAGAAATTGCCTAGTGTATGACTAACTACAAGGTGTATATAGAATTGGGCAGAATTGGAATCTCCCTAGAGTGTAGGTCTGTAAGAACAGACAAACTGCTCGGCTTTTTCTTACAGAGTCACACACGTAGATAGCTTCAATTTGGCCATGATAACAGCCGGTACACGGTAGTGTGTGAGGAGCATACACCGCTATACGGTGTGTGAAAAAATGAACGCTCAGTAACTCACCAGGAGAAAACAATAACATTTGGATTGCTTTGAAAAAAGCAGTTTGCTCAGCAGTGTGAAAACAGCAATGCAGCTATCAGGGAGCCTTAAAAGGCAGCCTAATAACCAACAGAGCTGATGCACCAAAATATAGCCTCCCCTTGCACTGCACAGTAACTGGTGTGTTGTACAGGCAAAATCGCTAGCAGCAGAAGTAGTTTTTGGTATCTTCTTCCCTGCCTAACGCTCTCCCTACAGAATCAGCAGCAGCAGCTCTCCCTATTCTGAGATCAGCATGAGTAAGATGGCGGTCGGCGTGCACGCCCTTTTATACCCCCTGTGATGCCACACAAAGCAAGCCAATCACATGCATGCCTTTCACAAACATGGTGGTAACCGCTGCCTATGTCATCACGTTCCTGATTGGCTGAAAAAGGGTGCAAAAGCATCTTTTGAAACGCGACTTTGGCGCGATAGTCGCCGACCTCGTGGCCGACCTCACGCTATGGTCGGGTTTCGTTTCATGAAACCCGACTTTGGCGAAAGTCGGCGACTTTTGAATTTTTTCAACCCGTTTCGCTCAACTCTACTGAGTAGTATTATGACCACAGAAGAAGAGGAGCAGGAGTTCAGTGCGATGATCCCTGGTCTATGCACTCTCCAGCCAGTGGAATAGAGCATCCGCTGACCTCCGTATCTCCGCACTTACCATACTATGCTAAGACTAAAATAGAAATAAATCATATTATTTATTAATATTATATTTAATGCAGCACATTACTAATATCATCCCAGGAATTGGCTTGTGATCACCATTACGGTAATTTCATTTTTAGTTTTCTCTTTGGATTTGGACTCAGGAGGAATCAAAACAACATTTTCATCATCTCAGCAGCTAGCGCTAACAGCACGGGGTGTACCTATAAATATATGTCGCACTCTGTCTGCTCTGCCACAAATTGTCAATGAATCTGTGCATGTCACAGCATCTTATAAGAGCTGAATAAACTGATGAAGATTGTAGCTCTCAGAACGTAAATTCTTACACCAGGAATTAGAGCAATTCCGAGAAAACAAAAAAATGGAAATAAGTGATGTAAGTACAGACAGTAATCCCTGAGAGAATCCCAGAGACACATGTAAGATTATTCCTAATCTTATTTATAATTTAAGAAAATATTTTAATTAAAAAAGCTGCTGCATTATTTGTTTCTGGCATCAGTGGTAATTTTCTACGACCTTTTTACACTTTTTTTTGGACTCACAGATGTTGTCATATTTTCCATGACAAAGATAAAATAGCGCTGGGATATCATGGCATACAAAGTCTAATCTGCCGCCCAACCGGAAAGGTCAATGGCTTGTATGATGTTATAATATTTTTAGTCCTCTTTAGTGAGATAATCTGTGAAAATTTATAAAGATGCATCATTTGACAAACAATGCAGAAGCAAAAGTTTATAAATAAGATAATCTTGGCTACTTCTAATTTTTTGTTACTCATTTTCATAGAATCATAGAATCATAGAATCGTAGAGTTGGAAGGGACCTCCTGGGCCATCTGGTCCAACCCCCTGCTCAAAGCAGGATTCGCTAAATCATCCCAGTTAGATGTCTGTCCAGCCTCTGTTTGAAGACTTCCATTGAAGGAGAACTCACCACTTCTCGTGGCAGCCTGTTCCACTCATTGATCACTCTAACTGTCAAAAAGTTTTTTCTAATATCTAATCTGTGTCTCCTCCCATTCAGCTTCATCCCATTGCTTCTAGTCTTTCCTTGTGCAAATGAGAATAAAGTTGATCCTTCTACAATGTGACAGCCCTTTAGATATTTGTAGACAGCTATTAAGTCTCATCTCAGTCTTCTCTTTTGCAAACTAAACATTCCCAAATCCTGCAACCTTTCCTCATAAGACAGGGTTTGCAGACCGGTCACCATTCTGGTCGCTCTTTTCTGAACTTGCTCCATCACAGAAAACATCATTTTTCAAATTTTTTTATTTTTTGTATTTCTATATTTATGTTCTGTCATATCAAGCTTTACAGTACCTAAATAGCATACCGTATATACTCGTGTATAAGCCACCCCCCCTAATTTTGTCACAAAAAACTGAGAAAACTTATTGACTCGCGTATAAGCCTAGGGTGGAAAATGCTGAAGCTACTGCCCTTATAATGCTGCACAGTGAGCGGCCCCTTACAATGATGCACAGTTATTAGTGGCCCCTTATAATGCTGCACAGTGAGTGGCCCTTTATAATGATGCACAGTTATTAGTGGCCCCTTATAATGCTGCACAGTGAGCGGCCCCTTACAATGATGCACAGTTATTAGTGGCCCCTTATAATGCTGCACAGTGAGCGGCCCCTTACAATGATGCACAGTTATTAGTGGCCCCTTATAATGCTGCACAGTGAGCGGCCCCTTACAATGATGCACAGTTATTAGTGGCCCCTTATAATGCTGCACAGTGAGCGGCCCCTTACAATGATGCACAGTTATTAGTGGCCCCTTATAATGCTGCACAGTGAGCGGCCCCTTATAATGATGCACAGTTATTAGTGGCCCCTTATAATGCTGCACAGTGAGCGGCCCCTTATAATGATGCACAGTTATTAGTGGCCCCTTATAATTCTGCACAGTGAGCGGCCCCTTACAATGCTGCACAGTGAGCGGCCCCTTATAATGATGCACAGTTATTAGTGGCCCCTTATAATGCTGCACAGTGAGCGGCCCCTTACAATGATGCACAGTTATTAGTGGCCCCTTATAATGCTGCACAGTGAGCGGCCCCTTACAATGATGCACAGTTATTAGTGGCCCCTTATAATGCTGCACAGTGAGTGGCCCCTTACAAAGAAGCACAGTTATTAGTGGCCCCTTATAATGCTGCACAGTGAGCGGCCCCTTACAATGAGGCACAGTTATTAGTGGCCCCTTATAATGCTGCACAGTGAGCGGCCCCTTACAATGATGCACAGTTATTAGTGGCCCCTTATAATGCTGCACAGTGAGCGGCCCCTTACAATGATGCACAGTTATTAGTGGCCCCTTATAATGCTGCACAGTGAGCGGCCCCTTATAATGCTGCACAGTGAGCGGCCCCTTATAATGCTGTACAGTGAGCGGCCCCTTATAATGATGCACAGTTATTAGTGGCCCCTTATAATGCTGCACAGTGAGCGGCCCCTTACAATGATGCACAGTTATTAGTGGCCCCTTATAATGCTGCACAGTGAGCGGCCCCTTATAATGCTGCACAGTGAGCGGCCCCTTACAATGATGCACAGTTATTAGTGGCCCCTTATAATGTTGCACAGCGAGCGGTCCCTTACAATGATGCACAGTTATTAGTGGCCCCTTATAATGCTGCACAGTGAGCGGCCCCTTATAATGATGCACAGTTATTAGTGGCCCATTATAATGCTGCACAGTGAGCGGCCCCTTACAATGATGCACAGTTATTAGTGGCCCCTTATAATGCTGCACAGTGAGCGGCCCCTTATAATGATGCACAGTTATTAGTGGCCCCTTATAATGCTGCACAGTGAGCGGCCCCTTACAATGATGCACAGTTATTAGTGGCCCCTTTTAATGCTTCACAGTGAGCGGCCCCTTATAATGCTGCACAGTTATTAGTGGCCCCTTATAATGCTGCACAGTGAGCAGCCCCTTATAATGCTGCACAGTTATTAGTGGCCCCTTATAATGCTGCACAGTGAGCGGCCCCTTACAATGATGCACAGTTATTAGTGGCCCTTTATAATGCTGCACAGTGAGCGGCCCCTTATAATGATGCACAGTTATTAGTGGCCCCTTATAATGCTGCACAGTGAGCGGCCCCTTACAATGATGCACAGTTATTAGTGGCCCCTTATAATGCTGCACAGTGAGCGGCCCCTTACAATGATGCACAGTTATTAGTGGCCCCTTATAATGCTGCACAGTGAGCGGCCCCTTATAATGCTGCACAGTGAGCGGCCCCTTATAATGATGCACAGTTATTAGTGGCCCCTTATAATGCTGCACAGTGAGCGGCCCCTTACAATGATGCACAGTTATTAGTGGCCCCTTATAATGCTGCACAGTGAGCGGCCCCTTACAATGATGCACAGTTATTAGTGGCCCCTTATAATGCTGCACAGTGAGCGGCCCCTTACAATGATGCACAGTTATTAGTGGCCCCTTATAATGCTGCACAGTGAGCGGCCCCTTATAATGATGCACAGTTATTCGTGGCCCCTTATAATTCTGCACAGTGAGCGGCCCCTTATAATGCTGCACAGTGAGCGGCCCCTTACAATGATGCACAGTTATTAGTGGCCCCTTATAATGCTGCACAGTGAGCGGCCCCTTACAATGATGCACAGTTATTAGTGGCCCCTTATAATGCTGCACAGTGAGCGGCCCTTTACAATGATGCACAGTTATTAGTGGCCCCTTATAATGCTGCACAGTGAGCGGCCCCTTACAATGATGCACAGTTATTAGTGGCCCCTTATAATGCTGCACAGTGAGCGGCCCCTTACAATGATGCACAGTTATTAGTGGCCCCTTATAATGCTGCACAGTGAGCGGCCCCTTACAATGATGCACAGTTATTAGTGGCCCCTTATAATGCTGCACAGTGAGCGGACCCTTACAATGATGCACAGTTATTAGTGGCCCCTTATAATGCTGCACAGTGAGCGGCCCCTTACAATGATGCACAGTTATTAGTGGCCCCTTATAATGCTGCACAGTGAGCGGCCCCTTACAATGATGCACAGTTATTAGTGGCCCCTTATAATGCTGCACAGTGAGCAGCCCCTTACAATGATGCACAGTTATTAGTGGCCCCTTATAATGCTGCACAGTGAGCGGCCCCTTATAATGATGCACAGTTATTAGTGGCCCCTTATAATGCTGCACAGTGAGCGGCCCCTTACAATGATGCACAGTTATTAGTGGCCCCTTATAATGCTGCACAGTGAGCGGCCCCTTACAATGATGCACAGTTATTAGTGGCCCCTTATAATGCTGCACAGTGAGTGGCCCCTTACAATGATGCACAATTATTAGTGGCCCCTTATAATGCTGCACAGTGAGCAGCCCCTTACAATGATGCACAGTTATTAGTGGCCCCTTATAATGCTGCACAGTGAGCGGCCCCTTACAATGATGCACAGTTATTAGTAGCCCCTTATAATGCTGCACAGTGAGCAGCCCCTTACAATGATGCACAGTTATTAGTGGCCCCTTATAATGCTGCACAGTGAGCGGCCCCTTATAATGATGCACAGTTATTAGTGGCCCCTTATAATGCTGCACAGTGAGCGGCCCCTTACAATGATGCACAGTTATTAGTGGCCCCTTATAATGCTGCACAGTGAGCGGCCCCTTACAATGATGCACAGTTATTAGTGGCCCCTTATAATGCTGCACAGTGAGTGGCCCCTTACAATGATGCACAATTATTAGTGGCCCCTTATAATGCTGCACAGTGAGCGGCCCCTTACAATGATGCACAGTTATTAGTGGCCCCTTATATTGCTGCTGCTGCCTCAATTAAAAGAAAAAAAACCTATATACTCACCTCGTCCCTGCTGCTGCTCCTCAGCGTTGCTGGCTCTGCACAGTGACTGTTCAGGCAGAGGGCGCCTGCTAACTACGTCATGGCGCCCTCTGACCTGAACGTCACTGCCAGAGGAAGCAAGACAGCAGAGCGACGTGCAGCGGTGGAACGGGGGACAGGTGAATATGGGTCCCTCCACTATACTCACCTCTCCTAGCATGTCTCTTGAAGCCCCACGTGCTTATTCCTTCTTCTCAGCGCTGTTCTTACTGCTTTCATCGATCACGTGGTGCCACTCATTACATATGTGCATATGTAATGAGCCGCTCATTACATATGCACATATGTAATGAGCGGCACCACGTGACCGCTGAAAGCAGGAAGAACAGCGCCAAGAAGATGGAATAAGCACAGGGGGCTGCAAGAGACCTGCTAGGAGAGGTGAGTATGATCTCCTACACCCCTGCCCGGCCGACCCCCAGTATAGAACTCACGTATAAGCCAAGAGGGGGACTTTCAGCCCCCAAAAATGGGCTGAATATCTCGACTTATACGCGAATATATACGGTAATTAATATGAACAGCAGAGTGGATATACACAAAGATGTAACCATCTAAACTTGAAAAATGTATTTTCCTGATTTCAGAGATTAACATCTTGAACGATAACTGCCCAAGTTTTCGAACAGATGCCGTAAAGGTCCCGGATATTAAGAAATGGACATCCAATCATTCCCTCTATTATAGTTGTGTACGATCTTCCTTTTGATCTCACTGAAGGGATCTAACAATTTCAAACTCTAGCCCTGAACAAAAACTCCATCCAAAGATAGATTGTATTTCCTCTACTTGCCAGAGATCTTCTACTTCCCGTGATGGTCAAAGTCAGCTTAGAATTTGAAGATCAAAGAATTAAAGATTCTCATGTGGTGAGAGGGTCCTTACAATATCTGGATAACTGGAGTGCTTATGGTCTAAACAAGACATCCTGAGTACTAACTGGTAACATGAATGCAGACAAAATACTTAGGAAATTTCATAGGTTTTTTTTCCAGAAAACTTGACCAAAAGGTTACATAAGGTTAATGTAAAGTTATTACCTTAATCTGCTTTAACAAAGTCTGACTTTAAACTGTGTGCAGAATTATTAGGCAAATGAGTATTTTGATCACATCATCCTTTTTATACATGTTGTCCCACTCCAAGTTGTATGGGCTTGAAAGCCAACTGCAAATTATGTAAATCAGGTTATTTGCATCTCTGTAATGAGGAGGGGTGTGGTCTAATGACATCAACACCCTATATAAGGTGTGCTTAATTATTTGGTAACTTCCTTTCCTTTGGAAATATGGGTCAGAAGAGAGAATTGACGGACTCTGAAAAGTCAAAAATTGTGAGATGTCTAGCAGAGGGATGCAGCAGTCTTGAAAATGCCAAACTTTTGAAGAGTGATCACTGAACAATCAAGTTTTTCATGACAAATAGCTAACAGGGTCGCGGGAAGCGTGTTGATAAAAAAAGGCTCAAAATAACTGCCCATGAATTGAGGAAAATCAAGCGTCAAGCTGTCAAGATGCTATTTGCCACCAGTTTTGTCATATTTCAGAGCTGCAACGTTACTGGAGTATCAAAAAGCACAAGGTGTGCCATACTCAGGGACGTGGCCAAGGTAAGGAAGGCTGAAAAATGACCACCTTTCAGCAAGAGACATAAGATAAAACGCCAAGAATGGGCCAAGAAATATCTTAAGACTGATTTTTCTAAGGTTTTATGGACTGATGAAATGAGAGTGACTATTGATGGGCCAGATGGATGGGCCCGAGGCTGGATCAGTAAAGGGCAGAGAGCTCCACTCCAACTCAGACACCAGCAAGGTGGAGGTGGGGTACTGGTATGGGCTGGTATCATCAAAGATGAACTTGTGGGACCTTTTCGGGTTGAGGATGGAGTGAAGCTCAACTCCCAGACCTACTGCCAGTTTCTGGAAGACACCTTCTTCAAGCAGTGGTACAGGAAGAAGTCGGTATCATTCAAGAAAAACATGATTTTCATGCAGGACAATGCTCCATCACATGCATCCAAATACTCCACAGCGTGGCTGCCCAGTAAAGGTCTAAAAGAAGAAAAAATAATGACATGGCCCCCTTGTTCACCTGATCTGAATCCCATAGAGAACCTGTGGTCCCTCATAAAATGTGAGATCTACAGGGAGGGAAAACAGTACACCTCTCGGAACAGTGTCAGGGAGGCTGTGGTGGCTGCTGCACGCAATGTTGATCGTAACAGATCAAGCAACTGACAGAATCTATGGATGGAAGGCTTTTGAGTGTCATCATAAAGAAAGGTGGCTATATTGATCACTGATTTATTTATTTTTTATTTTTGAATGTCAGAAATGTTTATTTCTACATTTTGTGTTGTTATACTGGTTTACCTGGTGAAAATAAACAAGTGAGATGGGTATATATTTGGTTTTTATTAAGTTGCCTAATAATTATGCACAGTAATAGTTACGTGAAAACACAGATATCCTTCTACGATAGCCAAATCTAAAAAATCCCCACTCCAACGTCCAAAAATATTAAGCTTTGATATTTATGAGTCTTTTTGGTTGATTGAGAACATAGTTGCTGTTCAACAATTAAAAGAATGCTCTCAAATAACACTTGCCCAATAATTCTACACACAGCGTATTATCGGTCACCACCATATTTATTCTGCAGATAGCACTAGTGAAAGAGTAGATATCATGACCAATAGCTCTAGATGGCTCTTCCAGCCAAGAAGATTTGGGTGGCTAGGACTTTGATCTTAGAACTAGAGAAGCTTTATGTTCATGAGTTTTTTTTTATTTTCTCAACACAGGTTACCAATCTGACTGATGTCATACAGTTTACCCTCTTGGGTTATCAAGGCGGCATACAACTAAGAGCTTTACTCTTCTGTCTGATTTCTGTAGTATTCTGTGTCACAATATGTGGTAACCTTCTGATCATCACCCTGGTAGCCACCAGCAAGAACCTCCAGACCCCAATGTACTCCTTCATCTCACATCTGTCTGTTAGTGATATCATAATGCCAGCTAATATTGTTCCTAACATGCTTTATATCCTGCTAAATAATGGTGGGACCATTTCCTATATTGGCTGCATGACTCAGTTTTTTATCTTCTGTGTTTCAGAATCATTTGAATGTCTTCTCCTCACAGTGATGTCCTACGACAGATACGTGGCCATCTGTAATCCCCTCCGTTACTCCTCAATAATGACCAGTGCACAATGTGTGAGGTTGGCTTTTAGCTCTTGGTTTCTCAGTTTGTTCACTGCATTTATTGATACATTATCAGCATCAAGGTTAAAGTTCTGTGGGCCGAAAATTATTGACCACTTGTTCTGTGATCTGGTTCCTTTACAGGACATTGCCTGTTCTGATACATTCCATATAAAACTACAACTGTATTTACTAAGTATTCCATTTGTGGGTTTACCCATCATGATAATTGTCATTTCTTATGTGAATATTGTCCGTGCCGTCTTACAGATTCCATCTAATCTCAGTAGACAGAAAGCCTTCTCCACCTGCAGCTCTCACCTCACCGTCGTCTTTATATTCTACTCAACACTATTCAGTGTGTATATTCTTCCCAAAAGTGCACAAACATCAGATACTAATAAAATCACATCATTGCTATATACGGTGTTTTCTCCACTAATCAATCCCTTTATTTATAGTTTCAGAAATAAAGATATTAAGAAAGCCGTACAAGAAATATTTCCGAAAAATTGATCTCTTGCTGTGCTTGCCAAAAAAATTCCCTAAATTTTTATCTTTAATTAATTTAATTTGCATTACAGTTTTCTTGTTGTTTGGGTTGAATGAGATACAGGAAGATAATGAACTATCAGATGTTTTCCATATACAGATTTTGAAATGTTAGCTTGATGCTGTTATGGGCTTGCAAAATGCACCAAATAGTAATAAAGTAAAGATAAGGTGCGATCGCAGCCCAGGGTCCACCGTGCAGAGATGTTACCTACTGCCAGGTAATGACGAATGCAAGATGGGGGTAAAACTAACACACACGGGTTAACCTCACCCCGTATGTAAAAGGCAAACCCTGTTGCTTCACAGGGCCACTATACTACATGGTGAGCCCTAGTGTCTTGGTTACAGGACCCTGCCTCAAGGACACGGGATTAGAGTCCCTCTAGACTCACTAGCATTCGGCGCCGCAACTGCCTGGCCAGGAAGAGCAATTAATGGTTTAACAGCACGAAGTGCAGACAGCGCCACTCTGGTGGACGCCACTAACCAGCCTGAGTTTAAGACTGGAAAGTGCACTAACTGTACATGGTGCTGCTCCGACAGACACTGTGGTACATGCGGTACAGTCGTGCTTTGTGCAGGACAGAACAATCTGGCGATAGTACTTGTGAAGACCTGGGTGCACTGTGGAGCATAGGCAATGCCACTACTAGGCGCTGACTCTAACTCCGATAGCCCTATTACATGCAAAACCAAAGGGAGGAAATCGTAATGAGTCAGTCATCAGAAACATGCATCCATCATCACACACACAAGTACATAATTCTTTACTAGTGTGTGGCCGGGCGGCCATGCAAGGCTTTTATAGTTGCAGCCTTTCGGGACCATCCTAGTGGTCCAATCGGAACAGCAACAGGACCTGAGCATGTGACCTCCGACCTCCAATGAGAGGTCGTCCCATGGGCATGCTCAGTGAACCGAAAGAAGGACTTAGTCCCAGGAGCTTCTCGCTGCTGGCTAGTGTGGATTGCTATAGCTGGACCAGAAGGAGCAGCAGCAACCAAACTGACAGCACTGGCTTGGGCAAAACGCCAGGATTAATGTCTCTGCTGAGCAGCTTCATCTGCGGTCGGGGAAGAATGGGAGACCGCGGAAGGCAAGGCTCAGGATTCCTCCTTGGTAGAAGGAGAAACCTGATGCCTAACAGATGCTTAATCCTTTATTTCACACTTTCTAAATCAAGTGATGTGTTAACTGATAAGTCTTGATGTACCTTGCATTGTTTCCTTGACTATAAATTCATTCTTTAGGATGTGCAAAGACAAAGTATCTCAGTCACTCTCAGATGATTAAGTAGCTCCTTCTACAGTGGTTGGATGTGGATGGACAGTCACATATTCCATGTGAAAGCTGTTGAATGTCAATGGAGAGTATCAACTCCTTCACCAAGAAGCCTGTTTTCGCCTTCATGACCAGTCCAATTTTTTCCAATTCTGACCAGTGTCTCTTTAAGACGTAACAACTCTGAAACGATTCAACAGATCCTAGGGATTCTGAGAAAGTTTTCTTCTAACATATTGTACTTCATGTGAAAATATTGGAAATGTTATGAAAATATTGGAAATGTTATGAAAATGTAGAAAATGTTGTACCTTTCATTTTTATACCCCTCTGTAACTAGAGAGTTAAGTCACATAAAATAGTTAACACATAACATTTCCCACATGTCTACTTTCATCAGCACAAAGTTTGAAACATTTGTTTTTTTGGTAGCAAGTTAGAGAGCTTATTTCTAATTTTTCCAACAAAATTTTTAAAATCATTTTTTAGGGCTCACACCATATTTCAAGTCACTTGAAGGGGGCTGTATGACAGAAAATGCCCAAAAGAGACACTATTCTAAAAACTATACCCTTCAAAGTCCACAAAACTAGAGATGAGCAAACTTTCAAGCTTCGGTTTTATTCGTATTCGCCGAATAGACCTTCGTTCACTGAACAGTAGAGTTGAGAGAAACAGGTCGGCCAGATTCATAAGTAGCCGACTTTTGCCAAAGTCGGGTTTCGCCGACCGGCACCAGACCATGGCGGGAGTTTCGCCGACCGAAACCCAACCATAGCGTGAAGTCGGCCATGTGGTCGGCAAAACCAGCGCCTAAGTCAGATTTCCCAGAATGCTTGCAGCCAGGTGCCTTTTTTTCAGCCAATGAGCAAGGACGTACACTGTGGGAAACGAGAATGGCATTGCAGTGATTGGCTTGCTTTGGGGGGCGTCATAGTGTCTATAAAAGCCCTGAACGCTGACCTCCATTTTACTTCTGCCGATCTTAACAGTAGGGAGAGAGTTAGGGCTATAAAGATATAAGAAGTTCTTATGTGTTTGTGCTGATAGCGATTGTGCTGTACAGTTAGTGTGCAGTGACAGGGGAGGATTTTCTTGTGTGCAGCAGCGTTGGTTATTAGACTACCTTCTAGCTGTATTCCTGTGTGTACTCTGCTGTGCAAACTGCTTTTTACACAGCACAAATACTTTTATTCTATTTTTCTGCACAGTTACTGACCATTCATTTTTTCCTATACCATATAGAGCTGTACGCTGCTCCCATACTACCGTGTACAGGCTGGAATCACGACAAATACATGCTGACTGTGTGTGACTCTGGAATTAAATACGGAGATGTAAATTTTCCCCTACACCGTATAAAGATGTACGCTTCTAATACAGTACCGTATATCTGCTGTTTGTATTACGGTGAAATCCATACTGGGAGAGCATCAGTGCGTGACTCTGGAAATAAAAATGGAGATTTAAATGTTCCCCTAAACCCTATACAGCTGTATACTTCTGATAACGGAACTGTATATCTGCTGTTTGTATTACGGTGAAATCCATACTGGGAGAGCATCTGTGTGTGACTAAGGAAATATATACGGAGATTTAAATTTTTCCCTACATCGTATACAGCTGTACGCTTCTGATACAGTACCGTATATCTGCTGTTTGTATTACGGTGAAATCCATACTGGGAGAGCGTCTGTGTGTGACTAAGGAAATATATACGGAGATTTAAATTTTCCCCTACACCGTATACAGCTGTGCGCTTCTGATACAGTACCGTATATCTGCTGTTTGTATTACGGTCAAATCCGTCCTGGGAGAGAATCTGTGTGAGACTCCGGAAATAAATACAGAGTTTTAAATTTTCCCCTACACCGTATACAGCTGTACGCTTCTAATAACGAAACCGTATATCTGCTGTTTGGCTGTTTGTATTACAGCGAAATCCATACTGGGAGAGCGCCTGTGTGACTAAGGAAATATATGGAGATTCGCTTCTGATACAGTACCGTATATCTGCTGTTTGGATTATGGTGAAATTCATACTGGGAGAGCGTCTATGTGTGACTCTGGAAATAAATACAGAAATTTAAATTTTCCCCTACACCATAAAAAGCTGTACGCTTCTTATACAGTACTGTATATCTGCTGTTTATATTACGGTCAAATCCATACTAGGAGAGCGTCTGTGTGTAACTCCGGAAATAAATACGGAGATTTAAATTTTCCCCTACACCGTATACAGCTGTACGCTTCTGATACAGAACAGTATATCTGCTGTTTGTATGACGGTCAAATCCATACTGGGAGAGCGTCTGTGTGTGCCTCCGGAAAAAAATACAGAGATTTTAATTTTCCCCAACACCGTATACAGCTGTACGCTTCTGATACAGTACCGTATAGCTGCTGTTTGTATTACGGTAAAGTCCATACTGGGAGAGCGCCTGTGTGTGACTAAGAAGGAAATATATACGGAGATTTAAATTTTTCCCTACACCGTATACAGCTGTATGCTTCGGATACAGCACCGTATATCTGCTGTTTGTATTATGGTGAAATCCATGCTGGGAGAGCGTCTGTGTGTGACTAAGGAAATATATGGAAATTTAAATTTTTCCCTACACCGTATACAGCTGTACGCTTCTGATACAGTACCATATATCTGCTGTTTGGATTTCGGTGAAATCCATACTGGGAGAGCGTCTGTCTGTGACTAAGGAAATATATATGGAGATTTAAATTTTCCCTACACCGTATACAGCTGTACTCTCCTGATACAGTACCGTATATCTGCTGTTTGGATTATGGTGAAATCCATACTGGGAGAGCGTCTGTGTGTGACTCTGGCAATAAATACAGAAATTTAAATTCTCCCTACACCATAAAAAGCTGTACGCTTCTTATACAGTACCATATATCTGCTGTTTCTATTATGGTCAAATCCATACTGGGAGAGCGTCTGTGTGTAACTCCGGAAATAAATGCGGAGATTTAAATTTTCCCCTACACGGTATACAGCTGAGCGCTCCTTATACAGTATCGTATATCTGCTGGTATTTTTGGAACATTTTCCCAAACATGAGAAAGTATGGTGGAAGAGGCCGCAGACATGGGTGGGGGGAGGGGGCAGCTGGTACTGATGGTGGTGGTGGTGCATCTGCTGGTTATGCCAAAAGCAAAATAGCACTTAAGGCCGGAGGTGTTGAGCCTGCGTCATCGTCTGGCTCCAGAAGTTCTGGAAGGCTCCCTTTTCTGGGAGTAGGTAAACCACTTGTAAAGCCAGAACGTCAGGAACAGGTTTTGGCTTACATTGCCGAAACAGCCTCCAGCTCTATCGCCTCCTCTTCCGAAGTTTCAAAAACTGCAAGCACTGAGTCGTCAGTGCAGGCTCCTGCTGAGGAACAACACCTTTCCTTGTGTCCTTCACCCCCACCAAATGTGAGGGATGCGGCAGGTCACACTACAGATTACTCCATGGAGCTCTTTTCACATACCATGCCTGAGTTATCAAGCGAAATTCTGAATTCCCCAGTCCAAGATGAATATGACATGGAGTGCACTGATGCACAGCCAGTGCTATATGATTCTGCTGGTACATTCACCCAGAGCACTGCATTGCCCTCACAGTCTACTGAGCCCGATTATGACCCTGATGAAACTCAGGTGCCCCTTCCCGCATACTATACCACCTTAGGCTACTTTCACACATCAGGTTTTCGGCGTCAGGCGCGATCCGGCGTCGTGCCGGAACGCCGGATCCGGCAAATGTTTAGTAAAACCGGATGTGACGGATCCGGTTTTCTGCCGGATCCGTCTTTTTCTTGACAGACAAAACCGGATCCGTCTCATCCGGTTCATCCGTTTTTCTATCCGTTTTTCGACGGATTACGCCGGATCCGGTTTTTAAAATTGACCCTTGTGGCCTTCCGAACGGGATTGGCTACTGGAAAACTATATATAGCATGTTCCTACAGCCCTTCTTTGACAGGTTGTAGAGGAGAAAGTGCAGGTTGGAGAGAAGAGCAAGTTACTGGCGAAGATGGATGTTGTCATTGGAAATATTTTGAAGAATTTGGCGGATTTTATAGCGGAGGCGAATCGTTTGAGGGTGATTGTTCTGGAGAAGGAGAGAGCGAGACAGCAGCGCATCAGGCATCGTAGACGACGTTTGTGGATCCACCCCATCACAGCCAAGAGAATGACGCGTGGGGTCTATTCTACACTCTGCATGGACCTTCGACGAAACCAAGATACATTTTTTGGATATGTTAGGATGAAAATGGAGAATTTTGATTACTTGGTGGAGCGCATTGCACACCTCATAAGAAAAGCGGACACCTATTGCCGCTTCTCTGTTTCACCCGCAGAGCGTCTGATGGTGACTTTAAGGTACGCCACATTTATTGGATGTGATCACATCAGAGCACACTTTCACTGCAATCTTGTTGGTGGTAGTTTGTATCTCCAAGTGTTATAGCTCAGTTTTGGTATGTAATGCTGTGATTTCAAACTAATTTATTGTTTTTTAATTCCCCACAGATTTCTTGCAACTGGAGAATCCCTTTCGTCACTGCATTTCCAGTACAGACTCGGGATTTCCACCATATCTGGAATTGTGAAGTACACATGCCGTGCACTGTGGGACTCCTTAGCTGAAGAGTTTTTACCAGAGCCCACAACAGAGAGGTGGATTGAAATTGCTGACAAGTTTCAACAGATATGTCAGTTTCCCAACTGCTTGGGCGCTGTGGACGGGAAACATATCCGCATTGTAAAGCCAGCTGGATCGGGATCGGAATATTTCAATTACAAAAAATATTTTTCAATTGTCCTCATGGCCATCGCTGACGCGGAATACAAATTTATTGCGGTTGATATTGGGGCCTATGGCCGCTCCAATGACTCTCAAGTTTTCAAACTGTCTGCCATGGGGCGTAAACTGTATGGAAACACCTTCCAGTTCCCACCACCTAGACCGCTGCCGCAAACATCTGGTCCACCTATGCCATTTGTCTGTGTAGGGGATGAAGCCTTCCAGCTGTCAGAACACCTTTTGAAACCGTACTCTAGCAGAGGATTGACAAGACCAAAACGCATTTTTAATTACCGCCTCACAAGAGCAAGAAGAATGGTTGAATGTACCTTTGGTATTCTGACAGCCAAATGGCGGGTCCTATTGACTGCGATCAACCTCAAGACAGAAACTGTGGACGAGGTGATCAAAGCGTGCGTGGTACTCCACAATTTTGTTATCTGCAAGGAACCAATTTCCATTGAGGACACCTCTGAAGAAACCACCTTGCAAGATTACCAGGACATTACCACTAGAAGTTCTGTGACGGTTTCAGTAATGAGGGACAATTTTGCACTATACTTTATGTCACCTCAAGGCAGAGTACACTGGCAGGATGACAGAGTGTGAAAGATTTGTGCCCTAACCAAGCTTGTGTACCTTCTGTACCAACAGTATATACCTTTGCCAACCAAAGTTGGCTATCTTGTCATGGTCTCTATTTTTAGCTTTAGGCCACAGGTGTGTACCTGGTTGTGTTTTATGCAAAGTATTTCACCTTTTAACAAAAGTTGTGTACATTGTTAGGAAATCACCAACAATAAACACAACTTTTTAGGTGAAATACTTTGCTTCAAACACAACCAGGAACACAACTGTGGCAAAAAGCTAAAATTTACCCACAGTTATATACCTAGTTTTGAATACCATTTCACCTTTTAAATACCCTGTATTTAACCTTTTTCGCCGCAGAAAGAAATGACAGACAACCAGTGTAAAATAATTTAACTTTTATTGAAAAATGTTTTTTTTAGTAAACTTTTTTAAAATTTTAATAAACTTGTTTAATAAAGCTTTGAAACCATAAAACTGGTCATTTTTATTTAAATACACACATTATAAATCTGTGTAGTGTGTGGTGGAAATACTGCTGGAGGGGCTGCGGGACACTTCGACACTGGGAGTGTGGAGAGAGGACTGGGATCGTGGTGGGGAAGGAACAGTTAGAGGTGAAGGTGTGGAAAAAACTACAGAATGGGTGGACATGTGGGAAGCAGAAGAGGTGGTGGGTGGTGGAGTGGAGGGTTGGGCAGGGACTGTAGGAGCAGATGATGTTGATGGCAAGTTGTATGGGGAAGGAGTTTGGTACGGGGCAGGTTGCTGGAAGTGGGGAGATGTCTGGTACGGGGCAGGTTGCTGGAAGTGGGGAGATGTCTGGTACTGGGGAGGTTGCTGGTACTGGGGAGTTTGCAGGTACTGGGGAGGTTGCTGGTACTGGGGAGGTTGCTGGTACTGGGGAGGTTGCTGGTGCTGGGGAGGCTGCTGGTGCTGGGGAGGTTGCTGGTACTGGGGAGGTTGCTGGTACTGGGGAGGTTGCTGGTGCTGGGGAGGTTGCTGGTGCTGGGGAGGTTGCTGGTGCTGGGGAGGTTGCTGGTGCTGGGGAGGTTGCTGGTGCTGGGGAGGTGGATGGTATGTAATAGGAGGGGGAGGATGGAAAGTGGCTGGAGGGGGTGTAGATGTAATAGGAGGGGGAGGATGGAAAGTGGCTGGAGGGGGTGTAGATGTAATAGGAGGGGGAGGATGGAAAGTGGCTGGAGGGGGTGCAGGTGGAGGAACTACTGTGGTGGGAGGAGGAGGTTGGGAGGTAACTTGCTGGAGAGCAGCGTGGCATGAATGCATTACATGCATCTGCTGGGCAGGAGAGAGCGTTTCCATGCGCTCCACAACAGACCTGAAAAAGGTGTGGTTTGGCGAAGATCTTGCTTCTGAATGCATGGTTTGCAGAAGTGTCTTCACCTCCAGAATGCTGGAGTTGATCTGCTGATAGCCTGCGGAGATTTGCTCTGACAAGACTTTTAGACAGTTCTGGAAAGATGCATTCAGATGCAAGAACTCTGGCGCATAAGTCTTTTCCTGACCCCTCTGCCGCTGCCGCCCAGTACCCGCAGGTGTACTAGAGGTGGCAGGGGCAGAAGGGTGGGGTAAAGGGAAAGCGATCTCCTCACCAGCAGCTTCATGTAATGTAGGCGGCCACGATGCTCCTGTGCTGGTGGATGGGACAGATGGGTCGAATGTGTGGGAAGGCTGGGAAGGTGCAGATGTACCGGGGCGGTCGAAGTGTCCCTCGGTGCCGGTCTCCTCAGGGATCGCCTCAGAAGGGTCCAATCGTGCAGGCTCCCGAGTGCTGCTCACCGTGCTGTGGAATAAAGAGAAAAAAAAACAATTAAAATAGTGACATGGTATGGCCCTGGCTGAAAAAAAAAAGTTACATCTAAACATTTTTTTGTCACATGTGGTGTGTAATATTTACCTTCTGGTGAGCATTGTCTCCCGGAGGAACGACAGGGCTCGTGCGTACTTGTACTTGCTCCTGCGTCCTCCAGATCCACTCGGGGCCCGCATCTCTTTATTGAACTCCTTCTTGAAACGATCCCTCACAGACCGCCACCGCTTCACAATTCTCTCCCCTGAAACGAGAAAGGACAAAGTGGTTAGTATACAACATCAGTGTTTCCCAAACTCCAGTCCTCATGGTCCCCAGGGGTCATGTTTTCAGGATTTCCAAAGTAAATAGAAATCCTGAACACATGATCCGTGGGGACCACGAGGACTGGAGTTCGGGAAACACTGGTTTAAATCAAGCAACCGGTACTGTATATACTTACGCTCTTTAATCTGGGCCCGAGCTTCGAGGTCCTCCCAGCGGTCCACAAGGAGCGAACACATTTCCTCCCAGAGTCGTCGGGTAACGATCAGGTCAGCGTGGCGGCGGTCAGCCATATTCCAGAGCGGCTCCCTTTCTCTGACGAGATCGATGAGGCGGTCCACATCAATCCCTCCATCCTCACCGTCAGAGTCGGGAGCACGCTGTGAAGGCTGTTAAAGAAAAAGACAAAAATAACATAATTAGCCTCCACAAAAGAAATGAAATAAAAAGTGCAAAAAAACAAAGCAAAAATATTTATACTTACACGCTGGTGACCGCCGCGTTGCTGTCGCCGACGACCCTGGGAGGCACTGCGAGGACCTCTTGGCCGAGCACCAGATTGGGAAGACTAGAGAAGAAAACAAAAAATGTTATGTCTTTGGATGTAGGCATTTGTTTGCTGTGTGTGGTCTGCAGAACATTGTTTTCTATGTGTTGTGTGTAGTGTGATGTTGTGTTTCTGCGTTTGATGCAAAAAACTTACCAATTGTGAGCCCACTCCAAGTGTCTGTCCACCCCTTCCTTCTTCTTCTGGGAGCTCCTCTTCATCTTGTGATTCCTGTTTTGAAATAAAAGGCAATGAATACACATATATTACAGAGATGATGGATTTTGGAAATAAAAACTTACCGTCAAACGCTGACGATGCGAGGGAGGGCTCCCAGAAGATGTGCTGTCTTCCTCATGGCCAGACTCCATGGCTGTGGGTGGTGTTTCTGCTGCTGCCATTGCTGCTGCTGCTGCATCTATTGGGCGGCTGTTGAATAAAGAGAAACAAAGGGCCAATGAATATCTTGATATTCCATAGCCCTAGTTTGGAGGAATGGGGGATTTGATAATTACCGTCTCTCATCTGCTGCTGGACTCCCCTCCCGTTGTTCAGCATGCTGCTCCATTTGGGGTGGTGCTGATGGTGCTGCTGCTGCAGATGTCTGCTGCCTTCTCCTGCTCCTGGTTCTTGGCTTGGGTGGCATGTTGGGTGTGGCTGAGGGTCCCATTGTCTTGCTTTTATATATGTCCTGTGGGCAGAGCTACTGAGTATGCTCAGACCAAAGAAACCGGATCCGGCCGCCGGATCCGGCTGTCGCCGGATCAGGCGCATTGCGGCGCTCATAGGCTTTCATTGTATGAAAAAGCCAGACACGCCGGATCCGGCGTGTCCAGCTTTTTCGCCGGAGACAAAAAACGTTACAGTAGCCGTTTTTTCCAGACGCCGGATCGCGTCACATTGCCGGATCCGGCGAAAATCGGATGAAACGCATGGCCATCCGGCTCGATCCGGCTGTAATGCAAGTCAATGGGGGGGAAACCGGATCCGGCATTGCATTTCGCCGGATCCGGTTTTAGTCAAAAGCGCCGGATCGCGCCTGACGCCGAAAACCTGATGTGTGAAAGAGGCCTAACACGGTGACACAGAGGAAGGTGCAGATGAAATTGAAGAGGAGGTGATGGATGACACAGTTGTTGACCCGGATTGGCATCCATTGGGGGAAGAGGGTGCTGCTGACAATATCTCAGAGGAGGAGGAGGATCCTCAGCAGGCATCGACATCACAGCTGCGGTTATCTGGCAGGCCCGTAGCAGTCCAAAAACGTGTAAAAAAAACAACGACAGTTGCAAGACAGCTTGGCCAGATGGTCAAATTAGTACAGTGTGCAAGGCCTGAAAATTTTTCCCATAGTAGGAAGAGTGCAGTGTGGCACTTTTTTGACCAAAATTCTATTGATGATGCAAAGGTTATCTGTAAGAAGTGTGAAAGGACTTTTAGCCGAGGGAAAAATCTCCAAAATTTGAAAACCAGTTGCATGCTTAGACATGTAAACACCATGCACTTGCAAGGGTGGACGGACTACAAAACCTCAAGTAGCACATGTGCACCTGCTCTGACTGAAGGTAGCTAGCAATGCTACATCGCTTCCCTCACTGTAAGCCCACCGGTTAGCATACCACCAGTAAGAAATGTTGAGGTGTCGTCGCAAGGCCAAAGCAGTCAGAGAATCACTATGTTTTCCCAACAAAAGACTGCATCTATGCCATCACCACCACCATCACCATCACCAACCACCTCTCAGTCCGCCATGTCCATCGCTAGTTCCAACATATGCAGCTATCAAGTCCAGCTCACCCTAGCAGAGACTGTGAGTAGGACAAGAAATTACTTATCCGCTCATCTGCGTACACTGGCTTTGAACGCCTACATTGCCAACCTGATCTCATTAGAGATGATGCTCTTCTGATTAGTTGAAAGCTCATGGCCTACGCTGTCCCACTCTATGACCTACCCAGTCTGCACTTCTTTTCTAGAAAAGCCATCCCTGCCCTCCAACTGCATGTGAAAGACCGCATTGTCCATGCACTCAAACAATCAGTGAGTGGAAAGGTGCACCTCACAACAGATGCATGGGACAGTAGGCATGGCCAGGGCCGTTACGTGTCCATCACTGCGCATTGGGTGAATGTGGTGGATGCAGGTTCCACAGGGGATAGCGGCGGTGGGACAGTGCTGCCTAGCCCACGGTATAGGCAACAGTTGGCTGTTGGCGTTCGACCCTCTGCCTCCTCCTCCTCCAGAAGCGAAAGCTTGTTGACAGAGCGCAGTCGAACGAGCACTCCATCCGCAGCTGCCAGTGTTGCGCACGAGCTGTCCCACTGTCGAACAGCTAGTGGTAAGCGTCAGCCGGCGGTTTTTTATTTACAGATGATGTCTTTTTGGATGACAACAAACACACCGCGAAGGTACTGGCCGACTACTTGCAGCGAGAAACTGAGTCATGGCTGGGCAGTCTACATCTTGAGCCAGGCAAGGTAGTCAGTGATAGCGGATGTAATTTTGTGGCAGCCATAGCCCTGGCAAAACTCAAACACATACCTTGCCTGCCTCACACCTTGAACCTAGTGGTGCAGTGCTTCATAAATAATTATCTGGAGTTACCAGCCCTGCTCCATAAGGTGCGAAGACTGTGCTCGCGCATCCGTCGCTCGGCCGTACACTCCAGTCGTATGCAGAGGCTTCAGCAATCGCTCCACCTCCCCAAGCACCGTCTAATCACAGATGTTGCAACAAGGTGGAACTGTCATGATCTCAGTGCAGGGTTTTGAGCTGCACGCTGAGGGTTAATGTCTGGAGCTCTGTGTAGGTTTTGACCTGCACACTTGGGATTAATGATTGTGGCCTCTTTCTGGTTCTGGGAGAGCTTCTTAAACCCCTCGGAAGCTTCAATCCCTGACAGTTATACTTTTGCCTTTGGTCTAGTGTGCTGACCCCGTGTGCCTGTTTGTTGCTATAACTTGTTTATATGGTTCTGACCCGGCTCTGTTTCCCGTTGTGAGTTTGCATGTTGATTTTGTACTGCGTAGCTATCTGTGTATGACTCATTGCCTGTGACCTGACTACTCTCTGCTCGCCCCTCTTGTACCTTGCAGCTATCTCGGTGTGTGACTCATTGGCTACGTCCTGACTATTCTCCCTGTCTGTGCCCCTTGGTAACTTTGTCTCGCAGTTACCCTGCTAGGAGTTATCTTGCAGCTCCTAGCTCTGTGGAGTTTAGGCCACGGCCCCAGCGGTCACGTGCTTCAGGTCCTGCGGCTCTGAAGTACGCATCTACTCGGTTGCTGCCCGCTCCACAGGTATCTTTGAGCACTGTTTTGCTTTACTCAGGACACACGCACTGGCTCAGTGAGCAAGTTCAGTGCGGTGTTCCTGACAGGAACTCCACCATGCACATGGTTGAGAGGCTGTGCGAACAGAGGCAGGCTGTAATGCATTTGTGGGAGGATACACGGGCAGGCAGTTTGAGGAAAGACATCGAGATGTCGGGTGTGCAGTGTTCAAAGCTGAAAGACCTCTGTAAAGTCCTTCGTTGTTTTGAGGAATGCACACGGCTGGTAAGCGCAGACGATGCCATCATAAGCATGAGCATCCCAATTATGTGTCTTGTGATAAAACACTCCGGGATCGCCTTTGCTGGGGTCAAAGGTCACGTGCGTTCAGCATGAAACTCAGGCGCAGAGCTGGGATTCGTGTATAACTGACCCTGGGTCAGGTTTATTAACGGTGAAAGCAATGCAAAAGGAAATAAAACATAAAACAAATCCTTGCCTGTCCGGCACTAACTAAACAATGGACAACCTAACTACCAACTGGCGGGCTTCTCCCGTCCAGCCAAACCACAGTTGCAGTGGGCACTGCTTCCACTCACGTGTGTCTCTCACACAGACAGGCTCTCTGTGTTCCCAGGCTGAGACCCTCACACAACCACCTTGCATCCTTTTATATCCACCTCCCATTATTCATTAGCAAGCAGGTGCGATACTGACCAGACTAGGCCACATAGGAAAGGAATCTGGGCGAGATATACCTGCCCTCATCCACTATTCCCACATGATTCTCACATATCCCCCCCCTCTGCTCAGACCACTCCGGTCGAGCAATGACACCCGCCAAACAGTGCACTCGGGACAGGGCATCTGCATTTCCCATCTGTACCCCTGGGCGGTGCTCCACCGTAAAAGTGTAGGCCTGCAGGGCAAGGAACCACCGGGTCACCCGGGTATTCTGTTCCTTGTTCAAGTGCATCCACTTGAGAGGGGCATGGTCAGTGATCAGCCTGAACTTTCGGCCCACCAGGTAATATTTGAGGGCCTCTAGAGCCCACTTAATGGCGAGGCACTCTTTTTCCATGACTGCATACCTTTGCTCGTGTTTATTCAGCTTCCTGCTGAGATAGAGGACTGGGTGTTCCACTCCGTCCCTCACTTGTGAGAGTACGGCCCCGATACCGGTATCCGAGGCATCCGTTTGTACCACAAACTCGCTGCGGAAGTCCGGAGTCACCAGTACGGGCTGAGAGCAAAGTGCCCGTTTTAGGCTATGGAAGGCTTCTTCAGCCGCTAAACTCCATTTAATCATGACGGAGTCTTTCCCTTTTGTAAGATCTGTCAGAGGGGTAGCGATGGCTGCAAAATTGGGTATGAACCGGCGATAATAGCCGGCGATCCCCAGGAAGGCTTGCACCTGCTTCTTGTTGACAGGTTGTGGCCAGTCCTGAACCGCCTGAATCTTATCAACCTGGGGTTTAACAACACCCCTAACAATTACATACCCCAAATACCGGGCTTCTTCTAGCCCGATATGACATTTCTTGGGGTTCGCGGTTAGACCTGCCTCCCACAGGTCGTCAATCACAGCTTGTACTTTCTGGAGATGAGTCTCCCAGTCCAAGCTGTAAATGACAATGTCGTCCAAATAGGCCGAAGCGTACTGCCTATGTGGCCTCAGGACTCGATCCATCAGTCTCTGGAAGGTCGCCGGTGCTCCGTGCAGTCCAAACGGCATATACACATACTGAAATAGACCTTCTGGGGTAGCAAATGCCGTCTTTTCTCTGGCAGCCTCCGCCAGAGGGATCTGCCAATACCCCTTTGTTAGGTCTAGGGTCATAATATACCGGGCTTTTCCTAACCGATCTATCAACTCATCGACCCGGGGCATAGGGTAGGCATCAAATTTTGAGACCGCATTCAGTTTCCTGAAGTCATTGCAGAACCGGATGGTGCCGTCCGGTTTAGGAATTAGCACAATCGGGCTGGACCAAGCACTGTGCGATTCCTCAATGACACCTAACTCTAACATTGCCTTCACTTCTCGGGAAACGGTTTCACGGCGCACTTCCGGGATTCGGTAGGGCTTTACGTGAACCGTGACACTAGGTTCCGTTACGATGCCATGTTTCATTAGCGTAGTCTGCCCGGGTTTTTCTGAGAAAAACTTTTGGTTGTGAAGTAGAAACTGCCTGACCTCAGTCTTTTGCCGCTCCGAGAGAGTCTCTGCAACCCGAACCTCCGGTACGGTATGGGAGCAGACGGGACGGGCCAGCTCCGCTGACAAGGCAGACCGATCTTTCCAGGGTTTTATCAGATTTACATGATAAATCTGTTCAGGTTTCCTTTTACCTGCCTGGAATACTTTGTAGTTTACTTCACCAACTCTTTCCTTAATCTCAAAGGGGCCCTGCCACTTTGCCAGGAACTTACTGTCCACCGTGGGGACCAGGATTAACACCCTATCTCCGGGTGCAAACGTACGGATCTTGGCGCCACTATCATAGATTCTTTATTGGGCTCCTTGAGCCTGTATCATGTGTTCTTTGACGATAGGCATAACAGCCGCAATACGGTCCTGCATTTGTGTGACGTGATCTATCACTGTTTTAAACGGAGTGACCTGACCCTCCCAGGTTTCTTTTGCAACGTCTAACAGTCCGCGAGGACGTCGGGCGTACAATAACTCGAAAGGCGAGAATCCCGTGGAAGACTGGGGTACTTCCCTGATGGCAAAAAGCAAATACGGAAGTAAATAGTCCCAGTTCTTCCCATCCTTGTCTATCACCTTTCTCAGCATCTGCTTCAGAGTTTTATTGAACCGTTCAACCAACCCGTCTGTTTGAGGGTGATACACGGATGTACGTAACGGTTCGATTTGTAACAATCGGCAGAGGTCCTTCATTATCCTGGACATAAAGGGGGTCCCCTGGTCGGTGAGTATCTGTTTTGATATACCGACCCGACTAAACACATGCACCAGCTCCTTGGCAATCGTCTTGGTGGCCGTGTTACGCAAAGGGATGGCCTCCGGGTAACGAGTGGCATAATCCAAGATGACCAGGATATGTTGGTGTCCACGTGCAGACCATGGAAGGGGCCCAACTAAATCCATCCCAATCCTCTCAAACGGGACTTCAATAATAGGTAGGGGTACCAAAGGGCTACAGAACCGGGGCTTAGGTGCAGAGGCTTGGCAGTCAGGACAAGACTCGCAATATACACGAATATCATGATGCATGCCTGGCCAAACAAAACAGTGTAATATCCTTTCGGTGGTTTTCTGGACTCCCAGGTGACCTCCCATCACATGTCCGTGGGCCAGGTCCAGCACCTGCCGCCGGTAGGGTTTTGGCACGACTAATAGTTGCACCGTATCTTCCCCCTTTTTCTCTATCTGATAGAGTAAATCATTCTCCAGAACCATGTAAGGATATGCCAGCCTAGAGCCAGGTTCTACGGGTACCCCATTTATCACTTTTACATTTGTCCTAGCCTGAGAAAGGGTAGGATCCTTTATTTGCTCGCTTTGGAAGTCATCTTTCCGAACTTCTAAATCCGGCAAACGGGGAGGTGGACGGCTGTCAGCCTCCTCCTCTTCCCCGGTCTCCTCATTATCACCCGCCATGACTGAAAACGGGAACTGCAGGTCATTTCCCGCAGACTCTTCCCCAGAGTCTTCCGGGGAGACCTCTTCCAGGGGTTCGGGACCCACACGCGCCCTGGGAGAAGAATCATGTACACTATTACCCGAGGGCATCAACTGATTCTCCCACAATTGCCAGAAGTGGGGAAAATCCCGGCCCAGGATAACATCATGCAAAAACGCCGGGACGAGTCCCACTTTATGTTGCACAGACCCATAGGAAGTAGTAATGCATATGACCGTGGTGAGGTACGAACAGGTGTCTCCATGCACACACGTTACAGAAAATTTGTCTGATGGTCCAGTCGGGGCTGACACCAGACTGGCCTTCACCAGAGTCACCACACTTCCCGAGTCTAACAATGCCACCACATTTTTGCCATCAACAGTTAAATCACACAAGTGTTTTTCCACATCCTTTTGACCGGCATTCACACTCACTACCCGTGCAACCACAGACATGCGGTTTTTAGAGTCTGTGACGTCGCACTGCATGGGTTCAGTAGTGACCGGACAGTTCGCAGCAATATGTCCCATCTCTTGGCAGCGGAAACACCTAACGGGCCCCTTGCTTAGACCATAGTTCGTTACTCTCGGCCTCGCAGTGCGGGCAGTCCCGTTTTCCTCCCCCACTGTCTTAGGGATTTTTCCATCTCCCCTACTCCCTGGAACAGTCTTACCGTTTCCACGTGGAGATGATGAAGAACGAGGTGGGGTAGCGTCGTCTCGGAGTCCTTCTGCCACGGATTAACGTTCAACCAGATCCACCAGTTGATCTGCCGTCGTAGGATTTCCATGGCTTACCCACTTCCTCAGGGCTGGCGGTAGAGCTCTCAGGTACTTGTCCATGACGACTCTCTGGATTATCTCTGGCGCTGTCAACACCTCGGGTTGTAGCCACTTCTTCGTCACGTGGATCAGGTCGAACATCTGGGACCGCGGTGGTTTATCCGGCTGATAAGTCCATTGATGCACTCTCTGTGCACGGACAGTGGTCGTCACTCCCAGCCGGGCCAAGATCTCGGCTTTCAATTTATCAAAGTCCTGCGCGGCTTCAGGCTCTAAGTCATAATAAGCCTTTTGGGCCTCACCGGAAAGAAACGGGGCAATCAGGCCGGCCCATTGTGCCTTCGGCCATTTTTCTCGCACCGCCGTCCGTTCAAACGTGGTCAGGTATGCCTCGACGTCATCTTCGGTCGTCATTTTCTGCCAGTACCGACTCACGTGAATCACTCTCGACTCGGCTTCCAGGTTAAGCTCAGGTAAGCTTGCCAAGCGCTGCGCCACCTGCTGGAGAAGCGAACGATCGGTAACTGTCATGTCCACCAACTCCTTCAGCTGGGCCATCATCACCCGATTAGCTTCTTGCTGGACGGCGGTGGACTGTACCAGCGCTTTCACCACGTCCTCCATGCTCATGCTTGCAACGTGATGCCCGCGTTCTCCACCACAATGTGATATAACACTCCGGGATCGCCTTTGCTGGGGTCAAAGGTCACGTGCGTTCAGCATGAAACTCAGGCGCAGAGCTGGGATTCGTGTATAACTGACCCTGGGTCAGGTTTATTAACGGTGAAAGCAATGCAAAAGGAAATAAAACATAAAACAAATCCTTGCCTGTCCGGCACTAACTAAACAATGGACAACCTAACTACCAACTGGCGGGCTTCTCCCGTCCAGCCAAACCACAGTTGCAGTGGGCACTGCTTCCACTCACGTGTGTCTCTCACACAGACAGGCTCTCTGTGTTCCCAGGCTGAGACACTCACACAACCACCTGGCATCCTTTTATATCCACCTCCCATTATTCATTAGCAAGCAGGTGCGATACTGACCAGACTAGGCCACACAGGAAAGGAATCTGGGTGAGATATACCTGCCCTCATCCACTATTCCCACATGATTCTCACAGTCTGCGAATGCAAACTTTGACGCACATTAAGGATCAGGCGTCTGCAGTGGAGGAGGAAGAGGAGGGAAGCCTTGATGACAGTCAGGCAATGTCTGTTCAGGAAACTGTCCTGGACAAGGTGGAGAAAGAAGAGGAAGAGGAGGATGAGGATGAGGGGATGTTTCTCGGGGGCCAAGAGAAAATGTTGGCTTGCCAAGGTCAGGTACAGGGTTTGTGCGTGGCTGGAGGGATGTGGTTTTGGCAGAAAGTGCTCCTCCTCCCACCACTGGTAGCGCATCATTGACACCTGGAACATTGGTGTGATTATCTCTTGTGGATCCTAAAAAGGGACCATCGCATTGCCAAAATTATGAAGGATGAACACTACTGGTTGGCCAGCATCCTCATTCCACGCTACAAAGGCAAATTACAGAACATCATGCCACAGGAGAACCTAGAGCTAGAGATGAGAGACTTTGTCTTTTTTCGGGTCGAGTCGGGTTTCATGAAACCTGACTTCCGCAAAAGTTGGGTTGAACGAAATTGGCCGACTATAGGGAAAAGTCGGAGGCCGACTGAAAGACGAAACCCAGTGCAAGTCAATGGGGAAGCAAAGGCGGCAGGGAGTGGAAGACAGTAAATACACCTACAGTGCCCATTTCAATGACAAAAACATCAATTCTTATAATTGAAGCTTGTCAACCTTAATTTACTTCCTAATAATAGTTATGCATTGAAAACTGGGGGTTATTTGGATAAAGTTGTGGGGAGGTAGGGCTGGCTCCAGGTTTTCGTGTGCCCTGGGCCAAAGAGTGTCAGTGCATCCCGTTAACACATACCACAACTCATGATGCTCCGAAATGCCACAGAAATATAGGTATAGTACTATAACACATACTTCACTGCTTACATGACATGACTGATCTATTTTAAATTGTACAATAGCTTAAAAACAGGACAGTGTATTACTCCATACAGTGTTATGGCCACCACATTGTGCGCTATACAGAATAATGAGCCCCATATATTTCTCCATACCAAATAATTAGTCACATATAATGTTCCATACAGTATCTGATGAGCTCCAGATAATGCTCCATATATAATGGGCCCCATTTGTAATGCTCCAGTGTATAATGTGCCCCTTAGATGCTGCTCCAGTGTCTGATCTGCCCCATTTACATTGCTCCAGTACATGATGGGCCTCATGGATTCATGGATGATGCTCCAGTGTATGATGGGCTCCAATAATGCTCCATATATAATGGGCCCCATTTGTAATGCTCCAGTGTATAATGAGCCCCTTAGATGCTGCTCCTGTGTCTGGTCTGCCCCATTTACATTGCTCCAGTACATGATGGGCCTCATGGATTCATGGATTATGCTCCAGTGTATGATGGGCTCCAATAATGCTCCATATATAATGGGCCCCATTTGTAATGCTCCAGTGTATAATGTGCCCCTTAGATGCTGTTCCAGTGTCTGATCTGCCCCATTTACATTGCTCCAGTACAAGATTGGCCTCATGGATGATGCTCCAGTGTATGATGGTCTCCAATAATGCTCCAAATACAATGGGCCCCATTTGTAATGCTCCAGTGTATAATGTACCCCTTAGATGCTGTTCCAGTGTCTGATCTGCCCCATTTACAATGCTCCAGTACATGATGGGCCTCATGGATGATGCTCCAGTGTATCATGGACCCTAATAATGCTCCATATATAATGGGCCCCATTTATAATGCTCCAGTGTATAATGGGCCCCTTAGATGCTGCTCCAGTGTCTGTTCTGCCCCATTTACAATGCTCCAGTACACGATGGGCCTCATGGATGATGCTCCAGTGTATCATGGGCCCTAATAATGCTCTGTATATAATGGGCCCCACTTGTAATGCTCCAGTGTATAATGTGCCCCTTAGATGAGGCTCCAGTGTCTGATCTGCCCCATTTACATTGCTCCAGTACATGATGGGCCCTATTTTTAATTAATCCATGCATGGTATGTGAAAAGAGCTCCATGGAGTAATCTGAGGTGTGTGCTTCCACATCCTTCACTTTTGGTGTGGGTGAAGGACACACGGAAAGGGGTTGCTCCTGACCAAAAGCCTGCAGTTACAACTCAGTGCTTGCATTTTTTACAACTTCAGAAGAGGAGATGATAGAGCTGGAGGCTGTTTCAGCAATATAAGCCGCAAACAGTTCCTGATACTCCGGCTTTAAAAGCAGTCTCCCTACTCCCAGAAAAGGGAGCCTTACAGGCCTTCCAGAGCTACACCATGACGCTGGCTCAACACCTCCTGCCTTAGCTGCTATTGTGCTTTTGGCACTACCAGCAGATGCACCACCACCAACATTAGTACCTGGTGGCCCTCCACGTCCTCATCCACGTCCTCTTCCACCATACTTCCTCATGTTTTTGAAAATGGACCCAAAATACCAGCAGATATATGGTACTGTATCAGAAGCGTACAGCTCTATACAGTCTATGGATAACAGTAAATCTCTGTATATATTTCATGAGGCATACACAGATGCTCACAGGCTCTGTATGGATTACCCAATAAAATAACAAGCTGAAAAAGGGTACAGTATCACCAGATAAAAGGTGTATATATAGTATAGTGTAAACATTCTGAATCTCCATATACATTTCAGGAGGCAGACACAAACGCTCTCAGGCCCAGTATGGATTACACAAGAATATGAAAAGCTGTAAATGGGTTATGTAACACAAGCGTACAGCTGTTTACAGTGTTGGGGTTATCTTAAAGTTCCAAATATATTGCCGGAGTAACAGACAGACGTTTACAGGCTCATTATGGATTACACCAGAATCTAAATAGCTAAAAAGGTTACTATATCAGAAGCGTTCTGCTGTGTGTTGGCCAAATTGAAAATATCAGTATATATTTCTGTAGTCTCCCTCAGACACTCACTCAGTTTGGTTTTGACCATAACAAAAAATGTTGGAAAAAAGGTCATGGATAACAAGATAGCAAGTATATATTTTTTAGAGTACAATTGAAATCTCCGTATAAATAGTCCCATAGTCACTCTCAGACGCTTACATAGTATGGATATGACCATAATGCTAAATGTCGAACAAAGGTACTGTATAACAAGATACAAGCTGTATCGAGTATAGTGTAAAAATTTGTTTCTCCGATTCACCGTATATATAGAAGGCGTAACCCACACACACTCACTCACTATGGATGATGTAGGGAAGGTGAACTGACAGACAAACCAGCCTGTAGTGAGAAGCAGAGGTGTAGCGCAGTGTAGGTGTGAAACTGCTAAGATAAAGAGAAAGAGTGCAGTGTTTTAGCTTGCCCATTGGAGGGCAGTGGAGAGTGTAGGAGTGGGACTGAATAACTGCCATTGGTCAGAGAAACTGTTAGGTGATGGTGGGCGGAGTTACCATAACTGGAAGTATAAAAGGCTGAGGGAAGGTTCTGGAGGAGTCAGTCAGCGAAGGGAGCACAGTAAAGAGGAAGTTCTGCTGAGGAAATAGAAACAGTGGAAAGGCTCCAGAGAGGACTGACAGTTGAGGCGGTCATGGGGGGGTGGCCCGGAGGACGGTAGCAGCACACGAAGACGGCCTGGGGCTATCATACGGACGGTGTGCTCAGACTGGCGCAGCGCTGTGGTGGTTGGGCCTAGGCCAGCCTCAGTGGAAGAGCCACAGAGGACACCACGAGTATAGTTACAAAGGAAGTGAAGGTACCGGGGCCTGTGTGCAGAGAAATGTGAAACGGCTGTGGTGAATTGCTGTTGTCGACAGAAGGATGGGCACTAAAAACAGACCTGTTCAATACAAACTCTGTCTCAGTCTCGTGTTTGTCTGCGGCAAGAAGAGGGTCCCCCCCGCAGTTGGTTATCCTACAGATGATACCTTAATATAAATTTTTGAAACAAGGTACTGTATCAGCACATGACAGGTGTGTCCAGTCTAGGGTTAAATTTCCGTCTATACTTCCGGAGTCAGACACAGACACTCACAGGCTCACTATGTATTACACCAGAATTAAAAAAGTAGAAAAAGGGAAAGGTATTCATAGCGTACACCAGTATACAGTGTTGTGGTACTTTTAAATCTTTGTATATATTTCAATCTCAGTAAGCCGGTCCAGAATCTCCGCTACTGGAAACTACATGGATACAAGTATAGACGCAAAGTCGAGTGGTAGCAGAAATTTTGGAATTACTCATAGCGGGAAAACATCCCGGTAGATGTTGCAGAGGCGATGCAGACCCTCAATTACTGTGTCTGTGGAGAAAGCGAAAAAGGTTTTTTGTGAAGAAAGGATTGCTTTATCGCAGTAGCGTGGATCACATCACCGTTACTCGTCGCCATCAAATTGTGATAACAGGGAGAGATGTACCCATGGTCCTCACTGCCTATCATGATGTGTCTGGTCATTTTGGAGTGCAAAAGACAGAAGCCACAGGCCATAGCTGATTCTATTGGAGAGGCATGAGAGGAGACATTGAAATATGGTGGCAGGAATGTCACACGTCGGTGACTATCACAACTGTGAAAGGTGATCATAAAGCACCACTGCATCCGCTTGTAAGTTGACGTCCATTTCAAATGGTAGCCATTGATCATCTGAAGGTAGAGGCCAGCAGGACAGGCCATAGCCACATCTTAACCATCACTGATCAATACACCAAATTTCTTTTCGCCATCCCTGTGAAGGATTTAACTGCCCAGTCTACACAGTGGTGGAGCAGGGAGGGGTAAGTATTTCAACTTGCAAGTGCTGTGGCCATGACCAAGTAGGGGGGCACAATCGTGGTTGACAGTACTGGCACAGGGCCCCTCATAGTGCGCTGGTGTGTCTGACGGCGAATGGGCCCTCCCACAATCTGTGACACTGTATTGTACTATGAGGGGCCCTGAGCCATTGCCGTCGGCCATCAGTGGGCCCATCCATCTGTTCAGAGCAACAGCACTTGCCCGGGTGCACCAGGTCTTGACCCCAGCCGTTGGGGGAGGGGTGGGCAGCCCAGTTAGGGAGGTTTAAAAATGGGCATATGTAGTTGTGTTGCCTGGACATTCAGCTGCTGCAAAGGGCGTAATTGGGCAAGTCCGAGGAAGAGGAGGAAAAAACCGAGGCACTTTTCTGGTAACCTATGTGTCATCAGGGGAAGGTGGGACCAAATCCTTTGAAACCCATGCATGGTTCATTTTAATGAAGGTTAGAGCATCAACATTTTGGGTTGACAGACGGGTCCTTTTTTCTGTCAGGATTGATCCAGCAACACTAAAGACTCTTTCGGATAGCACACTAGCAGCAGGGCAAGCGAGCTCCTGTAAGGCATATTGTGCCAATTCAGGACAGGCATCCAGTTTAGAGGCCCAATAGTCAAAGGGGAATGACCTGTGAGGGAGAACATCGATATGGGAGGAAAAGTAGTTTGTAACCATAGCTGACAACTGCTGCCTCCTGTCACTTTTAATCGATGCAGTATTAGCAGTCATGTGAGCGGGACTTGAAAAATCAGTCCACAACATGGTCATTAAACCCCTGTCTCCAATGCCACTTCTGCTGTGTGCACCACGAACACCTCTTCCATTGTGCCTACTACAGCTCGTGGGAGAACGAGCACCGCTGCTGTGTGCTGGGAAAGCCTCAAACAAACGGTTTACCAGAGTTGCTTGTTTGCTTGCCAATATTATCTCTAGGTTCTCCTGTGGCATGATGTTGTGTAATTTGCCTTTGTATCGTGGATCGAGGATGCTGGCCACACAGTAGTCGTCATCCCTCATCATTTTGGCAATGCGGGGGTCCCTTTCTAGGATCCGCAAGGCATAATCGCACATGTGGGCCAATGTTCCAGGTGTCAATGATGCACTGCCTGTGGTGGGTGGAGGATCAGTTTCTGGCAAATCCACATCCTTACAGTCATGCACAAACAATGTCCCTGACCTTGGAATGCCAACATTTCTTCTTGCCCCTTGAGAAACATCCTCCTGCCCAAAATAATCATCCCCCTCCTCCTCATCCTCCTCCTTGTCATGATCCAGGCGTGGATCTGACAGATTAAATGGACAAAGTTAACTTTTTTTCCTTTGGCAAGGTGCCAAAGAGTGATGTGATTGCCCCTGGTGGCCATTAGAATTATCGCACGTGGTGTTTCATTCTGGGTTGCCCGGTGGTGGTGAGTGGTATCGCACTTTAGTTTTAGTGCACAATTATGAAGCAGGTGTTACACCCTATAAAGGAGTGTTAGGTGTGTGCAATCACGGCTGGTGATATTGTGTTCTTTTGGGAAGGAAGCCTGGGTGAACATGGAGCTGAACATGAGTCCTGCGCAGTCAGCCAGAGGGGACGAGGGACAGCTAATGGTGTCTGCAGGAAGTGCTGGCATGGCGTGGAGGAGTTGCAGTTTATGGTGTCGACGGGAAGTGCTTGCATGGCTTGGTGGAGTGGCGACTATGGAGAGAGTTGCACTCGGCATGCTCGACTTGGTTGCTGAGAGCTGGACGCAGGCATGCTTAAATTCTTGGCAGAGGCTGACTCATCTTTGGGACTCTGTTACTGGACTGCTGCAATTGGTGGTGGACTCTGCTCCAAGGCTGCACTATGGTGAAGGATCCGGGATGGTGATGGATCCAGGTGGAGGAGAAGACGCACGCAGGTGGTGGGGCTCTGTTGCAGGAGCATAAGCACAGAGCATAAAGATAAGTGGTGTCCCCCTGTATTGTCTTCTTTCCTTTTGTGTCTCTAGTGCAGTGGTGGGATTAGTCTCCGCACCGACCAATTCCCTAGTGAGGGATTAGGGTCAGGGCGAGCAAGGGTTTTAAGGTACGCGTGCGGCGCCTGGTGCGGAGCCGGCATAGGGAACGTTAGGAGTGCAGGGACACTGGCTCAGGGAAACTCAGGAGGTCTCCACTTCCCTATTCCCTATTGCAGGGCCCACCATTGTTAATGTTACCCAGGTCCCCCTTATTATTTAAATTCGTGTTACTGGAGGCGGGGTTTCCAGAATGTATGTATAACGTGTAATACCTAAATTCGCCAGTTGGAGGCGGCGTATCCATCTGCCCGTTTTATTATTTAAATTCGCCTCACTGGAGGCGCTATATCCAGGGTCACGTGTGTCATATGGGTTCGCCTTGCGGTACTCGCTGCGTCCAGACACACGTGACCGTGACACTCCTCTTCCTCTTCTTCCTCCACCTCGTCCAGGACAGTTCCCTGACCAGACAATGGCTGACTGTCATCAAGGCCTCCCTCCTCCTCCTCCTCTGCTGCAGACACCTGATCCTTAATGTGCGTCAAATTTTGCATGAGCAGACGCATAAGTGGGATGCTCATGCTTATGATGGCGTCGTCTGTGCTTACCAGCCGTGTGCATACCTCAAAACACTGAAGGACTTTACAGAGGTCTTTCAGCTTTGACCACAGCACACCCGACAGTTCCATGTCTTCCCTCAAACTGCCTGCCCGTGTATCCTCCCCAAAAATGCAATACAGCCTGCCTCTGTTCGCACAGCCTCTTAACCATGTGCAGGGTGGAGTTCCACCTTATTGCAACGTCTATGATTAGGCGGTGCTTGGGGAGGTGGAGCAATTGCTGCAGCTTCTGCATACGACTGGAGTGTACGGCCGAGCGATGGATGTGCGAGCACAGTCTTCGCACCTTATGGAGCTGGGATGTTAACTCCGGATAATTATTAAGGAAGCATTGCACCACCAGGTTCAAAGTGTGAGCCAGGCAAGGTTTGTGTGAGTTTTGCACGGACTATGGCTGCCACAAAATTACGGCCGTTAACACTGACTACCTTGCCTGGCTCAAGATGTAAACTGCCCAGCCATGACTCAGTTTCTCGCTGCAAGTAGTCAGCCAGTACCTTCGCGGTGTGTCTGTTATCGTCAAAAAAGACATCATCTGTAAATAAAAAAACGCCGGCTAACGCTTACCACTAGCAGTTTAGCAGTTCGACAGTGGGACAGCTCGTGTGCAACACTGGCAGCTGCGGATGGTGTGCTTGTTCGACTGCGCTCTGTCGACGAGCTTTCGCTTCTGGAGGAGGAGGAGGCGGAGGGTCGAATGCCAACATCCAACTGTTGCCTATACCGTGGGCTAGGCAGCTGGACTGGAGAGCTGCATATGGGGGAAGTAGCGGTGGACCGGATGGAGTGAGAGGGGGTTGGTGATGGTATTGGTGGTGATGGCCCAGATTCAGTGTTGTGTTGCAAAACCATTGTGATTCCCTGAGTGCTTTGGCCTTGCAACGACACCTCCACATTTAATGCTGGTGGTGTGCTTAATGGTGGCGGTGGTCTTACAGTGGGGGTAGCGATGGAGCATTGTTGGCTACCTTCAGTCGGAGCAGGTGCACATGTGCTACCTGAGGTTTTGTAGTCAGTCCACGCTTGCAAGTGCATATTGATTAAATGTCTAAGCATGCAACTGGTATTCAAATTTCAGAGTTGTTTACCTCGGCTAAAGGTCCTTCCGCACTTCTTACAGGTAACCTTTGCCTCATCAGTAGGATTTTGGACAAAGAAGTGCCACACTGCACTCTTCCTACTATGGTAAACATTTTCTGGCCTTGCACGCTGTGCTAAGTTGACAGTCTGGTCAAGCTGTCCTGCAACTCTTTTAGTTTTTTTCCACATTTTAGGACAGCTACGGGCCTGCTAGATAACCGCTGCTGCGATGTCAATGCCTGCTGTGGATCCTTATTCCTTAGTCCTTATCTGAACTATTGCCAGTGCTACCCTCCTCCCCCAATGGATGCCGATCCGGGTCCAGAACTGGGTCATCCATCACCTCCACTTCAAAGTCATCTGCATCTTCCTCTTTACCTTCCTCTGTGTCACTGTGTAAGGTGGTATAGTATGTGGGAAGGGGCACCTTGGTTTCATCAGGGTCAGATTCTGGCTCAATATACTGTGAGGGCAATGTAGTGCAGTGGGTCAATGTACCAGCAGAATCATCTAGCAGTGGCTATGCATCAGTGCACTCCATGTAAGATTCATCTTGGACTGGGGAATTCAGGATTTGACTGGATAAACCCGGCATGGTATGTGAAAAGAGATCTATAGAGTAATCTGAAGTGTGGGCTGCCACATCCTTAACTTTTGGTGGAGGTAAAGGATGCAAGGAAAGGGGTTTATTAACACCAGAACCCTGCACTGACAACTCCGTGCTTGCAGGTTTTGACCGTTTAGAAGAGGAGGCAATAGAGCTAGTGGCTGTTTCGGCAATGTACGCCAAAACCAGTTCCTGATGCTCCAGTTTTAAAAGCGGTTTTCCTACTCCAAGAAAAGGCAACGTTACAGGCCTTCTTGGGCCAGAGGATGACGCAGGCTCAACACCTCCTGCCTTAGCTGCTATTGTGCTTTTGCCAGAACCAGCCGATGCACCACCAACATCAGTACCAGCTGCGCCCCCCTGCCCACGTCCGCAGCCTCTTTCACCATACTTCCTCATGTTTGGGAAAATGTAGCAAAAATAGCAGCAGAGAGATGGTACTGTATGAGGAGCGTCCAGCTGTGTAAGGTGCATGAAAAAAATTAAATCTACGTATATATTATGTTAGTCACAGACACTCTCACAGTATGTATTGGACCGTAATTCCAACAAGCAGATATACGGAACTGTATCAGAAGTGTACAGCTGTATATGATTTTTGTGCAACTAACAATCTCCGTGTATGTATTTACGGAGTGTCACACACACGCTGACTAGGTATAAAAGTGACTGTAATGCGAACGGCAGATATACAATACTGTTGGAGAATCGGACAGCTCTATACGATGTGTGTAAGGAAAATTGTCAAGCTCCGTGTATTTGTATACGGACTGACACACGCTGTCTGTCTAGTTTTGACCGTAATCAAACAGCAGATATACGAAACTGTTTGAAAAACAGACATGACTCTAGGGTGTAGGTCTGGAAAAATGGAAAAACTCCTCGGCTTTTTCTTCCAGAGTCACACCCAGATAGTTTCTATTTGTCCGTGATACCAACCGATACACGGTAGTGTGTGAGGAGCATACACCGCTAGACGTGTGTGTATGGAAAATTGTCAAGCTCCTTGTATTTGTATACGGACTGACACACGCTGTCTCTGTCTAGTTTTGACCATAATCAAACAGCAGATATACAAAACTGTTTAAAAAATGGACACGACTCTAAGGTGTAGGTCTGGAAAAACGGACAAACTCCTCGGCTTTTTCTTCCAGGTACACGTTAGTGTGTGAGGAGCGTACACCACTAGACGGTGTCTGTATGGAAAATTGTCAAGCTCCGTGTATTTGTATACGGACTGATACACGCTGTCTCTGTCTAGTTTTGACTGTAATCAAACAGCAGATATACAAAACTGTTTGAAAAACGGACACAACTCTAAGGTGTAAGTTTGGAAAAATGGACAAACGCCTCAGCTTTTTCTTTCAGAGTCACACCCAGATAGCTTCTATTTGTCCGTGATACCAGCCGGAATACACGGTAGTGTGTGAGGAGCGTACACCGCTAGACGGTGTGTGAAAAAATGAACGGTCAGTAACTCACCAGGACAAAATAATAAAATTTGGAGTGCTTTGAAAAAAGCAGTTTGAACAGCAGTGTGCACACAGCAATGCAGCTAGCAGGTAGCCTTAAAAGGCAGCCTAATCACCACCAGCGCTGCTGCATACAACAAAAATCCTCCCCTTTCACTGCACACTAACTGTACAGTGAAAAGCGCTATCAGCAGAAGCAGTTTTTTTTTCTTCTTCCCTGCCTAACGCTCTCCCTGTGCAGAATCAGCGGCAGCACCTCTCCCTATGCTAAGATCGGCAGAAGTAAGATGGCGGTCTGCGTGCATGCCCTTTTATAGCCCTGTGACGCCATATAAAGCCATTCAATCACTTCAATGCCCTTCTCTAAGATGGTACTGGCTGCTGCGCATGTCATCACGTTGCCCACAGTGTGCGTCCTCCATCATTGGGTGAGAAAAGGCGCTGAAAGCATCATTTGAAAGGCGACTTTGGCGCGCTGATCGGCGACCTCATGGCCGACCTCACGCTAGGGTCGGGTTTCGATCGGCGAAACCCGACTTCGGCGAAAGTCGGCGATTTTTGAATCTGACCGACCTGTTTCACTCAACTCTACCTAGAGCTAATATTGGCGAACAAACAAGCAACTCTGGTAAACCGTTTGCTAGAGGCATTCCCAGCACACAGCAGTGGTGCAGGTTCTCCCACGAGCTGCACTGGGCAACATGGAAGAGGTGTTCGTGGTGCACACAGCCGAAGTGGCGTTGGAGACAGGGGTTTCATGACCATGTTGTTGGCTGATCTCTTGAGTACCGCTCACACGTCTGGTAATACTGAATCGATTGCAACACACAGGAGACAGCAGTTGTCAACTATGGTTCAAAATTACCTCTCCTCCCCTATCGATGTTCTCCCTCACAGTTCATTCCCCTTTGACTACTGGGCCTCTAAACTGGACCCCTGGCCTGAATTTACACAATATGCCTTACAGGAGCTCGCTTGCCCTGCTGGTAGTGTGCTATCAGAAAGAGTCTTCAGTGCTGCTGGATCAATTCTGACAGAAAGAAGGACCCGGCTGTCGACCCAAAATGTAGGTGTTCTCACCTTCATTAAAATGAACCATGCCTGGGTTCAAAGGATTTTGTACCACCTTCCCCTGATGACACATAGGTTGCCAGCAAAATAGCTTGCTTTGTCCTCCTCTTCCGACTTCTCCAATTCCTCCATTTGCAGCTAATGATCGTCCAGCCTACACCTCAACATATGTCAGTTTTTCCACCTCCCTAACTGGGCTGTACCCCCCCCCACAACTTAAGCCAAATACTCCCCAGTTTTCAATGCGTTGCTATTATTATAAAGTAAATTAAGGTTGACAAGCTTCAGTAATAAGAATTGATGTTGTTGCCATTGAAATAGGCACTGTAGGTGTGTTTACTGTCCTCCACTCACTGCCGACTTTTATTCCCCATTGACTTGCATTGGGGTCGGGTTTCAGTCGAAACTCCGACTTTTTCTGATAGTCGGCCGATTTCGTTCGACTCGACTTTTGGTAAAGTTGGGTGGTCCGAAACCCAACTCGACCCTCCCGGAGGAAAATCGCTCATCTCTACTGAACAGTTCACCGAACAGTTCGACGAACGTACCCGAACCCCATTAGATTCAATGGAAAGCAAATCTAAAACGAATAGACAACACGTCAAGGGGTGATAAAAAGGTTCCCAAGCAGCTAAAATTTGGGGCAGACACCAAGAAAAGTGACATCAATTGACATAGAAAATAAATTTACAAATAGCCGAGAATGAGGTATCAGGGCCAGGTGAAGCATTTACAGCTTAGAATTTAAGTTTCAAATAAGACCTGCTGTTTAAGAGAGTCTTATTAGCTTGGAGACCTCACACCTCATACAGTCCCTCCATTTTTTTGTTTTAAGCCAACCACACTCAGATGGCACAAACATCAGTTTCATACAGTAATATTGGTCGAAAAATGTAAGAAAAGTTGCACAGGTAGTTGACTGAAAGTAAGTGCAGGCCTGCCTGTCTGCGAGACCTAATTACATAGACAACCGAACAGATTGACACCCAACTTGAAGTCTCCACATTTCAATAAAATAATTCTCACTTACTACAAAAGTGGCTTACATTTCCACAGAGTAGAAATATTATAATGACACATCTTCCACCACAGGCAACCACCAGATGGAGACCCAACTTGGAGTCTGGATCAGCATTTTTAGCTTGAAATAGAAGTTTTAATGTGGACCTATTCCACCAGATGGAAACCGAACTTGGAATCTCCACTTTTAGAAAAAATAATTCACATAACACAAAAGTGACATCAATTTCCACAGAGTAGAAACAGTATAAAAGGCCTCTGAAACACCTTCTACTTCAGGCAACCCAACAGATGGAGACGCAACTTGGAGTCTCCACATTTCAAATAATAATTGCCACACATCAATAAAGTAGCATAAATTTCCACAGAGTAGAAATGTTATAATATAACCATGACACACTTTTCATCACAAGCAACCCTAGCAGCTGGAAATCCAACTCCAGATTTCAAACAAACAATTGTCACACAGCACAACAGCAGCATCAATTTCCACAGAGTACAAATATTATAATAGGCCTCTGATACACCTTTCTCCTTAGGGAACTCACCAGATGGAGATCAAATTTCGTGTCTCCACATTTCAAAAAATTGTTTGTAATATCAGCAGAACTAGCAACAACAGGCACAGAAGACATCACAAAGATGGCATAACGCGAGGTCAATAAATAACACTAAAAACGACACCATCGCCTAGTGTGCCCAATCTGCTATTGGGTTGCAAAAGTTATCGGATATCCATTACTTGTTAACTTTCAAGAAAGTTAGGCAGGTAGATGTGATTATCTGTCTGGACACCACCAGCTGGGCTGAAGACACGTTCTGGAAGAACGCTGGCTTCTGGGCATGACAAAACCTTCAAGTCGTAACATGCGAGCTCAGGCCACTCTTCCATTATTAAAGACCAAAATTCAAAAGGGCCAAACCCCCCTGATGGCATTGATATTGAACTCCAGCTACTCTTGCACCATCCTCTCCAGTCATTCACAACATGTCTGACTTGTACTTTGCTCTGCTTGTGCACGGACTGGTGTAAAAAATGTGTTAAATGACTTACAGAAATTACTTATGCTACTTACAGTGCTGCTGCTAATGTTTTGGTGATGGCGCCTTGATGCGCCCGGGTTTTAATGTCTACAACTGGGATGCACACTGTGTGCATCACTGCTGTCTTGGGGAAAAACACTCTTAAGATTGTCTACAATCGTATTTTGTTACTCCAGCATGTATGCATCCCTTTCCGGGGAGGTGGGACCATCAGGCTAAATTAACTTTTGTACCGTGGTTCTAACAGAGTGGAAACTAAGTAGTCTCCACTATTTCAAACCATAGGAACACGGGAATCATGTTGAAGTGCAACAAGAAGGCGGGTTGGTGCTTAAATGAGGTCAACATTCATGCTGTGTTGTTGGTGGGGTAGCACTCAATATAACTTCCTCCATCTCTTCCCGCCAAGCATGGAAAATAGAAAGCTTATCATTATCCTCTTCATCTCCTGACTGTTCCATCACCTCGTCCTCCTCAACTTTCTCCTCAGCTTCTGTATTTTCACTAACAGTTTGTCTGGTACCATCAGCTCACCTTGATCACTGTAAGCCCGTTCCAATGGTATCCACTTGTGACACGAAAGTCCGTAAATTTGACATTTTGTTATATCTTCCTTCTCTGATTCCAACTCTTCCTCTTTGACCATCACCTCCCCACGCAGACTATTCAAAGTTTGCTTCAGCATGTAGATAACCGGAATAGTAATGCTGATGATGTCATCGCCAGAAGTAAACATCTTAGTAGCCATTTCAAAAATATGTCAAAGGGTGCAGAGGTCGTTCCCCTGTGCCCACTCCGCAAGCGGGATTTACATCACGTCCGCACTGTATTGGCTCAAACTATGTAAATGGACATATTGCACCAGGGCTTGTCGATGCAACATGTGCAGAGTGGAATTCCACCATATCGGAACATCGCCAATAAAACAGTTAACCAGTAGGCTGAAGCATCTCTGCAGCTTTGCAATTAGATGACCTGCGGGGTGCGATTAGCACAAGTGAGCACATAGCAACCATGTTTTCTGCAGCAGTGCATCCCTGCTGGGATAGTGTCATAGAAATTGCTGTACCACCAGGTTGAGGATGTAGACCATGCAAGGCATATGTTTGAAGTTGCCACAGCATAGGGTCATCGCCATCTTGCACCATTTTTGCACACATCCGACCACCAATGATATGACGCCATATCACGGACATGCTCAGGAAGGTGATTTCTGGACTGACTCCGGAGCGCCAAGCTGCACCTGCACATCACTGGTTACCATGGACTTGGCTGGAAAGCCAGCAGTAACCAAATGTTCCTCAAGCCTGAGCAAGACTCTGGGACCGATGTCTGTGCTGAGCAGCACTCGCAGCGCTTGGACCCGAATGGGAGACCACAGTGCCAGACAATGCTTGGGATCTATCCCGTGCAGCTGGAGGATCCCGAAGCCTAACAGATAGCCAGTCATATAAGCCAAACTCCCCTTACAAACTATATATTAATATAAATGCAAGAATTTCTATATTGGGGGTTGGCATGCGCCCTGTTACCACATAGGTAAATTGTGACAAAATGTCATGAAGATTTTTCCAGTGTCCACTTATATACAGAACTAATATAGCAGAGGAGCTAATATTCCCATTAGTGGCTCTTACCCATACCCATGTCCATGAAAGTAAGCACGCACCCCTACGCACGTTTCGCGTCAGCTTCCTCAGGGCCCCCTGTGTGCGTATATATATATATAAAGTGAGGGAAAAAAGTAGGTTGTGAACAATGTCTTTCTTTACTGATAACAAGTTCAAAAAGGTTCCATTACTATTGGTAATGAATGGAGGACAGAAGAGCCTGTTGAAGAACAAGTTACCAGAAATCTTGCATGATTTTAGTTGACCAAATACTAATTTTCAAGCATAATATGCAAAATAAATCTTGCCAAGGTGATTTTCGGGATTTTTTTTGTCATGTCTCTCATAGTTGTGGTCTACCTATGATGGCTATTGCCTCTCTCATCTTTTTAAGTGGGAGGACTTGCACAATTGGTCGCTGACAAAATACTTTTTTACCCCACAGTCACATAATATGACAATAAGCAGCACATCAATTAATTGTGGAAAAAGTGGAGGGCTGTATATTAGCCCATGTGGCAACGTTTCGCACCCATAACAAAACATATATGTGTTAAGGAACTGAAATGTTGCCACATGGGCTAATTAAGATTCCTCCACTTTTTCCACAGTTAATAATAGGTGTGCTGCTTTTTATAAATCTCTTTGATTTATGGATATATGTCCTAAAAGCTTTTCACCTACTGCTTAAGATTTAGTGCTGAGTTATGATATATATTTTGCCTATGTCCTGTGGAATGTAAATCTTAGCATTTGTATATATACACTGCACAGTGCCACTTCTGTCCTGTGTAATGGGTGTAATCAGTATTAATATTAATCTAAGGTGCCCTAAATGAAAACACGAAGAACAGTGACTGCAAAGAAGCCTATAAATGGGAAAAAGTCCTCCAGACAACAGCTATAATAAGAATAATCACTTTTATTGTAACAGAAAAAAATAAAAAAAATTAAAATACAGAAGAAGAAAGACTGACACTGAGCAAACGTTAAATCAAATGAATTCTATGTATTCTGTGTCCCTACCACACGAAGGAAAAGGGGGATGAGATATCAGTGTGTAGATGAAATATCAAATATACATACAAATAGAATTACATGATTGATGAAATAGATTATGTCCACAGTCACAGAAAAGAATCATGCTGGGAGGTGCTGGGTTTTATCTCTGATTTCTACTGCAGACCTAGGTAGTTATAGATAAATCTTGATAATACCATGGTCTAGGGAGAACATTCCACAGAAAGACCCAAATATAACATCACAATATAAAGTACAGATGAAATATCAAATATGTTGTATGACAAGTGCCAAAAATAATTACCCAGGATCCAGAGAGCCACAGTGTGACCCCTTAACGTGTGTTTCGGCAATTCTTCCTCAGAAGCAGTACTTGAGAAAGAAACTGTAGTGCATTCATCTCTATATATAAAACTGAATGTATGTGTGTGTGCTTCGCCAACCAATCACAAAGTATCTTTCATTTCACCAGAGCTGTTCAAAAGAAGCTGAGCTGTGACGGGTTGCTATGAGCAACAGTTTTCCTTGCAACCAATCACTAAGCATCTATCATTTCACCAGAGCTGGTTAAATGAAGGTGAGCTGTGATTGGTTGCTATGAGCAAGTTTTCCCACATGACAACACCTCAGTAGACACTGACATGTTGGGAGAAATCTAGCATCCCCGGGAACATAAGCTCCAGCCATTGTCTGCCCCCCAGAAAGGAGCAGAGCACTTGACAGAAATGAATCCCCCCCCCGTGCCCATATCTCCTTCACACATCCTCCATCCCATAGGCATATCTTCCCTCTTAAAGGGATCTCCGGTATGGAAGTTAGGGCAAATCCGTCAGCGCAATGATTCTGACCCCAGATTCTATTAAAAGGATAATTGGTATGGAAGTTAGTTCAAATCCACTCTGCATTTTGGTACTGACCTCAGGCCTTTCTTAAAGGGATCTCCGGTATGAAAGTCAAGGCAAATCCATCCAGCGCTTTGGTTGTAACCCCATGCCTCTCTTAAAGGGATCCCTTGTATGGAAGTCATGACAATTGCCTTCAAATGCTCTGGTACTGACCCCAGGCTCTCTTAAAGGGATCTCCTGTACAGAAGTTAGGGCAAATCCATCAGCGCTCTGATTCTGACCCCAGGGTTCTATTAAAGTGATCTTTGGTATGCAAGTCAGGGCAAATCCACTCAGCTCTGTGGTTCTGATCCCAGGCTTTCTTAAAGGGATCCCCAGTATGGAAGTGAGGGCAAATCCACTCTGCACTTTGGTACTGACCCCAAGACTCTCTTAAAGTGATCTCTGGTATGGAAGTTAGGATAAATCCCTCAGCGCTTTGATTCTCACCCCAGGCTTCTATTAAAGGGATCATTGGTATAGAAGTCAGGGCAAATCCATTCAGGGCTCTGGTTCTGATGCAAGGCCTCTCTTAAAGGGATCTCCGTTATGGAAGTTAGGACCGTTCCACTCAGCGCTCTGGTTTTGACCTCACGTTGATGGGATGATGTGGGATATTAGGGGTAGTAGTCCAGTGGCTCTGGCTGATGGGATGATGTGGGAAATTAGGGGTAGTAGTCCAGCGGCTGTGACGGGATGGAGTGGAATATTAGTGGTAGTTGTCCGGTGGCTCTGGCTGACGGGATGATGTGGGATATTAGGGGTAGTTGTCAGGTGGCTCTGATTGACGGGATGATGTGGGATATTAGGGGTAGTTGTCAGGTGGCTTTGACGGGATGATGCGGGATATAGGGGTGGATGTCAGGTAGCTTTGACGGGATGATGTGGGATATTAGGGGTAGTAGTCCAGTGGCTCTGGCTGTCGGGATGATGTGGGATGTTAGAGGTAGTAGTCTGGTGGCTCTGGCTGACGAGATGATGTGGAATATTAGGGGTAGTAGTCCAGTGGCTCTGGCTGTCAGGATGATGTGGGATATTAGGGGTAGTAGTCCGGTGACTCTTAAGGGATGATGTGGGATATTAGGGGTAGTAGTCCGGTGGCTCTGGCTGATGGGATGATGTGGGATATTAGGGGAAGTAGTTCAGCGGCTGTGACGGGATGAAGTGGGACATTAGTGGTAGTTGTCTGGTGGCTCTGGCTGACGGAATGATGTGGGATATTAGGGGTAGTTGTCAGGTGGCTTTGATGGGATGATGTGGGATATTAGGCGTAGTAGTCCGGTGGCTCTGGCTGATGGGATGATGTGGAATATTAGGAGTAGTAGTCTGGTGGCTCTGGCTGATGGGATGATGTGGGATATTAGGGGTAGTTGTCTGGTGGCTTTGATGGGATGATGTGAGATATTAGGGGTAGTAGTCCAGTGGCTCTGGCTGACGGGATGATATGGAATATTATAGGTAGTAGTCCGGTGGCTCTGGCTGACGGAATAATGTGAGATATTAGGGGTAGTAGTCCGGTGGCTCTTAAGGGATGATGTGAGATATTAGGGTTAGTAGTCCAGTGGCTCTGGCTGACGGGATGATGTGGGATATTAGGGTTAGTAGTCCGGTGGCTCTTAAGGGATGATGCGAGATATTAGGGGTAGTAGTCCGGTGGCTCCGGCTGACGGGATGATGTGGGATATTAGGGGTAGCAGTCCGGTGGCTCTGGCTGACGGGATGATGTGAGATATTAGGGGTAGTAGTCTGGTGGCTCTGGCTGACGGGATGATGTGGGATATTAGCGGTAGTAGTCCGGTGGCTCTGGCTGACGGGATGATGTGGGATATTAGAGGTAGAAGTCCGGTGGCTCTGGTTGTCGAGATGATGTGGGATATTAGAGGTAGCAGTCTGGTGGCTCTGGCTGACGGAATGATGTGGGATATTAGGGGTAGTAGTCCGGTGGCTCTTAAGGGATGATGTGGGATATTAGGGGTAGTAGTCCGGTGGCTCCGGTGGTAGTAGTCCCTCTACTCCTCTTTGGTCAGACCTCATCTGCAATATTGTGTCCAGTTTTGGGCACCATATTTTAAAAAAGACATCAACAAACTGGAGCAAGTTCAGAAAAGAGCGACCAGAATGGTGACCGGTCTGCAAACCCTGTCTTATGAGGAAAGGTTGCAGGATTTGGGAATGTTTAGTTTGCAATAGAGAAGACTGAGAGGAGACTTAATAGCTGTCTACAAATATCTAAAGGGCTGTCACATTGTAGAAGGATCAACTTTATTCTCATTTGCACAAAGAAAGACTAGAAGCAATGGGATGAAACTGAATGGGAGGAGACACAGATTAGATATTAGAAAAAACTTTTTGACAGTTAGAGTGATCAATGAGTGGAACAGGCTGCCACGAGAAGTGGTGAGTTCTCCTTCAATGGAAGTCTTCAAACAGAGGCTGGACAGACATCTGACTGGGATGATTTAGCGAATCCTGCTTTGAGCAGGGGGTTGGACCAGATGGCCCAGGAGGTCCCTTCCAACTATACGATTCTATGATTCTAGTCCGGTGGCTCTGGCTGATGGGATGATGTGGGATATTAGGGGTAGTAGTCCGGTGGCTCTTAAGGGATGAAGTGGGATATTAGTGGTAGTTGTCCGGTGGCTCTGGCTGACGGAATAATGTGGTATTTTAGGGGTAGTAGTACAGTGGCTCTGACTGACGGGATGATGTGGGATATTAGGGGTAGTTGTCAGGTGGCTTTGACGGGATGATGTGGGATATTAGGGTTGTAGTCTGGTGGCTCTGGCTGACGGATGATGTGGGATATTAGGAGTAGTAGTCTGGTGGCTCTGGCTGACGAGATGATGTGTAATATTAGGAGTAGTAGTCTGGTGGCTCTGGCTGATGGGATTATGTGGGATATTAGGAGTAGTAGTCTGGTGGCTCTGGCTGACGAGATGATGTGTAATATTAGGAGTAGTAGTCCGGTGGCTCTGGCTGACGGGATGATGTGTAATATTAGGAGTAGTAGTCTGGTGGCTCTGGCTGATGAGATGATGTGGAATATTAGGAGTAGTAGTCTGGTGTCTTTGACGGGATGATGTGGTATTTTAGGGGTAGTAGTCCAGTGGCTCTGGCTGTCGGGATGATGTGGGATATTAGAGGTAGTAGTCTGGTGTCTCTGGCTGTCAGGATGATGTGGGATATTAGGGGTAGAAGTCCGGTGGCTCTTAAGGGATGATGTGGGATATTAGGGGTAGTAGTCGGCGACTTTGATGGGATGATGTGGGATATCAGTGGTAGTTGTCCGGTGGCTCTGGCTGATGGGATGATGTGGGATATTATAGGTAGTAGTCTGCTTGCTCTGGCTGACGGGATGATGTGGGATATCAGTGGTAGTTGTCCGGTGGCTCTGGCTGACGGGATGATGTGGGAAATTAGGGGAAGTAATTCAGCGGCTGTGACGGGATGAAGTGGGACATTAGTGGTAGTTGTCTGGTGGCTCTGGCTGACGGAATGATGTGGGATATTAGGGGTAGTTGTCAGGTGGCTTTGATGGGATGATGTGGGATATTAGACGTACTAGTCCGGTGGCTCTGGCTGATGGGATAATGTGGAATATTAGGAGTAGTAGTCTGGTGCCTCTGGCTGACGGGATGATGTGGGATATTAGGGGTCGTTGTCTGGTGGCTTTGATGGGATGATGTGGTATTTTAGGGGTAGTAGTCCAGTGGCTCTGGCTGACGGGATGATATGGAATATTATAGGTAGTAGTCCGGTGGCTCTGGCTGACGGAATAATGTGGGATATTAGGGGTAGTAGTCCGGTGGCTCTTAAGGGATGATGTGAGATATTAGGGTTAGTAGTCCAGTGGCTCTGGCTGATGGGATGATGTGGGATATTAGAGGTAGTAGTCCGGTGGCTCTTGCTGATGGGATGATGTGGGATATTAGGGTTAGTAGTCCGGTGGCTCTTAAGGGATGATGTGAGATATTATGGGTAGTAGTCCGGTGGCTCCGGCTGACGGGATGATGTTGGATATTAGGGGTAGTAGTCCGGTGGTCTGGCTGACGGGATGATGTGAGAAATTAGGGGTAGTAGTCGGCGGCTTTGACGGGATGATGTGGGATATTAGGGGTACTAGTCCGGTGGCTCTGGCTGACGGGATGATGTGGTATATTAGAGGTAGTAGTCCGGTGGCTCTTGCTGATGGGATGATGTGGGATATTAGGGGTAGTTGTCCGGTGGCTATGGCTGACGGGATGATGTGGGATATTAGCGGTAGTAGTCCGGTGGCTCTGGCTGACGGGATGATGTGGGGGTATTAGGGGTAGTTGTCCTGTGGCTATGGCTGACGGGATGATGTGGTATATTAGAGGTAGTAGTCCGGTGGCTCTGGCTGACGGGATGATGTGGGATATTAGAGGTAGCAGTCCGGTAGATCTGGCTGACGGAATGATGTGGGATATTAGGGGTAGTAGTCCGGTGGCTCCGGCTGACAGGATGATGTGGGGGTATTAGGGGTAGTTGTCCTGTGGCTATGGCTGATGGGATGATGTGGTATATTAGAGGTAGTAGTCCGGTGGCTCTGGCTGACGGGATGATGTGGGATATTAGAGGTAGCAGTCCGGTAGATCTGGCTGACGGAATGATGTGGGATATTAGGGGTAGTAGTCAGGTGGCTCTTAAGGGATGATGTGGGATATTAGGAGTAGTAGTCCGGTGACTCTGGCTGACGGGATGATGTGGGATATTAGGGGTAGTAGTCCGGTGGCTCTGGCTGATGGGATGTTGTGTGATATTAGTGGTAGTAGTCCGGTGGCTCTGGCTGATGGGATGATGTGTGATATTAGTGGTAGTAGTCCGGTGGCTCTGGCTGATGGGATGATGTGGGATATTAGGGGTAGTAGTCCGGTGGCTCTGGCTGATGGGATGATGTGGGATATTAGAGGTAGTAGACTGCTTGCTCTGGCTGACGGGATGATGTGGGATATTAGGCGTATTAGTCCGGTGGCTCTGGCTGATGGGATGATGTGGAATATTAGGAGTAGTAGTCTGGTGGCTCTGGCTGTCTGGATGATGTGGGATATTAGAGGTAGTAGTCTGGTGGCTCTGGCTGACGAGATGATGTGGAATATTAGGGGTAGTAGTCCAGTGGCTCTGGCTGTCAGGATGATGTGGGATATTAGGGGTAGTAGTCCGGTGGCTCTTAAGGGATGATGTGGGATATTAGGGGTAGTAGTCCGGTGGCTCTGGCTGATGGGATGATGTGGGAAATTAGGGGTAGTAGTCAGCGACTTTGACGGGACGATGTGGGATATCAGTGGTAGTTGTCCGGTGGCTCTGGCTGATGGGATGATGTGGGATATTAGGGGAAGTAGTTCAGCGGCTGTGACGGGATGAAGTGGGACATTAGTGGTAGTTGTCTGGTGGCTCTGGCTGACGGAATGATGTGGGATATTAGGGGTAGTAGTCCGGTGGCTCTGGCTGATGGGATGTTGTGTGATATTAGTGGTAGTAGTCCGGTGGCTCTGGCTGATGGGATGATGTGTGATATTAGTGGTAGTAGTCCGGTGGCTCTGGCTGATGGGATGATGTGGGATATTAGGGGTAGTAGTCCGGTGGCTCTGGCTGATGGGATGATGTGGGATATTAGAGGTAGTAGACTGCTTGCTCTGGCTGACGGGATGATGTGGGATATTAGGCGTATTAGTCCGGTGGCTCTGGCTGATGGGATGATGTGGAATATTAGGAGTAGTAGTCTGGTGGCTCTGGCTGTCTGGATGATGTGGGATATTAGAGGTAGTAGTCTGGTGGCTCTGGCTGACGAGATGATGTGGAATATTAGGGGTAGTAGTCCAGTGGCTCTGGCTGTCAGGATGATGTGGGATATTAGGGGTAGTAGTCCGGTGGCTCTTAAGGGATGATGTGGGATATTAGGGGTAGTAGTCCGGTGGCTCTGGCTGATGGGATGATGTGGGAAATTAGGGGTAGTAGTCAGCGACTTTGACGGGACGATGTGGGATATCAGTGGTAGTTGTCCGGTGGCTCTGGCTGATGGGATGATGTGGGATATTAGGGGAAGTAGTTCAGCGGCTGTGACGGGATGAAGTGGGACATTAGTGGTAGTTGTCTGGTGGCTCTGGCTGACGGAATGATGTGGGATATTAGGGGTAGTTGTCAGGTGGCTTTGATGGGATGATGTGGGATATTAGGCGTAGTAGTCTGGTGGCTCTGGCTGATGGGATGATGTGGGATATTAGGGGTAGTTTTCTGGTGGCTTTGATGGGATGATGTGAGATATTAGGGGTAGTAGTCCAGTGGCTCTGGCTGATGGGATGATGTGGAATATTAGGAGTAGTAGTCTGGTGGCTCTGGCTGATGGGATGATGTGGGATATTAGGGGTAGTTTTCTGGTGGCTTTGATGGGATGATGTGAGATATTAGGGGTAGTAGTCCAGTGGCTCTGGCTGACGGGATGATATGGAATATTATAGGTAGTAGTCCGGTGGCTCTGGCTGACGGAATAATGTGGGATATTAGGGGTAGTAGTCCGGTGGCTCTGGCTGAAGGGATGATGTGGGATTTTAGGGGTAGCAGTCCGGTGGCTCTGTCTGACGGGATGATGTGAGATATTAGGGGTAGTAGTCTGGTGGCTCTGGCTGACGGGATGATGTGGGATATTAGCGGTAGTAGTCCGGTGGCTCTGGCTGATGGGATGATGTGGGATATTAGTGGTAGTAGTCCGGTGGCTCTGGCTGACGGAATAATGTGGGATATTAGGGGTAGTAGTCCGGTGGCTCTTAAGGGATGATGCGAGATATTAGGGGCAGTAGTCCGGTGGCTCCGGCTGAGGGGATGATGTGGGATATTAGGGGTAGCAGTCCGGTGGCTCTGGCTGATGGGATGATGTGGGATATTAGGGGTAGTAGTCCGGTGACTCTGGCTGACGGGATGATGTGGGATATTAGGGGTAGTAGTCTGGTGGCTCTGGCTGACGGGATGATGTGGGATATTAGGGGTATTAGTCCGGTGGCTCTGGCTGATGGGATGATGTGCGATATTAGTGGTAGTAGTCCGGTGGCTCTGGCTGACGGAATGATGTGGGATATTAGGGGTAGTAGTCCGGTGGCTCTTAAGGGATGATGTGGGATATTAGGGGTAGTAGTCCGGTGGCTCCGGTGGTAGTAGTCCCTCTACTCCTCTTTGGTCAGACCTCATCTGGAATATTGTGTCCAGTTTTGGGCACCACATTTTAAAAAAGACATCAACAAACTGGAGCAAGTTCAGAAAAGAGCGACCAGAATGGTGACCGGTCTGCAAACCCTGTCTTATGAGGAAAGGTTGCAGGATTTGGGAATGTTTAGTTTGCAATAGAGAAGACTGAGAGGAGACTTAATAGCTGTTTGCAAATATCTAAAGGGCTATCACATTGTAGAAGGATCAACTTTATTCTCATTTGCACAAGGAAAGACTAGAAGCAATGGGATGAAACTGAATGGGAGGAGACACAGATTAGATATTAGAAAAAACTTTTTGACAGTTAGAGTGATCAATGAGTGGAACAGGCTGCCACGAGAAGTGGTGAGTTCTCCTTCAATGGAAGTCTTCAAACAGAGGCTGGACAGACATCTGACTGGGATTATTTAGCGAATCCTGCTTTGAGCAGGGGGTTGGACCAGATGGCCCAGGAGGTCCCTTCCAACTATACGATTCTATGATTCTAGTCCGGTGGCTCTGGCTGATGGGATGATGTGGGATATTAGGGGTAGTAGTCCGGTGGCTCTTAAGGGATGAAGTGGGATATTAGTGGTAGTTGTCTGGTGGCTCTGGCTGACGGAATAATGTGGTATTTTAGGGGTAGTAGTACAGTGGCTCTGACTGACGGGATGATGTGGGATATTAGGGGTAGTTGTCAGGTGGCTTTGACGGGATGATGTGGGATATTAGGGTTGTAGTCTGGTGGCTCTGGCTGACGGGATGATGTGTAATATTAGGAGTAGTAGTCTGGTGGCTCTGGCTGACGAGATGATGTGGAATATTAGGGGTAGTTGTCTGGTGTCTTTGACGGGATGATGTGGTATTTTAGGGGTAGTAGTCCAGTGGCTCTGGCTGTCGGGATGATGTGGGATATTAGAGGTAGTAGTCTGGTGTCTCTGGCTGTCAGGATGATGTGGGATATTAGGGGTAGTCGTCCGGTGGCTCTTAAGGGATGATGTGGGATATTAGGGGTAGTAGTCCGGTGGCTCTGGCTGATGGGATGATGTGGGAAATTAGGTGTAGTAGTCGGCGACTTTGACGGGATGATGTGGGATATCAGTGGTAGTTGTCCGGTGGCTCTGGCTGACGGGATTATGTGGGATATTAGAGGTAGTAGTCCGGTGGCTCTGGCTGATGGGATGATGTGGGATATGAGAGGTAGCAGTCCGGTAGCTCTGGCTGACGGAATGATGTGGGATATTAGGAGTAGTAGTCCGGTGGCTCTTAAGGGATGATGTGAGATATTAGGGGTAGTAGTCCGGTGGCTCCGGCTGACGGGATGATGTGGGATATTAGGGGTAGTTGTCCGGTGGCTCTGGCTGACGGGATGATGTGGTATATTAGAGGTAGTAGTCCGGTGGCTCTGGCTGACGGGATGATGTGGGATATAAGAGGTAGCAGTCCGGTAGCTCTGGCTGACGGAATGATGTGGGATATTAGGGGTAGTAGTCCGGTGGCTCTTAAGGGATGATGTGGGATATTAGGGGTAGTAGTCCGGTGGCTCTGGCTGATGGGATGTTGTGTGATATTAGTGGTAGTAGTCCGGTGGCTCTGGCTGATGGGATGATGTGGGATATTAGGGGTAGTAGTCCGGTGGTTCTGGCTGACGGGATGATGTGGGATATTAGGGGTAGTAGTCCGGTGGCTCTGGCTGATGGGATGTTGTGTGATATTAGTGGTAGTAGTCCGGTGGCTCTGGCTGATGGGATGATGTGGGATATTAGGGGTAGTAGTCCGGCGGCTGTGATGGAATGATGTGGGATATTAGTGGTAGTTGTACGGTGGCTCTGGATGTTGTGGGATATTAGGGGTAGTTGTCAGGTGGCTTTGACGGGATGATGTGAGATATTAGGGGTAGTAGTCCGGTGGATCTGGCTGACGGGATGATGTGGGATATTATAGTGATTGTGGCTATGTGGAGTGGGCGGGGCTATACACTCAGCTTTATATATATGGATATAATCATTATAATTTGCTATAACTAACCGTAGTTAGTTACTATGCCCGGGCAGCGCCAGGCTCTTCAGCAAGTCTATTTATAATGAACATTAATCTACATCATACCTATTCAATTGTGAACACATTTGTCTCCTGTCACCGTCTATGTGAAGCCAAAAGTAAAGTCCGTCATATCAGGAAGCATGGCCAGGAATTTGTGTTGGTGTCACGTGACCCCAAACATGCTCATTCATGACATCACTTGAGCAGCACCTAGATGACACCATCATCCAGGTCTGCCTCCCCAGACGTGTCACCACCACTATCAGTCATCTAAGATCATGCTCGTTTAACAGTTTGAACTCAGCCCATGTAAATGCAACCACAATGTTTGAGTGTGATGGTGCAATAAGTTAGCATTTAGGCCCCCACTTTAAACTTTTGCCCAGGGCCCCACTTTATCTATAACCGGTCATGAATTGGAAACAACTCTGGTGGCCATGGTAGTATGTTTAGGCCTTGCAGGATGCAAACAGAAGTATGACAAGGAGTGTTAGTATGTGTATTTTTGAAAGTGGCATTCAGACTAAGTACTGAATAAATTTAGATGTTTTGACAATTTTGTTTCCTTTTTTTCATAATTTTGTAATCCTTGACTTTATTTTCAATTCTTAGATTTCCATAGCTCCATAACTTTTCCTTCTTGCTGTTGAGGATTGTATATGCATAATCCAGACACCTAATGTGACTACAGAGCATTTAATCTTAATTATTCAAACATCTATTTTCAGTTTGTTGAGAACCATATACTGCTTTCATATGAGTGTTAAATCTTGATTTTTTTTATATGTTTGAATGGCTGTTTGCTTCTTATATCAGCTCCTACAGCTTATTGTCAGAGTCATTGAACAATGGATGTTTGATAATATTTTGATTGATCATTGTGTGGGACTCTGTGGCTTGTTGTCTTGCACAACATAGGAGTTAAAACTATGCAAATTCATTAAATACTCAAACAATGTGAGTTAATCCCATCACACCTTCCTCTTGAGTCCTTGAAGATGACTTGAAGGACAACAGCAGTGAACTTGATAATGATAGGATGCCTCCCTAAAAAGGGATCCAGAGGACTCTTCATAAAACCACAGCCAGAAACACTCTACAAGACAGCAGCCAGAACATCATTGCTCCACTACAAGGGACACAGATTTGACATTCTGCAGGATGCCAGCTTAGAGGACAACAGCCCCTCTAGAAAGAGTACATATCTGTTCCATTGACTATCACTGAACACATGGATACATTTGGGGAAACAGGATTGCGACCCACTGGTCACCTGAGTACCATGCATACATTTGGGTAAGCCAGGATTGGGACCCACTGGTCACCTGAGTACCATGGATACATTTATGGAAGCCAGGATTGGGACCTACCTCTCACCTGGCTCCATGGAGATGTTTGGAGAAGCCAGGTTGAGTACCTCAATGGACTGTTACCTTCCTATGTTTGTCATTACCTCCTCTCTGTGCATTTGAGAGGTGGGGTAGTTGGACCTGGAAGCTCTGAAGCCACAGCTGCTCTTATCCCGGCGAGTCAGCGGAAGGATGAGACTCTAATTTTGCACCATCTTGGGTATTTTTCTGGGATTGTTCTATGTCTTATGTTATTTGCTTGTTTTGTAGTTCAATAAAGCATTGCCACACTGTTTTACCTTCATTGCCTGAGTAGTATTATGACCACAGTAGAAGAGGAGCAGGCGTTCAGTGCGATGATCCCTGGTCTATGCACTCTCCAGCCAGTGGAATAGAGCATCCGCTGACCTCCGTATCTCCGCACTTACCATACTATGCTAAGACTAAAATAGAAATAAATCATATTATTTATCAATATTATATTTAATGCAGCACATTACTAATATCATCCCAGAAATTACGGTAATTTCATTTTTAGTTTTCTCTTTGGATTTGGACTCAGGAGGAATCAAAACAACATTTTCATCATCTCAGCAGCTAGCGCTAACAGCACGGGGTGTACCTATAAATATATGTCGTACTCTGTCTGCTCTGCCACAAATTGTCAATGAATCTGTGCATGTCACGGCATCTTATAAGAGCTGAATAAACTGATGAAGATTGTAGCTCTCAGAAAGTAAATTCTTACACCAGGAATTAGAGCAATTCCGAGAATGCAAAAAAATGGAAATAAGTGATGTAAGTACAGACAGTAATCCCTGAGAGAATCCCAGAGACACATGTAAGATTATTCCTAATCTTATTTATAATTTAAGAAAATATTTTAATTTTTTAACTTTTCTGGCTGCTGCATTATTTGTTTCTGGCATCAGTGGTAATTTTCTACAACCTTTTTACACTTTTTTTTGGACTCACAGATGTTGTCATATTTTCCTTGACAAAGATAAAATAGCGCTGGGATATCATGGCATACAAAGTCTAATCTGCCGCCCAACCGGAAAGGTCAATGGCTTGTATTATGTTATAATATTTTTAGTCCTCTTAAGTGAGATAATCTGTGAAAATTTATAAAGATGCATCATTTGATAAACAATGCGGAAACAAACGTTTATAAATAAGATAATCTTGGCTACTTCTAATATTTTGTTACTCATTTTCCATCACAGAAAACATCATTTTTCACAATTTTTTTGTATTTCTATATTTATGTTCAGTCATATCAAGCTTTACAGTACCTAAATAGCGCAATAACTACGTACATCAGAGTGGATATACACAAAGATGTAACCATCTAAACTTGAAAAATGTATTTTCCTGATCTCGGAGATTAACATCTTGAACCATAACTGCCCACATTTTGGAACGGTTGCCGTAATGGTCCAGGATATTAACAATTGGGTGAATACAAAATTTCTGAAGACTTTATAACATTTTTTTTAAAACTGTTGAAAATTACTCTCGTTGATTTATTAAAATGTTTTCCAAGATTGTAAAATTATTGACAAACTTGACTGAGAAGGCACCTGATGTGGCTAACTGGAAATCTGAGTAAGTCCATGCCCTCACACAATGGCAAAAAAGACTACTCTTCAGACCATTAATGCATCCTATTTGTAGGGGCAGTCGATTCCTCAGAGGTTGGTGTTAGTGTTATCAAAATGTACACCATCTCTCAAACAATTTCATCCGTGTGCATAATTTCAATGCCATTTTTCAATTGCTGAGAGTAACTATGATATCATGAATTATTAGCAATCAACTGGGTCTTTGGGAACATAAAATCACTTTCATGACAGAACATAAAAATCTGACTCAGAATCCTCCAAGAGACTGAAACCTTAGCCAAGTTAGATGGGCTCTGTGACTCTGTTCTTTCCTAGATTCCATTTTTATGGCAACATTCTGCCCAGTTACTAAAAATTTAAAAGCAGACACACAGACATCCCAAAATTCCCTCTATTATTCCCTGATGATTATGAACATGATATAGTTGTGTACGATCTTCCTTTTGATCTCACTGAAGAGATCTAAAGATTTCAAACTCTAGCCCTGAACAAAAACTCCACCCAAAGACAGATTGTATTTCCTCTACTTGCCAGAGATCTTCTACTACCCGTGATGGTCAATGTCAGCTTAGAATTTGAAGATCAAAGAGTTAGAGATTTTTATGTGGTGAGAGGGTCCTTACAATATCTGGATAACTGGAGTGCTTATGGTCTAAACGAGGCATCCTGGGTATTAACTGGTAACATGAATGCAGACAAAATACTTAGAAAATTTCTTACGTTTTTTTTCTTGAAAACCTGACCAAATGGTTACATGAGGTTGATGTAAAATTATTACCTTAATCTGCTCTAACAAAATCTGCCTTTATTATCAGTCACCACTATATGTATTCTGCAGATAGCACTAGTGATAGAGTAGATATCATGGCCAATAGCTCTAGATTGCTCTTCCAGCCAAGAAGATTTGGGTGGCTAGGACTTTGATCTTAGAACTAGAGAAGCTTTATGTTCATGAGTTTTTTTTATTTTCTCAACACAGGTTACCAATCTGACTGATGTCATACAGTTTACCCTCTTGGGTTATCAAGGCGGCATACAACTAAGAGCTTTACTCTTCTGTCTGATTTCTGTAGTATTCTGTGTCACAATATGTGGTAACCTTCTGATCATCACCCTGGTAGCCACCAGCAAGAACCTCCAGACCCCAATGTACTCCTTCATCTCACATCTGTCTGTTAGTGATATCATAATGCCAGCTAATATTGTTCCTAACATGCTTTATATCCTGCTAAATAATGGTGGGACCATTTCCTATATTGGCTGCATGACTCAGTTTTTTATCTTCTGTGTTTCTGAATTATTTGAATGTCTTCTCCTCACAGTGATGTCTTATGACAGATATGTGGCCATCTGTAACCCCCTCCGTTACTCCTCAATAATGACCAGTGCACAATGTGTGAGGTTGGCTTTTAGCTCTTGGTTTCTCAGTTTGTTCACTGCATTTATTGATACATTATCAGCATCAAGGTTAAAGTTCTGTGGGCCAAATATTATTGACCACTTGTTCTGTGATCTGGTTCCTTTACAGGACATTGCCTGTTCTGATACATTCCCTATAAAACTACAACTGTATTTACTAAGTATTCCATTTGTGGGTTTACCCAGCATGATAATTGCCATTTCTTATGTGAATATTGTCCGTGCCGTCTTACAGATTCCATCTAATCTCAGTAGACAGAAAGCCTTCTCCACCTGCAGCTCTCACCTCACCGTCGTCTTTATATTCTACTCAACACTATTCAGTGTGTATATTCTTCCCAAAAGTGCACAAACATCAGATACTAATAAAATCACATCATTGCTATATACGGTGTTTTCTCCACTAATCAATCCCATTATTTATAGTTTCAGAAATAAGGATATTAAGAAAGCTGTGCAAGAAATATTTCTGAAAAACTGATCTCTTGTTGTGCTTGCCAAAAAACTTCCCTAAATTTTTATCTTTAACCACTTCCTGACCTATGACACCTACGTAAGTATCATGGCAGAATTCACATTCCTGTGGTCTGGGTGACCATGGTCACTGAAAGGTTACCCAACCCGCAGGTACTGGAGGACATGTACTTCACCCTATGGGGGGTGGCTTTGCCCCCTTGTGGCTACGATTGCTCTGATTGGCTGTTGAAAGTGAAACAGCCAATCAGAGCAATTGTAATATTGCACCAATGAAACTTTGTGAAATATTACAATCCAGCCATGGCCGATGCTGCAATATCATCGGCCATGGCTGGAGACCGTGATCTGCTGCCCACACCGACTAAAGGCGACGATCTTCCGAAGCCATCAGTATATCCTCCCTTCCGTCCTGTCCTCCGCTCCCTTCCACTGCCCTCCGATCCTCTCCATCCTGTCCTCCACTCCCCCCATCATCCGATCCCATCCCCTCCCTCAGTACCTCCCGAGTCTTGTTGTCCCTCCAGGTGTCCTTAGGTCTACGGGCCTTCCCCCGTGGGCACCATCATCTTCTAAAATGGCAGGCACATGCGCAGTGCACCCGCTGAGATGTGTCTGCCAGCACCCGGCATATTCATTCGTTGTTTTGACCACTGTGATAGACCCTATCATAGTGATCAAAATAAAAAAATGTAACTCCCCCATTTATCTCCTCCATAGGTAGGGAAAAATAATGAAATAAAGAAAATATATTTATTTTTATTTTTCCATTATGGTTAGGGTTAGGTTTGGAATTAAGGTTGGGGTTAGGGTTGAAATTAGGGTCGGGGTTGGGATAAGGGTTGTGGTTGGAATTAGGGTTAGGGCTGGAATTAGGGTTAGGGTTGGAATTAGGGTTAGAGTTGGGATTATGGTTAAGATTAGGGTTAGGGGTGTGTTGGGTTTGGGGTTGGGATTAGGGTTAGGCTTGTGGTTAGGGTTATGTTTAGGGTTTGGGATTAGGGCTAGGGGTGTGTTGGGGTTAGGGTTGTGATTAGGGTTTGGGGTGTGTTGGGGTTAGGGTTGAGTTAGAATTGAGGGGTTTCCACTGTTTAGGCACATCAGGGGCTCTCCAAATGCAACATGGAACCACCATTGATTTCAGCCAATTTTGCGTTCAAGAAGTCATATGGAGCTCCCTCCTTTCCAAGCCCCGACGTGTGCCCAAACAGTGGTTTATCCCAACATATGGGGCATCAGCATACTCAAGAAAAATTGCACAACAACTTTGGGGGTCTCATTTCTCCTGTTACCCTTGGGAAAATAAAAAATTGGGGGCTAAAAAATTATTTTTGTGGAAAAAAATTATTTTTTATTTTCACGTCTCTGCGTTATAAACTTCTGTGAAGCACTTGGGGGTTCAAAGTGCTCACCACACAACTAGATAATTTCCTTGGGAGGTCTAGTTTCCAAAATGGGGTCACTTGTGGGTGTTTCTACTGTTTAGGCACATCAGGGGCTCTGCAAATGTAACATGAAGCTCTCAGACCATTCCATCAAAGTCTGCATTTCACAACGTCACTAATTCCCTTCTGAACCCCGACGTGTGCCCTAATAGTGGTTGTCCCCCACATATGGGGTAACATCATACTCAGGACAAACTGGACAACAACTTTTAGGCCCAATTTCTCCTGTTACCCTTGTGAAAATAAAAAATTGCCGGCTAAAATAATCATTTTTTGAGGAAAAAAAATGATTTTTTACTTTCACGGCTCTGTGTTATAAACTTCTGTGAAGCACTTGGGGGTTCAGAGTGCTCACCACACATCAAGATAAGTTCCTTGGGGGTCTAGTTTCCAAAATTGGATCACTTGTGGGGGAGCTCCAATGTTTAGGCAGACAGGGGCTCTCCATACGCGACATGGTGTCCGCTAACGATTCTAGGTAATTTTCTATTCAAAAAGTCAAATGGCACGCCTTCGCTTCCAAGCCCTGCCGTGCGGGAAAAGAGTGGTTTATGACCACATATGAGGTATCAGTGTACTCAGGAGAAATTGCCCAACAAATTTTAGGATCCATTTTATCCTGTTGCCCATGAGAAAATGAAAAAAATCGAGACTAAAATAATTTTCTTGTGAAAAAAAGTACTTTTTCATTTTTACGGATCAATTTTTGAAGCACCAGAGGGTTCAAAGTGCTCACTATGCACCTAGATAAGTTCCTTGTGGGGGTCTAGTTTCCAAAATGAGGTCACTTCTTGGGGAGCTCCAAATTTAGGCACACAGGGTCTCTCAAAACGCGACATGGTATCCGCTAACGATTGGAGCTAATTTTCCATTCAAAAAGTCAAATGGCGCTCCTTCCCTTCCGAGCCCTGCCGCTGTACTCAGGAGAAATTGGACAACATCTTTTGGTGTCTACTTTCTCCATCTCCATTTACCCTTTTGAAAATAAAAAAATTGTTGCTAAAATATCATTTTTGTGACTAAAAGGTTAAATGTTTATTTTTTCATTCCATGTTGCTTCTGCTGCTTTGAAACACCTAAAGGGTTAACAATCTTCTTGAATGTGGTTTTGATCAGCTTGAGGTGTAATAAATCTCATAGTCCTTTTTTAGAAAGGCAAAGTCACTTCAATACTGAGCTCAACATATTCCACAAGAAGGTATATCATGTGGAAAAAAAACTGAAAATAAGAGAAAATATTGATTGTTAAAAATAATTCTTTATTAAATATTATTAAAAGGAGAAGTTAAAAAGACAGGGCAAAAGGCCTCCAAAAAAAGGGGGATAGGCTGCGGCAAACAGTATACAGTCATATGTAAAAGTTTGGGCACCCCTATTAATGTTAACCTTTTTTCTTTATAACAATTTTGGTTTTTGCAACAGCTATTTCAGTTTCATATATCTAATAACTGATGGACTCAGTTATATTTCTGGATTCAAATGAGGTTTATTGTACTAACAGAAAATGTGCAATCTGCATTTAAACAAAATTTGACGGGTGCAAAAGTATGGGCACCCTTATCATTTTCTTGATTTAAACACTCCTAACTACTTTTTACTGCACTAAATTGGTTTTGTAACCTCATTGAGCTTTGAACTTCATAGCCAGGTGTATCAAATCATGAGAAAAGGTGTTTAAAGTGGCCACTTGCAAGTAGTTCTCCTATTTGATTCTCCTATGAAGAGTGGCATCATGGGATCCTCAAAACAACTCTCAAATGATCTGAAAACAAAGATTATTCAACATAGCTTTTCAGGGGAAGGATACAAAAAGTTGGCTCAGAGATTTAACCTGTCAGTTTCCACTGTGAGGAACATAGTAAGGAAATGGAAGAACACAGGTACAGTTCTTGTTAAGCCCAGAAGTGGCAGGCCAAGAAAACTATCAGAAAGGCAGAGAAGAAGAATGCTGAGAACAGTCAAGGACAATCCACAGACCACCTCCAAAGACCTGCAGCCTCATCTTGCTGCAGATGGTGTCACTGTGCATCGGTCATTTGTAAAAATGAGAAATGGCTGGCCAACTTTTAACCCTTATAACTTCCTAACAAAAAAAATTGTTTTCAAAATTGTGCTGATGTAAAGTAGACGTGTGGGAAAGTTACTTATTAAGTATTTTGTGTGACATAAAAATTCGAAATTTGAAAATTTCTGATTTTTTCACAAATAAACACAACAATTATTGATCTAAATTTACCACTAACATGAAGCCCAATATTTAACGAAAAAAATCAGAATCGCTAGGATCCATTGAAGCGTTCCTGAGTTATTACCTCATAAAGGGACAGAATTCCAAAAAATGGCCAGGTTATTAAGGTCAAAATAGGCTGGGTCATGAAGGGGTTAATTAATTTAATTTGCATGACAGTTTTCTTGTTGTTTGGGTTGCATGAGACACAGGGAGATAATGAACTATCAGATGTTTTCCATATACAGATGGTGAAATGTTAGCTTGATGCTTAGTCCTTTATTCCACATTTTCAAAATCATGTGATGTGTTAAATGAATCATAGAATCATAGAATTGTAGAGTTGGAAGGGACCTCCTGGGCCATCTGGTCCAACCCCCTGCTCAAAGCAGGATTCACTATATCATCCCAGTCAGATGTCTGTCCAGCCTCTGTTTGAAGACTTCCATTGAAGGAGAACTCACCACTTCTCGTGGCAGCTTGTTCCACTCATTGATCACTCTAACTGTCAAAAAAGTTTTTTCTAATATCTAATCTGTGTCTCCTCCCATTCAGTTTCATCCCATTGCTTCTAGTCTTTCCTTGTGCAAATGAGAATAAAGTTGATCCTTCTACAATGTGACAGCCCTTTAGATATTTGTAGACAGCTATTAATTCTCCTCTCTGTCTTCTCTTTTGCAAACTAAACATTCCAAAATCCTGCAACCTTTCCTTATAAGACAGGGTTTGCAGACCGGTCACCATTCTGGTCGCTCTTTTCTGAACTTGCTCCAGTTTGTTGATGTCTTTTTTAAAATGTGGTGCCCAAAACTGGACACAATATTCCAGATGAGGTCTGACCAAAGAGGAGTAGAGGGAAATAATGACTTCACGTGATCTAGACTGTATGCTTCTGTTAATACATCCTAGAATTGCATTTGCCTTTTTTGCTGCTGCATCACACTGTTGACTCATATTCAGTCTGTGATCTATTAGTATACCCAAGTCTTTTTCACATGTGCTGTTGCTTAGCCCTATTCCTCCCATTCTGTATATGCTTTTTTCATTTTTATTGCCCAGATGTAGTACTTTGCATTTTTCCCTGTTAAAAACCATTCAGTTAGTTGCTGCCCACTCCTACAGTTTATTAATATCTTTTTGAATCCTCTCTCTCTCTTGATGTACCTTCCATTGTTTCCTTGACTATAAATTCATTTTTTAGGATGTAAAAAGACAAAGTATCTCAGTCACTCTCAGATGATTAAGTAGCTCCTTCTACAGTGGTTGGATGTGGCTGGACAGTCACATATTCCATGTGAAAGCTGTTGAATGTCAATAGAGAGTGTTAACGCCTTTGCCCAGAAGCCTGTTTTCGCCTTCATGACCAGTCCAATTTTTTCAATTCTCACCAGTGTCACTTTAAGACGTAACAACTCTGAAATGATTCAACAGATCCTAGGGATTCTGAGAAAATTTTCTTTTAACATATTGTACTTCATGTGAAAATATTGAAAATTTGGCGAAAATGTTGAAAATTTTGCAATTTTCTCTTTTATGCCCCTCTTAAACAAGAGAGTTAAGTCACATAAAATAGTTACATAGTAACACATAGTAACATAGTTAGTAAGGACGAAAAAAGACATTAGTCCCTCCAGTTCAGCCTATAAAATTCTGTCAGAATAAATCCCCAGATCTACCGTCCTCCTAAAGAACCTAACAATAACTGTAAGATACAATATTGTTACGCTCCAGGAAGACATCCAGGCCTCTCTTGAACCCTTCGACTGAGTTCGCCATCACCACCTCCTCAGGCAGGGAATTCCAGATTCTCACTGCCCTAACAGTAAAGAATCCTCTTCTATGTTGGTGGAAAAACCTTCTCTCCTCCAGACGCAGAGAATGCCCCCTTGTGACCGTCACCTTCCTTGGTATAAACAGATCCTCAGAGAGATATTTCTATTGCCCCCTTATATACTTATACATGGTTATTAGATCGCCCCTCAGTTGCCTCTTTTCTAGACTAAATAATCCTAATTTTGCTAATCTCTATGGGTATTGTAGTTCCCCCATCCTCTTTATTAATTTTGTTGCCCTCCTTTGTACCCGCTCTAGTTCCATTATATCCTTCCTGAGCACCGGTGCCCAAAACTGTACACAGTACTCCATGTGCGGTCTAAGCAGAGATTTGTACAGAGGCAGTATAATGCTCTCATCATGTGTATTCAGACCTCTTTTAATGCTCCCCATGATCCTGTTTGCCTTGGCAGCTGCTGCCTGGCACTGGCTGCTCCAGGTAAGTTTATCATTAACTAGGATCCCCAAGTCCTTCTCCATGTCAGATTTACCAAGTGGTTTCCCGTTCAGTGTGTAATGGTGATATTGATTCCTTCTTCCCATGTGTATAACCTTACATTTATCATTGTTAAACCCCATCTGCCACCTTTCGGCCCAAGTTCCCAACTTATCCAGATCCATTTGTAGCAGAATACTATCTTCTCTTATATTGACTGTTTTACATAGTTTTGTATCATCTGCAAATATCGATATTTTACTGTGTAAACCTTCTACCAGATCGTTAATAAATATGTTGAAGAGAATAGGTCCCAAAACCGACCCTTGCGGTCCCCACTGGTCACAGCGACCCAGTTAGAGAATATACCATTTATAACAACTCTCTGCTTTCTATCACTAAGCCAGTTACTTACCCATTTACACACATTTTCCCCCAGACCCAGCATTCTCATTTTGTGTACCAACCTCTTGTGTGGCACGGAATCAAACGCTTTGGAAATATCAAGATATACCAGCATCCAATAACTCACCTTGGTCCAGTCTATAGCATAAAAACTGATTAGATTGGTGTGACAGGAGCGATTCCTCATAAACCCATGCTGATATGGAGTTACACAGTTATTCTCATTGAGATAATCCAGAATAACATCCCTCAGAAACCCTTCACATATCTCACCAACAATAGAGGTTAGACTTACTGGCCTATAATCTCCAGGGTCACTTTTAGAGCCCTTTTTGAATATTGGTGCCACATTTGCTATGTGCCAGTCCTGTGGAACAGACCCCGTCGCTATAGAGTCTCTAACTACAGTGGTTGGATGTGGATGGACAACATAACATTTCCCACATGTCTACTTTTCATCAGCACAAAGTTTGAAACATTTGTTCTTTTGGTAGGAAGTCAGAGAGGTTAAAAGTTGATTATCTAGTTCTAATTTTTCCAACAAAATATTTAAAATCATTTTTTAAGGACCATATCACATTTTAAGTGACTTGAAGGGGGCTATATGACAGAAAATGCCCAAAAGTGATAGTTTTCTAAAAACTACACCCTTCAAAGTCCACAAAGCTAGAGATGAGCAAACTTTCAAGGTTTGGTTTGATTCAGATTCACCGAATAGGCCTCCATTCATTAAACAGTTCACCGAACAGTTCGACGAACGTACCCGAACCCCATTAGATTCAATGGAAGGCAAAACTAAACGCATAGACAACACATCACAGGGTAATAAAAAGGTTCCCAAGCAGCTAAAATTAGGGGCAGACACAATGAAATGTGACATCATTTGACAAGGAATAGAAATTTACAAATGGCCGAGCATGAGGTATCAGGGCCGGGCCCAGCAATTACAGCTTGGAACTGAAGTTTCAAAGATGACCTGCTGTTTAAGGGAGCGGTGTAAGTCTTATTGGCTTGGAGACCTCACATCTCATACAATCCCTCCTTTTTTTTTGTTTAATCCAACCACACTCAGATGGCACAAACATCAGTTTCATACAGTAATATTGGTAGAAAAATGTAAGGAAATTAACACTGGTAGCTGACTGAAAGTGAGGTCAGGCCTGCATGTTTAGGAGACCTAATTACATGGGCAACTCAAAAGATGCAGAGACCCAACTTGGAGAGTGAGGACAGCAGAGCAGAGCAGGAGGGATCTGCAGCACTACAACAGGCAGGACGAGGCAGTGAGGTGGCCATAGACACAAAGCATGCAACTGTTCCTCAGAGCACCAACACTGGTGAAGTTGCCAATCCAAGTGTTACAAAGTAACATAGTAACACAGTTAGCAAGGCTGAAAAAAGACATTTATCCATCCAGATTTATCCATCAGAATAAATCGCCAGATCTATGTCCATGTAGAAAACCTAATCACTGTAAGATACAATATTCTTACTCTCCAGGAAGACATCCAGGCCGCTCTTGAACCCCTTGACTGAGATCGAAATCAACACCTCCTCAGGCAAGGAATTCCAGTAAAGAATCCTCTTCTATGTTGGTGGAGAAACCTTCTCTCCTCCAGATGCAGATAATTCCCCCTTGTGACTGTCACCTTCCCCAATAAAGAGATCCTCGGGAAGATATTTGTATTGTCCCCTTATATACTTATACATTGTTATTAGATCGCCCCTCAGTCGTCTTTTTTCTAGACTAAATAATCCTAATTTTGCTAATCTCTCTGGGTATTGTAGTTCCCCTTTCCCCTTTATTAATTTTGTTGCCCTCCTTTGTACTCATTCTAGTTCCATTATATCCTTCCTGAGCACCGGTGCCCAAAACTGAACACAGTGCTCCATGTGCGGTCTAACCAGGGATTTGTACAGAGGCAGTATAATGCTCTCATCATGTGTATCCAGATCTCTTTTAATGCACCCCATGATCCTGTTTGCCTTGGCAGCCGCTGCCTGGCTCTGGCTGCTCCAGGTAAGTTTATCATTAACTGGGATCCCCAAGTTCTTCTCCATGCCAGATTTACCCAGTGGTTTCCCGTTCAATGTGCAATGGTGATATTGATTCCTTCTTCCCATGTGTATAACCTTACATTTATCATTGTTAAACTGCATCTGCCACCTTTCAGCCCAAGTTCCCAACTTATCCAGATCCATTTGAAGCAGAATACTATCTTCTCTTGTATTGACTGCTTTACATAGTTTTGTATCATCTGCAAATATCAATGTATTACTGTGTAAACCTTCTACCAGATCGTTAATAAATATGTTGAAGAGAATAGGTCCCAACACCGACCCCTGCGGTCCCCACTGGTCACAGCGGCCCAGTTAGAGAATATACCATTTATAACCCCCCTCTGCTTTCTATCACTAATCCAGTTACTTACCCATTTACACACATTCTCCCCCAGACCCAGCATTCTCATTTTGTGTACCAACCTCTTGTGTGGCACGGTATCAAACACTTTGGAAAAATCAAGATATACCACATCCAATGACTCACCTTGGTCCAGTCTATAGCTTTCCTCTTCATAAAAACTGATTAGATTGGTGTGACAGGAGCGATTCCTCATAAACCCATGTTGATATGGAGCTACACAGTTATTCTCATTGAGATAATCCAGAATAATATCCCTCAGAAACCCTTCACATATCTCACCAACAATAGAGGTTAGACTTACTGGCCTATAATTTCCAGGTCACTTTTAGAGCCCTTTTTGAATATTGGTACCACATTTGCTATGCGCCAGTCCTGTGGAACAGTCCCCGTCGCTAGAGTCCCTAAAATTAAAAAATAATGGTTTGTCTATTACATTACTTAAGCCCCCGTTACACACTGCGATATTGCTAGCAATATCGCTGTAAAGTCACCGATTTTGTGACGTTATAGCGATATTGCTAGCAATATGGCTGCATGTGATACTTACCTCCGACCGGCTCCCCCGCTGGTTATCGCTGATCGCGCGAGAAGCTCCTGGATCATTCCTCGTCGGTCACTTCCTGCGGCGCTTCCTGCTGTGAGGATGAGCGACGCGTGGAGCCGGGCGGGAGGACGCCGGATCGCCGCGTCTGACAGGTAAGTAGCGATCCCCGACCCCAGCGATGTCGCTAGTGAGATCTGCCTGTGTGGCAGCTCACTAGCGACCACCTAGCGATGTACCAGCGATCCTGACCGCGTCATATCGCTGGTCGGGATCGCTGGTGAGTCGCTAGGTGTAACGGTACCCTTAGTTCTTTTAGGCTAAGTTCACACTTGCATTTGGGCAGAGTGCGTGGGGCTGCGTACTTCCTCCCTTAAGCTTCACCTACTTCCTACTTATCTTTAACATTGGGTATACAGGGACAAGCGTTGTATGCGGATGTGTCCACGTGTGTAGTTTTGACGTGCCCACCGAACGCAGCGTGTTGCATTTCTGTGCGGTCGGCGGGCACGTCAAAACGACACATGCGGACACATCCGCATACAAAGCATGTCCCTGCGTACCCAATGTTAAAGATAGGTACGCAGGATGCATGCAGTAGTATGCGGAGCTTAAGCGAAGACGTGTGGAAGTAGGCAGAGCTTAAGGGAAGAAGTTTGCAGCCCTACGCACTCTACCAAAAACGCAAGTATTGAACTTAGCCTTAGTACTCGCGAGTGTATGCCATCCGGACCTGGAGATTTATTGATTTTAATCTTATTTAGCCGGTTTTGCACCTCTGCTTGGGTTAGATTGGTGACCCTTAATATCGGGTTTTCTTTGTCTCTCGGCATTTCACCTAGCATTTCATTTTCCACCGTGAATACCGTGGAGAAGAAGGTGTGTAATATATTAGCTTTTTCCTCATCATCTACAACTATTCTTTCCTCACAATTTTTTAAGTAGCCTACACTTTCATATTTGATTATTTTACTGTTGATATTGATGAAGAACAGCTTGGGATTAGTGTTACTCTCCTTAGCAATGTGCTTCTCTGTTTCCTTTTTGGCAGCTTTAATTAGTTTTTTAAATAAAGTATTTTTCTTCCTATAGTTTTGTAGATCTTCAGCGGGGCCATCCTGCTTTAGTAGTGTAAATGCTTTCTTTTTGCTGGTAATTGCCCCTCTTACTTTTTTGTTTAGCCACATTGGGTTTTTCCTATTTCTTGTCCTTTTATTCCCATAAGGTATAAACCGCTTACAGCGCCTGTTTAGGATGTTCTTCATTTCCCATTTATTTTCTGTATTCTTATTCCTGAGGACATTGTCCCAGTCACCAGATTAAGGGCATCTCTAAGCTGGTCAGACTTTGCCTTCCTAAAGTTCAGTGTTTTTGTGACTCGCTGACAAGTCCCCTTAGCGAAAGACAAGTGAAACTGTACAATATTGTGGTCGCTATTTCCTAGATGCCCAACAATCTGCAGATTTGTTATTCTGTCAGGTCTGTTAGATAATATTAGGTCTAAAAGTGTAGGGTTCGAGCAGGCTCACAGGATGCAGTGACGAGACACGAGACTGAATGTGGTGTGAAATAAACTTTTATAAATTTCAAGCCACAAGGGCTAAAACGGTTTTAACAAAAAAAAAAAAAAGGTAACACCTATTTGTCCTCGCAGGGACTCGGAAAACAACATACAAAACAAGGGGTCCTTATTTCTCTATATTACACTTAGCCTTCCGGGCGTCGCTCGAGTTCACAGACACGACCACTCAGGGATTGCAGATGAGGCTGCCTTGTAATCCACGATTTCCCGGAAGGACTTGGGCTCGTCCAGCCCTGAAGAAACCAGACCAATGGGGCGCAGCAGGCCGTGAAGAAACCGGAACGATGGGGCGCAGCAGGCCCTGAAGGAACTGAACGGTGGGGCGCAACGGGCCCTAAAGAAACTGGAACGATGGAGCGCAACAGGCCCTGAAGAAACTGAACGGTGGGGCGCAACAGACCCTGAAGAAGCTGAACGGTGGGGCGCAACAGGCCCTGAAGAAAATGATGCCGGTGGGGTGCAACAGGCCCTGAAGAAAGCGATGCCGGTGGGGCGCATAAGGCCCTGAAGAAAACGATGCTGGTGGGGCGCAACAGGCCCTGAAGAAAACGATGCTGGTGGCGCGCGGTGATGACGCAGTTCCCCAGATGATCTGTAGCCGTCCTTTATCAAGGAGTCTCTCCCAAAGCCAGGGTAGTAGGCCTTTAATCTCGCCTATGACGAGGTGGCGTATCTTCAGGCCAGGGGAAGGCTGGGGGGAAGTGTCCATGCCTCTGTGGCCTGGTTACGTGTACTCATGACAACAACCTGAGGTAAAGATTCTCTCCCGCAAAGGCGGGGGGCAGCGGGGATGATTCTCTGAGAACGGGGGCGGGGAGCAGTCTCCGGTAACAGTCTCTCACGTCTCTCTTGTCGGTCAATGCGCAGTTTTCTCCTCACAGGCTCCTGTCAGTGCCCCTGCAAGTCACCCTGCTTCCTGCCTTCACTCTTGCTCTCTCCCAACTGCCACTTCAACGCGCCCCCTGCTCCTTGTCTCCTAGGCCTGCCCCCTGTTGCCCTGACAACTTCAGTCACATGTTTCCCTTTGTAATCCCCCTGGTGTGGCTCCTTCAATAGCCCTCATGGCGGTCTCCCCGGTTCCAGCCCAATCACTACATGGGGGTCCTCCTCCCCACTAAAGTGCTGCTCCTCTGGTCGGATTCTGCACCAATTGTGAAAGATAATTATTCTTGGCTATTAGCAGAAACCTGTCGCCTTTATGGGCTTTGCTGGTCTCCGTTTCCCAGTTAATATCCTTGTAGTTAAAGTCCCCCATAAGAAGCACCTAATTATGGATTGCAGCTTCATCTATCTGCCTTAGTAGTAGACTTTCCATGATTTCTGTTATATTTAGGGGTTAGCAACAGAATCCAATGAGAATTTTGTTACTATTTTTCCTTCTATGTATTTTGACCCATATGGACTCGACATCCTCATATGGTTAGGTGTTATCAAGTCTGATGCTTTATTAAAGACAGTCCAGTAGTGATGAGTGAACGTGCTCACCACTACTTGATAGTCGCCCGAGTATCACTGTACTGGGCGTACTCAGCGAGCACTGAGCATTTCCGGGATTACTCGGCGGGAACTCGTGTCCCAACCCAGCATTTTTGGCAGACTACGAAGCCAATGCCCCACAGGCCACAGTACTTAATTCGCACATTTCTCATCTGCTTTCACTCAAAATGTTGCATTTTAGGCTCGTTGAGAAGCTTCCCGCAATCTGATGGCGGCAACCGTCCCAAGGTACTCGGTCCCCAGTTGCCACTATTTCTCCCATTGTGCCATACCAGCATTACTCTAGCATGTGTCCTACTACATTACCCGTGCCCTCAACAATGCTGTTACTGGGAAAGTCCACCTTACTAAGGACACATAGACAAGTGCCTGTGGGCAGGGATGGTGCATCTCACTGATGGCACACTGGGTTAATATAGTGGAAGATGGGACCCAGTCCAACCTTGTGATGGAACACTTCCTCCGCCGAGGATTATGGGCCCTGTGTCAATCAGGGTTGCCCCCACAGTCTACATCTCCTGCACTTCCTCCTCCTCTTCAGCCTCCATCTAAATGAAAACATCAGTCAGAAGCTGGAAGCACTGCAGCACTGCCTCAGCCAAGCGGCAACAGGCTTTGCTGAAGCTAATCTGCATAGGTGACAAACCACACACTGCAGAAGAGTTCAGGACAGCGCTGAAAAAGCAGTCAGATATTTGGCTGACACTGCTGAACCTACAGCCAGGCATGGTTGTGTGTGACAATGGCCAGAACCTGGAGGCGGCTCTGAGGCAAGGTGAGCTCACACACACACCTTGCCTTGCTCATGTGCTTAACCTCATGATTCAACGTTTTCTCAAAAGCTACCCGGAGCTGCCGGATCTGCTAGTGAAAGTACCCCATCTGTCTGCTCATTTTAGAAAGTCAGCTACAACTTCAGCCGCCCTTGCCAGGCTACAGCAGCATTTGCAGCTTCCGGCTCACCAACTGGTGTGTGATGTCCCCACATATTGGAACTCTACACTGCATATGTTGGAAAGAATTTGTGAGCAGAAGAGGGCATTTGTTGACTACCAGCATCAACAAGGCCGTCAATATTCAGGTCAGACTCCAGATATAAGATCTCAGGAGTGGACATGGATGTCAGACATATGTACCATCCTCTAGAACTTTGAGGACTGCACCAAGATGGTGAGTGGCGATGACGCCATAATTAGTGTCACCATCCCGCTTCTCAGCATTCTGAAAACCTCTCTGCTCACAATCAAAGATGAGGCATGGCAGGCAGAGCATGAGGACATGGAGCAAGGAAACATACTGAGGGATTACACTCAGACCAGCCTCATGTCGTCGCAACGTGGATTGGTAGACAATGAGGAGGAGGAGGAAGAACAGGAGCTACTTTCATGCACTATAGACGGTATGATAGGGAATTCTATATGTCCTTCTAGTATTAATGTATTTCTGGGGTCTCACATGCATACTCTGTATATGAAAATGCTGTCTCACGATGATAATCACCTATAACCTTATTCTTCATAAGAAATTGTACATGATGGATAAACAGCTTACTGCACCCAGTTGGACATTGAAACTACACGTCCACATGCTAGGTAGATACTGGGGATGTAGCACTTAGTAACCCTCAATAACACAGATAACGGAGCAATAACCGTCATGAGGATAGATTAATGAGATTGATATTGGGGTCTTGTGTAACTTACACAAGACCTACTAAAGTTTCCATCACGTCTGCACAAATACTAATAATTAACAGCCGAATACAATCTGATTGGTTAGAGAATATGAATATGATTGGTTGAAACCATTTATGCATACTGTTGAATAATCAATTGTCCAATGAAATACGATGATGTAATGTTACTGCCTACACAAATGAGCATATAAGCTACCTAATTAAATTAGGAAATTGTGACATCCTACAGATACATACCCTGTCTCTGTGTGTGTTTGTTCACCACTACTCGAGTAGGCCTCAAACCAAAATCTGGCAACCCTCCAGCATATCGATCTCCCATTGAGAGATAAAGATCAAATCACAGACTCTTCAGTTGGCGTCCCATTGGGGTGGCCTGGTCACAACAGAAGACCCAAGTATCCTGAGATCCGGCACCAGCAGACTGAGGCCTAGAGGACACACAGACCAAAATCACCGGTGAAGGTAAGAGCCATTGTTTCTTACAAAATTTTGTGTCTCCCCTTTGCTACATGTTCTGAAGCCGGCTGTTGGGGTACAGTATAATCCGTCTTCTTACATACCAGCGCCAAGAACCGTAGAATATCCTTGTGATACACAAGACGTATACTGGAGGGAGAAACCTAAAAGCTGCTACGTATGATTGCAACATGAATGAATGATCCAACCTTGAGGGTACTAAGAATTCTTTACTGTGTTTTTTGCCCCTTGGGAGCGTCTCTCCATGATAACTGGCTTGCCAGGATTCATGTGAGGACACGTCTCTGGCGGCATATGCATAAAGGAGGCTGTGTACGTCCTCTTGGAGAGCGCTAGAGGTACTATTACGGTGTTACAACGCCGGTTGAGACAGGATAGGTCTATCTACCTTCTATCCTGTCTGATGCGCACAAACTGCCCCCTAATGGTGCTAAAGAACTTTGAGGTAGTAGGGATTACATTAGCCTGCATATTAATGATAGCTATAGTCTTCTGGTTGATAAATAAGATCTCTGAGTACACAAGGTCTAGCTGAGGGAAAAGATTCTTACTGGGCTAATGAGAAAATTTGGGTCATATTAGTCTGCCTATAGTTAATTGAATTTGCTCTCTGGTATATATATAGGTTTATTATAACTGCAGAGAAGTGCCATCTCATACTGAGCACGAAGAGATTTAGTGTGTTATATGACCGGGTGGGTCGTGTTGGCCAGACCACTAAATAATTAATAGTTAAACTTCTTATCAGGGTTCCTATGGGTTTTTGATGCCTACTAACTGATGACGTCACGTCAGTTTTAGGACGTAAGTTCGGACACTGAGCAGGAACCCCTTATAACAACGGCACGCAAGCCTATGCATCGAATTAGCGAAGTGCAGTCGGGATAGGTATATTACTAGCAAAGTGATAATGAAGTAGGGAGGTGGGCACAAAATAACAGCGCATATTAAGAGAATAGTGAATAGCAACCAGAGAAAGAGGCAGACAGAGAGGAAAAGAGATAGAGAGATACGGTCTAGGTGCGGCCTGTACATTGAGTTAGCGAAGTGCAGTCAGTACGGGTCCGCAAGCCATAGACATTTAGGCATTTTAGGACAGGCCAGGAGAATTTTTAGCCCCCAATACAGTCAAGTATCAACCAGAAAACAAAGATAGGATTTTAAGCAAGCACCAGGAGATAGAAAGTCGGGGCTGCAGTGATTAGAAGCAGAAGACAGATATAACAAGCTTAATGAGTTATCAGTTTACTGAATCTGTGTGAAAGAATGTGAATGACCTTTGTGACTCTCTGCTGATAAGTGGAAGTGCATGATCTCATGTGTAAAAGAAATTCTGTGTGAATGAGAGGATACTGTAGGTTCTGTCTGCAGACTGCGATTTTCAAAAGAAAATCTGATGCGAATCATGTTTTGTATGACAGATGGATATTTGTTGGGACAGTCCCAGGCACGAATGTGAAGAAATTTCACTATATACAGCGAGGAGATGATTGGTGGGCGCTGTAAGCATTAAACGCGCATATCCCTTTAAGTAATGCGTTGAAAGGTCACACTTTACAAGACCTGAGGTTTAGCGAACAGTTTATATTGCAAAGCCCAGACGGACAAGTTTTCCACTATAGACGTTTCCGTGTCAGGAATAGAGCCCCCCGTTGAGTGGTGTATATTGCGGGTTGCATTATAAAGGAAAGTTCTGTTTTATGGTCTGAGCTTGCCTTGTGTGTGTGTGCCAAGTATTCCATGAGAAAATGTCGTGCCCTAATTGCACATTTGGATTAATGATGATTATATCTCCTGAAGGTTGGAGAACTGTCAAAATTATACCAGGAGGGTATATCCAACAGCTCACTGGTTTTGGATTTCTGTCAGACAGATTTCCAGAGTATAAAGTATTCCGGCTTAATGTACATGGAATTCCTGCAATTCCCTGGGTCGATGGAATTTTGCTAAGTGACATAGGGAATTATAATCTTGTCAGATGTCCGTTAAATAATGGAGAGCCAGAATCTTACCTGGTGGAAGCGCAGCTCGCAGCTCTCCTCACTGGGTTCACACTGTAGCATAATACGTATTTGTAAAAGGAATACAGCTAGATTTTTCTCAATGTTAAGGCCTCTTTCACACTTCCGTTTTTGACAATCAGTCAAGATCCGCCAATTTTGAAAAAAAACGGATCCGCCACTTTTCTTTGCGGATCCGTTTTTTTCCCCATTGACTTTCATTATTGGCGGATCCTGACTGATTGCCGTCCGTTGCATCCTTTTTTTTGAGGATCCGCCACAATGTTAGTGTCCGTCAACATCCTCAAAGATTTCCAAACGGAGCTTGCAACGTTTCTCTCTCCCTCTCTCTCTCTCTCTCTCCTTCCCGGCCAGCGGTTCCTTTAAATTTCCTCATTTTCAGGATCCGTCTAAAAACGGATCCTGTGCCATCCGTTCACATCAGTTGAGAACGGATCCGCTTCTCTGCCTTTTTGGCGGATTCTAACTGATGCAAATAACTGAAGTGTGAAAGAGGCCTTAGTTAAGTGTTTAGAGTGTGTAATGCATGATAAGGAAGGGAGAGGCAGATGGTTCAAAGTACAACTTTGCCTTTGACTTGAAGCAGTGTCAGATATCCATGGAAAGCAATTGTCAGGTAGCAAAGATAAGGAATGCTTTTAGTATGTTTGAAAAAAAAAAAAGAGAGAGAGAAAAACAATCCCGTTATATGTGTAATGGAAATCCACCACTCTGCCCCCTATTCGGTACTAGCATGGTGATTTCCAAAGGGGGGGAGAAGAGAGGAGAATCCGCTATTTTTAAAATATATTCTAATCCATAAGGGTATCTCTCACTAATCTGGATGTTGAGTTTTTTCTTTCCGGAAGGTCCAAGAACCTGGTTGTATGGCAATCACACAGCATGAGATAGTAGAAAGCAGAACCACTCCTCCCTCATAACTCTACAGGGGAGGTGGAGTTGACGGCACTCATTGAGGCGTTTAGGGGGCTTTAAGGTAAGCAAGACACCACATATACAAGTCATTGTTTTCAGGTGAACCCACAACTACGGCCCCATGTGGGGGGGAAAGGTCTTTTCTTACACCAACAGGCCCTGAAAGAGGTTGCCATAGTGAAGGTGAGGGTACATATGAGAAGGAACCCATGGAGCACGAAGCAAACAAAGTGGCTGGGAATCAGCCAGAAGACCAAGGTACTGGGAGACCCATGAGGCGCCTCCACTGGTCATGGTGAGCATTAAAAATAACCAGTTAGACTTAAGTATCTTACAGGCTCTGACTCGGTCACCAACCGGGGAAGAGACTGAAGTCTGGTCGGAAGCTGGAGCTCAGAACGGTGGATGGCGGGACAGCGGGTATGTTTGCCAAAATCCTTGCACCATGTGATGGCTCATGACTCAATGCATGTGAGTGAAGATAAAAACTATGTGCTCTGAAGAAAGATGTTGGGTCCACCTGTTTAGCTTTACATTAACATAGATTAGATGCGCACAACACAGATAGACTGGAAAGATGCCATAAACACACACGTGCGCCTGGGCCCTCCTATCCGTTTCAATGACTGCAGATTGACTTCATACAGGCTGCCCAAGGTAAGATGTATGAAGTATGTGCTCGTGTGTGTTGATCTCTTTTCAGGGGACTGGAAGCCTTACTGATTTCAGAAACTACCACAACTGAGGTACTCTTTTGTCCACACAGATGTTGTAACTATTTGACAACCCCTGTAGCAGGTCCGGAGTCCAAAAGGGACTCCCATTTGTGTATAAATAAGTTTTTGATTCTATTCTAGTTAATCCAGACACTGGTTGCTGACCAAAAGACACGAAGACCACTGGAGCCACTGGTTGATGGTCCCCGCTAAGCCACGTCCGTAGAGCTAAACGGAAGACCGGTCCATACAAGCTACTATGAGGTCCTGGAGCGGAAGAATGAGGGTCCTGTCCCTGATGATGTTGGCAGCTTTACTGCAAGAAGGACAAATGGATGAAACACTTCAGAATAGCACATCAGTAACCTTGTGGTTTGACACCAAGGCAGCAACAGCTACATTTAGAGTGGACTTGTGTCAGATAGTGAAGTGTCAATGGAATCTTAAATTTGGGAAAAAGAGTAGCAACCCCAATTATAAATATCTAACGGGAGCTGAAGGGGCGGTGGTATATATCTGTGTAACTAGACCTGGAAATGAGAACTGTAATTCTTGGTCAGATGCAGCTTGGAACACGGGAACTTCATGGGGGTATAAGCCAGAGGAAGCCATGACTCGTGTTAGTTCATCAGGAAAGCCTCTCCTCAAGAGGATGAATATTGCTGTACCCATTCCAAAATGGGGTTGTGATCCAGAGGTTTTGGACTGGAGATTCTCTTGCAATCCTCTCCTTATAACCCTGGATGAACCCTCTCTTGGAGATGAAGGTCTCTATGTATTGGGACTGTATATCCCAGGTAGACAGGTACAGCAGGGAACATTTTGGTTAAATGCTGTTCCTGCACAGGACAAGGAACAAGAGGAGGACAAACCCCAAAGGTCAGGAGAAATGTTGGATGTTGATGGAATTGGGGAATTAGGCTATGAGGAGAAGTTAGCCGTAGAAACAGGCTACACAGAGAGGAATGAATGGTTGCTATGGATGAAGTATACTACAGAGCAAAATAACAAAACTGATTGTATTGCATGTGCAACCGCTAGGCCCCATTTAGGGACTATTCCCCTCAGATATTCAGAACAGGATCAAGTAGACTTACAGTGTATTCTAGCTTTGTATAATGCCACATATGACCCTAGTGATAATGTTTTGTGTCAATCTCTATCAGTCCGGTATCCAATAACAAAAATTGATCAAGTGCCACCTAGATTTATGTATATCCAGGTGACTACACTTGTTTCCTGAGAACAGGACCAGGGATATGGGTAGGAAATCTAACTTCAGAGTTTTGTCACATCACCATCCCCATAAATACAGATACAGGAGGTTTTAAAGCCAGTTGGTTCCAAAACCAAACTATAGCAAGGAGTGACATATGGTGGTTATGTGGAGATATGAAATTAAGGCCTAGGTTGCCACCAAGTTGGGTTGGCAGCTGTGCTCTAGTTCAGGTGCTCATGCCAATTAAAATAATTTCATCAGAAGAGATTAAAGGAGGTGGAATGAATGTTGAAACCCTGCACAGAAATAGAAGATCAGTACCTGCTGGGTCCTTTGATCCTAGAGTTTATATAGACAATATAGGAGTACCCAGAGGGGTACCTGATGAGTACAAGGCCAGAAACCAGATAGCAGCAGGTTTTGAGTCAATTTTCTTCTGGTGGGTGACAGTTAATAAAAATGTGGATTGGACAAATTATATTTATTATAATCAGCAAAGGTTTATAAATTATACAAGGGATGCAGTAAAAGGGATAGCTGAACAATTAGGCCCAACTTCTTTAATGACACAGCTTGAATCCTAGACAGGCTAGGTGGGCCTTGTTTTTCACACGTCTTGATTTTGTGGTCTCTTTTCTTCCGGGCACTAAGAATGTTAAGGCAGACGCCCTCTCTAGGAGTTTCTTTGCTGATTCTCCTATTGTGACCAAGCCTGCTACCATCTTAGGTGAGGGGGTAGTTCTTTCTGCCATCTCGCCCGATTTGAGACGTGCTCTGGAGGAGTTTCAGAAGACAAACCTGAGCGTTGGATTTTATTTCTGATTTGCCTGTCTCTCAGAGAATGACTGTTATTTGGGTGATTTGTGATAGATTCTCTAAGATGGTCAATCTTGCACCACTCCCTAAATTGCCATCTTCCTCAGAGTTGGTGCCCTTGTGTTTGCAACAGATGGTTAGTTTGCATGGGATTCCTGAGAACATTGTATCGGACAGAGGAGTTCAGTTTGTCTCTAGATTCTGGAGGACTTTTTGTTCCAAGCTGGGAATTCAGTTATCCTTCTCCTCTGCGTTTCACCCTCAGACCAATAGGCAGACGGAGAGAACAAACCAAACTTTGGAGTCTTATTTGAGATGTTTTATCTCTGCTGTTCAGGATGATTCGGTCTCATTTTTGCCCTTGGCCGAATTTGCTTTAAATAATAGAGCTAGTTCTGCCACTTTGATGTCACCCTTTTTCTGTAACTTTGGGTTTCATCCTCGATTCTATTCAGGGCAGGTGGAGTCTTCTGCCTGCCCTGGTGTTGACACTGTGGTGGAGAGAATGCACCAGATCTGGGACCAAGTGGTGGATAAGTTGTCTCTCTCCCAGGAAAAGGCCCAGCGGTTTTCCAACCGGCATAGGACCATTGGTCCTCGGTTTAAGGTGGGTAATATGGTTTGGTTGTCATCAAAGAATATTTCTATGAAGGTGGCTTCTCCAAAGTTTAAACCTAGATTTATTGGACCTTACAAGATTTTGGAGATTCTTAATCCGGTCTCTTTTTGATTGGCTCTTCCTGTTACATTTAAGATCCATAACATGTTTCATAAGTCTCTTTTGAAGAGGTTTGTTGAGCCAGTGGTTCCTGTGGTGGCACCTCCTGACCCTGTATTGGTTGAAGGTAACATGGAGTATGAGGTAGAGAAGATACTTGATTCCCGTCTGGGAGGGTAATGCGAAATATGAGGTTGAGAAGATAGTGGATTCTCGTCTGGCTAGACGGAGACTCCAGTATTTGGTTAAGTGGAAGGGTTATGGCCAGGAGGATAATTCTTGGGTCTCTGCATCTGATACTCATGCCGAAAGATTGGTTCGTGCTTTTCATCGGGCCCATCCTGATCGCCCTGGTGACGTGGATGAGGGTTCGGTGACCCCTCCTCAAGGGGGAGGTACTGTTATGAGCTCATTTTCTCGCTCACCTTTGATGTCCGATAAACTCCCTCTGCTGATGAAAGGAGGTGGTGAAACTGATTTGGATGGGAGAGACCTGTCACCTGAACTGGTGGATTGCGATAATACATCAGGAATCTCTGAGTGGATATAAGGCAGCCGACGCCCTGTAGGGTTGCTGGTGATTTCTCTGCTCTGAGCTCTGGCCTCCAGTTCAGTTCCTGTCTTCCAAAGCTAAGTTTGTGCTCTGCTATTGTTCCATGAGATTTTGTCTGGTTTACTTACTTTTTGTGTTCAGCCAGCCCTGGCTGGGACTGGCTGAATTCCATTTTTGTCTCTGATCAGTTGATCTCTTTGCTCTGTTTTCAGAATATACCTGAGTGCTGATATAGTGATTTTGAAGTCTAGCGACTTCAGGGCCATTTCTATCAGACGTGTTGGACATTATTTTTGGCAGGGTTTTTGCGTGATTGCAGACAGTTGCTTTTCTTTCTTGTCCTTTCTAGATAGCGAGGGCCCCATCGTTTTCTCTGCCTGTCTTTCTGTCTGTGTTTGTGTTTTCATCTTTTTTCACCGACAATACATGTTGGGGGCTGTCTATTGCTTTGGGGTCTGCTCTGGGGCAGTTTAGATTTCCCCTTTCTTTCTTTAGGCTTATTTAGTTCTCCGACTGTGATGAGGCATCTAGGACCACCGTAGGCACGCTCCACGGCTTCTGCTAGTTGTTGTGAATAGGATCAGGGGTCTGCAATCCGCTAGCTACCAACCTCTCCGGTTTTCTGGACTTAGCTTGCATTTTTGTTTTTTCCTCCTCCGGTGACTCATTCATAACACGCCTGTTAAACTGCCAGACTTCTTTTCTGGGAACAAAAAGGAGTTTAGGATCTTCATGGAGGGTTGCAAATTTTTTTTTAGTTTGAGACCACCTTCGTCTGGTGACGAAAGTCAGAAGGTAGGGGTCATCATGTCTTTATTAAGAGGGTCCCCACAAGCTTGGGCATTTTCACTTCTTCCCACTGCACCTGAGAGAGTGTCGGTGAATGCATTCTTTGAGGCCCTCGGGCACATATATGATGAGCCGGACCGAGTGCGATTGGCAGAGGACATGGTGATGAGCATCTGTCAGGGGATACAATCGGCCGAGTGATTTTGTACTGAGTTCCGCCGCTGGGCCACAGAGATTTCTTGGGACGACGCCGCGCTCCGAGGACTCTTTTTCAGAGGCTAGTCCAAGCGGCTGCAGGATGCCTTGGCATTACATCCCCCACCTAACTCTCTCGAGGACGCCATTACCCAGACTGTTCGGATGGACCACAGGTTGCGGGCCGAGGGGTCATACAGGTGGAGACTTCATTGTTCCCCAGTGGAAAAGAGACTGTCCCTGAGCCCATGGACGTAGGCGTTCTCTCTCTGAAGGAAAAGGAGAGAAAACACCGGAGGGAAAAGCAGTTGTGCTTCTACTGCGGTAAAGCAGGACATTGGAAAAAGGAGTGTCCTGACTGCCCGTCCTCGACCCGGTCGGCGGGAAACGACTAGGTCTGCGTAGTCAGCAGTGAGACTACTCAGACTCTCAGGTACCCTTTTCCTCGTTTTCTAAGGTTTTGCTTCATGTGGAACTGTTAGTGGATGGTTGTTCTTTTTCCTCTACAGCCTTCGTGGACTGCGGATCATCCAACAATCTTATTGACTCCCAATTGGTCACACGCTCGAAGATAGGGACAGCTAGGCTCAAGGTTCTGATCAAGGTGGTGGCCTTTGACTACTCCCGCTCACAAAAGAGGGATTTCTCTTTATGTCTGATTTGTTTTCGCTCAGAGTGGGCGCTGCTCACGTGGAAAATTTAAGTTGTTTAGTTCTGGAAAATCTACCAGCAGGGTTGGTGTTGGGCATGCCCTGGTTACAACGAAATTATCCAGTAATTAACTGGAAAACGGGGGAGATTGTTCAATGGGGTTTAATGATTCTAAGTTATGTTATAAATCTGCACTGCTGGTTGAACCTGCTAAATCTGTGTCTGTATCATCTGTCGAGCTGGAAGGTATTCCGGAGTACCTGAAAGACTTCGAAGATGTATTCTCTGAAAGCGAGACCGAGACGTTGCCGCCACATAGACCCTTTGACTGCGCTATCGAGTTAGCCCCGGGGGCTAAATTGCCTAAAGCCCGTCTGTTTAATTTATCTGGCCCTGAGCGCTTAGCTATGAAGGATTACATTGCTGAAAGTTTTCGCAAGGGACACATAAGTCCCTCAGCCTCACCTGTGGCGGCAGGGTTTTTTTTTGTAAAGAAAAAAGATGGCGGTCTACATCCCTGTCTTGATTTTCGTGAGCTTAATAAGATTAGTGTACGGAATACGTATCCCCTTCGTTGATTCCCGATTTATGTAACCAACTATCAGAGGCAAAATGGTTCTCTAAACTGGATCTTCGGGGGGCATATAATTTGATAAGGGTCCGGGAGGGGGATGAATGGAAAACGGCGTTCCTCACGTTCGAGGGACTGTTTGAAAATTTAATCATGCCGTTTGGTCTTACCAATGCCCCCGCCATATTTCAGAATTTCATCAACGTAGTATTCTCTGATCTCATTGGTCATTTTGCTGTTATTTAGTTAGACGATATTCTGATATACTCCTCCGACAGTCATTCTCATCCGAATCATGTTCGAACCATTCTCCTAAGACTTAGGGAAAATCATTTGTTTGCCAAACCGGAGAAATGTGTGTTTTTTGTTCAGGAATTGTCTTTTTTAGGATTAATTGTGTCCTGTGAGGGTTTTCGCATGGACCCCAAAAAGGTGCAGGCCATTGCGGATTGGGTGCAACCCCGAGATCTTAAGGGCCTTCAGCGCTTCTTGGGGTTCGCCAATTATTACCGCAAATTTATTCGGGGGTTTTCGCAGGTGGTCAAACCACTCACAGATTTAACATGCAAAGTTGCGGATGTGAGAAATAAAAGAGGCCTTTGCGGCTCTGAAAAAATGCTTATGTCTGCTCCCGTGTTAGTACAGCCAGATCCGTCCTAACCAGTTTTTGTGGAAGTAGACGCCTCCAAGGTGGGGGTGGGGGCAGTGTTGTCCCAAGGGCCTGCCAATCTGACCAACCTCAGGCCATGTGCTTTCTTTTCCAGGAAGTTCAATGCTGCTGAAAGAAATTACGATGTAGGCAATAGAGAGCTTCTGTTAGGAGTGGCGGAAGGCACTAAATAAAAATTATAAATAAAGTGCCTTCGCCACCCGGGGTCCACCATGCGGCAGATGGTAAGACCGCTGCTAGGAGGTGGCAGAATATAAGGCGGTAGAGTGCACGGGGTTATTACGTCACCCTGGTGCACTGGGCAAGCTCAGTTAAACTCACAGAGCTGCCAGCATAAACAGAAATAGAAAAGCGCTGAGTCTGTTTAACTCACAGAGGCTCAGCGACACAGACGCGGTAATTGGTCACAGGAGAGGTGAAAGCTGACGGCACCAACTCCGTCTAGACCTGCCATATACGTCTGTGGCAGAGATGTCGCAAACGCGGACGTACACTGTGCTGCAACCGCAGTGCGGCAGGAACGCAGCCGCAAAGAGGATGCTGCTATCAGGCAAGCGCAATACTGACGCTAAGCTGCTGTGGCAGGGATGCAATGGTGCGCTGGCGCTGTAACTGACTAGACTGACACTCTGTCACCATTCGTTTTAACCAAGGGAAGGGGTTTCTTAATGAGTCAGTCACCAGTCCATGCATCCATCACCATACACACACAGCATAATATGCTACAATAGCGCATGGTGGAACAGCCATGCGCACTTTTTCTAGCGTACGGGACCTGCCGGAAATCTCCAGAGCCCTGAGCATAACCAATGGAATCAGGAGCAGGACCTGAACACCTGACTCCTGAAGTCCAATGGGAGCTCATCCCATGAGCATGCTCAGAAGAAGGGACGAAGGGCTTAGCCTCTGGAGACAAATGTGAGGATCTGTGTTCCTGCATAGGTATTGTAGAAACCAGATTCCTAACATTACCCCCCCTCCTAGGGCCCCCCCTCCCTGAAGCCTCCGACCCACCAGCCTGTGCCTGGCAATGGCACAGACCTCAGACTCGCCAAACAGCGAACCTGATGTCCTAGTAGGTGAAACTGAAAACCGGGACATGCGGAAGGTATCAGCGGAGGTCAGATCATCAGGTCTCAGGAGGGATACCCTGTTGACAATAGGAGCGGAAGGTTTAGGAGACCACCGCCGGGTATCGACGGCCGTCACCACCCTCCATTCGGGGAGACTGTCCCGAGCACATAACGTGCATGCCCGAATGAATTTTTTGATGTCTCGAGCTCTATGGGGTCACCAATACGCTCCAGCCAAGAGCTTCGAGACTTGCATGTAGCCTCGGTGATGAGACGCATTGGAGTCATGCGCCCAGGCAAGTACCTGAGCCCTAAGATGAGGAGGGACAAAGGTCTCGACAACCGGCTCAGACTCAGACAATTGCGGGAAGCTGGCTTTCAGAGAAACCGCACATACGTGATGACAACCGCAAACGGATTCCTGGCCCGAGTCTGTATTGAAATCGGTACGAGACACCTCCATGGGCTCAGGGGGTAAGACCTCTCGCTCAGGTGGCTCCAGAGGCTTGAAAAATTTGGGAAGCGGAGTACAATTCCGTTTTGAATGAGCACGCTCCAAGCCGTGCTCCGAAAAACGGAGGTCAATACGTGAGGAGATGGAAATCAACTCTTCCAAAGTAGTAGGAATCTCTCTGGTAGAAAGAGCGTCTTTGACGTGCTCCGCCAACCCTCTCCAAAAGACAGGGATAAGGGCCCTATCAGCCCACTCCAACTCGGACGCCAGTGTCCGAAAACGTACGGCATACTGGCTCACCGAGAGGGATCCCTGAGAGAGTGCAAGTAGCTGTAGGGAGGTGTCGTGCGTGACCCGTGGACCAAGGAAAACCTGCTTGATGGCCATCAGCAGGTGCGCTGCGGTTCGTATATCGGGATCACCACGCTCCCATAATGGCATAGCCGATTCCAGGGCCTTGTGTTGTGAGTTCATTTTCCCCTTCATTACTGAGGCCTGAGGAACTCCCTCTTCTGGTTAAGAATGGTAGTGAGCCTGATTGTCAAACACCTGAGGCTGATGAGGAGGACTGGCTGAGTGGAGTTACGGATTGGATATAAGGCTGCCAACGCCCTTCTGCCCTGCGGGTGATTTCTCTGTGGGATCCTTGGAGACCAGTCTGAATTCCTGCTCCTCCAAAGCTAAGTTTGCTGCTCGGCCTTTTGCTTTTGTGCTTTGACTTTGTTTTTGCTTTGTTTTTCTGGATTTCTGCCATTCCCTGCTGGGGTGTGCTGAATTCATTTAGCTTTGTCTTCTGAAAATACCTGAGTGCTGATTCAGTTTTTGAAGCCTAGCTGCTTCAGGGCCTTTTTCATATCAGCTGGTTGGCTTATGTTTTTGATAGGGTTTTGGCAGATTGCAGACAGCAGCCTTCCTGTCCTTTCCTATCTAGGTAGTTTTGGGGCCCCGTCTTTGCTCAGTCTATCTTTCTGTCTGTGTAAGTATTTTCATCTTGCTTCACCGTCATTATATGTTGGGGGCTGCCTATTGCTTTGGGGTCTGGTCTGGGGCAGTTTAGATTTCCCCTTTCTTTCTTTAGGCCTATGTATTTCTCCGGCTGTGATCGAGGGGTCTAGGGCATCGTAGGAACCCCCCACGGCTACTGCTAGTTGTGTTGATAGGTTCAGGGGTCTGCAATCTGATAGTTGCCAACTTCTCTGGTTTTCTGGACTTAGCTTGTATTTCTGCTTTTGCCTCCTACGGTGACTCATTCATAACAGAATCACCCGCCATACCGCAGATTCTAGGGTACTCAATAGCAGGAAAGAATTGTAAAAAAAAAAAAAAAAAAAAAGTGTGTATATTTTTTCCTCTATATCTTTGAGGCCGTAGGGGGAATTTTTTTTTCTCTCAATGGAGATAAAGCAATTGTCTGATCGTGTGGAGCAGCTCGCTGCGGAAGTGCAGGGAATTTCCGCCTACCTTTCTCATTCACATGCTGCTGAACCAAAGATTCCTACACCTGATGTACTTTTTGGGGATCGGTCTAAATTTTTGAATTTCAAAAATAATTGTAAATTATTTTTTGCCTTGAAGCCTAACTCGTCAGGGAGCTCCGCGCAGCAGGTTAAAATTGTCATCTCTTTGCTGCGTGGCGATCCCCAGGATTGGGCGTTTTCTTTGAAACGAGATGATCCTATTCTGACTAATGTGAACGCATTCTTTCAAGCTTTGGGGTTGTTGTATGACGAACCTAATGCCATTGATCAGGCTGAAAAGACCCTGCTGGCATTGAGCCAGGGTCGTGATTCTGCAGAATTGTACTGTCAAAAATTTCGAAAGTGGGCAGTACTTACTACCTGGAATGATAATGCCTTGGCTGCTCTCTTTCGGAAGGGGTTGTCAGAAGCCGTAAAAGATACTATGGTGGGATTTCCTGTTCCCTCTGGTCTTGACGATTCTATGTCATTAGCCATTCAGGTTGATCGGCGTTTGCGCGAACGCAAAGCTGCACGAGAGGTGTTGCCACCTGTTGAACAAATGTCTGAACCTATGCAATGTGATAGAGTTTTGTCCAGAAAGCAGCGTCAGGCGTTCAGAAGGCGTAATAAGTTGTGTTTTTTCTGTGGAGATGCCTCGCATATTATTTCTGTCTGTCCCAAACGAGAGAAACGCTTTGCACACACGTTTTCTGTTGGGGGTGTTCAACCTAAGTTTCTTCTGGCTATTACTCTGATCTGCTCCCTGTCCACATTTTCCGCCAAGGCTTTTGTGAATTCAGGAGCAGCCCTAAACCTAATGGACTTGGATTTTGCTAAACGTTGTGGATTTCCGATGACACCTCTGCAGACGCCTATCCCTTTGAGGGGAATTGATGCTACTCCTTTGGCTAAAAATAAACCCCAGTTTTGGACCCAGGTGGTAATGTGGGTCGCCCCAGACCATCATGAAAATGGCAGATTTCTGGTGTTGCATAATCTGCATGATACTATTGTTCTGGGGTTTCCCTGGTTACAGATTCATAATCCAGTCTTGGATTGGAAATCTGTGTCTGTGGTGAGTTGGGGTTGTCGGTGTGCCCTTAGTGAGGCTCCGGTGTTTTCCACCTCTCCTCAGTCGCATGATGTTCCTGATTATTTGGCGGACTTTTATGATGTATTTAGTGAGAATGAGTCTGCGTCTCTGCCTCCTCATAGGAGTTATGACTGTGCTATTGAACTGAGCCCGGGGTGTAAATTTCCCAAGGGTCGGCTCTTCAATTTATCTGTACCCGAGCACGAGGCTATGCGATCCTATATTAAGGAGGCGTTGGAGAAGGGTCATATTAGATCATCCTCGTCACCCTTAGGTGCCGGTTTTTTTTTTGTAGCCAAAAAGGATGGATCATTAAGACCTTGTATTGATTATCGTGCCCTCAACAAAATTACTGTTAAATATCAGTATCCGTTACCCCTGATTTCTGATCTATTCTCCAGAGTTAAAGGTGCTTGCTGGTTTACCAAGCTTGACCTCAGGGGGGCGTATAATCTTATTCGCATTAAGCATGGGGATGAATGGAAGACGACGTTTAATACTCCGGAGGGACATTTTGAGTACCTGGTGATGCCTTTTGGGCTCACTAATGCCCCTTCTGTCTTCCAGTGCTTCATGAACGATATTTTCCAAGATTTTGTCGATAAATTTTTGATTATCTATCTGGATGATATTTTGATCTTCTCCAAGGATTGGGATTCTCATGTGGAACATATTCGGACTGTGTTCCGGATCTTGAGGGAGAATTCCCTGTATGTCAAGGGATCTAAATGCCTTTTTGGAGTACAGAGGATTTCTTTTTTGGGATTTATTTTGTCCCCGTCAACTATTGAAATGGACCCGGCCAAGGTACAGGCCATTCACGATTGGGTTCAGCCCACTTCTTTGAAGGCCCTCCAGAAGTTTTTGGGTTTTGCTAACTTTTATCGGAAATTTATAGCAAAATTTTCTAGTATTGCCAAGCCATTGACTGATTTGACTAAAAAGGGTGCTGATGTGTTAAATTGGTCTCCGGAGGCTGTTTCTTCCTTTCAGGAGCTGAAGCGAAGATTCACCTCCGCCCCGGTTTTGCGGCAACCTGATGTCTCACTTCCATTCCAGGTAGAGGTGGATGCTTCTGAGATTGGTGCAGGAGCTGTTTTGTCCCAAAAGGATCCTGTAACATCTAAAATGAATCCCTGTGCTTTCTTTTCCCGAAAGTTCTCTCCATCTGAACGTAACTATGATGTGGGGAATAGGGAACTGTTGGCCATGAAATGGGCCTTTGAGGAGTGGAGGCATTGGTTGGAGGGAGCTAAGCATCAAGTCGTTGTCCTCACTGACCACAAGAATTTGATTTATCTAGAGTCGGCTAAGCGCTTGAACCCTAGACAAGCTAGGTGGGTCTTGTTTTTCACACATTTTGATTTTGTGGTTTCTTTTCTTCCTGGAACAAAGAATGTCAAGGCAGACGCCCTCTCTAGGAGCTTCCTTGCTGATTCTCCTGTGGTGACCAAGCCTGCTACCATCTTGGGCGAAGGGGTAGTTCTTTCTGCCATCTCGCCCGATTTGAGACGTGCTCTGGAAGAGTTCCAGGAGGACAAACCTGAGCGTTGTCCCAGTGGAAAGTTGTATGTTCTTGACCAGTGGAAGAAGAGAGTGATGTCTGAAGTTCATTGCTCTGCTTTGGCTGGTCATCCAGGTATTTTTGGTACTAGAGATCTGGTGAGTCGGTTTTTTTGGTGGCCCTCCTTGTCTCTTGATGTCAGGAATTTTGTGCAGTCCTGTGGTACGTGCTCCCGGTCTAAATCGTGTTCTCGCTCTAGTGGGTTGTTGATGCCTTTGCCTGTCCCCAAGAGGCCATGGACCCATATTTCAATGGATTTCATCTCTGATATGCCTGTCTCTCAGAGGATGACTGTTATTTGGGTGATTTGTGATAGGTTCTCTAATATGGTTCATCTTGTACCACTCCCTAAGTTGCCGTCTTCCTCTGAGTTGGTGCCCCTGTTTTTACAACAGGTGGTTCGTTTGCACGGGATTCCTGAGAACATTGTGTCTGACAGAGGAGTCCAGTTTGTGTCTAGATTTTGGAGAACTTTCTGTTCCAGACTGGGAATTCAGTTGTCCTTCTCCTCTGCTTTTCACCCTCAGACCAATGGGCAGACAGAGAGAACAAACCAGACCTTGGAGTCATATTTGAGATGTTTTATTTCTGCTGATCAGGATGATTGGGTTTCATTTTTGCCCTTGGCCGAATTTGCTTTGAATAATAGAGCTAGTTCTGCCACTTTGATGTCACCTTTTTTTTGTAACTTTGGGTTTCATCCTTGATTTTCTTCAGGGCAGGTAGAGCCCTCTGCCTGCCCAGGTGTTGACACTGTGGTGGAGAGAATGCACCAGATCTGGGACCAAGTGGTGGATAAGTTATCTCTCTCCCAGGAGAAGGCCCAGAGGTTTTCCAACCGACATAGGACCATTGGTCCCCAGTTTAAGGTTGGTGATATGGTGTGGTTATCATCAAAAAATATTGCTATGAAAGTGGCTTCTCCTAAGATTAAGCCTAGATTTATTGGACCTTACAAGATTGTGGAGATTATTAATCCGGTCTCTTTTCGTTTGGCTCTTCCTGTCACATTTAAAATCCATAATGTGTTCCATAAATCTTTGTTGAAGAGGTTTGTTGAACCTGTTGTTCCGGGGGTGGCACCTCCAGACCCTGTATTGGTTGAAGGTAACATGGAGTATGAGGTAGAGAAAGTACTGGATTCCCGTCTGGCTAGAGGGAGACTCCAGTAATTGGTTAAGTGGAAGGGTTATGGTCAGGAGTAGAGTTGAGCGAAACGGGTCGAAAAATTTCAAAAGTCGCCGACTTTTGGCAAAGTCGGGATTCATGAAACGAAACCCGACCCTAGGATGAGGTCGGCCACGAGGTCGGCGACTTACGCGCCAAAGTCGCGTTTCAAAAGTTTGTTTTGCGCTCTTTTTCAGCCAATCAGGATCCACGGACACTGTGGGCAACATGATGACATAGGCAGGGGTCACCACCATCTTTCAGAAGGGCATGCAAGTGATTGGCTTGCTTTGGTGGGCGTCACAGGGGGCATAAAAGGGCGTGCACGCCGACCGCCATCTTACTTCTGCCGATCTCAGTATAGGGAGAGGTTGCTGCTGATTCTGTAGGGAGAGCGTTAGGCAGGGTAGAAGACAAAAAAACTGCTTCTGTGGCTAGCGATTTGGCCTGCACAACACACCAGTCACTGTGTGTGCAGTGCAAGGGGAGGCTATATAGTGGTGTATCAGTGGTGTTGGTTGTTGGGCTGCCTTCTAAGGCTTCCTGACATTCCTGCATTGCTGTTTACCCACTGCTCCGCAAACTGCTTTTTTAAAAGCAATCCCAATTTTTTTTTTTTGTCCTAAGAAGAAAAAAAACTGCTTCTGCTGCTAGCAATTTGGCCTGCACAACACACCAGTCACTGTGTGTGCAGTGCAAGGGGAGGCTATATTGTGGTGTATCAGTGGTGTTGGTTGTTGGGCTGCCTTTTAAGGCTTCCTGACAGGCTGGCATTGCTGTTTACCCACTGCTCCGCAAACTGCTTTTTTAAAAGCAATCCAATCTCCCTTATCCTCTAGTCCCTTTTGTCACAGCTGTGCCATCGAGCCTGTCACATAGCGCTCAGATATCAGTGGGCCTCACACAATCCAAAACTGTCCACAAGTGTCTGCAGAAATTCAAAATCTCCCTTATCCTCTCGTCACTTTTGTCACAGCTGTGCCATCGAGCCTGTCACATAGCGCTCAGATATCAGTGGGCCTCACACAATCCAAAACTGTCCACAAGTGTCTGCAGAAATTCAAAATCTCCCTTATCCTCTCGTCACTTTTGTCACAGCTGTGCCATCGAGCCTGTGACATAGCGCTCAGATATCAGTGGGCCTCACACAATCCAAAACTGTCCACAAGTGTCTGCAGAAATTCAAAATCTCCCTTATCCTCTCGTCACTTTTGTCACAGCTGTGCCATCGAGCCTGTCACATAGCGCTCAGATATCAGTGGGCCTCACACAATCCAAAACTGTCCACAAGTGTCTGCAGAAATTCAAAATCTCCCTTATCCTCTCGTCACTTTTGTCACAGCTGTGCCATCGAGCCTGTGACATAGCGCTCAGATATCAGTGGGCCTCACACAATCCAAAACTGTCCACAAGTGTCTGCAGAAATTCAAAATCTCCCTTATCCTCTCGTCACTTTTGTCACAGCTGTGCCATCGAGCCTGTCACATAGCGCTCAGATATCAGTGGGCCTCACACAATCCAAAACTGTCCACAAGTGTCTGCAGAAATTCAAAATCTCCCTTATCCTCTCGTCACTTTTGTCACAGCTGTGCCATCGAGCCTTTGACATAGCGCTCAGATATCAGTGGGCCTCACACAAACCAAAACTGTCCACAAGTGTCTGCAGAAATTCAAAATCTCCCTTATCCTCTCGTCACTTTTGTCACAGCTGTGCCATCGAGCCTGTCACATAGCGCTCAGATATCAGTGGGCCTCACACAATCCAAAACTGTCCACAAGTGTCTGCAGAAATTCAAAATCTCCCTTATCCTCTCGTCACTTTTGTCACAGCTGTGCCATCGAGCCTCTGACATAGCGCTCAGATATCAGTGGGCCTCACACAATCCAAAACTGTCCACAAGTGTCTGCAGAAATTCAAAATCTCCCTTATCCTCTCGTCACTTTTGTCACAGCTGTGCCATCGAGCCTATCACATAGCGCTCAGATATCAGTGGGCCTCACACAATACAAAACTGTCCACAAGTGTCTGCAGAAATTCAAAATCTCCCTTATCCTCTCGTCACTTTTGTCACAGCTGTGCCATCGAGCCTGTCACATAGCGCTCAGATATCAGTGGGCCTCACACAATCCAAAACTGTCCACAAGTGTCTGCAGAAATTCAAAATCTCCCTTATCCTCTCGTCACTTTTGTCACAGCTGTGCCATCGAGCCTGTCACATAGCGCTCAGATATCAGTGGGCCTCACACAATCCAAAACTGTCCACAAGTGTCTGCAGAAATTCAAAATCTCCCTTATCCTCTCGTCACTTTTGTCACAGCTGTGCCATCGAGCCTCTGACATAGCGCTCAGATATCAGTGGGCCTCACACAATCCAAAACTGTCCACAAGTGTCTGCAGAAATTCAAAATCTCCCTTATCCTCTCGTCACTTTTGTCACAGCTGTGCCATCGAGCCTGTCACATAGCGCTCAGATATCAGTGGGCCTCACACAATCCAAAACTGTCCACAAGTGTCTGCAGAAATTCAAAATCTCCCTTATCCTCTCGTCACTTTTGTCACAGCTGTGCCATCGAGCCTGTCACATAGCGCTCAGATATCAGTGGGCCTCACACAATCCAAAACTGTCCACAAGTGTCTGCAGAAATTCAAAATCTCCCTTATCCTCTCGTCACTTTTGTCACAGCTGTGCCATCGAGCCTGTCACATAGCGCTCAGATATCAGTGGGCCTCACACAATCCAAAACTGTCCACAAGTGTCTGCAGAAATTCAAAATCTCCCTTATCCTCTCGTCACTTTTGTCACAGCTGTGCCATCGAGCCTGTCACATAGCGCTCAGATATCAGTGGGCCTCACACAATCCAAAACTGTCCACAAGTGTCTGTAGAAATTCAAAATCTCCCTTATCCTCTCGTCACTTTTGTCACAGCTGTGACATCGAGCCTGTCACATAGCGCTCAGATATCAGTGGGCCTCACACAATCCAAAACTGTCCACAAATGTCTGCAGAAATTCAAAATCTCCCTTATCCTCTCGTCACTTTTGTCACAGCTGTGCCATCGAGCCTGTGACATAGCGCTCAGATATCATTGGGCCTCACACAATACAAAACTGTCCACAAGTGTCTGCAGAAATTCAAAATCTCCCTTATCCTCTCGTCACTTTTGTCACAGCTGTGCCATCGAGCCTGTGACATAGCGCTCAGATATCAGTCGGCCTCACACAATACAAAACGGTCCACAAGTGTCTGCAGAAATTCAAAATCTCCCTTATCCTCTCGTCACTTTTGTCACAGCTGTGCCATCGAGCCTGTCACATAGCGCTCAGATATCAGTGGGCCTCACACAATCCAAAACTGTCCACAAGTGTCTGCAGAAATTCAAAATCTCCCTTATCCTCTCGTCACTTTTGTCACAGCTGTGCCATCGAGCCTGTCACATAGCGCTCAGATATCAGTGGGCCTCACACAATCCAAAACTATCCACAAGTGTCTGCAGAAATTCAAAATCTCCCCTGTCCTATAGACACCTTGTACCTTGTTTTACATTACTATATAGTTTGTTGGATTTTGTCTACATTTCTACCAAAAATGAGGAAGGCTGGTGGAAGAGGCCGTGGAATTGGGCGGGGGTTGGCAGCTGGTAATGATGGTGTTGGTGGTGGATCTGATGGTAGTGGCAAGAACAAAATAGGACCGAATGCAGGAGGTGTTGAGCCTGCGTCATCGTCTGGCTACATAAGGCCTCGAACGCTTAGTTTTCTAGGAGTTGGCAAACCGCTTTTAAAGCCAGAGCATCAGGAAAAAGTTTTGTCTTACATTGCTGACTCAGCCTCCAGCTCTATCGCCTCCCCTTCTTCAGTTGTAAAAAGTAAAAGCACTGAGTCGTCATTGGAGGCTCATGTTCATGAACCACACCTTTCCTTGTGTCCTTCACCCCAACCAAGATTGAAGGATGACGCAGGCCATACTACTGATTACTCCATGGAGCTGTTTTCACATACCATGCCTGGATTATCAAGTGAAATGGTGAATTACCCAGGCCAAGATGAATCTGACATGGAGTGCACTAATGCACAGCCGCTGATGGATGATTCTGCTGGTACATTCACTCAGAGCACTACATTGTCCTCGCAGTGTACAGAGCCAGATTCTGACCCTGATGAGACTCAGGTGCCCCTTCCCGCACACTATACAACCATACACGGTGACACAGAGGAAGGTGCACATGACATAGAAGAGGAGGTGATGGATGACCCAGTTGTTGACCCAGATTGGCATCCATTGGGGGAAGAGGGTGCTGCTTCCAATAGCTCAGATGAGGAGCATCCACAGCAGACATCGACATCGCAACAGCTGTTACCTGGCAGGCCCGGAGCACTCCAAAGACAGGTTCCAAACATCAAAAGAGTTGCTGGACAGCTTGTCCAGAGGGTCAAAAGATCACAGCGTGCTAGGCCGCAAAATGTCTGCCAAAGTAGGAAGAGTGCAGTGTGGCACTTTTTTAACCAAAATCCTCATGATCAGGCCAAGGTTATCTGTAAGAAGTGCACAAAGACCTTTAGACGAGGGAAAAATCTGAAAAATTTGAATACCAGTTGCATGCTTAGACATTTAACCAGCATGCACTTGCAAGCGTGGACACAACACCAAACCTCAAGTGCCACATGTGCAACTGATCACAACGAAGGTAGTCAGCAACGCTACATTGTTTCCCCCACTGTAAGCCCACCGGTTAGCACAGCAGCAAATGTTGAGGTGTCGTTGCAAGGCCACAGCAGTCAGGGAATCCCACTGTTATATCAACGAAAGACTGATTCTAGGCCATCAGAAAGAACACCAACTCCATCACCATCATCAACCCTCTCTCAGTCCGCCCTGTCCACCGCTACTTCCACCATATGCAGCTCTCAAGTCCAGCTCACCCTCCCAGACACTATGAGTAGGTCAAGAAAGTACTCAGTCTCTCATCCGCATACACTGGGTTTGAACGCCCACATTGCCAAACTAATCTCGTTTGAGATGATGCCCTTTCGGTTGGTGGAAAGCACAGCTTTCCGCGAACTCATGGCCTATGCAGTACCATGCTATGACCTACCCAGTCGCCACTTCTTCTCTCGCAAAGCCATCCCAGCCCTCCACCATCATGTGAAAGACCGCATTGTCCATGCACTCAAGCAGTCAGTGAGCGGAAAGGTGCACCTCACAACTGATGCATGGTCCAGTCGGCATGGCCAGGGCCGTTACGTGTCCATCACTGTGCACTGGGTTAATGTGGTGGATGCAGGGTCCACAGGGGACAGCGGTGGTGGGACAGTGCTGCCTAGCCCACGGTATAGGAAACAGTTGGCTGTAAGCGTTCGACCCTCCTCCTCCTCCTCCTCCTCCTCCAGAAGCGAAAGCTCGTCCACAGAGCGCAGTCGTACGAGCACTCCATCTGCAGCTGCCACTGTTGCACACGATGTGTCCCCCTATCGAGCAGCTAGTGGAAAGCGTCAGCAGGCTGTGTTGCAGATGATGTGTTTGGGCGACAGACACACCGCCGAGGTGCTGGCCGAGTACTTGAAGCGACAATCTGAGTCATGGCTGGTCAGTGTACATCTTGAGGCAGGCAAGGTAGTTAGTGATAACGGCCGTAATTTTGTGGCAGCCATAGCCCTTTCAAAACTCAGTCACATACCTTGCTTGGCTCACACCTTGAACCTGGTGGTGCAGTGCTTCCTCAAAAATTATCCAGAGTTAACAGCCCTGCTCCAGAAGGTGCGAAGACTGTGCGCGCACATCCGCCGGTCGCCTGTACACTCCGTTCGTATGCAGAAGCTGCAGCGATTGCTCCACCTTCCCAACCACCGCCTCAATATCGACATTGCAACAAGGTGGAACTCCACCCTGCACATGGTGGAGCGGCTGTGCGAGCAGAGGCAGGCCATAATGCATTTGTGGGAGGATACACGGCCAGGCACTTTGAGAGCAGACATGGAGTTGACAGGTGTGCAGTGGTCGAAGCTGAAAGACCTCTGTAAAGTCCTTCAGTGTTTTGAGGAATGCACACGGCTGGTAAGCGCAGACGACGCTATCCTAAGCATAAGCATCCCACTTATGCATCTGCTCATGCAAACTTTGACGCACCTTAAGGAGCAGGCGTCTGCAGCCAATGTTGATGAGGAGGAAGAGGAGGAGGGAATCCTTGATGACATTCAGCCATTGTCTGCTCAGGGACCTCTCCTGGACGAGGTGGAGGAAGAAGAGGAGGAGGAGGATGATGATGGGGATGATTACTTAGGGGAGGAGGATGCATCTCGTTGGGCAAGTGAAAATGTTGGCGTGGCAAGGTCTGGTACAGGGTTTGTGCGTGACTGGAGGGATGTGGATTTGCCAGAAAGTGCTCCTCCACCCAGCACTCGCAGTGCATCATTGACACCGGGAACATTGGCCCACATGTCAGATTATGCCTTGCGGATCCTAAAAAGGGACCCCCGCATTGCCAAAATGATTAACGATGACGACTACTGGTTGGCCAGCATCCTGGATCCACGCTATAAAGGCAAATTACAAAACATCATGCCACAGGAGAACCTTGACCTAATATTGGCTAATAAACAAGCAACTCTGGTAAATCGGTTGCTTGAGGCATTCCCAGCACACAGCAGCGGTGATGGTTCTCACACGAACCGTACGGGCCGGGGGCAGCTTGGCAGAGGTGTTCGTGGTGCACACAGCAGAAGTGGCGACAGGGGTTTCATGACAATGTTGTGGACTGATTTTTCAAATACCGCTCACACAACTGGTAATACTGCATCGATGGAAAGTGACAGGAGACAGCAGTTGTCAACTATGGTTACAAACTACTTTTCCTCCCATATCGATGTTATCCCACACAGGTCATTTCCCTTTGACTATTGTGCCGCTAAACTGGACACCTGGCCTGAATTGGCCCAATATGCCTTACAGGAGCTCGCTTGCCTAGCTGCAAGTGTGCTATCGGAAAGAGTCTTCAGTGCAGCTGGATCAATCCTGACAGAAAAAAGGACCCGTCTGTCAACCCAAAATGTGGATGATCTAACCTTCATTAAAATGAACCACGCATGGGTTTCCAAGGATTTTGTCCCACCTTCCCCTGATGACACATAGGGTGACAGAAAAATGGCTTGCTTTGGTCCACCTCTTCATGGGACTTCACCTATTTCGCCTTTTGCATCAGCTGAATGTCCAACATCAACATATGCCACTTTCTAAAACTCCCTAACTGTGCTGCCTCCCCCCCATGGCTGGGGTCACCACCTAGCGCACGACACCGTGCGAGTGCCGTTGCCCTGGACAGGTGGGTAGGCCGACTCTTGGGCGCGGGCACTGGCACAGGGTCCCTCATAGTGCAATCAAGTGTCTCTGACGGTGGTGGTGCACACCCGCCGTCAGACACACCGCTGTACTATGAGGGGACAAGTGCCAGTACCGACGCCCACGAGTGGGCCCCCCTTGCTTGGGCAGGGCCCCAGCATTGGCAATCTTTACCTCTCCCTGCTCCTCCGCTGTGTAATCTGGGCCGTCAAATCCATACTGTGCCTGACACCGTCTGAGCTTGCCTCCTGAGACATATATTTTGAATGTGTACGCTATCCATACATGTTATCTGGGGAAACGGTACCCTTTCTAACCTTTGTGCAATCACGTGCAATCCATACTGGGCCTAACACCGTCTGAGCTTGCCTCCTGAGACATATATTTTGAATGTGTACGCAATCCATACATGTTATCTGGGGAAACGGTACCCTTTCTAACCTTTGTGCAATCACGTGCAATCCATACTGGGCCTAACACCGTCTGAGCCTGCCTCCTGAGACATATATTTTGAATGTGTATGCTATCCATACATGTTATCTGGGGAAACGGTACCCTTTCTCACCTTTGTGCAATCACGTGCAATCCATACTGGGCCTAACACCGTCTGAGCCTGCCTCCTGAGACATATATTTTGAATGTGTACGCTATCCATACATGTTATCTGGGGAAACGGTACCCTTTCTAACCTTTGTGCAATCACGTGCAATCCATACTGGGCCTAACACCATCTGAGCCTGCCTCCTGAGACATATATTTTGAATGTGTACGCTATCCATACATGTTATCCGGGGATACGGTACCCTTTCTAACCTTTGTGCAATCACGTGCAATCCATACTGGGCCTAACACCGTCTGAGCCTGCCTCCTGAGACATATATTTTGAATGTGTACACTATCCATACATGTTATCCGAGGATACGGTGCCCTTTCTAACCTTTGTGCAATCACGTGCAATCCATACTGGGCCTAACACCGTCTGAGCCTGCCTCCTGAGACATATATTTTGAATGTGTACGCTATCCATACATGTTATCCGGGGATACGGTACCCTTTCTAACCTTTGTGCAATCACGTGCAATCCATACTGGGCCTAACACCGTCTGAGAATGATAGATGGGGCCCACCATACACTGGAACATTCCAAAGGTGGACATCAGACACTGGAGCAGCATTTACAGGGCCCATTATTCACTAGAGCAATAGAAATGGGGCCCATTATGTTTGGAGCATTATTTGGGCCCATAACACAGTGGAGCTTCATCCATGGGGACCAACATATACTGTAGCATTATGTGGAGCTCATCATATACTGTTTCAAACATTATATGGGACCAATGATTCTGTATGGAGAAATAGATGGGCCTCGTCATGAGATGTAAAAAGTGAGGTATTTTTCATTGTACTATACCGCTATTTCTCTGCCATATCGGAGCATGATGAGTTGTGGTATGTGTTAAAGGGGCGCTCTTTCGCCCAGGGCACATGAAAACCTGGAGCCAGCCCTCCCCCCCCACAGTCTGTAGCCAAATAACCCCCATTTTTCAGTGCGTAACTTGTATTATGAAGTTAATTAAGGTTGACAAGCTTAAGTAAGAAGAATTGATGCTATCGGCATTCAAATGGGCACTGTTGGTGTGTTTCCTGTCCTCCTCTCACTGCCGACTTTTATTCCCCATTGACTTACATTGGGTTTCGTGTTTCGGGACGACCCCGACTTTTCCCTATAATCGGACGATCTTGCTCGACCCGACTTTTGGAAAAGTCGGGTTTCACGAAACGAAACGCGACCCTAAAAAACCAAAAGTCGCTCAACTCTAGTCAGGAGGATAATTCCTGGGTCTCTGCCTCTGATATTCATGCCAAACGATTGGTGCATGCCTTTCATCGGGCTCACCCTGATCGCCCTGGTGGCGTAGTTGAGGGTTCGGTGACCCCTCCTCAAGGGGGAGGTACTGTTGTGAGTTCATTTTCCCCTTCATTACTGAGGCCCGAGGAACTCCCTCTTCTGGTTAAGAATGGTAGTGAGCCTGATTGTCAAACACCTGAGGCTGATGAGGAGGACTGGCTGAGTGGAGTTACAGATTGGATATAAGGCTGCCGACGCCCTTCTGCCCTGCGGGTGATTTCTCTGTGGGATCCTTGGAGACCAGTCTGAATTCCTGCTCCTCCAAAGCTAAGTTTGCTGCTCGGCCTTTTGCTTTTGTGCTTTGACTTTGTTTTTGCTTTGTTTTTCTGGATTTCTGCCATTCCCTGCTGGGGTGTGCTGAATTCATTTAGCTTTGTCTTCTGAAAATACCTGAGTGCTGATTCAGTTTTTGAAGCCTAGCTGCTTCAGGGCCTTTTTCATATCAGCTGGTTGGCTTATGTTTTTGATAGGGTTTTGGCAGATTGCAGACAGCAGCCTTCCTGTCCTTTCCTATCTAGGTAGTTTTGGGGCCCCGTCTTTGCTCAGTCTATCTTTCTGTCTGTGTTAGTATTTTCATCTTGCTTCACCATCATTATATGTTGGGGGCTGCCTATTGCTTTGGGGTCTGCTCTGGGGCAGTTTAGATTTCCCCTTTCTTTCTTTAGGCCTATGTATTTCTCCGGCTGTGATCGAGGGGTCTAGGGCATCGTAGGAACCCCCCACGGCTACTGCTAGTTGTGTTGATAGGTTCAGGGGTCTGCAATCTGATAGTTGCCAACTTCTCTGGTTTTCTGGACTTAGCTTGTATTTCTGCTTTTGCCTCCTACGGTGACTCATTCATAACAGCCTTGCCCGACAGTAGGGATATAATGAATGCCACCTTGGCCCGTTCCGTAGGGAATTGTGCAGCCAGCAGCTCCAGATGGATCGAGCACTGGCTGATAAAACCCCTACAGGAGGCGCCATCCCCGGAAAACTTATCGGGCAACGGGAGGCGGGTAACTGTCGGCGCAAGGGTGGACATGGACAAACGTGCCACTGCATCCGTTAACGCCTGGACAGCAGCATCAGTGGCTTGAGCAGCAGAGAGAGACTTCTCAAGAGCGGCCACCCGGTCGCCAAGCTGCTTAATGCACTGCAGGAGCTGCTGCTGTTCTGCCACCACTAGCCAGACCCTGGTGCTAGTGTAATGTTAGGAGTGGTGGAAGGCACTAAATAAAAATTAGAAATAAAGTGCCTTCGCCACCTGGGGTCCACCGTGCGGCAGATGGTAAGACCTCTGCTAGGAGATGGCAGAATATAAGGCGGTAGAGTGCACGGGGTTATTACGTCACCCTGGTGCACTGGGCAAGCTCAGTTAAACTCACAGAGCTGCCAGCATAAACAGAAATAGAAAAGCGCTGAGTCTGTTTAACTCACAGAAGCTCAGCGACACAGATGCGGTAATTGGTCACAGGAGAGGTGAAAGCTGATGGCACCAACTCCGTCTAGACCTACCGTATACGTCAGTGGCAGAGACGTCGCAAACGCGGACGTACACTGTGCTGCAACCGCAGCGCGGCAGGAACGCAGCCGCAAAGAGGACGCTGCTATCAGGCAAGCGCAATACTGACGCTAAGCTGCTGTGGCAGGGATGCAATGGCGCGCTGGCGCTGTAACTGACTAGACCGACACTCTGTCACCATTCGTATTAACCAAGGGAAGGGGTTTCTTAGGCTACTTTCACACATCAGGTTTTTGGCGTCAGGCGCGATCCGGCGTCGTGCCGGAACGCCGGATCCGGCAAATGTTTAGTAAAACCGGATGTGACGGATCCGGTTTTCTGCCGGATCCGTCTTTTTCTTGACAGACAAAACCGGATCCGTCTCATCCGGTTCATCCGTTTTTCTATCCGTTTTTCGACGGATTACGCCGGATCCGGTTTTTAAAATTGACCCTTGTGGCCTTCCGAACGGGATTGGCTACTGGAAAACTATATATAGCATGTTCCTACAGCCCTTCTTTGACAGGTTGGAGAGGAGAAAGTGCAGGTTGGAGAGAAGAGCAAGTTACTGGCGAAGATGGATGTTGTCATTGGAAATATTTTGAAGAATTTGGCGGATTTTATAGCGGAGGCGAATCGTTTGAGGGTGATTGTTCTGGAGAAGGAGAGAGCGAGACAGCAGCGCATCAGGCATCGTAGACGACGTTTGTGGATCCACCCCATCACAGCCAAGAGAATGACGCGTGGGGTCTATTCTACACTCTGCATGGACCTTCGACGAAATCCGGATAAATTTTTTGGATATGTTAGGATGAAAATGGAGAATTTTGATTACTTGGTGGAGCGCATTGCACACCGCATAAGAAAAGCGGACACCTATTGCCGCTTCTCTGTTTCACCCGCAGAGCGTCTGATGGTGACTTTAAGGTAAGCCACATTTATTGGATGTGATCGCATCAGAGCACACTTTCACTGCAATCTTGTTGGTGGTAATTTGTATCTCCAAGTGTTATAGGTCAGTTTTGGTATGTAATGCTGTGATTTAAAACTAATTTATTGTTTGTTAATTCCCCACAGATTTCTTGCAACTGGAGAATCCCTTTCGTCACTGCATTTCCAGTACAGACTCGGGATTTCCACCATATCTGGAATTGTGAAGTACACATGCCATGCACTGTGGGACTCCTTAGCTGAAGAGTTTTTACCAGAGCCCACAACAGAGAGGTGGATTGAAATTGCTGACAAGTTTCAACAGATATGTCAGTTTCCCAACTGCTTGGGCGCTGTGGACGGGAAACATATCCGCATTGTAAAGCCAGCTGGATCGGGATCGGAATATTTCAATTACAAGAAATATTTTTCAATTGTCCTCATGCCCATCGCTGACGCGGAATACAAATTTATTGCGGTTGATATTGGGGCCTATGGCCGCTCCAATGACTCTCAAGTTTTCAAACTGTCTGCCATGGGGCGTAAACTGTATGGAAACACCTTCCAGTTCCCACCACCTAGACCGCTGCCGCAAACATCTGGTCCACCTATGCCATTTGTCTGTGTAGGGGATGAAGCCTTCCAGCTGTCAGAACACCTTTTGAAACCGTACTCTAGCAGAGGATTGACAAGACCAAAACGCATTTTTAATTACCGCCTCACAAGAGCAAGAAGAATGGTTGAATGTACCTTTGGTATTCTGACAGCCAAATGGCGGGTCCTATTGACTGCGATCAACCTCAAGACAGAAACTGTGGACGAGGTGATCAAAGCGTGCGTGGTACTCCACAATTTTGTTATCTGCAAGGAACCCATTTCCATTGAGGACACCTCAGAAGAAACCACCTTGCAAGATTACCATGACATTACCACTAGAAGTTCTGTGACGGTTTCAGTAATGAGGGACAATTTTGCACTATACTTTATGTCACCTCAAGGCAGAGTACACTGGCAGGATGACAGAGTGTGAAAGATTTGTGCCCTAACCAAACTTGTGTACCTTCTGTACCAACAGTATATACCTTTGCCAACCAAAGTTGGCTATCTTGTCATGGTCTCTATTTTTAGCTTTAGGCCACAGGTGTGTACCTGGTTGTGTTTTATGCAAAGTATTTCACCTTTTAACAAAAGTTGTGTACATTGTTCGGAAATCACCAACAATAAACACAACTTTTTAGGTGAAATACTTTGCTTCAAACACAACCAGGAACACAACTGTGGCAAAAAGCTAAAATTTACCCACAGTTATATACCTGGTTTTGAATACCATTTCACCTTTTAAATACCCTGTATTTAACCTTTTTCGCCGCAGAAAGAAATGACAGACAACCAGTGTAAAATAATTTAACTTTTATTGAAAAATGTTTTTTTTGTAAACTTTTTTAAAATGTTAATAAACATGTTTAATAAAAATTTGAAACTATAAAACTGAAACCATAAAACTGGTCATTTTTATTTAAATACACACATTATAATTCTGTGTAGTGTGTGGTGGAAATACTGCTGTAGGGGCTGCGGGACACTTCGACACTGGGAGTGTGGAGAGAGGACTGGGATCGTGGTGGGGAAGGAACAGTTAGAGGTGAAGGTGTGGAAAAAACTACAGAATGGGTGGACATGTGGGAAGCAGAAGAGGTGGTGGGTGGTGGAGTGGAGGGTTGGGCAGGGACTGTAGGAGCAGATGATGTTGATGGCAAGTTGTATGGGGAAGGAGTTTGGTACGGGGCAGGTTGCTGGAAGTGGGGAGATGTCTGGTACGGGGCAGGTTGCTGGAAGTGGGGAGATGTCTGGTACGGGGCAGGTTGCTGGAAGTGGGGAGATGTCTGGTACGGGGCAGGTTGCTGGAAGTGGGGAGATGTCTGGTACTGGGGAGGTTGCTGGTACTGGGGAGGTTGCTGGTACTGGGGAGTTTGCAGGTACTGTGGAGGTTGCTGGTACTGGGGAGGTTGCTGGTGCTGGGGAGGTTGCTGGTGCTGGGGAGGTTGCTGGTACTGGGGAGGTTGCTGGTGCTGGGGAGGTTGCTGGTGCTGGGGAGGTGGATGGTGCTGGGGAGGTGGATGGTGCTGGGGAGGTGGATGGTGCTGGGGAGGTGGATGGCGCTGGGGAGGTGGATGGTATGTAATAGGAGGGGGAGGATGGAAAGTGGCTGGAGGTGGATGGTATGTAATAGGAGGGGGAGGATGGAAAGTGGCTGGAGGGGGTGTAGATGTAATAGGAGGGGGAGGATGGAAAGTGGCTGGAGGGGGTGTAGATGTAATAGGAGGGGGAGGATGGAAAGTGGCTGGAGGGGGTGTAGATGTAATAGGAGGGGGAGGATGGAAAGTGGCTGGAGGGGGTGCAGGTGGAGGAACTACTGTGGTGGGAGGAGGAGGTTGGGAGGTAACTTGCTGGAGAGCAGCGTGGCATGAATGCATTACATGCATCTGCTGGGCAGGAGAGAGCGTTTCCATGCGCTCCACAACAGACCTGAAAAAGGTGTGGTTTGGCGAAGATCTTGCTTCTGAATGCATGGTTTGCAGAAGTGTCTTCACCTCCAGAATGCTGGAGTTGATCTGCTGATAGCCTGCGGAGATTTGCTCTGACAAGACTTTTAGACAGTTCTGGAAAGATGCATTCAGATGCAAGAACTCTGGCGCATAAGTCTTTTCCTGACCCCTCTGCCGCTGCCGCCCAGTACCCGCAGGTGTACTAGAGGTGGCAGGGGCAGAAGGGTGGGGTAAAGGGAAAGCGATCTCCTCACCAGCAGCTTCATGTAATGTAGGCGGCCACGATGCTCCTGTGCTGGTGGATGGGACAGATGGGTCGAATGTGTTGGAAGGCTGGGAAGGTGCAGATGTACCGGGGCGGTCGAAGTGTCCCTCGGTGCCGGTCTCCTCAGGGATCGCCTCAGAAGGGTCCAATCGTGCCGGCTCCCGAGTGCTGCTCACTGTGCTGTGGAATAAAGAGAAAAAAAAACAATTAAAATACTGACATGGTATGGCCCTGGCTGAAAAAAAAATTTACATCTAACATTTTTTTTCACATGTGGTGTGTAATATTTACCTTCTGGTGACCATTGTTTCCCGGAGGAACGACAGGGCTTCTGCGTACTTGCACTTGCTCCTGCGTCCTCCAGATCCACTCGGGGCCCGCATCTCTTTATTGAACTCCTTCTTGAAACGATCTCTCACAGACCGCCACCGATTCACAATTCTGTTCCCTGAAACGAGAAAGGAGTGGTTAGTATACAACATCAGTGTTTCCCAAACTCCAGTCCTCATGGTCCCCAGGGGTCATGTTTTCAGGATTTCCATAGTAAATAGAAATCCTGAACACATGATCCGTGGGGACCACGAGGACTGGAGTTCGGGAAACACTGGTTTAAATCAAGCAACCAGTACTGTATATACTTACGCTCTGTAATCTGGGCCAGAACATCGAGGTCCTCCCAGCGTCCCACAAGGAGCGAACAGATTTCCTCCCAGAGTCGTCGGGTAACGATCAGGTCAGCGTGGCGGCGGTCAGCCATATTCCAGAGCGGCTCCCTTTCTCTGACGAGATCGATGAGGCGGTCCACATCAATCCCTCCATCCTCAACGTCAGAGTCGGGAGCACGCTGTGAAGGCTGTTAAAGAAAAAGACAAAAATAACATAATTAGCCTCCACAAAAGAAATGAAATAAAAAGTGCAAAAAAAAAAAGCAAAAATATTTATACTTACACGCTGGTGACCGCCGCGTTGCTGTCGCCGACGACCCTGGGAGGCACTGCGAGGACCTCTTGGCCAAGCACCAGATTGGGAAGACTAGAGAAGAAAACAAAAAAAGTTATGTCTTTGGATGTAGGCATTTGTTTGCTGTGTGTGGTCTGCAGAACATTGTTTTCTATGTGTTGTGTGTAGTGTGATGTGTTTCTGCGTTTGATGCAAAAAACTTACCAATTGTGAGCCCACTCCAGGTGTCTGTCCACCCCTTCCTTCTTCTTCTGGGAGCTCCTCTTCATCTTGTGATTCCTGTTTTGAAATAAAAGGCCATGAATAGACATATATTACAGAGAAGATGGATTTTGGAAATAAAAACTTACCGTCAAACGCTGACGATGCGAGGGAGGGCTCCCAGAAGATGATGTGCTGTCTTCCTGGTGGCCACACTCCATGCCTGTGGGTGGTGTTCCAGCTGCTGCCATTGCTGCTGCTGCTGCTGCATCTATTGGGCGGCTGTTGAATAAAGAGAAACAAAGGGCCAATGAATATCTTGATATTCAATAGCCCTAGTTTGGAGGAATGGGTGATTTGATAATTACCGTCTCTCATCTGCTGCTGGACTCCCCTCCCGTTGTTCAGCATGCTGCTCCAATTGGGGTGGTGCTGATGGTGCTGCTGCAGATGTCTCCTGCCTTCTCCTGCGCCTGGTTGCTGTCTTGGGTGGCATGTTGGGTGTGGCTGTGGGTCCCACTGTCTTGCTTTTATATATGTCTTGTGGGCAGAGCTACTGAGCATGCTCAGACCAAAAAACCGGATCCGGCGGCCGGATCAGGCTTTCCCCGGATCCGGCGCATTGCGGCGCTCATAGGCTTTCATTGTGTGAAAAAGCCGGACGCGCCGGATCCGGCGTGTCCGGCTTTTTCGCCGGAGACAAAAAACGTTACAGTAGGCGTTTTTTCCAGACGCCGGATCGCGACACATTGCGACACATTGCCGGATCCGGCGCAAACCGGATGAAGCGCATGGCCATCCGGCGCGATCCGGCGCAAATGCAAGTCGATGGGGGGGAAACCGGATCCGGCATTGCATTTCGCCGGATCCGGTTTCTGTCAAAAGCGCCGGATCGCGCCTGAAGGCGAAAACCTGATGTGTGAAAGAGGCCTTAATGAGTCAGTCACCAGTCCATGCATCCATCACCATACACACACAGCATAATATGCTACACTAGCGCATGGCGGAACGGCCATGAGCACTTTTTCTAGCGTACGGGACCTGCCGGAAATCTCCAGAGCCCTGAGCATAACCAATGGAATCAGGAGCAGGACCTGAGCACCTAACTCCTGAAGTCCAATGGGAGCTCATCCCATGAGCATGCTCAGAAGAAGGGACGAAGGGCTTAGCCTCTGGAGACAAATGTGAGGATCTGTGTTCCTGCATAGGTGTTGTAGAAACCAGATTCCTAACAGCTTCTTGTGGTCAAATTAGCATTTGAAGAATGGAGGCACTTTTTGGAGAGGGCCAGTCACCCGGTTACTGTGATCACCGACCACAAAAATGTATCATATATTGAGTCTACTAAAAGACTAACGCCCAGACAGGACCGTTGGTTGCTTTTTTTTCCCATTTTCAGTTTACTCTTACGTTTCGTCCTGGGTCAAAGAATGTCAAGGCTGACGCCTTATCTCGCAGTTTTCATCCGGTGCCTCCCCCTGAGCCACCGTCCTCCATTCTTCACCCTGGGGTTGTGTTAGCAGGGGTCTTGTCTGAATTGGAACAGAAGATTGAGGGGGCCCAGTCGCTGGCTCCCGCGGGCAAGCCAGGGGGGAAGTTGTTTGTCCCAGAGCAACTTCGCATTAAACTCTTGCAGGAGTTCCATGAATCCTAGCTGCGTGCTCACCCTGGTATATCAGCCACGCATCTGGCGGTGGCTAGGATCTTTTGGTGGCCTACCCTTAGTTCTGACATAAAAATTCATTTCTGGTTGTGGGGTCTGCGCTCGTTCTAAAAACTCTCAAAGCCGGCCGTCGGGGGAACTGATGCCCTTGGCAGCTCCCGAAAGACCATTGACTCACTAGTCCATGGATTTTATTACCAATCTTCCTTCATCCAAGGGTAATACGGTGGTATGGATAGTGGTGGACAGATTTTTAAAGCAGGCTCATTTTGTACCCTTGTCTGCACTACCATCAGCTGAGACTTTATCCAGATTGTTTGTGCAGCATGTGATCCAGTTGCATGGAGTACCCCTGAGTGTGGTGTCTGATCATGGTGTGCAGTTTGTGGCTAAGTTGTGGCGTGCTTTCTGCAAAAAATTAGGTATGTCTCTGTCCTTTTTGTCTGCATACCATCCTGAGAGCAATGGTCAGACGGCACGCACTAATCAGTCTCTGGAACAGATCCTCAGATGTCTGACTTCTGCTAGACAGAATGACTAGTGTGATGTACTACCGCTGGCGGAATTTGCCTTCAATAGTTGGGTGAGCCAAAAAACTGGTAAGTCTCCTTTCTTGATCAATTATGGGTTCAGCCCTCATTTTGGTGAGTTTTCTCGGCTGGATTCGGGGTGTCCCGGGGCTGAGGGCTTGGTTCAGTAATTAAAGAATATGTGGGCGGAAATCCTGCGGAATATATCTAGGTCTCAAACCAGGTATAAGTTTTTTGCAGACAGGAAACGAACACCAGGTCCTATGTTTCAGGTTGGAGGGAAAGTTTGGCTCTCCACACGAAACATTAAGTTGAAGATTCCTTCAGCCAAGTTGGGCCCCAAATTCATTGGCCCATACAAGATTGTGGAAAAAATCAATCCAGTGGCATACAGGCTGTGCCTTCTACTCTCTTTCAAGATCCCTAACGTCTTCCATAGATCTCTACTGAAACCTTTTGAAGCAGTCCTGGGAGAATCTGAATGCGCTGCTCCTCCGGTTTTGGTTGAGGGGCATATGGAATATGAGATTGATCATATCGTGGATTCCAGGTTGGTATGGCGGTCAGTACAGTAACCTGGTTCATTGGAAGGGGTATGGGCCGGAGGATAGGTCCTGGGTGCCGGCCCAGTTGATGCATGCGGATCGCCTGGTTCGGGCTTTCCATGCTAGGTACCCGGGCAAGCCTGGGGGTCCAGAGGCTGCCGTTGATAGGGGGGTACTGTCATGATCCCAGTGTGGGTTGGACCTGCACGCTTGGGGTTAATGTCTGGAGCCCAGTACTGGTGGACCGGCACTCCTGGGGTTAATGTTACCTGCACACCTGGGGCTTATTATTGTGGCCTCTCCTTGGTTCGGGGAGAGATTTTTATAGCCCCAGGAAGCTCCAATCCCCGTCAGTTATACTTTCACCCTTGGCAGAGTGTGTTGACCCCTGAGTGTGTTTGTGCTGTGTTCTTGTTTGCCTGATACTTTGGTTTCGACTTGTTGTGTTCTCTGGATACTGCTTGTTGGATTCTGTTTTTGTACCTTCTATGTCTGTTTGGCTTTGACCGCTGCCTGGCCTCGACTATCCGTTCTGTCTTATCCTTGATACTGTACTGCTATCTCTGTGTATGAGCCCCGTTTGTCTGACCTGAGGATTCCTGTAGTTGTGTCCTACAGTATCTCCGGCGTCAGGACGCTAAGCCCCACCCCTTGCTGTCACATGACCGTAGGTCCTTCACTGCTTGCAAACTTCAACATCTCCAGGTCCTGTCTGCCTGAGTTTTCCCTGCCGTATCTGACCCCGGGCCCCTCCGCAGTGCGGGTGAGTCCCTGTTCAGCCGTGGCTGTCCGCCGGCGCTGACAGGACCGTGACAGAATAGGCAGCCCCTAAACATATATTGTCAGTGAGACAAGATGAAAACACATACACAGGCAGAAAAATAGACTGAGCAAATGATGGGGCACAAACTGACTAGACAGGACAGGAAAGGAAAGACTGTCTGCAATCACGCAAAAAACGCTGAAAAATCCAACACGTCTGATGCACAAAAAACACTGAAGTCACATGACTTTGCCCCCAATATATCAGCACTCAAAGCAAAAAGAGACAAACGTAACAGGGGACAAAACAAACTGATACAAGCAGTAACATATGGGCGGTGATCCAGCACAGCCCCAGCAGGACCAAGCTGACCCGCACAAAGCAGAGATAGACAAAACCAGATCAAATGCAAAAAGATTAGCAAATGAGCCACTTAGCTGGACCATGCAGGAACATCAGACATCAGACCTCAGAAGGCACAGGAAGAAAATCACCAGCAGGGATTGAAGGAAGTCAGCTGTCTTAAATACACCAGTCAGAAACCCCAGATCTCCAATCGTCATCATCATTATCAGGTGGCAAGCCTCTGTCAATCTGACCAGCTCCACTACCTCCAGTAACCACCAGAGGGATTCCATAAAGAGAACTCGCAACACCTCTATCAATCTGACCAGCTCCACTACCTTCAGTAACCACCAGAGGGATCCCAGAAAGAGAATTCACAGCAGGGGTCACTTGTTGGGGGTTTCCACAGTTTAGGCACATCAGAGGCTCTCCTGACGTGACATGACAACTGCAGACCATTGCATCAAAGTCTGCATTACAAAACATCACTGCATCCCTTCTGAGCCCCGACGTGTGCCTATACAGTAGTTTTCTCCCACATATGGGGTATCAGCATACTCAGGAGAAATTGGACCCCAAAATTTGTTGTCAAATTTGTCCTGTTCCCTTTAGGATAATAAAAATAAAAATTGGGGACTAAAAGATCATGTTTGTGGAAAAAATATGATTTTATTTTTATTTTCACACCCGGGCGTTATAAACTTCTGTGAAGCACTTGGGGGTTAAAAGTGCTCACCACAAAACTACATTAGTTCCTTGGAGGGTCCAGTTTCCAAAATGGAGTCACTTGTGGGTGGTTTCTACAGTTTAGGCACATCAGGGGCTCTCCAAACGTGACATGACACCCGCAGACCATTCCATCAAAGTCTACATTCCAAAACGTCACTACTTCCCTTCCGAGCCCCGACGTGTGCCCATACAGTAGTTTTCTCCCACATATAGGGTATCAGCACACGCAGGACAAATGTGGCAACATCTTTTGTGGTCCAATTTCTCCTGTTACCCTTGGGAAAATAAAAAAAATTGGGGAATAAAAGATCATGTATGTGGAAAAAATATGATTTTTTTTTATTTTCATGCCCGGGCGTTATAAACTTCTGTGAAGCACTTGGGGATTGAAGTGTTCACCACACATCTAGATAAGTTCCCTGAGGGGTCTAGTTCCCAAAATAGGGTCACATGTGGGGGGTTTCCACTGTACAGGCACATCAGGGTCTGTCCAAATGCAACATGGCGGCAAATCTCAATTCCAGCCAATTTTGCGTCAAACGGTGCTCCTTCTATTCCGAGCTCTGCCATGCACCCAAAAAGTGCTATACCCCCACATATGGGGTATCAGCATACTCAGGACAAACTGCACAATAACTTTTGGGGTCCTGTTTTCCTTGTGAAATTAAAAATTGGGGGTGAAAAGATCATTTTTGTGAAAAAAATGTTTTTCTAAGTTTATGACTCTACATGATCAACTTCTGTGAAGCCCTTGGGGGTTCAAAGTTCAAACCCCACATCTAGATAAGTTCCTTGTGGGGGTCTAGTTTCCAAAATCGTGCCATTTGTGGGGGGTTCCAATGTTTAGGCACATCAGGGGCTCTCCAAAATGCGATATAGCAGCAATCCAATTCTGCGTTGAAAAAGTCAAATGGCGCTCATTCCCTTCCAAGCTCTGCCATTCACCCAAACAGTGGTTTACACCCACCTACGGGGTATCGGCGTACTCAGGACAAATTGCAAAATAACTTTTGTGGTCCTGTTTCCCTTGGGAAAATAAAAATTAGGGGTGAAAAGACCTTTTTTGTGGAAAAAAATATGATTTTTTTTAATTGTACGGGTGTACGTTATAAAGTTCTGTGAAGCCCTTGGGTGTTCAAAGTTCTCACGACATATCTAGATAAGTTCCTTGGGGGTCTAATTTCCAAAATGGGGTCACTTGTGGGGGGTTTCCACTGTTTAGGCACATCAGAGTCTCTCCAAACATGACATGGTGTCCGATCTCAATTCCAGCCAATTTTGCATCAAACGACGCTCCTTCACTTCTGAGCTCTGCCATGCAAAATAAAATTTGGGGGTGAAAAAAATCATTTTTGTGGAAAAAAAATATTTTTTAATATTACGGCTGTACGTTATAAACTTCTGTGAAGCCGTTGGGGAATCAAAGTTCTCAACACACATCTAAATAAGTTCCTTGGGGGGTCTAGTTTCCAAAATGGTGTCATTTGTGGGGGGTTTCCACTGTTTAGGCACATCAGGGGCTCTCCAAATGCGATATGGCATCAAGCCAATTCTGCGTTGAAAAAGTCAAACAGCGCTCATTCCCTTCCGACCTCTGCCATGCGCCCAAACAGTGGTTTACCCCCACATATGGGGTATCAGCATACTCAGGACAAATTTCACAATAACTTTTGTGGTCCTGTTTCCCTTGAAAAAATAAAAATTGGGGGTGAAAAGATAATTTTTGTGGAAAAAGTATGATTTTTTAATTGTACGGCTGTACGTGCTAGGGCTAACGGAACACACCAAGTAATAAAGGATGGAAACAAAGTGCGTTCACAGCCCAGGGTCCATCGTGCAGAGATGTTTCCTGCTGCTCAGTAATGGCAGAGGTTACTTGGCAAAATAATAGAAGAGCACACACGGGTTAGGCCGGTTTCACATTAGCGCTTTTTAAGCGCACGCACGGCCGGGGGTAGCTCCGCCCCCGAGCCGGCTCTCTGCCCGGCGTGCCCGCCCCTTGCTTGTATCGCCGCCTACTAGCGGACAGCGGCGCCTGCGATCGGCGCACCCTATCTTTAGCATAGGGTGCGCAGATCGTGCGCAGGCCGTGCGCTAGTTGCGCTTTGACCTGCGCTGCGCACTTTTGACGGTGCGCCGTGCGCGCCAAAATCCGAAAAGTTTGATTTTGGCGCTATAGCTGAGCCTGGAGGAGCAACCAGATGCCTAGCATTATCCTGGGCAAGACGCTGGGACCGACGTCTCTGCTGAGCAAGAACCTCTGCGGCCACAGAAGAATGGGAGATTGCAGAGGACATGGCTTGAGATTCCCCTGTGCAGTGGGGAAAACTCGATGTCTAACATTGGACACCCTGAGCTCAAACGCCACAATGAGTAGCAAAGCATGGATGTTCTCCACAGGCTCCCAGGTCTGGTCATCTGGGCCATGACCCTTCCAGTCTACCAGATAATGTTTTTTGCCACATACCACCTGGCACCCCATAATAGCCTCTACCTCATACTCATCCGAGGAGCAGCATGATTTCCCGGCAGAAGACTCGGAAAACCGAGACGTGTGAATGGGCTTAATTAGGGAAACATGAAAGGTGTCTGAGATACCCAGGCATGGAGGAAGGGCCAGCCGGTAGACACAGTGTTGACCTGTTCAAGGACCTTGAAGGGACCTATGTAGTGAGGCGCAAATTTAGTGGACTCAATCCGCAGCCTGATGTTACGGGCGGAGAGCCACACTAAGTCACCAGGGGCGAAGGACGGAGCGGGTATGCACCCGCGGAGACCCTCATTCTCTCCTTGGAGGACCAGATGGCATCCTTGGTGTGATCCCAAATATCATGTGCCTCCACAGCCCATTCTGCCACCCTAGAGTCGGTGGATGACACGGGCATGGGAACTGGGATGTGCAGATGCTAGCCGTAGTTAAGGAGTCTGACCGATGCAGTCAGCCATAGCCTTGTTCAAGATGAACTCTGCCTATGGCAACAAGGATGCCCAGTCATCCTGCCTGGTCGAGACAAAATGTCGTAGGTAGAGATGGGCGACTTTGCCTTTTTTCGGGTCGAGTCGGGTTTCACGAAACTCAACTTTCTCAAAAGTCGGGTCGAACGAAATCGGCCGACTTTAGGGAAAAGTCGGGGTCCGACTGAATCACGAAACCCAATGCAAGTCAATGGGGAAGCAAAGTCGGCAGGGAGTGGAGGACAGTAAACACACCTAGAGTGCCCATTTCAATGCCAACGACATCAGTTCTTATTAATTAAGCTTGTCAACCTTAATTTACTTTCTAATAATAGTTATGCATTGAAAACTGGGGGTTATTTGGCTAAAGTTGTGGGGGGTAGCGCTGGCGCAAGTTTTTCGTGTGCCCTGGGCCAAAGAGTGTCAGTGCACCATTTTAACACATACCACAATTCATAATGCTCCGATACGGCACAGAAATATAGGTATAGTACAAAATACTTCACTGCTTACATGACATGACTGATATTCTGTATTTTAAATTCTACAATAGCTCAAAAAACGGACAGTATATTACTCCATACAGTATTATGGCCACCACCTAGTACGCCATACAACATAATGAGCCCCATATATTTCTCCATACAGAATAATTGGTCACATAAAATGTTCCATACAGTATATGATGAGCTCCACGTAATGCTACAGTATATGTTGGTCCCCATGCATGATGCTACAATGTGTTATGAGCCCAAATAATGCTCCATATATAATGGGCCCCATTTTTAATGCTCCAGTGTATAATGGGCCCTGTAAATGCTGCTCCAGTGTCTGATGTCCACCTTTGGAATGTTCCAGTATATATTGGTCCCCATGGATGATGCTCCAGTGTGTTATGGGCCCAAATAATGCTCCATATATAATGGGCCCCATTTCTAATGCTCCAGTGTATAAAGGGCCCCGTAAATGCTGCTTCAGTGTCTGATGTCCCCCATTTGGATTGCTTCAGTATATGATGGGCCAAATGAATGATGCTCCAGTGTATGATTGGTTCCATATCTCATTCTCCAGTGTATATTGCTCCCCAAAAAATGCTCACAACATTTTAAAACATTAAATACCTCTCCTCGCTGGGCACTGCTGTACTCTGGACTCCTCAGCATTGCCATCTTCAAGCTCTCTGCACTTGCACTGTTTCGGTAGAAGGCATACAGATGTGATGTCAATGCGCTCTCTAACCTGAGTGTCACTATCAGGAAACACGGAAGATGTCACGGCGGTGGAGCAGGGAGAGGTAAGTATTGCAAGTGCTGTGGCCCTGAGCAAGTATGGGGGCCCACACGTGGGCAACGGCACTGGCACAGGGCCCCACATATTACGACGGTATGTCTGACGGTGAGTGGGCCCTCCCACCGGCAGAAACACTTTTGCATGCTATAAGGGGCCCTGTGACACTGCCGTCGCCCACTAGTAGGACCCCCCCACCTGCTCAGGGAACCAGCACTTTTATCTGCTCCTTCCTCTGTGTAACCGTGTAACGTGGTATAGTATGCGGGAAGGGGCACCTGAGATTCATCAGTGTCACATTCTGGCTCTATAGAGTGCAAGAGGAATGTAGTGTTTTTGGTGACTGAACCAGCGGAATCATCTAGCAGTGGCTGTGCATCAGTGCACTCCATCTCCGATTCATGTTGGACTGGGGAATTCAGGATTTCACTTGATACAACAGGCAAGGCATGTGAAAAGAGCTCCATGGAGTAATCTGAATTGTGGGCTGCCACATCCTGCACTTTGGGTGGGGGTGAAAGAGACAAGGAAAGGGGTGGTTCCTGACCAGAAGCCTGCACTAACGACTCAGTGCTTGCATTTTTGTAAACTTCAGAAGAGGAGGTGATAGAGCTGGAGGCTGTTTCGGCAATATAAGGCAAAACCAGTTCTTGATGCTCTGGCTAAAAGCAGATTACCTACTCCCAGAATAGGGAGCCTAAAAGGCCTTCTTGTGCCAGACGATGACTCAGGTTCAACACCTCCTGCCTTAGCTGCTATTATGCATTTCCCAGAACCAGCCGATGCACAACCACCACTATCAGTACCAGCTGCGCCCTCCCGCCCATGTCCACGGCCTCTTCCACCATACTTCCTCATGTTTGGGAAAATGTACCAAAAAGACCAGCAGAGAAATGGTGGTACTGTAAGAGGAGCGTACAGCTGTGTAAGGTGTATGTAAAAAGTGAAATCTCCGTATATATTTTGTGAGTCACAGATATTCACCCAGTATGTATTTCACCGTAATCCAACAAGCAGATATATGGTACTGTAACAGAAGTGTACATAAGTATACGCTGTTGGTGAAAATGTCAATCTCCGTATATGTATTTACTGTGTGTTACACACACACACACACGCTGACACTGTGTAGATGTGACCATAATAAAAGCACCAGATATCTGATACTGTTTGATAATTGGATAGCAGTCAATACGGTGTATTGAGAAATGGAAATGTCCGTATATGTATTTATGGAGTGTCACACACACACACGCTGACTCTGTGTGGATGTGACAGTAATAAGAACACCAGATATCCGATACTGTTTGATAATCGGACAGCAGTCAATACGGAGTCTGGAGAAATGGAAATGTCCGTATATGTATTTACGGAGTGTCACACACACACGCTGACTCTGTGTAGATGCGACCGTAATAAGAACACCAGATATCCGATACTGTTTGATAATCGGACAGCAGTCAATACGGAGTCTGGAGAAATGGAAATGTCCGTATATGTATTTACAGAGTGTCACACACACACGCTGACTCTGTGTAGATGTGCACTGACCGAATAAGAACACCAGGTATCCGATACTGTTTGATAATCGGACAGCAGTCAATACGGTGTACTGAGAAATGGAAATGTCCATATATGTATTTACGGAGTGTCACACACACACACTGACTCTGTGTAGATGCGACCGTAATAAGAACACCAGATATCCGATACTGTTAGAGAATTGGACAGCAGTCAATATGGTGTATGGAGAAATGGAAATGTCCGTATATGTATTTACGGAGTGTCACACACACACTCTGACTCTGTGGAGATGTGACCGTAATAACTAAGAACACCAGATATCCGATACTGTTAGAGAAGCGGACAGCAGTCAATATGGTGTATGGAGAAATGGAAATGTCCGTATATGTATTTATGGAGTGTCACACACACGCTGACTCTGTGTAGATGTGACCATAATAAAAACACCAGATATCCAATACTGTTTGAGAATAGTACACCTCTATACGGTGTATGTATGGAAAAATGTTAATCTCCATCTATTTTTTACGGAGTCACATACATATAGCATGTACAGTATATGTCCGTGATACCAGCCGGTACATGGTAGTGTGTGAGGAGCGTACACCTCTATACGGTGTGTGAAAAAATTTATGCTCAGTATCTACTGTGCAAAAAAAAAAGGAATAAAAGGATTTTTGCTTTTAAAAAAGCAGTCTGCACAGCAGTGTGGAAACAGCAATGCAGCTATCAGGTACCCTTATAAGGCAGCCTAATCACCAACAGAGCTGCTGCACAAAAAAGTGTGAAAAAATGAACGCTTGCTAACTGTGCAGAGAAAAGGAAAAAAAATGTTTTGCTTTTTAAAAAGCACTCTGCACAGCAGTGTGCAAACAGCAATGCAGCTATCAGGGAGCCTTTTAAGGCAGCCTAATAACCACCAGAGCTGCTGCCCACAAATATATCCTTCCCGTCACTGCACACTATACTGTTGTGTTTTACAGAGACAATAGCTATCAGCAGAAGGATTTTTTTTTACTTTTTCCCTGCCTATGCTAAGATCGGCAGAAGTAAGATGGCGGTCGGCGGTCACGGCCTTTTATAGGCACTGTGACACCACACAAAGCCAGACAAACACTTGCATGCCCTTCTCTAACATGGTGGGGGCCGCTGCCGACGTAATCGCGTTGCCCACAGTGTACTTACTTGATGATTGGCTGAGAAAAGGCACTGAAAGGATTGTGGGAAACGCGACTTTGGCGCTCCAGTCGGCGACCTCATGGCCGACCTCACGCTATGGTCGGGTTTCGATCGGCGAAACTCGAGTTTAGCAAGAGTCGGTGGATTCTGAATTGGGCCGACCCATTTCGCTCAACTCTAGTCATAGGTATGTGACCAGGGTCTAGTTGGCTCTCTCTACCATACCGTTCGTCTTGGGGTGATAGGCCAAGATTCAGCTCAATGCTGGGCAAGCGACAGAGCTCTCTCCTAAATCAAGAGGTGAACTGGGAGCCCCGGTCATTGACAATCTTGTCCAGCATGCCGTGTAGGCGGAAGACATGCTTGATGAGCAATGCTACCAGGCCCCGTGCAGAAGGTAGCCAAGAGAGAGAGGCACCAGGTGCACCGTTTTAGAGAAATGGTCGGTGATGACCCAAATAATCTGCTGCCACTGGACTTGGGTAGGCCCACCAGAAAGTCCTTGCCAACCATCTCCCAAGGCCTGTTCGCCACCGGCAGGGACCTCAAAAACATCTCTAGAATTCGACCTTTTCTTACTTTTGACTCTGCAAAAACTTACTGTTTCTCTTATTCATTCTCATCTCGACTATTGTAACTCACTTCTAATCGGTCTCCCTCTTACCAAACTCTCCCCTCTCCAATCTGTATTGAATGCTGCAGCCAGTATCATATTCCTCACCAATCGTTACACCGATGCCTCTACCTTGTGCCAGTCATTACACTGGCTACCCATCCACTCCAGAATCCAGTACAAACTTATTACCCTCACCCATAAAGCCCTCCATGGCTCAGCACCACCCTACATCTCCTCCCTTGTTTCAGTATACCACCCTACCCGCGCCCTCCATTCTGCTGATGACCTGAGGTAGGCATCCTCAATAATCAGAACCTCCCACTCCCGTCTCCAACACTTTACACGTGCTGTGCCAATTCTTTGGAATGCACATCCCAGGTCAATACGATTAGTCCCCAATCCCCACAATTTTAAGCGTGCTCTGAAAATGCATTAATTCAGACTGGCTTATCGCTTCAACACATTAACCTAATCTATTCCTGTGTGGCACAGCCAAAAGTTTCACCATAACCAGGTTCCCCGCATCATGTTCCCACATGCTTTATGCATCCATTAGCCCTCTGTGTTTGTACTGTTACACATTTAACATTATGGCTGGTCCATACAATCAGGGCAACTGTTACCACCCACCTTTCGTGTCTACCTCTTTCCTCATAGACTGTAAGCTTGCGAGAAGGGCCCTCATTCCTCCTGGTATCTATTATCTATGTGATTATTGTTATGCTGTAATGTCTATTGTCTGTACAAATCCCCTCTGAAATGTAAAGTGCTGCAGAATATGTTGGTGCTATAGAAATAAAATGTATTATTATTATTATTATTATTATTAAAGTAGCCCAGCGGGTCGCTGCTGAGGAGACTTATTCTTGGCGCATGAAATGCACTCCTGAATGTAGTCTCCGACGTCACAGGCCATATGCGGCCACCAGTATGTCGTAACCAGAAGCTCGGATGTCCGCTTTGTCCCAAAGTATTCACCCACCCTGGACGCGTGAGCCCAAGAGAGGACCTCCGGTGGCAAATGGGCAGGGACAAATGTCTTGCTCAGAGGCACCAACTCAAGGGTGACTGGAACAACGGTCCTCATACTCTCAAATGGAAAAATCAGTCAAGGCTCCTGCTCCTCCTCCTCTGATGACACCACGGAGCCAGATAGGGCATCGGCTCGGACATTCTTCTCCCTGGAAAGAAAACGACGGGTGAAATGGAACCGGTGAGAATAGGGACCATCTGGCCTGGCGAGAATTTAGCCGCTGGGCAGTCGGTAGGTAAACCAAGTTTTTGTGGTTGGTGAATACCTGGAAGGGGAATCGAGTCCCCTTCAGGAGATGTCTTCACTTTGAAAAGAACAACTTCATTTCAAGCCACTCCCTGTCCCCCGATGGAATAGTTCCTCTCCGCCTGTGAAAAGGTTTTGGAGAAGAAGAAGCAAGGGTGCCTCTGAGCTTGAGCGTTCTTCTGGAAAAGGACCGCTCCGTCACCGATGGAAGAGGCATCCACCTCTGGGATGAAGGGCTTATCCACATCGGGACGATGTAGGATGAGAGCACTAGCAAAGTGGGACTTGATGGAGGAGAAGACCTTGGAGACCTGCTCCGACCACACCTTGGAATTTGCTCCCTTTTTGGTGAGGGCTACCAAGGTGGAGAAGTGGGGAATGAACTGGTGGTAGTAGTTCACGAACCCCAGAAAGCGCTGCACCACTTTAAAGCGGTGGGGTTCCTGCCAGTCCATTACCACCTGCAGTTTGGTAGGCTCCATAGCCAAACCCTAGGCAGAGATGATATAGCCCAGGAAAGGCAAGGACTCCTGCTCGAACAGGCACTTCTCCAACTAGGCATAGAGAGAGTTAGCCCATAAGAGATCGAAGACCTTGCAAACCTCTCTCCGGTGGGAGTCAATATCTGGAGAGAAGATGAGAATATCATCCAGACAGACCACCACCAAGGTGGAGAGCATATCTTGAAAGATTTTGCTTACAAAGTCCAGGAAGGAGGCAGGGTCATTACAGAACCCAAAGGGCATGATTAGGTATTGCGTATCAGGTTATTGGCTCCCCGCAGATCGAGTTTGGAAAATACCCTTGCCCCTAGTAACCTATTGAGCAGTTCCGATATAAGGGGCAGGGCATACGTATTCTTAGCGGTGATGGCGTTAAGTCCTCTATAATAGATGCAGGGATGTAATTCTGCATTCTTCTTTTGGACAAAGAATAATCCCGCCTTCCCGTGACACCGACTTCCTAATGAATCCTCTTTCCAGATCCTCCCTGATATACTGAGACATGGCCTCTGTCTCCAGGAGAGACAGGGGATAGACACGACCCCGAATAAGCTCAGCACTGGGCAAGAGCTGAATACGATAGCCATAGGGGTGGTGCGGCAGAAGACTCTTTATCGCTTTCTTGGAGAACACGTCCGCATACTTGGGGAGCGAGGAGAGATCTGCGGGGACCTCTGTGGTAGAAACCTGTACGCAATCCCTCCGACACCTGCCCTCACAGGACTTACTCCAACCGTGAATTTTCCCCGAGGACCACTCTATGTGAGGAGAGTGGAAACGTAACCAGGGAACCCCTAGGATCACCTGATCGATGCCCTCGGGCATTATAAGGAGAGATAACGTCTCCTTATGGGAAGGAGACAGTGAGAGCTTGAGTGGAGCAGTCTGGTGGGTGATCTGAGAGGGTAGTGTCGCACCGTTCAGCAGTCTGATAGCCACTGGCTGGGGTAACAAGACCAAGAGAATAACGAGTCGTTGGGCGAAAGAAGATGACATGAAGTTGCCCTCTGCCCCGGAGTCCACGCAAACCTCCATGACCAGAGAGGAAGAGTTGAACTCGAGCATCCCCTTAAATGATAGCTTGGAGGAGAATGTTGCAGTGTCTGGTAAGGCCCCTCTGTCAACTACAAGACATAAGCGGTTCCTGACCGCTGTGGGCATTTGTTGGCAAGGTGACCAGACTGCCAACAATGGAAACAGACCATGGGTGCTTGCAAAGACTGGGACTTGGAACCTGTGCGGGACACCACCATGGGCTCTGGAATCTCGGATGCCTGACCGGGAGGCTCCAGAGGTTTATCGAAAGTTGGGGCCAACCTAAACCTCTGACTGGACTGGGAACTTGTCAACCCTCGTTCTGTGAAAGGAAGGTTGATGCGGGTGGAGACAGTAATGAGCTCCTCCAGAGTAGCGGGGACCTCTCTGGTGGCCAGGGCATCTTTGCCGTGATCAGCCAAGCCTCTCCAGAATATAGGTATGAGAACCTTATCTGGCCACTCCAGCCCCGAGGCCAGAGTCCTGATGAGTATATTGGCTGACCAAAGATGATCCCTGAGATAATGCCAGCAACTGGAGTGCGGTGTCATGTGTGACCCGTGGTCCCAGAAAGACCTGCTTCAGAGTGACCAAGAACTGCGTGGCACTCTGTACCACGGGATCACCGTGCACCCACAGCAGAGTGGCCCTTTCCAAGGCCCTGCCCAACAGGTGAAAGATGATGAATCCCACCTTGGCCCGCTCCGAGGGTAATCATGTGGCCAGCAGCTCTAGCTGAATAGATCACTGGCTCACGAAACCCCTACAGGAAGCACTGTCACCTTAGAACTTCTCAGGCAGCGGGAGACGGGACAAAGTCGGGACAGGAATGGCAGTGGAGACACGGGAGACAGCCTCGGTGGCTGCCTAAACAGCGGCCGAGGTTACATCGGCAGCTGAGGTTGAACACTCTAGAGCTGCCAACCTGCCCTCTAGCTTCTGGATGTACCTATGCAGTCGCTGGTCGTCCGTCATTACTAGCCAGACCCTGGCGTTAGTATACTGTAAGGGCTAGCGGAATGCACCAAGTAATAAAGGATGGAAACAAGGTGCATTTGCAGCCCGGAGTTCACCGTGCAGAGCTGTTTCCGGCTGCTCGGTAATGGCAGAGGCTACTTGGCAAAACAATGAAAGAACACACACGGGTTAGAGTCACCCGGTGTGTACAGAAGCAAGTTCTGTTGCTTCACAGAACCGCCTAGCCACAGAGTATGAATACCGAAGCCTGTTAAATTCACAGGGCTCAGCAGGATGAGCGCTAGTAAACAGTCTCAGGACTCTGCCCCAGAGGAAAAGGGATAGAGTTCCTCTAGACTACTAGTGCTTGGCACCCCTGTGTGGTCATGACAGGTACGCGGGATGCAGTGATGAGACGTGAGACAGTTGTAACTTTAGGCAATAACTTTTATAGATGAATACTGGTAGGGCTAGTCTAAGCAACCGAACACATGACAGGAATTGTCCTCACAGGGATTCAATACAAGCAAACACTGATGTAAGAGAACACGACTACTCCGGCAATGGCCGGTCACTATAGGGCCGCGGTATGGCCGACTATGGATCCTTAGTTATGTAGTGTCACTCATCCGTCCTGACGTCCCTCAGTGTTCTGGACGGTGGTGCTTCGGCGTAGCAGCCGCTGGGCCGAACTGCTGAGGATCTGACGTAGTCTTCAGGCGTTCCGACGCCCAGGTGAAGTGGGGGCACAACAGGCCCCAGAAGAGTTCTTTGGTGAAGGGTTCCCCAGCAGCGACAGCAGGACACTGCCTGGGAGTGGGAGAGTCAAGGCCGCAGTCCCCGGATAGAGGCGAGTAGTTGCGGTGCTAGGTGGCAGTTGGTAGGCCACCGGTGCAGCCAGCGGCTGCACTAGGGGTCCACGACGGGCGACAGCCTGGCTCTTGCCATGGACTGGAGCGGGGTAATGGCGGCCGCAGATGGCAAAGAACAGGCCGCAGCCGCTGTCGGGAGCGGAGTGGCTGCGGCAGCGGTGGGCAGGCAGAGGCCGCGAGTTGAAGTGAGGCGGCAACAGCCGCAGACTGCAGCGAGGCGGCGGTACTCTGACGGCCGGCTCGGTACCGTCTCCCTGCAGTCTTCCGTGAGTCTCTCTCTTGTCTCTGACCTCCTCTCTTGCGTCTGTTAGTCGCTCTGGCTCCCAGGCGCTCCCACGGTCTCCTGCTCCTTCTCTCCCGTTCTGCTAACTCGCTGTGACCAGCATTCTCCGCCCCTTTTATATCGGCTCCTACCCCAACCCACCTGTCTGTCTCAGCAGTCCGTCCCTTAACTCGGCTCCCCGGAAACAGTCTCCCCCGGAACTTGGATGATGGTCCCATTGGTTCCGGCCCAGACACTCGGTGGGGGTCCTTCTTCCCACAGCTGTACATGCCATACTGAGGTGCCTTAAGCTGACCAGCGCCGTATGTTGCTAAGTGGCTTGGAAGCACCGTGGTGCAAGACAATGCCACTAGTAGATGCTGACTCTAAACCCTAAACCCTACAAACAAGCAGAACCAGAGAGTGGGAGTCTTAATGAGTCAGTCACCAGTTTCAAGCATCCATCATCACACACACAACTAGCAATAAGATTCTATGCTAGTGCATGGCCGAGCGACTCTTTTATAGTGGCATTCTTCCGGGACCTTCCCGGTGGTCCAATCAGAGCAGCCACAGAACCTGACATGTGACCTCTGACCTCCAACATGGACATGCTCAGTAGGGGAAAAGCAGGACACAGTCCCTTGAGCGTCTGCTCGCTGCTGACTCAAGGATGGTGATATAGCTGAGGATGGAGGAGCAGCCAGACTCCTAGCATTATCCTGGGCAAGAAGCTGGGACCGACTTCTCTGCTGAGCTGGAACCTCTGCAGCCGTGTAAGAATGGGAGACCGCATTGAACATTGCTTGAGATTCCCCCTGTGCAGTGGGGGAAACTTGACACCTAACATTATGTTATAAACTTCTGTGAAGCCCTTGCGGGGTCAAACCTCTCACCACATATCTAGGGTTCCTTGAGGGGTCTAGTTTCCAAAATGGGGACACTTGTGGGGGGTTTCCTCTGTTTAGGCACAAAAGGGGCTCTCCAAATGTGACATGGCGTCCGATCTCAATTCCAGCCAATTTTGCGCTGAAAAAGTCAAACGGCCCTTCTGAGTTTTGCCATGCGCCGAAACAGTTTTACCCCCACTTATCAGGTATCAGCATACTCAAGACAAATTGCGCAATAACTTTTATGGTCCAATTTCTCCTGTTACCCTTAGTAAAATAAAAAAAAATTGGACCTGAAGTAATTTTTTTTGTGAAAAAAAGTTAAAGTTCATTTTTTCAAACATTCAAAAAATTCCTGTGAAGCACCTGAAGGGTTAATAAACTTCTTGAATGTGATTTTGAGTACCGTCAGGGGTGCAGTTTTTTTTTAGAATGGTGTCACTTTTGGGTGTTTTCTATCATATAGACCCCTCATAGTGACTTCAAATGTGATGTGGTCCTTAAAAAAAAATGGTGTTATAAAAATGAGAAATTGCTGGTCAACTTTTAACCCATATAACTTCCTAAAATGTTGGTTCCAAAATTGTGCTGATGTAAAGTAAACATGTGGGAAATGTTACTTAAGTTTTTTGTGTGCCGTATCTCTGTGATTCAAGGGCATAAAAATTCTATGTTGGAAAATTGCGAAATTCTCAAAATTTTCGCCAAATTTCCGTTTTTTCACAAATAAAGGCAAGTTATATGAAAAAAAAATTACCACTAACATGAAGTACAATATGTCGTGAGAAAACATTGTCAGAATCACCAGGATCCGTGGAAGCGTTCCAGAGTTATGACCTCATAAAGGGACAGTGGTCAAAATTGTAAAAATTGTCCCGGTCATTAACGTGCAAACCACCCTTTGGGGTAAAGGGGTTAAAAGGAAAGAAAAAAGTAACTTTTTATTTTAGTCAGTCCATGGCAAATTATATTTAATTTTTTTGCAGAAGTAGAAAAATATTTTATAGTATTTTATTATAAAAAAAAGTTTGCAGTGTGCCAATTTTGATTCCCTTCAAAAGTGGAAAAAATTCCCTTTCACCTTTATAGTGAGGAAAGCATGCCTTTCCACCAGTCAACTTTTTGCTTGATTCTAACGATACACTTGTTAACCCTCAAGAATTCCAGCGTCCACCTTGCCTTGTTGATTGACTGATTGTTGATTGGCACTACCAAGGGTCTTTTTGGTTAACTTCCCCACTTCCTCTCTTGATGGTCAGTGTCATTATCTCAGTCATGTATTTCACACTGACGGGCAGTCTAATACCCCGTCATCATCTGGAATAGTTAAGTGTTCTTCTCCACATGCAATTGCTGCCGCTTCTCTGGATTTTTCAGTTCATCCCGCTGATTCTTGCATTATTTTGCTACATTATAAAAAATAGATACATAAAACAACTTTGTAAAACCCCATAGGGCAATTGATGAGTACAAAAACCCATTTTTTTCCAAAATCCAGAAAAATACTCTCCAACCCCATATTTTATCTGGAGAATAATATATCATTGCTAAATAGTCCACATTTATTGATCAGCTCCTGTAGAGATTTTTTGATGTCCTTATTTCTCAGACTGTAGATAATGGGGTTGATCAATGGGGTGAATACAGTATATAGAAGTGATAGGAGTTTACTAAAGTTTAAGGTCTCTTCTCCTTTAGGAAACATATAAACACTTAATAGAGTAAAGTAGAAGATGGAGACCACAGTGAGGTGGGAGCTACAGGTGGAGAAGGCTTTCTGTCTACTGATATTGGACTGGAAATGTACGATAGTGACAATTATATTAATATAAGATACTATAATCACTGTGAGAGGGATGAAAAGGAGCGGAAAACACATTATGAAGACCTCCAACTCAATAGCGTAAGTGCTAGAGCAGGCTCTTTCTAGTAAAGGAGCAAGATCACAGAAAAAGTGGTCAATGATATTTGGTCCACAAAACGTCAGCATCGATATTGTTATACAGTACATCAGTGCAATCGAAAAACCGAGCACCCAACACATGGCGGCCAATACCACACAGCGGTCACTTGTCATGGTAGACGTGTAACGGAGCGGGTTACAGATGGCCACATATCTGTCATAGGACATCACCGTAAGGAGGAAACATTCAAAGGCTTCTGCTGAACAGAAAAAATAAAATTGAATGATACATCCATTAACAGTAATGGAGCCCCCATTATTCAGTAGGATGTGAAACATGTTGGGGACAATGTCTGTGGGCAACAAGATGTCACTGATGGACAGTTGTGAGATGAAGAAGTACATTGGAGTGTGGAGGTTCTTGCTGGTGGACACCAGGGTGATGATCAGGAGGTTCCCACATATTGTTCCACAGTAAACCAACAGGAGAAGACAGACCAAGAAAATAGTTGAACGCTGGCCATTTTGAAATCCTAATAGGAAAAATTCTGAATTCACAGTCCGATTGATCTCCTGAAAAAATAGTAAAATGAAATGTCATTAGCTATAATATCACACAGTGCAAAACCAGGATTATGGTAATGGTGACAGCAGGAAACTATTGGTGGGCACAAGACGTGGTATTAGAGTAGTTATGAATAAAGGTATCCATATTACACAAAGTGTGTTTTATTGTTCTAGAATATCTAATCAGATCCCATAGATCCTGAGTAGTGATGGGCTATGCATGGAGTAAGAGTCTTTACTAGTGATGGGTGAGCACTAAAATGCTTGGGTGCTCGTTGCTCAGGTTGACCAAATTGGAATGCTAAGGTGCTCCATCCGAGCAACGAGCCCAACGTAAGTCTATGGGAAACTCGAGCATTTTTCTGGGGGGACACCCCGGCGGTCTGCAGAGGGACTAGAAATTGTAAAAGTCGATGGGAATAGTGCTTAAATGACATGGGAATTGCATGAGGACGACCTCTGGAAGCATTTCTGACTCCCAGGTCACTGCTTTGAACAATGTTGTCAGAGTCTTACGCCACTTTTACAGACTCACAATGAAACATTCAAAAACAAAATGGATTTTCCTGGGAAATATGTTAAGGAGCATAATTTCCAAGGTAATGACTTGTATATAAGGCAAAATAAACAACCAAAAACAAAAATGTTCCTCCACCACTTGGGTTTTGTTCACATGTAGCATTTTTTTATGCGTTTTTGAATTTTAGCATTGCTTACAAGCAAGACAAATGCATTCACTAGAAATGTAATTTTAACATTTTACAACCTTATCTGTCTTCCTCCTCCTCCTCTTCCTCATTGTCACCCAATTCACGTTGGGATGAGTTGATGCTGGGCTGTGTGTAATCAGCTTGTATGGTCCCTTGCTCCATTGCCTGCAATGCATTCTCTTTGATTGTGAGCAGAGAGCGTTTCAGAACACAGAGAAGTGGGGTGGTGACCCTAATTATGGCATCATCGCCGCTCACCATCTTGATGGAGTCCTCAAAGTTTTGGAGGATGGTACATACGTCTGACATCCATGTCCACTCCTGAGGTCTTATTTGTGGAGTCTGAATTGAATACCGATGGCCTTGTTGATACTGGTAGTCAATAACTGCCCTCTTCTGCTCACAAATCCCTTCCAACATCTGCAGTGTAGATTTTCAACTCATGGGGACATCACATCCCAGCCGGAAACTGCAAAGGCTGCTGAAGCACGGCAAGGGCGGCAGAAGCTGTAGCTGACATTCTAAAATGGGAACACAGGTGTTATACTTTGACAAGCAGATAAGGTAGCTCCTAGTAGGTTTTGAGAAACCGCAGAACCATGAGGTTAAGCACATGGGCCAGGCATGGAATGTGTGTGAGCTCGCCTTGCTTCAGAGTCACCACCAGGTTCCGGCAATGTTCACATACGACCATGCCTGGCTGTACGTTCAGCGGTGTCAGCCACCGATCTGCCTGCTCTTTCATAGCACAACTCTTCAGCATTGTGCTGTTTGTCACCTAAGCATATTAGCTCAGCAAAGCCTGTTGTCACTTGTTTGAGGCAGAGCTGCTGTGCGTCAAGCTAATGACTGATGTGGTCATTTTGGAAATGAAGGCTGAAGAGGAGGAGGAGAATGATGAGGTGCAGTAGCTGTAGACTCTGAGGGCAACCCTGACTGACCTATGCAATCCTCTGCATCAGGAGGACGTGTTCCATCCCAAAGTTCAACCTAACAATTGAGCTGGCAACTTCGTTCGTGTTGATGTTACAGGGAAAGGTTGCCCGCCTTCACTCTGTGGCCACCACTATGCTTCTTCCTGCCTGTGGGGGTGTTACGCCTCCCTCCCACTTTGTTCTGCTGTCCTCACTCTGCATGTCTTCCTGCCAGCTTGGGTCAGTTACTATATCATTCACCACTTCATCTTCCACTTCCGCACCCTGGTCCTCCTCATGACTTTCTGGTATCATCATCCACCTCATGTGACACTTTGCCACAGTGATCTTCATGTGACCGTGGTTGCTCAAATATTTGGGCATCACTTCATGCGATTTCCTCTTGTCCCGCTTTGATTGGACCGGGTGAGAGGCTCGAATCTATAAATGAAAAAATGAACAGCTCTTCGTAGTGTTCAAGTGTGCGATCAGTTGTCTTTGGGCACTCGGCATGATGGAAGGAAGGAGGATCAGGGTGAGGAATATGCGGTCCAGGCTCACGGCTACTGAGGTGTGACCTTGTGCAAGAAATGGTAGCGGTGGTGGCAAAGTGACTGGAAGCATTATCCTCTATCCAACCAACAATGTTTTGACACTGCTCTGGGTTCAATAGTGATGTGCTGCGGCCCCCTATTAATTCGGACAAGAAGGTCAGGCGAGAAGATGTGGGTGCTTGTTGTGGCATAATTTCAGCTTGCCCACGGCCCCGGCCTCTACATTCACCATCACTATCACCAATATGTCCAATTCCCCGTCCCTTGCCATTTCCCTTGTCCATTTTATATGGTGGACAATATTTTCCATGTTCACTACAAATGGCTGAATTTGGAGCGAACCTATATGTGATCTGTGTGACAGCAAACCACAGTTTCAAATAGCTGTCCTGTAGGTAACTATTTTTACCAGCATACTGGTGTCAATAAATTTTCTAACACACTGCAACAAAATTTAACATGAAGCCAGAAATTGCAGAATTTTGAGTGCACTTTTTATCTCTAATAAGTGTTACAGACAAACCACAATTTTAAACAGATGGATTTTTAGCGCTGGAATATGGAAAGGATCTTCCTGTATTCTGCAGTGCCAACAAGCAAATGGAGCAGAAAAATGGTGTTCTCTAGATTGCTTTTTAAACATATGATCAGGATTAAGATCCCAAAAAAATTATTCCTGGCCCCTGATACCTGGGGCTATCTCTAGAAATATCTGTAATAGGCAGCAGCAGACAGAAATGGAATGGATGCATTATTAGTCCTAAGAAGGACTGTTAGTTGAGATGGATATGTGTATAATATATGGTATATCTACACTAAGTAAGAACCATGCAAATCTCTCCCTAGCTCAGCAGCATCTCTCCCTACACTGCCTTATTCCATAGTACACTGTGGAGAGCAGGGCGGCACCAGATCTGATATAGACCTGATGACGCTGTGCAGCTAGCCAATCACTGTAATGCCACAACCAACATGGCTTCGGCATTGTAGTGTGTGGCAGAAAATCCCTGCATGTTCATTGGCTCTCTAAAAAGCACCAAACATGCAGGGCGGGGACCCGAACACCCTCCGAGAAACCCCGGTAATACTCGGCGAGCTCCGAGCATCTCGAGCAGTGAGATGCTCAAGAGAGTACCGAGTAGTGATGAGCATGCTCAGTCATCACTAATCCTGTGTATTAAGGAGTTGTAATATAGTTAATTTCCCAGCAAGGATTTATGACAAGGTTCCTAGTAGGGGTTTCATCTATGTATTACAACTGTCATCCGCTTCAATGGCCACAATCAGAAATAACTCTGGTATAGCTTGTTAGACACCTTAGATGCCGACGTTCATAGTGATTTTTGCATCTGTGTGATTAGACAGGGTAAGGTGGATGATGGGGAATTCAGACTACTGCCCCTACATCATATCCTGGATATAGATTAACCATGACAAGCAATAGTTAATTTACCTTAAATCATATAGCACTAGACACTAATTATCATTAATATTGCATCAAAACAATAGCGCTGCTGCTCTCCCAATCTGTCAGTGTTTCTCCTTTGTTACTGTGATTCTCTTTTCCTGATATTTGGTTCTCTCTTCCCTCAGTATAAATCTAGTCTATTTAGCCAAGTAGGAGCTGACTTTACCTCTTTTCTCTGGGAGTCTTCTTACAGACCACTTGGCTAAAGAGACGAGATTTACAGAGTCTATCAGAAATTTGGGCTCCACGGCTCATACTATGGCTTTACGTGTTCTTATTGGAATGGGTACATTGAAGGCAGTTTTGATTGCAGTGCTGAGCCGTATCCCACTGCTCCTCTAAACCAGAATATGAAGAAATGACAGCATGTCCATCATATCATTAAAATTTGAAGATCAGTCAATCAGGAAAATTGAAAGAACCTAGAAGAACCATCAATCATTATAATAAAATTAGCTCTTATAATCACCACCCAAATAAAATAATACTCATATAATCTCTGCTGAAATGGTTAAGTGCACTTCAGATAACAGCCCTCATAAATGATCCAGTGACATCATGCAAATGATACATGTCAACATCAACTGTTCAGAGGAGATTGCAAGAAGCAGAACTTAATGACACCGCCACCTCCACCTCCTGGGTCTTCATTGTAATTTTTTGTTTGGTAAATTCTATGTTCTTTTGCACAGGCCTCCTGTGCAAGCTGAAGATATGGATGAACTCTTTATGCATCAAATGGCCAAGTTCTCCAAAAAGCATGACATAGTTGTCATGGGAGATTTCAACTATCCAGACATTTGTTGGGAATCTCTCTCAGGCAAAACTAACAGGTCAAGGAAATTCTTATCCTCTCTTGCTGACAACTTTATATTCCAAAAGGTAGGGGAGAAAACAAGGGGAACTGCTACCTTGGATCTAATCCTTATAAACAGGGAGGAAATGGTTGAGGAGGTAAGAGTGGCTGGGACCCTAGGAGGTAGCGACCATGCTATTTTAGAATTTTGGATAAATAGAGGAAGAAGACCTGTGAAGACTCAGACGTCAAGGTTAGATTTCAGAAAGGCAGATTTTAAGCGATTTAGAAAGAGAATTGGCTGGATATCCTTGAGGACAAAAATGTCGAGGAAGGATGGGAAATCTTAAAAAATAAGATTCTCAAAGCACAATCGTTAGCAATTCCAAAAAGAGGAAAGAATAGGAAACATTTAAGGAAGCCAGGATGGATGAACACAGAACTCAAGCACATGCTAAAACGGAAGAAAAAAATGTTTATCAAATGGAAAGAGGGAGACATATCTAAAGAAGAATATAAAGTTGTCTGCAGAACCTGCAGGGCACAAATCAGATTATTTGAAGCTGATAATGAATTGAGGCTTGCACGAGACGTCAAATGCAATAAAAAAAGGATTTGGGGGATATGTCAAAAGTAAAAGAAAGTCAAAGATGCTATAGGATTTTTACAGGATGAAAATGATGAATGGTAAGACAGGATGTTGAGAAGGCCAAACTTTTAAATTCATATTTTGCATTTGTTTTCTCTCAGAAAGGAAATGTAACATCAACTGTTCTTCACTATCCTATTAAGGGAATAGAAGAACCCAGGATATCAATAAACAGAAAGATAGTGAGGAAACACATAGCTAACCTAAATTAATTCAAGTCACCAGGTCCAGATGAATTACACCCCAGAGTACTGAAGGAGATAGCAGAAGAAACTTCTGAACCACTCTTCATAATCTTTGAAAATTCTTGGAGAACAGGAGAAGTGCCAGAAGACTGGAGAAGAGCAAATGTTGTTCCTATCTTCAAAAAGTGGAAGATGGTGGACCCAGGGAACTATAAGCCGGTGAGTCTGACTTCTATACCAGGAAAGATCTTTGAACAAATTATTGAACAACATGTATGTAAGAGCCTGGATAAGAATGAAGTGAATAAACAGAATCAGCATGGATTTGTAACTAATAAGTCATGTCAGACAAACTTAATTTCCTTCTATGACAGAATCACTGATTGGGTGGATCAGGGATATGCTGTAGATATGGTATATCTTGACTTCAGCAAAGCATTTGACAAAGTATCTCACACAATCCTTATTGAAAAAATGGCTAAGTATGGAATGGACAAGGCAACTATTAGGTGGACTCATAACTGGCTTAGTGATCGGACCCAAAGAGTGGTCGTAAATGGCTGCACATCCAGTTGGAAGAATGTCTCAAGTGGGGTACCACAGGGCTCTGTCCTGGGCCCTGTATTGTATTGAATTGAGGGTAAATTGATTACATTTGGTGCTGACACAAAGCTAGGAGAAATAGCTAATATTAGAGAAGAGAGAGAGGATTCAAAAAGATATAAATAAACTGGAGAAGTGGGCAGCAACTAACAGAATGGTTTTTAACAGGGAAAAATGCAAAGTACTACATCTGGGCAAAAAAAAATGAAAAAGCATATACAGAATGGAAGGAATAGGGCTAAGCAACAGCACATGTGAAAAAGACTTGGGTATACTAATAGATCACAGACTGAATATGAGTCAACAGTGTGATGCAGCAGCAAAAAGGCAAATTCAATTCTAGGATGTATTAACAGAAGCATACAGTCTAGATCACGTGAAGTCATTATTGCCCTCTACTCCTCTTTGGTCAGACCTCATCTGGAATATTGTGTCCAGTTTTGGGCACCTTATTTTAAAAATACATCAACAAACTGGAGCAAGTTAAGAGAAGAGCGACCAGAATGGTGACCGGTCTGCAAACCCTGTCTTATGAGGAAAGGTTGCAGGATTTGGGAATGTTTAGCTTGTAAAAGAGAAGACTGATAGGAGACTTAATAGCTGTCTACAAATATCTCAAGGGCTGTCACATTGTAGAAGGATCATCTTCATTGTCATTTGCACAAGCAAAGACTAGAAGCAATGGGATGAAACTGAATGGGAGGAGACACAGATTAGATATTAGAAAAAACTTTTTTTGACAGTTAGGGGGATCAATGAGTGGAACAAGCTGCCACGAGAAGTGGTGAGTTCTCCTTCAAAAGAAGTCTTCAAACAGAGGCTGGACAGACATCTGTCTGGGATGATTTAGTGAATCCTGCTTTGAGCAGGGGGTTGGACCAGATGGCCCAGGAGGACCAACTCTACCATTATACCATTCTTTGATTCCATTCTTTTAAATCAGTTCAATAAAACATAAAAAAGCAAAAAAATGAAGAAAACAAAAAAACACAAAACAGTGTTGGATTACTCCTCCCTTGTACCTTTCAGCCACAATTAACCCCATATGCTCCTCCTCCACTTCTGGGTCGTGTTTCTTATGTTTTATTTCTTTTTTATTCAATGTTATTTTAACCCCTTAGTGACCGAGCCAAATTATTTAAAGCTGACCAGTGTCGCTTTACGAAGCAATAAGTCTGGACCGCTTCAACATATCCCATTGATTTTGAGATTGTTTTTTTGCAACACATTGTACTTTATGATAATGGTAAATATAGGTTGTTATATTTTGTGTTTATTAATAAAAATATCACAAACTTTGCAAAAAGTTTGAAAAAATTAGCCATTTTCAAGCTTTGAATGATTATTCCTTTAATGCCAGGGTCACAGTTGCAAGAAACTCGCACGAGTCTCGCATCTCAATATCTAGCACTGCCGCTGGCACTCGGACCGGAATTGGCGGCTGCAATACCCAGCACTGCCACTGACACTCGGACCGGAATGTGCGGCTGCATGGATTTCTATGCAGCTGAGCGTTCCGGTCCTGAGTGCCGGTGGCAGTGCTGGGTATTGAGTCGCGAGACTCGAGAGAGTTTCTCGCAAGTGAGACCCTGGCCTAATCCAGATAGTCACACTGCAAAAAAACATTAATAAATAACATTTCCCTTCTGTCTTCCTTACATCAGCACCATTTGAAAAATGTTTTGTTGTGTTAGCATTTTAGAAGGTTTCAAAATGTATCACTAATTTTTCAGTTTTACAAGGACATTTAAGCTATGGACCCACGTATGCAAAAAAAAACCGGACTCCTTCCCAGGAAAAACGCGTGTTTTTTTGCGTGATTTTTGCGCATTTTTAAGCGTTTTTTAAGCGTTTTGTACAGGTGCATCCTCCTGCTAATAGAATATACTTGGAAACGCGTTTTTTTCTACGAACTTAATGAGCATGCTGCGTTTTTTACCGTGATGCGTTTTTTCCGCGGAAAAAGATGCATCAATGTGCACAAAAATTGCAAAATTCACCAAAAAGAATGGGATGCTTCTTTTAACCATTTTTTAAGTGTTTTTGCCAGTAAAAATGCTTAAAAATGTGACAAAAATGCTTACGTGGGTACACAGCCTTATAAAACTTTTTTTTTAGGGACAAATTCACTTTTGAAGTTACCTTGGGGGTCCTATATAATGGAACACCCCCAAAAGTGATGCCATTTTAAAAACAATAGCCAACATATACAAAATTGCTTTGAAGTAGTTTATTAACTCTTCAGGTGCTGTTCAGGAATTAATGCAAAGTGGTATATCAGGAATGAAGAAATGCATTTTTACCGTCTAAATGCTGAACAGGCCGTTATAGCCGGCAAACTCTAAGGCATTATTTGGCAATGAATTGCCATGGCAAACATCAGGACCACATGATAAAGATCTCAGGGTGTTGATGAGGTTAAAGAATCATAGAATCATAGAATCATAGAATCATAGAATCATAGAATTGTAGAGTTGGAAGGGACCTCCTGGGCCATCTGGTCCAACCCCCTGCTCAAAGCAGGATTCGCTAAATCATCCCAGTCAGATGTCTGTCCAGCCTCTGTTTGAAGACTTCCATTGAAGGAGAACTCACCACTTCTCGTGGCAGCCTGTTCCACTCATTGATCACTCTAACTGTCAAAAAGTTTTTTCTAATATCTAATCTGTGTCTCCTCCCATTCAGTTTCATCCCATTGCTTCTAGTCTTTCCTTGTGCAAATGAGAATAAAGTTGATCCTTCTACAATGTGACAGCCCTTTAGATATTTGTAGACAGCTATTAAGTCTCCTCTCAGTCTTCTCTTTTGCAAACTAAACATTCCCAAATCCTGCAACCTTTCCTCATAAGACAGGGTTTGCAGACCGGTCACCATTCTGGTCGCTCTTTTCTGAACTTGCTCCAGTTTGTTGATGTCTTTTTTAAAATGTGGTGCCCAAAATTGGACACAATATTCCAGATGAGGTCTGACCAAAGAGGAGTAGAGGGAAATAATGACTTCACGTGATCTAGACTGTATGCTTCTGTTAATACATCCTAGAATTGCATTTGCCTTTTTTGCTGCTGCATCACACTGTTGACTCATATTCAGTCTGTGATCTATTAGTATACCCAAGTCTTTTTCACATGTGCTGTCACTTAGCCCTATTCCTCCCATTCTATATATGCTTTTTCCATTTTTATTGCCCAGATGTAGTACTTTGCATTTCTCCCTGTTAAAAACCATTCTGTTAGTTGCTGCCCACTTCTCCAGTTTATTTAAATCTTTTTGAATCCTCTCTCTCTTCTCTAGTATTAGCTATCCCTCCTAGCTTTGTGTCATCAGCAAATTTAATCAGTTTACCCTCAATTCCTTCATCTAAATCGTTGATAAAGATGTTGAACAATACAGGGCCCAGGACAGAGCCCTGTGGTACCCCACTTGAGACATTCTTCCAACTGGATGTGCAGCCATTTACGACCACTCTTTGGGTCCGATCACTAAGCCAGTTATGAATCCACCTAACAGTTGCCTTGTCCATTCCATACTTAATCATTTTTTCAATAAGGATTGTATGAGAGACTTTGTCAAATGCTTTGCTGAAGTCAAGATATACTATATCTACAGCATTTCCTTGATCCACCCAATCAGTGATACCGTCATAGAAGGAAATTAAGTTAGTCTGACATGACTTATTAGTTACAAACCCATGCTGACTCTGTTTAATCACTTCATTCTTATCCAGGTATTAACATACATGTTGTTTAATAATTTGTTCAAAGATCTTTCCTGGTATAGAAGTCAGACTCACCGGCCTATAGTTACCTGGGTCCACCTTCTTCCCCTTTTTGAAGATAGGAACAACATTTGCTCTTCTCCAGTCTTCTGGCACTTCTCCTGTTCTCCAAGAATTTTCAAAGATTATAGAGAGGGGTTCAAAAATTTCTTCTGCTATCTCCTTCAGTACTCTGGGGTGTAATTCATCTGGACCTGGAGACTTGAATTCATTTAGGCTAGCTAAGTGTTTCCTCACTATCTTTCTGTTTATAGATATCCTGAATTCTTCTATTCCTTTAATAGGACAGTGAATAACAGTTGATGTTACATTTCCTTTCTGAGAGAAAACAGATGCAAAATAGGAATTTAAAAGTTCAGCCTTCTCAACATCCTGTCTTACCATTTCATCATTTTCATCCTGTAAAAATCCTATAGCATCTTTGACTTTTCTTTTACTTTTGACATATCCCCAAAATCCTTTATTATTGCTTTTGACATCTCTTGCAAGCCTCAATTCATTTTCAGCTTTAGATAATCTGATTTGTGCCCTGCAGGTTCTGCAGACAGCATTATATTCTTCTTTAGATATGCCTCCCTCTTTCCATTTTATAAACATTTTTTTCTTCCTTTTTAGCATGTGCTTAAGTTCTGTGTTCATCCATCCTGGTTTCCTTAACTGCTTCCTATTCTTCCCTCTTTTCGGAATTGTTAACAACTGTGCTTTGAGAATTTCATTTTTCAAGATTTCCCATCCTTCCTGGACATTTTTGTCTTTAAGGATATCCAGCCATTGGATCCCTCCAATTCTCTTTCTGAATCCCTTAAAATCTGCCTTTCTGAAATCTAACCTTGACGTCTGAGTCTTCACAGGTCTTCCGCCTCTAGTTATCCAAAATTCTAAAATAGCATGGTCGCTACCTCCTAGGGTCCCAGCCACTTTTACCTCCTCAACCATTTCCTCCCATGCTCTGTTAACCATTTAGAAGCTGTAGTCATTATTGGCAGCAGCATTGCATGACTTAAATGGCTACAGTCGGTACCAACACTGATCGTGGCTGACGCAGCAAGTTGTCAGCTACAGAGTACAGCCGACAGCAGCGGGATTGTCTTCCTAGGGGGGCGCTAGTCTCTTATATTGCAGGTCAGTAAAAAGAAGTGTTAGTGGTAACTAAAATGTTAAGTCATTTCCCTATCCACATTTGTTTGCAGGGCACTTGTCCTGCTCTTATCTCCATTTTGCTTCCTTTTTCAGCCCCCTAACCCTTACCATGACCATTTTACAGCCATTTTGAAGCACCAAACTTTGTGTCCCCATTGACTCCTATTGGGTTAGAGTTCAAGTTCAGTGTCAAGTGCGAATATCGAAACTAACTTTGATCTACAGTTTGGCAGAACCAGACGAACTTGAACATACAAGGTTCCGCTCATCCCTAATCAAGGCCTGAAAATTGAAGTTAAAAGTTTATGGCACAAACCAGACGCTGTATTACCATTGGTCATGACTGTCCCCAATGTCCATAGGAAGCACTTACAGCAATTCAATGTTCACAAAATCATCAACCAACTGAAGAAGGCAGCTCTGCCTGGATCTACACACATCCTACACTCATACTTCACAACATCCTGGATTCTGGTGAAGAACCCGATGACGGCCAACAGAAACTAGTGATCGGGCAGAAGAAATGTACAAAATGTACAATCACAATAATAGTAGTTATAATAATAATAGTAAGAATAATAATACTAATAATAATATAGCAATGATAATATTAGTAAAAAAAAACAATTATAAAATCACTGCATTTTCTCACAAAGACAGTGCACTTACCTCAGATTTCATATTTTCAAACATATTCAAACCTCTATTACTTTGAATGACGCTGTAATCTCCTGTTTGAGCGAAAATCTTCCTGTGAATAAAGTTTGGAAACCATGAGTAATCAGGCAGACCTGACATGTGATAAAGAGCTTTTCCTGGTGATCCTCCATGAGACAATTAGACATAAAAGTAGTGACGCCATCGGTGCTGATCTGTGCCTCCCTTAGAAGGAATATAGAAGCTGCGCTGTTTCTAGACTTCTATTCACTTCTACAGGAATTACAACTCAGATTATTGCATAATTCATCTCTCTCCAATATTCCTATAGCCACAGCCACGTCTATCTAGCCCATAGATACAAAGATTCCCACACAGAGAATTAATGAGAAAGATGTAACATCATCAGAACCATAAATCCTGAGCCCTATCATATAAAGATGGGACACGTGAAGGTGGTGGACACATCCAAAGAGGAGAAGAAAATACACAATCAGTATGGAAACTCCTCCATCTACACAGCAGATTGGTCATCAACCAATGACATTATGTCTAAACACACAAAGATGTAATAAAACGCATGATAAAAGGCGGAGGAGCAGAGGAAGACCCAAACAATGCAGAATCCAGCCATATGTGCCACCACCGGGTTATAGACCATCAATATAATAACACAAGAGCGTTGATATTAAAGTCTCCAAATAATATTTTCGCCCCTGACTTACCTTGTGCCATTCATTACTGGTGCTTTCTTATAGGATTTCGGCCCCTCAGTCAGTAGGGCCAGGGTGTGACTGAGATGTCTGCATGTCCTGCAATGACCATGGATCTTTCTACTTTTCGAGGGAACAGAACAATTTCCTCATCTTTTTCTGTGTAAGGCACAGACAAGACATAATGGTATTATTCCAGCTCCTCTTTATAGAGCAGTTTACATCCCCAGCACAGCCGTACCATAGAGATTACTGCACATATGGGAAAATATAGAATTACGTAATTGACCTTTACAAAAAAGTACTTGAATAAGAAAAATGAAAAAGTAAACTATATAACTGGCACCATCACTAAAACAACGAATGTCTGCACATGATGCAGTCTACAGAATGACCTTTCATCCCAATCAATATCCCCCAAAAATGGAGAGCACCAGGAAGTTTCCTCCGACGAGAGCTGTGCCCCAAAACATTGACATTGATTAACATAATACTAAGTCGTTACTAGAGATGAGTGAAATTAATGATAGTCAACCATGAATTCGGCACGAATATGGCACATCCGGATTTGTGATCGGCAACGCAAGCAAAACTGTACAAAATCGGGAAAAATCGATAACATTCGGTAAAAAGTGGGGTAAAATATTTGCGTTGCCACAAAAGTATTTTCAGCACTTTGACTACGACAATGGTGGTGTATTAGTTTCTATGATTCTATGATGAGCGTAGGGCACGTGTTTGATGAAGGGAGGGGGTATGCAGAGGTCAGAGATGCGGCGTTCTGGTTAACAGTAATTTTTTTTTCCTAACTTTATGTGTGCACATTGCGGCTAGCCAATCAGGGCGCAGGAAACACCCACAGTGTCCTGATACAACGGCTTGTGTCATTGGCTGCAGAAATCACATGTACCTCTCCATATAAAGAGCGGACATCTTGTTTTAGCGCCATTCTGCATTACTAATGTAATACATTAGGGGAGATCACACAATGAAATTGTTTGGAGCATGTAGTTAATGTTATACAGTCCTCATTGTCAGGCCAAACAAAATTCTTCAGTTACTAACTAGTGATGAGCGAATAGTGAAATATTCGGATTCGAGAAAATCGTCATGAATAGTTTCTAATATCCTTGCATTCATACCAAATAACGAATCTAATACAATTAAATGAGAAAGACAAAAAATTTTTTGTTGCACCCAACAAACAGTTCTGGAGGCTGAGAAAAAAGCTGAAATTGATGGGAAAGAGCTAAAACTAAATGGGAACACCATAGAGAAGACGCCGGCATGCCTCTCTGACTCACATATGGTATCTGAGAATAATGTTGTCAGACTATTGTGCCAGATTTACGGATTTATAAGAAGACCGACCAAACCAAACCTTATATTTTTTTTAAAAGGAAAAATGCTAAGAAACTTTCTTCCTTCATATTTACATGCATATAAAGCTATATACAGTATATATACATATACATATATATCTATAATAATAAATGCCCTAAGCAGCTTCCGGTTGTAACAACTTCCGTCCAGTTGTAACCGGTGACGTCACCGCACACCTCTTTCCATGTTAACCCTCAACACACCACTCCTCCTCAACACACACACTCCTCTCACCTTTCACCATCTCCACTCACGTCCACTCACTCTTTCACTCCACATACGACCCTTTCTCTCACTCCGTCTCTCATACTCACGCCGTCATCGCCGCTGATCCACGATCCCTGACATCTTCTTCCACCGGCGCCATCCTGGATCCAGACGTCCTCCACGCCGGCGACATGTTCTTGCGGCGACGCCGTTTTGGATTGGCAAAATCCCGCGATAGTCAAGATGGCGTCGCCGCAAGAACATGTCGCCGGCGAGGACGACGTCAGGATCCAAAATGGCGCCGGCGGAAGAAGACGACGGGGATCGTGGAGCAGCGGCGATGACGGCGTGAGTATGAGAGACGGAGTGCTGGGCGCACTTTTCACAGGTGCAGTGTCTGCGATTTTCACAGGTGCAGCGTCTGCGCATTTCACAGGTGCAGTGTCTGCGCATTTCACAGGTGCAGCGTCTGCACTTTTCACAGGTGCAGCGTCTGCGCTTTTCACAGGTGCAGCGTCTGCGCTTTTCACAGGTGCTGGGCGCGCTTTTCACAGGTGCAGCGTCTGCGCTTTTCACAGGTGCAGCGTCTGCGCATTTCACAGGTGCAGCGTCTGTGCTTTTCACAGGTGCAGAGTCTGCGCTTTTCACAGGTGCAGTGTCTGCGCTTTTCACAGGTGCTGGGCGCGCTTTTCACAGGTGCAGCGTCTGCACTTTTCTCTCGCTGCAGCGTCTGCGCATTTCACCGTTGCAGCGTCTGCACATTTCACAGGTGCAGTGTCTGCGCATTTCACAGGTGCAGCGTCTGCGCTTTTCACAGGTGCAGCATCTGCACATTTCACAGGTGCATCGTCTGCGCTTTTCACAGGTGCTGGGCACGCTTTTCACAGGTGCAGCATCTGCGCTTTTCACAGGTGCAGCATCTGCGCTTTTCACAGGTGCAGCGTCTGAGCTTTTCACCGGTGCAGTGTCTGCGCATTTCACCGTTGCAGCGTCTGCGCATTTCACCGGTGCAGCGTCTGCGCATTTTACCTGTGCAGCGTCTGCGCATTTCACAGGTGCTGGGCGTGCTTTTCACAGGTGCAGCGTCTGCGCTTTTCACAGGTGCAGCGTCTGCGCTTTTCACAGGTGCAGCGTCTGCGCTTTTCACAGGTGCAGCGTCTGCGCATTTCTCAGGTACAGCGTCTGCGCATTTCACAGGTGTTGGGCTCGCTTTTCACAGGTGCAGCGTCTGCGCATTTAACAGGTGCAGCGGCTGCGCATTTTACAGGTGCTGGGCTCGCTTTTCACAGGTGCAGCGTCTGCGCTTTTCACAGGTGCAGCGTCTGCGCATTTCACAGGTGCAGCGTCTGCGCATTTCACAGGTGCTGGGCACGCTTTTCACAGGTGCAGCGTCTGCGCATTTCACAGGTGCAGCGTCTGCGCTTTTCACCGGTGCAGCGTCTGCGCATTTCACCGTTGCAGCGTCTGTGCATTTCACCATTGCAGCGTCTGCACATTTCACAGGTGCAGCGTCTGCGCTTTTCACAGGTGCAGTGTATGCGCATTTCACCGCTGCAGCGTCTGCGCATTTCACAGGTGCAGCGTCTGCGCATTTCACAGGTGCTGGGCGCGCTTTTCACAGGTGCAGCGTCTGCGCATTTCACCGGTGCAGCGTCTGTGCTTTTCACCGGTGCAGCGTCTGCGCATTTCACCGGTGCAGCATCTGCGCATTTCACAGGTGCAGCGTATGCGCATTTCACAGGTGCTGGACGCGCTTTTCACCGGTGCAGCGTCTGCGCATTTCACTGATGCAGCGTCTGCGCATTTCACCGGTGCAGCATCTGCGCATTTCACCAGTGCAGCGTCTGCGCATTTTACCTGTGCAGCGTCTGCGCATTTCACAGGTGCAGCGTCTGCGCATTTCACAGGTGCTGGGCGCGCTTTTCACAGGTGCAGCGTCTGCGCTTTTCACAGGTGCAGCGTCTGCGCTTTTCACAGGTGCAGCGTCTGCGCATTTCACAGGTACAGTGTCTGCGCATTTCACAGGTGTTGGGCTCGCTTTTCACAGGTGCAGCGTCTGCGCATTTCACAGGTGCAGCGTCTGCGCATTTCACAGGTGCTGGGCGTGCTTTTCACAGGTGCAGCGTCTGCGCATTTCACAGGTGCAGCGTCTGCGCATTTCACAGGTGCTGGGCGCACTTTTCACAGGTGCAGCGTCTGCGCATTTCACCAGTGCAGCGTCTGTGCTTTTCACCGGTGCAGCGTCTGCGCATTTCACAGGTGCAGCGTCTGCGCAATTCACAAGTGCAGCGTCTGCGCTTTTCACCGGTGCAGCGTCTGCGCATTTCACAGGTGCAGCGTCTGCGCATTTCACAGGTGCTGGGCGCGCTTTTCACAGGTGCAGCGTCTGCGCATTTCACCGGTGCAGCGTCTGCGCATTTCACAGGTGCAGCGTCTGCGCATTTCACAGGTGCAGCGTCTGCGCATTTCACAGGTGCTGGGCGCGCTTTTCACAGGTGCAGCGTCTGCGCATTTCACAGGTGCAGCGTCTGCGCTTTTCACCGGTGCAGTGTCTGCGCATTTCACAGGTGCAGCGTCTGCGCTTTTCACAGGTGCAGCGTCTGCGCATTTCACCGGTGCAGCATCTGCACATTTCACCGGTGCAGCGTCTGCGCATTTTACCTGTGCAGCGGCTGCGCATTTCACAGGTGCTGGGCGCGCTTTTCACAGGTGCAGCGTCTGCGCTTTTCACAGGTGCAGCGTCTGCGCTTTTCACAGGTGCAGCGCCTGCGCATTTCACAGGTATAGCGTCTGCGCATTTCACAGGTGCAGCGTCTGTGCATTTCACAGGTGCTGGGCTCGCTTTTCACAGGTGCAGCGTCTGCGCTTTTCACAGGTGCAGCGTCTGCGCATTTCACAGGTGCAGCGTCTGCGCATTTCACAGGTGCTGGGCGCGCTTTTCACAGGTGCAGCGTCTGCGCATTTCACAGGTGCAGCGTCTGCGCTTTTCACCGGTGCAGCATCTGCGCATTTCACCGTTGCAGCGTCTGCGCATTTCACAGGTGCAGCGTCTGCGCATTTCACAGGTGCAGCGTCTGCGCTTTTCACCGGTGCAGTGTCTGCGCATTTCACCTCTGCAGCGTCTGCGCATTTCACAGGTGCAGCGTCTGCGCATTTCACAGGTGCTGGGCGCGCTTTTCACAGGTGCAGCATCTGCGCATTTCACCGGTGCAGCGTCTGTGCTTTTCACCGGTGCAGCGTCTGTGCGTTTCACCGGTGCAGCGTCTGCGCATTTCACCGGTGCAGCGTCTGCACATTTCACCAGTGCAGCATCTGCGCATTTCACAGGTGCAGCGTATGCGCATTTCACAGGTGCTGGACGCGCTTTTCACCGGTGCAGCGTCTGCACATTTCACCGATGCAGCGTCTGCGCATTTCACCGGTGCAGCATCTGCGCATTTCACCGGTGCAGCGTCTGCGCATTTTACCTGTGCAGTGTCTGCGCATTTCACCGGTGTAGCATCTGCGCATTTCACAGGTGCTGGGCGCGCTTTTCACAGGTGCAGCGTCTGCGCTTTTCACAGGTGCAGCGTCTGCGCTTTTCACAGGTGCAGCGTCTGCTCATTTCACAGGTACAGCGTCTGCGCATTTCACAGGTGTTGGGCTCGCATTTCACAGGTGCAGCGTCTGCGCATTTCACAGGTGCAGCGTCTGTGCATTTCACAGGTGCTGGGCTCGCTTTTCACAGGTGCAGTGTCTGCGCTTTTCACAGGTGCAGCGTTTGCGCATTTCATAGGTGCAGCGTCTGCGCATTTCACAGGTGCTGGGCGCGCTGTTCACAGGTGCAGCGTCTGCGCTTTTCACAGGTGCAGCGTCTGCGCATTTCACCGGTGCAGCGTCTGCGCATTTCACAGGTGCAGCGTCTGCGCATTTCACAAGCGCAGCGTCTGCCCATTTCACAGGTGCAGCGTCTGCGCATTTCACCGGTGCAGCGTCTGCCCATTTCACAGGTGCTGGGCGCGCTTTTCACAGGTGCAGTGCCTGCGCATTTCACCGGTGCAGCATCTGCACATTTCACAGGTGCAGCATCTGCGCATTTCACAGGTGCTGGGCTCGCTTTTCACAGGTGCAGCGTCTGCACTTTTCACAGGTGCAGCGTCTGCGCATTTCACAGGTGCAGCGTCTGCGCATTTCACAGGTGCTGGGCGCGCTTTTCACAGGTGCAGCGTCTGCGCATTTCACAGGTGCTGGGGGCGCTTTTCACAGGTGCAGCGTCTGCGCTTTTCACAGGTGCAGCTTCTGCGCATTTCACAGGTGCAGTGTCTGCGCATTTCACAAGTGTTCCTGTGGCGATGCTATTTTGGATTGGCGAAATCCCGCGATACTCAAGATGGCGTCGCCGCAAGAACATGTCGCCAGCGAGGACGACGTCGGGATCCAAAATGGCGTCGGCGAAAACGCACGAGATTTCGCAGACGCTATTTTGGATCCCGACGTTGTCCACGCCGACGACATGTTCTTCCGGCGACGCCATCTTGAGTATCGCGGGATTTCACGATACTCAAGATGGCGTCGCCGCAAGAACATGTCGCCGGCGTGGACAGCGTCTGGATCCAGGATGGCGCCGGCGGAAGAAGATGTCGGGGATCGTGGAGCAGCGGCGATGACGGCGTGAGTATGAGAGACGGAGTGAGAGAAGGGTTCGTATGTGGAGTGAAAGAGTGAGTGGAGATGGTGAAAGGTGAGAGGAGTGTGTGTGCTGAGGGTTAACATGGCAAGAGGTGTGATGATATCGCATCCTCCCGATGCGATAGCATCGGGCCATAATCTAGTATATATATATATATATAAAAATACATTTATATGCATATATATACACTAGCTGAATAGCCCGGCGTTGCCTGGCCATAGTAACCAACTGTGGTTAGTTATAACAAATTGTAATGATTATATTGCACATAAAAACATTTCACATCATATATTCAACACTACAGATTTGAAACACAAATTAACTAAACGATTACCCAAGTACTGATATTATTTTATTTTCAACTCATTCAAGAGCCTTTTGATAAACAACATTTTTGTTTTTTCCTTTCGGTGCAAAGATAAACATATTTTTGGCAGTTCCAACTCTTGAACAGGCCATGTAAAGTTGACCATGAGAAAAGCATGGAGATTGCAAATCGATCCCTACTACTTTCAAGGACTGTCCCTGAGCATCATTAATGGACATTGCAAATAGCCGTTGAACTGGAAACTTGAGGTGTTTAAAATGAAAAAACAAATCAGATGAAATGAGTGGAATTCCTGAAATGAAAATGTCCTCTCCTTTGGCACATCCTGTTTCTGAACTGTGTACCTAATCCTCCCCTGTGTGATACTTTCTGCTGAGCTGTGTATCTAATACTATCCTGTGTGATACTGACTGCTGAGCCGTGTATCTAACCCTATTATCAGGGTCCTGTCAGCAACGGCGTGCAGCCTCCGCTGAGCAGGGACTCACCCGCACTGTAAGGGGGCCCGGGGTCAGGTATGGCCAGGAAGCACAGACAAACAGGACCTGGGAACCCTGAAGTTTAGCAAGCAGTGAAGGACCTACGATCATGTGACTGCAAGGGGCGGGGCTTAGTGTCCTGCTTCCAGAGATCGGCAGGACACTACTACAGGAATGCTCAAAGTCAGGCAAACGGAAGTCATACACAGAGATAGCAGTAAAGTACCAGGGATGAGACAGAACGGGTAGTCGGGGCCAAGCAGAGGTCAAAACCAAACAGACATAGAAGGTACCAAGTAGAATCCAACAAGCAATGTCCAGAGAACAGACCGAGTCATACACAAAGTATCAGGCAACCAGAACACAGCACACTCAGGGGTCACCACACAATGCCAAGGGCGAAAGTATAACTGATGGGGATAGGAGCTTCCTGAGGCTATAAGAAGCTTTCCCAGAACCAATGAGAGGCCGCAATAATAAGCCCCAGGTGTGCAGGTAAGAGTCTGCACTGAGGTCATAACATTAACCCCAGAAGTGCCGGTCCACCAGCACTGGTATCATGACACCTATCCTGTGTGATAATGTCTGCTGAGCCGTGTACCTAATACTATCGTGTGTTACTGACTGCTCAGCCATGTATCTAATCCTATCCTGTGCGATACCATCTGCTGAGCCGTGTATTTAACCCTCTCCTGTGTGATACTGACTGCTGAGCCGTGTACCTAATCCTATCATGTGTGTTACTGTCTGCTCAGCCGTGTATCTAATCCTATCCTGTGTGATACTGACTGCTGAGCAGTGTATCTAATCCTATCCTGTGCGATACCATCTGCTGAGCCGTGTATTTAACCCTCTCCTGTGTGATACTGACTGCTGAGCCGTGTACCTAATCCTATCATGTGTGTTACTGTCTGCTCAGCCGTGTACAGTGTTGTTCAAAAGTTCTGCATAGGCTTTAAGAAAACTACACTCACTGGCCACTTTCTTAGGTACACCTGTCCAACTGTGTGTTAAGACTTAATTTCTAATCAGCCAATCACATGGCGGCAACTCAGTGCATTTAGGCATGTAGACATGGTCAAGACAATCTCCTGCAGTTCAAACCGAGCATCAGTATGGGGAAGAAAGGTGATTTGAGTGCCTTTGAACGTGGCATGATTGTTGGTGCCAGAAGGGCTGGTCTGAGAATTTCAGAAACTGCTGATCTACTGGGATTTTCACGCACAACCATCTCTAGGGTTTACAGAGAATGGTCCGAAAAAGAAAAAAAATCCAGTGAGCGGCAGTTCTGTGGCCGGAAATGCCATGTTGATGCCAGAGGTCAGAGGAGAATGGGCAGACTGGTTCGAGCTGATAGAAAGGCAACAGTGACTCAAATTGCCACCCGTTACAACCAAGGTAGGCAGAAGAGCATCTCTGAACGCACAGTGCGTCGAACTTTGAGGCAGATGGGGTACAGCAGCAGAAGACCACACTGGGTACCACTCCTCTCAGCTAAGAACAGGAAACTGAGGCTACAATTTGCACACGCTCATCGAAATTGGACAGTAGAAGATTGGAAAAACGTTGCCTGGTCTGATGAGTCTCGATTTCTGCTGCGACATTCGGATGGTAGTGTCAGAATTTGGCGTAAACAACATGAAAGCATGGATCCATCCTGCCTTGTATCAACGGTTCAGGCTGGTGGTGGTGGTGTCATGGTGTGGGGAATTTTTTCTGGGCACTCTTTGGGCCCCTTGGTACCAATTGAGCATCGTTGCAACGCCACAGCCTACCTGAGTATTGTTGCTGACCATGTCCATCCCTTTATGACCACAATGTACCCAACATCTGATGGCTACTTTCAGCAGGATAATGCGCCATGTCATAAAGCTCGAATCATCTCAGATTGGTTTCTTGAACATGACAATGAGTTTACTGTACTCAAATGGCCTCCTCAGTCACCAGATCTCAATCCAATAGAGCATCTTTGGGATGTGGTGGAACGGGAGATTCGCATCAGGGATGTGCAGCCGACAAATCTGCGCCAACTGTGTGATGCCATCATGTCAATATGGTCCAAAATCTCTGAGGAATGCTTCCTGCACCTTGTTGAATCTCTGCCACGAAGAATTGAGGCAGTTCTGAAGGCAAAAGGGGGTCCAACCCCTTACTAGCATGGTGTACCTAATAAAGTGGCCAGTGAGTGTATATGTTTCATACTTCTGCATCTCTACAGTGAAACTGGTGGAACATATATGTTTTTGTAATCCCTCATTGTATGCCATACTCATTTTTGAATGTCTCAGGTAGGAGAGGTGAGCTTTCGATTGGCAAGGGATGTTCTTATCAGTACTCTATCCACCCTTTTAGCTGACTTTCTGGGCCGACCAGATCTGGGCCTGTCCTGGGTGATTCCAAGCTGCTTATGTTTCTGCAAAATTCTTACGACTGTACTCTGATTACAGCCGACCTTCCTTGCGATCTGGGGGCCAGTATAACCCTCTTCATGTAGCACCACAACGCGCACACGATCCTCCGCTGACAAAAATCTGAAGGCTCCCATCATAAAACTAGATAGACCAACAGATAAAACAAACTAAGCAGCAGATGTGATGCAATGTAATGCAATGTGATTGGCTGCCATATCCAGGTTATGATTGGTCACAAGAACCTCATCTGTGATTGGCTAATTTTGGATCTGAAGCTGTACAATATTTAGTTGTGCTTTCAATTTCCATATTGTTGCAAAATATTCAGGATTGAGAGTCCTCAGTAGTTGATATCTTTTAATGGCTAACTGAAAAGATGGTAACTCATTGCAAGCTCTCGAGACTACTCAGGTCTCTTCATCAGGCTAGACTAGTACAAAATCTGAAGTCACATATTGTTGCAATAATTTCATGCAAAACTCCTTCAAAACATAAAAATATTACAGGGAGAGAATGCAAAATTGTATTCTGAACAAAACCATATATAATATGTCATATTAGCATCGAAGATATTCAACAGAAAACGTTTAAAACTTGAAAAATCAATTTATCCTATGCAGGAATTTGAACACCATTGTATCTAATCCCATCCTGTGTGATACTGACTGCTGAGCCATGTATCTAATCCTATCCTGTGTGATACTGACTGCTGAGCCATGTATCTAATCCTATCCTGTGTGATACTGACTGCTGAGCTGTGTATCTAATCCCATCCTGTGTGATACTGACTGCTGAGCTGTGTATCTAATCCTATCCTGTGTGATACTGACTGCTGAGTGATGTATCTAATCCTATCCTGTGTGATACTGACTGCTGAGCCATGTATCTAATCCTCTCCTGTGTGATACTGACTGCTGAGCTGTGTATTTAATCCTATCATGTGATACTGACTGCTGAGCTGTGTATCTAATCCTATCCTGTGTGATACTGACTGCTGAGTGATGTATCTAATCCTATCCTGTGTGATACTGACTGCTGAGCCGTGTATCTAATCCCATCCTGTGTGATACTGACTGCTGAGCCATGTATCTAATCCTATCCTGTGTGATACTGACTGCTGAGCCATGTATCTAATCCTATCCTGTGTGATACTGACTGCTGAGCTGTGTATCTAATCCCATCCTGTGTGATACTGACTGCTGAGCTGTGTATCTAATCCTATCCTGTGTGATACTGACTGCTGAGTGATGTATCTAATCCTATCCTGTGTGATACTGACTGCTGAGCCATGTATCTAATCCTATCCTGTGTGATACTGACTGCTGAGCTGTGTATTTAATCCTATCATGTGATACTGACTGCTGAGCTGTGTATCTAATCCTATCCTGTGTGATACTGACTGCTGAGTGATGTATCTAATCCTATCCTGTGTGATACTGACTGCTGAGCTGTGTATTTAATCCTATCATGTGATACTGACTGCTGAGCTGTGTATCTAATCCTATCCTGTGTGATACTGACTGCTGAGTGATGTATCTAATGCTATCCTGTGTGAAACTGACTGCTGAGTAATGTATCTAATGCAATCCTGTGTGATACGGACTGCTGAGCCGTGTATCTAATCCTATCCTGTGTGATACTGTCTGCTGAGCTGTGTATCTAATCCTATCCTGTGTGATACTGACTGCTGAGCCGTGTATCTAATCCTATCCTGTGTGATACTGACTGCTAAGCTGTGTATCTAATCCCATCCTGTGTGATAATGACTGCTGAGCTGTGTATCTAATCCTATCCTGTGTGATACTGACTGCTGAGTGATGTATCTAATGCTATCCTGTGTGATACTGACTGCTGAGCTGTGTATCTAATCCTATCCTGTGTGATACTGACTGCTGAGTGATGTATCTAATGCTATCCTGTGTGAAACTGACTGCTGAGTAATGTATCTAATGCTATCCTGCGTGATACTGACTGCTGAGTGATGTATCTAATGCTATCCTGTGTGAAACTGACTGCTGAGTAATGTATCTAATCCTATCCTGTGTGATACTGTCTGCTGAGCTGTGTATCTAATCCTATCCTGTGTGATACTGACTGCTGAGTGATGTATCTAATGCTATCCTGTGTGAAACTGACTGCTGAGCAGTGAATCTAATCCTATCCTGTGTGATACTGACTGCTGAGCCATGTATCTAATCCTCTCCTGTGTGATACTGACTGCTGAGCCATGTATCTAATACTCTCCTGTGTGATACTGACTGCTGAGCTGTGTATCTAATCCTATTATGTGTGATAATGACTGCTCAGCTGTGTATCTAATCCTATCCTATGTGATACCGTCTGCTGAGCCGTGTATCTAACCCTATCCTGTGTGATACTGACTGCTCAGCCGTGTATCTAATCCTATCCTGTGTGATAATGACTGCTGAGCCATGTATCTAATCCTATCCTGTGTGATAATGACTGCTGAGCCATGTATCTAATCCTGTTCTGTGTGATACTATCTGCTCAACTGTGTATCTAATCATATCCTGTGTGATACTGACTGCTGAGCCATTTGTCTAATCCTCTCCTGTGTGATACTGACTGCTGAGCTGTGTATCTAATCCTATCCTGTGTGATACTGACTACTGCACCGTGTATCTAATCCTATCCTGTGTGATACTGGGCTGCTCCTGCAGTCTGTGTCAGAGGGTGGTCTGTGTTGGCACGGTAATAAATTGTGTTATTTCCAGCTTTACAGAAGGATGAAAACACCATAGAAATGATAAGAATAATAGGCCAAATTGTTTGGTGAATTGGAACGCACAGGGTTAAAATTTCACCTTACAACATAGCCTATGACGCTCTCGGGGTCCAGACGTGTGACTGTGCAAAATTTTTGTGGCTGTAGCTGCAATGGTGCAGATGCCAATCCCGGACATACATACATACAAACATACATACACACACATTCAGCTTTAAATCTAATATATAAAGCTCAAAGTGTGTATGTATGTATGTACTGTATGTATGTGTGTATGTGTGTATGTCCGGGATTGGCATCCGCACCGTCGCAGCTACAGCCACAAAATTTGGCACAGTCACATGTCTGGACCCCGAGAGCGTCCTAAGCTATGTTGTGAGGTGAAATTTTAACCCCGCGCATTCCAATTCACGAAACAATTTTGCCCCTATCTACATACTGGGGAAAAAGTGTGTGTGTGTCAAGCCCCGCCCCCCATTATGATGTCATAATGCCCCTATCTACATAATGGGGAAACAGTGTGTGTGTATCAAGTCACGCCCCTCATTATGATGTCACAATGGTTGCCATGGTGATGCTGATTCATCATAGGTTGCAAGCCCCGCCGCTCATTATGATGTCATAATGGTTGACTATGGAATGGAGGATGTGTGATGGGTATATGGGCACTGGACTATGGGATGGAGGATATGTATGACGGGTATATGGGCACGGGACTATGGGATGGCGGATATGTATATGGGCACGGGACTATGGGATGGAGGATGTGTAATGGGTATATGGGCACTGGACTATGGGATGGAGGATATGTATGACGGGTATATGGGCACGGGACTATGGGGTGGCAGATTTGTATGATGGGTATATGGGCATGGGACTATGAGATGAAGGATGTGTATGATGGGTAGTGTTGAGCTTTCCGATACCGCAAGTATAGGGTATCGGTCGATATTAGCTGTATCGGAATTCCGATACTGCCTTCCGATACTTTTTTCATATCGGATACCGGAATCAGAAGTTCCCATAATGCTATGAGCCTGCTCGCTTTGATTCAGCCAATGGGAATGCTCAGAAGTGTGGGCACATACTGTTAGGCATGTAGGCATGTTAACTATTGGCATGGCTGTGATTGGCTGCTGAAATGATGTCATGATGCACTATAAAAGCCACCACCGCCGCCATTTCTGGTCACTCTGCCGAGAATTCAGTTAGGGACAGGCTGCTGTTGAAGACTGTGAGGGATAGTTAGAAATAGCGATTATCACAATCATTGTGTGCTTTACCCAGGCTACATAAACCACCACTGTAGCTTTCTTAGCCCTAGCAGCAGTGTTCACAGCTGTCTGCAAGGGCTGTGTGAGTGCAGTTCACGCTGTGGAGTGGGTCCTTCAGCCACGTCTGGTTGTAGGCCGCCCAGCGTGCATCACTGCTGCCTCATACATATTTTTATTTTTGAGCTGCTTATTTTCCAAACAATCTATCTAGTGTGCTTCCATCCGTATCCATATACGCTGGTTCCAAACACTAGTAGTAGACAGCGGAGCCTTTCTGCATCCTTTCAGTGCTAGTGCCCACTTAGCTGCACTGTTCTAGGGTGTCTGAGAGGTCTCTGACTGTGTGTGAGTGCAGCTCACGCTGAGTAGTGTGTCCTGCAGCTACGTCTGGTTGTAGGCTGCTCAGAGTGCGTCACTGCCTCACACATATTTTTCATTGATTGCAGCTCATTTTTTCTTCTCCTATTAGTGTGCATCCATCCGTATCCATACACGGTGGTTGCAAACACTATAGGTAGGAGTACACAGCTGAGCCTTTCTGCAGCCTTTCAGTGCTAGTGCCCACTTAGCTGCACTGTTCACGGCTGTCTGAGAGGTCTCTGACTGTGTGTGAGTGCACCTCACGCTGAGTAGTGTGTCCTGCAGCTACGTCTGGTTGTAGGCCGCTCAGCGTGCGTCACTGCCTCACACATATTTTTCTTTTATTGCAGCTCATTTTTTATTCTCCTATTAGTGTGCATCCATCCATATCCATCTACATTGGTTGGTTGCAAACACTATATAGGAGTAGATAGAGGAGCCTTTTTTCTGGCTTGTGCCCTTCAGCTGCAGCCAGATTAGTATTACCCAATTTTTTTGGAGCCTCATCTTTTGCATTGTACGTTACCTGCCTGCATTGTAATAGCTCCAGAAAGTTGGTGATACTCTCTCTCTTTCAAATCTTTGGTCACATCCTTTTAGTTTTTTGTCCCCCCAAAAAAACAACAAAGTTCACCAAACACTACATTTGAAAGTTGGGTAGGCCACATTAGCTCCCATTAAAGTGTAGTCGACACACACACTTCATAAAATTAGTGTTTCTTATACCTGTAACCAGCTGTTCAGGAATAAGCACACTAAGGCCCCCCTTTGTACTTTTCTGCCTATCTTTCTCAGTCTAGCAAGATGAAGAAGGCAGGGAGTAAGGCACGTGGCCGTGGGAATGGAGTTTCAGCAGGGAGAGGACGTGGGGATTCTTCAGGGAGAGGACATGGGGATTCTGCAGTGAGAGGACGTGGGGATTCTGTGCCTGCTGTTGGCACCAGTGAGTCAGCATCCCCCAGTTATAGCAGGCAACAGTCCTTTATGCGCAGCATTGTAGGACCTCACCGTACCCCACTCCTGCGGGAGGAACAAATTGAAGCCGTTGTGGGATGGATGGCAGCTAACGCATCGACTTCAATTACTTCCACATCCTCTCAGGGCCAGAGCACCGAAGAGCAACCATCTGTCTCTTCACCACCTGTCAAAGTGCCCAGGCAGTCAGAGAGCCATGGACAGGAGCCATCACAGTCTCTACTTCTGTTCTCGGAATCTGTTGGTTTGGAAAGAGGGGCCCATCCAAGCAGCATTCCAGAATGTGAAGAAGAGGGAGTATGCAGTGATGCGCAACTTCTTTGTCCCTCTGAATCTGAAGAGGCAGGTGGCCCAGTGCCTATGGTCAGCACACTTCAGTACGCATCAGATGATGATGAGACACAGGTGCCACTTTCTGTTGCGTACGGTGCTGGCGAGGCAACCCAGGAGACGCAGGTGTTGGAAGAGGGGAGTGTAGATGATGAGGTCCTTGACCCATCATGGCGTGAGGAACAGGAAGGTGGTGGGAGCAGCTCTGAGGAAGAGATTTCCCAAATGGCCAAAACCAGAGGGAGAAGGAGGGGGCAGACTTGGTTGCCTGTAGCCTCCACTTCGGCACCCGTGAGGAGCAATCCTTTTCCCAAACACAAATCGGGCGCTCCCAAGACTTGCAGTGTATGGTCCTTTTTTGACACAGTTGCAGATGACATTTGCTTTGTCAAATGCAAGCTGTGTCATCAGAGAGTAAAAAGAGGGGAAAATGTCAGCAACCTCAATACCACTAATATGTGGAAACATGTGCGGACAAAGCACGAGGTGGAGTTACACAGACACACTGAAGACGTAGGCCAACGTACAGCACGACCTACCACCTCTTCAGCTCGTGTTGGGTCCTCTTCCTCCAGCTCACACACAGCTGGTTCGGCTTCCTCACAGGATCGCCATGGAAGAACCTCTGCCACTCTTGTCCGGAGACCCTGTGACATTTCACCCACAGCACCACGTTCCCAGTCATCCTCACACTCCCAGGCCACTCGACAGACATCGGTAGCACAGGCATGGGAGAAAAGGCGGCCATACTCGGCAAAGCATCCCCGACCACAGGCTCTGAATGCTGGCATTGCCAAACTACTGGCAATTGAAATGCTGTCATTCAGGCTTGTGGAGACTGACACCTTCCTGGACTTCATGGCATTGGCAGTCCCACAATACACCATGCCCAGCCGCTTTTATTTCAGTAGGCGAGCCGTCCCTGCCCTGCAGAAACATGTGGAGGCAAACATCAAACATGCACTACTGAACGCCGTCAGTAGCAAGGTCCACCTGACCACTGATGCGTGGACCAGTAACCATGGCCAGGGACGATACCTTTCCCTCACTGCCCATTGGGTCAATGTTGTTGAGCCGGGTACAGATCTGGAGAGTGGCGCTGTACGAGTTCTGCCAACTCCACGGATTGCAGGAATCCAGTCTGTACACATTGACTCCTCCTCCTACTCAAGTTCCTCTAAAACACCACAGCAGGAGCCTGTTACGACCGATATGAGCCCAGCCATGGCCAAACGTCAACAGGCCGTACTCAAATTAATTTCTTTGGGGAATCGAAGCCACACAGCGCAGGAGCTCTGGAATGCCATCAAGCAGTAGAGCGACGTGTGGTTTGTGCCAGCGAATCTCCAGCCGGGCTTGGTAGTGTGTGACAATGGCCGAAATCTGGTGGCAGCTCTTGGCCTAGGCAACCTCACTCACATCCCATGTCTGGCACATGTGCTCAACTTGGTCGTGCAGAGCTTTCTGAGGGACTATCCGGATCTTGATGCACTGCTACACAAGGTCTGCATAGAGTGCGCTCACTTGCGGCGTTCCAGCACGGCAAGATCGCGCCTTGCTGCTCTGCAGCGCCGATTACACCTTCCGGAACATCGCATCATATGTGACCTACCCACCAGGTGGAATTCTATGTTACATATGTTGGAGCGGTTGTATGAGCAGTAGGCAGCAGTCATGGAGTACCAGCTGCATCAAGCGCAAACAAGTCGCAATGTGCGCCGGTCACACTTCAGCACCACTGAGTGGGCCTCTATGAAGGACATCTGCCTCGTTTTGCGTGCCTTTGATTATTCCACGCGAGTGCAGATGATGCACTAGTCAGCCTGACTGTCCCCCTTATCTGCCTGCTTCAAAAAACACTGCAATCAATAAGGGACGAGGTTTTGGAAGATGTGGAGGATGAGGAGTCCCAAATGCCATCTGCTTCTGTACAGTCTGCGCTACGTGCTTCCTCACAAAGGCCTAGGCAGGGGACAATTTGTGAGGAGGATGAGGAGGAGTCGATGGAGGAGGAAGACCTCTCTCAAGAGGATGGAGGTACACAAAGCTCTAGTCATTATGTACCGCGAGGGTGGGGTGATGCAGAGCAGGCAGAGATCACGCCTCTAGCTGGGGACAGCGGTTATTTGGCAGTTGGGAGTCTTCAGCACATGGTTGACTTCATGCTGCAGTGCCTGAGAAACGACCGCCGCATTGCCCACATTCTGTACACGGCTGATTATTGGGTGTACACCCTCCTAGATCCTCGCTACCGGGACAACTTGCAAACCCTCATACCAACGTTGAACCGGGAGCAAAAAATGCGGGAGTACCAAGACACACTGGTGCAGTCCATCATATTTTCCATTCTACCTGACAGCAGTGGTGCTAGTGCTTTACAAAGCACCTCTGTGCGTCGAGCCAGTGGAGGAAACTCTGCACAAAGAGGGAGCAGAGGCAGCGCCTCAGCACAAGGCCAGACCACTATGGCCCAAATGTGGCAAAGTTTTGTGTGTCCGCCACAATTGTCTACACCATCACAGACGGCTCCAGTCAGCAGGAGGCAACGTGTCCGTCAGATGGTGACAGACTACATGTCTTGCCCTGTTAATGTACTCCCAGATGGCTCTTCTCCCTTCAAGTTTTGGGTCTCTAAGCTGGATACATGGCCAGAGCTTAGCCAGTATGCATTGGAGGTGCTGGCTTGCCCTGCTGCCAGTGTATTATCCGAACGCGTCTTTAGTGCCGCTGGTGGTGTTCTAACAGACTGTCGGACGTGACTATCTTCCGATAACGTCGACCGGCTTACTTTTCTGAAAATGAACAAGGCCTGGATCTCTCCAGAATTTGCCAGTCCTATTCCCAACTAAATAATTGGTTGGCAACTGTATCCAGGTCTCCTGTTGTGTTCATGTTTCAACCACCTGAACTATAATCCCTGGGCTTCAACGCAGCCAGTTGTCGCTCAGATGTGTCATCTGCACAGAGAAACACACACTAGCTCCTGTGTTAGCGGGGTTCAGTAATGCCAGCTGTTCTCCTGCTGTGTAGATGGCAATGTCTCCTGCTCCATCCACATGCAAACTACTACAGATTTGTAACTTTGCTCAACTTAGGCCTCTGGCTCCACTGTCTCTAGTATTTCCCCTGGCCAACAACCCTGCCAGTTACAGCTCTGAAGTGCGTCTGCACAATCCACACTTGTTCCTGAGTTACTCTGGCTCAGTCCCATCATTTGATCCCCTGATGTGTGTCCGGCAAGGTGTCCTGCTCTGTCCACCTTCACATTACTAGTAGTGTGAATGAGGACTGAGCAGGAGAGCTTGCCAGACACACATCAGGGGATCAACTGACGGGACTGAGGCACAGTTACACAGGAACAAGTGTGGATTGTGCAGATGCCACTTTAGAGCTGTTACTGGTGTGCTTGATGGCCCGGGGAAATACTAGAGACAGTGGAGCCGGAGGCCATAGTGGAGCACGGTGACAATCAGTAGTAGTCTACAACCTCTATAAAACGTGCTGCAAGTTGGCCTCTGTCTGCTCCATGCCTCATCCTGGGCTCCAACAATGCCAGTTGGTGTTCAGAAGTGCCGTCTGCACAGAGACAAACACACTAGCTAGCGTGTTAGTGGGGTTCAGTAACGTCAGCTGTTCCCCTGCTGTGCTGACGACAAAGTCTCCTGCTGCCTCCACATGCCACAAGACTTCAGGCCTCAGCCTACCCCCTGATTGTTCCTGGGCTCCAACATCGTCAGTTTGGGTTCAGAAGTGCCGTCTGCACAGAGACAAACACACTAGCTAGCGTGTTAGTGGGGTTCAGTAACGTCAGCTGTTCCCCTGCTGTGCTGACGACAGAGTCTCCTGCTGCCTCCACATGCCACAAACATCAGGCCTCAGCCTGCTCCATGCTGCATCCTGGGCTCCAACAATGCCAGTTGGTGTTCAGAAGTGCCGTCTTCACAGAGCAAAACACACTCGCTCCTGTGTTAGTGGGGTTCAGTAATGCCAGCTGCTCCCCTGCTGTGTAGACGGCAATGTCTCATGCTGCCTCCACATGCCACAAGACTTCAGGCCTCAGCCTGCTCCATGCTGCATCCTGGGCTCCAACATCGCCAGTTTGGGTTCAGAAGTGCCGTCAGCACAGAGACAAACACACTAGCTAGCGTGTTAGTGGGGTTCAGTAACGTCAGCTGTTCCCCTGCTGTGATGAGAACAGAGTCTCCTGCTGCCTCCACATGCCACAAACATCAGGCCTCAGCCTTCCCCCTGATTGTTCCTGGGCTCCAACATTGCCAGTTTGGGTTCAGAAGTGCCGTCTGCACAGAGACAAACACACTAGCTAGCGTGTTAGTGGGGTTCAGTAATGCCAGCTGTTCCCCTGATGTGTAGATGGCAAAGTCTCCTGCTCCATACACATGCAAACTTCTACAGATTTGTAACTGTGATACACTTAGGCCTCTACCTCTACTGTCTCTAGTTTTTCCCCTGGCCTCCAACCCCGCCTGTTCCTGTTCTGAAGTGGCGTCTGCACAATCCACACTTGTTCCTGCGTTACTGTGTCTCAGTCACATCAGTTGATTCCCTGATGTGTGTACGGCAAGATCTCCTGCTCTGTCCACATTCACATTACTAGTAGTGTGAATGAGGACTGAGCAGGAGAGCTTTCCAGACACACATCAGGGGATCAACTGACGTGACAGAGCCACAGTTACACAGGAACAAGTGTGGATTGTGCAGACGTCACTTCAGAACAGGAACTGGCGGGGTTGGAGGCCAGGGGAAAAACTAGAGACAGTGGCGCCGGAGGCCATAGTGGAGCATGGTTACAATCAGTAGTAGTCTACAACCTTTATAAAACCAGCTGCACATTGTGCTTCGCCTGCTGCATGCTTCATCCTGGGCTACAACACAGCCAGTTGTAGCTTGGAAGTGTCGTCCGCACAGAGTGAAACACTCGCTCCTGTGTCTGTGGGGTTCAGTAACGCCAGCTGATCCCCTGCTGTGTGGATGGCAAAGTCTCCTGCTGCCTCCAAAATCACACTACATTGTATTTTCTCCTCGCTCCAAGTAGGCCTCAGCCTGCTCGGAGCATTGATCCTGGGCTACAACACAGCCAGTTGTAGCTTGGAAGTGTTGTCCGCACAGAGTGAAACACTCGCTCCTGTGTCTGTGGGGTTCAGTAACGCCAGCTGATCCCCTGCTGTGTGGATGGCAAAGTCTCCTGCTGCCTCCAAAATCACACTACATTGTATTTTCTCCTCGCTCCAAGTAGGCCTCAGCCTGCTCGGAGCATTGATCCTGGGCTACAACACAGCCAGTTGTAGCTTGGAAGTGTCGTCCGCACAGAGTGAAACACTCGCTCCTGTGTCTGTGGGGTTCAGTAACGCCAGCTGATCCCCTGCTGTGTGGATGGCAAAGTCTCCTGCTGCCTCCAAAATCGCACTACATTGTATTTTCTCCTCGCTCCAAGTAGGCCTCAGCCTGCTCGGAGCATTGATCCTGGGCTACAACACAGCCAGTTGTAGCTTGGAAGTGTTGTCCGCACAGATTGAAACACTCGCTCCTGTGTCTGTGGGGTTCAGTAACGCCAGCTGCTCCCCTGCTGTGTGGACGGCAATGTCTACTGCTGCCTCCACATTCACACTACTACTGATTTTTAACTATGCTCAAATTAGGCCTCTGGCTCCACTGTCTCTAGTATTTTCCCTGGCATCCAACACCGGCCGTTGCTGCTCAGAAGTGGCGGCTGCACAATCAACACTTGTTCCTGTGTTACGGTGGCTCAGTAACATCAGATGATCCCCTGATATGTGTCCGGCAATGTCTCCTACTCTGTCCACATTCCCATTACCAGTAGTGGGAATGTGGACAGAGCAGGAGACATTGCCGGACACACATCAGGGGATTAACTGAAGTAACTGAACCCCAGTTACACAGGAACAAGTGTTGATTGTGCAGACGCCACTTCTGAGCAGCATCGGCCGGTGTTGGAGGCCTTGGGAAATACTAGAGACAGTGGAGCCAGAGGCCTAATTGGATCACAGTTAAAATCAGTTGTAGTCTACAACCGATATAAAACTTTATGAAATTAGGCCTCAGCCTACACCATGATTTATCCTGGGCTTCAACACAGCCAGTTGTTGCTCAGAAGTGTCTTTGGCACGGGTACTCCCTCCTGCCCAGCCTGGTTCCAGCCCTGCCTGCTGTTTCCGGGTAGTGTCAACGTCACTTTGCCACCACAACGTTGTCATGTCGTCTTGTGGTCGGGTTAGCCGAGTCTATGGTGCCTGCAGTTTTGATGCCTTCTATGTGGGCTGTGGGTTCTGGTAATAAAGGCTGGTTCCGTAGTGCCAATAGGACAAGCACCCCCTGTAGGACTGTGGGATTCGGTAACTGCGGCCAGCTTGCGGCATGCCAACTTTGATTTTCTGGGGTACCTTCTGCTACCCATCCGGGTTCCAGCACCGTCAGCTGGTTCTCGGCAGAGCCTTTGGCCTAGGTGCCTCCATCTCAGTATCCGAGTTCCAGCAACGTCTGTTGGTATTTGGTAGTGCTTTCTAGCACAGGTACCTCCTGCTTAGTAACCGTGTTCAAGCAGCGTCAGCTGGTCCACGGTTATGCTATTGACTCTAGTTCCTTCTGCTGCCCCTCCAGGTCCCAGCAACGTCAGCGGTCCTCGCTAGTTCCATTTGCTCTTGCAGATTCTGCTAGCCATCCGGGTTCCAGCACCGTCAGCTGGTTCTCGGCAGGGCCTTTGGCCTAGGTGCCTCCTTCTCGGTATCCGAGTTCCAGCAACGTCTGCTGGTCCTTGGTAGTGCTTTCTAGCACAGGTACCTCCTGCTTAGTAACTGTGTTCCAGCAGCGTCAGCTGGTCCACGGTTGTGCCATTGGCTCTTGTTCCTTCTGCTGCCCCTCTGGGTTCCAGCAACGTCAGCGGTCCTCGCTAGTTCCATTTGCTCTTGCAGATTCTGCTACCCATCCGGGTTCCAGCACCGTCAGCTGGTTCTCGGCAGGGCCTTTGGCCTAGGTGCCTCCTTCTCGGTATCTGAGTTCCAGCAACGTCTGCTGGTCCTTGGTAGTGCTTTCTAGCACAGGTACCTCCTGCTTAGTAACCGTGTTCCAGCACCGTCATCTGGTCCACGGTTATGCCATTGGCTCTTGTTCCTTCTGCTGCCCCTCCAAGTTCCAGCAACGTCAGATGGTCCTCGCTAGTTCCATTTGCTCTTGCAGATTCTGCTACCCAGTTCCAGCACCGTCAGCTGGTCCACGGTTGTGCCATTAGCTCTTGTTCCTTCTGCTGCCTCTCCGGGTTCCAGTACCATCAGCTGGTTCTCAGCAGTTCCTCAGCCTTCTTGTACCTTCTGCTACTTTTCCAAATTCAAGCTTGTGGACATGGTTTTTGTTTCTCACTCTGGATCTCCCTGACAATGACCCTGAAGACGACGACCCTGAAGACCACACAGAAGAATACTTAAAAGATGACCCTGAAGAAGATGACCAAGAGGACAAAGAACAGGAAGACAACCACCAAGATGCAGAACAACAAGAGACAGAAGACCAAGGAGCATAAAATCCAAAAGCAGAAGAACATTAAGCATAAGACTATTAATCTGAGCAAATGATATTATCTTATTTATAAGCAGAAGAAGACTAAGCAGTGTATTGGGGTGAGTCCGTTCCTCCTCGTGGTGCCCCTGGAAAAGGCCTGCTGCTGCAGGCCAAACTGAACGCGGACAAATCCTGTTGTAAATCTTTTGTGACCGGCAGAACGGAAGTTGTAATCTTGAATCTTTTATAGATAACAACTACAGGAATGCCTGTCACAAATAAGAATCTGAAAAAGAAGAAGAATAGGAATAAGATGAAGAAGTAGAATATGAAGAAGAATAATATTTGAATACGAAGAATATGAAGAATGTGAAAAAAAGAATAATAGGAAGAAGGTGAAGAGGAAGAAGATGAATACGGTGAAGAAGTTGATAAAAAAGATGCTGCTGCTGCTGAGGATCATGAAGGAGAAAGTGTGGGAGAAGTAAAAAAGGTGAAGAGCATGGAAGTAGTGAAACATACATATCTGACAAAATTTAAAAGAGGTTAACAACGTCAATGTCTTTGTAACTCCGAACGTCTTTAAAAAAATTTTTTAATTCCTGCTATTCCATTTGATTGGGCTAAACCTCTATGGCTTTAATGTGTCCTACACCTCCCACAATACATTCTACATTATTATTAGTTGTTTGTCTTCATGTAGAATTAACCGACAGGGAAATAAAGGGGTTTTTTTAATTCCGATATTTCTATTCCATTGACTTGAATGGGACTTCCGGGATCGGAATCGGCGATACCCGATATTTTTTTTAGATCGGCCGATCCATTCCGATACGATATTTTTCAGTATCGGCTGGTATCGCTCAACACTAATGATGGGTATATGGAGTTTCCACCCACTTGTCAGGGTCCAGTGTGTGGGAGCGTCGGCCTCCTGGTACATATCGCTGGCCCCAGGGGTACGTAGGAGGGGGCCCCAGTCCATTGGGAACAACGGTAAACACCTGGATCTCTCCTCCGCGTCGAAGTAACACTGCTATCTTGCACCAGTCCTGGTACCGCCCCGGATCCTCTGCTGGCAACGCAGATACGCCACAGCGCTCCCAATTTGTAATCCACAGGTGGTTGATTTGTATTCCACAAGGTGCTTATAATCCACACCAAATAGTCTGAGTCTCTTTCCATCCCTTGGGACAGGCTTGCTGCAGAAGATGACATATTAGCGGCGGCGATCCTGCCGACTACGCCAAATGTAGGTTCGGTGGGCCGGGCTTGGGGGTGGTCCCTCTGTATAAAGTACAGTGACGTACAGACACAAGATGAGGTAGGTTTCGGGTACAACAGGTCCAAGTTTATTCTCTTGCCGTCCACCTGACGGCTTCAGAAGTACATTGCACTTCAATTCACTTCACTTCACTTATCGGCCGTCCGTTTCCAGGGCCGTTTCCCACACACCATCTTTACACCGGCGACGTACATATACGCACCGTCTCCTCTTCACCTTAGTGTCAGGACCACCCCCCTGACGTTCTCAATCCTCATTCCCCTTGGTTTGGTTTTCCTCACAGTGCACAAACTGTCGTAGTCCTCCTGTCAATTGAGCTCCCCCTGGGGACTGGAACTTTCTGGAACCCTCCTTTCAAATTTATATCATTCCAGTTCCCTGTAACTCCGCCCCCATGACCAACGGTTTCCTACGCCCTAAGCTGATGTCAAGTCCTTTACTCACACTCCTCCCTGCCCTCTAATGGTCACCCAAGGTACTGCACGTCCACTACACTTTCTCAGCTGTTTCCCCACTGTAGTAACTGAAACCTGTCTAAACTGTGAAAACCTTCCTTTCTCTCTATTCTGACCAGTCTGTCCATCCGTCAGGTGACCTTCCCTACAACTTCATGATGCACCCCCGACTGCTGCAGACCGCGTTCAAGGGTACGTCATGAAGTAACGCATCATGCCGATTTTGGCATCCGTTTGGAAGCGTTAGTAGCATTGTGGCCAATGGGTGCGTTAACGCATCTGCTGCATAGCGTTAGTGCTGCTATGTAACGGATCCCGTTGAACGCAGGGCCAGGAGGATTCAGGACAGCACTACAGGGTGAAGGATAGACAACGTCAGTTGTTGCTGCTAATGGCTCATACTCACTAGCGAGAGAGTCGCGTGATTCTCTTGAGAGTCTCTCGCATGGAAACCTGGCACTGCCGCCAGCACTGGGACTGAAGCATGCAGCTACATGTACTTCTATGCAGCCGCCCCCTCCGATCCGAGTGCCGGCGGCAGTGCCAGGTTTCCATGCAAGAGACTCTCACGAGAATCACGCGAGTCTCTCATAAGTGAGTATGAGCCCTAAGGGTAGCGTAAGTAATATAAAGTGATTTTAGGCAAAACCTGTGGAGAGATCTCGGGCCAGCTCCAATCATTATATAGGGTTAAGCTGGTTTCACACTTGCATATTTTGGATGCACACAGATCCGTTTTCATCTCCATTGACTTTCAGTGGTGACAGATGGGACTTGCGTGTGCATCCAATTGTCACCGTTTTCCCACAGATCCGCATGTCTGAATATTTTATCAGATGCACAAAAACGCAACTTGTTGCAGTTTTGTGTCATCTGAAAAACACACAGGCACAGGGAGATGCACGGATCCGCGGCTACACGTCTGGAATTAAAATGAGTTCTATGGAGCAAGGATCCAGGACAACATGGATCCATGTGCTTCCGTGTGCAGGAATCCGTTTTGCGGCACTGAGCATGCTCGTAAGCGAGGAATGTGCTGTATGGGACCAGTATGCAGACATAATATAGACTATGTCCGCATGCTGCTCTGTCATACAGTGATCTTTCCTGCCTCACAAGAAGGGCTTGTGCCCTGTGTTAGCGTATTAATGATAATAAAATGTATTGGGAGCATGTATATAACATGGGGGCACCTGGTTAGGGGCTGCATGAGTGGGGCTGCGTTCTCACTAGCGTTGTGGTACGGCGCGTTGTGATGCGTAGCAATCCTGATGCATCCTTATCCAGATTACATCACTATACTTAACATAGGGACGCACGGACCTGCGTTTTCATCAGGATCAGGATGCATCATGTGCACCGACACATATCACAGCACTTACTAATTCACAAATCACATGAACAAAAAATGCCACAATACATGGTAAGGCTACAACCGAGGAGCCGGGGCCTGATCACAAGAGCTTGTGAAGGGTTAATACTAAAATCAAAGCTGAAGTTTCGTTTTGTCCATTCTCTGAAGGTTTCGTTTCTCCATTTTTGTTGCTGTAAGATAAATTTTTATAATTGACATGGGCTGTCATGAAACTAGACTGTTCCCATCAGGTACAAGATAAGGGAGGCGGGGAGTAAAACTCTGAAGAATATGCCATTATACTACTTTCTATTTGGATACGGACATATATGTAGTTTCCGGTTTTCTTGCAATATTATTGGCTTATAAAGTGAAATGATGTTATTGGTAGTTGAGAACCTTGCATAATTAAGCAAAAGATTATAAAAGAAGTGACTAAAATAAAGGGGCTTAGTGATCTGCCTCGATCCTCTCGTACAGAGACCCCCGCCTCTGTGTGGTCATTTGAGTTGCTAGCAACACTGTGGAATAATTTGGAAATCACTGTATCAACCGTGAAGGGTTAATTTAGCCCTCCCTAAATAGCTACCCTGACAGCTTGGCGCTCAATGGGGGGCCCCTGAATAGGGACGCCTCTGCCCCCGGAGGACAACATGACAAAGGACCGTCAGAGCGGACACAGGTGCTGGAAAATTGGGTCTGATCATCCCCCACGGCAACCACGGTAAGTTGGCAGTTATACTGTTCAGACTGACCGTTTGGTGTGGTTTTCCTGTGCTTGTTGCTGCAAAGAGGATCTGAGGTTTGTCCCCGTGGTGGGGTGATTCATGGGTGGAATCATATAGAGGTGTAGTCCCGTTGGGGGCCCAGTGCTCGAACCGTACCTCATAAGGGACGGACACCCCGGATTGACCAGTGATTGTGGCTCTCTTTATAGTTAAAATATCCTGAATTCCTGATCATTGGTAGTAATCAGTAATGTGATCGAAGATGTGTAGGATACGTAACTCAGGTATATATAGATAGATATATATAACCAGAGGTGTCCGGAGGGATAGTCTGAGACGCCCTCCTCCTTTCACTGAGTACCGCAAATTTTGGGCTTCCCAGAGGGGGTTAACCCAGTGGAACAAACTGAGACGGCCGCTCCAGTATTGTGCACAATTGAAGTAAGGGTATTTAGCTCTAAAGGAGAGAATTATGTTTCTGTGGAAGAAAAAGAAAAGTTTGGAATTGTGTGAAGGATCAGATACTGTTAGTCTTATGAGTCAAAGACGAGGAAAGAAATCTGTCAGGAATGCAGGAAAAATATTTTCGATTCTGGGATTTCCTAAGGGCGGGAGGCTACAGCCTACGCTATGGGATGAAGGAGTTAAAAAAAAATAATAAAATAAATGAAGGAAGGTTGGCTGATGATGGATTACTTGAAGGCGCTGAGGAATTCCGTGGCTTGGCACATGAATTGTATAATGAAGGTTATGTGGACATTGAACAGCAAGTGAATTCTGATTGTTTTTATTGCTATGTGGAAAATTGTCTAACACTGTGAAAAAGACAGAAAGTGTTGTGGTACAGGAAAGAATTGAGAATGTGATTAAAGAAGACACTGAGATTGATACTAATGTACCAGGCAGACAGATGGTTAAGAATGATTTGAAACAAGAAGTTTCCCTGCTAGATGATAAGGTCCCTCCCCAGGAAATCAAGCCTCTCCTCCCGACTGTAAGCTCTGTGCCCCTTAACCCTAAGGCACCGATGTATTCCGGACTACCGAAACTCAGTATGCCCCCACCCTATGATCCTGCCGGGTGGATCTGTGCTGTATGCGGAGTTACTAATCCTCAGTGGAGAGAGGTCTGTTACAATTGTACAAGGAGACCGAGAGTCGCAGCCCCCACCTTTGCTGACGGCACCTAGTATCATCAGCCGCCAGCCTTAGTAGTGGTTCACCAGATCCAGGAAAAAAAAAAAGTTTTCAGAAGAGTTTAACCCGCTCTGTTCAGCAGAGAGAGAGAAAAAAAAAGCAAACTAGCAGCTGCTTCAGTACCCTCTCCCATCTTAGCCCACACCATATCCCCCTTCGCCCCCACGGCAGCTGCGAGTACACAGCTAGTCTCTTATCAGTGTCACTGGAGCACACAGCAAACTCTTGCCCCCCCTCAGACTTCAGCTACTGGGAACCCTGTTCCTCAGCCCCTCCCTGCTAATTCCAAGATGATGGTCAGATGGTTCTTACATTACATAACCCCTATGTAGATGAAGACAGTGAGGAAATCTGTATTTTGCATGCCCTTCCTACAGTTATGATGGCCCTGATAGACCCAGATCCACCCCCAATATTGCCTGAGGATCAATGACTCACCCCATACCTCTCAGAGATACCATCTAAACTTTGGTCAAAAGGGCCAAATGATATAGGGAAAATGCCTGTAGAACCAGTAAAAGTGTTTCTCAAACCTGGTGCCCCTTTTCCCAAAGTTCATCAATATCCTTTGAAGCATGATCAGGAGCGGGGCCTCCAGGAACAAATACAAACGTTACTTGATAACGGTGCTCTGGTACCCTGTGTTTCTCCATGTAATACGCCCTTGTTTCCCGTTAAGAAAAAGACTCCACCTGGCCAGCCCCCTGTGTACCGGCTGGTACAAGATCTACGGGCAGTTAATGCCGCTACTATGCTGGAAACTCCAGTGGTACCTAATCCACATACTCTTTTGTCCCAAATACCCCAGGATGCTGCTTGGTTTACAGTTATTGATCTTACCAATGCCTTCTTTAGCATTCCGTTACACCCAGACTGCCAGTTTCTATTTGCATTCACTTAGCAGGGCCGACAGTTAATATGGACAGTTATGCTACAAAGGGCCCAAAACAGTCCCAACCAGTTTGCAAAAAAAAAAATATATATATGAGCGAGTGTCTTTTGCCATTGTTGCCACTGTTAGCCTCCTTAAGTATCTGGCAGCACTGAACTGTCGGGTTTCGGCCTCGAGACTTCAGTTCTGCCTTGGTCAAGTGATATTCTTGGGTCACTGTCTCCTTCAGGGTGCCAGACACCTCGCAGAAGAAAGAAAAATAGCTGTCAGCTCCCTTCCTTTCCCAAAAGATGAAGCTGGACTCCAGCGTTTTCTTGGACTATGCACTTATTGTTGTCAGTGGATACCGGATGCATCCCGCATAATGCAACCCCTTTACAACGCTTTGAAAGATGGTATAATGAACTATAAGGAAAGATGGCAGTGATGAGGATTTTCTCCAACATGATTGTTCCCAACTTCTGACTGAAGAAACAGCTACTCCACCAAATGTCAGTGAGAATCCACTCCCAAATCCTGATCTGGTGTTATACACGGATGGTTCAAGATATGCTGACGAGTTTGGTAGATTCAACACGGGATACCCTGTTACCACAGAGGACACTGTAGTGCACGCAGCTGCACTCCCGCCCTCACTGTCAGCACAAGAAGCGGAACTCCAGGCTCTGTCTACTGCATGTACTTTGGCCAAGAAGAGACGGGCTAAAATATACACGGACTCACGGTATGCATTTGGTATTGCTCACGACTTTGGGGCTCTATGGGCCAATCGAGGGTTTATTACTACTGCCGGAACCACAGTGAAAAATGCTGAAGCTGTTAAAACCCTCATGGACTCGATCAAATTACCTACTAAGGTGGCCATTATCAAAGTTAAGGCGCACGGTCCTAGGAACAGTCCACAGACTGTTGGCAACGCGTTTGCGGATATGCAAGCAAAAGCCGCTGCTCTCTTACCTGTTGAACCAACTATACAAACTATGGTGACCACACGCTCTCAGCGTAAACAGTTACAAGAAGCATTGACCCTACAAGAACCTGGTGATCTACAACAGACTGAGGTTTTCTGTCGGACCCTGCGAGACTGCTTAATGACGATGCAGAGAATGTCTCCAAAGGAAGAGGTGAAGCAATGGAAGACTGATGGGGCATGAATGGATAATGGTCTCTGGAAAAAGGACCAACTCGTGTGTCTCCCTAAGCAGATGTACCCTGCTTTTGCCACATGGGCACATGGACCTACACATCAAGGAAAGAATCAGGCCCTCGCACTGGTGCAAAAATTCTACTGGGCCCTGGGAATTTCCACAGTTTTGTCAGCGCTCAACCGTGCCTGTAATATCTGTCAGACTTGTAATCCCGGTCAACTTCAACGTGTGCCCCCGAAGCATCTTGCTAAGCCCGACTATCCTTTCCAAAGGCTCCAGGTGGACCATATCACGTTGCCTAAGTCTGGAAGGTATGAATACTGTTTGGTTGCTGTTGACATGATCTCCAGTTCGCCGGAAGCATTCCCCGTTACCAACATGACTGCAAAAACCACAGCAAAGAAACTGGTGATGGAAGTCATATGCAGATATGGGGTTCCAGAAGTTGTTGAAAGTGACCAAGGCCCGGCCTTTTCTTCTCATGTGTACCAAGAAGTTCTGACAATGCTTGGATCCACTGTAGCCCTACATAGAATCATAGAATCATAGAATCGTAGAGTTGGAAGGGACCTCCTGGGCCATCTGGTCCAACCCCCTGCTCAAAGCAGGATTCGCTAAATCATCCCAGTCAGATGTCTGTCCAGCCTCTGTTTGAAGACTTCCATTGAAGGAGAACTCACCACTTCTTGTGGCAGCTTGTTCCACTCATTGATCACTCTAACTGTCAAAAAGTTTTTTCTAATATCTAATCTGTGTCTCCTCCCATTCAGTTTCATCCCATTGCTTCTAGTCTTTCCTTGTGCAAATGAGAATAAAGTTGATCCTTCTACAATGTGACAGCCCTTTAGATATTTGTAGACAGCTATTAAGTCTCCTCTCAGTCTTCTCTTTTGCAAACTAAACATTCCCAAATCCTGCAACCTTTCCTCATAAGACAGGGTTTGCAGACCGGTCACCATTCTGGTCGCTCTTTTCTGAACTTGCTCCAGTTTGTTGATGTCTTTTTTAAAATGTGGTGCCCAAAACTGGACACAATATTCCAGATGAGGTCTGACCAAAGAGGAGTAGAGGGAAATAATGATTTCACGTGATCTAGACTGTATGCTTCCGTTAATACATCCTAGAATTGCATTTGCCTTTTTTGCTGCTGCATTACACTGTTGACTCATATTCAGTCTGTGATCTATTAGTATTTCCTAGTCTTTTTCACTTGTGCTGTTGCTTAGCCCTATTCCTCCCATTCTGTATATGCTTTTTTCATTTTTATTGCCCAGATGTAGTACTTTGCATTTTTCCCTGTTAAAAACCATTCTGTTAGTTGCTGCCCACTTCTCCAGTTTATTTATATCTTTTTGAATCCTCTCTCTCTTCTCTAGTATTAGCTATCCCTCCTAGCTTTGTGTCATCAGCAAATTTAATCAGTTTACCCTCAATTCCTTCATTTAAATCGTTGATAAAGATGTTGAACAATACAGGGCCCAGGACAGAGCCCTGTGGTACCCCACTTGAGGCATTCTTCCAACTGGATGTGCAGCCATTTACAACCACTCTTTGGGTCCGATCACTAAGCCAGTTATGAATCCACCTAACAGTTGCCTTGTCCATTCCATACTTAGACATTTTTTCAATAAGGATTGTATGAGATACTTTGTCAAATGCTTTGCTGAAGTCAAGATATACTATATCTACAACATTTCCTTGATCCACCCAATCAGTGATTCCGTCATAGAAGGAAATTAAGTTAGTCTGACATGACTTATTAGTTACAAACCCATGCTGACTCTGTTTAATCACTTCATTCTTATCCAGGTACTGACATACATGTTGTTTAATAATTTGTTCAAAGATCTTTCCTGGTATAGAAGTCAGACTCACCGGCCTATAGTTGCCTGGGTCCACCTTCTTCCCCTTTTTGAAGATAGGAACAACATTTGCTCCAGTCTTCTGGGACTTCTCCTGTTTTCCAAGAATTTTCAAATATTATGGAGAGGGGTTCAAAAATTTCTTCTGCTATCTCCTTCAGTACTCTGGGGTGTAATTCATCTGGACCTGGAGACTTGAATTCATTTAGGTTAGCTAAGTGTTTCCTCACTATCTTTCTGTTTATAGATATCTTGGATTCTTCTATTCCCTTAATAGGACAGTGAAGAACAGTTGATGTTACATTTCCTTTCTGAGTGGGAAAGTTGAGAGGTTGAATGGCACACTGAAGGGACAACTGACCAAAATGATGCAGGAGACTACAGCTCCATGGCCAGAGCTCCTACCCATTGTACTATACCACATTCATACTACCCCTATTGCAAAACATGGCCTGTCCCCATATGAGATATTGTTTGGTACTAGGCCCTCAGTTGCGAATTTCTAGCCTCAGCAGTTATCAGAAGAAATTGACCGTGCTGTCCAATATGTTATTCAGCTTAGTAAAAATCTTGCTAACACCCATGTTCTAGTTTTCTCTTCTTTTCCAGATTCAGCAGAAACCAACACCTGTTATAACCTGAAGCCTGGTGATTTGGTAGTCGTGAAAAGGCATGTCAGGAAGCACTGACTAGAACCCTTGTATGACGGTCCCTATGAAGTTCTCCTCATCACCCAACAAGTCAATAGCAAATAAGGGGGCATAATGTTTTGGTTTTTCGCATTTTCCATATTATTATTGGTAGAAGTTAAAAGTTAAAGTTAGAAGATATTCAATGACTCAGAGATCAAAACAATAAAGACAATGATCTTAATAAGGACAGTTGGTGGTTAAACACCTTCTCCTTTCTCGATCCAGCCAATTGGTTTAAGGGAATTGGGGGCTGGATAGCTGGGATCTTACAGAGCTTGTTACACATTGCTGCCTGTATCCTTGTTGTATATGTGATACTAAAACTTGTTCTTTGGTGTATTTCTGTATGAATTAGGAAATCCAACACTAAGACAGCTAATGATGATACCAAAGGTGTCGTTGCCCCTGCTCTTCTCTGCACCGATCTCAAAAGGCTACTTGATGAAGATGTTGAAGCCAAGCACATGGCTACCTACAAAAGATCTCCACCACCGTCATCAAAAATTGTTATTTGTGAACTGCAGTATACAGGGGGACGGGTGCGCCACGACAGCCATGACTGGTAACACAGCATCAGTCATGTGAAGACCAGTACACCTCAAGCTGTTAGCTTGGGATAGCACCTCTGATGCTGCATATGTGTTAACAAAATTTATCTAGGGGGGAATGTGAAGGGTTAATACTAAAATCAAAGCTAAAGTTTCGTTTTCTCCATTCTCAGAAGGTTTCGTTTCTCTGACAAACTGAGGAGACAGCAATGCTGAATAAGAGTCTACACTGGGTCACTAGATCCTTACACAGGTATATAATGAGGCCTCACTGTACAGGAGAGACCGGAGCGGGGGCCTGATCACAAGAGCTGACAATCTGAGGAGACAGCAATGCTGAATAACAGTCTACACTGCGTCATTAGATCCTTATACAGGGGTATAATGAGGCCTCACTGTACAGGAGAGACCGGAGCGAGGAGCCGGGGCCTGATCACAAGAGCTGACAATCTGAGGACACAGCAATGCTAAATAACAGTCTACACTGCGTCACTAGATCCTTATACAGGTGTATAATGAGGCCTCACTGTACAGGAGAGAGTGGAGCGAGGAATATTATTATTATTATTATTATTTATTGTTATAGCGCCATTTATTCCATGGCGCTTTACATGTAAGGAGGAGTATACATAAAAACAAGTACAATAATCTTAAACAATACAAGTCATAACTGGTACAGGAGGAGAGAGGACCCTGCCCGCGAGGGCTCACAATCTTCAAGGGATGGGTGATAATACAGTAGGCGAGGGTAGAGCTGGTCGTGCAGCGGTTAGGTCGATCGGTGGTTACTGCAGGTTGTAGGCTTGTCGGAAGAGGTGGGTCTTCAGGCTCTTTTTGAAGGTTTCGATGGTAGGTGAGAGTCTGATATGTTGTGGTAGAGAGTTCCAGAGTAGGGGTGATGCGCGAGAGAAATCTTGTATGCGATTGTGGGAAGAGGAGATAAGAGGGGAGTAGAGAAGGAGATCTTGTGAGGATCGGAGGTTGCGTGCGGGAAAGTACCGGGAGACGAGGTCACAGATGTATGGAGGAGACAGGTTGTGGATGGCTTTGTATGTCATGGGATTGACAGAGGGGAGAAGCTGGGGAGTAGCGGGGGGACAGGTGGATTAGTCGGGCAGCAGAATTTAGAATAGATTGGAGGGGTGCAAGAGTGTTTGAGGGGAGGCCACAGAGCATGAGGTTGCAGTAGTCAAGGCGAGAGATGATGAGGGCAAGGACTAGGGTTTTTGCAGATTCTTGGGTGAGGAATGAACGGATTCGTGAAATATTTTTGAGTTGAAGTCGGCAGGAAGTGGAAAGGGCTTGGATATGTGGTTTGAAGGAGAGATCAGCGTCAAGGATTACTCCGAGGCATCGCGCTTGTGGGACTGGGGAGAGTGGGCAGTCATTTACTGTAATTGATAGGTTCGTAGGGGGAGTCACGTGAGATGGGGAAAGATGATGAATTCTGTTTTGTCCATGTTGAGTTTCAGAAATCTAGCGGAGAAGAAGGATGAAATAGTGGACAGACATTGAGGGATTCTGTTTAGTAGGGAGGTGATATCTGGTCCAGAGATGTAGATCTGTGTGTCATCAGCGTAAAGATGATACTGAAAGCCATGAGATTCTATGAGCTGTCCCAGGCCAAAGGTGTAAATAGAGAACAGCAGGGGCCCAAGGACTGAACCTTGTGGGACTCCGACAGATAGGGGGCGAGGTGAGGAGGTGGTGTGTGAGTGGGAGACGCTGAATGTCCGGTCTGTTAGGTATGATGAGATCCAGGATAGGGCCAAGTCTGTGATGCCGAGGGATGAGAGGGTCTGTAATAATAGGGAATGGTCCACTGTGTCAAAGGCAGCCGACAGGTCGAGGAGGAGGAGGACAGAGTAGTGTCGCTTACTCTTGGCGGTTAAGAGGTCATTGGTGACCTTAGTAAGGGCAGTTTCAGTGGAGTGTTGTGACCGGAAGCCAGATTGTAAGCGGTCGAAGAGGGAGCAAGAAGAGAGATGAGAGGACAGTTCAAGGTAGACATGTTGTTCCAGTAGCTTGGAAGCATAGGGGAGAAGTGATATAGGGCGATAGCTAGATACAGAGGATGAGTCAAGAGAGGGCTTTTTGAGGATAGGTGTGATGGAGGCATGTTTAAAGCTTGAGGGGAAAACACCAGTTGTTAGTGATAGGTTGAAGAGATGGGTTAGGGTTGGGATGAAGACTGTGGTGAGGTTTGGTATGAAGTGGGATGGGATCGGGTCGAGTGCACAGGTGGTGAGATGTGATCTTGAGAGTAGAGTGGAGAGTCGATCTTCTGTAATGGTGGAGAAGTTGGTTTTGAAGGTGGAGGGCTGGGAAGATGGGGGGAAGGGCTCTGGGGGTTGTTGACCAAAACTGTTCCTGATGTTATCAATTTTCTGCTTGAAAAATAAGGCAAAGTCTTCAGCTGAGATGAGTGGGGAGGGAGGAGGTGCTGGGGGGCGGAGGAGAGAATTGAAGGTGTTGAATAACTGTTTAGGGTTGTGAGACAGGGAGGATATGAGAGATGAGAAGTAGGTTTGTTTAGCTGTGGCGAGTGTGGTCTTGAAAGTAGTGAGGGACTGTTTGAATGCGATGAAGTGCTCGTTGGAGTGGGATCTTTTCCATCTGCGCCTCAGCTCTTTGGTCAGGCTGGTGTGCCAGGGCTGTCTGTTGATTTTGCGAGTTTTGGTATGTGTAAGTGGGGCAGCGGATTCCAAAGCTACAGCTATTGTGGTGTTATTTAGAGCAGCAGCGTCATCTGCATTGTGTAAGGAACTTATATCTGTGAGAGGGAGGAGGGATTCAGAGAATGAGTGTAGGTCAAGGTGTTTAAGATTCCTGCGAGGGTGTGAAAGTTTGTGGGGTGGGGATTGTAGACATGGAGTGAAGAGGGAAGAGAATGTGAGCAGGTTGTGGTCAGAGAGAGGAAGAGGTGAGTTAGAGAGGTTAGATAGGGAGCAGAGGCGGGTGAAGATGAGGTCCAGTGTGTGGCCATCTTTATGGGTGGATGTAGAAGACCATTGAGTGAGGCCGAAGGAGGAAGTGAGAGATAGGAGTTTAGTGGCAGCTGAGAGGGAAGTGTCAATGGGGATGTTGAAGTCACCCATGATGATAGTAGGGATGTCCGCGGAAAGGAAATGAAGTAACCAGGTGGTGAAGTGGTCAAAGAAGGTGGTGGCTGGCCCTGGGGGGCGGTAGATGACAGCCAGTTTGAGGTTGGAGGGGGAGTAGATGCGTACAGAGTGCACCTCAAAGGAAGGGAGGGTAACAGAGGGTGGCAGTGGGATTGGGGTGAAGGAGCAGGTATCTGACAGGAGAAAACCAACTCCTCCGCCATGTTTGCTGCTGGGGCGGGGGGTGTGAGAAAGGTGGAAGCCGCCATACGAAAGTGCAGCAGGAAAGGCTGTGTCAGAAGGGGTGAGCCAGGTTTCGGTGATGGCGAGGAAGGAAAGTTTGGTAGTGACAAAAAGATCATGGATGTAGGAAAGCTTGTTGCAGACAGAGCGAGCGTTCCACAGAGCTCCTGTTAGTGGGACTGGGAAAGCGGGGGCTGGGTGAATGGGTATAAGGTTGGAGAGGTTACGGAAGGTTGTGATAGAGCGAATGTGGTGAGGAGGACCAGGATTTGGAGAGATATCACCAGCAGTGAGAAGGAGCAGAGAAAGTGTTAGCAGGTGGGAGCAGGAGAGGGCATGAGGGGGCTGTCTGTGTTTGGAGACAGAGGATTGTATGTTAAGGAACAGTTTTGAGGCGGAGGTGAGCTGGATGGGGAGGATTGAAGAAGAGATGAACAGTTCCTTACTAGAAGTAGGGATTAGGGGAAATAGCAGAAAGTGAAGGATTATTGGGGTGAAAATGAAAACAAACAGAAACATTGTTTACAGTGACTGTGTACAGTTACCTTCAGTTCCCTTCTGGTTCAATTCTGGTTTTAATTCTTAAATTAATCTTCACACTTCTAGAACACACTTATAGGAAATCACACTGCAGACTGAAGTCTTTATGCAGACTTGTGCTCTGCAATATATGTACAACTAAGTGCAGTCAGGTGTGAAGCAGAGAGGAGTGGTCTCTGCTCATCTTGGCCAGACAATTAAGAGTGGACCAGATGTATATGATCAAGCCAGAGTAAACAAGGTCATAAATAACACTGGGGTAAGCTGGGTTAGCTGAAAGGCATACCATGTGAATGCTAGGTGCAGAGGCAAGTCTATGTGCAAAGCTGGGTGATGCACTGTGTGCCCTTCATAGACAGACAGCAGGAGAGCAGGAGAGCTGGGTGGATGGACATACCATGTGAATGCTAGGTGCAGAGGCAAGTCTATGTGCAAAGCTGGGGCCTGATCATAAGAGCTGACAATCTGAGGACACAGCAATGTTGAGTAACAGTCTACACTGCATCACTAGATCCTTATACAGAGGTATAATGAGGTCTCACTGCACAGGAGAGACCGGAGCGAGGAGCAGAGGCCTGATCACAGGAGCTGACAATCTGAGGAAACAGCAATGCAGAATAACAGTCTACACTGCGTCACTAGATCCTTATACAGGGGTATAATGAGGCCTCACTGTACAGGAGAGACCGGAGCGAGGAGCCGTGGCCTGATCACAAGAGATCACAATCTGAGGAGACTGCAATGCTGAATAACAGTCTACACTGCGTCACTAGATCCTTATACAGGAGTATAATGAGGCCTCACTGTGCAGGACAGACCGGAGCGAGGAGCAAGGGCCTGATCACAAGAGCTGACAATCTGAGGACACAGCAATGCTGAATAACAGTCTGCACTGCGTCACTAGATCCTTATACAGGGGTATAATGAGGCCTCACTGTACAGGAGAGACCGGAGCGAGGAGCAGGGGCCTGATCACAAGAGCCGACAATCTGAGGACACAGCAATGCTGAATAACAGTCTACACTGCGTAACTAGATCCTTATACAGGGGTATAATGAGGCCCTCACTGTACAGGAGAGACCGGAGTGAGGAGCAGGGGCCTGATCACAAGAGCTGACAATCTGAGGACACAGCAATGCTAAATAACAGTCTACACTGTGTCACTAGATCCTAATACAGGGGTATAATGAGGCCTCACTGTACAGGAGAGAGTGGAGCGAGGAGCAGGGGCCTGATCACAAGAGCTGTCAATCTGAGGACTAGAGTTGAGCGAAACGGGTGGAAAAATTTCAAAAGTCACCGACTTTTGGCAAAGTCGGGTTTCATGAAACGAAACCCGACCCTAGGATGAGGTCGGCCACGAGGTCGGCGACTTACGCGCCAAAGTCGCGTTTCAAAAGTTTGTTTTGCGCTCTTTTTCAGCCAATCAGGATCCACGGACACTGTGGGCAACGTGATGACATAGGCACGGGTCACCACCATCTTTCAGAAGGGCATGCAAGTGATTGGCTTGCTTTGGTGGGCGTCACAGGGGGTATAAAAGGGTGTGCACGCCGACCGCCATCTTACTTCTGCCGATCTTAGCATAGGGAGAGGTTGCTGCTGCTGATTCTGTAGGGAGAGCGTTAGGCAGGGAAGAAGAAAAAAAAACTGCTTCTGCTGCTAGCGATTTTGCCTGTACAACACACCAGTCACTGTGTGTGCAGTGCAAGGGGAGGCTATATTGTGGTGGATCAGCGGTGTTGGTTGTTGGGCTGCCTTCTAAGGCTTCCTGACAGCTGCATTGCTGTTTACCCACTGCTCTGCAAACTGCTTTTTTAAAAGCAATCCCAATTTTTTTTTTTGTCCTGCTGAGGTACTGAGCGTGCATTTTTTCACACCATACAGCGGTGTACGCTCCTCACACAGTACCGTGTAAAGGCTGTTATCACAGCCACAGTGAAGCTATCTGTGTGTCACTCTGTGAGAATAAGTCGAGGACATGTTCCGTTCTTACATACCTGCACCTACTAGTTTTGTCTAGCTTTCAAACAGTTAAATATATTTGCTGTTTGATCGCATTCAAAACTATAGAGAGACAGCGTGTGTCAGTCCGTATACTTAAAAAACACGGAGCTTGACAATTTTACGTACACCGGACAGCCGTGTACGTGCACGCTCCTCTCATTACCGTGTAACGGCTGTTATCACGGCCACAGTGAAGCTATCTGTGTGTCACTCTGTGAGAATAAGTCGAGGACATGTTCCGTTCTTACAGACCAGCACCTACTAGTTTTGTCTAGCTTTCAAACAGTTAAATATATTTGCTGTTTGATCGCATTCAAAACTATAGAGAGACAGCGTGTGTCAGTCCGTATACTTAAAAAACACGGAGCTTGACAATTTTACGTACACCGGACAGCCGTGTATGTGCACGCTCCTCTCAGTACCGTGTAACGGCTGTTATCACGGCCACAGTGAAGCTATCTGTGTGTCACTGTGGAAGGATAAGTGGAGGACTTGTTCCGTTCTTACAGACCTACACTCTAGGGAGATTCCTATTCTGCCCAATTCTACATACACCTTGTAGTTTGTGATACACTAGCCAATTTCTGTCTGTGACATAGCGCTGTGATATTCAGTGGGCCTCACACAATCCAAAAGTGTCCAGTGTCCACAAGTGTGTGCAGAAATTCAAAATCTCCCTTATCCTCTAGTCACTTTTTTCACACCTGTGCCATCGAGCCTGTGACATAGCGCTCAGATATTCAGTGGGCCTCACACAATCCAAAAGTGTCCAGTGTCCACAAGTGTGTGCAGAAATTCAAAATCTCCCTTTTCCTCTAGTCACTTTTTTCACACCTGTGCCATCGAGCCTGTGACAGAGCGCTCTGATATTCAGTGGGCCTCACACAATCCAAAAGTGTCCAGTGTCCACAAGTGTGTGCAGAAATTCAAAATCTCCCTTATCCTCTAGTCACTTTTTTCACACCTGTGCCATCGAACCTGTGACATAGTGCTCAGATATTCAGTGGGCCTCACATAATCCAAAAGTGTCCAGTGTCCACAAGTGTGTGCAGAAAATCATAATCTCCCCTGTCCTATAGACACCTTGTACCTTGTTTTACATTACTATATAGTTTGCTGGATTTTGTCTACATTTCTACAAAAAATGAGGAAGGCTGGTGGAAGAGGCCGTGGAATTGGGCGGGGGTTGGCAGCTGGTAATGATGATGTTGGTGGTGGATCTGATGGTAGTGGCAAGAGCAAAATAGGACCAAATGCAGGAGGTGTTGAGCCGGCGTCATCGACTGGCTCCATAAGGCTTCGAAGGCTTAGTTTTCTAGGAGTTGGCAAACCGCTTTTAAAGCCAGAGCATCAGGAAAAAGTTTTGTCTTACATTGCTGACTCAGCCTCCAGCTCTATTGCCTCCTCTTCTGAAGTTGTAAAAAGTAAAAGCACTGAGTCGTCATTGGAGGCTCATGTTCATGAACCACACCTTTCCTTTTGTCCTTCACCCCAACCAAGATTGAAGGATGACGCAGGCCATACTACTGATTACTCCATGGAGCTGTTTTCACATACCATGCCTGGATTATCAAGTGAAATGGTGAATTACCCAGGCCAAGATGAATCTGACATGGAGTGCACTGATGCACAGCCGCTGATAGATGATTCTGCTGGTACATTCACTCAGAGCACTACATTGTCCTCGCAGTGTGCAGAGCCAGATTCTGACCCTGATGAGACTCAGATGCCCCTTCCCGCACACTATACCACCATACACGGTGACACAGAGGAAGTTGCACATGACATTGAAGAGGAGGTGATGGATGACCCAGTTGTTGACCCAGATTGGCATCCATTGGGGGAAGAGGGTGCTGCTTCCAATAGCTCAGATGAGGAGCATCCACAGCAGACATCGACATCGCAACAGCTGTTATCTGGCAGGCCCGGAGCACTCCAAAGACAGGTTCCAAAAATCAAAAGAGTTGCTGGACAGCTTGTCAAGAGGGTCAAAAGATCACAGCGTGCTAGGCCGCAAAATGTCTGCCAAAGTAGGAAGAGTGCAGTGTGGCACTTTTTTTAACAAAATCCTCATGATCAGGCCAAGGTTATCTGTAAGAAGTGTGCAAAGACCTTTAGCCGAGGGAAAAATCTGAAAAATGTGAATACCAGTTGCATGCTTAGACATTTAACTACCATGCACTTGCAAGCGTGGACACAACACCAAACCTCAAGTGCCACATGTGCAACTGATCACAACGAAGGTAGTCAGTAACGCTACATTGTTTCCCCCACTGTAAGCCCACCGGTTAGCACAGCAGCAAATGTTGAGGTGTCGTTGCAAGGCCACAGCAGTCAGGGAATCCCACTGTTATATCAACGAAAGACTGATTCTAGGCCATCAGAAAGAACAACAACTCCATCACCATCATCAACCCTCTCTCAGTCCGCCCTGTCCACCGCTACTTCCACCATATGCAGCTCTCAAGTCCAGCTCACCCTCCCAGACACTATGAGTAGGTCAAGAAAGTACTCAGTCTCTCATCCGCGTACACTGGGTTTGAACGCCCACATTGCCAAACTAATCTCGTTTGAGATGATGCCCTTTTGGTTGGTGGAAAGCGCAGCTTTCTGCGAACTCATGGCCTATGCAGTACCACGCTATGACCTACCCAGTCGCCACTTCTTCTCTCGCAAAGCCATCCCAGCCCTCCACCATCATGTGAAAGACCGCATTGTCCATGCACTCAAGCAGTCAGTGAGCGGAAAGGTGCACCTCACAACTGATGCATGGTCCAGTTGGCATGGCCAGGGCCGTTACGTGTCCATCACTGCACACTGGGTTAATGTGGTGGATGCAGGGTCCACAGGGGACAGCAGTGGTGGGACAGTGCTGCCTAGCCCACGGTATAGGAAACAGTTGGCTGTAGGCGTTCGACCCTCCTCCTCCTCCTCCTCCAGAAGCGAAAGCTCGTCCACAGAGCGCAGTCGTACGAGCACTCCATCTGCAGCTGCCACTGTTGCACATGAGGTGTCCCCCTATCGAGCAGCTAGTGGAAAGCGTCAGCAGGCTGTGTTGCAGATGATGTGTTTGGGCGACAGACACACCGCCGAGGTGCTGGCCGAGTACTTGAAGCGACAAACTGAGTCATGGCTGGGCAGTGTACATCTTGAGGCAGGCAAGGTAGTTAGTGATAACGGCCGTAATTTTGTGGCAGCCATAGCCCTTTCAAAACTCAGCCACATACCTTGCTTGGCTCACACCTTGAACCTGGTGGTGCAGTGCTTCCTCAATAATTATCCGGAGTTAACAGCCCTGCTCCAGAAGGTGCGAAGACTGTGCGCTCACATCCGCCGGTCGCCTGTACACTCCATTCATATGCAGAAGCTGCAGCGATTGCTCCACCTTCCCAACCACCGCCTCATTATCGACATTGCAACAAGGTGGAACTCCACCCTGCACATGGTTGAGCGGCTGTGCGAGCAGAGGCAGGCCATAATGCATTTGTGGGAGGATACACGGCCAGGCACTTTGAGAGCAGACATGGAGTTGACAGGTGTGCAGTGGTCGAAGCTGAAAGACCTCTGTAAAGTCCTTCAGTGTTTTGAGGAATGCACACGGCTGGTAAGCGCAGACGACGCCATCCTAAGCATGAGCATCCCACTTATGCGTCTGCTCATGCAAACTTTGATGCACCTTAAGGAGCAGGCATCTGCAGCCAATGTTGATGAGGAGGAAGAGGAGGAGGGAATCCTTGATGACATTCAGCCATTGTCTGCTCAGGGACCTCTCCTGGACGAGGTGGAGGAAGAAGAGGAGGAGGAGGAGGAGGATGATGGGGATGATTACTTAGGGGAGGAGGATGCATCTCGTGGGGCAAGTGAAAATGTTGGCATGGCAAGGTCTGGTACAGGGTTTGTGCGTGACTGGAGGGATGTGGATTTTCCAGAAAGTGCTCCTCCAACCAGCACTCGCAGTGCATCATTGACACCGGGAACATTGGCCCACATGTCAGATTATGCCTTGCAGATCCTAAAAAGGGACCCACGCATTGCCAAAATGATGAACGATGACGACTACTGGTTGGCCAACATCCTGGATCCACGCTATAAAGGCAAATTACAAAACATCATGCCACAGGAGAACCTTGACCTAATATTGGCTAATAAACAAGCAACTCTAGTAAATCGGTTGCTTGAGGCATTCCCAGCACACAGCAGCGGTGATGGTTCTCACACGAGCCTTACGGGCTGGGGGCAGCTTGGCAGAGGTGTTTGTGGTGCACACAGCAGAAGTGGCGTTGGAGACAGGGGTTTCATGACAATGTTGTGGACTGATTTTTCAAGTACCGCTCACACAACTGGTAATACTGCATCGATGGAAAGTGACAGGAGACAGCAGTTGTCAACTATGGTTACAAACTACTTTTCCTCCCATATCGATGTTCTCCCACACAGGTCATTCCCCTTTGACTATTGGGCCGCTAAACTGGACACCTAGCCTGAATTGGCACAATATGCCTTACAGGAGCTCGCTTGCCCAGCTGCAAGTGTGCTATCGGAAAGAGCCTTCAGTGCAGCTGGATCAATCCTGACAGAAAAAAGGACCCATCTGTCAACCCAAAATGTGGATGATCTAACCTTCATTAAAATGAACCATGCATGGGTTTCCAAGGATTTTGTCCCACCTTCCCCTGATGACACATAGGGTGACAGAAAAATGGCTTGCTTTGGTCCACCTCTTCCTGGGACTTGACCTATTTCGCCTTTTGCATCAGCTGAATGTCCAACATCAACATATACCACTTTCAAAAATTCCCTAACTGTGCTGCCTCCCCACCCATGGCCGTGGTCACCACCTAGCTCACGACACCGTGCGAGTGCCGTTGCCCTGGACAGGTGGGTAGGCCGACTCTTGGGCGCGGGCACTGGCACAGGGTCCCTCATAGTGCAATCAAGTGTCTCTGACGGTGGTGGTGCACACCCGCCGTCAGACACACCGCCGTACTATGAGGGGCCCAGTGCCAGTACCGACGCCCACGAGTGGGCCCCCCTTGCTTGGGCAGGGCCCCAGCATTTGCAATCTTTACCTCTCCCTGCTTCTCCGCTGTGTAGTCTGGGCCGTCAAATCCATACTGTGCCTGACACCATCTGAGCCTGCCTCCTGATGTATAGACATATATTTTGAATGTGTTCGCTATCCATTCATGTTATCTGGTGATACGGTACCCTTTCTCACCTTTGTGCAATCACGTGCAAGCCATACTGGGCCTATTACCGTCTGAGCCTGCCTCCTGATGTATAGACATATATTTTGAATGTGTACGCTATCCATACATGTTATCCGGGGATATGGTACCCTTTCTCAACTTTGTGCAATCACGTGCAAGCCATACTGGGCCTAACACCGTCTGAGTCTGCCTCCTGATGTATAGACATATATTTTGAATGTGTACGCTATCCATACATGTTATCCGGGGATACGGTACCCTTTCTCACCTTTGTGCAATCACGTGTAATCCATACTGGGCCTGACACCGTCTGAGCCTGCCTCCTGATGTATAGACATATATTTTGAATGTGTACGCTATCCATACATGTTATCCGGGGATACGGTACCCTTTCTCACCTTTGTGCAATCACGTGCAATCCATACTGGGCCTAACACCGTCTGAGCCTGCCTCCTGATCTATAGACATATATTTTGAATGTGTACACTATGCAATCCATACATGTTATTCGGGGATACGGTACCCTTTCTCACCTTTGTGCAATCACGTGTAATCCATACTGGGCCTGAGAACGGCTGGCGAGCTGTTAAGCAAGCTACAGCTCCTGTGGTTTGCACACGTAAGTTTTTCATTTTTTCAGGAATGACGGTTAGGCCTAATTCCGGAACTGCGGTTGACCTGCACTTACTGGGAAATCATCGTTCGCGGGTAATAATTGTAATCACAGATCCCCATCACTAACTTTGTTCAGCGGGTTATCTGCACCTGTAAGCGACAAACGCTGGCCTTTTCAGTGTAACGCACATGCAGCCACGGACATGTAAGGGCATGACACACCAGTTATTGGCCAATCTCATGTGCCAAAGCCTCACGTGTCCCTCTAGTAAGCCGGACTCGGACCGCGGGGCATGACGGAGTCTCGTTCGTTAACGGAATTAAGCTTGCAATGTGTGCATCTTTTCTGTAGCTTGCATGGTTGAGGTTTCCCAGGTGGAGTCGAATTAAACTGTAGGCTCCACTCCTGGTGGTGCCCTTCTGGACATTCCTTTAAGGTTCAGCTTTGCAACCATACTGCCCACGTAAAACAAACACTTTGCCTTCATGAACGCTGTTTGGAGGGTCATGACTCGTGGGAATAACGCCGCCCAATCAGTTAACCTGCTAGAGAGATCCTTCGTGGCTCCCAAGCATGACATCACACTCCATAGGAGGAAGGTAATGCCACCGTGGCGACCGTACTCCTGGGGGCGACACAAGTGCACTGATGCCCAGCCACTGCTCGATGAATCTGCTGGTACATTGACCCAGACCACTACATTCCCCTCGCACGCTACACGGCCTGAATCTGACCCTGATGAAACTGAGGTTACCCTTCCCATATACAGTTCCATCTTACACGGTGACAAAGAGGAAGCTGCAGATGAAAGTGCAGGTTCGGCCCACCCGCCATCAGACACACCACCGTACTATCAGGGGCCCTGTGCCAGTGCCGTCGCCAACGAGTGGGCCCCCCCTGCATGCTCAGGATCACAGCACTTGCAAGGTTGAAATACTGTGAAGTGAGATGGAAGATGGGGACGACGAGGAGTCCAGACTAGTACAGGGATTCCCTAGCGAGGAGACTTATTTCATTGTTTTCAATGTTGGGACAGCAATTTTTGGGGAGCACTATACTCTGGAGAATGATAGATGGGGCCCACCATACACTGGAACATTCCAAAGGTGGACATCAGACACTGGAGCAGCATTTACAGGGCCCATTATACACTAGAGCATTAGATATTGGGCCCATTATGTTTGGAGCATTATTTGGGCCCATAAGACAGTGGAGCTTCATCCATGGGGACCAACATATACTGTAGCATTATGTTGAGCTCATCATATACTGTTTCAAACATTATATGGGACCAATGATTCTGTATGGAGAAATAGATGGGCCTTGTCATGAGATGTAAAAAGTGAGGTATTTTTCATTGTACTATACCGCTATTTCTCTGCCGTATCGGAGCATGATGAGTTGTGGTATGTGTTAAAGGGGCGCTCTTTCGCCCAGGGCACATGAAAACCTGGAGCCAGCCCTCCCCCCCCTCAACTTAAGCCAAATAACCCCCATTTTTCAGTGCGTAACTTGTATTATGAAGTTAATTAAGGTTGACAAGCTTAAGTAAGAAGAATTGATGCTTTTGGCATTCAAATGGGCACTGTAGGTGTGTTTCCTGTCCTCCTCTCACTGCCGACTTTTATTCCCCATTGACTTACATTGGGTTTCGTGTTTCGAGATGACCCCGACTTTTCCCTATAATCGGCCGATCTTGCTCGACCCGACTTTTGGAAAAGTCGGGTTTCACGAAACGAAACTCGACCCTAAAAAACCAAAAGTCGCTCAACTCTACTGAGGACACAGCAATGTTGAGTAAAAGTCTACACTGCATCACTAGATCCTTATACAGGGGTATAACGAGGTCTCCTGTACAGGAGAGACCGGAGCGAGGAGCAGAGGCCTGATCACAAGAGCTGACAATCTGAGGAGACAGCAATGCTGAATAACAGTCTACACTGCGTCACTAGATCCTTATACAGGGGTATAATGAAGCCTCACTGTACAGGAGAGACCAGAGCGAGGAGCAGAGGCCTGATCACAAGAGCTGACAATCTGAGGAAACAGCAATGCTGAATAACAGTCTACACTGCGTCACCAGATCCTTATACAGGGGTATAATGAGGCCCTCACTGTACAGGAGAGACCGGAGCGAGGAGCAGGGGCCTGATCACAAGAGCTGACAATCTGAGGAAACAGCAATGCTGAATAACAGTCTACACTGCATCACTAGATCCTGATACAGGGGTATAATGAGGCCTCACTGTACAGGAGAGACCGGAGCGAGGAGCAGGGGCCTGATCACAAGAGCTGACAATCTGAGGAAACAGCAATGCTGAATAACAGTCTACACTGCGTCACTAGATCCTTATACAGGGGTAAAATGAGGCCTCACTGTACAGGAGAGACCGGAGCGAGGAGCCGGGGCCTGATCACAAGAGCTGACAATCTGAGGAGACAGCAATGCTGAATAACAGTCTACACTGCGTCACTAGATCCTTATACAGGGGTATAATGAGGCCTCACTGTACAGGAGAGACCGGAGCAAAGAGCAGGGGCCTGATCACAAGAGCTGACAATCTGAGGAAACAGCAATGCTGAATAACAGTCTACACTGTGTCACTAGATCCTAATACAGGGGTATAATGAGGCCTCACTGTACAGGAGAGACCGGAGCGAGGATCGGGGGCCTGATCACAAGAGCTGACAATCTGAGGACACAGCAATGCTGAATAACAGTCTACACTGCGTCACTAGATCCTTATACAGGGGTATAATGAGACCTCACTGTACAGGAGAGACCGGAGCGAGGAGCAGGGGCCTGATCACAAGAGCTGACAATCTGAGGACTCAGCAATACTGAATAACAGTCTACACTGCGTCACTAGATCCTTATACAGGGGTATAATGAGTTCTCACTGTACAGGACAGACCGGAGCGAGGAGCAGGGGCCTGATCACAAGAGCTGACAATCTGAGGACTCAGCAATACTGAATAACAGTCTACACTGCGTCACTAGATCCTTATACAGGGGTATAATGAGGTCTCACTGTACAGGACAGACCGGAGCGAGGAGCCGGGGCCTGATCACAAGAGCTGACAATCTGAGGTGACAGCAATGCTGAATAACAGTCTACACTGTGTCACTAGATCCTTATACAGGGGTTTAATGAGGCCTCACTGTACAGGAGAGACCGGAGCGAGGAGCCGGGGCCTGATCACAAGAGCTGACAATCTGAGGAAACAGCAGTGTTGAATAACAGTCTACACTGCGTCACTAGATCCTTATACAGGGGTATAATGAGGCCTCACTATACAGGAGACACCGGAGCGAGGAGCACGGGCCTGATCACAAGAGCTGACAATCTGAGGAGACAGCAATGCTGAATAACAGTCTACACTAAGTCACTAGATCCTTATACAGGGGTATAATGAGGCCTCACTGTACAGGAGAGACCGGAGCGAGAAGCAGGGGCCTGATCACAAGAGCTGACAATCTGAGGACACAGCAATGCTGAATAACAGTCTACACTGCGTCACTAGATCCTTATACAGGAGTATAATGAGGCCTCACTGTACAGGAGAGACCAAAGCGAGGAGCCGGGGCCTGATCACAAGAGCTGACAATCTGAGGAGACAGCAATGCTGAATAACAGTCTACACTAAGTCACTAGATCCTTATACAGGGGTATAATGAGGCCTCACTACACAGGAGACACCGGAGCGAGGAGCAGGGGCCTGATCACAAGAGCTGACAATCTGAGGAAACAGCAATGCTGAATAACAGTCTACACTGCGTCACTAGATCCTTATACAGGGGTATAATGAGGCCTCACTGTACAGGAGAGACCGAAGCGAGGAGCCGGGGCCTGATCACAAGAGCTGACAATCTGAGGAAACAGCAATGCTGAATAACAGTCTACACTGCGTCACTAGATCCTTATACAGGGGTTTCATAGAATCATAGAATCATAGAATCGTAGAGTTGGAAGGGACCTCCTGGGCCATCTGGTCCAACCCCCTGCTCAAAGCAGGATTCGCTAAATCATCCCAGTCAGATGTCTGTCCAGCCTCTGTTTGAAGACTTCCATTGAAGGAGAACTCACCACTTCTCGTGGCAGCCTGTTCCACTCATTGATCACTCTAACTGTCAAAAAGTTTTTTCTAATATCTAATCTGTGTCTCTTCCCATTCAGTTTCATCCCATTGCTTCTAGTCTTTCCTTGTGCAAATGAGAATAAAGTTGATCCTTCTACAATGTGACAGCCCTTTAGATATTTGTAGACAGCTATTAAGTCTCCTCTCAGTCTTCTCTTTTGCAAACTAAACATTCCCAAATCCTGCAACCTTTCCTCATAAGACAGGGTTTGCAGACCGGTCACCATTCTGGTCGCTCTTTTCTGAACTTGCTCCAGTTTGTTGATGTCTTTTTTAAAATGTGGTGCCCAAAACTGGACACAATATTCCAGATGAGGTCTGACCAAAGAGGAGTAGAGGGAAATAATGACTTCACGTGATCTAGACTGTATGCTTCTGTTAATACATCCTAGAATTGCATTTGCCTTTTTTGCTGCTGCATCACACTGTTGACTCATATTCAATCTGTGATCTATTAGTATACCCAAGTCTTTTTCACATGTGCTGTCACTTAGCCCTATTCCTCCCATTCTATATATGCTTTTTTCATTTTTATTGCCCAGATGTAGTACTTTGCATTTCTCCCTGTTAAAAACCATTCTGTTAGTTGCTGCCCACTTCTCCAGTTTATTTAAATCTTTTTGAATCCTCTCTCTCTCTTCTCTAGTATTAGCTATCCCTCCTAGCTTTGTGTCATCAGCAAATTTAATCAGTTTACCCTCAATTCCTTCATCTAAATCGTTGATAAAGATGTTGAACAATACAGGGCCCAGGACAGAGCCCTGTGGTACCCCACTTGAGACATTCTTCCAACTGGATGTGCAGCCATTTACGACCACTCTTTGGGTCCGATCACTAAGCCAGTTATGAATCCACCTAACAGTTGCCTTGTCCATTCCATACTTAGTCATTTTTTCAATAAGGATTGTATGAGAGACTTTGTCAAATGCTTTGCTGAAGTCAAGATATACTATATCTACAGCATTTCCTTGATCCACCCAATCAGTGATACCGTCATAGAAGGAAATTAAGTTAGTCTGACATGACTTATTAGTTAGAAACCCATGCTGACTCTGTTTAATCACTTCATTCTTATCCAGGTATTGACATACATGTTGTTTAATAATTTGTTCAAAGATCTTTCCTGGTATAGAAGTCAGACTCACCGGCCTATAGTTGCCTGGGTCCACCTTCTTCCCCTTTTTGAAGATAGGAACAACATTTGCTCTTCTCCAGTCTTCTGGCACTTCTCCTGTTCTCCAAGAATTTTCAAAGATTATGGAGAGGGGTTCAAAAATTTCTTCTGCTATCTCCTTCAGTACTCTGGGGTGTAATTCATCTGGACCTGGAGACTTGAATTCATTTAGGTTAACTAAGTGTTTCCTCACTATCTTTCTGTTTATAGATATCCTGGATTCTTCTATTCCCTTAATAGGACAGTGAATAACAGTTGATGTTGCATTTGCTTTCTGAGAGAAAACAGATGCAAAATAGGAATTTAAAAGTTCAGCCTTCTCAACATCCTGTCTTACCATTTCATCATTTTCATCCTGTAAAAATCCTATAGCATCTTTGACTTTTCTTTTACTTTTGACATATCCCCAAAATCCTTTATTATTGCTTTTGACATCTCTTGCAAGCCTCAGTTCATTTTCAGCTTTAGCTAATCTGAATTGTGCCCTGCAGGTTCTGCAGACAGCATTATATTCTTCTTTAGATATGCCTCCCTCTTTCCATTTTATAAACATTTTTTTCTTCCTTTTTAGCATGTGCTTAAGTTCTGTGTTCATCCATCCTGGTTTCCTTAAATGCTTCCTATTCTTCCCTCTTTTCGGAATTGTTAACAACTGTGCTTTGAGAATTTCATTTTTCAAGATTTCCCATCCTTCCTGGACATTTTTGTCTTTAAGGATATCCAGCCATTGGATCCCTCCAATTCTCTTTCTGAATCCCTTAAAATCTGCCTTTCTGAAATCTAACCTTGACGTCTGAGTCTTCACAGGTCTTCCACCTCTAGTTATCCAAAATTCTAAAATAGCATGGTCGCTACCTCCTAGGGTCCCAGCCACTTTTACCTCCTCAACCATTTCCTCCCTGTTTATAAGGATTAGATCCAAGGTAGCAGTTCCCCTTGTTTTCTCCCTTACCTTTTGGAAGATAAAGTTGTCAGCAAGAGAGGATAAGAATTTCCTTGACCTGTTAGTTTTGCCTGAGAGAGATTCCCAACAAATGTCTGGATAGTTGAAATCTCCCATGACAACTATGTCATATTTTTTGGAGAACTTGGCCATCTGATGCATAAAGAGTTCATCTATATCTTCGGCTTGCACAGGCGGCCTGTAGTAAATGCCTACAATGGTGTCCTTTCCATTGTTCTGTCCTTGTATTCTTACCCAAACAGTTTCCACAGAACTCCCAGTCTCTGAAGCTTCAATCTCTGTGCAGATATACGCGTTTCGAACATACAATGCGACACCCCCTCCTCGTTTATCAAGTCTGTTTCTTGCAAATAAGTTGTATCCTTCTAGTCTTGTGTTCCAATCATGTGTATTGTCCCACCAAGTTTCAGTGATTCCAATGACATCATATTTCTTTTCCTGTGTTAGTAGTTCCAATTCTCCTTGTTTGTTGCCCATGCTTTGTGCATTAGTATAGAAACATTTTAGTTTGTGACTGGTTTCTCTTTCTCCAATATTTTTATTAATTAGATTCTTTCGTCTTTGTTCTTCCTTTCCACTTCTAATAGCAGAGTTCTCAATAGCATTTGTCAGGTGTATGGCTTTTTCTGGTCTTTTGCTTCCCTTCCCATGTTGTTCTAGTTTAAAGCTCTCCTTACAAGTGTAGCAAGGCGACTTCCAAATACATGCTTTCCAGTCTTCGTAAGGTGCACCCCATCTCTAGCAAGTAGTCCATCGTATAAGTAGTTCACTCCGTGATCCAGAAATCCAAATCGTTGTTGACGGCACCATCGACGTAGCCAGTTGTTCACCTGCAGAATCTTATTCCACCTCCTTGTTCCATGGCCATCCACTGGGAGGATGGAAGAGAAGACCACCTGCGCTCCCAGTTCTTTCACTTTCTTGCCTAAGTCTTCAAAGTCTCTGCAGATGATTTCCAGGTCGTTTCTTGCGGTGTCATTTGTCCCCACATGTAGTAGCAGGAATGGGTAGTCATCTGTAGGTCTGAAGAGTCCTGATATCCTGTCAGACACATCTTTAATTTTTGCACCTGGAAGACAATGAGGCCTCACTGTACAGGAGAGACCGGAGCGAGGAGCAGAGGCATGATCACAAGAGCTGACAATCTGAGGACACAGCAATGCTGAATAACAGTCTACACCGCGTCACTAGATCCTTATACAGGAGTATAATGAGGCCTCACTATACAGGAGAGACCGGAGCGAGGAGCAGGGGCCTGATCACAAGAGCTGACAATCTGAGGACACAGCAATGCTGAATAACAGTCTACACTGCGTCACTAGATCCTTATACAGGAGTATAATGAGGCCTCACTGTACAGAAGAGACCGGAGCGAGGAGCCGGGGCCTGATCACAAGAGCTGACAATCTAAGGAGACAGCAATGCTGAATAACAGTCTACACTGCGTCACTAGATCCTTATACAGGGGTATAATGAGGCCTCACTGTACAGGAGAGACCGGAGCGAGGAGCAGGGGCCTGATCACAAGAGCTGACAATCTGAGGAGACAGCAATGCTGAATAACAGTCTACACTGCGTCACTAGATCCTTATACAGGGGTATAATGAGGCCTCACTGTACAGGAGAGACCGGAGCGAGGAGCAGGGGCCTGATCACAAGAGCTGACAATCTGAGGACACAGCAATGCTGAATAACAGTCTACACTGCGTCACTAGATCCTTATACAGGGGTTTAATGAGGCCTCACTGTACAGGAGAGAGCGGAGCGAGGAGCAGAGGCCTGATCACAAGAGCTGACAATCTGAGGAAACAGCAATGCTGAATAACAGTCTACACTGCGTCACTAGATCCTTATACAGGGGTATAATGAGGCCTCACTGTGCAGGAGAGACTGAAGCGAGGAGCCGGGGCCTGATCACAAGAGCTGACAATCTGAGGAGACAGCAATGCTGAATAACAGTCTACACTGCGTCACTAGATCCTTATACAGGGGTATAATGAGGCCTCACTGTACAGGAGAGACCGGAGCGAGGAGCAGGGGCCTGATCACAAGAGCTGACAATCTGAGGACACAGCAATGCTGAATAACAGTCTACACTGCGTCACTAGATCCTTATACAGGGGTTTAATGAGGCCTCACTGTACAGGAGAGAGCGGAGCGAGGAGCAGAGGCCTGATCACAAGAGCTGACAATCTGAGGAAACAGCAATGCTGAATAACAGTCTACACTGCGTCACTAGATCCTTATACAGGGGTATAATGAGGCCTCACTGTACAGGAGAGACTGAAGCGAGGAGCCGGGGCCTGATCACAAGAGCTGACAATCTGAGGAGACAGCAATGCTGAATAACAGTCTACACTGCGTCACTAGATCCTTATACAGGGGTATAATGAGGCCTCACAGTACAGGAGAGACCGGAGCGAGGAGCAGGGGCCTGATCACAAGAGCTGAAAATCTGAGGAAACAGCAATGCTGAATAACAGTCTACACTGCGTCACTAGATCCTTATACAGGGGTATAATGAGACCTCACTGTACAGGAGAGACCGGAGCGAGGAGCAGGGGCCTGATCACAAGAGCTGACAATCTGAGGAAACAGCAATGCTGAATAACAGTCTACACTGCGTCACTAGATCCTTATACAGGGGTATAATGAGGCCTCACTGTACAGGAGAGACCGAAGCGAGGAGTCGGGGCCTGATCACAAGAGCTGACAATCTGAGGAAACAGCAATGCTGAATAACAGTCTACTCTGCGTCACTAGATCCTTATACATGGGTATAATGAGGCCTCACTGTACAGGAGAGACCGGAGCGAGGAGCAGGGGCCTGATCACAAGAGCTGACAATCTGAGGAAACAGCAGTGCTGAATAACAGTCTACACTGCGTCACTAGATCCTTATACAGGGGTATAATGAGGCCTCACTGTACAGGAGAGACCGGAGCGAGGAGCAGGGGCCTGATCACAAGAGCTGACAATCTGAGGAAACAGCAATGCTGAATAACAGTCTACACTGCGTCACTAGATCCTTATACATGGGTATAATGAGGCCTCACTGTACAGGAGAGACCGAAGCGAGGAGTCGGGGCCTGATCACAAGAGCTGACAATCTGAGGAAACAGCAATGCTGAATAACAGTCTACTCTGCGTCACTAGATCCTTATACAGGGGTATAATGAGGCCTCACAGTACAGGAGAGACCGGAGCGAGGAGCAGGGGCCTGATCACAAGAGCTGACAATCTGCGGAAACAGCAGTGCTGAATAACAGTCTACACTGCGTCACTAGATCCTTATACAGGGGTATAATGAGGCCTCACTGTACAGGAGAGACCGGAGCGAAGAGCGGGGGCCTGATCACAAGAGCTGACAATCTGAGGAGACAGCAATGCTGAATAACAGTCTACACTGCGTCACTAGATCCTTATACAGGGGTATAATGAGGCCTCACTGTACAGGAGAGACCGGAGCGAGGAGCAGGGGCCTGATCACAAGAGCTGACAATCTGAGGAGACAGCAATGCTGAATAACAGTCTACACTGCGTCACTAGATCCTTATACAGTGGTATAATGAGGCCTTACTGTACAGGAGAGACCGGAGCGAGGAGCAGGGGCCTGATCACAAGAGCTGACAATCTGAGGAAACAGCAATGCTGAATAACAGTCTACACTGCGTCACTAGATCCTTATACAGGGGTATAATGAGGACTCACTGTACAGGAGAGACCAGAGCAAGGAGCAGAGGCCTGATCACAAAAGCTGACAATCTGAGGAAACAGCAGTGTTGAATAACAGTCTACACTGCATCACTAGATCCTTATACATGGGTATAATGAGGCCTCACTGTACAGGAGAGACCGGAGCGAGGAGCAGGGGCCTGATCACAAGAGCTGACGATCTGAGGAAACAGCAATGCTGAATAACAGTCTACACTGCGTCACTAGATCCTTATACAGGGGTATAATGAGGCCTCACTGTACAGGAGAGACCGAAGCGAGGAGCCGGGGCCTGATCACAAGAGCTGACAATCTGAGGAAACAGCAATGCTGAATAACAGTCTACACTGCATCACTAGATCCTTATACAGGGGTTTAATGAGGCCTCACTGTACAGGAGAGACCGAAGCGAGGAGCCGGGGCCTGATCACAAGAGCTGACAATCTGAGGAAACAGCAATGCTGAATAACAGTCTACACTGCATTACTAGATCCTTATACAGGGGCATAATGAGGCCTCACTGTACAGGAGAGACCAGAGCAAGGAGCAGAGGCCTGATCACCTGAGCTGACAATCTGAGGAAACAGCAATGCTGAATAACAGTCTACACTGCGTCACTAGATCCTTATACAGGGGTATAATGAGGCCTCACAGTACAGGAGAGACCGGAGCGAGGAGCAGGGGCCTGATCACAAGAGCTGACAATCTGAGGAAACAGCAATGCTGAATAACAGTCTACACTGCGTCACTAGATCCTTATACAGGGGTATAATGAGGCCTCCCTGTACAGGAGAGACCGGAGCGAGGAGCAGGGGCCTGATCACAAGAGCTGACAATCTGAAAAGACAGCAATGCTGAATAACAGTCTACACTGCGTCACTGGATCCTTATACAGGGGTATAATGAGGCCTCACTGTACAGGAGAGACCGGAGCGAGGAGCAGGGGCCTGATCACAAGAGCTGACAATCTGAGGAAACAGCAATGCTGAATAACAGTCTACACTGCGTCACTAGATCCTTATACAGGGGTATAATGAGGCCTCACTGTACAGGAGAGACCGGAGCGAGGAGCAGGGGCCTGATCACAAGAGCTGACAATCTGAGGAAACAGCAATGCTGAATAACAGTCTACACTGCGTCACTAGATCCTTATACAGGGGTATAATGAGGCCTCACTGTACAGGAGAGACCGGAGCGAGGAGCAGGGGCCTGATCACAAGAGCTGACAATATGAGGAAACAGCAAAGCTAAATAACAGTCTACACTGCGTCACTAGATCCTTATACAGGGGTATAATGAGGCCTCACTGTACAGGAGAGACCGGAGCGAGGAGCAGGGGACTGATCACAAGAGCTGACAATCTGAGGAGACAGCAATGCTGAATAACAGTCTACACTGCGTCACTAGATCCTTATACAGGGGTATAATGAGGCCTCACAGTACAGGAGAGACCGGAGCAAGGAGCAGAGGCCTGATCACCTGAGCTGACAATCTGAGGAAACAGCAATGCTGAATAACAGTCTACACTGCATTACTAGATCCTTATACAGGGGTATAATGAGGCCTCACAGTACAGGAGAGACCGGATCGAGGAGCAGGGGCCTGATCACAAGAGCTGACAATCTGAGGAAACAGCAGTGTTGAATAACAGTCTACACTGTATCACTAGATCCTTATACAGGGGTATAATGAGACCTCACTGTACAGGAGAGACCGGAGCGAGGAGCAGAGGCCTGATCACAAGAGCTGACAATCTGAGGACACAGCAATGCTGAATAACAGTCTACACTGCGTCACTAGATCCTTATACAGGGGTATAATGAGGCCTCACAGAACAGGAGAGACCGGAGCAAGGAGCAGAGGCCTGATCACCTGAGCTGACAATCTGAGGAAACAGCAATGCTGAATAACAGTCTACACTGCGTTACTAGATCCTTATACAGGGGTATAATGAGGCCTCACAGAACAGGAGAGACCGGAGCAAGGAGCAGAGGCCTGATCACCTGAGCTGACAATCTGAGGAAACAGCAATGCTGAATAACAGTCTACACTGCGTCACTAGATCCTTATACAGGGGTATAATGAGGCCTCACAGTACAGGAGAGACCGGAGCGAGGAGCAGGGGCCTGATCACAAGAGCTGACAATCTAAGGAGACAGCAATGCTGAATAACAGTCTACACTGCGTCACTGGATCCTTATACAGGGGTATAATGAGGCCTCACAGTACAGGAGAGACCGGAGCGAGGAGCAGGGGCCTGATCACAAGAGCTGACAATCTAAGGAGACAGCAATGCTGAATAACAGTCTACACTGCGTCACTAGATCCTTATACAGGGGTATAATGTGGCCTCACTGTACAGGAGAGACCGGAGCGAGGAGCAGGGGCCTGATCACAAAAGCTGACAATCTGAGGAAACAGCAATGCTGAATAACAGTCTACACTGCGTCACTAGATCCTTATACAGGGGTATAATGAGGCCTCACAGTACAGGAGAGACCGGAGCGAGGAGCAGGGGCCTGATCACAAGAGCTGACAATCTGAGGAAACAGCAATGCTGAATAACAGTCTACACTGCGTCACTAGATCCTTATACAGGGGTATAATGAGGCCTCACTGTACAGGAGAGACCGGAGCAAGGAACAGAGGCCTGATCACCTGAGCTGACAATCTGAGGAAACAGCAATGCTGAATAACAGTCTACACTGCATTACTAGATCCTTATACAGGGGCATAATGAGGCCTCACTGTACAGGAGAGACCGGAGCAAGGAGCAGAGGCCTGATCACCTGAGCTGACGATCTAAGGAAACAGCAATGCTGAATAACAGTCTACACTGCGTCACTAGATCCTTATACAGGGGTATAATGAGACCTCACAGTACAGGAGAGACCGGAGCGAGGAGCAGGGGCCTGATCACAAGAGCTGACAATCTAAGGAGACAGCAATGCTGAATAACAGTCTACACTGCGTCACTAGATCCTTATACAGGGGTATAATGAGGCCTCACTGTACAGGAGAGACCGGAGCGAGGAGCAGGGGCCTGATCACAAGAGCTGACAATCTGAGGACACAGCAATGCTGAATAACAGTCTACACTGCGTCACTAGATCCTTATACAGGGGTATAATGAGGCCTCACTGTACAGGAGAGACCGGAGCGAGGAGCAGGGGCCTGATCACAAGAGCTGACAATCTGAGGACACAGCAATGCTGAATAACAGTCTACACTGCGTCACTGGATCCTTATACAGGGGTATAATGAGGCCTCACTGTACAGGAGAGACCGGAGCGAGGAGCAGGGGCCTGATCACAAGAGCTGACAATCTGAGGACACAGCAATGCTGAATAACAGTCTACACTGCGTCACTGGATCCTTATACAGGGGTATAATGAGGCCTCACTGTACAGGAGAGACCGGAGCGAGGAGCAGGGGCCTGATCACAAGAGCTGACAATCTGAGGACACAGCAATGCTGAATAACAGTCTACACTGCATTACTAGATCCTTATACAGGGGCATAATGAGGCCTCACTGTACAGGAGAGACCGGAGCAAGGAGCAGAGGCCTGATCACAAGAGCTGACAATCTGAGGAAACAGCAATGCTGAATAACAGTCTACACTGCGTCACTAGATCCTTATACAGGGGTATAATGAGGCGTCACAGTACAGGAGAGACCGGAGCGAGGAGCAGGGGCCTGATCACAAGAGCTGACAATCTGAGGAAACAGCAATGCTGAATAACAGTCTACACTGCGTCACTAGATCCTTATACAGGGGTATAATGAGTCCTCACTGTACAGGAGAGACCGGAGCGAGGAAAAGAGGCCTGATCACAAGAGCTTACAATCTGAGGACACAGCAATGCTGAATAACAGTCTACACTGCGTCACTAGATCCTTATACAGGGGTATAATGAGGCCTCCCTGTACAGGAGAGACCGGAAAGAGGAGCAGGGGCCTTATCACAATAGCTGACAATCTAAGGAGACAGCAATGCTGAATAACAGTCTACACTGCGTCACTAGATCCTTATACAGGAGTATAATGAGGCCTCACAGTACAGGAGAGACCGGAGCGAGGAGCGGGGGCCTGATCACAAGAGCTGACAATCTGAGGACACAGCAATGCTGAATAACAGTCTACACTGCGTCACTAGATCCTTATACAGGGGTATAATGAGGCCTCACTGTACAGGAGAGACCGGAGCGAGGAGCAGGGGCCTGATCACAAGAGCTGACAATCTGAGGAAACAGCAGTGTTGAATAACAGTCTACACTGCGTCACTAGATCCTTATACAGGAGTATAATGAGGCCTCACAGTACAGGAGAGACCGGAGCGAGGAGCAGGGGCCTGATCACAAGAGCTGACAATCTGAGGAAACAGCAGTGTTGAATAACAGTCTACACTGTGTCACTAGATCCTTATACAGGGGTATAATGAGGCCTCACTGTACAGGAGAGACCGGAGCGAGGAGCAGGGGCCTGATCACAAGAGCTGACAATCTGAGGAAACAGCAATGCTGAATAACAGTCTACACTGCGTCACTAGATCCTTATACAGGGGTATAATGAGGCCTCACTGTACAGGAGAGACCGGAGCGAGGAGCAGGGGCCTGATCACAAGAGCTGACAATCTGAGGACACAGCAATGCTGAATAACAGTCTACACTGCGTCACTAGATCCTTATACAGGGGTATAATGAGGCCTCACTACACAGGAGACACCGGAGCGAGGAGCAGGGGCCTGATCACAAGAGCTGACAATCTGAGGAAACAGCAATGCTGAATAACAGTCTACACTGCGTCACTAGATCCTTATACAGGGGGATAATGAGGCCTCACTGTACAGGAGAGACCGAAGCGAGGAGGCGGGGCCTGATCACAAGAGCTGACAATCTGAGGAAACAGCAATGCTGAATAACAGTCTACACTGTGTCACTAGATCCTTATACAGGGGTTTAATGAGGCCTCACTGTACAGGAGAGACCGGAGCGAGGAGCCGGGGCCTGATCACAAGAGCTGACAATCTGAGGAAACAGCAGTGTTGAATAACAGTCTACACTGCGTCACTAGATCCTTATACAGGGGTATAATGAGGCCTCACTGTACAGGAGACACCGGAGCGAGGAGCACGGGCCTGATCACAAGAGCTGACAATCTGAGGAGACAGCAATGCTGAATAACAGTCTACACTAAGTCACTAGATCCTTATACAGGGGTATAATGAGGCCTCAATGTACAGGAGAGACCGGAGCGAGGAGCAGGGGCCTGATCACAAGAGCTGACAATCTGAGGAAACAGCAATGCTGAATAACAGTCTACACTGCGTCACTAGATCCTTATACAGGAGTATAATGAGGCCTCACTGTACAGTAGAGACCGGAGCGAGGAGCAGGGGCCTGATCACAAGAGCTGACAATCTGAGGACACAACAATGCTGAATAACAGTCTACACTGCGTCACTAGATCCTTATACAGGAGTATAATGAGGCCTCACTGTACAGGAGAGACCGGAGCGAGGAGCAGGGGCCTGATCACAAGAGCTGACAATCTGAGGACACAGCAATGCTGAATAACAGTCTACACTGCGTCACTAGATCCTTATACAGGTGTATAATGAAGCCTCACTGTACAGGAGAGACCGGAGCGAGGAGCCGGGGGCCTGATCACAAGAGCTGACAATCTGAGGAGACAGCAATGCTGAATAACAGTCTACACTGCGTCACTAGATCCTTATACAGGAGTATAATGAGGCCTCACTGTACAGGAGAGACCAAAGCGAGGAGCCGGGGCCTGATCACAAGAGCTGACAATCTGAGGAGACAGCAATGCTGAATAACAGTCTACACTGCGTCACTAGATCCTTATACAGGAGTATAATGAGGCCTCACTGTACAGGAGAGACCAAAGCGAGGAGCCGGGGCCTGATCACAAGAGCTGACAATCTGAGGAGACAGCAATGCTGAATAACAGTCTACACTGCATCACTAGATCCTTATACAGGGGTATAATGAGGCCTCACTACACAGGAGACACCGGAGCGAGGAGCAGGGGCCTGATCACAAGAGCTGACAATCTGAGGAAACAGCAATGCTGAATAACAGTCTACACTGCGTCACTAGATCCTTATACAGGGGTATAATGAGACCTCACTGTACAGGAGAGACCGAAGCGAGGAGCCGGGGCCTGATCACAAGAGCTGACAATCTGAGGAAACAGCAATGCTGAATAACAGTCTACACTGCGTCACTAGATCCTTATACAGGGGTTTAATGAGGCCTCACTGTACAGGAGAGACCGGAGCGAGGAGCAGGGGCCTGATCACAAGAGCTGACAATCTGAGGACACAGCAATGCTGAATAACAGTATACACTGCGTCACTAGATCCTTATACAGGGGTTTAATGAGGCCTCACTGTACAGGAGAGAGCGGAGCGAGGAGCAGGGGCCTGATCACAAGAGCTGACAATCTGAGGAAACAGCAATGCTGAATAACAGTCTACACTGCGTCACTAGATCCTTATACAGGGGTATAATGAGGCCTCACTGTACAGGAGAGACCGAAGCGAGGAGCCGGGGCCTGATCACAAGAGCTGACAATCTGAGGAGACAGCAATGCTGAATAACAGTCTACACTGCGTCACTAGATCATTATACAGGGGTATAATGAGGCCTCACAGTACAGGAGAGACCGGAGCGAGGAGCAGGGGCCTGATCACAAGAGCTGACAATCTGAGGAAACAGCAATGCTGAATAACAGTCTACACTGCGTCACTAGATCCTTATACAGGGGTTTAATGAGGCCTCACTGTACAGGAGAGACCGAAGCGAGGAGTCGGGGTCTGATCACAAGAGCTGACAATCTGAGGACACAGCAATGCTGAATAACAGTCTACACTGCATCACTAGATCCTTATACAGAGGTATAATGAGGCCTCACTGTACAGGAGAGACCGGAGCGAGGAGCAGAGGCCTGATCACAAGAGCTGACAATCTGAGGAAACAGCAATGCTGAATAACAGTCTACACTGCGTCACTAGATCCTTATACAGGGGTATAATGAGGCCTCACTGTACAGGAGAGCCCGGAGCGAGGAGCAGGGGCCTGATCACAAGAGCTGACAATCTGAGGACACAGCAATGCTGAATAACAGTCTACACTGCGTCACTAGATCCTTATATAGGAGTATAATGAGGCCTCACTGTACAGGAGAGACCAAAGCGAGGAGCCGGGGCCTGATCACAAGAGCTGACAATCTGAGGAGACAGCATTGCTGAATAACAGTCTACACTGTGTCACTAGATCCTTATACAGGGGTATAATGAGGCCTCACTGTACAGGAGAGACCGGAGCGAGGAGCAGAGGCCTGATCACAAGAGCTGACAATCTGAGGAAACAGCAATGCTGAATAACAGTCTACACTGCGTCACTAGATCCTTATACAGGGGTTTAATGAGGCCTCACTGTACAGGAGAGAGCGGAGCGAGGAGCAGGGGCCTGATCACAAGAGCTGACAATCTGAGGAAACAGCAATGCTGAATAACAGTCTACACTGCGTCACTAGATCCTTATACAGGGGTTTAATGAGGCCTCACTGTACAGGAGAGACAGAAGCGAGGAGCCGTGGCCTGATCACAAGAGCTGACAATCTGAGGAAACAGCAATGCTGAATAACAGTCTACACTGCGTCACTAGATCCTTATACAGGGGTATAATTAGGCCTCACTGTACAGGAGAGACCGAAGCGAGGAGTCGGGGCCTGATCACAAGAGCTGACAATCTGAGGACACAGCAACGCTGAATAACAGTCTACACTGCGTCACTAGATCCTTATACAGGGGTATAATGAGGCCTCACTGTACAGGAGAGACCGGAGCGAGGAGCCGGGGGCCTGATCACAAGAGCTGACAATCTGAGGACACAGCAATGCTGAATAACAGTCTAAACTGCGTCACTAGATCCTTATACAGGGGCATAATGAGACCTCACTGTACAGGAGTGACCGGAGCGAGGAGCTGGGGCCTGATCAGAAGAACTGACAATCTGAGGAAACAGCAATGCTGAATAACAGTCTACACTGCGTCACTAGATCCTTATACAGGGGTATAATGAGGCCTCACTGTACAGGAGAGACCGGAGCGAGGAGCAGGTGCCTGATCACAAGAGCTGACAATCTGAGGAAACAGCAATACTGAATAACAGTCTACACTGCGTCACTAGATCCTTATACAGGGGTATAATGAGGCCTCACTGTACAGGAGAGACCGGAGCGAGGAGCGTGGGCCTGATCACAAGAGCTTACAATCAAAGGAGACAGCAATGCTGAATAACAGTCTACACTGCGTCACTAGATCCTTATACAGGGGTATAATGAGGCCTCACTGTACAGGAGAGACCGGAGCGAGGAGCAGGGGCCTGATCACAAGAGCTGACAATCTGAGGAAACAGAAATGCTGAATAACAGTCTACACTGCGTCACTAGATCCTTATACAGGGGTATAATGAGGCCTCACTGTACAGGAGAGACCGGAGCGAGGAGCAGGGGCCTGATCACAAGAGCTGACAATCTGAGGAAACAGCAATGCTGAATAACAGACTACACTGCGTCACTAGATCCTTATACAGGGGTATAATGAGGCCTCACTGTACAGGAGAGACCAGAGCAAGGAGCAGAGGCCTGATCACAAGAGCTGACAATCTGAGGAAACAGCAGTGTTGAATAACAGTCTACACTGCATCACTAGATCCTTATACAGGGGTATAATGAGGCCTCACTGTACAGGAGAGACCGGAACGAGGAGCAGGGGCCTGATCACAAGAGCTGACAATCTGAGGAAACAGCAATGCTGAATAACAGTCTACACTGTGTCACTAGATCCTTATACAGCGGTATAATGAGGCCTCACTGTACAGGAGAGACCGGAGCGAGGAGCAGGGGCCTGATCACAAGAGCTGACAATCTGAGGAAACAGCAATGCTGAATAACAGTCTACACTGCGTCACTAGATCCTTATACAGGGGTTTAATGAGGCCTCACTGTACAGGATAGACCGAAGCGAGGAGCCGGGGCCTGATCACAAGAGCTGACAATCTGAGGAAACAGCAATGCTGAATAACAGTCTACACTGCGTCACTAGATCCTTATACAGGGGCATAATGAGACCTCACTGTACAGCAGAGACCGGAGCGAGGAGCTGGGGCCTGATCACAAGAGCTGACAATCAGAGGAGACAGCAATGCTGAATAACAGTCTACACTGCGTCACTAGATCCTTATACAGGGGTATAATGAGGCCTCACTGTACAGGAGAGACCGGAGCAAGGAGCAAAGGCCTGATCACCTGAGCTGACAATCTGAGGAAACAGCAATGCTGAATAACAGTCTACACTGCGTCACTGGATCCTTATACAGGGGTATAATGAGGCCTCACTGTACAGGAAAGACCGGAGCGAGGAGCAGGAGCCTGATCACAAGAGCTGACAATCTGAGGAAACAGCAATGCTGAATAACAGTCTACACTGCGTCACTAGATCCTTATACAGGGGTATAATGAGGCCTCACAGTACAGGAGAGACCGGAGCGAGGAGCAGGGGCCTGATCACAAGAGCTGACAATCTGAGGAAACAGCAGTGTTGAATAACAGTCTACACTGCGTTACTAGATCCTTATACAGGGGTATAATGAGGCCTCACTGTACAGGAGAGACCGGAGCGAGGAGCGTGGGCCTGATCACAAGAGATTACAATCAAAGGAGACAGCAATGCTGAATAACAGTCTACACTGCGTCACTAGATCCTTATACAGGGGTATAATGAGGCCTCACTGTACAGGAGAGACCGGAGCGAGGAGCAGGGGCCTGATCACAAGAGCTGACGATCTGAGGAAACAGCAATGCTGAATAACAGTCTACACTGTGTCAATAGATCCTTATACAGGGGTATAATGAGGCCTCACTGTACAGGAGAGACCGGAGCGAGGAGCAGAGGCCTGATCACAAGAGCTGACAATCTGAGGAAACAGCAATGCTGAATAACAGTCTACACTGCGTCACTAGATCCTTATACAGGGGTATAATGAGGCCTCACAGTACAGGAGAGACCGGAGCGAGGAGCAGGGGCCTGATCACAAGAGCTGACAATCTGAGGAAACAGCAATGCTGAATAACAGTCTACACTGCGTCACTAGATCCTTATACAGGGGTATAATGAGGCCTCACTGTACAGGAGAGACCGGAGCGAGGAGCGTGGGCCTGATCACAAGAGCTTACAATCAAAGGAGACAGCAATGCTGAATAACAGTCTACACTGCGTCACTAGATCCTTATACAGGGGTATAATGAGGCCTCACTGTACAGGAGAGACCGGAGCGAGGAGCAGGGGCCTGATCACAAGAGCTGACAATCTGAGGAAACAGCAATGCTGAATAACAGTCTACACTGCGTCACTAGATCCTTATACAGGGGTATAATGAGGCCTGACTGTACAGGAGAGACCGGAGCGAGGAGCAGGGGCCTGATCACAAGAGCTGACAATCTGAGGAAACAGCAATGCTGAATAATAGTCTACACTGTGTCACTAGATCCTTATACAGGGGTATAATGAGGCCTCACTGTACAGGAGAGACCGGAGCGAGGAGTCGGGGCCTGATCACAAGAGCTGACAATCTGAGGAAACAGCAATGCTGAATAACAGTCTACACTGCGTCACTAGATCCTTATACAGGGGTATAATGAGGCCTCACAGTACAGGAGAGACCGGAGCGAGGAGCAGGGCCTGATCACAAGAGCTGACAATCTGAGGAAACAGCAATGCTGAATAACAGTCTACACTGCGTCATTAGATCCTTATACAGGGGTATAATGAGGCCTCACTGTACAGGAGAGACCGGAGCGAGGAGCGTGGGCCTGATCACAAGAGCTTACAATCAAAGGAGACAGCAATGCTGAATAACAGTCTACACTGCGTCACTAGATCCTTATACAGGGGTATAATGAGGCCTCACTGTACAGGAGAGACCGGAGCGAGGAGCAGGGGCCTGATCACAAGAGCTGACGATCTGAGGAAACAGCAATGCTGAATAACAGTCTACACTGTGTCACTAGATCCTTATACAGGGGTATAATGAGGCCTCACTGTACAGGAGAGACCGGAGCGAGGAGCAGAGGCCTGATCACAAGAGCTGACAATCTGAGGAAACAGCAATGCTGAATAACAGTCTACACTGCGTCACTAGATCCTTATACAGGGGTTTAATGAGGCCTTACTGTACAGGAGAGAGCGGAGCGAGGAGCAGGGGCCTGATCACAAGAGCTGACAATCTGAGGAAACAGCAATGCTGAATAACAGTCTACACTGCGTCACTAGATCCTTATACAGGGGTTTAATGAGGCCTCACTGTACAGGAGAGACAGAAGCGAGGAGCCGTGGCCTGATCACAAGAGCTGACAATCTGAGGAAACAGCAATGCTGAATAACAGTCTACACTGCGTCACTAGATCCTTATACAGGGGTATAATTAGGCCTCACTGTACAGGAGAGACCGAAGCGAGGAGTCGGGGCCTGATCACAAGAGCTGACAATCTGAGGACACAGCAACGCTGAATAACAGTCTACACTGCGTCACTAGATCCTTATACAGGGGTATAATGAGGCCTCACTGTACAGGAGAGACCGGAGCGAGGAGCCGGGGGCCTGATCACAAGAACTGACAATCTGAGGACACAGCAATGCTGAATAACAGTCTAAACTGCGTCACTAGATCCTTATACAGGGGCATAATGAGACCTCACTGTACAGGAGTGACCGGAGCGAGGAGCTGGGGCCTGATCAGAAGAACTGACAATCTGAGGAAACAGCAATGCTGAATAACAGTCTACACTGTGTCACTAGATCCTTATACAGGGGTATAATGAGGCCTCACTGTACAGGAGAGACCGGAGCGAGGAGCAGGTGCCTGATCACAAGAGCTGACAATCTGAGGAAACAGCAATGCTGAATAACAGTCTACACTGCGTCACTACATCCTTATACAGGGGTATAATGAGGCCTCACAGTACAGGAGAGACCGGAGCGAGGAGCAGGGGCCTGATCACAAGAGCTGACAATCTGAGGAAACAGCAATGCTGAATAACAGTCTACACTGCGTCACTAGATCCTTATACAGGGGTATAATGAGGCCTCACTGTACAGGAGAGACCGGAGCGAGGAGCAGGGGCCTGATCACAAGAGCTGACAATCTGAGGAAACAGCAGTGTTGAATAACAGTCTACACTGCATCACTAGATCCTTATACAGGGGTATAATGAGGCCTCACTGTACAGGAGAGACCGGAACGAGGAGCAGGGGCCTGATCACAAGAGCTGACAATCTGAGGAAACAGCAATGCTGAATAACAGTCTACACTGTGTCACTAGATCCTTATACAGCGGTATAATGAGGCCTCACTGTACAGGAGAGACCGGAGCGAGGAGCAGGGGCCTGATCACAAGAGCTGACAATCTGAGGAAACAGCAATGCTGAATAACAGTCTACACTGCGTCACTAGATCCTTATACAGGGGTTTAATGAGGCCTCACTGTACAGGATAGACCGAAGCGAGGAGCCGGGGCCTGATCACAAGAGCTGACAATCTGAGGAAACTGCAATGCTGAATAACAGTCTACACTGCGTCACTAGATCCTTATACAGGGGCATAATGAGACCTCACTGTACAGGAGAGACCGGAGCGAGGAGCTGGGGCCTGATCACAAGAGCTGACAATCAGAGGAGACAGCAATGCTGAATAACAGTCTACACTGTGTCACTAGATCCTTATACAGGGGTATAGTGAGGTCTCACTGTACAGGAGAGACCGGAGCGCGGAGCAGGGGCCTGATCACAAGAGCTGACAATCTGAGGACACAGCAATGCTGAATAACAGTCTACACTGCGTCACTGGATCCTTATACAGGGGTATAATGAGGCCTCACTGTACAGGAGAGACCGGAGCGAGGAGCAGGAGCCTGATCACAAGAGCTGACAATCTGAGGAAACAGCAATGCTGAATAACAGTCTACACTGCGTCACTAGATCCTTATACAGGGGTATAATGAGGCCTCACAGTACAGGAGAGACCGGAGCGAGGAGCAGGGGCCTGATCACAAGAGCTGACAATCTGAGGACACAGCAATGCTGAATAACAGTCTACACTGCGTCACTGGATCCTTATACAGGGGTATAATGAGGCCTCACTGTACAGGAGAGACCGGAGCGAGGAGCAGGAGCCTGATCACAAGAGCTGACAATCTGAGGAAACAGCAATGCTGAATAACAGGCTACACTGCGTCACTAGATCCTTATACAGGGGTATAATGAGGCCTCACAGTACAGGAGAGACCGGAGCGAGGAGCAGGGGCCTGATCACAAGAGCTGACAATCTGAGGAAACAGCAGTGTTGAATAACAGTCTACACTGCGTTACTAGATCCTTATACAGGGGTATAATGAGGCCTCACAGTACAGGAGAGACCGGAGCGAGGAGCAGGGGCCTGATCACAAGAGCTGACAATCTGAGGAAACAGCAGTGTTGAATAACAGTCTACACTGTGTCACTAGATCCTTATACAGGGGTATAATGAGGCCTCACAGTACAGTAGAGACCGGAGCGAGGAGCAAAGGCCTGATCACAAGAGCTGACAATCTGAGGAAACAGCAATGCTGAATAACAGTCTACACTGCGTCACTAGATCCTTATACAGGGGTATAATGAGGCCTCACTGTACAGGAGAGACCGGAGCGAGGAGCAGAGGCCTGATCACAAGAGCTGACAATCTGAGGACACAGCAATGCTGAATAACAGTCTACACTGCGTCACTAGATCCTTATACAGGGGTATAATGAGGCCTCACAGTACAGGAGAGACCGGAGTGAGGAGCAGGGTCCTGATCACAAGAGCTGACAATCTGAGGAATCCCAATGCTGAATAACAGTCTACACTGCGTCACTAGATCCTTATACAGGGGTATAATGAGGCCTCACTGTACAGGAGAGACCGGAGCGAGGAGCAGAGGCCTGATCACAAGAGCTGACAATCTGAGGAAACAGCAATGCTGAATAACAGTCTATACTGCGTCACTAGATCCTTATACAGGGGTATAATGAGACCTCACTGTACAGGAGAGACCGGAGCGAGGAGCGGGGGCCTGATCACAAGAGCTGACAATCTGAGGAATCCCAATGCTGAATAACAGTCTACACTGCGTCACTAGATCCTTATACAGGGGTATAATGAGGCCTCCCTGTACAGGACAGACCGGAGCGAGGAGCTGGGGCCTGATCACAAGAGCTGACAATCTGAGGAAACAGCAATGCTGAATAACAGTCTACACTGCGTCACTAGATCCTTATACAGGTGTATAATGAGGCCTCACTGTACAGGAGAGACCGGAGCAAGGAGCAGGGGCCTGATCACAAGAGCTGACAATCTGAGGACACAGCAATGCTGAATAACAGTCTACACTGCATCACTAGATCCTTATACAGGGGTATAATGAGGCCTCACTGTACAGGAGAGACCGGAGTGAGGAGCCGGGGTCTGATCACAAGAGCTGACAATCTGAGGAAACAGCAATGCTGAATAACAGTCTACACTGCGTCACTAGATCCTTATACAGGGGTATAATGAGGCCGCACTGTACAGGAGAGACCGGAGCGAGGAGCGGGGGCCTGATCACAAGAGCTGACAATCTGAGGACACAGCAATGCTGAAAAGCAGTCTACACTGCATCACTAGATCCTTATACAGGGGTATAATGAGGCCTCAATGTACAGGAGAGACCGGAGCGAGGAGCCAGGGGCCTGATCACAAGAGCTGACAATCTGAGGAAACAGCAATGCTGAATAACAGTCTACACTGCGTCACTAGATCCTTATACAGGGGTATAATGTGGCCTCACTGTACAGGAGAGACCGGAGTGAGGAGCCAGGGGCCTGATCACAAGAGCTGACAATCTGAGGAAACAGCAATGCTGAATAACAGTCTACACTGCGTCACTAGATCCTTATACAGGAGTATAATGAGGCCTCACTGTACAGGAGACACTGGAGCGAGGAGCCAGGGGCCTGATCACAAGAGCTGACAATCTGAGGAAACAGCAATGCTGAATAACAGTCTACACTGCGTCACTAGATACTTATGCAGGGGTATAATGAGACCTCACTGTACAGGAGAGACCGGAGCGAGGAGCAGGGGCCTGATCACAAGAGCTGACAATCTGAGGACACAGCAATGCTGAATAACAGTCTACACTGCGTCACTAGATCCTTATACAGGGGTATAATGAGGCCTCACTGTACAGGAGACACTGGAGCGAGGAGCCGGGGCCTGATCACAAGAGCTGACAATCTGAGGACACAGCAATGCTGAATAACAGTCTACACTGTGTCACTAGATCCTTATACAGGGGTATAATGAGGCCTCACTGTACAGGAGACACTGGAGCGAGGAGCTGGGGCCTGATCACAAGAGCTGACAATCTGAGGACACAGCAATGCTGAATAACAGTCTACACTGCGTCACTAGATCCTTATACAGGTGTATAATGAGGCCACACAGTACAGGAGAGACCGGAGCGAGGAGCCGGGGCCTGATCACAAGAGCTGACAATCTGAGGAAACAGCAGTGTTGAATAACAGTCTACAATGCGTCACTAGATCCTTATACAGGGGTATAATGAGACCTCACTGTACAGGAGAGACCGGAGCGAGGAGCCGGGGCATGATCACAAGAGCTGACAATCTGAGGACACAGCAATGCTGAATAACAGTCTACACTGCGTCACTAGATCCTTATACAGGGTTATAATGAGGCCTCACTGTACAGGAGACACTGGAGCGAGGAGCCGGGGCCTGATCACAAGAGCTGACAATCTGAGGAAACAGCAATGCTGAATAAAAGTCTACACTGTGTCACTAGATCCTTATACAGGGGTATAATGAGGCCTCACTGTACAGGAGACACTGGAGCGAGGAGCTGGGGCCTGATCACAAGAGCTGACAATCTGAGGAAACAGCAATGCTGAATAACAGTCTACACTGTGTCACTAGATCCTTATACAGGGGTATAATGAGGCCTCACTGTACAGGAGACACTGGAGCGAGGAGCTGGGGCCTGATCACAAGAGCTGACAATCTGAGGACACAGCAATGCTGAATAACAGTCTACACTGCGTCACTAGATCCTTATACAGGTGTATAATGAGGCCTCACAGTACAGGAGTGTAAAATAATGCATATCCTGTAAAATACTCAGGACTAGTTACCAGATAGAAATATAGTGGTTTATTTGGTTTCTTCCATCAAAGAAAGGTTATTACAGAAAAACAGGTGAATAAAAAATAGGTGAAAGAGAAATTGTCCATTAGATCATGCTCTGAGATCCCAAATGGCAAAAGCAACATGTATTCTTCTTCTCTCCGAGATCCTGAATAGCAAATGGCTGCTGTGTCTCAGTTCGGCTTCTCACATTGCCGTCAAGTAATATACCAGCTGTTATGTCATGTCATCTTGCGTCTGTCTCTCATGATGGTGAGGGAAGGAGAGGAGCGACCGCTACAGTTAGCCATGAATTATATACGTCTCCTAAAGCACGTGGTCTCTACATATATGGAGCTGTCTTTCTACCATGAGCCAAGCTTAAAAATAGCCTATGTCATGTAAGCTAAAGCATTCTACAGAACTGGGTCTTATAAGAAATTAACGGATTATTAATATTTAACAATTCCCCCTTTTGAGGGAGACAGACATTAATTGGAACCCTCAAATATAACAAGATCTTCTTTCTTCTTTTCTTCTTCTTTGACAAAATAATTTAATATCAATAATAATAATAATAATAATAATAATAATAATAATATCAGATTACCGTTGTAAGTACTCAATGACATAATTGATGTGAATTCATGTTATGGTAAGTCGTGAACAATATTCATATAAAATATGTATAATTATACTTCCCTAAGTCTAAATTGAAGCATCTCAGGTCCAGTCATCATCATCTGATGTCATCTGGTCTTCATTTTGATGTCTTCTGTCTTCTTCTTGGTTCTTTTAAAAATACAGTTTTCTTATAGCATATAGATGTTGTAGGAATTGTGTGGTGTATCAAATCAAAGTCCATAAATTCAAATGTTGATAAGAAACAAAGTCTATAGATGAAATGCAGCTTTAATATCTGTGCAGTGTCACCTTTAAAAACCTGGGCTTACATTGGCTCGCCTTGGATATTCTGGAATCCTCCATCGGTACTGGTCTTTGAACAGGTGTGACGTCTTTGGTCAGCAAAGCAAGGGTTAAAATGACTCTTCCTTGCTAAACATAGCACCATAACCAGTCCTTGTCCTAATGCACAGGACATATGTCAGGGTTGTAGCTTCCTGATAATTACCTTCATTGTTCACCAGCTTTCATCGAAGCTTTTCAGGTGATTGAAAACCTCTGGAACTTGATAAGAACGTGATAACACCATTCATCTCAGCATCATAGGATCATCGTCCTCTGGTTGTCAGGTTAGACACTTTAATTGTGACTGTCAGTGGTGGATACTGCACTTGTGACTGTCAGTGGTGGATACTGCACTTGTGACTGTCAGTGGTGGATACTGCATTTGTAATTAACACAGTCTATTACTCAGTAATCACAGCTTTGTTACCTTCTGGGATTTCTGGATCGCGGCATTCTTCTTCTTGCAACTGATAAAAATCAATGAAGTTTAGAAATGTGAAAAGTCTTTATTAACATAATTTCAGTATCTTGCTTGAAGTCTTCATTCCCTATTCTATACCAAATCTGGTAATTTCCCTATCCCATAATATCACAGCGTACCATAGCAATCAGTAATATCCATATAATTATTATCAGAATTTGTACTGTATATGGATTTCAATATTTGAAATAATAAACCAATAATAAGTGATAATACATTATTATCCATTTTTTTCATGTGATAGAACATTTTTATGTCATAGGTGTAATTACCTTTTTCAACCCATAGGTGTCACTGTGTTTTATGTAACCAGTGTTTTCATCTTTATTAATAAGGAATATATTTATTATACTAATAATATGTAGGAATGTAAAGCCATGAACCAAAATAAGAATATATGAGTGAGCGAATGAATGAATAAAAGAATTGTTGCATATAACTCAGAAGTGAAACATTTTCCTTAGTAAAAGAACCATATAATTGCTATATTTAATGAAGCAATATTCTCAGTAGATATTACTTTACTAAATATTGGTGAAAGAATTAAAAATAATGAAAAATAAGAATGAAAAATAAGAATAAGAATAAGGCCTTTATGTTGATGCAGAGTAGTTATGTCTTCAGTAACATATACCCTTAATATTTCCATGATCTGGATTATTTCATAATTGTCATAAACTTGTGTTACCAAAATATTCAAATTATGCAACTTTGCATGTAATTCCTCTTAGTGTAAAGAAATGACTCTTTATAATACTTGTTATTATACCCAATACTTATACCATTGTACCTTATTAATATTTTTTTCCTATTAAAATGTGTGAAGAAGAGGTATTAATCAAATGTGATGATGTAGTCAGGATAAAAAAACATATTTCCCCCTTAATACCAAAAAATATTGTTTCATGAAATAATTCATTTATCAAAACCAAAATTAAAAATAATTAATTTATAAATTGTGTAAATATTATACTTGCTTATACCATTATTTGTCTGAAGATGTGTAACCATCAAAATTAATTTGAATATCATAAAATTATCCTTTGGAAAAATTAATTTAAATGTAGTTTAAGATTAACACACTTGGACAGAGAAGGAAGGTCCACTATTCCCAGATGCAGCTGGTGAATACCAGGCTCTGTGCTGGTGCCTGTTTAAAAGAGCTAAAGCTGATAAGGAAAGAATAGATTTTCTTCCTAAACTATTTTCTATTTTGTTGTGCGATTGCACTTATCCACAATTAACTAAATCAAGAAATAATAATTACTATAGAAATATAGAAATATATGTTTGTATAGATAATATTTCATTATGTATCTTAATATTCTAATAATTTCCTAAAGATAAAAGCTTTGGGGGTTTTTTTTTTTTTTCTTTCTCTCATGCATTCAGGATCCTGAGGTCTCACAAACGTATCACATTACTCGCTCAGCAGCTGCTCATACACTCAGTCACTGTCACTCAGACTGTGTCACATATTAAGTTTAAACCAAATACCTCACATATGAAAGTGTGATGAATACACGTATTTTAACCCAAATTATCCTAATTATCAATGCATTGTAAACTATTTCAATTTAGTCTCTTAATATTTCTTTCAATATTCCCCAAATACACATGACATAAATATATATATAGCTATACTTGACATTTAGGCCTGGAAAAAAAATTCCATTGCTTTGCAAAAGTTGAGACCCCCTTTAAAAATTCTTTTCCTAAGGAACAGGGACATAGTATACTGGTCTGGTATACTTATTATTAGAACAAGGTTGAAATTTTCACCTGTTGAGGTTGTCATTCAAACCATGCAGTAAAAAAGCACACACCCAGAACATTTTAAAAAGCAATTGGTTATTTCCTTTTAAGGGTTAGATATATAAAATCATGCAATTATTGCAACATCCTGTGTAAATAAAGGCATAAATCCTTGGAAGAGAATTTTTCTCGATTAAGTCCTGCTTTGAAATGAAAATTCTAAGGAAACATAAAAGAGAAGGTTAATATCATATTCATATACTAAATATTATTACTGATGTAGATTTTGATTTTCATTAAAAAATACAGTTCTACTATTTCTACTTCTACAAACACTCTATATATACTGTATGACTATGTATATATCCACAAACCATAAAACTACAGGATTATACTCTATAAAATAATTACATATAACTCACTAATTGTATAACACTGTTACACAATATATATTACTTTTTTCCTAGCCAATTCCTACACCCATACTTATTTCTCTGCAAAAAATATCCTGAAAGGTTCTTGCCATTTTAAAGCTGATAGATTCTTGGAGCAGAGTATTCAGTTTACAGGCCATGATGTCACTCACCACCTGTTTCTGTCTGTTAAATTCGGCCATCTTTGTTACAGAAAGAAAATCAGAACTCATCATTTTTCTTAATTCCATTTGTGTCTTTTCGGTGTTCTTTTGCATCATTCCATATGGCTTATAACAAACATGTGATTTTCTTTTTCTTTCTTCGTAGATTTGATTTTGGGGAAATCTCATTTTAGAAGGTTTTGCTAATACAGGCTTCTGATAAGATTTTACTCTGCCTGTCTTTACAAAATTAGCACAATTTACTTTCCTCTCACGATTCTCGTGTTTTCTGGCAAAATCAAGAAATTGCGCACATTCAAACAAAGAATCTTTTTGTGACGCAATAACACGAGATGCAGGATTTAGAAACCAAAATTTGCTTACAAAACTCCTTATGAGGGACGGTGTTTTGACATTCTCACTCAGCATTTTGTACAAACGTTCATATATGGACATGAACGTAAAAATACATTCCTTCCGACCAATCCTTAATTTTTGAAGAATATCAATATCTGGATGATTTTCATTTGATGAACAAAAAATGAGAATTTTTAATCTGTCCTTATCAGTTAAATTCTCATGTGTTTCACCAGATAACTTTAAAGACAATCTCCTTGCAAAATTTACAGGGATCCACATTTTGAACAACTGATTCTTCTCCTCGTTAGATAAATCAAATTTTCCAGAACAACTTTCAAAGATCTCAGAGTTTCTATAAACATCTATTTTGTTGTCATAAGCAGGAATTATTTGGCATATTTTTATCAAATTCTTCCTCACGCTACTTCGGATTTGGGCCTGTGAGTCTTCTATTTTTAGTGGTACGTCTTTCCCTTGTACGTCCTCTACGTCAGTTCTGAAGTCTCCTCCTACTTCTCCATCTTGTTCCACGTCTGCAAGGTCACCTTCAATGGCTGCTACAGACACTTGATTACAGTCAATCTCCCTAACTTTACAGCCAATCTCGAGAACATCACAACAATCATTTTTGGATTTCTCTGACACAGATCTATGAAATATATCTACCATCTGTAGAATATTTTTTAATCTCTCTCTTTCTCTATTGAAAAACTTAGAATCTAACCTCTGATTCTCGAGTTCACACTCGGCATATAAACTTAACCATAAAACTTCTGAATTAGAATTGTCTACAGACTTAAATTTCAATTTACTCTGTTTAGCAAGACAATTAATGACATCCATTTTATCTTACCTTGAAATGTCTCAGCTCCTTTGATGGACAACGCTGGGTTCCTGTCTTCACACGTCTGGCTTAGGTCTGGTACTTTTGGCACTTGTAGTACTTCTCAATCTATCTGGTACTTCTTACTTCTAGGTTCTATGTGATTCTTGTAAGTAGTGGAATTCCCGATAACTTGCACATATGATTTGACGTTAGCAAAGTCCAATCCCCCGTGTGTGCAAGTTGAGGGAAATCCGCAAAAAAGTACAAAAATTCAGATCTGGCTGGCTCTCCAATGTAAAATAATGCATATCCTGTAAAATACTCAGGACTAGTTACCAGATAGAAATATAGTGGTTTATTTGGTTTCTTCCATCAAAGAAAGGTTATTACAGAAAAACAGGTGAATAAAAAATAGGTGAAAGAGAAATTGTCCATTAGATCATGCTCTGAGATCCCAAATGGCAAAAGCAACATGTATTCTTCTTCTCTCCGAGATCCTGAATAGCAAATGGCTGCTGTGTCTCAGTTCGGCTTCTCACATCGCCGTCAAGTAATATACCAGCTGTTATGTCATGTCATCTTGCGTCTGTCTCTCATGATGGTGAGGGAAGGAGAGGAGCGACCTCTACAGTTAGCCATGAATTATATACGTCTCCTAAAGCACGTGGTCTCTACATATATGGAGCTGTCTTTCTACCATGAGCCAAGCTTAAAAATAGCCTATGTCATGTAAGCTAAAGCATTCTACAGAACTGGGTCTTATAAGAAATTAACGGATTATTAATATTTAACAAGGAGAGACCGGAGCGAGGAGCCGGGGCCTGATCACAAGAGCTGACAATCTGAGGAAACAGATGTGTTGAATAACAGTCTACACTGCGTCACTAGATCCTTATACAGGGGTATAATGAGACCTCACTGTACAGGAGAGACCGGAGCGAGGAGCCGGGACCTGATCACAAGAGCTGACAATCTGAGGACACAGCAATGCTGAATAACAGTCTACACAGCGTCACTAGATCCTTATGCAGGGGTATAATGAGGCTTCACTGTACAGGAGAGACCGGAGTGAGGAGCCGGGTCCTGATCACAAGAGCTGACAATCTGAGGAAACAGCAATGCTGAATAACAGTCTACACTGTGTCACTAGATCCTTATACAGGGGTTTAATGAGGCCTCACTGTACAGGAGACACTGGAGCGAGGAGCTGGGGCCTGATCACAAGAGCTGACAATCTGAGGAAACAGCAATGCTGAATAACAGTCTACACTGCGTCACTAGATACTTATACAGGGGTATAATGAGACCTCACTGTACAGGAGAGACCGGAGCGAGGAGCAGGGGCCTGATCACAAGAGCTGACAATCTGAGGACACAGCAATGCTGAATAACAGTCTACACTGCGTCACTAGATCCTTATACAGGGGTATAATGAGGCCTCACTGTACAGGAGACACTGGAGCGAGGAGCCGGGGCCTGATCACAAGAGCTGACAATCTGAGGACACAGCAATGCTGAATAACAGTCTACACTGTGTCACTAGATCCTTATACAGGGGTTTAATGAGGCCTCACTGTACAGGAGACACTGGAGCGAGGAGCTGGGGCCTGATCACAAGAGCTGACAATCTGAGGACACAGCAATGCTGAATAACAGTCTACACTGCGTCACTAGATCCTTATACAGGGGTATAATGAGGCCTCCCTGTACAGGAGAGACCGGAGCGATGAGCAGGGGCCTTATCACAATAGCTGACAATCTAAGGAGACAGCAATGCTGAATAACAGTCTACACTGCGTCACTGGATCCTTATACAGGGGTATAATGAGGCCTCACTGTACAGGAGAGACCGGAGCGAGGAGCAGGGGCCTGATCACAAGAGCTGACAATCTGAGGAAACAGCAGTGTTGAATAACAGTCTACACTGCGTTACTAGATCCTTATACAGGGGTATAATGAGGCCTCACAGTACAGGAGAGACCGGAGCGAGGAGCAGGGGCCTGATCACAAGAGCTGACAATCTGAGGAAACAGCAATGCTGAATAACAGTCTACACTGCGTCACTAGATCCTTATACAGGGGTATAATGAGGCCTCACAGTACAGGAGAGACCGGAGCGAGGAGCAGGGGCCTGATCACAAGAGCTGACAATCTGAGGAAACAGCAGTGTTGAATAACAGTCTACACTGCATTACTAGATCCTTATACAGGGGTATAATGAGGCCTCACAGTACAGGAGAGACCGGAGCGAGGAGCAGGGGCCTGATCACAAGAGCTGACAATCTGAGGAAACAGCAGTGTTGAATAACAGTCTACACTGTGTCACTAGATCCTTATACAGGGGTATAATGAGGCCTCACTGTACAGGAGAGACCGGAGCGAGGAGCAGGGGCCTGATCACAAGAGCTGACAATCTGAGGAAACAGCAATGCTGAATAACAGTCTACACTGCGTCACTAGATCCTTATACAGGGGTATAATGAGGCCTCACTGTGCAGGAGAGACCGGAGCGAGGAGCTGGGGCCTGATCACAAGAGCTGACAATCTGAGGACACAGCAATGCTGAATAACAGTCTACACTGCGTCACTAGATCCTTATACAGGGGTATAATGAGGCCTCACAGTACAGGAGAGACCGGAGCGAGGAGCAGGGGCCTGATCACAAGAACTGACAATCTGAGGAGACAGCAATGCTGAATAACAGTCTACACTGCGTCACTAGATCCTTATACAGGGGTATAATGAGGCCTCACAGTACAGGAGAGACCGGAGCGAGGAGCCAGGGGCCTGATCACAAGAGCTGACAATCTGAGGAAACAGCAATGCTGAATAACAGTCTACACTGCGTCACTAGATCCTTATACAGGAGTATAATGAGGCCTCACTGTACAGGAGACACTGGAGCGAGGAGCCAGGGGCCTGATCACAAGAGCTGACAATCTGAGGAAACAGCAATGCTGAATAACAGTCTACACTGCGTCACTAGATACTTATACAGGGGTATAATGAGACCTCACTGTACAGGAGAGACCGGAGCGAGGAGCAGGGGCCTGATCACAAGAGCTGACAATCTGAGGACACAGCAATGCTGAATAACAGTCTACACTGCGTCACTAGATCCTTATACAGGGGTATAATGAGGCCTCACTGTACAGGAGACACTGGAGCGAGGAGCCGGGGCCTGATCACAAGAGCTGACAATCTGAGGACACAGCAATGCTGAATAACAGTCTACACTGTGTCACTAGATCCTTATACAGGGGTTTAATGAGGCCTCACTGTACAGGAGACACTGGAGCGAGGAGCTGGGGCCTGATCACAAGAGCTGACAATCTGAGGACACAGCAATGCTGAATAACAGTCTACACTGCGTTACTAGATCCTTATACAGGTGTATAATGAGGCCTCACAGTACAGGAGAGACCGGAGCGAGGAGCCGGGGCCTGATCACAAGAGCTGACAATCTGAGGAAACAGCAGTGTTGAATAACAGTCTACAATGCGTCACTAGATCCTTATACAGGGGTATAATGAGACCTCACTGTACAGGAGAGACCGGAGCGAGGAGCCGGGGCCTGATCACAAGAGCTGACAATCTGAGGACACAGCAATGCTGAATAACAGTCTACACTGCGTCACTAGATCCTTATACAGAGGTATAATGAGGCCTCACTGTACAGGAGACACTGGAGCGAGGAGCCGGGGCCTGATCACAAGAGCTGACAATCTGAGGAAACAGCAATGCTGAATAAAAGTCTACACTGTGTCACTAGATCCTTATACAGGGGTATAATGAGGCCTCACTGTACAGGAGACACTGGAGCGAGGAGCTGGGGCCTGATCACAAGAGCTGACAATCTGAGGAAACAGCAATGCTGAATAACAGTCTACACTGTGTCACTAGATCCTTATACAGGGGTATAATGAGGCCTCACTGTACAGGAGACACTGGAGCGAGGAGCTGGGGCCTGATCACAAGAGCTGACAATCTGAGGACACAGCAATGCTGAATAACAGTCTACACTGCGTCACTAGATCCTTATACAGGTGTATAATGAGGCTTCACAGTACAGGAGAGACCGGAGCGAGGAGCCGGGGCCTGATCACAAGAGCTGACAATCTGAGGAAACAGATGTGTTGAATAACAGTCTACACTGCGTCACTAGATCCTTATACAGGGGTATAATGAGACCTCACTGTACAGGAGAGATCGGAGCGAGGAGCCGGGGCCTGATCACAAGAGCTGACAATCTGAGGACACAGCAATGCTGAATAACAGTCTACAGTGCATCACTAGATCCTTATACAGGGGTATAATGAGGCCGCACTGTACAGGACAGACCGGAGCGAGGAGCCGGGGCCTGATCACAAGAGCTGACAATCTGAGGAAACAGCAATGCTGAATAACAGTCTACACAGCGTCACTAGATCCTTATGCAGGGGTATAATGAGGCTTCACTGTACAGGAGAGACCGGAGTGAGGAGCCGGGTCCTGATCACAAGAGCTGACAATCTGAGGAAACAGCAATGCTGAATAACAGTCTACACTTCGTCACTATATCTTCATACAGGGGTATAATGAGGCCTCACTGTACAGGAGAGACCGGAGCGAGGAGCAGGGCCTGATCACAAGAGCTGACAATATGAGGAAACAGCAATGCTGAATAATAGTCTACACTGCATCCCTAGATCCTTATACAGGGGTAAAATGAGGCCTCACTGTACAGGAGAGACCGGAGCGGGGAGCCGGGGCCTGATCACAAGAGCTGACAATCTGAGGAGACAGCAATGCTGAAAAACAGTCTACTCTGCGTTACTAGATCCTTATACAGGGGTATAATGAGGCCTCACTGTACAGGAGAGACCGGATTGAGGAGCAGAGGCCTGATCACAAGAGCTGACAATCTGAGGAAACAGCAATGCAGAATAACAGTCTACACTGCGTCACTAGATCCTTATACAGGGGTATAATGAGGCCTCCCTGTACAGGAGAGACCGGAGCGATGAGCAGGGGCCTTATCACAATAGCTGACAATCTAAGGAGACAGCAATGCTGAATAACAGTCTACACTGCGTCACTGGATCCTTATACAGGGGTATAATGAGGCCTCACTGTACAGGAGAGACCGGAGCGAGGAGCAGGGGCCTGATCACAAGAGGTGACAATCTGAGGAAACAGCAGTGTTGAATAACAGTCTACACTGCGTTACTAGTTCCTTATACAGGGGTATAATGAGGCCTCACAGTACAGGAGAGACCGGAGCGAGGAGCAGGGGCCTGATAACAAGAGCTGACAATCTGAGGAAACAGCAGTGTTGAATAACAGTCTACACTGTGTCACTAGATCCTTATACAGGGGTATAATGAGGCCTCACTGTACAGGAGAGACCGGAGCGAGGAGCAGGGGCCTGATCACAAGAGCTGACAATCTGAGGAAACAGCAATGCTGAATAACAGTCTACACTGCGTCACTAGATCCTTATACAGGGGTATAATGAGGCCTCACTGTGCAGGAGAGACCGGAGCGAGGAGCTGGGGCCTGATCACAAGAGCTGACAATCTGAGGACACAGCAATGCTGAATAACAGTCTACACTGCGTCACTAGATCCTTATACAGGGGTATAATGAGGCCTCACAGTACAGGAGAGACCGGAGCGAGGAGCAGGGGCCTGATCACAAGAACTGACAATCTGAGGAGACAGCAATGCTGAATAACAGTCTACACTGCGTCACTAGATCCTTATACAGGGGTATAATGAGGCCTCACAGTACAGGAGAGACCGGAGTGAGGAGCAGGGGCCTGATCACAAGAGCTGACAATCTGAGGAATCCCAATGCTGAATAACAGTCTACACTGCGTCACTCTATCCTTATACAGGGGTATAATGAGGCCTCACTGTACAGGAGAGACCGGAGCGAGGAGCAGAGGCCTGATCACAAGAGCTGACAATCTGAGGAAACAGCAATGCTGAATAACAGTCTATACTGCGTCACTAGATCCTTATACAGGGGTATAATGAGGCCTCACTGTACAGGAGAGACCGGAGCGAGGAGCGGGGGCCTGATCACAAGAGCTGACAATCTGAGGAATCCCAATGCTGAATAACAGTCTACACTGCGTCACTAGATCCTTATACAGGGGTATAATGAGGCCTCACTGTACAGGACAGACCGGAGCGAGGAGCTGGGGCCTGATCACAAGAGCTGACAATCTGAGGAAACAGCAATGCTGAATAACAGTCTACACTGCGTCACTAGATCCTTATACAGGGGTATAATGAGGCCTCACTGTACAGGAGAGACCGGAGCAAGGAGCAGAGGCCTGATCACAAGAGCTGACAATCTGAGGACACAGCAATGCTGAATAACAGTCTACACTGCGTCACTAGATTCTTATACAGGGGTATAATGAGGCCTCACTGTACAGGAGAGACCGGAGTGAGGAGCCGGGGTCTGATCACAAGAGCTGACAATCTGAGGAAACAGCAATGCTGAATAACAGTCTACACTGCGTCACTAGATCCTTATACAGGGGTATAATGAGGCCGCACTGTACAGGAGAGACCGGAGCGAGGAGCGGGGGCCTGATCACAAGAGCTGACAATCTGAGGACACAGCAATGCTGAATAACAGTCTACACTGCGTCACTAGATCCTTATACAGGGGGTATAATGAGGCCTCACTGTACAGGAGAGACCGGAGCGAGGAGCCAGGGGCCTGATCACAAGAGCTGACAATCTGAGGAGACAGCAATGCTGAATAACAGTCTACACTGCGTCACTAGATCCTTATACAGGAGTATAATGAGGCCTCACTGTACAGGAGACACTGGAGCGAGGAGCCAGGGGCCTGATCACAAGAGCTGACAATCTGAGGAAACAGCAATGCTGAATAACAGTCTACACTGCGTCACTAGATACTTATACAGGGGTATAATGAGACCTCACTGTACAGGAGAGACCGGAGCGAGGAGCAGGGGCCTGATCACAAGAGCTGACAATCTGAGGACACAGCAATGCTGAATAACAGTCTACACTGCGTCACTAGATCCTTATACAGGGGTATAATGAGGCCTCACTGTACAGGAGACACTGGAGCGAGGAGCCGGGGCCTGATCACAAGAGCTGACAATCTGAGGACACAGCAATGCTGAATAACAGTCTACACTGTGTCACTAGATCCTTATACAGGGGTATAATGAGGCCTCACTGTACAGGAGACACTGGAGCGAGGAGCTGGGGCCTGATCACAAGAGCTGACAATCTGAGGACACAGCAATGCTGAATAACAGTCTACACTGCGTCACTAGATCCTTATACAGGTGTATAATGAGGCCTCACAGTACAGGAGAGACCGGAGCGAGGAGCCGGGGCCTGATCACAAGAGCTGACAATCTGAGGAAACAGCAGTGTTGAATAACAATCTACACTGCGTCACTAGATCCTTATACAGGGGTATAATGAGACCTCACTGTACAGGAGAGACCGGAGCGAGGAGCCGGGGCCTGATCACAAGAGCTGACAATCTGAGGACACAGCAATGCTGAATAACAGTCTACACTGCGTCACTAGATCCTTATACAGGGGTATAATGAGGCCTCACTGTACATGAGACACTGGAGCGAGGAGCCGGGGCCTGATCACAAGAGCTGACAATCTGAGGAAACAGCAATGCTGAATAACAGTCTACACTGTGTCACTAGATCCTTATACAGGGGTATAATGAGGCCTCACTGTACAGGAGACACTGGAGCGAGGAGCTGGGGCCTGATTACAAGAGCTGACAATCTGAGGAAACAGCAATGCTGAATAACAGTCTACACTGTGTCACTAGATCCTTATACAGGGGTATAATGAGGCCTCACTGTACAGGAGACACTGGAGCGAGGAGCCGGGGCCTGATCACAAGAGCTGACAATCTGAGGAAACAGCAGTGTTGAATAACAGTCTACACTGCGTCACTAGATCCTTATACAGGGGTATAATGAGACCTCACTGTACAGGAGAGACCGGAGCGAGGAGCCGGGGCCTGATCACAAGAGCTGACAATCTGAGGACACAGCAATGCTGAATAACAGTCTACACTGCGTCACTAGATCCTTATACCGGTGTATAATGAGGCCTCACAGTACAGGAGAGACCGGAGCGAGGAGCCGGGGCCTGATCACAAGAGCTGACAATCTGAGGAAACAGATGTGTTGAATAACAGTCTACACTGCGTCACTAGATCGTTATACAGGGGTATAATGAGACCTCACTGTACAGGAGAGACCGGAGCGAGGAGCCGGGGCCTGATCACAAGAGCTGACAATCTGAGGACACAGCAATGCTGAATAACAGTCAACAGTGCATCACTAGATCCTTATACAGGGGTATAATGAGGCCGCACTGTACAGGACAGACCGGAGCGAGGAGCCGGGGCCTGATCACAAGAGATGACAATCTGAGGAAACAGCAATGCTGAATAACAGTCTACACAGCGTCACTAGATCCTTATGCAGGGGTATAATGAGGCTTCACTGTACAGGAGAGACCGGAGTGAGGAGCCGGGGCCTGATCACAAGAGCTGACAATCTGAGGAAACAGCAATGCTGAATAACAGTCTACACTTCGTCACTATATCTTCATACAGGGGTATAATGAGGACTCACTGTACAGGAGAGACCGGAGCGAGGAGCAGGGGCCTGATCACAAGAGCTGACAATATGAGGAAACAGCAATGCTGAATAATAGTCTACACTGCATCCCTAGATCCTTATACAGGGGTAAAATGAGGCCTCACTGTACAGGAGAGACCGGAGCGGGGAGCCGGGGCCTGATCACAAGAGCTGACAATCTGAGGAGACAGCAATGCTGAAAAACAGTCTACTCTGCGTTACTAGATCCTTATACAGGTGTATAATGAGGCCTCACTGTACAGGAGAGACCGGATTGAGGAGCAGAGGCCTGATCACAAGAGCTGACAATCTGAGGAAACAGCAATGCAAAATAACAGTCTACACTGCGTCACTAGATCCTTATACAGGTGTATAATGAGGCCTCACTGTACAGGAGAGACCGGAGCGAGGAGCCGGGGGCCTGATCACAAGAGCTGACAATCTGAGGAAACAGCAATGCTGAATAACAGTCTACACTGCGTCACTAGATCCTTATACAGGGGTATAATGAGGCCTCACTGTACAGGAGAGACCGGAGCGAGGAGCCGGGGGCCTGATCACAAGAGCTGACAATCTGAGGACACAGCAATGCTGAATAACAGTCTACACTGCATCACTAGATCCTTATACAGGTGTATAATGAGGCCGCACTGTACAGGAGAGACAGGAGCGAGGAGCCGGGGACCTGATCACAAGAGCTGACAATCTGAGGAATTCCAATGCTGAATAACAGTCTACACTGCGTCACTAGATCCTTATACAGGTGTATAATGAGGCCTCACTGTACAGGAGAGACCGGAGCGAGGAGCCGGGGGCCTGATCACAAGAGCTGACAATCTGAGGAATCCCAATGCTGAATAACAGTCTACACTGCGTCACTAGATCCTTATACAGGTGTATAATGAGGCCTCACTGTACAGGAGAGACCGGAGCAAGGAGCAGGGGCCTGATCACAAGAGCTGACAATCTGAGGAAACAGCAATGCTGAATAACAGTCTACACTGCATCACTAGATCCTTATACAGGGGTATAATGAGGCCTCACTGTACAGGAGAGACCGGAGCGAGGAGCAGGGGCCTGATCACAAGATCTGACAATCTGAGGACACAGCAATGCTGAATAACAGTCTACACTGCATCACTAGATCCTTATACAGGGGTATAATGAGGCCTCACTGTACAGGAGAGACCGGAGCGAGGAGCAGGGGCCTGATCACAAGAGCTGACAATCTGAGGAAACAGCAATGCTGAATAACAGTCTACACTGTGTCACTAGATCCTTATACAGGGGTAAAATGAGGCCTCACTGTACAGGAGAGACCGGAGCAAGGAGCAGGGGCCTGATCACAAGAGCTGACAATCTGAGGAAACAGCAATGCTGAATAACAGTCTACACTGCGTCACTAGATCCTTATACAGGGGTATAATGAGGCCTCACTGTACAGGAGAGACCGGAGCGAGGAGCAGGGGCCTGATCACAAGAGCTGACAATCTTAGGAAACAGCAATGCTGAATAACAGTCTACACTGCGTCACTAGATCCTTATACAGGTGTATAATGAGGCCTCACTGTACAGGAGAGACCGGAGCGAGGAGCAGAGGCCTGATCACAAGAGCTGACAATCTGAGGACACAGCAATGCTGAATAACAGTCTACACTGCGTCACTAGATCCTTATACAGGGGTATAATGAGGCCTCACTGTACAGGAGAGACCGGAGCGAGGAGCAGGGGCCTGATCACAAGACCTGACAATCTGAGGAAACAGCAATGCTGAATAACAGTCTACACTGCATCACTAGATCCTTATACAGGGGAATAATGAGGCCTCACTGTACAGGAGAGACCGGAGCGAGGAGCAGGTGCCTGATCACAAGAGCTGACAATCTGAGTACACAGCAATGCTGAATTACAGTCTACACTGCGTCACTAGATCCTTATACAGGGGTATAATGAGGCCTCACTGTACAGGAGAGACCGGAGTGAGGAGCCAGGGCCTGATCACAAGAGCTGACAATCTGAGGACACAGCAATGCTGAATAACAGTCTACACTGCGTCACTAGATCCTTATACAGGGGTATAATGAGGCCTCACTGTACAGGAGAGACCGGAGCGAGGAGCAGAGGCCTGATCACAAGAGCTGACAATCTGAGGAGACAGCAATGCTGAATAACAGTCTACACTGCGTCACTAGATCCTTATACAGGGGTATAATGAGGCCCTCACTGTACAGGAGAGACCGGAGCGAGGAGCAGGGGCCTGATCACAAGAGCTGACAATCTGAGGACACAGCAATGCTGAATAACAGTCTACACTGCGTCACTAGATCCTTATACAGGGGTATAATGAGGCCCTCACTGTACAGGAGAGACCGGAGCGAGGAGCAGGGGCCTGATCACAAGAGCTGACAATCTGAGGAAGCAGCAATGCTGAATAACAGTCTACACTGCGTAACTAGATCCTTATACAGGGGTATAATGAGGCCTCACTGTACAGGAGAGACCGGAGCGAGGAGCAGGGGCCTGATCACAAGAGCTGACAATCAGAGGAAACAACAATGCTGAATAACAGTCTACACTGCGTCACTAGATCCTTATACAGGGGTATAATGAGTCCTCACTGTACAGGAGAGACCGGAGCGAGGAGCAGGGGCCTGATCACAAGAGCTGACAATCTGAGGAAACAGCAATGCTGAATAACAGTCTACACTGCGTCACTAGATCCTTATACAGGGGTATAATGAGGCCTCACTGTACAGGAGAGACCGGAGCGAGGAGCGGGGGCCTGATCACAAGAGCTGACAATCTGAGGAAACAGCAATGCTGAATAACAGTCTACACTGCGTCACTAGATCCTTATGCAGGGGTATAATGAGGCGTCACTGTACAGGAGAGAGCGGAGCGAGGAGCAGTGGCCTGATCACAAGAGCTGACAATCTGAGGAAACAGCAATGCTGAATAACAGTCTACACTGCATCACTAGATCCTTATACAGGGGTATAATGAGGTCTCACTGTACAGGAGAGACCGGAGCGAGGAGCGGGGGCCTGATCACAAGAGCTTACAATCTGAGGAAACAGCAATGCTGAATAACAGTCTACACTGCGTCACTAGATCCTTATACAGGGGTATAATGAGGCCTCACTGTACAGGAGAGAGCGGAACGAGGAGTAGGGGCCTGATCACAAGAGCTGACAATCTGAGGAAACAGCAATGCAGAATAACAGTCTACACTGCATCACTAGATCCTTATACAGGGGTATAATGAGGCCTCACTGTACAGGAGAGAGCGGAGCGAGGAGTAGGGGCCTGATCACAAGAGCTGACAATCTGAGGAAACAGCAATGCTGAATAACAGTCTAGACTGCGTCACTAGATCCTTATACAGGGGTATAATGAGGCCTCACTGTACAGGAGAGACCGGAGCGAGGAGCAGGTGCCTGATCACAAGAGCTGACAATCTGAGGAAACAGCAATGCTGAATAACAGTCTACACTGCGTCACTAGATCCTTATACAGGGGTATAATGAGGCCTCACTGTGCAGAGGAGAGACCGGAGCGAGTAGCAGCGGCCTGATCACAAGAGCTGACAATCTGAGGACACAGCAATGCTGAATAACAGTCTACACTGCATCACTAGATCCTTATACAGGGGTATAATGAGGCCTCACTGTACAGGAGAGAGCGGAGCGAGGAGCAGGGGCCTGATCACAAGAGCTGACAATCTGAGGACACAGCAATGCTGAATAACAGTCTACACTGCGTCACTAAATCCTTATACAGGGGTATAATGAGGCCTCACTGTACAGGAGAGACCGGAGCGAGGAGCAGAGGCCTGATCACGAGAGCTGACAATCTGAGGAAACAGCAATGCTGAATAACAGTCTACACTGCACCACTAGATCCTTATACAGGGGTATAATGAGGCCTCACTGTACAGGAGAGACCGGAGCGAGGAGCTGGGGCCTGATCACAAGAGCTGACAATCTGAGGAAACAGCAATGCTGAATAACAGTCTACACTGTGTCACTAGATCCTTATACAGGGGTATAATGAGGCCTCACTGTACAGGAGAGACCGGAGCGAGGAGCTGGGGCCTGATCACAAGAGCTGACAATCTGAGGACACAGCAATGCTGAATAACAGTCTACACTGTGTCACTAGATCCTTATACAGGGGTATAATGAGGCCTCACTGTACAGGAGACACTGGAGCGAGGAGCTGGGGCCTGATCACAAGAGCTGACAATCTGAGGAAACAGCAATGCTGAATAACAGTCTACACTGTGTCACTAGATCCTTATACAGGTGTATAATGAGGCCTCACAGTACAGGAGAGACCGGAGCGAGGAGCCGGGGCCTGATCACAAGAGCTGACAATCTGAGGAAACAGCAGTGTTGAATAACAGTCTACACTGCGTCACTAGATCCTTATACAGGGGTATAATGAGACCTCACTGTACAGGAGAGACCGGAGCGAGGAGCCGGGGCCTGATCACAAGAGCTGACAATCTGAGGACACAGCAATGCTGAATAACAGTCTACACTGCGTCACTAGATCCTTATACAGGGGTATAATGAGGCCTCACTGTACATGAGACACTGGAGCGAGGAGCCGGGGCCTGATCACAAGAGCTGACAATCTGAGGAAACAGCAATGCTGAATAACAGTCTACACTGTGTCACTAGATCCTTATACAGGGGTATAATGAGGCCTCACTGTACAGGAGACACTGGAGCGAGGAGCTGGGGCCTGATTACAAGAGCTGACAATCTGAGGAAACAGCAATGCTGAATAACAGTCTACACTGTGTCACTAGATCCTTATACAGGGGTATAATGAGGCCTCACTGTACAGGAGACACTGGAGCGAGGAGTTGGGGCCTGATGACAAGAGCTGACAATCTGAGGACACAGCAATGCTGAATAACAGTCTACACTGCGTCACTAGATCCTTATACCGGTGTATAATGAGGCCTCACAGTACAGGAGAGACCGGAGCGAGGAGCCGGGGCCTGATCACAAGAGCTGACAATCTGAGGAAACAGATGTGTTGAATAACAGTCTACACTGCGTCACTAGATCGTTATACAGGGGTATAATGAGACCTCACTGTACAGGAGAGACCGGAGCGAGGAGCCGGGGCCTGATCACAAGAGCTGACAATCTGAGGACACAGCAATGCTGAATAACAGTCAACAGTGCATCACTAGATCCTTATACAGGGGTATAATGAGGCCGCACTGTACAGGACAGACCGGAGCGAGGAGCCGGGGCCTGATCACAAGAGCTGACAATCTGAGGAAACAGCAATGCTGAATAACAGTCTACACAGCGTCACTAGATCCTTATGCAGGGGTATAATGAGGCTTCACTGTACAGGAGAGACCGGAGTGAGGAGCCGGGGCCTGATCACAAGAGCTGACAATCTGAGGAAACAGCAATGCTGAATAACAGTCTACACTTCGTCACTATATCTTCATACAGGGGTATAATGAGGCCCACTGTACAGGAGAGACCGGAGCGAGGAGCAGGGCCTGATCACAAGAGCTGACAATATGAGGAAACAGCAATGCTGAATAATAGTCTACACTGCATCCCTAGATCCTTATACAGGGGTAAAATGAGGCCTCACTGTACAGGAGAGACCGGAGCGGGGAGCCGGGGCCTGATCACAAGAGCTGACAATCTGAGGAGACAGCAATGCTGAAAAACAGTCTACTCTGCGTTACTAGATCCTTATACAGGTGTATAATGAGGCCTCACTGTACAGGAGAGACCGGATTGAGGAGCAGAGGCCTGATCACAAGAGCTGACAATCTGAGGAAACAGCAATGCAAAATAACAGTCTACACTGCGTCACTAGATCCTTATACAGGTGTATAATGAGGCCTCACTGTACAGGAGAGACCGGAGCGAGGAGCCGGGGGCCTGATCACAAAAGCTGACAATCTGAGGAAACAGCAATGCTGAATAACAGTCTACACTGCGTCACTAGATCCTTATACAGGGGTATAATGAGGCCTCACTGTACAGGAGAGACCGGAGCGAGGAGCCGGGGGCCTGATCACAAGAGCTGACAATCTGAGGACACAGCAATGCTGAATAACAGTCTACACTGCATCACTAGATCCTTATACAGGTGTATAATGAGGCCGCACTGTACAGGAGAGACAGGAGCGAGGAGCCGGGGACCTGATCACAAGAGCTGACAATCTGAGGAATCCCAATGCTGAATAACAGTCTACACTGCGTCACTAGATCCTTATACAGGTGTATAATGAGGCCTCACTGTACAGGAGAGACCGGAGCGAGGAGCCGGGGGCCTGATCACAAGAGCTGACAATCTGAGGAATCCCAATGCTGAATAACAGTCTACACTGCGTCACTAGATCCTTATACAGGTGTATAATGAGGCCTCACTGTACAGGAGAGACCGGAGCAAGGAGCAGGGGCCTGATCACAAGAGCTGACAATCTGAGGAAACAGCAATGCTGAATAACAGTCTACACTGCATCACTAGATCCTTATACAGGGGTATAATGAGGCCTCACTGTACAGGAGAGACCGGAGCGAGGAGCAGGGGCCTGATCACAAGATCTGACAATCTGAGGACACAGCAATGCTGAATAACAGTCTACACTGCATCACTAGATCCTTATACAGGGGTATAATGAGGCCTCACTTTACAGGAGAGACCGGAGCGAGGAGCCGGGGCCTGATCACAAGAGCTGACAATCTGAGGACACAGCAATGCTGAATAACAGTCTACACTGCGTCACTAGATCCTTATACAGGGGTATAATGAGGCCTCACTGTACAGGAGAGACAGGAGCGAGGAACAGGGCCTGATCACAAGAGCTGACAATCTGAGGAAACAGCAATGCTGAATAACAGTCTACACTGTGTCACTAGATCCTTATACAGGGGTAAAATGAGGCCTCACTGTACAGGAGAGACCGGAGCAAGGAGCAGGGGCCTGATCACAAGAGCTGACAATCTGAGGAAACAGCAATGCTGAATAACAGTCTACACTGCGTCACTAGATCCGTATACAGGGGTATAATGAGGCCTCACTGTACAGGAGAGACCGGAGCGAGGAGCAGGGGCCTGATCACAAGAGCTGACAATCTTAGGAAACAGCAATGCTGAATAACAGTCTACACTGCGTCACTAGATCCTTATACAGGTGTATAATGAGGCCTCACTGTACAGGAGAGACCGGAGCGAGGAGCAGAGGCCTGATCACAAGAGCTGACAATCTGAGGACACAGCAATGCTGAATAACAGTCTACACTGCGTCACTAGATCCTTATACAGGGGTATAATGAGGCCTCACTGTACAGGAGAGACCGGAGCGATGAGCAGGGGCCTGATCACAAGACCTGACAATCTGAGGAAACAGCAATGCTGAATAACAGTCTACACTGCATCACTAGATCCTTATACAGGGGAATAATGAGGCCTCACTGTACAGGAGAGACCGGAGCGAGGAGCAGGTGCCTGATCACAAGAGCTGACAATCTGAGTACACAGCAATGCTGAATTACAGTCTACACTGCGTCACTAGATCCTTATACAGGGGTATAATGAGGCCTCACTGTACAGGAGAGACCGGAGTGAGGAGCCAGGGCCTGATCACAAGAGCTGACAATCTGAGGACACAGCAATGCTGAATAACAGTCTACACTGCGTCACTAGATCCTTATACAGGGGTATAATGAGGCCTCACTGTACAGGAGAGACCGGAGCGAGGAGCAGAGGCCTGATCACAAGAGCTGACAATCTGAGGAGACAGCAATGCTGAATAACAGTCTACACTGCGTCACTAGATCCTTATACAGGGGTATAATGAGGCCCTCACTGTACAGGAGAGACCGGAGCGAGGAGCAGGGGCCTGATCACAAGAGCTGACAATCTGAGGACACAGCAATGCTGAATAACAGTCTACACTGCGTCACTAGATCCTTATACAGGGGTATAATGAGGCCCTCACTGTACAGGAGAGACCGGAGCGAGGAGCAGGGGCCTGATCACAAGAGCTGACAATCTGAGGAAGCAGCAATGCTGAATAACAGTCTACACTGCGTCACTAGATCCTTATACAGGGGTATAATGAGGCCTCACTGTACAGGAGAGACCGGAGCGAGGAGCAGGGGCCTGATCACAAGAGCTGACAATCTGAGGAAACAACAATGCTGAATAACAGTCTACACTGCGTCACTAGATCCTTATACAGGGGTATAATGAGTCCTCACTGTACAGGAGAGACCGGAGCGAGGAGCAGGGGCCTGATCACAAGAGCTGACAATCTGAGGAAACAGCAATGCTGAATAACAGTCTACACTGCGTCACAAGATCCTTATACAGGGGTATAATGAGGCCCTCACTGTACAGGAGAGACCGGAGCGAGGAGCAGGGGCCTGATCACAAGAGCTGACAATCTGAGGAAGCAGCAATGCTGAATAACAGTCTACACTGCGTAACTAGATCCTTATACAGGGGTATAATGAGGCCTCACTGTACAGGAGAGACCGGAGCGAGGAGCAGGGGCCTGATCACAAGAGCTGACAATCAGAGGAAACAACAATGCTGAATAACAGTCTACACTGCGTCACTAGATCCTTATACAGGGGTATAATGAGTCCTCACTGTACAGGAGAGACCGGAGCGAGGAGCAGGGGCCTGATCACAAGAGCTGACAATCTGAGGAAACAGCAATGCTGAATAACAGTCTACACTGCGTCACTAGATCCTTATACAGGGGTATAATGAGGCCTCACTGTACAGGAGAGACCGGAGCGAGGAGCGGGGGCCTGATCACAAGAGCTGACAATCTGAGGAAACAGCAATGCTGAATAACAGTCTACACTGCGTCACTAGATCCTTATGCAGGGGTATAATGAGGCGTCACTGTACAGGAGAGAGCGGAGCGAGGAGCAGTGGCCTGATCACAAGAGCTGACAATCTGAGGAAACAGCAATGCTGAATAACAGTCTACACTGCATCACTAGATCCTTATACAGGGGTATAATGAGGTCTCACTGTACAGGAGAGACCGGAGCGAGGAGCGGGGGCCTGATCACAAGAGCTGACAATCTGAGGAAACAGCAATGCTGAATAACAGTCTACACTGCGTCACTAGATCCTTATACAGGGATATAATGAGGCCTCACTGTACAGGAGAGAGCGGAACGAGGAGTAGGGGCCTGATCACAAGAGCTGACAATCTGAGGAAACAGCAATGCAGAATAACAGTCTACACTGCATCACTAGATCCTTATACAGGGGTATAATGAGGCCTCACTGTACAGGAGAGAGCGGAGCGAGGAGTAGGGGCCTGATCACAAGAGCTGACAATCTGAGGAAACAGCAATGCTGAATAACAGTCTACACTGCGTCACTAGATCCTTATACAGGGGTATAATGAGGCCTCACTGTACAGGAGAGACCGGAGCGAGGAGCAGGTGCCTGATCACAAGAGCTGACAATCTGAGGAAACAGCAATGCTGAATAACAGTCTACACTGCGTCACTAGATCCTTATACAGGGGTATAATGAGGCCTCACTGTGCAGAGGAGAGACCGGAGCGAGTAGCAGCGGCCTGATCACAAGAGCTGACAATCTGAGGACACAGCAATGCTGAATAACAGTCTACACTGCATCACTAGATCCTTATACAGGGGTATAATGAGGCCTCACTGTACAGGAGAGACCGGAGCGATGAGCAGGGGCCTGATCACAAGACCTGACAATCTGAGGAAACAGCAATGCTGAATAACAGTCTACACTGCATCACTAGATCCTTATACAGGGGAATAATGAGGCCTCACTGTACAGGAGAGACCGGAGCGAGGAGCAGGTGCCTGATCACAAGAGCTGACAATCTGAGTACACAGCAATGCTGAATTACAGTCTACACTGCGTCACTAGATCCTTATACAGGGGTATAATGAGGCCTCACTGTACAGGAGAGACCGGAGTGAGGAGCCAGGGCCTGATCACAAGAGCTGACAATCTGAGGACACAGCAATGCTGAATAACAGTCTACACTGCGTCACTAGATCCTTATACAGGGGTATAATGAGGCCTCACTGTACAGGAGAGACCGGAGCGAGGAGCAGAGGCCTGATCACAAGAGCTGACAATCTGAGGAGACAGCAATGCTGAATAACAGTCTACACTGCGTCACTAGATCCTTATACAGGGGTATAATGAGGCCCTCACTGTACAGGAGAGACCGGAGCGAGGAGCAGGGGCCTGATCACAAGAGCTGACAATCTGAGGACACAGCAATGCTGAATAACAGTCTACACTGCGTCACTAGATCCTTATACAGGGGTATAATGAGGCCCTCACTGTACAGGAGAGACCGGAGCGAGGAGCAGGGGCCTGATCACAAGAGCTGACAATCTGAGGAAGCAGCAATGCTGAATAACAGTCTACACTGCGTCACTAGATCCTTATACAGGGGTATAATGAGGCCTCACTGTACAGGAGAGACCGGAGCGAGGAGCAGGGGCCTGATCACAAGAGCTGACAATCTGAGGAAACAACAATGCTGAATAACAGTCTACACTGCGTCACTAGATCCTTATACAGGGGTATAATGAGTCCTCACTGTACAGGAGAGACCGGAGCGAGGAGCAGGGGCCTGATCACAAGAGCTGACAATCTGAGGAAACAGCAATGCTGAATAACAGTCTACACTGCGTCACAAGATCCTTATACAGGGGTATAATGAGGCCCTCACTGTACAGGAGAGACCGGAGCGAGGAGCAGGGGCCTGATCACAAGAGCTGACAATCTGAGGAAGCAGCAATGCTGAATAACAGTCTACACTGCGTAACTAGATCCTTATACAGGGGTATAATGAGGCCTCACTGTACAGGAGAGACCGGAGCGAGGAGCAGGGGCCTGATCACAAGAGCTGACAATCAGAGGAAACAACAATGCTGAATAACAGTCTACACTGCGTCACTAGATCCTTATACAGGGGTATAATGAGTCCTCACTGTACAGGAGAGACCGGAGCGAGGAGCAGGGGCCTGATCACAAGAGCTGACAATCTGAGGAAACAGCAATGCTGAATAACAGTCTACACTGCGTCACTAGATCCTTATACAGGGGTATAATGAGGCCTCACTGTACAGGAGAGACCGGAGCGAGGAGCGGGGGCCTGATCACAAGAGCTGACAATCTGAGGAAACAGCAATGCTGAATAACAGTCTACACTGCGTCACTAGATCCTTATGCAGGGGTATAATGAGGCGTCACTGTACAGGAGAGAGCGGAGCGAGGAGCAGTGGCCTGATCACAAGAGCTGACAATCTGAGGAAACAGCAATGCTGAATAACAGTCTACACTGCATCACTAGATCCTTATACAGGGGTATAATGAGGTCTCACTGTACAGGAGAGACCGGAGCGAGGAGCGGGGGCCTGATCACAAGAGCTGACAATCTGAGGAAACAGCAATGCTGAATAACAGTCTACACTGCGTCACTAGATCCTTATACAGGGATATAATGAGGCCTCACTGTACAGGAGAGAGCGGAACGAGGAGTAGGGGCCTGATCACAAGAGCTGACAATCTGAGGAAACAGCAATGCAGAATAACAGTCTACACTGCATCACTAGATCCTTATACAGGGGTATAATGAGGCCTCACTGTACAGGAGAGAGCGGAGCGAGGAGTAGGGGCCTGATCACAAGAGCTGACAATCTGAGGAAACAGCAATGCTGAATAACAGTCTACACTGCGTCACTAGATCCTTATACAGGGGTATAATGAGGCCTCACTGTACAGGAGAGACCGGAGCGAGGAGCAGGTGCCTGATCACAAGAGCTGACAATCTGAGGAAACAGCAATGCTGAATAACAGTCTACACTGCGTCACTAGATCCTTATACAGGGGTATAATGAGGCCTCACTGTGCAGAGGAGAGACCGGAGCGAGTAGCAGCGGCCTGATCACAAGAGCTGACAATCTGAGGACACAGCAATGCTGAATAACAGTCTACACTGCATCACTAGATCCTTATACAGGGGTATAATGAGGCCTCACTGTACAGGAGAGAGCGGAGCGAGGAGCAGGGGCCTGATCACAAGAGCTGACAATCTGAGGACACAGCAATGCTGAATAACAGTCTACACTGCGTCACTAAATCCTTATACAGGGGTATAATGAGGCCTCACTGTACAGGAGAGACCGGAGCGAGGAGCAGAGGCCTGATCACGAGAGCTGACAATCTGAGGAAACAGCAATGCTGAATAACAGTCTACACTGCACCACTAGATCCTTATACAGGGGTATAATGAGGCCTCACTGTACAGGAGAGACCGGAGCGAGGAGCTGGGGCCTGATCACAAGAGCTGACAATCTGAGGAAACAGCAATGCTGAATAACAGTCTACACTGTGTCACTAGATCCTTATACAGGGGTATAATGAGGCCTCACTGTACAGGAGAGACCGGAGCGAGGAGCTGGGGCCTGATCACAAGAGCTGACAATCTGAGGACACAGCAATGCTGAATAACAGTCTACACTGTGTCACTAGATCCTTATACAGGGGTATAATGAGGCCTCACTGTACAGGAGACACTGGAGCGAGGAGCTGGGGCCTGATCACAAGAGCTGACAATCTGAGGAAACAGCAATGCTGAATAACAGTCTACACTGTGTCACTAGATCCTTATACAGGTGTATAATGAGGCCTCACAGTACAGGAGAGACCGGAGCGAGGAGCCGGGGCCTGATCACAAGAGCTGACAATCTGAGGAAACAGCAGTGTTGAATAACAGTCTACACTGCATCACTGGATCCTTATACAGGGGTATAATGAGACCTCACTGTACAGGAGAGACCGGAGCGAGGAGCCGGGGCCTGATCACAAGTGCTGACAATCTGAGGAAACAGCAGTGTTGAATAACAGTCTACACTGCGTCACTAGATCCTTATACAGGGGTATAATGAGACATCACTGTACAGGAGAGACCGGAGCGAGGAGCCGGGGCCTGATCACAAGAGCTGACAATCTGAGGACACAGCAATGCTGAATAACAGTCTACACTGCGTCACTAGATCCTTATACAGGGGTATAATGAGGCCTCACTGTACAGGAGACACTGGAGTGAGGAGCCGGAGCCTGATCACAAGAGCTGACAATCTGAGGAAACAGCAATGCTGAATAACAGTCTACACTGTGTCACTAGATCCTTATACAGGGGTATAATGAGGCCTCACTGTACAGGAGACACTGGAGCGAGGAGCTGAGGCCTGATTACAAGAGCTGACAATCTGAGGAAACAGCAATGCTGAATAACAGTCTACACTGTGTCACTAGATCCTTATACAGGGGTATAATGAGGCCTCACTGTACAGGAGACACTGGAGCGAGGAGCTGGGGCCTGATCACAAGAGCTGACAATCTGAGGACACAGCAATGCTGAATAACAGTCTACACTGCGTCACTAGATAATTATACAGGTGTATAATGAGGCCTCACAGTACAGGAGAGACCGGAGCGAGGAGTCGGGGCCTGATCACAAGAGCTGACAATCTGAGGAAACAGATGTGTTGAATAACAGTCTACAATGCGTCACTAGATCCTTATACAGGGGTATAATGAGACCTCACTGTACAGGAGAGACCGGAGCGAGGAGCCGGGGCCTGATCACAAGAGCTGACAATCTGAGGACACAGCAATGCTGAATAACAGTCTACAGTGCATCACTAGATCCTTATACAGGGGTATAATGAGGCCGCACTGTACAGGACAGACCGGAGCGAGGAGCCGGGGCCTGATCACAAGAGCTGACAATCTGAGGACACAGCAATGCTGAATAACAGTCTACAGTGCATCACTAGATCCTTATACAGGGGTATTAAGAGGCTTCACTGTACAGGAGAGACCGGAGTGAGGAGCCGGGGCCTGATCACAAGAGCTGACAATCTGAGGAAACAGCAATGCTGAATAACAGTCTACACTTCGTCACTATATCTTCATACAGGGGTATAATGAGGCCTCACTGTACAGGAGAGACCGGAGCGAGGAGCAGGGCCTGATCACAAGAGCTGACAATATGAAGAAACAGCAATGCTGAATAATAGTCTACACTGCATCCCTAGATCCTTATACAAGGGTAAAATGAGGCCTCACTGTACAGGAGAGACCGGAGCGGGGAGCCGGGGCCTGATCACAAGAGCTGACAATCTGAGGAGACAGCAATGCTGAAAAACAGTCTACTCTGCGTTACTAGATCCTTATACAGGGGTATAATGAGGCCTCACTGTACAGGATAGACCGGATTGAGGAGCAGAGGCCTGATCACAAGAGCTGACAATCTGAGGAAACAGCAATGCAGAATAACAGTCTACACTGCGTCACTAGATCCTTATACAGGTGTATAATGAGGCCTCACTGTACAGGAGAGAGCGGAGCGAGGAGCAGGGGCCTGATCACAAGAGCTGACAATCTGAGGACACAGCAATGCTGAGTATCAGTCTACACTGCGTCACTAGATCCTTATACAGGTGTATAATGAGGCCTCACTGTACAGGAGAGACCGGAGCGAGGAGACGGGGGCCTGATCACAAGAGCTGACAATCTGAGGAAACAGCAATGCTGAATAACAGTCTACACTGCGTCACTAGATCCTTATACAGGTGTATAATGAGGCCTCACTGTACAGGAGAGACCGGAGCGAGGAGCAGGGGCCTGATCACAAGAGCTGACAATCTGAGGACACAGCAATGCTGAATAACAGTCTATACTGCGTCACTAGATCCTTATACAGGTGTATAATGAGGCCTCACTGTACAGGAGAGACCGGAGCGAGGAGCAGGGGCCTGATCACAAGAGCTGACAATCTGAGGAATCCTAATGCTGAATAACAGTCTACACTGCGTCACTAGATCCTTATACAGGGGTATAATGAGGCCTCACTGTACAGGAGAGACCGGAGCGAGGAGCCGGGGGCCTGATCACAAGAGCTGACAATCTGAGGACACAGCAATGCTGAATAACAGTCTACACTGCATCACTAGATCCTTATACAGGTGTATAATGAGGCCTCACTGTACAGGAGAGACAGGAGCGAGGAGCCGGGGACCTGATCACAAGAGCTGACAATCTGAGGAATCCCAATGCTGAATAACAGTCTACACTGCGTCACTAGATCCTTATACAGGTTTATAATGAGGCCTCACTGTTCAGGAGAGACCGGAGCGAGGAGCCGGGGGCCTGATCACAAGAGCTGACAATCTGAGGAATCCCAATGCTGAATAACAGTCTACACTGCGTCACTAGATCCTTATACAGGTGTATAATGAGGCCTCACTGTACAGGAGAGACCGGAGCAAGGAGCAGGGGCCTGATCACAAGATCTGACAATCTGAGGACACAGCAATGCTGAATAACAGTCTACACTGCATCACTAGATCCTTATACAGGGGTATAATGAGGCCTCACTTTACAGGAGAGACCGGAGCGAGGAGCCGGGGCCTGATCACAAGAGCTGACAATCTGAGGACACAGCAATGCTGAATAACAGTCTACACTGCGTCACTAGATCCTTATACAGGGGTATAATGAGGCCTCACTGTACAGGAGAGACAGGAGCGAGGAGCAGCGCATGATCACAAGAGCTGACAATCTGAGGAAACAGCAATGCTGAATAACAGTCTACACTGTGTCACTAGATCCTTATACAGGGGTATAATGAGGCCTCACTTTACAGGAGAGACCGGAGCGAGAAGCAGGGGCCTGATCACAAGAGCTGACAATCTGAGGAAACAGCAATGCTGAATAACAGTCTACACTGCGTCACTAGATCCTTATACAGCTGTATAATGAGGCCTCACTGTACAGGAGAGACCGGAGCGAGGAGCAGAAGCCTGATCACAAGAGCTGACAATCTGAGGACACAGCAATGCTGAATAACAGTCTACACTGCGTCACTAGATCCTTATACAGGGGTATAATGAGGCCTCACTGTACAGGAGAGACCGGAGCGAGGAGCAGGGGCCTGATCACAAGACCTGACAATCTGAGGAAACAGCAATGCTGAATAACAGTCTACACTGCGTCACTAGATCCTTATACAGGAGTATAATGAGGCCTCACTGTACAGGAGAGACCGGAGCGAGGAGCAGGGGCCTGATTACAAGAGCTGACAATCTGAGGACACAGCAATGCTGAATAACAGTCTACACTGCGTCACTAGATCCTTATACAGGGGTATAATGAGGCCTCACTGTACAGGAGAGACCGGAGTGAGGAGCCAGGGCCTGATCACAAGAGCTGACAATCTGAGGACACAGCAATGCTGAATAACAGTCTACACTGCGTCACTAGATCCTTATACAGGGGTATAATGAGGCCTCACTGTACAGGAGAGACCGGAGCGAGGAGCAGGGGCCTGATCACAAGAGCTGACAATCTGAGTCAACAGCAATGCTGAATAACAGTCTACACTGCGTCACTAGATCCTTATACAGGGGTATAATGAGGCCTCACTGTACAGGAGAGACCGGAGCGAGGAGCAGGGGCCTGATCACAAGAGCTGACAATCTGAGGACACAGCAATGCTGAATAACAGTCTACACTGCGTCACTAGATCATTATACAGGGGTATAATGAGGCCTCACTGTACAGGAGAGACCGGAGCGAGGAGCAGGGGCCTGATCACAAGAGCTGACAATCTGAGGAAACAACAATGCTGAATAACAGTCTACACTGCGTCACTAGATCATTATACAGGGGTATAATGAGGCCTCACTGTACAGGAGAGACCGGAGCGAAGAGCAGGGGCCTGATCACAAGAGCTGACAACCTGAGGAAACAGCAATGCTGAATAACAGTCTACACTGCGTCACTAGAGCCTTATACAGGAGTATAATGAGGCCTCACTGTACAGGAGAGACCGGAGTGAGGAGCAGGGGCCTGATCACTAGAGCTGACAATCTGAGGAAACAGCAATGCTGAATAACAGTCTACACTGCGTCACTAGAGCCTTATACAGGTGTATAATGAGACCTCACTGTAAAGGAGAGAGCGGAGCGAGGAGCGGGGGCCTGATCACAAGAGCTGACAATCTGAGGAAACAGCAATGCTGAATAACAGTCTACACTGCGTCACTAGATCCTTATACAGGGGAATAATGAGGCCTCACTGTACAGGAGAGACCGGAGTGAGGAGCCAGGGCCTGATCACAAGAGCTGACAATCTGAGGATACAGCAATGCTGAATAACAGTCTACACTGCGTCACTAGATCCTTATACAGGGGTATAATGAGGCCTCACTGTACAGGAGAGACCGGAGCGAGGAGCAGGGGCCTGATCACAAGAGCTGACAATCTGAGGAAACAGCAATGCTGAATAACAGTCTACACTGCGTCACTAGATCCTTATACAGGGGTATAATGAGGCCTCACTGTACAGGAGAGACCGGAGCGAGGAGCAGGGGCCTGATCACAAGAGCTGACAATCTGAGGACACAGCAATGCTGAATAACAGTCTACACTGCGTCACTAGATCCTTATACAGGGGTATAATGAGGCCTCACTGTACAGGAGAGACCGGAGCGAGGAGCAGGGGCCTGATCACAAGAGCTGACAATCTGAGGAAACAACAATGCTGAATAACAGTCTACACTGCGTCACTAGATCCTTATACAGGGGTATAATGAGGCCTCACTGTACAGGAGAGACCGGAGCGAGGAGCAGGGGCCTGATCACAAGAGCTGACAATCTGAGGAAACAGCAATGCTGAATAACAGTCTATACTGCGTCACTAGATCCTTATACAGGGGTATAATGAGGCCTCACTGTACAGGAGAGACCGGAGCGAGGAGTAGGGGCCTGATCACAAGAGCTGACAATCTGAGGAAACAGCAATGCTGAATAACAGTCTACACTGCGTCACTAGAGCCTTATACAGGGGTATAATGAGGCCTCACTGTACAGGAGAGACCGGAGCGAGGAGCAGTGGCCTGATCACAAGAGCTGACAATCTGAGGACACAGCAATGCTGAATAACAGTCTACACTGCGTCACTAGATACTTATACAGGGGTATAATGAGGCCTCACAGTACAGGAGAGACTGGAGCGAGGAGCAGGGGCCTGATCACAAGAGCTGACAATATGATGAAACAGCAATGCAGAATAACAGTCTACACTGCATCACTAGATCCTTATACAGGGGTATAATGAGGCCTCACTGTACAGGAGAGACCGGAGCGAGGAGCAGGTGCCTGATCACAAGAGCTGACAATCTGAGGAAACAGCAATGCTGAATAACAGTCTACACTGCGTCACTAGATCCTTATACAGGGGTATAATGAGGCCTCACTGTGCAGAGGAGAGACCGGAGCGAGTAGCAGCGGCCTGATCACAAGAGCTGACAATCTGAGGACACAGCAATGCTGAATAACAGTCTACACTGCATCACTAGATCCTTATACAGGGGTATAATGAGGCCTCACTGTACAGGAGAGAGCGGAGCGAGGAGCAGGGGCCTGATCACAAGAGCTGACAATTTGAGGACACAGCAATGCTGAATAACAGTCTACACTGCGTCACTAGATCCTTATACAGGGGTATAATGAGGCCTCACTGTACAGGAGAGACCGGAGCGAGGAGAAGAGGCCTGATCACGAGAGCTGACAATCTGAGGAAACAGCAATGCTGAATAACAGTCTACACTGTGTCACTAGATCCTTATACAGGGGTATAATGAGGCCTCACTGTACAGGAGAGACCGGAGCGAGGAGCAGGGGCCTGATCACAAGAGCTGACAATCTGAGGACACAGCAATGCTGAATAACAGTCTACACTGCGTCACTAGATCCTTATACAGGTGTATAATGAGGCCTCACTGTACAGGAGAGACCGGAGCGAGGAGCAGAGGCCTGATCACAAGAGCTGACAATCTGAGGACACAACAATGCTGAATAACAGTCTACACTGCGTCACTAGATCCTTATACAGGGGTATAATGAGGCCTCACTGTACAGGAGAGACCGGAGCGAGGAGCAAAGGCCTGATCACAAGAGCTGACAATCTGAGGACACAGCAATGCTGAATAACAGTCTACACTGCATCACTAGATCCTTATACAGGGGTATAATGAGGCCTCACTGTACAGGAGAGACCGGAGCGAGGAGCAAAGGCCTGATCACAAGAGCTGACAATCTGAGGACACAACAATGCTGAATAACAGTCTACGCTGCATCACTAGATCCTTATACAGGGGTATAATGAGGCCTCACTGTACAGGACAGACCAGAGCGAGGAGCCGGGGCCTGATCACAAGAGCTGGCTATCTGAGGAAAGAGCAATGCTGAATAACAGTCTACACTGCGTCACTAGATCCTTATACAGGGGTATAATGAGGCCTCACAGTACAGGAGAGACCGGAGCGAGGAGCAAAGGCCTGATCACAAGAGCTGACAATCTGAGGACACAACAATGCTGAATAATAGTCTACACTGCATCACTAGATCCTTATACAGGGGTATAATGAGGCCTCACAGTACAGGAGAGACCGGAGCGAGGAGCAAAGGCCTGATCACAAGAGCTGACAATCTGAGGACACAACAATGCTGAATAACAGTCTACACTGCGTCACTAGATCCTTATACAGGGGTATAATGAGGCCTCACAGTACAGGAGAGACCGGAGCGAGGAGCAAAGGCCTGATCACAAGAGCTGACAATCTGAGGACACAACAATGCTGAATAACAGTCTACACTGCATCACTAGATCCTTATACAGGGGTATAATGAGGCCTCACTGTACAGGACAGACCAGAGCGAGGAGCCGGGGCCTGCTCACAAGAGCTGACTATCTGAGGAAAGAGCAATGCTGAATAACAGTCTACACTGCGTCACTAGATCCTTATACAGGTGTATAATGAGGCCTCACTGTACAAGAGAGACCTGAGCGAGGAGCAGAGGCCTGATCACAAGAGCTGACAATCTGAGGACACAGCAATGCTGAATAACAGTCTACACTGCGTCACTAGATCCTTATACAGGGGTATAATGAGACCTAACTGTACAGGAGAGACCGGAGCGAGGAGCAGGGGCCTGATCACAAGAGCTGACAATCTGAGGAAACAGCAATGCTGAATAACAGTCTACACTGCATCTCTAGATCCTTATACATGGGTATAATGAGGCCTCACTGTACAGGAGAGACCGAAGCGAGGAGCCGGGGCCTGATCACAAGAGCTGACAATCTGAGGACACAGCAATGCTGAATAACAGTCTACACTGCATCACTAGATCCTTATACAGGGGTATAATGAGGCCTCACTGTACTGGAGAGACCGAAGCGAGGAGCAGAGGCCTGATCACAAGAGCTGACAATCTGAGGACACAGCAATGCTGAATAACAGTCTACACTGCATCACTAGATCCTTATACAGGGGTATAATGAGGCCTCACTGTACAGGACAGACCAGAGCGAGGAGCCGGGGACTGATCACAAGAGCTGACAATCTGAGGAAACAGCAATGCTGAATAACAGTCTACACTGCGTCACTAGATCCTTATACAGGAGTATAATGAGGCCTCACTGTACAGGAGAGACCGGAGCGAGGAGCCGGGGCGTGATCACAAGAGCTGACAATCTGAGGAAACAGCAATGCTGAATAACAGTCTACAAAGCGTCACTAGATCCTTATGCAGTGGTATAATGAGGCCTCATTGTACAGGAGAGACCGGAGTGAGGAGTCGGGGCCTGATCACAAGAGCTAACAATCTGAGGAGACAGCAATGCTGAATAACAGTCTACAAAGCGTCACTAGATCCTTATGCAGTGGTATAATGAGGCCTCACTGTACAGGAGAGACCATAGTGAGGAGCCGGGGCCTGATCACAAGAGCTGACAATCTGAGGAAACAGCAATGCTGAATAACAGTCTACACTGCGTCACTATATCTTCATACAGGGGTATAATGAGGCCTCACTGTACAGGAGAGACCGGAGCGAGGAGCAGGGCCTGATCACAAGAGCTGACAATCTGAGGAAACAGCAATGCTGAATAATAGTCTACACTGCATCACTAGATCCATATACAGGGGTATAATGAGGCCTCACTGTACAGGAGAGACCGGAGCGAGGAGCCGGGGCCTGATCACAAGAGCTGACAATCTGAGGAGACAGCAATGCTGAATAACAGTATACTCTGCGTCACTAGATCCTTATACAGGGGTATAATGAGGCCTCACTGTACAGGAGAGACCGGAGCGAGGAGCAGGAGCCTGATCACAAGAGCTGACAATCTGAGGACACAGCAATGCTGAATAACAGTCTACACTGCATCACTAGATCCTTATACAGGGGTATAATGAGGCCTCCCTATACAGGAGAGACCGGAGCGAGGAGCAGGGGCCTGATCACAAGAGCTGACAATCTGAGGACACAGCAATGCTGAATAGCAGTCTACACTGCGTCACAAGATCCTTATACAGGGGTATAAAGAGGCCTCACTGTACAGGAGAGAGCAGAGCGAGGAGCAGGGGCCTGATCACAAGAGCTGACAATCTGAGGAAACAGCAATGCTGAATAACAGTCTACACTGCGTCACTAGATCCTTATGCAGGGGTATAATGAGGCCTCACTGTACAGGAGAGTCCAGAGCGAGGAGCCGGGGCGTGATCACAAGAGCTGACAATCTGAGGAAACAGCAATGCTGAATAACAGTCTACAAAGCGTCACTAGATCCTTATGCAGTAGTATAATGAGGCCTCATTGTACAGGAGAGACCGGAGTGAGGAGCCGGGGCCTGATCACAAGAGCTGACAATCTGAGGAGACAGCAATGCTGAATAACAGTCTACAAAGCGTCACTAGATCCTTATGCAGTGGTATAATGAGGCCTCACTGTACAGGAGAGACCAGAGTGAGGAGCCGGGGCCTGATCACAAGAGCTGACAATCTGAGGAAACAGCAATGCTGAATAACAGTCTACTCTGCGTCACTATATCTTCATACAGGGGTATAATGAGGCCTCACTGTACTGGAGAGACCGGAGCGAGGAGCAGGGCCTGATCACAAGAGCTGACAATCTGAGGAAACAGCAATGCTGAATAATAGTCTACACTGCATCACTAGATCCTTATACAGGGGTATAATGAGGCCTCACTGTACAGGACAGACCTGAGCGAGGAGCCGGGGCCTGATCACAAGAGCTGACAATCTGAGGAAACAGCAATGCTGAATAACAGTCTACACTGCGTCACTAGATCCTTATACAGGAGTATAATGAGGCCTCACTGTACAGGAGAGACCGGAGCGAGGAGCCGGGGCGTGATCACAAGAGCTGACAATCTGAGTAAACAGCAATGCTGAATAACAGTCTACAAAGCGTCACTAGATCCTTATACAGGGGTATAATGAGGCCTCACTGTACAGGAGAGACCGGAGTGAGGAGCCGGGGCCTGATCACAAGAGCTGACAATCTGAGGAAACAGCAATGCTGAATAACAGTCTACAAAGCGTCACTAGATCCTTATGCAGTGGTATAATGAGGCCTCACTGTACAGGAGAGACCAGAGTGAGGAGCCGGGGCCTGATCACAAGAGCTGACAATCTGAGGAAACAGCAATGCTGAATAACAGTCTACACTGCATCACTATATCTTCATACAGGGGTATAATGAGGCCTCACTGTACAGGAGAGACCGGAGCGAGGAGCAGGGGCCTGATCACAAGAGCTGACAATCTGAGGAGACAGCAATGCTGAATAACAGTATACTCTGCGTCACTAGATCCTTATACAGGGGTATAATGAGGTCTCACTGTACAGGAGAGACCGGATCGAGGAGCAGAGGCCTGATCACAAGAGCTGACAATCTGAGGACACAGTAATGCTGAATAACAGTCTACACTGCATCACTAGATCCTTATACAGGGGTATAATGAGGCCTCCCTGTACAGGAGAGACCGGAGCGAGGAGCAGGGGCCTGATCACAAGAGCTGACAATCTGAGGACACAGCAATGCTGAACAGCAGTCTACACTGCATCACTAGATCCTTATACAGGGGTATAAAAAGGCCTCACTGTACAGGAGAGAGCGGAGCGAGGAGCCGGGGCCTGATCACAAGATCTGACAATCTGAGGAAACAGCAATGCTGAATAACAGTCTACACTGCGTCACTAGATCCTTATGCAGGGGTATAATGAGGCCTCACTGTACAGGAGAGACCAGAGCGAGGAGCCGGGGCGTGATCACAATAGCTGACAATCTGAGGAAACAGCAATGCTGAATAACAGTCGACAAAGCGTCACTAGATCCTTATGCAGTGGTATAATGAGGCCTCACTGTACAGGAGAGACCAGAGTGAGGAGCCGGGGCCTGATCACAAGAGCTGACAATCTGAGGAAACAGCAATGCTGAATAACAGTCTACACTGCGTCACTATATCTTCATACAGGGGTATAATGAGGCCTCACTGTACAGGAGAGACCGGAGTGAGGAGCAGAGGCCTGATCACAAGAGCTGACAATCGGAGGAGACAGCAATCCTGAATAACAGTCTACACTGCGTCACTAGATCCTTATACAGGGGTATAATGAGGTCTCACTGTACAGGAGAGACCGGATCGAGGAGCAGAGGCCTGATCACAAGAGCTGACAATCTGAGGACACAGCAATGCTGAGTAACAGTCTACACTGCATCACTAGATCCTTATACAGGGGTATAATGAGGCCTCACAGTACAGGAGAGACCGGAGCGAGGAGCAGGGGCCTGATCACAAGAGCTGACAATCTGAGGAAACAGCAATGCTGAATAACAGTCTACACTGCGTCACTAGATCCTTATACAGGGGTATAATGAGGCCTCACTGTACAGGAGAGACCGGAGCGAGGAGAAGGGGCCTGATCACAAGAGCTGACAATCTGAGGACACAGCAATGCTGAATAACAGTCTACACTGCGTCACTAGATCCTTATACAGGGGTATAATGAGGCCCTCACTGTACAGGAGAGAGCGGAGCGAGCAGCAGAGACCTGATCACAAGAGCTGACAATCTGAGGAAACAGCAATGCTGAATAACAGTCTACACTGTGTCACTAGATCCTTATACAGGGGTATAATGAGGCCACACTGTACAGGAGAGACCGGAGCGAGGAGCAGGGGCCTGATCACAAGAGCTGACAATCTGAGGACACATCAATGCTGAATAGCAGTCTACACTGCGTCACAAGATCCTTATACAGGGGTATAATGAGACCTCACTGTACAGGAGAGACCGGAGCGAGGAGCAGGGTCCTGATCACAAGAGCTGACAATCTGAGGACACATCAATGCTGAATAGCAGTCTACACTGCGTCACTAGATCCTTATACAGGGGTATAATGAGGCCTCACTGTACAGGAGAGAGCGGAGCCAGGAGCAGGGGCCTGATCACAAGAGCTGACAATCTGAGGAAACAGCAATGCTGAATAACAGTCTACACTGCGTCACTAGATCCTTATACAGGAGTATAATGAGGCCTCACTGTACAGGAGAGAGCGGAGCGAGGAGCAGGGGCCTGATCACAAGAGCTGACAATCTGAGGAAACAGCAATGCTGAATAACAGTCTACACTGCATCACTAGATCCTTATACAGGGGTATAATGAGGCCCCACTGTACAGGAGAGACCGGAGCGAGGAGCAGGGGCCTGATCACAAGAGCTGACAATCTGAGGAGACAGCAAAGCTGAATAACAGTCTACACTGCGTCACTAGATCCTTATACAGGGGTATAATGTGGCCTCACTGTACAGGAGAGACCGGAGCGAGGAGCAGGGGCCTGATCACAAGAGCTGACAATCTGAGGACACAGCAATGCTGAATAACAGTCTACACTGCGTCACTAGATCCTTATACAGGGGTATAATGAGGCCCCACTGTACAGGAGAGACCGGAGCGAGGAGCAGGGGCCTGATCACAAGAGCTGACAATCTGAGGAGACAGCAATGCTGAATAACAGTCTACACTGCGTCACTAGATCCTTATACAGGGGTATAATGAGGCCTCACTGTACAGGAGAGACCGGAGCGAGGAGCAGTGGCCTGATCACAAGAGCTGACAATCTGAGGACACAGCAATGCTGTATAACAGTCTACACTGCGTCACTAGATCCTTATACAGGGGTATAATGAGGCCTCACTGTACAGGAGAGACCGGAGTAAGGAGCAGAGGCCTGATCACAAGAGCTGACAATCTGAGGACACAGCAATGCTGAATAACAGTCTACACTGCGTCACTAGATCCTTATACAGGGGTATAATGAGGCCTCACTGTACAGGAGAGACCGGAGCGAGGAGCAGGGGCCTGATCACAAGAGCTGACAATCTGAGGACACAGCAATGCTGAATAACAGTCTACACTGCATCACCAGATCCTTATACAGGGGTATAATGAGGCCTCACTGTACAGGAGAGACCGGAGCGAGGAGCAGGGGCCTGATCACAAGAGCTGACAATCTGAGGACACAGCAATGCTGAATAACAGTCTACACTGCGTCACTAGATCCTTATACAGGGGTATAATGAGGCCTCACTGTACTGGAGAGACCGGAGCGAGGAGCAGGGGCCTGATCACAAGAGCTGACAATCTGAGGACACAGCAATGCTGAATAACAGTCTACACTGCGTCACTAGATCCTTATACAGGGGTATAATGAGGCCTCACTATACAGGAGAGACCGGAGCGAGGAGCAGGGGCCTGATCACAAGAGCTGACAATCTGAGGAAACAGCAATGCTGAATAACAGTCTACACTGCATCTCTAGATCCTTATACATGGGTATAATGAGGCCTCACTGTACAGGAGAGACCGAAGCGAGGAGCCGGGGCCTGATCACAAGAGCTGACAATCTGAGGACACAGCAATGCTGAATAACAGTCTACACTGCATCACTAGATCCTTATACAGGGGTATAATGAGGCCTCACTGTACAGGAGAGACCGAAGCGAGGAGCAGAGGCCTGATCACAAGAGCTGACAATCTGAGGACACAGCAATGCTGAATAACAGTCTACACTGCATCACTAGATCCTTATACAGGGGTATAATGAGGCCTCACTGTACAGGACAGACCGGAGCGAGGAGCCGGGGACTGATCACAAGAGCTGACAATCTGAGGAAACAGCAATGCTGAATAACAGTCTACACTGCGTCACTAGATCCTTATACAGGAGTATAATGAGGCCTCACTGTACAGGAGAGAGCAGAGCGAGGAGCAGGGGCTTGATCACAAGAGCTGACAATCTGAGGAAACAGCAATGCTGAATAACAGTCTACACTGCGTCACTAGATCCTTATGCAGGGGTATAATGAGGCTTCACTGTACAGGAGAGTCCAGAGCGAGGAGCCGGGGCGTGATCACAAGAGCTGACAATCTGAGGAAACAGCAATGCTGAATAACAGTCTACAAAGCGTCACTAGATCCTTATGCAGTGGTATAATGAGGCCTCATTGTACAGGAGAGACCGGAGTGAGGAGCCGGGGCCTGATCACAAGAGCTGACAATCTGAGGAGACAGCAATGCTGAATAACAGTCTACAAAGCGTCACTAGATCCTTATGCAGTGGTATAATGAGGCCTCACTGTACAGGAGAGACCAGAGTGAGGAGCCGGGGCCTGATCACAAGAGCTGACAATCTGAGGACACAGCAATGCTGAATAATAGTCTACACTGCATCACTAGATCCTTATACAGGGGTATAATGAGGCCTCACTGTAAAGGACAGACCTGAGCGAGGAGCCGGGGCCTGATCACAAGAGCTGACAATCTGAGGAAACAGCAATGCTGAATAACAGTCTACACTGTGTCACTAGATCCTTATACAGGAGTATAATGAGGCCTCACTGTACAGGAGAGACCGGAGCGCGGAACCGGGGTGTGATCACAAGAGCTGACAATCTGAGGAAACAGCAATGCTGAATAACAGTCTACAAAGCGTCACTAGATCCTTATACAGGGGTATAATGAGGCCTCACTGTACAGGAGAGACCGGAGTGAGGAGCCGGGGCCTGATCACAAGAGCTGACAATCTGAGGAGACTGCAATGCTGAATAACAGTCTACAAAGCGTCACTAGATCCTTATGCAGTGGTATAATGAGGCCTCACTGTACAGGAGAGACCAGAGTGAGGAGCCGGGGCCTGATCACAAGAGCTGACAATCTGAGGAAACAGCAATGCTGAATAACAGTCTACACCGCGTCACTATATCTTCATACAGGGGTATAATGAGGCCTCACTGTACAGGAGAGACCAGAGCGAGGAGCCGGGGCCTGATCACAAGAGCTGACAATCTGAGGAGACAGCAATGCTGAATAACAGTATACTCTGCATCACTAGATCCTTATACAGGGGTATAACGAGGTCTCACTGTACAGGAGAGACCGGATCGAGGAGCAGAGGCCTGATCACAAGAGCTGACAATCTGAGGACACAGTAATGCTGAATAACAGTCTACACTGCATCACTAGATCCTTATACAGGGGTATAATGAGGCCTCCCTGTACAGGAGAGACCGGAGCGAGGAGCAGGGGCCTGATCACAAGAGCTGACAATCTGAGGACACAGCAATGCTGAACAGCAGTCTACACTGCGTCACTAGATCCTTATACAGGGGTATAAAGAGGCCTCACTGTACAGGAGAGAGCGGAGCGAGGAGCCGGGGCCTGATCACAAGAGCTGACAATCTGAGGAAACAGCAATGCTGAATAACAGTCTACACTGCGTCACTAGATCCTTATGCAGGGGTATAATGAGGCCTCACTGTACAGGAGAGACCAGAGCGAGGAGCCAGGGCGTGATCACAATAGCTGACAATCTGAGGAAACAGCAATGCTGAATAACAGTCGACAAAGCGTCACTAGATCCTTATGCAGTGGTATAATGAGGCCTCACTGTACAGGAGAGACCAGAGTGAGGAGCCGGGGCCTGATCACAAGAGCTGACAATCTGAGGAAACAGCAATGCTGAATAACAGTCTACACTGCGTCACTATATCTTCATACAGGGGTATAATGAGGCCTCACTGTACAGGAGAGACCGGAGCGAGGAGCCGGGGCCTGATCACAAGAGCTGACAATCTGAGGAGACAGCAATCCTGAATAACAGTCTACACTGCGTCACTAGATCCTTATACAGGGGCATAATGAGGCCTCACTGTACAGGAGAGACAGGAGCGAGGAGCGGGGGCCTGATCACAAGAGCTGACAATCTGAGGACACAGCAATGCTGAATAACAGTCTACACTGCGTCACTAGATCCTTATACAGGGGTATAATGAGGCCTCACTATACAGGAGAGACAGGAGCGAGGAGCGGGGGCCTGATCACAAGAGCTGACAATCTGAGGACACAGCAATGCTGAATAACAGTCTACACTGCGTCACTAGATCCTTATACAGGGGTATAATGAGGCCTCACTGTACAGGAGAGACCGGAGCGAGGAGCAGAGGCCTGATCACAAGAGCTGACAATCTGAGGAGACAGCAATGCTGAATAACAGTCTACACTGCGTCACTAGATCCTTATACAGGGGTATAATGAGGCCTCACTGTACAGGAGAGACCAGAGCGAGGAGCAGGGGCCTGATCACAAGAGCTGACAATCTGAGGACATAGCAATGCTGAATAACAGTCTACACTGCGTCACTAGATCCTTATACAGGGGTATAATGAGGCCTCATTGTTCAGGAGAGACCGGAGCGAGGAGCAGGGGCCTGATCACAAGAGCTGACAATCTGAGGAGACAGCAATTCTGAATAACAGTCTACACTGCATCACTAGATCCTTATACAGGGGTATAATGAGGCCTCACTGTACAGGAGAGACCGGAGCGAGGAGCAGGGGCCTGATCACAAGAGCTGACAATCTGAGGACACAGCAATGCTGAATAACAGTCTACACTGCGTCACTAGATCCTTATAAAGGGGTATAATGAGGCCTCACTGTACAGGAGAGACCAGAGCGAGGAGCAGGGGCCTGATCACAAGAGCTGACAATCTGAGGACACAGCAATGCTGAATAACAGTCTACACTGCGTCACTAGATCCTTATACAGGGGTATAATGAGGCCTCACTGTACAGTAGAGACGAGAGCGAGAAGCGGGGGCCTGATCACAAGAGCTGACAATCTGAGGACACAGCAATGCTGAATAACAGTCTACACTGCGTCACTAGATCCTTATACAGGGGTATAATGAGGCCTCACTGTACAGGAGAGACCAGAGCGAGGAGCAGGGGCCTGATCACAAGAGCTAACAATCTGAGGACACAGCACTGCTGAATAACAGTCTACACTGCATTACTAGATCCTTATACAGGGGTATAATGAGGCCTCACTGTACAGGAGAGACCGGAGCGAGGAGCAGGGGCCTGATCACAAGAGCTGACAATCTGAGGAGACAGCAATGCTGAATAACAGTCTACACTGCGTCACTAGATCCTTATACAGGGGTATAATGAGGCCTCACTGTACAGGAGAGACCAGAGCGAGGAGCAGGGGTCTGATCACAAGAGCTGACAATCTGAGGAAACAGCAATGCTGAATAACAGTCTACAGTGCGTCACTAGATCCTTATACAGGTGTATAATGAGGCCTCACTGTAAAGGAGAGACCGGAGCGAGGAGCCGGGGCCTGATCACAAGAGCTGACTATCTGAGGAAACAGCAATGCTGAATAACAGTCTACACTGCGTCACTAGATCCTTATACATGGGTATAATGAGGCCTCACTGTACAGGAGAGACCGGAGCGAGGAGCGGGGGCCTGATCACAAGAGCTGACAATCTGAGGAGTCAGCAATGCTGAATAACAGTCTACACTGCGTCAATAGATCCTTATACAGGGATATAATGAGGCCTCACTGTACAGGAGAGACCGGAGCGAGGAGCAGAGGCCTGATCACAAGAGCTGACAATCTGAGGACACAGCAATGCTGAATAACAGTCTACACTGCGTCACTAGATCCTTATACAGGGGGATAATGAGGCCTCACTGTACAGGAGAGACCAGAGCGAGGAGCAGGGGCCTGATCACAAGAGCTGACAATCTGAGGAAACAGCAATGCTGAATAACAGTCTACAAAGCGTCACTAGATCCTTATGCAGTGGTATAATGAGGCCTCATTGTACAGGAGAGACCGGAGTGAGGAGCCGGGGCCTGATCACAAGAGCTGACAATCTGAGGAGACAGCAATGCTGAATAACAGTCTACAAAGCGTCACTAGATCCTTATGCAGTGGTATAATGAGGCCTCACTGTACAGGAGAGACCAGAGTGAGGAGCCGGGGCCTGATCACAAGAGCTGACAATCTGAATAGACAGCAATGCTGAATAACAGTATACTCTGCGTCACTAGATCCTTATACAGGGGTATAATGAGGTCTCACTGTACAGGAGAGACCGGAGCGAGGAGCAGGTGCCTGATCGCAAGAGCTGACAATCTGAGGAAACAGCAATGCTGAATAATAGTCTACACTGCATCACTATATCTTTTTACAGGGGTATAATGAGGCCTCACTGTACAGGAGAGACCGGAGCGAGGAGCAGGGCCTGATCACAAGAGCTGACAATCTGAGGAAACAGCAATGCTGAATAATAGTCTACACTGCATCACTAGATCCTTATACAGGGGTATAATGAGGCCTCACTGTACAGGAGAGACCGGAGCGAGGAGCCGGGGCCTGATCACAAGAGCTGACAATCTGAATAGACAGCAATGCTGAATAACAGTATACTCTGCGTCACTAGATCCTTATACAGGGGTATAATGAGGTCTCACTGTACAGGAGAGACCGGAGCGAGGAGCAGGGGCCTGATCACAAGAGCTGACAATCTGAGGAGACAGCAATGCTGAATACCAGTCTACACTGCGTCACTAGATCCTTATACAGGGGTATAATGAGGCCTCACTGTACAGGAGAGACCGGAGCGAGGAGCAGGGGCCTGATCACAAGAGCTGACAATCTGAGGAGACAGCAATGCTGAATAACAGTCTACACTGCGTCACTAGATCCTTATACAGGGGTATAATGAGGCCTCACTGTACAGGAGAGACCGGAGCGAGGAACGGGGGCCTGATCACAAGAGCTGACGATCTGAGGAAGCAGCAATGCTGAATAACAGTCTACACTGCATCACTAGATCCTTATACAGGTGTATAATGAGGCCTCTCTGTACAGGAGAGACCGGAGCGAGGAGCAGGGGCCTGATCACAAGAGCTGACAATCTGAGGAAATAGCAATGCTGAATAACAGTCTACACTGCGTCACTAGATCCTTATACAGCTGTATACTGAGGCCTCACTGTACAGGAGAGACCGGAGCGAGGAGCAGGGGCCTGATTACAAGAGCTGACAATCTTAGGAGACAGCAATGCTGAATAACAGTCTACACTGCGTCACTAGATCCTTATACAGGGGTATAATGAGGCCTCACTGTACAGGAGAGACCGGAGCGAGGAGCAGGGGCCTGATCACAAGAGCTGACAATCTGAGGAGACAGCAATGCTGAATAACAGTCTACACTGCGTCACTAGATCCTTATACAGGTGTATAATGAGGCCTCACTGTACAGGAGAGACCGGAGCGAGGAGCAGGGGCCTGATCACAAGAGCTGACAATCTGAGGAGACAGCAATGCTGAATAACAGTCTACACTGCGTCACTAGATCCTTATACAGGGGTATAATGAGGCCTCACTGTACAGGAGAGACCGGAGCGAGGAGCAGGGGCCTGAACACAAGAGCTGACAATCTGAGGACACAGCAATGCTGAATAACAGTCTACACTGCGTCACTAGATCCTTATACAGGGGTATAATGAGGCCTCACTGTACAGGAGAGACCGGAGCGAGGAGCGGGGGCCTGATCACAAGAGCTGACAATCTGAGGAAACAGCAATGCTGAATAACAGTCTACACTGCGTCACTAGATCCTTATACAGGGGTATAATGAGGCCTCCCTGTACAGGAGAGACCGGAGCGAGGAGCCGGGGCCTGATCACAAGAGCTGACAATCTGAGGACACAGCAATGCTGAATAACAGTCTACACTGCGTCACTAGATCCTTATACATGTGTATAATGAGACCTCACTGTACAGGAGAGACCGGAGCGAGGAGCAGGGGCCTGATCACATGAGCTGACAATCTGAGGAAACAGCAATGCTGAATAACAGTCTACACTGCGTCACTAGATCCTTATACAGGGGTATAATGAGGCCTCACTGTACAGGAGACACCGGAGCGAGGAGCAGGGGCCTGATCACAAGAGCTGACAATCTGAGGAGACAGCAATGCTGAATAACAGTCTACACTGCGTCACTAGATCCTTATACAGGGGTAAAATGAGGCCTCACTGTACAGGAGAGACCGGAGCGAGGAGAAGGGGCCTGATCACAAGAGCTGACAATCTGAGGACACAGCAATGCTGAATAACAGTCTACACTGCGTCACTAGATCCTTATACAGGGTGATAATGAGGCCTCACTGTACAGGAGAGACCGGAGCAAGGAGCAGGGGCCTGATCACAAGAGCTGACAATCTGAGGACACAGCAATGCTGAATAACAGTCTACACTGCGTAACTAGATCCTTATACAGGGGTATAATGAGGCCTCACTGTACAGGAGAGACCGGAGCGAGGAGCAGGGGCCTGATCTCAAGAGCTGACAATCTGAGGAGACAGCAATGCTGAATAACAGTCTACACTGCATCACTAGATCCTTATACAGGGGGATAATGAGGCCTCACTGTACAGGAGAGACCGGAGCGAGTAGCAGTGGCCTGATCACAAGAGCTGACAATCTGAGGACACAGCAATGCTGAGTAACAGTCTACACTGCGTCACTAGATCCTTATACAGGGGTATAATGAGGCCTCACTGTACAGGAGAGACCGGAGCGAGGAGCAGGGGCCTGATCACAAGAGCTGACAATCTGAGGACACAGCAATGCTGAATAACAGTCTACACTGCATCACTAGATCCTTATACAGGGGTATAATGAGGCCTCACTGTACAGGAGAGACCGGAGCGAGGAGCAGGGGCCTGATCACAAGAGCTGACAATCTGAGGACACAGCAATGCTGAATAACAGTCTACACTGCATCACTAGATCCTTATACAGGGGGATAATGAGGCCTCACTGTACAGGAGAGACCGGAGCGAGGAGCAGGGGCCTGATCACAAGAGCTGACAATCTGAGGACACAGCAATGCTGAATAACAGTCTACACTGCATCACTAGATCCTTATACAGGGGTATAATGAGGCCTCACTGTACAGGAGAGACCGGAGCGAGGAGCAGGGGCCTGATCACAAGAGCTGACAATCTGAGGAGACAGAAATGCTGAATAACAGTCTACACTGCGTCACTAGATCCTTATACAGGGGTATAATGAGGTCTCACTGTACAGGAGAGACCGGAGCGAGGAGCCAGGGCCTGATCACAAGAGCTGACTATCTGAGGACACAGCCATGCTGAATAACAGTCTACACTGCATCACTAGATCCTTATACAGGGGGATAATGAGGCCTCACTGTACAGGAGAGACCGGAGCGAGGAGCAGGGGCCTGATCACAGGAGCTGACAATCTGAGGACACAGCAATGCTGAATAACAGTCTACAGTGCATCACTAGATCCTTATACAGGGGTATAATGAGGACTCACTGTACAGTAGAGACCGGAGCGAGGAGCAGGGGCCTGATCACAAGAGCTGACAATCTGAGGAGACAGCAATGCTGAATAACAGTCTACACTGCATCACTAGATCCTTATACAGGGGTATAATGAGGCCTCACTGTACAGGAGAGACCGGAGCGAGGAGCAGGGGCCTGATCACAAGAGCTGACAATCTTAGGAAACAGCAATGCTGAATATCAGTCTACACTGCGTCACTAGATCCTTATACAGGGGTATAATTAGGCCTCACTGTACAGGAGAGACCGGAGCGAGGAGCCGCGGCCTGATCACAAGAGCTGACAATCTGAGGAAACAGCAATGCTGAATAACAGTCTACACTGCGTCACTAGATCCTTATACAGGGGTATAATGAGGCCTCACTGTACAGGAGAGACCGGAGCAAGGAGCAGTGGCCTGATCACAAGAGCTGACAATCTGAGGAAACAGCAATGCTGAATAACAGTCTACACTGCATCACTAGATCCTTATGCAGGGGTATAATGAGGCCTCACTGTACAGGAGAGACCGGAGCGAGGAGCGGGGGCCTGATCACAAGAGCTGACAATCTGAGGAGACAGCAATGCTGAATAACAGTCTACACTGTGTCCCTAGATCCTTATACAGGGGTATAATGAGGCCTCACTGTACAGGAGAGAACGGAGTGAGGAGCAGGGGCCTGATCACAAGAGCTGACAATCTGAGGAGACAGCAATGCTGAATAACAGTCTACACTGCGTCACTAGATCCTTATACAGGGGTATAATGAGGCCTCACTGTACAGGAGAGACCGGAGCGAGGAGCAGAGGCCTGATCACAAGAGCTGACAATCTGAGGAGACAGCAATGCTGAATAACAGTCTACACTGCGTCACTAGATCCTTATACAGGGGTATAATGAGGCCTCACTGTACAGGAGAGACCGGAGCGAGGAGCAGGGGCCTGACCACAAGAGCTGACAATCTGAGGAGACAGCAATGCTGAATAACAGTCTACACTGCGTCACTAGATCCTTATACAGGGGTATAATGAGGCCTCACTGTACAGAAGAGAATGGAGCGAGGAGCAGAGACCTGATCACAAGAGCTGACAATCTGAGGACACAGCAATGCTGAATAACAGTCTACACTGCGTCACTAGATCCTTATACAGGAGTATAATGAGGCCTCACTGTACAGGAGAGACCGGAGCGAGGAGCAGGGGCCTGATCACAAGAGCTGACAATCTGTGGAGACAGCAATGCTGAATAACAGTCTACACTGCGTCACTAGATCCTTATACAGGGGTATAATGAGGCCTCACTGTACAGGAGACACCGGAGCGAGGAGCGGGGGCCTGATCACAAGAGCTGACAATCTGAGGAGACAGCAATGCTGAATAACAGTCTACACTGCGTCACTAGATCCTTATACAGGGGTATAATGAGGCCTCACTGTACAGGAGAGACCGGAGCGAGGAGCAGGGGCCTGATCACAAGAGCTGACAATCTGAGGAGACAGCAATGCTGAATAACAGTCTACACTGCATCACTAGATCCTTATACAGGGGGATAATGAGGCCTCACTGTACAGGAGAGACCGGAGCGAGGAGCAGGGGCCTGATCACAAGAGCTGACAATCTGAGGAGACAGCAATGCTGAATAACAGTCTACACTGCGTCACTAGATCCTTATACAGGGGTATAATGAGGCCTCACTGTACAGGAGAGACCGGAGCGAGGAGCCGGGGCCTGATCACAAGAGCTGACAATCTGAGGACACAGCAATGCTGAATAACAGTCTACAGTGCATCACTAGATCCTTATACAGGGGGATAATGAGGCCTCACTGTACAGGAGAGACCGGCGCGAGGAGCAGGGGCCTGATCACAGGAGCTGACAATCTGAGGACACAGCAATGCTGAATAACAGTCTACACTGCGTCACTAGATCCTTATACAGGGGTATAATGAGGCCTCACTGTACAGGAGAGACCGGAGCGAGGAGCAGGGGCCTGATCACAAGAGCTGACAATCTGAGGAGACAGCAATGCTGAATAACAGTCTACACTGCATCACTAGATCCTTATACAGGGGTATAATGAGGCCTCACTGTACAGGAGAGACCGGAGCGAGGAGCCGGGGCCTGATCACAAGAGCTGACAATCTAAGGAAACAGCAATGCTGAATAACAGTCTACACTGCATCACTAGATCCTTATACAGGGCTATAATGAGGCCTCACTGTACAGGAGAGACCGGAGCGAGGAGCAGGGGCCTGATCACAAGAGCTGACAATCTGAGGACACAGCAATGCTGAATAACAGTCTACACTGCATCACTAGATCCTTATACAGGGGTATAATGAGGCCTCACTGTACTGGAGAGACCGGAGCGAGGAGCAGGGGCCTGATCACAAGAGCTGACAATCTGAGGACACAGCAATGCTGAATAACAGTCTACACTGCGTCACTAGATCCTTATACAGGGGTATAATGAGGCCTCACTGTACAGGAGAGACCGGAGCGAGGAGCAGAGGCCTGATCACAAGAGCTGACAATCTGAGGAGACAGCAATGCTGAATAACAGTCTACACTGCGTCACTAGATCCTTATACAGGGGTATAATGAGGCCTCACTGTACAGGAGAGACCGGAGCGAGGAGCAGGGGCCTGATCACAAGAGCTGACAATCTGAGGAAACAGCAATGCTGAATAACAGTCTACACTGCGTCACTAGATCCTTATACAGGGGTATAATGAGGCCTCACTGTACAGGAGAGACCGGAGCGAGGAGCAGAGGCCTGATCACAAGAGCTGACAATCTGAGGAAACAGCAATGCTGAGTAACAGTCTACACTGCATCACTAGATCCTTATACAGGGGTATAATGAGGCCTCACTGTACAGGAGAGATCGGAGCGAGGAGCAGGGGCCTGACCACAAGAGCTGACAATCTGAGGAGACAGCAATGCTGAATAACAGTCTACACTGTGTCACTAGATCCTTATACAGGGGTATAATGAGGCCTCACTGTACAGGAGAGACCGGAGCGAGGAGCCGGGTCCTGATCACAAGAGCTGACAATCTGAGGAGACAGCAATGCTGAATAACAGACTACACTGCGTCACTAGATCCTTATACAGGGGTATAATGAGGCCTCACTGTACAGGAGAGAGCGGAGCGAGGAGCAGGGGCCTGATCACAAGAGCTGACAATCTGAGGAAACAGCAATGCTGAATAACAGTCTACACTGCGTCACTAGATCCTTATACAGGGGTATAATGAGGCTTCACTGTACAGGAGAGACAGGAGCGAGGAGCAGGGGCCTGATCACAAGAGCTGACAATCTGAGGAGACAGCAATGCTGAATAACAGTCTACAATGCGTCACTAGATCCTTATACAGGAGGATAATGAGGCCTCACTGTACAGGAGAGACCGGAGCGAGGAGCAGGGGCCTGATCACAAGAGCTGACAATCTGAGGAAACAGCAATGCTGAATAACAGTCTACACTGCGTCACTAGATCCTTATACAGGGGTATAATGAGGCCTCACTGTACAGGAGAGACCGGAGCGAGGAGCAGGGGCCTGATCACAAGAGCTGACAATCTGAGGAGACAGCAATGCTGAATAACAGTCTACACTGCGCCACTAGATCCTTATACAGGAGGATAATGAGGCCTCACTGTACAGGAGAGACCGGAGCGAGGAGCAGGGGCCTGATCACAAGATCTGACTATCTGAGGAGACAACAATGCTGAATAACAGTCTACACTGCGTCACTAGATCCTTATACAGGGGTATAATGAGGCCTCACTGTACAGGAGAGACCGGAGCGAGGAGCAGGGGCCTGATCACAAGAGCTGACAATCTGAGGAGACAGCAATGCTGAATAACAGTCTACACTGCGTCACTAGATCCTAGTATAATGAGGCCTCACTGTACAGGAGAGACCGGAGCGAGGAGCAGGGGCCTGATCACAAGAGCTGACAATCTGAGGACACAGCAATGATGAATAACAGTCTACACTGCGTCACTAGATCCTTATACAGGGGTATAATGAGGCCTCACTGTACAGGAGAGACCAGAGCGAGGAGCAGAGGCCTGATCACAAGAGCTGACAATCTGAGGACACAGCAATGCTGAATAACAGTCTACACTGCGTCACTAGATCCTTATACAGGGGTATAATGAGACCTCACTGTACAGGAGAGACCGGAGCGAGGAGCAGGGGCCTGATCACAAGAGCTGACAATCTGAGGAAACAGCAATGCTGAATAACAGTCTACACTGCGTCACTAGATCCTTATACAGGGGTATAATGAGGCCTCACTGTACAGGAGAGAGCGGAGCGAGGAGCAGGGGCCTGATCACAAGAGCTAACAATCTGAGGACACAGCAATGCTGAATATCAGTCCACACTGTGTCATTAGATCCTTATACAGGGGTATAATGAGGCCTCACTGTACAGGAGAGAACAGAGCGAGGAGCAGAGGCCTGATCACAAGAGCTGACAATCTGAGGACACAGCAATGCTGAATAACAGTCTACACTGTGTCCCTAGATCCTTATACAGGGGTATAATGAGGCCTCACTGTACAGGAGAGAACGGAGTGAGGAGCAGGGGCCTGATCACAAGAGCTGACAATCTGAGGAGACAGCAATGTTGAATAACAGTCTACACTGCGTCACTAGATCCTTATACAGGGGTATAATGAGGCCTCACTGTACAGGAGAGAACGGAGCGAGGAGCAGAGACCTGATCACAAGAGCTGACAATCTGAGGACACAGCAATGCTGAATAACAGTCTACAATGCGTCACTAGATCCTTATACAGGAGTATAATGAGGCCTCACTGTACAGGAGAGACCAGAGCGAGGAGCAGGGGCCTGATCACAAGAGCTGACAATCTGAGGAGACAGCAATGCTGAATAACAGTCTACACTGCGTCACTAGATCCTTATACAGGGGTATAATGAGGCCTCACTGTACAGGAGAGACCAGAGCGAGGAGCAGAGGCCTGATCACAAGAGCTGACAATCTGAGGAAACAGCAATGCTGAATAACAGTCTACACTGCATCACTAGATCCTTATACAGGGGTATAATGAGACCTCACTGTACAGGAGAGACCGGAGCGAGGAGCAGAGGCCTGATCACAAGAGCTGACAATCTGAGGAGACAGCAATGCTGAATAACAGTCTACACTGCATCACTAGATCCTTATACAGGGGTATAATGAGGCCTCACTGTACAGGAGAGACCAGAGCGAGGAGCAGGGGCCTGATCACAAGAGCTGACAATCTGAGGAAACAGCAATGCTGAATAACAGTCTACACTGCGTCACTAGATCCTTATACAGGGGTATAATGAGGCCTCACTGTACAGGAGAGACTGGAGCGAGGAGCAGGGGCCTGATCACAAGAGCTGACAATCTGAGGAGACAGCAATGCTGAATAACAGTCTACACTGCATCACTAGATCCTTATACAGGGGTATAATGAGGCCTCACTGTTCAGGAGAGACCGGAGCGAGGAGCAGAGGCCTGATCACAAGAGCTGACAATCTGAGGAGACAGCAATTCTGAATAACAGTCTACACTGCATCACTAGATCCTTATACAGGGGTATAATGAGGCCTCACTGTACAGGAGAGATCGGAGCGAGGAGCAGGGGCCTGATCACAAGAGCTGACAATCTGAGGACACAGCAATGCTGAATAACAGTCTACACTGCGTCACTAGATCCTTATACAGGGGTATAATGAGGCCTCACTGTACAGGAGAGACCAGAGCGAGGAGCAGGGGCCTGATCACAAGAGCTGACAATCTGAGGACACAGCAATGCTGAATAACAGTCTACACTGTTTCACTAGATCCTTATACAGGGGTATAATGAGGCCTCACTGTACAGGAGAGACCAGAGCGAGAAGCGGGGGCCTGATCACAAGAGCTGACAATCTGAGGACACAGCAATGCTGAATAACAGTCTACACTGCGTCACTAGATCCTTATACAGGGGGATAATGAGGCCTCACTGTACAGGAGAGACCGGAGCGAGGAGCAGGAGCCTGATCACAAGAGCTGACAATCTGAGGAGACAGCAATGCTGAATAACAGTCTACACTGCGTCACTAGATCCTTATACAGGGGTATAATGAGGCCTCACTGTACAGGAGAGACCGGAGCAAGGAGCCGGGGCCTGATCACAAGAGCTGACAATCTGAGGACACAGCAATGCTGAATAACAGTCTACACTGCGTCACTAGATCCTTATACAGGGGTATAATGAGGCCTCACTGTACAGGAGAGACCGGAGCAAGGAGCAGGGGCCTGATCACAAGAGCTGACAATCTGAGGACACAGCAATGCTGAATAACAGTCTACACTGCATCACTAGATCCTTATACAGGGGGATAATGAGGCCTCACTGTACAGGAGAGACCGGAGCGAGGAGCAGGGGCCTGATCACAAGAGCTGACAATCTGAGGACACAGCAATGCTGAGTAACAGTCTACACTGCGTCACTAGATCCTTATACAGGGGTATAATGAGGCCTCACTGTACAGGAGAGACCGGAGCGAGGAGCAGGGGCCTGATCACAAGAGCTGACAATCTGAGGAGACAGCAATGCTGAATAACAGTCTACACTGCGTCACTAGATCCTTATACAGGGGTATAATGAGGCCTCACTGTACAGGAGAGACCGGAGCGAGGAGCCGGGGCCTGATCACAAGAGCTGACAATCTGAGGACACAGCAATGCTGAATAACAGTCTACACTGCATTACTAGATCCTTATACAGGGGGATAATGAGGCCTCACTGTACAGGAGAGACCGGAGCGAGGAGCAGGGGCCTGATCACAAGAGCTGACAATCTGAGGAGACAGCAATGCTGAATAACAGTCTACACTGCATCACTAGATCCTTATACAGGAGTATAATGAGGCCTCACTGTACAGGAGAGACCGGAGCGAGGAGCCGGGGCCTGATCACAAGAGCTGACAATCTGAGGACACAGCAATGCTGAATAACAGTCTATTCTGCGTCACTAGATCCTTATACAGGGGGATAATGAGGCCTCACTGTACAGGAGAGACCGGAGCGAGGAGCAGGGGCCTGATCACAAGAGCTGACAATCTTAGGAAACAGCAATGCTGAATATCAGTCTACACTGCGTCACTAGATCCTTATACAGGGGTATAATGAGGCCTCACTGTACAGGAGAGACCGGAGCGAGGAGCCGGGGCCTGATCACAAGAGCTGACAATCTGAGGAAACAGCAATGCTGAATAACAGTCTACACTGCATCACTAGATCCTTATACAGGGGTATAATGAGGCCTCACTGTAGAGGAGAGACCGGAGCGAGGAGCAGGGGCCTGATCACAAGAGCTGACAATCTGAGGACACAGCAATGCTGAATAACAGTCTACACTGCATCACTAGATCCTTATACAGGGGTATAATGAGGCCTCACTGTACTGGAGAGACCGGAGCGAGGAGCAGGGGCCTGATCACAAGAGCTGACAATCTGAGGACACAGCAATGCTGAATAACAGTCTACACTGCGTCACTAGATCCTTATACAGGGGTATAATGAGACCTCACTGTACAGGAGAGACCGGAGCGAGGAGCAGGGGCCTGATCACAAGAGCTGACAATCTGAGGAAACAGCAATGCTGAATAACAGTCTACACTGCGTCACTAGATCCTTATACAGGGGTATAATGAGGCCTCACTGTACAGGAGAGAGCGGAGCGAGGAGCAGGGGCCTGATCACAAGAGCTAACAATCTGAGGACACAGCAATGCTGAATATCAGTCTACACTGCGTCACTAGATCCTTATACAGGGGTATAATGAGGCCCCACTGTACAGGAGAGACCGGAGCGAGGAGCAGGGGCCTGATCACAAGAACTGACAATCTGAGGAGACAGCAATGCTGAATAACAGTCTACACTGCGTCACTAGATCCTTATACAGGGGTATAATGAGGCCTCACTGTACAGGAGAGAACGGAGCGAGGAGCAGAGGCCTGATCACAAGAGCTGACAATCTGAGGACACAGCAATGCTGAATAACAGTCTACACTGCGTCACTAGATCCTTATACAGGAGTATAATGAGGCCTCACTGTACAGGAGAGACCAGAGCGAGGAGCAGGGGCCTGATCACAAGAGCTGACAATCTGAGGAGACAGCAATGCTGAATAACAGTCTACACTGCGTCACTAGATCCTTATACAGGGGTATAATGAGGCCTCACTGTACAGGAGAGACCGGAGCGAGGAGCAGGGGCCTGATCACAAGAGCTGACAATCTGAGGAAACAGCAATGCTGAATAACAGTCTACACTGCATCACTAGATCCTTATACAGGGGTATAATGAGGCCTCACTGTACAGGAGAGACCGGAGCGAGGAGCAGGGGCCTGATCACAAGAGCTGACAATCTGAGGACACAGCAATGCTGAATAACAGTCTACACTGCATCACTAGATCCTTATACAGGGGTATAATGAGGCCTCACTGTACTGGAGAGACCGGAGCGAGGAGCAGGGGCCTGATCACAAGAGCTGACAATCTGAGGACACAGCAATGCTGAATAACAGTCTACACTGCGTCACTAGATCCTTATACAGGGGTATAATGAGACCTCACTGTACAGGAGAGACCGGAGCGAGGAGCAGGGGCCTGATCACAAGAGCTGACAATCTGAGGAAACAGCAATGCTGAATAACAGTCTACACTGCGTCACTAGATCCTTATACAGGGGTATAATGAGGCCTCACTGTACAGGAGAGAGCGGAGCGAGGAGCAGGGGCCTGATCACAAGAGCTAACAATCTGAGGACACAGCAATGCTGAATATCAGTCTACACTGCGTCACTAGATCCTTATACAGGGGTATAATGAGGCCCCACTGTACAGGAGAGACCGGAGCGAGGAGCAGGGGCCTGATCACAAGAACTGACAATCTGAGGAGACAGCAATGCTGAATAACAGTCTACACTGCGTCACTAGATCCTTATACAGGGGTATAATGAGGCCTCACTGTACAGGAGAGAACGGAGCGAGGAGCAGAGGCCTGATCACAAGAGCTGACAATCTGAGGACACAGCAATGCTGAATAACAGTCTACACTGCGTCACTAGATCCTTATACAGGAGTATAATGAGGCCTCACTGTACAGGAGAGACCAGAGCGAGGAGCAGGGGCCTGATCACAAGAGCTGACAATCTGAGGAGACAGCAATGCTGAATAACAGTCTACACTGCGTCACTAGATCCTTATACAGGGGTATAATGAGGCCTCACTGTACAGGAGAGACCAGAGCGAGGAGCAGAGGCCTGATCACAAGAGCTGACAATCTGAGGAAACAGCAATGCTGAATAACAGTCTACACTGCATCACTAGATCCTTATACAGGGGTATAATGAGACCTCACTGTACAGGAGAGACCGGAGCGAGGAGCAGAGGCCTGATCACAAGAGCTGACAATCTGAGGAGACAGCAATGCTGAATAACAGTCTACACTGCGTCACTAGATCCTTATACAGGGGTATAATGAGGCCTCACTGTACAGGAGAGACCAGAGCGAGGAGCAGGGGCCTGATCACAAGAGCTGACAATCTGAGGAAACAGCAATGCTGAATAACAGTCTACACTGCGTCACTAGATCCTTATACAGGGGTATAATGAGGCCTCACTGTACAGGAGAGACCGGAGCGAGGAGCAGGGGCCTGATCACAAGAGCTGACAATCTGAGGAGACAGCTGTAGTGTCGGTGGTGGGGTGCCGAGCTGGGGGGGGGTGGTTCTACTTTTGTACCGCGCAGAGATGATAACAGAGACACGATGAGGCAGATTCTGGGTGCAACAGGTCCAAGTTTATTTCATTACTTGCCGTCCGCCTGACGGCCTCCGCAGCACACCGCACGTTTCTTCACTTATCGGCCCTCCGTTTCCAGAGCCGTTTACACACCGTACTTCTACAATAGGGACGTACATATGCGTACTGTCCCTCCTTCACTTGTTCGACGCTCCTGACAGGTCCGCCACTGTGGCCGCCCTAGGCCCAATAACCAACAGCGCTTTCACTGGTCAGTCGTCGTGTCAAATACGGTATATGGCACTCACTGTCTCGTCTCTTCTGCGGTATCTTTCTGTCAGGACCACCCCCTGACGTTTCCTCTCCTCAGTCCCCTTGGTCGGATTCTCCTCAGGGCACACAGACTGGCGAAGTCCTCCTGTCACCTGGGCTCCCCCTGGGGACTGGAACCTTCTGGAACCCTCCCTCAGAATTTATAACTTCCCCGGTTCCTTGAAACTGTCACTAACTGTCACCACGCCCCCCATGACCAACGGTTTCTAAAGCCCTAAGCTGCTGTAAAGTCCTTTACTCACACTCCACCCTGCCATCTAATGGTCATCCCAAGGTACTGCACGTCCACTACACTTTTCTAGTTGTTTCCCCACTGTAATCACTGTCTCCTACCTACACTGTGCAAACCTATCTTTCTTCACTCTGACTAGTCCGTCAGGTCACCTTCCCTACACTCTCCCTTCCTTTGTCCATTGTCGTCCTCGACAATCGTCATCCCTGCCTTCGTCGTTCTGAATCTACACCTACATTCTGTTGTCGGACCAGAAGTTGAGCCAAACCCACTATCTGCGGGGGCCGAACCATACTGGGAGCACTATGCTCTGAGCAGCCTACTGCTACTCACCAGCGCGCACGCCACATGACAACGTCTTTCAAATTGGGCAAGGTACACCCGTATTCTCTCTACGGCGTGTATCTTTCCCCTACTCTCCCCTACTGTTACCTTTCACTATCCGGTACGCCATGATCGAGGCCACTCACCTACCAGATCATTGCCGGCGCCCGCCTTTCCTTCTTCAGGGGTGTCCGTGGTGTTGGGGACCTGACCTAGGACGGCAGTCTTTCTCACGTCTTCCAACTCATTTTCCTTCTTTCAATTACATGTCATGGTCGGCGTCCCGGTCTCCCAGACCTCAACTCTTAGATCCCTACCGGATCTCACACTTTCCTTTGGTCCCGCAGACCTTCCCTTACCCGGACCTGTTGCATTTTACTTTGCATATTATACATCATACAACTTTATAATAGCACAAGTACCCCATTTTTTTTTTATAATTTTTTTTTTCGTTTTCTTTTGCTCATTTTAAAACCAACATATAACAACATAACATTGCATGTCTTCTTTCCTCCTCCCCCCTTCCTTGGACCTGGACACTCCTCCGCTTTCCATATCCCCGTTCTGTCAGGTAAACATATTTTCGTATATAAAGAACATAGAAAGAAGAAAGAAAGAGAGAGAGAGAGAAAATAGTTGCATCAGTTAAACAACAACAAAACTTTTTCTAAATGCAACTGTCCTTATAATCTGCACAACGGTGCATCGAACTCCTGACAGTCTATACCACTCTCAATGGACAGAGGTGAGGGCTCCACGGGGATACTGAGGGTGTCCATTCAAGTCCTCTTCTTTTCCATGACGGCCTCTCCTTGAGTGTGGAGCAGGTTCCACACTTCCTGCTCCCGGGCCTTTTTCTTCCTGATCACCTCCGCTCCCCAAACGGAGGGAACAGCACGGGCCCTGGAGTCCGGTGGGCGGGACTCCGCTGAAAAAGACCGCAAGACAGAAACGGCCGAAGATTTCTGCGGCCCAGCAGCCGCTGGGGTCAGGTGGCAAATGGGGAGAACCGGGTCCTCGGGGGCTGGAATCACAGGGCCCGCTAAATCGGTCGCAGCCGACTCCAGCAGCGGCATAACCGCGGCCTCAGGACAGGCCGCATCCACTACTTCCAACGGAGTCGGAGTAACGGCCGATTTCAACAATGCAGCTGCTATTAGCAGGGAAAGCGCAGCAGCATCTTCTTTGGGTGAGCTCTGCACTGGTGACTCCGGGCGGGGTAGTTCGGGGACATGAGCGGGGACCTCGCTCAGCTCTGCATACACCACGGGGCCCGTGGTAACTAGGCCTTCCGGTGCGCAGGGGGCCGCGTGCTGCAGCAGAATGGTAGGGGCCGCTTGCGGAGGCACTGGTAGGGCCGGGGGTACTCTCACCTTCCCCGGCGCTGCGGCCTCCGTTCCATCATCACGCAGTTTCCCCCGCAGCCTCCGTTCCTTGCTCCACTGTCCTGCGGGCCTTCCCTCCGGACTCGGGGGCTCCGCTGAGAAGTCCTCTGCTGGTATTGGTGGCAGCCGTTCTCGCTGACTCCCCTCAGGCTCCGCTCCCCGGCTCAGCATCCCGCTGCCTGCCCGTAAATCTGAAGATGACTTCTGGTGCAGCTCCATCTCCTGCCACCATTGCCACTCTAGGCGGCCAATGCCCCGACACCCGCAGCATCTCATACCGTTGGTTGGGCAGCACTCGAATGGCGTCAGACAGCCGCAGCCAAGTTTTTCTTTTGTGCCACTCCCTCTGTGAGGTGGGGTGTCGGCAGGCCTCTCCACCCACCTGTCAGGGTCCAATATAGGGAAGCGTCGATCTCCAGGCACATACTGCTTCTTTTTGGGGTACGTTGGAGGGGGTCCCAGTCCATTCTGAACAACTGCAAACACCCGGACCTCTCCTCTGCGCTGATGCAATACCGTCATACTGCACAGTACCTGGTACCGCCCCGGATCCTCTGCTGGCCACACAGATCCGACACAGCGCTCCCAATTCATATTCCACAGGTAAGTCATTTGTAATCCACAGGTGTTTATAATCCATGCAGCATAGTCCAAGTCCTTTTCCATTACTTGAGGCAGGTCTGCCGCAGAAGATGAGGTATTAGCGGCGGCCATCCTGCCGACTACGCCAAATGTAGTGTCGGTGGTGGGGTGCCGACCTGGGGGGGGGTGGTCCTACTTTTGTACCGCGCAGAGATGATAACAGAGACACGATGAGGCAGATTCTGGGTGCAACAGGTCCAAGTTTATTTCATTACTTGCCGTCCGCCTGACGGCCTCCGCAGCACACCGCACGTTTCTTCACTTATCGGCCCTCCGTTTCCAGAGCCGTTTACACACCGTACTTCTACAATAGGGACGTACATATGCGTACTGTCCCTCCTTCACTTGTTCGACGCTCCTGACAGGTCCGCCACTGTGGCCGCCCTAGGCCCAATAACCAACAGCGCTTTCACTGGTCAGTCGTCGTGTCAAATACGGTATATGGCACTCACAGCCTCGTCTCTTCTGCGGTATCTTTCTGTCAGGACCACCCCCTGACGTTTCCTCTCCTCAGTCCCCTTGGTCGGATTCTCCTCAGGGCACACAGACTGGCGAAGTTCTCCTGTCACCTGGGCTCCCCCTGGGGACTGGAACCTTCTGGAACCCTCCCTCAGAATTTATAACTTCCCCGGTTCCTTGAAACTGTCACTAACTGTCACCTCGCCCCCCATGACCAACGGTTTCTAAAGCCCTAAGCTGCTGTAAAGTCCTTTACTCACACTCCACCCTGCCATCTAATGGTCATCCCAAGGTACTGCACGTCCACTACACTTTTCTAGTTGTTTCCCCACTGTAATCACTGTCTCCTACCTACACTGTGCAAACCTATCTTTCTTCACTCTGACTAGTCCGTCCGTCCGTCAGGTCACCTTCCCTACACAGCAATGCTGAATAACAGTCTACACTGCATCACTAGATCCTTATACAGGGGTATAATGAGGCCTCACTGTTCAGGAGAGACCGGAGCGAGGAGCAGAGGCCTGATCACAAGAGCTGACAATCTGAGGAGACAGCAATTCTGAATAACAGTCTACACTGCATCACTAGATCCTTATACAGGGGTATAATAAGGCCTCACTGTACAGGAGAGACCAGAGCGAGGAGCAGAGGCCTGATCACAAGAGCTGACAATCTGAGGACACAGCAATGCTGAATAACAGTCTACACTGCGTCACTAGATCCTTATACAGGGGTATAATGAGGCCTCACTGTACAGGAGAGACCGGAGCGAGGAGCAGGGGCCTGATCACAAGAGCTGACAATCTGAGGACACAGCAATGCTGAATAACAGTCTACACTGCGTCACTAGATCCTTATACAGGGGTATAATGAGGCCTCACTGTACAGGAGAGACCGGAGCGAGGAGCAGGGGCCTGATCACAAGAGCTGACAATCTGAGGAGACAGCAATGCTGAATAACAGTCTACACTGCGTCACTAGATCCTTATACAGGGGTATAATGAGGCCTCACTGTACAGGAGAGACCGGAGCGAGGAGCAGGGGCCTGATCACAAGAGCTGACAATCTGAGGACACAGCAAAGATGAATAACAGTCTACACTGCGTCACTAGATCCTTATACAGGGGTATAATGAGGCCTCACTGTGCAGGAGAGACCAGAGCGAGGAGCGGGGGCCTGATCACAAGAGCTGACAATCTGAGGACACAGCAATGCTGAATAACAGTCTACACTGCGTCACTAGATCCTTATACAGGGGGATAATGAGGCCTCACTGTACAGGAGAGACCGGAGCGAGGAGCAGGGGCCTGATCACAAGAGCTGACAATCTGAGGAGACAGCAATGCTGAATAACAGTCTACACTGCGTCACTAGATCCTTATACAGGTGTATAATGAGGCCTCACTGTACAGGAGAGACCGGAGCGAGGAGCAGGGGCCTGATCACAAGAGCTGACAATCTGAGGAAACAGCAATGCTGAATAACAGTCTACACTGCGTCACTAGATCCTTATACAGGTGTATAATGAGGCCTCACTGTACAGGAGAGACCGGAGCAAGGAGCCGGGGCCTGATCACAAGAGCTGACAATCTGAGGAAACAGCAATGCTGAATAACAGTCTACACTGCGTCACTAGATCCTTATACAGGGGTATAATGAGGCCTCACTGTACAGGAGAGACCGGAGCAAGGAGCAGGGGCCTGATCACAAGAGCTGACAATCTGAGGAGACAGGAATGCTGAATAACAGTCTACACTGCGTCACTAGCTCCTTATACAGGGGTATAATGAGGCCTCACTGTACAGGAGAGACCGGAGCGAGGAGCAGGGGCCTGATCACAAGAGCTGACAATCTGAGGACACAGCAATGCTGAATAACAGTCTACACTGCGTCACTAGATCCTTATACAGGGGTATAATGAGGCCTCACTGTACAGGAGAGACCGGAGCAAGGAGCAGGGGCCTGATCACAAGAGCTGACAATCTTAGGAAACAGCAATGCTGAATATCAGTCTACACTGCGTCACTAGATCCTTATACAGGGGTATAATGAGGCCTCACTGTACAGGAGAGACCGGAGCGAGGAGACGGGGCCTGATCACAAGAGCTGACAATCTGAGGAAACAGCAATGCTGAATAACAGTCTACACTGCGTCACTAGATCCTTATACAGGGGTATAATGAGGCCTCACTGTACAGGAGAGAGCGGAGCGAGGAGCAGGGGCCTGATCACAAGAGCTGACAATCTGAGGACACAGCAATGCTGAATAACAGTCTACACTGCGTCACTAGATCCTTATACAGGGGTATAATGAGGCCTCACTGTACTGGAGAGACCGGAGCGAGGAGCAGGGGCCTGATCACAAGAGCTGACAATCTGAGGACACAGCAATGCTGAATAACAGTCTACACTGCATCACTAGATCCTTATACAGGGGTATAATGAGGCCTCACTATACAGGAGAGATCGGAGCGAGGAGCAGGGGCCTGATCACAAGAGCTGACAATCTGAGGACACAGCAATGCTGAATAACAGTCTACACTGCGTCACTAGATCCTTATACAGGGGTATAATGAGGCCTCACTATACAGGAGAGATCGGAGCGAGGAGCAGGGGCCTGATCACAAGAGCTGACAATCTGAGGACACAGCAATGCTGAATAACAGTCTACACTGCGTCACTAGATCCTTATACAGGGGTATAATGAGGCCTCACTATACAGGAGAGATCGGAGCGAGGAGCAGGGGCCTGATCACAAGAGCTGACAATCTGAGGACACAGCAATGCTGAATAACAGTCTACACTGCGTCACTAGATCCTTATACAGGGGCATAATGAGACCTCACTGTACAGGAGAGACTGGAGCGAGGAGCAGGGGCCTGATCACAAGAGCTGACAATCTGAGGAGACAGCAATGCTGAATAGCAGTCTACACTGCGTCACTAGATCCTTATACAGGGGCATAATGAGGCCTCACTGTACAGGAGAGACCGGAGCGAGGAGCAGGGGCCTGATCACAAGAGCTGACAATCTGAGGAGACAGCAATGCTGAATAACAGTCTACACTGCGTCACTAGATCCTTATACAGGGGTATAATGAGGCCTCACTGTACAGGAGAGACCGGAGCGAGGATCAGGGGCCTGATCACAAGAGCTGACAAACTGAGGAGACAGCAATGCTGAATAACAGTCTACACTGCGTCACTAGATCCTTATACAGGGGCATAATGAGACCTCACTGTACAGGAGAGACCGGAGCGAGGAGCAGGTGCCTGATCACAAGAGCTGACAATCTGAGGAGACAGCAATGCTGAATAACAGTCTACACTGCGTCACTAGATCCTTATACAGGTGTATAATGAGGCCTCACTGTACAGGAGAGACCGGAGCGAGGAGCAGGGGCCTGATCACAAGAGCTGACAATCTGAGGAGACAGCAATGCTGAATAACAGTCTACACTGCGTCACTAGATCCTTATACAGGGGTATAATGAGGCCTCACTGTACAGGAGAGACCGGAGCGAGGAGCCGGGGCCTGATCACAAGAGCTGACAATCTGAGGAGACAGCAATGCTGAATAGCAGTCTACACTGCGTCACTAGATCCTTATACAGGGGTATAATGAGGCCTCACTGTACAGGAGAGACCGGAGCGAGGAGCAGGGGCCTGATCACAAGAGCTGACAATCTGAGGAGACAGCAATGCTGAATAGCAGTCTACACTGCGTCACTAGATCCTTATACAGGGGCATAATGAGACCTCACTGTACAGGAGAGACCGGAGCGAGGAGCAGAGGCCTGATCACAAGAGCTGACAATCTGAGGAGACAGCAATGCTGAATAGCAGTCTACACTGCGTCACTAGATCCTTATACAGGGGCATAATGAGACCTCACTGTACAGGAGAGACCGGAGCGAGGAGCGGGGGCCTGATCACAAGAGCTGACAATCTGAGGAGACAGCAATGCTGAATAGCAGTCTACACTGCATCACTAGATCCTTATACAGGGGCATAATGAGACCTCACTGTACAGGAGAGACCGGAGCGAGGAGCAGGGGCCTGATCACAAGAGCTGACAATCTGAGGAGACAGCAATGCTGAATAACAGTCTACACTGCGTCACTAGATCCTTATACAGGGGTATAATGAGGCCTCACTGTACAGGAGAGACCGGAGCGAGGAGCCGGGGCCATATCACAAGAGCTGACAATCTGAGGAAACAGCAATGCTGAATAACAGTCTACACTGCGTCACTAGATCCTTATACAGGGGCATAATGAGACCTCACTGTACAGGAGAGACCGGAGCGAGGAGCAGGGGCCTGATCACAAGAGCTGACAATCTGAGGAGACAGCAATGCGGAATAACAGTCTACACTGCGTCACTAGATCCTTATACAGGGGTATAATGAGGCCTCACTGTACAGGAGAGACCGGAGCGAGGAGCAGGGGCCTGATCACAAGAGCTGACAATCTGAGGAGACAGCAATGCTGAATAGCAGTCTACACTGCGTCACTAGATCCTTATACAGGGGCATAATGAGACCTCACTGTACAGGAGAGACCGGAGCGAGGAGCAGGGGCCTGATCACAAGAGCTGACAATCTGAGGAGACAGCAATGCTGAATAACAGTCTACACTGCGTCACTAGATCCTTATACAGGGGTATAATGAGGCCTCACTGTACAGGAGAGACCGGAGCGAGGAGCAGGGGCCTGATCACAAGAGCTGACAATCTGAGGAGACAGCAATGCTGAATAACAGTCTACACTGCGTCACTAGATCCTTATACAGGGGTATAATGAGGCCTCACTGTACAGGAGAGACCGGAGCGAGGTGCAGGGGCCTGATCACAAGAGCTGACAATCTGAGGAGACAGCAATGCTGAATAACAGTCTACACTGCGTCACTAGATCCTTATACAGGGGCATAATGAGACCTCACTGTACAGGAGAGACCGGAGCGAGGAGCAGGGGCCTGATCACAAGAGCTGACAATCTGAGGAGACAGCAATGCTGAATAACAGTCTACACTGCATCACTAGATCCTTTTACAGGAGTATAATGAGGCCTCACTGTACAGGAGAGACCGGAGCGAGGAGCAGGGGCCTGATCACAAGAGCTGACAATCTGAGGAGACAGCAATGCTGAATAACAGTCTACACTGCGTCACTAGATCCTTATACAGGAGTATAATGAGGCCTCCCTGTACAGGAGAGACCGGAGCGAGGAGCAGGGGCCTGATCACAAGAGCTGACAATCTGAGGAGACAGCAATGCTGAATAACAGTCTACACTGCATCACTAGATCCTTTTACAGGAGTATAATGAGGCCTCACTGTACAGGAGAGACCGGAGCGAGGAGCAGGGGCCTGATCACAAGAGCTGACAATCTGAGGAGACAGCAATGCTGAATAACAGTCTACACTGCATCACTAGATCCTTTTACAGGAGTATAATGAGGCCTCACTGTACAGGAGAGACCGGAGCGAGGAGCAGAGGCCTGATCACAAGAGCTGACAATCTGAGGACACAGCAATGCTGAATAACAGTCTACACTGCGTCACTAGATCCTTATACAGGAGTATAATGAGACCTCACTGTACAGGAGAGACCGGAGCGAGGAGCAGAGGCCTGATCACAAGAGCTGACAATCTGAGGAGACAGCAATGCTGAATAACAGTCTACACTTCGTCACTAGATCCTTATACAGGGGTATAATGAGGCCTCACTGTACAGGAGAGACCGGAGCGAGGAGCAGGGGCCTGATCACAAGAGCTGACAATCTGAGGAGACAGCAATGCTGAATAACAGTCTACACTGCGTCACTAGATCCTTATACAGGGGTATAATGAGGCCTCACTGTACAGGAGAGACCGGAGCGAGGTGCAGGGGCCTGATCACAAGAGCTGACAATCTGAGGAGACAGCAATGCTGAATAACAGTCTACACTGCGTCACTAGATCCTTATACAGGGGCATAATGAGACCTCACTGTACAGGAGAGACCGGAGCGAGGAGCAGGGGCCTGATCACAAGAGCTGACAATCTGAGGAGACAGCAATGCTGAATAACAGTCTACACTGCATCACTAGATCCTTTTACAGGAGTATAATGAGGCCTCACTGTACAGGAGAGACCGGAGCGAGGAGCAGGGGCCTGATCACAAGAGCTGACAATCTGAGGAGACAGCAATGCTGAATAACAGTCTACACTGCGTCACTAGATCCTTATACAGGAGTATAATGAGGCCTCCCTGTACAGGAGAGACCGGAGCGAGGAGCAGGGGCCTGATCACAAGAGCTGACAATCTGAGGAGACAGCAATGCTGAATAACAGTCTACACTGCATCACTAGATCCTTTTACAGGAGTATAATGAGGCCTCACTGTACAGGAGAGACTGGAGCGAGGAGCAGGGGCCTGATCACAAGAGCTGACAATCTGAGGAGACAGCAATGCTGAATAACAGTCTACACTGCATCACTAGATCCTTTTACAGGAGTATAATGAGGCCTCACTGTACAGGAGAGACCGGAGCGAGGAGCAGGGGCCTGATCACAAGAGCTGACAATCTGAGGAGACAGCAATGCTGAATAACAGTCTACACTGCGTCACTAGATCCTTATACAGGGGTATAATGAGGCCTCACTGTACAGGAGAGACCGGAGCGAGGAGCAGGGGCCTGATCACAAGAGCTGACAATCTGAGGAGACAGCAATGCTGAATAACAGTCTACACTGCATCACTAGATCCTTATACAGGGGTATAATGAGGCCTCACTGTACAGGAGAGACCGGAGCGAGGAGCAGGGGCCTGATCACAAGAGCTGACAATCTGAGGAGACAGCAATGCTGAATAACAGTCTACACTGCGTCACTAGATCCTTATACAGGAGTATAATGAGGCCTCCCTGTACAGGAGAGACCGGAGCGAGGAGCAGGGGCCTGATCACAAGAGCTGACAATCTGAGGAGACAGCAATGCTGAATAACAGTCTACACTGCATCACTAGATCCTTTTACAGGAGTATAATGAGGCCTCACTGTACAGGAGAGACCGGAGCGAGGAGCAGGGGCCTGATCACAAGAGCTGACAATCTGAGGAGACAGCAATGCTGAATAACAGTCTACACTGCATCACTAGATCCTTTTACAGGAGTATAATGAGGCCTCACTGTACAGGAGAGACCGGAGCGAGGAGCAGAGGCCTGATCACAAGAGCTGACAATCTGAGGACACAGCAATGCTGAATAACAGTCTACACTGCGTCACTAGATCCTTATACAGGAGTATAATGAGACCTCACTGTACAGGAGAGACCGGAGCGAGGAGCAGAGGCCTGATCACAAGAGCTGACAATCTGAGGAGACAGCAATGCTGAATAACAGTCTACAGTTCGTCACTAGATCCTTATACAGGGGTATAATGAGGCCTCACTGTACAGGAGAGACCGGAGCGAGGAGCAGGGGCCTGATCACAAGAGCTGACAATCTGAGGAGACAGCAATGCTGAATAACAGTCTACACTGCATCACTAGATCCTTATACAGGGGCATAAAGAAACCACTGGAGCCATAGGCGGAGGAGGACATGACTCGGGGATGGGTGGACCTTTACTCCTGCAGCTTTTTTGGTGTAGTGGTGTAGATTTTTAAGCACGAGGGATGTTGCTTTAAGAGTAAGAAGCGCAGTATGTCTGTGCCTGGGGGTCACTGTGAGGAGGGGGGGATTATATAGAGCAGGAGATCTGTGTCTCTTCCTCTTTCATGCACAGGATGAACAGGAGGAAGCATGTCTGCAGTGTCAGGGAGTATAATACTGGGGTTATCACCTCACATTACAGATGATAGGAGCACATTCACCTCAGACATCATGTACTAGTGTAGTATCAGCTCCTACATTATGTATGGGATCAATATTACCTCAGCAATTCATGCAGCTGCCATGTCCCTCCTGTGCCTGCTGCATTTTCCTCACAGACTGTGAGCTTCCGTGTGACCTCCCTGCAGACATGTTTGATATACTACTCTGCATTCACCTCAGACATGGTGTAGTGTGTACTAGGGTAGTATCAGCTCCTACATCATATCTGGGATCAAGATTACCTCAGAAATTCCTGTAGCTGCCATGTTCCCTCACTTATTGCAGAGGCAGCTTTTGTGTGACCTCCCTGCAGACATTTCTGATCTACCACATTACTGCTGTATTATACAGAGTCTTCATGAGTTCTGGGTTTATGTGTGATAGGACAGAGCAGGGACACAGTGTCTGCCATTACTATGGTGGAGCTGGGCAGTCACATGTATTAGAGACACTGGTGAGAGGAGCAGTCGGGGGATGGTATATGTATGATGGTGAGAGGCTGCACTTCATGTCAGTGCACTGTATACTGACCCTGCTGTGTTCTGATTACTCCCCCTTCCCAGTTATGGAGTCTGATGATCTGTATGTGACCTCATCTCTGTTACACACTGTGAGGCTGGGTGTGCAGATCCTGTGTAACCAGGTTACTCACTATATGTGGTATATGTGTAAAGGCTCCATTCCTGTGCTGTATACTTCACCTGTACCACAGGCCTGTATACATGATATCACTCCTCACTCTGCTATATACGGATCATGCTGGGTACAGACATCCTGTGTCTCCAGGTCATTTTCCTGGCTGTACATATAATCTGGACATGACTTCCAGCTTAGTGCTTGATTTCTGTAGCTATTGCTGCCTTTAGTCCTCCCTCTCGTATGTTGCATGATCAGAGTATACCCACCGGGAGCTTATTGTATATTACCTAAGATGGTGGATAGCACAGGCCTGAATGGTTTATGTTTTATCATGTGTAAAATAAATAATCGGGGAGTAACTCGGCACACTTGAGGGGGCACTAATAACTCAGCACATGGCGGGCAGTGAGTGGGCACTCCTAGTGTGAGGCTGCACATTGCTCTGGAGGACACCCCCTTTGGTCCAGTTTTCAGCCTGTCTCTCGTCTATTGTAATTGTATGTAGTAGGGTGACTGGGATACAGAATTTGCAGTTTTCTGCTCACACACCTATGGCTGCAGGCAGCTTATATTAGACCTACATATTTCTTACCATTTATGTGCAGCTGGTGATTAGAGTCTGTAACAGCTGTAGAGGAGCAGGCGGCTTCTCATTTATTGTTGCAGCATATAACACAGCATTGCCCATCTCTGTCTATTCCTGGACCTTAGGATGGGATATTTTCCATTATTAACCTGTTGTATACCTTGGTTGTAAACCTGCATGGTTTTCACCCTCACTTATCCCACATTTTGTGCGGTTGGAGGGGTCCTTGAAGTTGGTTAAATATGGTCTGGGGGATCCATTGGGATATGGTTTCCTCCTTTTGGAATTCAATATGGTTCTGGATCTGGTGAAAGGTGGAGGGGAGTTTCGGCAAGGGTTTGTCGGATCCCCAGGAAATTCAAGTGAACATTGGAACCCTTGTGGTTATGGTGCTCGCGAGCTGGTGGGGTAACGGCTGGTAGTAATTGTTGGTACATTTCATGTTCACTTTATATTTGGTAATCACCAGATTTTTTGGGAGCTTCAAGGACTCCTACCAGCGTGTTAATATTATTTATGCTTTGATGTTTTATGGTATGTTTGTTTTAATGAAGGTGTGAATAATATATATAAAAAAAAAAAAGGATCGGTGTATACCCACCAAGTGCTTCTTTTATATTACTTAAGATGGCAGATAGCACAGGCCTGAGTGGATTGCCTGGTGGTTGGGGGGGGTCCTTGAAGTTGGTTAGAAATTGGTCTGGGGGATCCATTGGGATATGATTCCTCTTTTTGGAAGTTGATATGGTTCTGGACCTGGTGAAAGGTGGAGGGGAGTTTCGGCAAAAGTTTGTCGGATCCCCAGGAAATTCAAGTGAACATGGGAACCCTTGTGGCTATGGTGCTCCCGATCTAGTGGAGTAACGGCTGGGAGTAATTGTTGGTACATTTTATGTTTGGTAATCACCAGATTTGGGAGCTTCAAGGACTACCCCCAGCATGTTAATGTTATTTATGCTTTGATGTTTATTTTATGTTTATTTTAATAAGAACATGAATTTAAAATTTAAAAAAAAAAAAAAAAAAGTTATTTGTCTCCCTTTTAGTGGGTCCTTGGAAGTTATTTATAAATTGGTCAGTAGGGGTAACCATATTAAGTATGGACCTCTGGGGTGGGGTTCTTGGAGTTGACGCTGAATCAGCGAAAAGGAATTGGAAGTTAAAATTCTGGATCTGGCTTTTTGGTTACGGCTCTGGACGGGTAACTCTGGACGGGGTGTTACCCGGGAGCTTTTGGATCTGGCTTTTTTGGTTACGGCTCTGGACGGGTAACTCTGGACGGGGTGTTACCCGGGAGCTTTTGGATCTGGCTTTTGGTTATGGCTCTGGGCGGGTAACTCTGGACGGGGTGTTACCCGGGAGCTTTTGGATCTGGCTTTTGGTTATGGCTCTGGACGGGTAACTCTGGACGGGGTGTTACCCGGGAGCTTTTGGTGGTTGGACTTCCCGGAACGGGATGTTTGGTGCCCTCAGGCTGGTGGTTTACGACTGAGGGTAACGTGGATTTTTTAAGTTCTTGTGTTTTTGCCAAATATTTAGCCAGAATTTTTGGGGCTCCAAGAACCCTCCCCTCATGTCGTATAAGATTGTGTATTTCATACTTATTGTAAATGTTTATGTTATTTGTAAATAAACTGTCCGCTGACCCCCCCTGGGTTTGGAAGGGTAACCATTTCAGGTATGGCACCCTGGTTTTGAGGGGTAACCATCTTAGGTATGGCCCCCTGGTGTGGAGGGGGTAACCATCTCGGGTATGGCCCCCTGGTATGGAGGGGTGACCATCAGGGTATGGCCCCCTGGTCTCCAGAAGCATTTTTATTTTATAGGACCTTGTTAGGGTAAAGGCCCTGGGGTCATGGCAATCATATTTTGCATGCCTACAGAAGAAATTGCCTCCTCTGAGCCAGGAACAGCGGCTGGAGGGGAGAAGAGAACTAGGTTGTCGTCTGGACAATGCAGTTATCTAGAGCATGAAACTGAAGAGCAATGGGGCAGTATGCCTACTCCCGGTGCCCTTGAGTCAGTGGGAGCGGCTAAGGGTAAAGTAATCAAGTGAATAGAGGTCAACAGTAAATGTTATCAAGCGCATGAAAAACAATGAACAATGGCGTGTCAGTTTTATTAATAATGCCTTTGTAGACTTTTTCTGCTTTAGGTTTATTTAAATTCCTACTTCCAGATATTCTGAACGTTATTTTATGGTCGGTTATAATGTTGTTATATTGTGTATAGTTTTTAATTACTCCCGATTTATAATATCTTTCTATTGATATGTTCATCACTTTTCGGGTAGTGATAGTAAGTGGGTCTAAGAAATTTTACTGCACAGCTACTGTAAATAATGGTGGTTTCTAGAACAAAAATCTGTGATTTGGTGAATTATTAGAGCTGGCTACAATACGTGCGGTATGATAGTTTTTTGAGGCATGACAGATGTAATTATACAGGTATTCAGATTGTGGCTACGGCCTTAATTATGGCTTACTTTCCACATTCCCCATTATGGGATCCTCATTGCAGGATGTTTAACAACTGCTATTTTGCTGTAGTTACAGTATTATCGATCATACCTTGGTAGCATGGCATTGATAAAATTAATCTGTCTGAGCTCTGGAATTTTAATTTGATTACTTGTGTGCACAGACTTTCCATAGCATGTAGAAATGGTTGGTGGGGGTCGAGTCCATTTAAGGTGTCAAATGGTCTCTCTGGTGGCGGTTTAGGAGTCAGGTGGAAGTTGCAGGCAAGTTAAGGTGGACTCATTTTAACTAATAGAGGATGTAAAACCTCATGGTGGTGAACAGGCTCGGCTTTGGTGGCCAGCCTCAAGGACGTTGTAATGGTAATGTCAATCAGGGGCGGGCACAGTGGTTAAGCACAGGAGTGAGGATAATGGGGTCATTGGTGCCCTGAAAGTTTACTGGCTCTGCTTGAATGGCAAGCCAGTGCGTGCCTCCCCTTTATGGCTGTCTGACCTGGTTCTGTATGTCAGACAGCTGGGGATATCACAGTACTTGTGAATCCCAAGGTACTAGCACTTCACCTAACTCCTACTGTGATTGTTTTAATCCTGTGATTTAAATAAAGCTGTGGCCATTTTGACAACCAAAATAATGTGTTGTGTATTTATTCTAGTGCCTAGGTTTACTGTAGTTATGGTGGTTTTAAGATGGAGTGGGGGTCCGTCCCATATCCATAAGTCAAGAAACCACTGGAGCCATAGGCGGAGGAGGACATGACTTGGGGATGGGTGGACCTTTACTCCTGCAGCTTTTTTGGTCTAGTGGTGTAGATTTTTAAGCACGAGGGATGTTGCTTTAAGAGTAAGAAGCACAGTATGTCTGTGCCTGGTGGGTTACTGTGAGGAGGGTGGGGCTTATATAGAGCAGGAGATCTGTGTCTCTCCCTCTGTCATGCACAGGATGAACAAGAGGAAGCATTTCCCGCCCTCCCGCCCTGTATATAATCATTGTCCTAAAATGTTTTAATTATTGCTTGTCCGATGAATGCTTTATTGTATTTTTGAACTTACCATTGTACATTTTGTTCCAGGTTCAATTTTATCATGGCTATAAAGAGTTAACAGCATTAACCTTCTAAGCCCAAGGGAAGGGCCATCCTTCAGCCATGGTTCCCTAGAGGTTTCCTCCACAGGGGGTTTTTCCTCTCCTGAGTGCTGTAGGATGACTCTGTGTGAGTCGGAGGTTTGCCAAGTTAGTCCCCTTAATGCTTTTGCAGGGACTTCTAGCCTATAAGTTTACTAAAGTGATTTATAAAAAAAAAAAAAAAAAAATAAAAGGTGTCAAATGTGAATTTATAACCCGTCACAGCTTTGCGGTTTAGGAGTCAGGTGGAAGTTGCAGGCAAGTTAAGGTGGACTCATTTTAACTAATAGAGGATGTAAAACCTCATGGTGGTGAACAGGCTCAGCTTTGGTGGCCAGCCTCAAGGATGTTGTAATGGTGACATCAGTCAGCGGCGGGCACAGTGGTTAAGCACAGGAGTGAGGATAATAGGGTCATTGGTGGCCTGAAAGTTTACTGGCTCTGCTTGAATGGCAAGCCAGTGTGTGCCGCCCCTTTATGGCTGTCTGGCCTGGTTCTATATGTCAGACAGCTGGGGATATCACAGTACTTGTGAATCCCAAGGTACTAGCACTTCACCTGACTCCTACTGTGATTGTTTTAATCCTGTGATTTAAATAAAGCTGTGGCCATTTTGACAACCAAAATAATGTGTTGTGTATTTATCTAGTGCCTAGGTTTACTGTAGTTATGGTGGTTTTAAGATGGATTGGGGGTCCGTCCCATATCCATAAGTCATGAGACCTCACTGTACAGGAGAGACTGGAGCGAGGAGCAGGGGCCTGATCACAAGAGCTGACAATCTGAGGAGACAGCAATGCTGAATAACAGTCTACACTGCGTCACTAGATCCTTATACAGGGGTATAATGAGGCCTCACTGTACAGGAGAGACCGGAGCGATGAGCAGAGGCCTGATCACAAGAGCTGACAATCTGAGGAGACAGCAATGCTGAATAACAGTCTACACTGCGTCACTAGATCCTTATACAGGAGTATAATGAGTCCTCACTGTACAGGAGAGACCGGAGCGAGGAGCCGGGGCCTGATCACAAGAGCTGACAATCTGAGGAGACAGCAATGCTGAATAACAGTCTACACTGCGTCACTAGATCCTTATACAGGGGTATAATGAGGCCTCACTGTACAGGAGAGACCGGAGCGATGAGCAGAGGCCTGATCACAAGAGCTGACAATCTGAGGAGACAGCAATGCTGAATAACAGTCTACACTGCGTCACTAGATCCTTATACAGGGGTATAATGAGGCCTCACTGTACAGGAGAGACCGGAGCGAGGAGCAGAGGCCTGATCACAAGAGCTGACAATCTGAGGACACAGCAATGCTGAATAACAGTCTACACTGCCTCACTAGATCCTTATACAGGGGTATAATGAGGCCTCACTGTACAGGAGAGACCGGAGCGAGGAGCAGAGGCCTGATCACAAGAGCTGACAATCTGAGGACACAGCAATGCTGAATAACAGTCTACACTGCCTCACTAGATCCTTATACAGGGGTATAATGAGGCCTCACTGTACAGGAGAGACCGTAGCGACGAGCAGAGGCCTGATCACAAGAGCTGACAATCTGAGGACACAGCAATGCTGAATAACAGTCTACACTGTGTCACTAGATCCTTATACAGGGGTATAATGAGGCCTCACTGTACAGGAGAGACCGGAGCGAGGAGCAGGGGCCTGATCACAAGAGCTGACAATCTGAGGACACAGCAATGCTGAATAACAGTCTACACTGTGTCACTAGATCCTTATACAGGGGTATAATGAGGCCTCACTGTACAGGAGAGACCGGAGCGAGGAGCAGAGGCCTGATCACAAGAGCTGACAATCTGAGGACACAGCAATGCTGAATAGCAGTCTACACTGCCTCACTAGATCCTTATACAGGGGTATAATGAGGCCTCACTGTACAGGAGAGACCGGAGCGAGGAGCAGAGGCCTGATCACAAGAGCTGACAATCTGAGGACACAGCAATGCTGAATAACAGTCTACACTGCGTCACTAGATCCTTATACAGGGGTATAATGAGACCTCACTGTACAGGAGAGACTGGAGCGAGGAGCAGGGGCCTGATCACAAGAGCTGACAATCTGAGGACACAGCAATGCTGAATAACAGTCTACACTGCCTCACTAGATCCTTATACAGGGGTATAATGAGGCCTCACTGTACAGGAGAGACCGGAGCGAGGAGCAGAGGCCTGATCACAAGAGCTGACAATCTGAGGACACAGCAATGCTGAATAACAGTCTACACTGCATCACTAGATCCTTATACAGGGGTATAATGAGACCTCACTGTACAGGAGAGACTGGAGCGAGGAGCCGGGGCCTGATCACAAGAGCTGACAATCTGAGGACACAGCAATGCTGAATAACAGTCTACACTGCCTCACTAGATCCTTATACAGGGGTATAATGAGGCCTCACTGTACAGGAGAGACCGGAGCGAGGAGCAGAGGCCTGATCACAAGAGCTGACAATCTGAGGACACAGCAATGCTGAATAACAGTCTACACTGCGTCACTAGATCCTTATACAGGGGTATAATGAGGCCTCACTGTACAGGAGAGACCGGAGCGAGGAGCAGGGGCCTGATCACAAGAGCTGACAATCTGAGGAGACAGCAATGCTGAATAACAGTCTACACTGCGTCACTAGATCCTTATACAGGGGTATAATGAGGCCTCACTGTACAGGAGAGACCGGAGCGAGGAGCAGAGGCCTGATCACAAGAGCTGACAATCTGAGGAGACAGCAATGCTGAATAACAGTCTACACTGTGTCCCTAGATCCTTATACAGGGGTATAATGAGGCCTCACTGTACAGGAGAGACCGGAGCGAGGAGCAGGGGCCTGATCACAAGAGCTGACAATCTGAGGAGACAGCAATGCTGAATAACAGTCTACACTGCGTCACTAGATCCTTATACAGGGGTATAATGAGGCCTCACTGTACAGGAGAGAACGGAGCGAGGAGCAGAGGCCTGATCACAAGAGCTGACAATCTGAGGACACAGCAATGCTGAATAACAGTCTACACTGTGTCCCTAGATCCTTATACAGGGGTATAATGAGGCCCCACTGTACAGGAGAGACCGGAGCGAGGAGCAGGGGCCTGATCACAAGAGCTGACAATCTGAGGAGACAGCAATGCTGAATAACAGTCTACACTGCGTCACTAGATCCTTATACAGGGGTATAATGAGGCCTCACTGTACAGGAGAGAACGGAGCGAGGAGCAGAGGCCTGATCACAAGAGCTGACAATCTGAAGACACAGCAATGCTGAATAACAGTCTACACTGTGTCCCTAGATCCTTATACAGGGGTATAATGAGGCCTCACTGTACAGGAGAGAACGGAGTGAGGAGCAGGGGCCTGATCACAAGAGCTGACAATCTGAGGACACAGCAATGCTGAATAACAGTCTACACTGCGTCACTAGATCCTTATACAGGGGTATAATGAGGCCTCACTATACAGGAGAGACCGGAGCGAGGAGCAGGGGCCTGATCACAAGAGCTGACAATCTGAGGAGACAGCAATGCTGAATAACAGTCTACACTGCATCACTAGATCCTTATACAGGGGTATAATGAGGCCTCACTGTACAGGAGAGAACGGAGCGAGGAGCAGAGGCCTGATCACAAGAGCTGACAATCTGAGGACACAGCAATGCTGAATAACAGTCTACACTGTGTCCCTAGATCCTTATACAGGGGTATAATGAGGCCTCACTGTACAGGAGAGAACGGAGTGAGGAGCAGGGGCCTGATCACAAGAGCTGACAATCTGAGGACACAGCAATGCTGAATAACAGTCTACACTGCGTCACTAGATCCTTATACAGGGGTATAATGAGGCCTCACTGTACAGGAGAGAACGGAGCGAGGAGCAGAGACCTGATCACAAGAGCTGACAATCTGAGGACACAGCAATGCTGAATAACAGTCTACACTGCATCACTAGATCCTTATACAGGGGTATAATGAGGCCTCACTGTACAGGAGAGACCGGAGCGAGGAGCAGAGGCCTGATCACAAGAGCTGACAATCTGAGGAGACAGCAATGCTGAATAACAGTCTACACTGCGTCACTAGATCCTTATACAGGGGTATAATGAGGCCTCACTGTACAGGAGAGACCGGAGCGAGGAGCAGGGGCCTGATCACAAGAGCTGACAATCTGAGGAAACAGCAATGCTGAATAACAGTCTACACTGCGTCACTAGATCCTTATACAGGGGTATAATGAGGCCTCACTGTACAGGAGAGACCGGAGAGAGGAGCAGGGGCCTGATCACAAGAGCTGACAATCTGAGGAGACAGCAATGCTGAATAACAGTCTACACTGCGTCACTAGATCCTTATACAGGGGTATAATGAGGCCTCACTGTTCAGGAGAGACCGGAGCGAGGAGCAGAGGCCTGATCACAAGAGCTGACAATCTGAGGAGACAGCAATTCTGAATAACAGTCTACACTGCATCACTAGATCCTTATACAGGGGTATAATGAGGCCTCACTGTACAGGAGAGACCGGAGCGAGGAGCAGGGGCCTGATCACAAGAGCTGACAATCTGAGGACACAGCAATGCTGAATAACAGTCTACACTGCGTCACTAGATCCTTATACAGGGGTATAATGAGGCCTCACTGTACAGGAGAGACCAGAGCGAGGAGCAGGGGCCTGATCACAAGAGCTGACAATCTGAGGACACAGCAATGCTGAATAACAGTCTACACTGCGTCACTAGATCCTTATACAGGGGTATAATGAGGCCTCACTGTACAGGAGAGACCAGAGCGAGAAGCGGGGGCCTGATCAAAAGAGCTGACAATCTGAGGACACAGCAATGCTGAATAACAGTCTACACTGCGTCACTAGATCCTTATACAGGGGTATAATGAGGCCTCACTGTACAGGAGAGACCAGAGCGAGGAGCAGGGGCCTGATCACAAGAGCTGACAATCTGAGGACACAGCAATGCTGAATAACAGTCTACACTGCGTCACTAGATCCTTATACAGGGGTATAATGAGGCCTCACTGTACAGGAGAGACCGGAGCGAGGAGCGGGGGCCTGATCACAGGAGCTGACAATCTGAGGAAACAGCAATGCTGAATAACAGTCTACACTGCGTCACTAGATCCTTATACAAGGGTATAATGAGGCCTCTTGGTACAGGAGAGACCGGAGCGAGGAGCAGGGGCGTGATCACAAGAGCTGACAATCTGAGGAGACAGCAATGCTGAATAACAGTCTACACTGCGTCACTAGATCCTTATACAGGGGTATAATGAGGCCTCACTGTACAGGAGAGACCAGAGCGAGGAGCAGGGGCCTGATCACAAGAGCTGACAATCTGAGGAAACAGCAATGCTGAATAACAGTCTACAGTGCGTCACTAGATCCTTATACAGGTGTATAATGAGGCCTCACTGTAAAAGAGAGACCGGAGCGAGGAGCCGGGGCCTGATCACAAGAGCTGACTATCTGAGGAAACAGCAATGCTGAATAACAGTCTACACTGCGTCACTAGATCCTTATACATGGGTATAATGAGGCCTCACTGTACAGGAGAGACCGGAGCGAGGAGCGGGGGCCTGATCACAAGAGCTGACAATCTGAGGAGTCAGCAATGCTGAATAACAGTCTACACTGCGTCAATAGATCCTTATACAGGGATATAATGAGGCCTCACTGTACAGGAGAGACCGGAGCGAGGAGCAGAGGCCTGATCACAAGAGCTGACAATCTGAGGACACAGCAATGCTGAATAACAGTCTACACTGCGTCACTAGATCCTTATACAGGGGGATAATGAGGCCTCACTGTACAGGAGAGACCAGAGCGAGGAGCCGGGGCGTGATCACAAGAGCTGACAATCTGAGGAAACAGCAATGCTGAATAACAGTCTACAAAGCGTCACTAGATCCTTATGCAGTGGTATAATGAGGCCTCATTGTACAGGAGAGACCGGAGTGAGGAGCCGGGGCCTGATCACAAGAGCTGACAATCTGAGGAGACAGCAATGCTGAATAACAGTCTACAAAGCGTCACTAGATCCTTATGCAGTGGTATAATGAGGCCTCACTGTACAGGAGAGACCAGAGTGAGGAGCCGGGGCCTGATCACAAGAGCTGACAATCTGAGGAAACAGCAATGCTGAATAACAGTCTACACTGCTTCACTATATCTTCATACAGGGGTATAATGAGGCCTCACTGTACAGGAGAGACCGGAGCGAGGGGCCGGGGCCTGATCACAAGAGCTGACAATCTGAATAGACAGCAATGCTGAATAACAGTATACTCTGCGTCACTAGATCCTTATACAGGGGTATAATGAGGTCTCACTGTACAGGAGAGATCGGAGCGAGGAGCAGGTGCCTGATCACAAGAGCTGACAATCTGAGGACACAGCAATGCTGAATAATAGTCTACACTGCATCACTAGATCCTTATACAGGGGTATAATGAGGCCTCCCTGTACAGGAGAGACCGGAGCGAGGAGCATGGGCCTGATCACAAGAGCTGACAATCTGAGGAGACAGCAATGCTGAATAACAGTCTACACTGCGTCACTAGATCCTTATACAGGGGTATAATGAGGCCTCACTGTACAGGAGAGACCGGAGCGAGGAGCAGGGGCCTGATCACAAGAGCTGACAATCTGAGGAGACAGCAATGCTGAATAACAGTCTACAGTGCGTCACTAGATCCTTATACAGGGGTATAATGAGGCCTCACTGTACAGGAGAGACCAGAGCGAGGAACGGGGGCCTGATCACAAGAGCTGACGATCTGAGGAGACAGCAATGCTGAATAACAGTCTACACTGCGTCACTAGATCCTTATACAGGGGTATAATGAGGCCTCACTGTACAGGAGAGACCGGAGCGAGGAGCAGGGGCCTGATCACAAGAGCTGACAATCTGAGGAGACAGCAATGCTGAATAACAGTCTACACTGTGTCACTAGATCCTTATACAGGGGTATAATGAGGCCTCACTCTACAGGAGAGACCGGAGCGAGGAGCAGAGGCCTGATCACAAGAGCTGACAATCTGAGGAGACAGCAATGCTGAATAACAGTCTACACTGCGTCACTAGATCCTTATACAGGGGTATAATGAGACCTCACTGTACAGGAGAGACCGGAGCGAGGAGCAGAGGCCTGATCACAAGAGCTGACAATCTGAGGACACAGCAATGCTGTATAACAGTCTACACTGCGTCACTAGATCCTTATACAGGGGTATAATGAGACCTCACTCTACAGGAGAGACCGGAGCGAGGAGCAGAGGCCTGATCACAAGAGCTGACAATCTGAGGAGACAGCAATGCTGAATAACAGTCTACACTGCGTCACTAGATCCTTATACAGGGGTATAATGAGGCCTCACTGTACAGGAGAGACCGGAGCGAGGAGCAGGGGCCTGATCACAAGAGCTGACAATCTGAGGAGACAGCAATGCTGAATAACAGTCTACACTGTGTCACTAGATCCTTATACAGGGGTATAATGAGGCCTCACTCTACAGGAGAGACCGGAGCGAGGAGCAGAGGCCTGATCACAAGAGCTGACAATCTGAGGAGACAGCAATGCTGAATAACAGTCTACACTGCGTCACTAGATCCTTATACAGGGGTATAATGAGACCTCACTGTACAGGAGAGACCGGAGCGAGGAGCAGAGGCCTGATCACAAGAGCTGACAATCTGAGGACACAGCAATGCTGTATAACAGTCTACACTGCGTCACTAGATCCTTATACAGGGGTATAATGAGGCCTCACTCTACAGGAGAGACCGGAGCGAGGAGCAGAGGCCTGATCACAAGAGCTGACAATCTGAGGAGACAGCAATGCTGAATAACAGTCTACACTGCGTCACTAGATCCTTATACAGGGGTATAATGAGACCTCACTGTACAGGAGAGACCGGAGCGAGGAGCAGAGGCCTGATCACAAGAGCTGACAATCTGAGGAAACAGCAATGCTGAATAACAGTCTACACTGCGTCACTAGATCCTTATACAGGGGTATAATGAGGCCTCACTCTACAGGAGAGACCGGAGCGAGGAGCAGAGGCCTGATCACAAGAGCTGACAATCTGAGGAGACAGCAATGCTGAATAACAGTCTACACTGCGTCACTAGATCCTTATACAGGGGTATAATGAGACCTCACTGTACAGGAGAGACCGGAGCGAGGAGCAGAGGCCTGATCACAAGAGCTGACAATCTGAGGAGACAGCAATGCTGAATAACAGTCTACACTGCGTCACTAGATCCTTATACAGGGGTATAATGAGACCTCACTGTACAGGAGAGACCGGAGCGAGGAGCAGGGGCCTGATCACAAGAGCTGACAATCTGAGGAGACAGCAATGCTGAATAACAGTCTACACTGCGTCACTAGATCCTTATACAGGGGTATAATGAGGCCTCACTGTACAGGAGAGACCGGAGTGAGGAGCAGGGGCCTGATCACAAGAGCTGACAATCTGAGGACACAGCAATGCTGAATAACAGTCTACACTGCGTCACTAGATCCTTATACAGGGGTATAATGAGGCCTCACTGTACAGGAGAGACCGGAGCGAGGAGCAGGGGCCTGATCACAAGAGCTGACAATCTGAGGAGACAGCAATGCTGAATAACAGTCTACACTGCGTCACTAGATCCTTATACAGGGGTATAATGAGACCTCACTGTACAGGAGAGACCGGAGCGAGGAGCAGAGGCCTGATCACAAGAGCTGACAATCTGAGGAGACAGCAATGCTGAATAACAGTCTACACTGCGTCACTAGATCCTTATACAGGGGTATAATGAGGCCTCACTGTACAGGAGAGACCGGAGTGAGGAGCAGGGGCCTGATCACAAGAGCTGACAATCTGAGGACACAGCAATGCTGAATAACAGTCTACACTGCGTCACTAGATCCTTATACAGGGGTATAATGAGGCCTCACTGTACAGGAGAGACCGGAGTGAGGAGCAGGGGCCTGATCACAAGAGCTGACAATCTGAGGAGACAGCAATGCTGAATAACAGTCTACACTGCGTCACTAGATCCTTATACAGGGGTATAATGAGACCTCACTGTACAGGAGAGACCGGAGCGAGGAGCAGAGGCCTGATCACAAGAGCTGACAATCTGAGGAGACAGCAATGCTGAATAACAGTCTACACTGCGTCACTAGATCCTTATACAGGGGTATAATGAGGCCTCACTGTACAGGAGAGACCGGAGTGAGGAGCAGGGGCCTGATCACAAGAGCTGACAATCTGAGGACACAGCAATGCTGAATAACAGTCTACACTGCGTCACTAGATCCTTATACAGGGGTATAATGAGGCCTCACTGTACAGGAGAGACCGGAGCGAGAAGCAGGTGCCTGATCACAAGAGCTGACAATCTGAGGAGACAGCAATGCTGAATAACAGTCTACACTGTGTCACTAGTTCCTTATACAGGAGTATAATGAGGCCTCACTGTACAGGAGAGACCGGAGCGAGGAGCCGGGGGCCTGATCACAAGAGCTGACAATCTGAGGAGACAGCAATGCTGAATAACAGTCTACACTGCGTCACTAGATCCTTATACAGGGGTATAATGAGACCTCACTGTACAGGAGAGACCGGAGCGAGGAGCAGGGGCCTGATCACAAGAGCTGACAATCTGAGGAGACAGCAATGCTGAATAACAGTCAACACTGCGTCACTAGATCCTTATACAGGGGTATAATGAGGCCGCACTGTACAGGAGAGACCGGAGCGAGGAGCAGAGGCCTGATCACAAGAGCTGACAATCTGAGGAAGCAGCAATGCTGAATAACAGTCTACACTGTGTCACTAGATCCTTATACAGGGGTATAATGAGGCCGCACTGTACAGGAGAGACCGGAGCGAGGAGCAGAGGCCTGATCACAAGAGCTGACAATCTGAGGACACAGCAATGCTGAATAACAGTCTACACTGCGTCACTAGATCCTTATACAGGGGTATAATGAGGCCTCACTGTACAGGAGAGACCGGAGCGAGGAGCAGGGGCCTGATCACAAGAGCTGACAATCTGAGGACACAGCAATGCTGAATAACAGTCTACACTGTGTCACTAGATCCTTATACAGGGGTATAATGAGGCCTCACTGTACAGGAGAGACCGGAGAGAGGAGCAGGGGCCTGATCACAAGAGCTGACAATCTGAGGAGACAGCAATGCTGAATAACAGTCTACACTGCGTCACTAGATCCTTATACAGGGGTATAATGAGGCCGCACTGTACAGGAGAGACCGGAGTGAGGAGCAGGGGCCTGATCACAAGAGCTGACAATCTGAGGAGACAGCAATGCTGAATAACAGTCTACACTGCGTCACTAGATCCTTATACAGGGGTATAATGAGGCCTCACTGTACAGGAGAGACCGGAGCGAGGAGCAGGGGCCTGATCACAAGAGCTGACAATCTGAGGAGACAGCAATGCTGAATAACAGTCTACACTGCGTCACTAGATCCTTATACAGGGGTATAATGAGGCCGCACTGTACAGGAGAGACCGGAGTGAGGAGCAGGGGCCTGATCACAAGAGCTGACAATCTGAGGAGACAGCAATGCTGAATAACAGTCTACACTGCATCACTAGATCCTTATACAGGGGTATAATGAGGCCTCACTGTACAGGAGAGACCGGAGTGAGGAGCAGAGGCCTGATCACAAGAGCTGACAATCTGAGGAGACAGCAATGCTGAATAACAGTCTACACTGCATCACTAGATCCTTATACAGGGGTATAATGAGGCCTCACTGTACAGGAGAGACCGGAGCGAGGAGCAGAGGCCTGATCACAAGAGCTGACAATCTGAGGAGACAGCAATGCTGAATAACAGTCTACACTGCGTCACTAGATCCTTATACAGGGGTATAATGAGGCCTCACTGTACAGGAGAGACCGGAGCGAGGAGCAGGGGCCTGATCACAAGAGCTGACAATCTGAGGAGACAGCAATGCTGAATAACAGTCTACACTGTGTCACTAGATCCTTATACAGGGGTATAATGAGGCCGCACTGTACAGGAGAGACCGGAGTGAGGAGCAGGGGCCTGATCACAAGAGCTGACAATCTGAGGAGACAGCAATGCTGAATAACAGTCTACACTGCGTCACTAGATCCTTATACAGGGGTATAATGAGGCCTCACTGTACAGGAGAGACCGGAGCGAGGAGCAGGGGCCTGATCACAAGAGCTGACAATCTGAGGAGACAGCAATGCTGAATAACAGTCTACACTGCATCACTAGATCCTTATACAGGGGTATAATGAGGCCTCACTGTACAGGAGAGACCGGAGTGAGGAGCAGGGGCCTGATCACAAGAGCTGACAATCTGAGGACACAGCAATGCTGAATAACAGTCTACACTGCATCACTAGATCCTTATACAGGGGTATAATGAGGCCTCACTGTACAGGAGAGACCGGAGTGAGGAGCAGGGGCCTGATTACAAGAGCTGACAATCTGAGGAAACAGCAATGCTGAATAACAGTCTACACTGCATCACTAGATCCTTATACAGGGGTATAATGAGGCCTCACTGTACAGGAGAGACCGGAGTGAGGAGCAGGGGCCTGATCACAAGAGCTGACAATCTGAGGACACAGCAATGCTGAATAACAGTCTACACTGCATCACTAGATCCTTATACAGGGGTATAATGAGGCCTCACTGTACAGGAGAGACCGGAGTGAGGAGCAGGGGCCTGATTACAAGAGCTGACAATCTGAGGACACAGCAATGCTGAATAACAGTCTACACTGTGTCACTAGATCCTTATACAGGGGTATAATGAGGCCTCACTGTACAGGAGAGACCGGAGCGAGGAGCAGGGGCCTGATCACAAGAGCTGACAATCTGAGGAGACAGCAATGCTGAATAACAGTCTACACAGCGTCACTAGATCCTTATACAGGGGTATAATGAGGCCTCACTGTACAGGAGAGACCGGAGTGAGGAGCAGGGGCCTGATTACAAGAGCTGACAATCTGAGGAGACAGGAATGCTGAATAACAGTCTACACTGTGTCACTAGATCCTTATACAGGGGTATAATGAGGCCTCACTGTACAGGAGAGACCGGAGCGAGGAGCAGGGGCCTGATCACAAGAGCTGACAATCTGAGGAGACAGCAATGCTGAATAACAGTCTACACAGCGTCACTAGATCCTTATACAGGGGTATAATGAGGCCTCACTGTACAGGAGAGACCGGAGTGAGGAGCAGGGGCCTGATCACAAGAGCTGACAATCTGAGGACACAGCAATGCTGAATAACAGTCTACACTGCGTCACTAGATCCTTATACAGGAGTATAATGAGGCCTCACTGTACAGGAGAGACCGGAGCGAGGAGCTGGGGCCTGATCACAAGAGCTGACAATCTGAGGACACAGCAATGCTGAATAACAGTCTACACTGCATCACTAGATCCTTATACAGGGGTATAATGAGGCCTCACTGTACAGGAGAGACCGGAGCGAGGAGCCGGGGCCTGATCACAAGAGCTGACAATCTGAGGACACAGCAATGCTGAATAACAGTCTACACTGCGTCACTAGATCCTTATACAGGAGTATAATGAGACCTCACTGTACAGGAGAGACCGGAGCGAGGAGCAGGGGGCCTGATCACAAGAACTGACAATCTGAGGACACAGCAATGCTGAATAACAGTCTACACTGCGTCACTAGATCCTTATACAGGGGTATAATGAGGCCTCACTGTACAGGAGAGACCGGAGCGAGGAGCCGGGGGCCTGATCACAAGAGCTGACAATCTGAGGAGACAGCAATGCTGAATAACAGTCTACACTGCGTCACTAGATCCTTATACAGGAGTATAATGAGGCCTCACTGTACGGGAGAGACCGGAGCGAGGAGCAGGGGCCTGATCACAAGAGCTGACAATCTGAGGACACAGCAATGCTGAATAACAGTCTACACTGCGTCACTAGATCCTTATACAGGAGTATAATGAGGCCTCACTGTACAGGAGAGACCGGAGCGAGGAGCAGAGGCCTGATCACAAGAGCTGACAATCTGAGGACACAGCAATGCTGAATAACAGTCTACACTGCGTCACTAGATCCTTATACAGGAGTATAATGAGACCTCACTGTACAGGAGAGACCGGAGCGAGGAGCAGATACCTGATCACAAGAACTGACAATCTGAGGACACAGCAATGCTGAATAACAGTCTACACTGCGTCACTAGATCCTTATACAGGGGTATAATGAGGCCTCACTGTACAGGAGAGACCGGAGCGAGGAGCCGGGGGCCTGATCACAAGAGCTGACAATCTGAGGAGACAGCAATGCTGAATAACAGTCTACACTGCGTCACTAGATCCTTATACAGGGGTATAATGAGGCCTCACTGTACGGGAGAGACCGGAGCGAGGAGCAGGGGCCTGATCACAAGAGCTGACAATCTGAGGAAACAGCAATGCTGAATAACAGTCTACACTGCGTCACTAGATCCTTATACAGGTGTATAATGAGGCCTCACTGTACAGGAGAGACCGGAGCGAGGAGCAGGGGCCTGATCACAAGAGCTGACAATCTGAGGAGACAGCAATGCTGAATAACAGTCTACACTGCGTCACTAGATCCTTATACAGGGGTATAATGAGGCCTCACTGTACAGGAGAGACCGGAGCGAGGAGCAGAGGCCTGATCACAAGAGCTGACAATCTGAGGACACAGCAATGCTGAATAACAGTCTACACTGCGTCACTAGATCCTTATACAGGGGTATAATGAGGCCTCACTGTACAGGAGAGACCGGAGTGAGGAGCAGGGGCCTGATCACAAGAGCTGACAATCTGAGGAGACAGCAATGCTGATTAACAGTCTACACTGTGTCACTAGATCCTTATACAGGTGTATAATGAGGCCTCACTGTACAGGAGAGACCGGAGCGAGGAGCAGGGGCCTGATCACAAGAGCTGACAATCTGAGGAGACAGCAATGCTGAATAACAGTCTACACTGCATCACTAGATCCTTATACAGGGGTATAATGAGGCCTCACTGTACAGGAGAGACCGGAGCGAGGAGCAGAGGCCTGATCACAAGAGCTGACAATCTGAGGACACAGCAATGCTGAATAACAGTCTACACTGCGTCACTAGATCCTTATACAGGGGTATAATGAGGCCTCACTGTACAGGAGAGACCGGAGTGAGGAGCAGGGGCCTGATCACAAGAGCTGACAATCTGAGGAGACAGCAATGCTGATTAACAGTCTACACTGTGTCACTAGATCCTTATACAGGGGTATAATGAGGCCTCACTGTACAGGAGAGACCGGAGCGAGGAGAAGGGGCCTGATCACAAGAGCTGACAATCTGAGGAGACAGCAATGCTGAATAACAGTCTACACTGCGTCACTAGATCCTTATACAGGAGGATAATGAGGCCTCACTGTACAGGAGAGACCGGAGCGAGGAGCAGAGGCCTGATCACAAGAGCTGACAATCTGAGGAGACAGCAATGCTGAATAACAGTCTACACTGCGTCACTAGATCCTTATACAGGGGTATAATGAGGCCTCACTGTACAGGAGAGACCGGAGTGAGGAGCAGGGGCCTGATCACAAGAGCTGACAATCTGAGGAGACAGCAATGCTGATTAACAGTCTACACTGTGTCACTAGATCCTTATACAGGGGTATAATGAGGCCTCACTGTACAGGAGAGACCGGAGCGAGGAGAAGGGGCCTGATCACAAGAGCTGACAATCTGAGGAGACAGCAATGCTGAATAACAGTCTACACTGCGTCACTAGATCCTTATACAGGGGTATAATGAGGCCTCACTGTACAGGAGAGACCGGAGTGAGGAGCAGGGGCCTGATCACAAGAGCTGACAATCTGAGGAGACAGCAATGCTGATTAACAGTCTACACTGTGTCACTAGATCCTTATACAGGGGTATAATGAGGCCTCACTGTACAGGAGAGACCGGAGCGAGAAGAAGGGGCCTGATCACAAGAGCTGACAATCTGAGGAGACAGCAATGCTGAATAACAGTCTACACTGCGTCACTAGAGCCTTATACAGGAGGATAATGAGGCCTCACTGTACAGGAGAGACCGGAGCGAGGAGCAGAGGCCTGATCACAAGAGCTGACAATCTGAGGACACAGCAATGCTGAATAACAGTCTACACTGCGTCACTAGATCCTTATACAGGGGTATAATGAGGCCTCACTGTACAGGAGAGACCGGAGAGAGGAGCAGGGGCCTGATCACAAGAGCTGACAATCTGAGGAGACAGCAATGCTGAATAACAGTCTACACTGCGTCACTAGATCCTTATACAGGGGTATAATGAGGCCGCACTGTACAGGAGAGACCGGAGTGAGGAGCAGGGGCCTGATCACAAGAGCTGACAATCTGAGGAGACAGCAATGCTGAATAACAGTCTACACTGCGTCACTAGATCCTTATACAGGGGTATAATGAGGCCTCACTGTACAGGAGAGACCGGAGCGAGGAGCAGGGGCCTGATCACAAGAGCTGACAATCTGAGGAGACAGCAATGCTGAATAACAGTCTACACTGCGTCACTAGATCCTTATACAGGGGTATAATGAGGCCGCACTGTACAGGAGAGACCGGAGTGAGGAGCAGGGGCCTGATCACAAGAGCTGACAATCTGAGGAGACAGCAATGCTGAATAACAGTCTACACTGCATCACTAGATCCTTATACAGGGGTATAATGAGGCCTCACTGTACAGGAGAGACCGGAGTGAGGAGCAGAGGCCTGATCACAAGAGCTGACAATCTGAGGAGACAGCAATGCTGAATAACAGTCTACACTGCATCACTAGATCCTTATACAGGGGTATAATGAGGCCTCACTGTACAGGAGAGACCGGAGCGAGGAGCAGAGGCCTGATCACAAGAGCTGACAATCTGAGGAGACAGCAATGCTGAATAACAGTCTACACTGCGTCACTACATCCTTATACAGGGGTATAATGAGGCCTCACTGTACAGGAGAGACCGGAGCGAGGAGCAGGGGCCTGATCACAAGAGCTGACAATCTGAGGAGACAGCAATGCTGAATAACAGTCTACACTGTGTCACTAGATCCTTATACAGGGGTATAATGAGGCCGCACTGTACAGGAGAGACCGGAGTGAGGAGCAGGGGCCTGATCACAAGAGCTGACAATCTGAGGAGACAGCAATGCTGAATAACAGTCTACACTGCGTCACTAGATCCTTATACAGGGGTATAATGAGGCCTCACTGTACAGGAGAGACCGGAGCGAGGAGCAGGGGCCTGATCACAAGAGCTGACAATCTGAGGAGACAGCAATGCTGAATAACAGTCTACACTGCATCACTAGATCCTTATACAGGGGTATAATGAGGCCTCACTGTACAGGAGAGACCGGAGTGAGGAGCAGGGGCCTGATCACAAGAGCTGACAATCTGAGGACACAGCAATGCTGAATAACAGTCTACACTGCATCACTAGATCCTTATACAGGGGTATAATGAGGCCTCACTGTACAGGAGAGACCGGAGTGAGGAGCAGGGGCCTGATTACAAGAGCTGACAATCTGAGGAAACAGCAATGCTGAATAACAGTCTACACTGCATCACTAGATCCTTATACAGGGGTATAATGAGGCCTCACTGTACAGGAGAGACCGGAGTGAGGAGCAGGGGCCTGATCACAAGAGCTGACAATCTGAGGACACAGCAATGCTGAATAACAGTCTACACTGCATCACTAGATCCTTATACAGGGGTATAATGAGGCCTCACTGTACAGGAGAGACCGGAGTGAGGAGCAGGGGCCTGATTACAAGAGCTGACAATCTGAGGACACAGCAATGCTGAATAACAGTCTACACTGTGTCACTAGATCCTTATACAGGGGTATAATGAGGCCTCACTGTACAGGAGAGACCGGAGCGAGGAGCAGGGGCCTGATCACAAGAGCTGACAATCTGAGGAGACAGCAATGCTGAATAACAGTCTACACAGCGTCACTAGATCCTTATACAGGGGTATAATGAGGCCTCACTGTACAGGAGAGACCGGAGTGAGGAGCAGGGGCCTGATTACAAGAGCTGACAATCTGAGGAGACAGCAATGCTGAATAACAGTCTACACTGTGTCACTAGATCCTTATACAGGGGTATAAAGAGGCCTCACTGTACAGGAGAGACCGGAGCGAGGAGCAGGGGCCTGATCACAAGAGCTGACAATCTGAGGAGACAGCAATGCTGAATAACAGTCTACACAGCGTCACTAGATCCTTATACAGGGGTATAATGAGGCCTCACTGTACAGGAGAGACCGGAGTGAGGAGCAGGGGCCTGATCACAAGAGCTGACAATCTGAGGACACAGCAATGCTGAATAACAGTCTACACTGCGTCACTAGATCCTTATACAGGAGTATAATGAGGCCTCACTGTACAGGAGAGACCGGAGCGAGGAGCTGGGGCCTGATCACAAGAGCTGACAATCTGAGGACACAGCAATGCTGAATAACAGTCTACACTGCGTCACTAGATCCTTATACAGGGGTATAATGAGGCCTCACTGTACAGGAGAGACCGGAGCGAGGAGCCGGGGCCTGATCACAAGAGCTGACAATCTGAGGACACAGCAATGCTGAATAACAGTCTACACTGCGTCACTAGATCCTTATACAGGAGTATAATGAGACCTCACTGTACAGGAGAGACCGGAGCGAGGAGCAGATACCTGATCACAAGAACTGACAATCTGAGGACACAGCAATGCTGAATAACAGTCTACACTGCGTCACTAGATCCTTATACAGGGGTATAATGAGGCCTCACTGTACAGGAGAGACCGGAGCGAGGAGCCGGGGGCCTGATCACAAGAGCTGACAATCTGAGGAGACAGCAATGCTGAATAACAGTCTACACTGCGTCACTAGATCCTTATACAGGAGTATAATGAGGCCTCACTGTACGGGAGAGACCGGAGCGAGGAGCAGGGGCCTGATCACAAGAGCTGACAATCTGAGGACACAGCAATGCTGAATAACAGTCTACACTGCGTCACTAGATCCTTATACAGGAGTATAATGAGGCCTCACTGTACAGGAGAGACCGGAGCGAGGAGCAGAGGCCTGATCACAAGAGCTGACAATCTGAGGACACAGCAATGCTGAATAACAGTCTACACTGCGTCACTAGATCCTTATACAGGAGTATAATGAGACCTCACTGTACAGGAGAGACCGGAGCGAGGAGCAGATACCTGATCACAAGAACTGACAATCTGAGGACACAGCAATGCTGAATAACAGTCTACACTGCGTCACTAGATCCTTATACAGGGGTATAATGAGGCCTCACTGTACAGGAGAGACCGGAGCGAGGAGCCGGGGGCCTGATCACAAGAGCTGACAATCTGAGGAGACAGCAATGCTGAATAACAGTCTACACTGCGTCACTAGATCCTTATACAGGGGTATAATGAGGCCTCACTGTACGGGAGAGACCGGAGCGAGGAGCAGGGGCCTGATCACAAGAGCTGACAATCTGAGGAAACAGCAATGCTGAATAACAGTCTACACTGTGTCACTAGATCCTTATACAGGTGTATAATGAGGCCTCACTGTACAGGAGAGACCGGAGCGAGGAGCAGGGGCCTGATCACAAGAGCTGACAATCTGAGGAGACAGCAATGCTGAATTACAGTCTACACTGCATCACTAGATCCTTATACAGGGGTATAATGAGGCCTCACTGTACAGGAGAGACCGGAGCGAGGAGCAGAGGCCTGATCACAAGAGCTGACAATCTGAGGACACAGCAATGCTGAATAACAGTCTACACTGCGTCACTAGATCCTTATACAGGGGTATAATGAGGCCTCACTGTACAGGAGAGACCGGAGTGAGGAGCAGGGGCCTGATCACAAGAGCTGACAATCTGAGGAGACAGCAATGCTGATTAACAGTCTACACTGTGTCACTAGATCCTTATACAGGGGTATAATGAGGCCTCCCTGTACAGGAGAGACCGGAGTGAGGAGCAGGGGCCTGATCACAAGAGCTGACAATCTGAGGAGACAGCAATGCTGATTAACAGTCTACACTGTGTCACTAGATCCTTATACAGGGGTATAATGAGGCCTCACTGTACAGGAGAGACCGGAGTGAGGAGCAGGGGCCTGATCACAAGAGCTGACAATCTGAGGAGACAGCAATGCTGATTAACAGTCTACACTGCGTCACTAGATCCTTATACAGGGGTATAATGAGGCCTCACTGTACAGGAGAGACCGGAGCGAGGAGAAGGGGCCTGATCACAAGAGCTGACAATCTGAGGAGACAGCAATGCTGAATAACAGTCTACACTGCGTCACTAGATCCTTATACAGGAGGATAATGAGGCCTCACTGTACAGGAGAGACCGGAGCGAGGAGCAGAGGCCTGATCACAAGAGCTGACAATCTGAGGAGACAGCAATGCTGATTAACAGTCTACACTGTGTCACTAGATCCTTATACAGGGGTATAATGAGGCCTCACTGTACAGGAGAGACCGGAGCGAGAAGAAGGGGCCTGATCACAAGAGCTGACAATCTGAGGAGACAGCAATGCTGAATAACAGTCTACACTGCGTCACTAGATCCTTATACAGGAGTATAATGAGGCCTCACTGTACAGGAGAGACCGGAGCGAGGAGCAGAGGCCTGATCACAAGAGCTGACAATCTGAGGACACAGCAATGCTGAATAACAGTCTACACTGCGTCACTAGATCCTTATACAGGGGTATAATGAGGCCTCACTGTACAGGAGAGACCGGAGTGAGGAGCAGGGGCCTGATCACAAGAGCTGACAATCTGAGGAGACAGCAATGCTGATTAACAGTCTACACTGTGTCACTAGATCCTTATACAGGGGTATAATGAGGCCTCACTGTACAGGAGAGACCGGAGCGAGGAGAAGGGGCCTGATCACAAGAGCTGACAATCTGAGGAGACAGCAATGCTGAATAACAGTCTACACAGCGTCACTAGATCCTTATACAGGTGTATAATGAGGCCTCACTGTACAGGAGAGACCGGAGCGAGGAGCAGGGGCCTGATCACAAGAGCTGACAATCTGAGGAGACAGCAATGCTGAATAACAGTCTACACTGCGTCACTAGATCCTTATACAGGGGTATAATGAGGCCTCACTGTACAGGAGAGACCGGAGCGAGGAGCAGGGGCCTGATCACAAGAGCTGACAATCTGAGGAGACAGCAATGCTGAATAACAGTCTACACAGCGTCACTAGATCCTTATACAGGGGTATAATGAGGCCTCACTGTACAGGAGAGACCGGAGCGAGGAGCAGGGGCCTGATCACAAGAGCTGACAATCTGAGGACACAGCAATGCTGAATAACAGTCTACACTGCGTCACTAGATCCTTATACAGGGGTATAATGAGGCCTCACTGTACAGGAGAGACCGGAGCGAGGAGCAGGGGCCTGATCACAAGAGCTGACAATCTGAGGACACAGCAATGCTGAATAACAGTCTACACTGCGTCACTAGATCCTTATACCGGAGTATAATGAGACCTCACTGTACAGGAGAGACCGGAGCGAGGAGTCGGGGCCTGATCACAAGAGCTGACAATCTGAGGACACAGCAATGCTGAATAACAGTCTACACTGCGTCACTAGATCCTTATACAGGGGTATAATGAGGCCTCACTGTACAGGAGAGACCGGAGCGAGGAGCAGAGGCCTGATCACAAGAGCTGACAATCTGAGGAGACAGCAATGCTGAATAACAGTCTACACTGCGTCACTAGATCCTTATACAGGAGTATAATGAGACCTCACTGTACAGGAGAGACCGGAGCGAGGAGCAGAGGCCTGATCACAAGAGCTGACAATCTGAGGAGACAGCAATGCTGAATAACAGTCTACACTTCGTCACTAGATCCTTATACAGGGGTATAATGAGGCCTCCCTGTACAGGAGAGACCGGAGCGAGGAGCAGAGGCCTGATCACAAGAGCTGACAATCTGAGGAGACAGCAATGCTGAATAACAGTCTACACTGCGTCACTAGATCCTTATACAGGAGTATAATGAGACCTCACTGTACAGGAGAGACCGGAGCGAGGAGCAGAGGCCTGATCACAAGAGCTGACAATCTGAGGAGACAGCAATGCTGAATAACAGTCTACACTTCGTCACTAGATCCTTATACAGGGGTATAATGAGGCCTCCCTGTACAGGAGAGACCGGAGCGAGGAGCAGAGGCCTGATCACAAGAGCTGACAATCTGAGGAGACAGCAATGCTGAATAACAGACTACACTGCGTCACTAGATCCTTATACAGGAGTATAATGAGACCTCACTGTACAGGAGAGACCGGAGCGAGGAGCAGAGGCCTGATCACAAGAGCTGACAATCTGAGGAGACAGCAATGCTGAATAACAGTCTACACTTCGTCACTAGATCCTTATACAGGGGTATAATGAGGCCTCACTGTACAGGAGAGACCGGAGCGAGGAGCAGGGGCCTGATCACAAGAGCTGACAATCTGAGGAGACAGCAATGCTGAATAACAGTCTACACTGCATCACTAGATCCTTATACAGGGGTATAATGAGACCTCACTGTACAGGAGAGACCGGAGCGAGGAGCAGGGGCCTGATCACAAGAGCTGACAATCTGAGGAAACAGCAATGCTGAATAACAGTCTACACTGCATCACTAGATCCTTATACAGGGGTATAATGAGGCCTCACAGTACAGGAGAGACCGGAGCGAGGAGCAAGTGACTGATCACAAGAGCTGACAATCTGAGGACACAGCAATGCTGAATAACAGTCTACACTGCGTCACTAGATCCTTATACAGGGGTATAATGAGACCTCACTGTACAGGAGAGACCGGAGCGAGGAGCAGGGGCCTGATCACAAGAGCTGACAATCTGAGGAAACAGCAATGCTGAATAACAGTCTACACTGCATCACTAGATCCTTATACAGGGGTATAATGAGGCCTCACAGTACAGGAGAGACCGGAGCGAGGAGCAAGTGCCTGATCACAAGAGCTGACAATCTGAGGAGACAGCAATGCTGAATAACAGTCTACACTGCATCACTAGATCCTTATACAGGGGTATAATGAGGCCTCACAGTACAGGAGAGACCGGAGCGAGGAGCAGGTGCCTGATCACAAGAGCTGACAATCTGAGGAGACAGCAATGCTGAATAACAGTCTACACTGCGTCACTAGATCCTTATACAGGGGTATAATGAGACCTCACTGCACAGGAGAGACCGGAGCGAGGAGCAGGGGCCTGATCACAAGAGCTGACAATCTGAGGAGACAGCAATGCTGAATAACAGTCTACACTTCGTCACTAGATCCTTATACAGGAGTATAATGAGGCCTCCCTGTACAGGAGAGACCGGAGCGAGGAGCAGAGGCCTGATCACAAGAGCTGACAATCTGAGGAGACAGCAATGCTGAATAACAGTCTACACTGCATCACTAGATCCTTATACAGGGGTATAATGAGGCCTCACTGTACAGGAGAGACCGGAGCGAGGAGCAGGTGCCTGATCACAAGAGCTGACAATCTGAGGAGACAGCAATGCTGAATAACAGTCTACACTGCGTCACTAGATCCTTATACAGGGGTATAATGAGGCCTCACTGTACAGGAGAGACCGGAGCGAGGAGCAGAGGCCTGATCACAAGAGCTGACAATCTGAGGAGACAGCAATGCTGAATAACAGTCTACACTGCGTCACTAGATCCTTATACAGGAGTATAATGAGACCTCACTGTACAGGAGAGACCGGAGCGAGGAGCAGAGGCCTGATCACAAGAGCTGACAATCTGAGGAGACAGCAATGCTGAATAACAGTCTACACTTCGTCACTAGATCCTTATACAGGGGTATAATGAGGCCTCCCTGTACAGGAGAGACCGGAGCGAGGAGCAGAGGCCTGATCACAAGAGCTGACAATCTGAGGAGACAGCAATGCTGAATAACAGTCTACACTGCGTCACTAGATCCTTATACAGGAGTATAATGAGACCTCACTGTACAGGAGAGACCGGAGCGAGGAGCAGAGGCCTGATCACAAGAGCTGACAATCTGAGGAGACAGCAATGCTGAATAACAGTCTACACTTCGTCACTAGATCCTTATACAGGGGTATAATGAGGCCTCCCTGTACAGGAGAGACCGGAGCGAGGAGCAGAGGCCTGATCACAAGAGCTGACAATCTGAGGACACAGCAATGCTGAATAACAGTCTACACTGCGTCACTAGATCCTTATACAGGAGTATAATGAGACCTCACTGTACAGGAGAGACCGGAGCGAGGAGCAGAGGCCTGATCACAAGAGCTGACAATCTGAGGAGACAGCAATGCTGAATAACAGTCTACACTTCGTCACTAGATCCTTATACAGGGGTATAATGAGGCCTCACTGTACAGGAGAGACCGGAGCGAGGAGCAGGGGCCTGATCACAAGAGCTGACAATCTGAGGAGACAGCAATGCTGAATAACAGTCTACACTGCATCACTAGATCCTTATACAGGGGTATAATGAGACCTCACTGTACAGGAGAGACCGGAGCGAGGAGCAGGGGCCTGATCACAAGAGCTGACAATCTGAGGAAACAGCAATGCTGAATAACAGTCTACACTGCATCACTAGATCCTTATACAGGGGTATAATGAGGCCTCACAGTACAGGAGAGACCGGAGCGAGGAGCAGGTGCCTGATCACAAGAGCTGACAATCTGAGGACACAGCAATGCTGAATAACAGTCTACACTGCATCACTAGATCCTTATACAGGGGTATAATGAGGCCTCACAGTACAGGAGAGACCGGAGCGAGGAGCAGGTGCCTGATCACAAGAGCTGACAATCTGAGGAGACAGCAATGCTGAATAACAGTCTACACTGCGTCACTAGATCCTTATACAGGGGTATAATGAGACCTCACTGTACAGGAGAGACCGGAGCGAGGAGCAGAGGCCTGATCACAAGAGCTGACAATCTGAGGAGACAGCAATGCTGAATAACAGTCTACACTGCGTCACTAGATCCTTATACAGGAGTATAATGAGGCCTCACTGTACAGGAGAGACCGGAGCGAGGAGCAGGGGCCTGATCACAAGAGCTGACAATCTGAGGAGACAGCAATGCTGAATAACAGTCTACACTTCGTCACTAGATCCTTATACAGGAGTATAATGAGGCCTCCATGTACAGGAGAGACCGGAGCGAGGAGCAGAGGCCTGATCACAAGAGCTGACAATCTGAGGAGACAGCAATGATGAATAACAGTCTACACTGCATCACTAGATCCTTATACAGGGGTATAATGAGGCCTCACTGTACAGGAGAGACCGGAGCGAGGAGCAGGGGCCTGATCACAAGAGCTGACAATCTGAGGAGACAGCAATGCTGAATAACAGTCTACACTTCGTCACTAGATCCTTATACAGGAGTATAATGAGGCCTCCCTGTACAGGAGAGACCGGAGCGAGGAGCAGAGGCCTGATCACAAGAGCTGACAATCTGAGGAGACAGCAATGCTGAATAACAGTCTACACTGCATCACTAGATCCTTATACAGGGGTATAATGAGGCCTCACTGTACAGGAGAGACCGGAGCGAGGAGCAGGTGCCTGATCACAAGAGCTGACAATCTGAGGAGACAGCAATGCTGAATAACAGTCTACACTGCATCACTAGATCCTTATACAGTGGTATAATGAGACCTCACTGTACAGGAGAGACCGGAGCGAGGAGCAGGTGCCTGATCACAAGAGCTGACAATCTGAGGACACAGCAATGCTGAATAACAGTCTACACTGCATCACTAGATCCTTATACAGGGGTATAATGAGGCCTCACAGTACAGGAGAGACCGGAGCGAGGAGCAGGTGCCTGATCACAAGAGCTGACAATCTGAGGACACAGCAATGCTGAATAACAGTCTACACTGCATCACTAGATCCTTATACAGGGGTATAATGAGGCCTCACAGTACAGGAGAGACCGGAGCGAGGAGCAGGTGCCTGATCACAAGAGCTGACAATCTGAGGACACAGCAATGCTGAATAACAGTCTACACTGCGTCACTAGATCCTTATACAGGGGTATAATGAGACCTCACTGTACAGGAGAGACCGGAGCGAGGAGCAGAGGCCTGATCACAAGAGCTGACAATCTGAGGAGACAGCAATGCTGAATAACAGTCTACACTTCGTCACTAGATCCTTATACAGGAGTATAATGAGGCCTCCCTGTACAGGAGAGACCGGAGCGAGGAGCAGAGGCCTGATCACAAGAGCTGACAATCTGAGGAGACAGCAATGCTGAATAACAGTCTACACTGCATCACTAGATCCTTATACAGGGGTATAATGAGGCCTCACTGTACAGGAGAGACCGGAGCGAGGAGCAGGTGCCTGATCACAAGAGCTGACAATCTGAGGACACAGCAATGCTGAATAACAGTCTACACTGCATCACTAGATCCTTATACAGGGGTATAATGAGGCCTCACAGTACAGGAGAGACCGGAGCGAGGAGCAGGTGCCTGATCACAAGAGCTGACAATCTGAGGACACAGCAATGCTGAATAACAGTCTACACTGCGTCACTAGATCCTTATACAGGGGTATAATGAGGCCTCACTGTACAGGAGAGACCGGAGCGAGGAGCAGGGGCCTGATCACAAGAGCTGACAATCTGAGGACACAGCAATGCTGAATAGCAGTCTACACTGCGTCACTAGATCCTTATACAGGTGTATAATGAGGCCTCATTGTACAGGAGAGACCGGAGCGAGGAGCCGGGGCCTGATCACAAGAGCTGACAATCTGAGGAGACAGCAATGCTGAATAACAGTCTACACTGCGTCACTAGATCCTTATACAGGGGTATAATGAGGCCTCACTGTACAGGAGAGACCGGAGCGAGGAGCCGGGGGCCTGATCACAAGAGCTGACAATCTGAGGAGACAGCAATGCTGAATAACAGTCTACACTGCGTCACTAGATCCTTATACAGGGGTATAATGAGGTCTCACTGTACAGGAGAGACCGGAGCGAGGAGCAGAGGCCTGATCACAAGAGCTGACAATCTGAGGAGACAGCAATGCTGAATAACAGTCTACACTGCGTCACTAGATCCTTATACAGGTGTATAATGAGGCCTCACTGTACAGGAGAGACCGGAGCGAGGAGCAGAGGCCTGATCACAAGAGCTGACAATCTGAGGAGACAGCAATGCTGAATAACAGTCTACACTGCGTCACTAGATCCTTATACAGGGGTATAATGAGGCCTCACTGTACAGGAGAGACCGGAGCGAGGAGCCGGGGGCCTGATCACAAGAGCTGACAATCTGAGGAGACAGCAATGCTGAATAACAGTCTACACTGTGTCACTAGATCCTTATACAGGGGTATAATGAGGCCTCACTGTACGGGAGAGACCGGAGCGAGGAGCAGAGGCCTGATCACAAGAGCTGACAATCTGAGGACACAGCAATGCTGAATAACAGTCTACACTGCGTCACTAGATCCTTATACAGGGGTATAATGAGGCCTCACTGTACGGGAGAGACCGGAGCGAGGAGCAGAGGCCTGATCACAAGAGCTGACAATCTGAGGAGACAGCAATGCTGAATAACAGTCTACACTGCGTCACTAGCTCCTTATACAGGTGTATAATGAGGCCTCACTGTACAGGAGAGACCGGAGCGAGGAGCAGAGGCCTGATCACAAGAGCTGACAATCTGAGGAGACAGCAATGATGAATAACAGTCTACACTGCGTCACTAGATCCTTATACAGGGGTATAATGAGGCCTCACTGTACAGGAGAGACCGGAGCGAGGAGCAGAGGCCTGATCACAAGAGCTGACAATCTGAGGAGACAGCAATGCTGAATAACAGTCTACACTGCGTCACTAGATCCTTATACAGGGGTATAATGAGGCCTCACTGTACAGGAGAGACCGGAGCGAGGAGCAGGGGCCTGATCACAAGAGCTGACAATCTGAGGAGACAGCAATGCTGAATAACAGTCTACACTGCGTCACTAGATCCTTATACAGGGGTATAATGAGGCCTCACTGTACAGGAGAGACCGGAGCGAGGAGCAGGGGCCTGATCACAAGAGCTGACAATCTGAGGAGACAGCAATGCTGAATAACAGTCTACACTGTGTCACTAGATCCTTATACAGGGGTATAATGAGGCCTCACTGTACAGGAGAGACCGGAGCGAGGAGCAGGGGCCTGATCACAAGAGCTGACAATCTGAAGACACAGCAATGCTGAATAACAGTCTACACTGCGTCACTAGATCCTTATACAGGGGTATAATGAGGCCTCACTGTACAGGAGAGACCGGAGCGAGGAGCAGAGGCCTGATCACAAGAGCTGACAATCTGAAGACACAGCAATACTGAATAACAGTCTACACTGCGTCACTAGATCCTTATACAGGGGTATAATGAGGCCTCACTGTACAGGACAGACCGGAGCGAGGAGCAGGGGCCTGATCACAAGAGCTGACAATCTGAAGACACAGCAATACTGAATAACAGTCTACACTGCGTCACTAGATCCTTATACAGGGGTATAATGAGGCCTCACTGTACAGGAGAGACCGGAGCGAAGAGCCGGGGGCCTGATCACAAGAGCTGACAATCTGAGGAGACAGCAATGCTGAATAACAGTCTACACTGCGTCACTAGATCCTTATACAGGGGTATAATGAGGCCTCACTGTACAGGAGAGACCGGAGCGAGGAGCCGGGGGCCTGATCACAAGAGCTGACAATCTGAGGAGACAGCAATGCTGAATAACAGTCTACACTGCGTCACTAGATCCTTATACAGGTGTATAATGAGGCCTCACTGTACAGGAGAGACCGGAGCGAGGAGCAGGGGCCTGATCACAAGAGCTGACAATCTGAGGAGACAGCAATGCTGAATAACAGTCTACACTGCGTCACTAGATCCTTATACAGGTGTATAATGAGGCCTCACTGTACAGGAGAGACCGGAGCGAGGAGCAGGGGCCTGATCACAAGAGCTGACAATCTGAGGAGACAGCAATGCTGAATAACAGTCTACACTGCGTCACTAGATCCTTATACAGGGGTATAATGAGGCCTCACTGTACAGGAGAGACCGGAGCGAGGAGCAGAGGCCTGATCACAAGAGCTCACAATCTGAGGAGACAGCAATGCTGAATAACAGTCTACACTGCGTCACTAGATCCTTATACAGGGGTATAATGAGGCCTCACTGTACAGGAGAGACCGGAGCGAGGAGCAGAGGCCTGATCACAAGAGCTGACAATCTGAGGAGACAGCAATGATGAATAACAGTCTACACTGCGTCACTAGATCCTTATACAGGGGTATAATGAGGCCTCACTGTACAGGAGAGACCGGAGCGAGGAGCAGAGGCCTGATCACAAGAGCTGACAATCTGAGGAGACAGCAATGCTGAATAACAGTCTACACTGCGTCACTAGATCCTTATACAGGGGTATAATGAGGCCTCACTGTACGGGAGAGACCGGAGCGAGGAGCAGAGGCCTGATCACAAGAGCTGACAATCTGAGGAGACAGCAATGCTGAATAACAGTCTACACTGCGTCACTAGATCCTTATACAGGGGTATAATGAGGCCTCACTGTACAGGAGAGACCGGAGCGAGGAGCAGGGGCCTGATCACAAGAGCTGACAATCTGAGGAGACAGCAATGCTGAATAACAGTCTACACTGTGTCACTAGATCCTTATACAGGGGTATAATGAGGCCTCACTGTACAGGAGAGACCGGAGCGAGGAGCAGGGGCCTGATCACAAGAGCTGACAATCTGAGGAGACAGCAATGCTGAATAACAGTCTACACTGCGTCACTAGATCCTTATACAGGGGTATAATGAGGCCCCACTGTACAGGAGAGACCGGAGCGAGGAGCCGGGGCCTGATCACAAGAGCTGACAATCTGAGGACACAGCAATGCTGAATAACAGTCTACACTGCGTCACTAGATCCTTATACAGGTGGAGAATGAGGCCCTCACTTTACAGGCAAAGACCTAGAACGATGACTTTGGAAAATGGATTTCTATTTAAAAAAAGAGCTGTTTAAAGAGCCAAAAGAGCTGGCTCTTTATGGTGAGCGGAGCCGAATGAGCCGGATTACCAAAAAGAGCCGAACTTCCCATCACTACAGGCTGCTCTGTGGAAAGCTTGCTCTTTTCTCCCACCCTGTGCTCTGCTGGCTTCCTGTGCTCAGCCCCTCCTCTGTCTCACGCGGAACCTGCTGCAAAGAAATGCCACCCCACACCATTACTGACCCACTGCCAAACCGGTCATGCTGAAGGATGTTGCAGGCAGCAGATCGCTTTCCACGGCATCTCCAGACTCTGTCACATCTGTCACATGTGCTCAGTGTGAATCTGCTTTCATCTGTGGGGAGTACAAATTTGCTAATACTGATGTTCTGTGGCAAATACCAAGTGTCCTGCATGGTGTTGGGCTGTGAGCACAATCCCCATCTGTGGACGTCAGCCACTCAGACCATTCTCATGGAGCCAGTTTCTAACCATTTGTGCAGACACATGCACATTTGTGACCTGCTGGAGGTCATTTTGCAGGGCTATGGCAGTGCTCCTCCTGTTTCTCCTTGCACAGAAGGCGGAGGTAGCGGTCCTGCTGCTGGGTTGTTGCCCTCCTACAGCCCCCTCCACGTCTCCTGGTTTACTGGCCTGTCTCCTGTTAGTGCCTCCAAACTCTGGACACTACATTGACAGACACAACAAAACTTCTTGCCACAGCTCACACTGATGTGCCATCCTGCATGAGCTGCACTACCTGAGCCACTTGTGTGGGTTGTAGAGTCTGTCTCATGCTACCATGAGTGTGAAAGCACAACCAACATTCAAAAGTTACCAAAACACCAGCTAGAAAGCATTGGTACTGAGATGTGGTCTGTGGTCCCCACCAGCAGAACCACTCCTTTATTGAGGTTGTCTTGATAATTGCCAATAATTTCCATCTTTTGTCTATTCCATTTGCACAACAGCATGTGAAATTGATTGTCAGTTAGTGTTGCTTCCTAATTGGACAGTTTGATTTCCCAGAAGTTTGATTTACTTGGAGTTATATTCTGTTGTTTAAGTGTTCCCTTTATTTTTTTGAGCAGTGTATATATAAACACAGTGTGGGCCATGTATGGATACACCTAAATAAAGTGGGAATGGTTGGTGATATCAACTACCTGTTTGTGGCACATTAGTATATGGGAGGGGGAAAACTTTTCAAGATGGGTGGCTACCATGGCAGCCATTATGAAGTCAGCCAATTTGGATCCAACTTTATTTTTTCCAATGGGAAGAGGGTCGTGTGGTACATCAAACTTATTGAGAATTTCACAAGAAAAACAATGTTGTGCTATTTTTTAACATAACTTTATTCTTTCATGAGTTATTTACAAGTTTCTCTTTGTTTACAGCCATTGACATGTCACAGAAGTTAATACTTGAAGAGCGGATAGAAATTGTGGTGATGTCTGGTGAATGCAGTACCCGGGTCATTGCAGTAGATTTCAATGCAAGACACCCTATGCAAGAAAACTGTCACAATTCCAATTTTATTTAGGTCCATCCATATGAATGTCCCACCTAAAAAAGTCTACCTCATCACTGAATACAATGTTCTATGTAAACTGAGGCTCCTGTTCCAATTTTTGTTTGGCTCATTCTGCAAATTCAGCGCGCCGATCTAGGTCATCCTTGTTGAGATGCTGCAGCAGCTGGATTTTGTAAGGGTGCCATTTCTGAGTAGCTAATATCCGCCAAAGGGATGTTCGACTGATGCCATTGTGAGGTGACATTAAGCCTGGTTAATAATGGAGAGGTGTCAATAAGACACCTATCCATTATTAATCCACTAGTCTGAAAGGGGTTAAAAAACACAAACACATTAAGAAAAAAGACTTTTAATGAAATAAATAAACATAATTTTTCCATCTTTATTACACTCCCAATTCATTCAAAGGTATCGTTCTCCTGTAAAAAATCCAAAACAAATTAGCAACAATATCCCATACCTGTCCGCCATACAGTCAAGTCCCACACCGCGATCCATCTGAAGGGGTTAAATAGTTTACAACCGGGATCGGTACTAATGCGACCGGCCTGGCTATAAACCATGGAGGAATGAAGGAAAAGCTGCCTGTGCAGCTTCCCCACCTGATGGAGGTGAACTGATTAGCGTGGGAAAGTTTCTGAACATTTTCCCATGCTGGTGAGCTCACCTTAGGTCAGGCAGGGAGTCTGTGCAGCCTCAGTGACGTCTGCCTGGAGAAGCCAGCAATGGTCTTTGTCTAGCACTGGACAATGCAAAGTGCTAATGAGTATATATGCCCTATCTGACTAACAATTTGGGAAGAGACGCATACAGTGGGGAAAAAAGAATTTAGTCAGCCACCAATTGTGCAAGTTGTTCCACTTAAAAAGATGAGAGAGGCCTGTAAGTGACATCATAGGTAGACCACAACTATGAGAGTCAAAATGAGAAAACAAGTTCAGAAAATCACCTTGTCTGATTTGGCAAGATTTATTTTTCAAATTATGGTGGAAAATAATTATTTGGCCATGAACTTTTGTTAATCTCAATATTTTGCTACATATCTGTTTTTTGGCAATCACAGAGGTCAAACGTTTTCTGTAAGTCTTCACAAGGTTGGCACACACGGTTTGTGATATGTTGGCCCATTCCTCCCTGCAGATCTCCTCTAGAGGAGTTATAATAATAATAATCTTTATTCATATAGCGCCAACATATTCCGCAGCGCTTTACTGTATAACAGTTTCAAATATAACTTTCATAAGTAACAACGTTAACAATACAATAATTAAAGAAAAATAAGACGCCCCTGCTCGTGAGAGGTTGCAATTTACAATGAGGTGGGGGAGAAACAGAGTACAGGTGTGTATTTACAATGTAACATAGTAACATAGTTAGTAAGGCCGAAAAAAGACATTAGTCCATCCAGTTCAGCCTATATTCCATCAGAATAAATCCCCAGATCTACATCCTTCTAAAGAACCTAACAATAACTGTAAGATACAATATTGTTACGCTCCAGGAAGACATCCAGGCCTCTCTTGAACCCTTCAACTGAGTTCGCCATCACCACCTCCTCAGGCAGGGAATGCCAGATTCTCACTGCCCTAACAGTAAAGAATCCTCTTCTATGTTGGTGGAGAAACCTTTTCTCCTCCAGATGCACAGAATGCCCCCTTGTGTCCGTCACCTTCCTTGGTATAAACAGATCCTCGGAGAGATATTTGTATTGTCCCCTTATATACTTATACATGGTTATTAGATCGCCCCTCAGTCGTCTTTTTTCTAGACTAAATAATCCTAATTTTGCTAATCTCTCTGGGTATTGTAGTTCCCCCATCCCCTTTATTAATTTTGTTGCCCTCCTTTGTACTTGCTCTAGTTCCATTATATCCTTCCTGAGCACCGGTGCCCAAAACTGTACACAGTACTCCATGTGCGGTGTAACCAGAGATTTGTACAGAGGCAGTATAATGCTCTCATCATGTGTATCCAGACCTCTTTTAATGCACCCCATGATCCTGTTTGCCTTGGCAGCTGCTGCCTGGCACTGGCTGCTCCAGGTAAGTTTATCATTAACTCGTATCCCCAAGTCCTTCTCCATGTCATATTTACCCAGTGGTTTACCGTTCAGTGTGTAATGGTGATATTGATTCCTTCTTCCCATGTGTATAACTGTTATGAATGAGTCACCGAGGAGGAAAAAACAAAAAGCAATCTAAGCCCAGAAAACTGGAGAGATTGGTAACTAGCAGATTGCAGACCCCTGATCCTATCCACAACAACTACCAGTAGCCGTGGAGCGTGCCTACAGTGGTCATAGATGCCTCGTCACGGCCGGAGAACTAAATAAGCCTAAAGAAAGAAAGGGAAAATCTAAACTGCCCCAGAGCAGACCCCAAAGCAATAGACAGCCCCCAACATGTATTGATGGTGAAACAAGATGAAAACACAAACGCAGATAGAAAGATAGGCTGAGCAATTGATGGGGCCCTCACTATCTAGAAAGGACAGGAAAGAAAAGATGCTGTCTGCAATCACGCAAAAAACCCTGCCAAAAAATGACCAATGCGTCTTATAGAAAAAGGCCCTGAAGTCGCTAGACTTCAAATCCCTATATCAGCACTCAGGTATATTCTGAAGGCAGAGCAAAAGAGATCAACTGATCAGAGACAAGATGGGAATTCAGCCCAGACCCAGCCAGGGCTGGCTGAACACAAAATCTAAGTAAACCAGACAAAAACTCATATGAACAATAGCAGAGAAAACTTAGCTTTAAGAAGGCATGGACCAAACTGGAAACCAGAAGCCACAGTCAGGAAAAATCACCAGCAAGAAACTAGGGAGTCGGCTGCCTTAAATCCAATCAGAAACTCCTGATGTCTAATCGCAGTCCTCTTCCTCAGGTGGCCGGTCTCTGCCATTTAGATCAGCTTCATTACCTCCCTTCACCAACAGAGGGAGTCCTGAGGAAGAGTTCTGAGGAGATCATTTGCATATTCCCAGTGCCTTCTGGGATAAGTGAAGAGTCTCTGCGGAAATCGGAAAACCGCGTGCCGACATCTTTCAACGTTTTTAAGAAATCTCAACATGGAAGAGGCCAGGAGCCATTTGGTGAGCTGCATTTCTTGCTACATGTTCACAGACTTACCAGTGGAAAAGCCAAACTTCACATGCCACAAATGCAAGCTTGTGTCCCTGTTGGAGGAAAAGTTGCAAAATCTCGAAGAGAGGTTAGCTACGTTGAAGATCATTAAGGAAGGTGAAGAGTTCTTAGACAGAGCAGAATTATCTCTTCATGTTACAGAAAGAGAAGAAATTCGAAGTGCACCTGAAGAAACAGAGGAATGGAAACTTGTGACCAAGAGAAGCAGGAGGATCAGGAGGCAGTCAGTACCCATACTTCTCAGGAACCAGTACCAGGCTCTCACGCAGGAAAACGATGAAGAAATACATCAGGATAAGACATTGCCCACAAACAGCCACCTTGTACGCCTTCAGAGTCCTCCTGGATGGAGAAAGAAAAATGTTGTGAAGAAGAAACGGAGAGTGGTGGTCATGGGGGATTTTCTGTTGAGAGGAACAGAGGCCGCTATCTGCAGACCGGATATAACTTCAAGAGAAATGTGCTGTCTTCCAGGTGCAAAAATTAAAGATGTGTCTGACAGGATATCAGGACTCTTCAGACCTACAGATGACTACCCATTCCTGCTACTACATGTGGGGACAAATGACACCGCAAGAAACGACCTGGAAACCATCTGCAGAGACTTTGAAAACTTAGGCAAGAAAGTGAAAGAACTGGGAGCGCAGGTGGTCTTCTCTTCCATCCTCCCAGTGGATGGCCATGGAACAAGGAGGTGGAATAAGATTCTGCAGGTGAACAACTGGCTACGTCGAAGGTGCCGTCAGCAATGATTTGGATTTCTGGATCACGGCGTGAATTACCCATACGATGGACTACTTGCTAGAGACGGGGTGCACCTTGCGAAGACTGGAAAACATGTATTTGGAAGTTGCCTTGCTACACTTGTAGGGAGAGCTTTAAACTAGAACAACGTGGGAAGGGAAGCAAAAGACCAGAAAAAGCCATACACCTGACAAATGCTATTGAGAACTCTCCTATTAGAAGTGGAAAGGAAGAACAAAGACGAAAGAATCTAATTAATACAAATATTGGAGAAAGAGAAACCAATCACAAACTAAAATGTTTCTATACTAATGCACAAAGCATGGGCAACAAACAAGGAGAATTGGAACTACTAACGCAGGAAAAGAAATATGATGTCATTGGAATCACTGAAACTTGGTGGGACAATACACATGATTGGAATACAAGACTAGAAGGATACAACTTATTTGCTAGAAACAGACTTGATAAATGAGGAGGAGGTGTCGCATTGTATGCTAGGCCATGAACTTTTGTTAATCTCAATATTTTGCTACATATCTGTTTTTTGGCAATCACAGAGGTCAAACGTTTTCTGTAAGTCTTCACAAGGTTGGCACACACGGTTTGTGATATGTTGGCCCATTCCTCCCTGCAGATCTCCTCTAGAGGAGTTATAATAATAACACTGGTCAACAGCATTTTTGGTGCCAAAGATATTTCATCGAATTTAGGGTATTTTTGGGGTGCTGATTCTGAATATGTCATCAGTTTTGCCAGATTGGCTCAAGTTTTTGAGATTTTTGGTATCTTATTTATAGCACTTGTTGGTAAATGCGACGCATCATCTCATTAATTTCTTTGGATTAGTACTTGAACTGAGCAGTTCTCAATATAGTTTTGTGTTAATTAGTGTTCTAAAAGTTTGTTCATAGCTTGATTTTTGCACTAACTTTATGTTGTTGTCTGTTTTCCAGTGAAAAGCATGAACTCATCAAGAAGAAGTTGTCTTAACGATCCAGACTCATTCTGTTACATTTGTGGTGAATACACACTGCCAAAACATAGAAGAAACATAACAGACTTCGTAAAAAAAGTGTATTTTGCCTATTTTGGGGTTATGCTTGGGGACCAAGACAAGTTTTGGGCACCACACATAGTGTGCAAAGCATGTATCGAATTATTACGAAAATGGAGCAAAGGACAAAGAAAAAGCTTCAAATTTGGTGTTCCAATGGTGTGGAGAGAGCCAAAAAATCATCATGATGACTGTTATTTATGGTAAACACAGGTACAGGCACATCTTCACAATGAGGGACAGGCCTTCTTGCAGATTCCATGTTACTCCCATTTTCGTTTCTTATGCTTATTGAATCCTTGCACTTGCACTGCACAGAAATAACAGTCATCATGATGATTTTTTGGCTCTCTCCACACCATTGGAACACCAAATTTGAAGCTTTTTCTTTGTCCTTTGCTCCATTTTCGTAATAATTCGATACATGCTTTGCACACTATGTGTGGTGCCCAAAACTTGTCTTGGTCCCCAAGCATAACCCCAAAATAGGCAAAATACACTTTTTTTACGAAGTCTGTTATGTTTCTTCTATGTTTTGGCAGTGTATATTCACCACAAATGTAACAGAATGAGTCTGGATCGTTAAGACAACTTCTTCATGATGAGTTCATGCTTTTCACTGGAAAACAGACAACAACATAAAGTTAGTGCAAAAATCAAGCTATGAACAAACTTTTAGAACACTAATTAACACAAAACTATATTGAGAACTGCTCAGTTCAAGTACTAATCCAAAGAAATTAATGAGATGATGCGTCGCATTTACCAACAAGTGCTATAAATAAGATACCAAAAATCTCAAAAACTTGAGCCAATCTGGCAAAACTGATGACATATTCAGAATCAGCACCCCAAAAATACCCCAAATTCATTAAAATATTTTGGACACCAGAAAAAAAAATTTTTTTCGTTGACCTGTGTAATAATCTTTATTCATCTAGCCCCAACATATTCCGCAGCGCTTTACTGTATAACAGTTTCAAATATAACTTTCATAAGTAACAACGTTAACAATACAATAATTAAAGAAAAATAAGACGCCCCTGCTCGTGAGAGGTTGCAATTTACAATGAGGTGGGGGAGATTCAGAGTACAGGTGTGTATTTACAATGTAAAATAGTAACATAGTTAGTAAGGCCGAAAAAAGACATTAGTCCATCCAGTTCAGCCTATATTCCGTCAGAATAAATCCCCAGATCTACGTCCTTCTAAAGAACCTAAAAATAACTGTAAGATACAATATTGTTACGCTCCAGGAAAACATCCAGGCCTCTCTTGAACCCTACAACTGAGATCGCCATCAACACCTCCTCAGGCAGGGAATTCCAGATTCTCACTGCCCTCACAGTAAAGAATCCTCTTCTATGTTGGTGGAGAAACCTTTTCTCATCCAGACGCAGAGAATGCCCCCTTGTGTCCATCACCTTCCTTGGTATAAACAGATCCTCGGAGAGATATTTGTATTGTCCCCTTATATACTTATACATGGTTATTAGATCGCCCCTCAGTCGTCTATTTTCTAGACTAAATAATCCTAATTTTGCTAATCTCTCTGGGTATTGTAGTTCCCCCATCCCCTTTATTAATTTTGTTGCCCTCCTTTGTACTCGCTCTAGTTCCATTATATCCTTCCTGAGCACTGGTGCCCAAAACTGTACAAAGTACTCCATGTGTGGTGTAACCAGAGATTTGTACAGAGGCAGTATAAAGAGGGAGGCATATCTAAAGAAGAATATAATGCTGTCTGCTGAACCTGCAGTGCACAAATCAGATTAACTAAAGCTGACAATGAATTGAGGCTTGCAAGAGATGTCAAAAGCAATAATAATGGATTTTGGGGATATGTCAAAAGTAAAAGAAAAGTCAAAGATGCTATAGGATTTTTACAGGATGAAAATGATGAAATGGTAAGACAGGATGTTGAGAAGGCCGAACTTTTAAATTTGTATTTTGCATATATTTTTTCTCAGAAAGGAAATGTAACCTCAACTGTTCTTCACTGTCCTATTAAGGGAATAGAAGAATCCAGGATATCTATAAACAGAAAGATAGTGAGGAAACACTTAGCTAACTTAAATGAATTCAAGTCTCCAGGTCCAGATGAATTACACCCCAGAGTACTGAAGGAGATAGCAGAAGAAATTTTTGAACCCCTCTCCGTAATCTTTGAAAATTCTTGGAGAACAGGAGAAGTCACAGAAGACTGGAGAAGAGCAAATGTTATTCCTATCTTCAAAAAGGGGAAGAAGGTGGACCCAGGCAACTATAGGCCGGTGAGTCTGACTTCTATACCAGGAAAGATAATTGAACAAATTATTAAACAACATGTATGTCAGTACCTGGATAAGAATGAAGTGATTAAACAGAGTCAGCATGGGTTTGTAACTAATAAGTCATGTCGACTAACTTAATTTCTTTCTATGATGGAATCACTGATTGGGTGGATCAAGGAAATGCTGTAGATATAGTATATCTTGACTTCAGCAAAGCATTTGACAAAGTATCTCATACAATCCTTATTGAAAAAATGACTAAGTATGGAATGGACAAGGCAACTGTTAGGTGGATTCATAACTGGCTTAGTAATCGGACCAAAGAGTGGTCGTAAATGGCTGCACATCCAGTTAGAAGAATGTCTCAAGTGGGGTACCACAGGGCTCTGTCCTGGGCCCAGTATTGTTCAACATCTTTATCAACGATTTAGATGAAGGAATTGAGGGTAAACTGATTAAATTTGCTTATGACACAAAGCTAGGAGGGATAGCTAATACTAGAGAAGAGAGAGAGAGGATTCAAAAAGATATAAATAAACTGGAGCAGTGGGCAGCAACTAACAGGATGGTTTTTAACAGGGAAAAATGCAAAGTACTACATCTGGGCAATAAAAATGAAAAAAGCATATACAGAATGGGAGGAATAGGGCTAAGCAACAGCACATGTGAAAAAGACTTGGGTATACTAATAGATAACAGACTGAATATGAGTCAACAGTGTGATGCAGCAGCAAAAAAGGCAAATGCAATTCTAGGATGTATTAACAGAAGCATACAGTCTAGATCACGTGAAGTCATTATTGCCCTCTACTCCTCTTTGGTCAGACCTCATCTGGAATACTGTGTCCAGTTTTGGGCACCACATTTTAAAAAAGACATCAACAAACTGGAGCAAGTTCAGAAAAGAGCGACCAGAATGGTGACCGGTCTGCAAACCCTGTCTTATGAGGAAAGGTTGCAGGATTTGGGAATGTTTAGTTTGCAAAAGAGAAGACTGAGAGGAGACTTAATAGCTGTCTACAAATATCTCAAGGGCTGTCACATTGTAGAAGGATCATCTTTATTCTCATTTGCACAAGGAAAGACTAGAAGCAATGGGATGAAACTGAATGGGAGGAGACACAGATTAGTTATTTGAAAAAAACTTTTTGACAGTTAGAGTGATTAATGAGTGGAACAGGCTGCCACGAGATGTGGTGAGTTCTCCTTCAATGGAAGTCTTCAAACAGAGGCTGGACAGTCATCTGACTGGGATGATTTAGGGAATCCTGCTTTGAGCAGTGGGTTGGACCAGATGGCCCAGGAGGTCCCTTCCAACTCTACGATTCTATGAATCTATGATTCTATGATTCTATGATAGAGAACTCACTACTCCTCTGTCAGCACAGCCAGCTCCATAACCCTCACCGGAAGCCAGAGGCAAACCCGAAAATGAGCTCACAACAGTACCCCCCCTTGAGGAGGGGTCACCGAAACCTCATCCACGCCACCGGCCGATCAGGATGGGCCCGATGAAAAGCACGAACCAATCTATCAGCATGAATATCAGAGGCAGAGACCCAAGAATTGTCCTCCTGGCCATAACCCTTCCACTTGACCAAATACTGGAGTCTCCGTCTAGCCAGACGAGAATCCAGTATTTTCTCTACCTCATATTCCACATTACCTTCAACCAATACAGGGTCAGGAGGTGCCGCCATAGGAACTACTGGCTCAACATATCTCTTCAACAGCGACTTATGAAACACGTTATGGATCTTAAACGTAACAGGAAGAGCCAATCGAAAAGAAACCGGATTAAGAATCTCCAAAATCTTGTAAGGTCCAATATATCTTGGCTTGAACTTTGAAGATGCCACCTTCATAGAGAAATTGTTTGATGACAACCAAACCATATCACCCACTTTATACCGGGAACCAATGGTCCTATGCCGATTAGAAAACCGCTGGGCCTTTTCCTGGGAGAGAGACAACTTATCCACTACTTGGTCCCAAATCTGCTGTATTCTCTCTACCACAGTGTCAACACCTGGGCAGGCTGAAGATTCCACTTGCCCTGAAGAAAATCGAGAATGAAACCCAAAGTTACAGAAAAAGGGTGAAATCAAGGTGGCAGAACTAGCTCTATTATATAAAGCGAATTCGGCCAAGGGCAAAAATGAAACCCAATCATCCTGATCAGCAGATATAAAACATCTCAAATAGGACTCCAAAGTCTGGTTTGTTCTCTCCGTCTGCCCATTGGTCTGAGGGTGAAACGCAGAGGAGAAGGACAACTGAATTCCCAGTTTGGAACAAAAGGCTTTCCAGAATCTGGAAACAAACTGATCTCCTATGTCCAATACAATGTTCTCAGGAATCCCATGCAACCGAACCACCTGTTGTAAAAACAAGGTTACCAACTCTGAGGAAGATGGCAACTTTGGGAGTGGTACAAGATGGACCATCTTAGAGAATCTATCACAAATCACCCAGATAACAGTCATTCTCTGAGAGACAGGAAGATCAGAAATAAAATCCATTGAAATATGGGTCCATGGACTCTTAGGCACCGGCAAGGGCATCAACAACCCACTAGGGCGAGAACAGGGTTTAGACCGGGAACAAGTCCCACAGGACTGCACAAAATTCCTGACATCACGAGATAAGGCAGGCCACCAAAAAGGCCGACTCACCAAATCTCTGGTACCAAAAATACCTGGATGACCAGCCAATGCAGAGCAATGAACTTCAGACATCACTCTCTTCCTCCACTGGTCAGGAACATACAATTTTCCCATAGGACAACGCTCAGGTTGGTCCTCCTGGAATTCTTCCAGAGCACGTCTCAAATCGGGCGAAATGGCAGAAAGAACTACCCCCTCACCTAGGATGGTAGTAGGCTTGGTCACAATAGGAGAATCAGCAAAGAAACTCCTAGAAAGGGCATCTGCCTTAATATTCTTAGTGCCTGGAAGAAAGGAGACCATGGAATTAAAACGCGTGAAACACAAGGCCCATCTAGCCTGTCTAGGATTCAAGCGTTTGGCCGACTCAAGGTGAATCAAATTCTTGTGGTCAGTGAGGAACACAACTTGATGTCTAGCTCCCTCCAACCAATGTCTCCACTCCTCAAATGCCCATTTCATGGCTAACAATTCCTGATTCCCCACATCATACTTGCGTTCAGATGGGGAGAACTTTTGGGAAAAGAAGGCACAGGGATTAATTTTAGATGTCACCGGATCTTTTTGGGACAAAACAGCTCCTGCACCAATCTCTGAAGCGTCTACCTCCACCTGAAAAGGAAGTGAGACATCAGGTTGCCGCAAAACCGGAGCCGAAGTGAACCTCCGCTTCAACTCCTGAAAGGCCGAAACAGCCTCTGAAGACCAATTTAGCACATCAGCACCCTTCTTAGTTGAATCAGTCAGTGGTTTAGCAATACCAGATAAATTAGCTATAAATTTACGATAAAAATTAGCAAAACCCAAAAACTTCTGGAGAGCCTTCAAAGAACTGGGTTGAACCCAATCATAAATGGCCTGTACCTTGGCCGGGTCCATTTCAATAGTTGACGGAGACAAAATAAATCCCAAAAATGAAATCCTCTGTACATCAAAAAGGCACTTCGATCCCTGAACATACAAGGAATTCTTCCTCAAAATCCGTAACACAGTCCGAACATGTTCCACAAGACAATCTCAATCCCTGGAAAAGATCAAAATATCATCCAGATAGATGATCAAAAACTTATTCACAAAGTCCCGTAAAATATCATTCATGAAGGATTGGAAGACAGAAGGGGTATTAGTGAGCCCAAAAGGCATCACCAGGTACTCAAAACGTCCCTTCAGAGTATTAAACGCCGTCTTCCATTCATCCCCATGCTTGATGCGAATAAGATTATACGCCCTCCCTGAGGTTAAGCTTAGTAAACCAGCAAGCACCTTTAACTCTGGAGAATAAATCAGAAATCAGGGGTAACGGATACTGAAATTTAACAGTAATTTTGTTGAGGGAACGATAGTCAATACAAGGCCTTAATGAACCATCTTTCTTGGCCACAAAAAAAAATCAGCACCTAAGGGCGAAGAGGATGGTCCAATATGACCCTTCTCCAACGACTCCTTAATATAAGACTGCATAGCCTCGTGTTTGGGTACAGATAAATTGAAAAGTCGACCTTGGGAAATTTACACCCAGGTCTCATCTCAATTGCACGTTCATAACTCTTATGAGGAGGCAAAGACGCAGACTTGCTCTCACTAAATACATCATAAAAATCAGCCAAATAGTCAGGCGCATCATGCGACTGGGGAGAGGTGGAGAAAACAGGAGTGTCGCCAAGAGCACACCGACAACCCCAACTCACCACAGACACAGATGATTTCCAATCCAAAACCGGATTATGGATTTGCAGCCAGGGAAAACCCAGAACAATGGTATCGTGTAAATTATGCAACACCAAAAATCTGCAATTTTCTTGGTGGTTTGGGGCAACCCGCATTATCACCTGGGTCCAAAACTGTGGTTTATTCTTCGCCAAGGGAGTAGCATCAATACCCCTCAAAGGAATAGGCATCCGCAGAGGTGTCATAGGAAAACCACAACATTTAGCAAAATCCAAGTCCATCAGATTCAAGGCCGCTCCTGAATCCACAAAAGCCTTCGCGGAAAATGTGGATAAGGAGCAGATCAGAGTAATTGCCAAAAGAAACTTAGGTTGTACACCACCCACAGCAAATGTGTGTGCAAAACGTTTCTCTCATTTAGGGCAGACAGAAATAACATGAGAGGCATCTCCACAGAAAAAACACAGCTTATTACGCCTTCTAAACTCCTGACATTGTGCCCTAGACAAAACTCCATCACATTGCATAGGTTCAGACATTTGTTCAAAAGATGGCAGCTCCTCCCGTGTAGTCTTGCGTTCACGTAAACGCCGATCAATTTGAATGGCTAATGACATAGAATCATCAAGACCAGAGGGAACAGGAAATCCCACCATAGTATCTATTAAAGTCTCAGACAAACCCTTCCGAAAGAGAGCTGCCAATGCACTATCATTCCATGTAGTAAGGACCGCCCACTTTCGGAATATCTGACAGTATAACTCTACAGGATCCTTACCCTGGTTCAATGCCAATAGGGCTCTCTCAGCTTGATCAATAGCATTAGGTTCATCATATAACAACCCCAAGGCTTGAAAAAATGCATCCACATTAGTCATAACAGGATCTTCAGGTGTCAAAGAAAACGCCCAATCCTGGGGATCGCCGCCCAGCAAGGAGATGACAATTTTAACCTGCTGCGCAGAGCTCCCCGATGAGTTAGGCTTCAAGGCGAGAAATAATTTACAATTATTCTTAAAATTCAAAAATTTAGACCGTTCCCCAAAAAACACATCAGGAGCAGGGATCCTTGGTTCAACAGCATGTGAATGAGTGAGATAGGCAGAAATTCCCCACACTTCAGCAGCGAGCTGCTCCACACGATCAGACAATTGCTTAATCTCCATCAAGGAGAAAAAGAAAAAAAAGAATCCTCCTACGGCCCCAGAGAAAAAGAGGAGAAAATATACATATAAAAAAAATTCTGTCACTTTTTTTTTTTTACACTTCTCTCCTGCTTTTGAGTACCCTAGAATCTGCAGTATGGCTGGTGATTCTGTTATGAATGAGTCACCGAGGAGGAAAAAACAAAAAGCAAGCTAAGCCCAGAAAACCAGAGAGGTTGGTAGCTAGCAGATTGCAGACACCTGATCCTATCCACAACAACTAGCAGTAGCCGTGGAGCATGCCTACGGTGGTCATAGACGCCTCGTCACGGCCGGAGAACTAAAAAAGCCTAAAGAAAGAAAGGGAAAATCTAAACTGCCCCAGAGCAGACCCCAAAGCAATAGACAGCCCCCAACATGTATTGACGGTGAAACAAGATGAAAACACAAACGCAGATAGAAAGATAGGCTAAGCAAACGATGGGGCCCTCACTAACTAGAAAGGACAGGAAAGAAAAGCTGCTGTCTGCAATCACGCAAAAAACCCTGCCAAAAAATGACCAACACGTCTGATAGAAAAAGGCCCTGAAGTCGCTAGACTTCAAATCCCTATATCAGCACTCAGGTATATTCTGAAGACAGAGCAAAAGAGATCAACTGATCAGAGACAAAAATGGGAATTCAGCCCAGACCCAGCCAGGGCTGGCTGAACACAAAAACTAAGTAAACAAGACAAAAACTCATATGAACAATAGCAGAGAAAACTTAGCTTTAAGAAGGCAGGAACCAAACTGGAAACCAGAAGCCACAGTCAGGAAAAATCACCAGCGAGAAACTAGGGAGTTGGCTGCCTTAAATCCAATCAGAAACTCCTGATGTCCAATCGCAGTCCTTGTTAAATATTAATAATCCGTTAATTTCTTATAAGACCCAGTTCTGTAGAATGCTTTAGCTTACATGACATAGGCTATTTTTAAGCTTGGCTCATGGTAGAAAGACAGCTCCATATATGTAGAGACCACGTGCTTTAGGAGATGTATATAATTCATGGCTAACTGTAGAGGTCGCTCCTCTTCTTCCCTCACCATCATGAGAGACAGACGCAAGATGACATGACATAACAGCTGGTATATTACTTGACGGCGATGTGAGAAGCCGAACTGAGACACAGCAGCCATTTGCTATTCAGGATCTCGGAGAGAAGAAGAATACATGTTGCTTTTGCCATGTGGGATCTCAGAGCATGATCTAATGGATAATATCTCTTTCACTTATTTTTATTCACCTGTTTTTCTGTAATAACCTTTCTTTGATGGAAGAAATCAAATAAACCACTATATTTTTATCTGGTAACTAGTCCTGAGTATTTTACAGGATATGCATTATTTTACATTGGAGAGCCAGCCAGATCTGAATTTTTGTACTTTTTTGCGGATTTCCCTCAACTTGCACACACGGGGGATCGGACTTTGCTAACGTCAAATCATATGTGCAAGTTATCGGGAATTCCACTACTTACAAGAATCACATAGAACCTAGAAGTAAGAAGTACCAGATAGATTGAGAAGTACTACAAGTGCCAAAAGTACCAGACCTAAGCCAGACGTGTGAAGACAGGAACCCAGCGTTGTCCATCAAAGGAGCTGAGACATTTCAAGGTAAGATAAAATGGATGTCATTAATTGTCTTGCTAAGCAGAGTAAATTGAAATTTAAGTCTGTAGACAATTCTAATTCAGAAGTTTTATGGTTAAGTTTATATGCCGAGTGTGAACTCGAGAATCAGAGGTTAGATTCTAAGTTTTTCAATAGAGAAAGAGAGAGATTAAAAAATATTCTACAGATGGTAGATATATTTCATAGATCTGTGTCAGAGAAATCCAAAAATGATTGTTGTGATGTTCTCGAGATTGGCTGTAAAGTTAGGGAGATTGACTGTAATCAAGTGTCTGTAGCAGCCATTGAAGGTGACCTTGCAGACGTGGAACAAGATGGAGAAGTAGGAGGAGACTTCAGAACTGACGTAGAGGATGTACAAAGGAAAGACGTACCACTAAAAATAGAAGACTCACAGGCCCAAATCCGAAGTAGCGTGAGGAAGGATTTGATAAAGATATGCCAAATAATTCCTGCTTATGACAACAAAATAGATGTTTGTAGGAACTCTGAGATCTTTGAAAGTTGTGCTGATAACTTTGATTTATCTAACGAGGAGAAGAATCAGTTGTTCAAAATGTGGATCCCTGTAAATTTTGCTAGGAGATTGTCTTTAAAGTTATCTGGTGAAACACATGAGAATTTAACTGATAAAGACAGATTAAAAATTCTCATTTTTTGTTCATCAAATGAAAATCATCCAGATATTGATATTCTTCAAAAATTAAGGATTGGTCGGAAGGAATGTATTTTTACGTTCATGTCCATATATGAACGTTTGTACAAAATGCTGAGTGAGAATGTCAAAACACCGTCCCTCATAAGGAGTTTTGTAAGCAAATTTTGGTTTCTAAATCCTGCATCTCGTGTTATTGCGTCACAAAAAGATTCATTGTTTGAATGTGCGCAATCCCTTGATTTTGCCAGAAAACACGACAATCGTGAGAGGAAAGTAAATTGTGCTAATTTTGTAAAGACAGGCAGAGTAAAATCTTATCAGAAGCCGGTATTAGCAAAACCTTCTAAAATGAGTTTTCCCCAAAATCAAATCTACGAAGAAAGAAAAAGAAAATCACATGTTTGTTATAAACCATATGGAATGATGCAAAAGAACACCGAAAAGACACAAATTGAATTAAGAAAAATGATGAGTTCTGATTTTCTTTCTGTAACAAAGATGGCCGAATTTAACAGACAGAAACAGGTGGTGAGTGACATCATGGCCTGTAAACTGAATACTCTGCTCCAAGAATCTATCAGCTTTAAAATGGCAAGAACCTTTCAGGATATTTTTTGCAGAGAAATAAGTATGGGTGTAGGAATTGGCTAGGAAAAAAGTAATATATATTGTGTAACAGTGTTATACAATTAGTGAGTTATATGTAATTATTTTATAGAGTATAATCCTGTAGTTTTATGGTTTGTGGATATATACATAGTCATACAGTATATATAGAGTGTTTGTAGAAGTAGAAATAGTAGAACTGTATTTTTTTATGAAAATTAAAATCTACATCAGTAATAATATTTAGAATTATATGATATTAACCTTATTTTTTATGTTTCCTTAGAATTTTCATTTCAAAGCAGGACTTAATCGAGAAAAATTCTCTTCCAAGGATTTATGCCTTTATTTACACAGGATGTTGCAATAATTGCATGATTTTATATATCTAACCCTTAAAAGGAAATAACCAATTGCTTTTTAAAATGTTCTGGGTGTGTGCTTTTTTACTGCATGGTTTGAATGACAACCACAGCAGGGGAATTTGAACCTTGTTCTAATAATACAAGTATACCAGTATGCTATGTCCCTGTTACTTAGGAAAAGAATTTTAAAGGGGGTCTCAACTTTTGCAAAGCAATGGAATTTTTTTTCCAGGCCTAAATGTCAAGTATAGCTATACATATACATATATTTATGTCATGTGTATTTGGGGAATATTCAAAGAAATATTAAGAGACTAAATTGAAATAGTTTACAATGCATTGATAATTAGGATAATTTGGGTTAAAATACGTGTATTCATCACACTTTCATATGTGAGGTATTTGGTTTAAACTTAATATGTGACACAGTCTGAGTGACAGTGACTGAGTGTATGAGCAGCTGCTGAGCGAGTAATGTGATATGTTTGTGAGACCTCAGGATTCTATAAGAGAGAAAAAAAAAAAAAACCCCAAAAGCTTTTATCTTTAGGAGGAAATATGCAGATCAGTTAAATTATTAGAATATTAGGATATATAATGAAATATTATCTACACAACATACATTTCTGTATTTCTATAGTAATTATTTCTTGATTTAGTTAATTGTGGATAAGTGCAATCGCACAACAAAATAGAAAATAGTTTAGGAAGAAAATCTATTCTTTCCTTATCAGCTTTAGCTCTTTTAAACAGGCACCAGCACAGAGCCTGGTATTCACCAGCTGCATCTGGGAATAGTGGACCTTCCTTCTCTGTCCAAGTGTGTTAATCTTAAACTACATTTAAATTAATTTTTCCAAAGGATAATTTTATGATATTCAAATTAATTTTGATGGTTACACATCTTCAGACAAATAATGGTATAAGCAAGTATAAATTCACATAATTTATACATTAATTATTTTTAATTTTGGTTTTGATAAATGAATTATTTCATGAAACAATATTTTTTGGTATTAAGGGGGAAATATGTTTTTTATCCTGACTACATAATCACATTTGATTAATACCTCTTCTTCACACATTTTAATAGGAAAAAATATTAATAAGGTACAATGGTATAAGTATTGGGTATAATAACAAGTATTATAAAGAGTCATTTCTTTACACTAAGAGGAATTACATGCAAAGTTGCATAATTTGAATATTTTGGTAACACAAGTTTATGACAATTATGAAATAATCCAGATCATGGAAATATTAAGGGTATATGTTACTGAAGACATAACTACTCTGCATCAACATAAAGGCCTTATTCTTATTCTTATTTTTCATTCTTATTTTTCATTATTTTTAATTCTTTCACCAATATTTAGTAAAGTAATATCTACTGAGAATATTGCTTCATTAAATATAGCAATTATATGGTTCTATTACTAAGGAAAATGTTTCACTTCTGAGTTATATGCAACAATTCTTTTATTCATTCATTCGCTCACTCATATATTCTTATTTTGGTTCATGGCTTTACATTCCTACATATTATTAGTATAATGAATATATTCCTTATTAATAAAGATGATAACACTGGTTACATAAAACACAGTGACACCTATGGGTTGAAAAAGGTAATTACACCTATGACATAAAAAAATGTTCTATCACATAAAAAAAAAATGGATAATAATGTATTATCATTTATTATTGGTTTATTATTTCAAATATTGAAATCCATATACAGTACAAATTCTGATAATAATTATATGGATATTACTGATTGCTATGGTACGCTGTGATATTATGGGATAGGGAAATTACCAGATTTGGTATAGAATAGGCAATGAAGACTTCAAGCAAGATACTGAAATTATGTTAATAAAGACTTTTCACATTTCTAAACTTCATTGATTTTTATCAGTTGCAAGAAGAAGAATGCCGCGATCCAGAAGTCCCAGAAGGTAACAAAGCTATGATTACTGAGTAATAGACTGTGTTAATTACAAATGCAGTATCCACCACTGACAGTCACAAGTGCAGTATCCACCACTGACAGTCACAAGTGAAGTATCCACCACCGACAGTCACAATTAAAGTGTCTAACCTGACAACCAGAGGACGATGATCCTATGATGCTGAGATGAACGGTGTTATCACGTTCTTATCAAGTTCCAGAGGTTTTCAATCACCTGAAAAGCTTCGATGAAAGCTGGTGAACAATGAAGGTAATTATCAGGAAGCTACAACCCTGACATATGTCCTGTGCATTAGGACAAGGACTGGTTATGGTGCTATGTTTAGCAAGGAAGAGTCATTTTAACCCTTGCTTTGCTGACCAAAGACGTCACACCTGTTCAAAGACCAGTACCGATGGAGGATTCCAGAATATCCAAGGCGAGCCAATGTAAGCCCAGGTTTTTAAAGATGACACTGCACAGATATTAAAGCTGCATTTCATCTATAGACTTTGTTTCTTATCAACATTTGAATTTATGGACTTTGATTTGATACACCACACAATTCCTACAACATCTATATGCTATAAGAAAACTGTATTTTTAAAAGAACCAAGAAGAAGACAGAAGACATCAAAATGAAGACCAGATGACATCAGATGATGATGACTGGACCTGAGATGCTTCAATTTAGACTTAGGGAAGTATAATTATACATATTTTATATGAATATTGTTCACGGCTTACCATAACATGAATTCACATCAATTATGTCATTGAGTACTTATAACGGTAATCTAATATTATTATTATTATTATTATTATTATTATTATTATTATTATTGATATTAAATTATTTTGTCAAAGAAGAAGAAAAGAAGAAAAAAGATCGTTATATTTGAGGGTTCCAATTAATGTCTGTCTCCCTCAAAAGGGGGAATTGTTAAATATTAATAATCCGTTAATTTCTTATAAGACCCAGTTCTGTAGAATGCTTTAGCTTACATGACATAGGCTATTTTTAAGCTTGGCTCATGGTAGAAAGACAGCTCCATATATGTAGAGACCACGTGCTTTAGGAGACGTATATAATTCATGGCTAACTGTAGAGGTCGCTCCTCTTCTTCCCTCACCATCATGAGAGACAGACGCAAGATGACATGACATAACAGCTGGTATATTACTTGACGGCGATGTGAGAAGCCGAACTGAGACACAGCAGCCATTTGCTATTCAGGATCTCGGAGAGAAGAAGAATACATGTTGCTTTTGCCATGTGGGATCTCAGAGCATGATCTAATGGATAATATCTCTTTCACTTATTTTTATTCACCTGTTTTTCTGTAATAACCTTTCTTTGATGGAAGAAATCAAATAAACCACTATATTTTTATCTGGTAACTAGTCCTGAGTATTTTACAGGATATGCATTATTTTACAGTCCTCTTCCTCAGGTGGCCGGTCTCTGCCATTTAGATCAGCTTTATTACCTCCCTTCACTAACAGAGGGAGTCCAGATAGAGAACTCACTACTCCTCTGTCTGCTCAGCCAGCTCCATAACCCTCACCAGAAGCCAGAGGCAAACCCGAAAATGAGCTCACAACAGACCATCTTAGAAAATCTATCACAAATCACCCAGATAACAGTGATTCTCTGAGAGACAGGAAGATCAGTAATAAAATCCATTGAGATATGGGTCCATGGCCTCCTGGGCACATGGCAGGGGCATCAACAAACCACTATAACTAGAACAGGGCTTGGACCGAGAACAAGTCCCACAGGACTGCACAAAATTCCTGACATCACGAGATAAGGCAGGCAACCAAAAAGTCCAACTCACCAAATCTCTGGTACCAAAAAATACCTGGATGACCAGCCAACGTGGAGCAATGAATTTCAGACATTACTCTTTTCCTCCACTGGTCAGGGACATACATGCATTTTTCCCATAGGGCAACGTTCAGGTTTGTCCTCCTGAAATTCCTCCAGGGCACGTCTCAAATCGGGTGAGATGGCGGAAAGAACTACACCCTCATTTAGAATGGTAGTAGGCTCAGTCACATCAAGAGAATCAGCAAAGAAACTCCTAGAAAGGGCGTCCGCCTTAACATTCTTAGTGCCCGGAAGAAAAGAGACCACAAAATTAAAACGCATGAAAAACAAAGCCCACCCAGCCTGTCTGGGATTCAAGCATTAAGCTGATTAAAAATAAATCAAATTCTTGTGGTCCGTGAGGATCACAACTTGATGTCGAGCTCCCTCCAACCAATTTCTCCACTCTTCAAATGCCCATTTCATGGCCAACAATTCCCAATTTCCCATGTCATAGTTACGTTCAGATGAGGAAAATTTTCGAGAAAAGAAGTGTGGTGTAGTGACGACTGTGTCCTCTAGGGGGCGCTGTGTGGATGTCCTAGGAGAGAGGATGAATAGCAGAATCCTGAATGACCGTTATGTATCTCAAGGTGGGTGGCCTTGAGATGGAGACTTATGTGTGTGTGATACTGCTGAGGTGCTGTTTCAATGTGTCAGGGAGAAGTCTCCAGGTAGCTGGGGAGACGGGCAGACCCAGTTACCTACAAACCCACCCAGGGGGTGTGTTTACGGTCGCTATTGTAAAGTGTGTATGAGTGGTTGAAGGACCTGTGATGAGGTCATAGCCATGTGACCTGGTGGGCGTGGCTATGGACCATATAAGGTGGCCAGGGTAGGTCACATGGGCTGTATGCCTGGACCTGGTTGGTCCGTTTTGGAAGGTCCTGTCTGAGAGAGATGTGGCTGCCTTCTGACAGCAAGTTAACACTGTGTTGAATGGCTGCACATGCCTGGTAATTCCCTAGCGGAAATGGACATCTGAAGCGTGGTGAAGGAACCCTGAGTGAACCCTAATGGGTGAGATAACTGAGGCTGAAGAGCCTGTGTATGCATCACCTGTGTGACCACAGGGATTACAGAGCTGAACTCTGTCATGTATGCTATGCTGAATCTGTGAAGTTTATGTTACTGCTGTGGGTTTATGATGCCTAATAAACGGCATGGACTATGATTGTTTTATGGAAAACCTGTGCCGGATCTGGTTTTGTGGCTGCTAAGTGAGTATCCCCTACTTGAATGACTGCGCTACCTTACAGAAGGCACAGGGATTCATCTTAGAAGATCACTTTGGGACAAAACGGCTCCTGCACCAATCTCAGAAGCATCTACCTCCACCCGAAATGGGAGTGAGACATCAGGTTGCCGTAGAACTGGAGCAGAAGTGAATCTCCGCTTGAGCTCCTGAAATGCCGAGGCTGCCTCTGGAGACCAATTCACCACATCAGCGCCCTTTTTGGTCAAATCAGTCAGTGGTTTAACAATAACAGAAAAATTACTTATAAATTTAAAACCCAAAAACTTTTGCAGAGCTTTCAAAGAAGTGTGTTGAACCCAATTATAAATGGCCTGTACCTTGGCCGGGTCCATTTCAATAGTAGACGGGGACAAAGTGAATCCCAAAAATGAAATCTTCTGTACACCAAAGAGACACTTCGATCCCCTAACATACAGAGAATTTTCCCTCAAAATCTGGAACACAGTTCAGACATGTTCCACATGAGAATCCCAATCACTGGAAAAGATCAAAATATTATCCAGATAAATGATTAAAAACTTATCCACAAAGTCCTGGAAAATATCGTTCATAAAAGATTGGAAGAGAGAAGGGGCATTAGTGAGCGTAAAAGGCATCACCAGGTACTCAAAACATCCCTCCGAGGTATTAAATTCCGTCTTCCATTCATCCCCATGCTTGATGCAAATCAGATTATACGCCCCCTTGAGGTCAAGTTTGGTAAACCAACAGCCACTTTTAACTCTGGAAAATAAATCAGAAATCAGGGGTAACGGGTACTGATATTTAACAGTGGTTTTGTTAAGGGAACGATAGTCAATAAATGGCCTTAATGAACCATCTTTCTTGGCCACAAAAAAAAAAACAGCACCGAAAGGTGAAGAGGATTGTCTAATATGACCCTTCTCCAACGACTCCTTGATATAAGATCGCATAGCATCATGTTGGAGTACCGATAAGTTGAAAAGCCGACCCTTGAGAAATGTACAACTGGGCATTAACTCAATTTCTCAGGCATAACTCCTATGAGGAGGCAAAGACGCAGACTTACTCTCACTAAATACTGTACATCAGAAAAATCAGCCAAATAGTCAGGAATATCATGAGACTGGGAAGAGGTGGAGAAAACAGAAGTGTCACTAAGAACACATTGACAACTCCAACTCACCACAGACACAGATTTCCAGTCCAAAACAGGATTATGAGTTTGCATTGAAGGAAAACCCAGAACAACAGTATCATGCAAATTGTGCAATCCCAAAAATTTACAATTCTCTTGGTGGTCCGGGGCGTCCCGCATTGTCACCTGGGTCCAAAACTGGGGTTTATTCTCCGTAAAAGGAGTAGCATCAATACCCCTCAAAGGGATAGGAGTCTGCAGGGGTATCATGGGAAAACCACAACGTTTGGCAAGGTCAAAATCCATCAGATTCAAAGCTGTTCCTGAATCAAGAGAAGCCTTAGCGGAAAATGTAGACAAGGAACAGATCAGAGTAATTGCCAAACGGAACTTTGGCTGTACACTGCCCACTGCAAATGCGTGAGCAAAACGCTTTTCTCGTTTAGGGCAGACAGAAATAGTATGAGAGGCGTCCCCACAGAAAAAACACAACTTATTAAGCCTTCTAAACTCCTGTGTAATTTTACGTTCATGTAAACGCCGATCAACTTGAATGGCTAATGACATAGAGTCGTCAAGACCAGAGGGGACAGGAAATCCCACCATAACATCTTTTATGGTTTCTGCCAAACCCTTCCGAAAGAGAGCTGCTAGGGCATCGTCATTCCATATAGTAAGGACCGCCCACTTTCGGAATTTTTGACAATATAACTCTGCAGAATCCTGACCCTGGTTTATTGCCAATATGGTTTTCTCAGCTTGGTCAATAGCATTAGATTCATCATACAACAACCCCAGGGCTTGAAAAAACGCATCCACATTAGCCAGAATAGGATCTCCTGGTGTCAAAGAAAAAGCCCAATACTGGGGATCGCCGCACAGCAGGGAGATGATAATTTTAACCTGCTGCACAGAATTCCCCGATGAGCTAGGTTTCAAAGCAAAAAATCATTTGCAATTATTTTTAAAATTCAAAAATTTAGACCGATCTCCAGAAAACACATCAAGAGTAGGGATTTTTGGTTCAACAGCAGATGATTGAGCAAGATAGGCAGAAATCCCCTGCACTTCAGCAGCGAGCTGCTCAACACGATCAGACAATTGCTTAGTCTCCATTTAGACAAAAAATATCCTCCTACTGCCCAGAAAATAAGAAAGAGGAAAAAATACACAAAAAAAATTCTGACACTTTTTTTTTAAGTCTTTCCCTCTTTAGAGTACCCTAGAGTCTACAGTAAGGCTGGTGATTCTGTTATGAATGGGTCACCAAGGTGGATAAGGCCTCTTTCACACATCAGTTTTTCGCCGTCAGGCGTGATCCGGCTCTTTTGACGAAAACCGGATACGGCGAAATGCAATGCCGGATCCGGTTTCTCACCCATTGAATTGCATTAGCGCCGGATCGCGCCGGATGGCCATGCGTTTCATCCAGTTTTCACCGGATCCGGCAAACTGTTGCAATCCGGCGTCTGGAAAAAACCTCTACTGTAACGTTTTTTGTCTCCGGCGAAAAAGCCGGACTCGCCGGATCCGGTGAGTCCGGCTTTTTCACACAATGAAAGTCTATGAGCGCCGCAATGTGCCGGATCCGGCGTAAGCCGGATCCGGTGGCTGGATCTGGTTTTTTGTGTCTGAGCATGCTCAGTAGCCCTGCCCACAGTACACATATATAAAACCATGACAGTGGGACCCTCAGTCACACCCAACATGCCACCCAAGACAGCAACCAGCCGCAGGAGAAGGCAGCAGACAACTGGACCACCACCACCAGCACCACCACCCCAAAAGGAGCGTGACCAGGCAGAACAACCTGAGGGGAGTCCACCAGCAGATGACAGATGGTAATTATCAAATCCCCCATTCCTCAAAACTAGGGCCATGGAATATCAAGATATTCATTGGCCCTTTGTTTCTCTTTATTCAACAGCAGCCCAAGAGATGCCACAGCAGCAGCAGTAGCAGCACTGTCAGTACTGGCGGCAGCAGCAGCAGCAACACCACCCACAGGAGTGGAGTCTGGCCAGCAGGAGGACAGCACATCTTCTTCTGGGAGCCCTCCCTCACATCGTCAGCGTTTGACGGTAAGTTTTTATTTCCAAAATCCATCATCTCTGTAATATATGTTTATTCATTGGCTTTTATTTCAAAACAGGAATCACAAGATGAAGAGGAGCTCCCAGAAGAAGAAGGAAGGGGTGGACAGACACCTGGAGTGGGATCACAATTGGTAAGTTTTTTCATCAAACGCAGAAACACAACATCACACTACACACAACACATAGAAAACTATGTACCGCAGACATCACACAGCAAACAAATATGCCAACATCCAAACACATAATTTTTTTTCTTTTCTTCTCTAGTCTTCCCAATCTGGTGCTCGGCCAAGAGGTCCTCGCAGTGCCTCCCAGGGTCGTCGGCGACAGCAACGCGGCGGTCACCAGCGTGTAAGTATAATATTTTTGTTAATTTTTTGTACACTTTTTATTTCATGTAGTGTGGTGCCTAATTTTGCTATTTTTCTCTTTTACTTTAACAGCCTTCACAGCGTGCTCCCGACTCTGATGGGGAGGATGGAGGAATCGATGTGGACCAGCTAATCGATCTCGTCAGAGAAAGGGAGCCGCTCTGGAATATGGCTGACCGCCGCCACGCTGACCTTATCGTTACCCGATGGCTCTGGGAGGAAATCTGTTCGCTCCTTGTGGACCGCTGGGAGGACCTCGATGCTCGAACCCAGATTAAAGAGCGTAAGTATATACAGTACCGGTTGCTTGATGTAAACCAGTGTTTCCCGAACTCCAGTCCTCGTGGTTCCCACGGATCATGTGTTCAGGATTTCTATTTACTATGGAAATCCTGAAAACATCACCCCTGGGGACCACGAGGACTGGAGTTTGGGAAACACTGATGTTGTATACTAACCACTTTGTCCTTTCTCTTTTCAGGGGACAGAATTGTGAATCGGTGGCGGTCTGTGAGGGATCGTTTCAAGAAGGAGTTCAATAAAGAGATGCGGGCCCCGAGTGGATCTGGAGGACGCAGGAGCAAGTACAAGTACGCACGAGCCCTGTCGTTCCTCCGGGATACAATGGTCACCAGAAGGTAAATATTACACACCACATGTAAAAAAAAAATGTTTAGATGTAAAAAAAAATTTTCAGCCAGGGCCATGCCATGTCACTATTTTAATTGTTTTTTTTTCTCTTTATTCCACAGCACGGTGAGCAGCACTCGGGAGCCTGCACGGTTGGACCCTTCTGAGGCGATCCCTGAGGAGACCGGCACCGAGGGACACTTCGACCGCTACGGTACATCTGCACCTTCCCAGCCTTCCCACACATTCGACCCATCTGTCCCATCCACCAGCACAGGAGCATCGTGGCCGCCTACATTACATGAAGCTGCTGGTGAGGAGATCGCTTTCCCTTTACCCAACCCTTCTGCCCCTGCCACCTCTAGTACACCTGCAAGTACTGGGCGGCAGCGGCAGAGGAGTCAGGAAAAGACTTATGCGCCAGAGTTCTTGCATCTGAATGCATCTTTCCAGAACTGTCTAAAAATCTTGTCAGAGCAAATCTCCGCAGGCTTTCAGCAGATCAACTCCGGCATTCTGGAGTTAAAGACACTTCTGCAAACCATGCATTCAGAAGCAAGATCTTCGCCAAACCCCACCTTTTTCAGGTCTGTGGTGGAGCGCATGGAAACGCTATCTCCTACCCAGCAGATGCATGTAATGCATTCGTGCCACGGTGCTCTCCAGCAAGTTAGCTCCCAACCTCCTCCTCCCACTCCAGTAGTTCCTCCACCTGCACCCCCTCCACCCACTTTCCATCCTCCCCCTCCTATTACATACCAGCAACCTCCCCAGTACCAGCAACCTCCCCAGTACCAGCAACCTCCCCAGTACCAGCCATCTCCCCACTTCCAGCAACCTGCCCCGTACCAAACTCCTTCCCCGTACCAGTTTCCATCCACATCATCTGCTCCTACAGTCCCTGCCCAATCCTCCACTCCACCACCCACCACCAGTTCTGCCTCCCACACATCCACCCATTCTGTATCTTTTTCCACACCTTCACCTCTAACTGTTCCTTCCCCACCACGATCCCAGTCCTCTCTCCACACTCCCAGTGTCGAAGTGTCCCGCAGCCCCTCCAGCAGTATTTCCACCCCACAGTACACAAATTTATAAATGTGTGTATTTTAATAAAAATGACAAGTTTTATGGTTTAAAAACTTTATTAAAAGAGTTTATTTAAATAAAAAAACAGTTTAATAAAAAAAAACTTTTTCAATAAAAGTTAAATATTGGTTTTACACTGGTTGTCTGTCATTTTTCTGCGGCGAAAGATGGTAAAAAAAGATTAAACACTGGGTATTTAAAAGGTAAAAAGGTTTACAAAACCAGGTATATAACTGTGGGTAAAAGTTAAATAAATTTTACCTTTTTGCCACAGTTGTGTTCCTGGTTGTGTTTGAAGCAAAGTATTTCACCTAAAAAGTTGTGTAAATTGTTGGTGATTTCCTAACAATGTACACAACTTTTGTTAAAAGGTGAAATACTTTGCATAAAACACAACCAGGTACACACCTGTGGCCTAAAGGTAAAAATAGTAAAACCATGACAAGATAGCCAACTTTGGTTGGCAAAGGTATATACTGTTGGTACAGAAGGTACACAAGTTTGGTTAGGGCACAAATCTTTCACACTCTGTCATCCTGCCAGTGTACTCTGCCTTGAGGTGACATAAAGTATAGTGCAAAATTGTCCCTCATTACTGAAACCGTCACAGAACTTCTAGTGGTAATGTCATGGTAATCTTGCAAGGTGGTTTCTTCAGAGGTGTCCTCAATGGAAATGGGTTCCTTGCAGATAACAAAATTGTGGAGTACCACGCAAGCTTTGATCACCTCGTCAACAGTTTCTGTCTTGAGGTTGATCGCAGTCAATAGGACCCGCCATTTGGCTGTCAGAATACCAAAGGCACATTCAACCATTCTTCTTGCTCTTGTGAGGCGGTAATTAAAAATGCGTTTTGTTCTTGACAATCCTCTGCTACCATACGGTTTCAAAAGGTGTTCTGACAGCTGGAAGGCTTCATCCCCTACACAGACAAATGGCATAGGTGGACCAGATGTTTGCGGCAGCGGTGTAGGGGATGGGAACTGGAAGGTGTTTCCATACAGTTTACGCCCCATGGCAGACAGTTTGAAAACTTGAGAGTCATTGGAGCGGCCATAGGCCCCAATATCAACAGCAATAAATTTGTATTCCGCGTCAGCGATGGCCATGAGGACAATTGAAAAATATTTCTTGTAATTGAAATATTCCGATCCTGATCCTGCTGGCTTTACAATGCGGATATGTTTCCCGTCCACAGCGCCCAAGCAGTTCGGAAACTGACATATCTGTAGAAACTTTTCAGAAATTTCAATCCACCTCTCTGTTGTGGGCTCTGGTAAAAACTCTTCAGCTAAGGTGTCCCACAGTGCACGGCATGTGTGCTTCACTATTCCAGAAATGGTGGAAATCCCAAGTCTGTACTGGAAATGCAGTGACTAAAGGGATTCTCCAGTTGCAAGAAATCTGTGGGGAATTAGAAAACAATCAATTTGTTTAAAATAACAGCATTACATACCAAAAGTCAGCGATAACACTTGGAGATACAAACTACCACCAACAAGATTGCAGTGAAAGTGTGCTCTGATGCGAGCATATCCAATAAATGTGGCTTACCTTAAAGTCACCATCAGACGCTCTGCGGGTGAAACGGAGAAGCGGCAATAGGTGTCCGCTTTTCTTATGAGGTGTGCAATGCGCTCCACCAAGTAATCAAAATTATCCATTTTCATCCTAAGATAGGCAAAAAATTTCTCAGGGTTTCGTCTAAGGTCCATGCAGAGTGTAGAATAGACCCCACGCGTCATTCTCTTGGCTGTGATGGGGTATATCCACAAACGTCGTCTACGAAGCCTGAAGCGCTGCTGTCTCGCTCTCTCCTTCTGCAGAACAATCACCCTCAAACGATTCGCCTCCGCTGTAAAATCCGCCAAATTCTTCAAGATATTTCCAATCAAAACATCCATCTTCGCCAGTCACTTGCTCTTCTCTCCAAACTGCACTTTCTCCTCTACAACCTGTCAAAGAAGGGCTCTGGGAACACGGTATATATAGTTTTCCAGTAGCCAATCCCGTTTGGAAGGCCACAAGGGTGGGTTTTAAAAACCGGATCCGGCGTAATCCGTCGAAAAATGGATCAAAAAATGGATGAACCGGATGAGACGGATCCGGTTTTTGCTGCCATGCGCAAGACGGATCCGGCAGAAAACCGGATCCGTCACATCCGGTTTTACATAATATTTGCCAGATCCGGCGATCTGGCACGAAGCCGGAACGCGCCTGAAGCCGAAAACCGGATGTGTGAAAGTAGCCTAACAGGACCAGGCCATGCCACAGAAAACCAGAGAGGTTTGAAACTAAGCAGATTGCAGACCCCTGATCCTATCCAAACAACTAGCAGTAGCCGTGAAGCGTACCTACGATCCCCTAGACGCCTCGGCATGGCCGGAGAACTAACTCAGCCTAAAGCAAGAAAGGTGAAATCTAAACTGCACTGGAGCAGACCCCAAAGGAATAGACAGCCCCCAAACATATATTGTCTTTGAGACAAGATGAAAACACATACACAGGCAGAAAAATAGACTGAGCAAATGATGGGGCCCAAACTGGCTAGACAGGACAGGAAAGGAAAGACACTGTCTGCAATCACGCAAAAAACTCTGAAAAATTCAACACGTCTGATGCACAAAAACACTGAAGTCACACGACTTCGCCCCCAATATATCAGCACTCTGGTATATACTGAAAGCAAAGCAAAAAGTGACCAATATAACAAAGGAAAAAACAAACTGACACAAGCAATAACATATGGGTGGTGATCCAGCACAGCACCAGCAGGAGCAAGCTGACCCGCATAAAGCAGAGATAGACAAAACCAGATGAAATGCAAAATGATCAGCAAATGAGCCATTTAACTAAACCATGCTTGATCACTGGGTTTTGGCCGTTGCAGCTGAAAAGAGGACATCGGAAAACCAGGGGAAGAGTCTTGAGGAGATCATTTGCATATTCCCAGTGCCTTCTGGGATAAGTGAAGAGTCTCCGCGAGCGAAACGATCACTGGGTTTTGGCTGTTGCAGCTGAAAAGAGGAAATCAGAAAACCAGGGGAAGAATCTTGAGGAGATCACTTGCATATTCCCAGTGCCTTCTGGGATAAGTGAAGAGTCTCCGCGAGCTCCTTGATCACTGGGTTTTGGCCGTTGCAGCTGAAAAGAGGACTTCGGAAAACCGGAATTTTGGCTCATCTTTCATCGTTCTTAAGAAATCTCAATATGGAAGAGGCCAGAAGCCATTTGGTGAGCTGCATTTCTTGCTACATGTTCACAGACTTACCAGTGGAAAAGCCAAACTTCACATGCCACAAATGCAAGCTTGTGTCCCTGTTGGAGGAAAAGTTGCAAAATCTCGAAGAGAGGTTAGCTACGTTGAAGACCATTAAGGAAGGTGAAAAGTTCTTAGACAGAGCAGAATTATCTCTTCATGGTACAGGAAGAGAAGAAATTCGAAGTGCACCTGAAGAAACAGAGGAATGGAGACATGTGACCCAGAGAAACAGGAGGATCAGTAGGCAGTCAGCACCCATACTTCTCAGGAACCAGTACCAGGCTCTTACACAGGAGAGCGATTAAGAAATACATCAGGATAAGACTTTGCCCACAAACAGCCACCTTGTACGCCTTCAGAGTCCTCCTGGATGGAGAAAGAAAAATGTTGTGAAGAAGAAACGGAGAGTGGTGTTCACGGGGGATTCCCTGTTGAGAGGAACAGAGGACGCTATCTGCAGACCGGATATAACGTCAAGAGAAATGTGCTGTCTTCCAGGTGCAAAAATTAAAGATGTGACTGAGAGGATATCAGGACTCTTCAGACCTACAGATGACTACCCATTCCTGCTACTACATGTGGGGACAAATGACACCGCAAGAAACGACCTGGAAACCATCTGCAGAGACTTTGAAGACTTAGGCAAGAAAGTGAAAGAACTGGGAGCGCAGGTTGTCTTCTCTTCCATCCTCCCAGTGGATCGCCATGGAACAAGGAGGTGGAATAAGATTCTGCAGGTGAACAACTGGCTACGTCGATGGTGCCGTCAGCAACGATTTGGATTTATGGATCACGGAGTGAATTACTTTTACGATGGACTACTTGCTAGAGATGGGGTGCACCTTACGAAGACTGGAAAGCAGGTATTTGGAAGTCGCCTTGCTACACTTGTAAGGAGAGCTTTAAACTAGAACAACATGGGAAGGGAAGCAAAAGACCAGAAAAAGCCTTACACCTGACAAATGCTATTGAGAACTCTGCTATTAGAAGTGGAAAGGAAGAACAAAGACAAAAGAATCTAATTAATAAAAATATTGGAGAAAGAGAAACCAATCACAAACTAAAATGTTTCTATACTAATGCACAAAGCATGGGCAACAAACAAGGAGAATTGGAACTACTAACACAGGAAAAGAAATATGATGTCATTGGAATCACTGAAACTTGGTGGGACAATACACATGATTGGAATACAAGACTAGATACAACTTATTTGCAAGAAACAGACTTGATAAATGAGGAGGAGGTGTCGCATTGTATGTTAGAAACGCGTATATCTGCACAGAGATTGAAGCTTCAGAGACTGGGAGTTCTGTGGAAACTGTTTGGGTAAGAATACAAGGACAGAACAATGGAAAGGACACCATTGTAGGCATTTACTACAGGCCGCCTGTGCAAGCTGAAGATATGGATGAACTCTTTATGCATCAAATGGCCAAGTTCTCCAAAAAATATGACATAGTTGTCATGGGAGATTTCAACTATCCAGACATTTGTTGGGAATCTCTCTCAGGCAAAACTAACAGGTCAAGGAAATTCTTATCCTCTCTTGCTGACAACTTTATTTTCCAAAAGGTAGGGGAGAAAACAAGGGGAACTGCTACCTTGGATCTAATCCTTACAAACAGGGAGGAAATGGTTGAGGAGGTAAAAGTGGCTGGGACCCTAGGAGGTAGCGACCATGCTATTTTAGAATTTTGGATAACTAGAGGAGGAAGACCTGTGAAGACTCAGACATCAAGGTTAGATTTCAGAAAGGCAGATTTTAATGGATTCAGAAAGAGAATTGGAGGGATCCAATGGCTGGATATCCTTAAAGACAAAAACGTCCAGGAAGGATGGGAAATCCAGTTGGAAGAATGTCTCAAGAGGGGTACCACAGGGCTCTGTCCTGGGCCCTGTATTGTTCAACATCTTTATCAACGATTTAGATGAAGGAATTGAGGGTAAACTGATTAAATTTGCTGATGACACAAAGCTAGGAGGGATAGCTAATACTAGAGAAGAGAGAGAGGATTCAAAAAGATATAAATAAACTGGAGAAGTGGGCAGCAACAAACAGAATGGTTTTTAACAGGGAAAAATGCAAAGTACTACATCTGGGCAATAAAAATGAAAAAAGCATATACAGAATGGGAGGAATAGGGCTAAGCAACAGCACATGTGAAAAAGACTTGTGCATACTAATAGATCACAGACTGAATATGAGTCAACAGTGTGATGCAGCAGCAAAAAGGCAAATGCAATTCTAGGATGTATTAACAGAAACATACAGTCTAGATCACGTGAAGTCATTATTTCCCTCTACTCCTCTTTGGTCAGACCTCATCTGGAATATTGTGTCCAGTTTTGGGCACCACATTTTAAAAAAGACATCAACAAACTGGAGCAAGTTCAGAAAAGAGCGACCAGAATGGTGACCGGTCTGCAAACCCTGTCTTATGAGGAAAGGTTGCAGGATTTGGGAATGTTTAGTTTGCAAAAGAGAAGACTGAGAGGAGACTTAATAGCTGTCTACAAATATCTAAAGGGTTGTCACATTGTAGAAGGATCAACTTTATTCTCATTTGCACAAGGAAAGACTAGAAGCAATGGGATGAAACTGAATGGGAGGAGACACAGATTAGATATTAGAAAAAACTTTTTGACAGTTAGAGTGATCAATGAGTGGAACAGGCTGCCACGAGAAGTGGTGAGTTCTCCTTCAATGGAAGTCTTCAAACAGAGGCTGGACAAACATCTGACTGGGATGATTTAGCGAATCCTGCTTTGAGCAGGGCGTTGGACCAGATGGCCCAGGAGGTCCCTTCCAACTCTACGATACTATGATTCTATGATTCTATGAACAGAGCAGGAGACATCAGACATCAGACCTCAGAAGGCACAGGAATAAAATCACCAGCAGGGATTGAAGGAAGTCAGCTGTCTTAAATACACCAGTCAGAAACCACAGATCTCCAATCGTCATCATCATTATAAGGTGGCAAGCCTCTGTCAATCTGACCAGCTCCACTACCTCCAGTAGCCACCATAGGGATCCCAGAAAGAGAACTCGCAGCACCTCTATCAACCTGACCAGCTCCACTACCTTCAATAACCACCAGAGGGATCCCAGCATGAGAAGTCACAACAGGTCTTCCACTTGTCACTGGGACAAATACGGATCAAGTTGTAGGCCCCACGAAGATCCAGCTTGGTGAAAATTCATGCTCCTCTTAGCCAATTAAAGAGCTCCTGGATCAATGGCAGCGGGTACTTGTTTTTGACTATGAAGTCGTTCAGCCCTTGGTGGTCTATGCAGGGATGAAGGGAGCCGTCCTTCTTTTTTAAAAAAAGAACCACGCTCCTGCGGGTGAGAAGGACATATGAAACCTGTGGCAAGATTCTCTTGGATATACTCCGACAAAGCTTGTGTTTCAGCAGGAGATAGCAGTTATATTCTACCCCTGGGTGGGGTGGAGTCAGGAACAAGGTCAATTGGAAAGTCGTATGGCCGATGAGGAGGCAGAGTCTCGGCCTCCTTTTTGTCGAAGACATCGGCGAAAGATCAGTAAGCCGACAGCAGACCTGCATGTGTCGAGAACGGGCAGGTAGAATTCATCGGATGGACAGATAGCAAGCACTTCTTCTAACAGGATGGTCCCCAGCAGAATACATCGCCCAACCGCCAGTCCAGGGTTGGCCCATTAGTCTGTAACCAAGGGAGACCAAGAAGAAGCACGTGAGACCAAGTCGACAAAACATGGAAGGAGATCTTCTCTTGGTTCAGGGCTCTAATCTGCATCTCGATTTCTTTGGTGAAATTGGTAATGGTCACCTGCAAGAGTTTACCATCGACCGAAGCAATCATCCAAGTAGTCTCCAGGGATCTGACAGGAATCCGGTATTTTTTAGCTGCCTCGACCCTAATAAAGTTCCCTGCCGCGCCTGAGTCTGTATAAGCCTCTTCAGAATAACACTTAGAGTCCAAATTCAACAATACAGACACGATTGGGGGGGAGAGGAATCACATAAACCTAGGTAGGCCTCTCCTACCACTCCTAGACAGAGAAGTTTCCCGGCTTCTAAGAACAAGAGCGAAGGAGATGAGAAGGACTCCCGCAGTAAAAACAGAGTCCATATGCAACCCTCTCCTTTCGACGCCATTTGGCCATCTTGAAAAGGTCCACCAGAATAGGCTCAGGGGTGGAGCCTGCAGAGCAAGGCATGGGACGTGAATGGAGAGGACTGCATGTAGACGGAGAGAGGCAGGGAGATCTTCTCACTCTAGCTGCCTCATGGGTACGCTTTTGAAAGTGCAGGTCAATGCATATCGCAAGAGAGATCAGATCCTCTAACGAGGTAGGGGTATCCCGACCTGCAAGTTCGTCTATATTCCGACTGGACAGGCCACGCCAGAAGGCTCCTACGAGGGCCTCATTTTTCCAACCGAGTTCAGAGGACAAGGTGCGAAAATGGATGGCATATTGTCCTACTGATAGAGTACTCTGATGGAGGTTACAGAGGGACTCGGTGGTGGAAGCAAGACAACCCGGCTCGTCGGACACCTTGCGGAAGGTGTCCAAAAAGGTGAAGAGCTGAGAGGCAAGTGGATCATTACCCTCCCAGAGGGGATTAACCCACGCTAATGCCTCCAACTCTAAGTGGGAAAATATAAAAGCTATTTTAATGCCATCGGTGGGATAGTGCTGCGGCAAGAGCTCAAAATGTAACCGACATTGGTTCAAAAATCCCCGACAAAACTTGGGGTCACCATTATATCAGGGTGGTTTGCATAAACGGGGCAATGGTTGTGGGGCCGAGGCTTGGGCAGAAGCGGAGGCAACAGATTGCAGGGAAATGAAACAGTTATCTATCAACGCCTTATGTTTAAGGATATGGGCCTGGGTGTCGCGTTGCTGAGTGAGCTCTTGTTGGAGGCCGGTCAGCTGGGAAGCATTCCCAGGGTCAGAGGACTGTAAGGCCATCAAGCGGGACTCCATGAATTTCAAAAAGGACATGATCCTAGTCTGATAGTCTGGTTTTCCCATAGGAACACCAGTTCCTTTTGGGCGGAGGCTATGGTACCAGCGGGATCCATGGCCTGATTATACTGTGACGACTCCAGGAGTGGACCCTCTGGGTCGTGGCACCAACCCACTATTATGGGCTGGCAGAAAGCACCAAATAATTAAGAAGGTATTTAGGTGTGTTCGCAGCCTGGGGTCCGCTGTAACTGCTGCTCGGTAATGATGGACATTATATAGCGGTACAATAGAGGAACACACGGGCTTAACTCCACCTAGTGTGTACAGAGGCAGACTCTGTTACCTCACAGAGCTGCCTGACCGCCAAACACAAATGCCGCAGCCTATTTATGCTCACAAAGCTAACCGCTCTAGCGGATGCCACTAACCACCCAGACAAGGGAGGAAAGAGCTAGACTTGCGCACAGCATCGCACTGGCGGATGTAGCCACTTAATGCCGTACTGAAGGTGCGCAGAGCTGGACGGCACCATATGGCGCTAAGTGAGGTGCTGAGACGTGAAAGCACCGTGGTGCAGACCAAGCCACTAGTAGGCACTGACTCAAACTCTAAAGTCCTATAACATACGTATGCAAGGGAGGGGAGTTATAATGCGTCAGTCACCAGTTTCATGCATCCATCACTCACACAAAATACGACTCTTTTATAGCAGCGTCCTTCCGGGACCTTCCTAGTGGTCCAATGGGGGAAGCAATAGGACCTGAGCATGTGATCTCAGACCTCCAATGAGAGGACTTTCCACGGGCATGCTCAGTGGGCCGAAAGAAGGATTTAGTCCCAAAAGCTGCTCGATGCTGGCTATTGCAGGTTACTATAGCTGAACCCTGATTTGCATGCAGCAGTAAATAAGCAAACAGTAGTAGACTGAGCAAGACGCCGGGAATGACGTCTTTGCTGAGCAGGCTCCTCTGTGGCTGGAGAGGAATGGGAGACTGCAGAAGGCAAGGCTTGGGATTCCTCCTGTGCAGAGGCAGGAATCCATCGCCTTACACCCACCTAGGGCGAGCTAACCTAGTGAGGACCACCCCCTATACAGTGAGTGTCAGGGGCAAGCCCAAGGGGGTAAGGTACCACGGCTGCTGGAACCAGGTGGCCGGCTTACAGGAGACATGAGTGAGTGTCTCTAGCAACAGGGAATGTGCAGAATAAAAGAGTGTGTAAAGCGTGGACACATGGACACGCAGGGTATAGGAAAATACAGGGTGAATGTACGGAAGCACGGAGAGTACAGTGCAATGCAAGGCGAGTAAACGGGAGTGCGCTAGAAACAGAATAGTGCAAGGCGGGTACACGAGAGCACGTATGGCGTGCACAGACAAGCACACCCAGGTGCAATCAAAGCAGGGTGCGTGCAAAGGAGCACGCTAGAGTACAGAGTTAGACAGAGCGTGCTTAGAGAGCACGCCTGAGTGCAAGTTTGGACAGAGCACAGAGCAGAGGCAGAGCGTGTGCAATGAAGCATGATAGAACGCAAAGCAGAGTGTATGCACAGAGCCTGTGCTGGAAAGAACGGCTAGGCCGAGTTCAGGAACAGAGCACAAGGCAGAGGATCAGAATAGAGCGCACAGCCAGTCAAGGACCAAGCAGACCAAGCCAGGAAGCACAACAATAATCAGGCACCTCCCATAGGAAGAGGTAGCCTGATATAGGGCAGGAGTGCTAGGACTTCTGGGTCGGGTCCTCCAGGACCATAGAGAGGGCAAGGCTGCAGCTAGAACCGAGAAGAGCGCACTAGCAATGTTGTGCAGCCATGGAACTAAGTACGAGAGGTGAGAGTGCACACCCGACAGGACTCCCGAAGTCGCCGTGGTACCGGACGTGGTGATGTCAGGTGCAGGGTCCTGCACCCAGGTGAGAGCGGCCTGACAGGCGGCATGACAGGTATCCAAGCTGGACACTTGGCATGAAATAGTTTTTTCTCCTGTACACCTGCATTGTATTCACGGTCTTGGAGCGCACAGCACCTCGCTGTCTCTTGGTAACTGGGCACACAGTGCCTCCCTCTCTGGCAGTCCCGCTGTTAGCAGCAGGAGCCGACGGGAACAGTCCTTCGCAGTGCCAGTGCTCTAAGGACGGAGCATGCTGCTTCCTGCCTGTTGAGGTGCTACGCCTCCCTCCTCCTCTGTGCTGCTGTTCTTGCTCTGCATGTCCTCCTGTCAGGTTTGGTCAGTTACTGTATCATTCACACTCGATGCATGTCATCTTAATTGTCTGCTTGCACTATGTCCGAGTCTGAGAGCCGACTGACCTTTATCTCAGCACAGAAACACTGGAGGATTATAGGTAAGATGAATGATTTTCTTGCCTAGTAGGAGGTGCACTACTCCACCCTCGAGTGGTCCGGTCCAAGATTGGAGGTCTTCTTCGTGGCTGGTCCGATTCAAACTTTTGTCCTAGCCGCTCGTTTGGCGCCAACTGTTACTTCACACTCGATGCATGTGTCATCTTAATTGTCTGCTTCCAAATTAAATGTGATGTTTCACTGCCGGAGAAATCAGATACAAATGCAAGCAATTGTGTCTCAAAATGATTTCTGGCTTATTAGCTGAAAATGCAGAGTATTTATGGAGAAAACAAGGTACACCTTTTATAACACTTATAGCTAATGGTGTTTGATCTCTTGGGAAATGATATGTGTGGGGACTGATACTCTCTAGTACAGGCACAGTTTCCATTCATAGATTTCCATTCATTAATACACCTTACTCAGCTGGATGCTCCTCATACAGTACCATCTCTCTGCTGCTATTTTGGTTACATTTTCCCAAACATGAGGAAGTATTGTGGAACAGGCCGCAGATGTGGGGAGGGGGGCGCGGCTGGTACTGATGGTGGTGGTGCATCGGCTGGTTCTGGCAAAAGCACAATATCAGCTAAGGCAGGAGGTGTTGAGCCTGTGTCATCTTCTGGCCCAAAAAGGCCTGTAAGGTTGCCTTTTCTTGGAGTAGGAAAACCGCTTTTAAAGCCGGAGCATTAGGAACAGCGTTTGGCGTACATTGCCGAAACAGCCACCAGCTCTATTGCCTCCTCTTCTGAACGTTCGAAACCTGCAAGCACGGAGTCGTCAGTGCAGGGTTCTGGTCACAAAAAAACCCTTTCCTTGTGTCCTTCACCCCCACCAAAAGTTAAGGATGCAGCAGCCCACACTGCAGATTACTCTATGGAGCTCTTTTCACATACCATGCCTGGGTTATCCATTCAAATCCTGAATTCCCCAGTACATGGAGTGCACTGATGCACAGCCACTGCTAGATGATTCTGCTGGTACATTAACCCACAGCACTACATTGCCCTCTCAGTCTATTGAGCCAGAATCTGACCTTGATGAAACCCAGGTGCCTCTTCCCGCATACCATACCACCTTACACGGTGACACAGAGGAAGGTAAAGAGGAAGGTGCATATGACTTTGAAGAGGAGGTGATGGATGACCCATTTCTGGACCTGGATTGGCATCCATTGGGGGAGGAGGGTGGCGCTGGCAATAGTTCAGATAAGGAGAAGGATCCGCAGCAGGCATTGACATTGCAGCAGCGATTATCTAGCAGGCCCATAGCTGTCCTAAAACGTGGAACAAAACCTAAAAGAGTTGCAGGACAGCTTGACCAGACGGTCAACTTAGCACAGCGTGCAAGGCCAGAAAATGTTTACCATAGTAGGAAGAGTGCAGTGTGGCACTTCTTTGTCCAAAATCCTACTGATGAGGCAAAGGTTACCTGTAAGAAGTGCGGAAGGACCTTTAGCCGAGGTAAACAACTCAGAAATTTGAATACCAGTTGCATGCTTAGACATTTAATCAACATGCACTTGCCAGTGTGGAGACACTACAAAACCTCAGGTAGCACATGGGCACCTGCTCCGACTGAAGGTAGCCAAAAATGCTCCATCGCTACCCCCACTGTAAGACCACCGCCATCATTAAGCACACCTCCTCTTCCTCGGAGTTACCCAATTATGCTCTTTGCAGTAGCTGAATGTCCAGCCAACACATCTACATATGCCAATTTTTAAACCTCCCTAACTGGGCTGCCCACCCCTCCCCCAACGGCTGGGGTCAAGACCTGGCGCACACCGGCAACTGCCGTTGCTCTGAACAGGTGGATGGGCCCACTGATGGCCGCCGGCAATGTCACAGGGCCCTCATAGTATACAGTGTCTCAGACGGTGGGAGGGCCCACTCGCCGTCAGACACACCAGCGTACTATGAGGGGCTCTGTGCCAGTACCGTCGACCATGATTGTGCCCCCCCACTTGGTCATGGTCACAGCACTTGCAAGCTGCAATACTTACCTCTCCCTGCTCCACAGCTGTGTAGTCTGGGCAGTCAAATCCTTCACAGGGACGGCCAATAGAAATTTGGTGTATTGATCAATGATGGTTAAGATGTAGCTATGGCCTGTCCTGCTGGCCTCTACCTTCAGATGATCAATGGCTACCATTTGAAATGTACGTCAACTTACAAGCGGATGCAGTGATGGTTTATGATCACCTTTCACAGCTGTGATAGTCACAGACGTGTGACATTCCTGCCACCATTTTTCAATGTCTCCTCTCATGCCAATCCAATAGAATCGCCTACGGCCTGTGGCTTCTGTCTTTTGCACTCCAAAATGACCAGACACATCATGATAGGCAGTGAGGACCATGGGTACATCTCTCCCTGTGATCACAATTTGATGGAGATGAGTAACGGTGATGTGATCCACGCTACTGCGATAAAGCAATCCTTTCTTCACAAAGAACCTTTTTTGCTTTCTCCACAGACACAGTAATTGAGGGTCTGCATCGCCTCTGCAACATATACCGGAAAGTTTCCCCGCGATAAGTAATTCCAAAATTTCTGCTAACACTCGACTTTGCATCTATACTTGTATCCATGTAGTTTCCAGTAGCAGAGATTCTTGACTGGCTTGCTGAGATTGAAATGTATATGAAGATTTAAAAGTACCACAACACTGTATACTGATGTACGCTATTAATACCTTTCCCTTTTTCAACTTTTTTAATTATGGTGTAATACATAGTGAGCCTGTGAGTGTCTGTGTCTGACTCCGGAAGTGTAGATGGAAATTTAACCCTAGACTGGACACACCTGGTATGTGCTGATAAAGTACCTTGTTTCAAAAATTTGTATTAAGGTATCATCTGTAGGATAACCAACTGTGGGGGGACCCGCTTCTTGCCGCAGACAAACACGAGACTGAGACAGAGTTTGTATTGAACAGGTCTGTTTTTAGTGCCCATCCTTCTGTCAACAACAGCAATTCACTAGAGATGAGCGACTTTGCATTTTTTCGGGTCGAGTCGGGTTTCGCGAAACCCGACTTTCTCAAAAGTCGGGTCGAGTGAAATCGGCCGACTAAAGGAAAAAGTCGTGTTTCGTTCAGACCGAAACACGAAACCCAATGTAAGTCAATGGGGAAGAAAAGTCGGTAGTGAGAAGAGGACAGGAAACACACTTACAGTGCCCATTTGAATGCCAAAACCATAAATTCTTATTCCTGAAGCTTGTCACTAGAGTTGAGCGAAACGGGTCGAAAAATTTCAAAAGTCGCCGACTTTTGGCAAAGTCGGGTTTCATGAAACGAAACCCGACCCTAGGATGAGGTCGGCCACGAGGTCGGCGACTTACGCGCCAAAGTCGCGTTTCAAAAGTTTGTTTTGCGCTCTTTTTCAGCCAATCAGGATCCACGGACACTGTGGGCAACGTGATGACATAGGCACGGGTCACCACCATCTTTCAGAAGGGCATGCAAGTGATTGGCTTGCTTTGGTGGGCGTCACAGGGGGTATAAAAGGGCGTGCACGCCGACCGCCATCTTACTTCTGCCGATCTTAGCATAGGGAGAGGTTGCTGCTGATTCTGTAGGGAGAGCGTTAGGCAGGGAAGAAGAAAAAAAAACTGCTTCTGCTGCTAGCGATTTTGCCTGTACAACACACCAGTCACTGTGTGTGCAGTGCAAGGGGAGGCTATATTGTGGTGTATCAGTGGTGTTGGTTGTTGGGCTGCCTTCTAAGGCTTCCTGACATTCCTGCATTGCTGTTTACCCACTGCTCTGCAAACTGCTTTTTTAAAAGCAATCCCAATTTTTTTTTTTTGTCCTGCTGAGGTACTGAGCATGCATTTTTTCACACCATACAGCGGTGTACGCTCCTCACACAGTACCGTGTAACGGCTGTTATCATAGCCACAGTGACATCTTACTTCTGCCGATCTTAGCATAGGGAGAGGTTGCTGCTGATTCTGTAGGGAGAGCGTTAGGCAGGGAAGAAGAAAAAAAAACTGCTTCTGCTGCTAGCGATTTTGCCTGTACAACACACCAGTCACTGTGTGTGCAGTGCAAGGGGAGGCTATATTGTGGTGTATCAGTGGTGTTGGTTGTTGGGCTGCCTTCTAAGGCTTCCTGACATTCCTGCATTGCTGTTTACCCACTGCTCTGCAAACTGCTTTTTTAAAAGCAATCCCAATTTTTTTTTTGTCCTGCTGAGGTACTGAGTGTGCATTTTTTCACACCATACAGCGGTGTACGCTCCTCACACAGTACCGTGTAACGGCTGTTATCATAGCCACAGTGAAGCTATCAGTGTGTCACTCTGTGAGAATAAGTCGAGGACATGTTCCGTTCTTACAGACCTGCACTCTAGGGAGATTCCTATTCTGCTCAATTCTACATACACCTTGTAGTTTGTGATACACTAGCCAATTTGTGCCTGTGACATAGCGCTGTGATATTCAGTGGGCCTCACACAAGCCAAAAGTGTCCAGTGTCCACAAGTGTCTGCAGAAATTCAAAATCTCCCTTATCCTCTAGTCACTTTTGTCACAGCTGTGCCATCGAGCCTGTGACATAGCGCTCAGATATTCAGTGGGCCTCACACAATCCAAAAGTGTCCATTGTCCACTAGTGTGAGCAGAAATTCAAAATCTCCCTTATCCTCTAGTGACTTTGGTCACAGCTGTGCCATCGAGCCTGTGACATAGCGCTCAGATATTCAGTGGGCCTCACACAATCCAAAAGTGTCCAGTTTCCACAAGTGTCTGCAGAAATTCAAAATCTCCCTTATCCTCTAGTCACTTTTGTCACAGCTGTGCCATCGAGCCTGTGACATAGCGCTCAGATATTCAGTGGGCCTCACACAATCCAAAAGTGTCCATTGTCCACTAGTGTGAGCAGAAATTCAAAATCTCCCTTATCCTCTAGTCACTTTGGTCACTGCTGTGCCATCGAGCCTGTGACATAGCGCTCAGATATTCAGTGGGCCTCACACAATCCAAAAGTGTCCATTGTCCACTAGTGTGAGCAGAAATTCAAAATCTCCCTTATCCTCTAGTCACTTTGGTCACTGCTGTGCCATCGAGCCTGTGACATAGCGCTCAGATATTCAGTGGGCCTCACACAATCCAAAAGTGTCCAGTGTCCACAAGTGTCTGCAGAAATTCAAAATCTCCCTTATCCTCTAGTCACTTTGGTCACTGCTGTGCCATCGAGCCTGTGACATAGCGCTCAGATATTCAGTGGGCCTCACACAATCCAAAAGTGTCCAGTGTCCACTAGTGTGTGCAGAAATTCAAAATCTCACTTATCCTCTAGTCACTTTGGTCACAGCTGTGCCATCGAGCCTGTGACATAGCGCTCAGATATTTAGTGGGCCTCACACAATCCAAAAGTGTCCAATGTCCACTAGTGTGTGCAGAAATTCAAAATCTCACTTATCCTCTAGTCACTTTGGTCACAGCTGTGCCATCGAGCCTGTGACATAGCACTCAGATATTCAGTGGGCCTCACACAATCCAAAAGTGTCCATTGTCCACTAGTGTGAGCAGAAATTCAAAATCTCCCTTATCCTCTAGTCACTTTGGTCACAGCTGTGCCATCGAGCCTGTGACATAGCGCTCAGATATTAAGTGTGCCTCACACAATCCAAAAGTGTCCAGTGTCCACTAGTGTGTGCAGAAATTCAAAATCTCCCCTGTCCTATAGACACCTTGTACCTTGTTTTACATTACTATATAGTTTGTTGGATTTTGTCTACATTTCTGCCAAAAATGAGGAAGGCTGGTGGAAGAGCCCGTGGAATTGGGCGGGGGTTGGCAGCTGGTAATGATGGTGTTGGTGGTGGATCTGATGGTAGTGGCAAGAGCAAAATAGGACCGAATGCAGGAGGTGTTGAGCCTGCGTCATCGTCTGGCTCCATAAGGCTTCGAAGGCTTAGTTTTCTAGGAGTTGGCAAACCGCTTTTAAAGCCAGAGCATCAGGAAAAAGTTTTGTCTTACATTGCTGACTCAGCCTCCAGCTCTATCGCCTCCTCTTCTGAAGTTGTAAAAAGTAAAAGCACTGAGTCGTCATTGGAGGCTCATGTTCATGAACCACACCTTTCCTTGTGTCCTTCACCCCAACCAAGATTGAAGGATGACGCAGGCCATACTACTGATTACTCCATGGAGCTGTTTTCACATACCATGCCTGGATTATCAAATGAAATGGTGAATTACCCAGGCCAAGATGAATCTGACATGGAGTGCACTGATGCACAGCCGCTGATGGATGATTCTGCTGGTACATTCACTCAGAGCACTACATTGTCCTCGCAGTGTACAGAGCCAGATTCTGACCCTGATGAGACTCAGGTGCCCCTTCCCGCACACTATACCACCATACACGATGACACAGAGGAAGGTGCACATGACATAGAAGAGGAGGTGATGGATGACCCAGTTGTTGACCCAGATTGGCATCCATTGGGGGAAGAGGGTGCTGCTTCCAATAGCTCAGATGAGGAGCATCCACAGCAGACATCGACATCGCAACAGCTGTTATCTGGCAGGCCCGGAGCACTCCAAAGACAGGTTCCAAACATCAAAAGAGTTGCTGGACAGCTTGTCCAGAGGGTCAAAAGATCACAGCGTGCTAGGCCGCAAAATGTCTGCCAAAGTAGGAAGAGTGCAGTGTGGCACTTTTTTGAACAAAATCCTCATGATCAGGCCAAGGTTATCTGTAAGAAGTGCGCAAAGACCTTTAGCCGAGGGAAAAATCTGAAAAATTTGAATAACAGTTGCATGCTTAGACATTTAACCAGCATGCACTTGCAAGCGTGGACACAACACCAAACCTCAAGTGCCACATGTGCAACTGATCACAACGAAGGTAGTCAGCAACGCTACATTGTTTCCACCACTGTAAGCCCACCGGTTAGCACAGCAGCAAATGTTGAGGTGTCATTGCAAAGCCACAGCAGTCAGGGAATCCCACTGTTATATCAACGAAAGACTGATTCTAGGCCATCAGAAAGAACAACAACTCCATCACCATCATCAACCCTCTCTCAGTCCGCCCTGTCCATCGCTACTTCCACCATATGCAGCTCTCAAGTCCAGCTCACCCTCCCAGACACTATGAGTAGGTCAAGAAAGTACTCAGTCTCTCATCCGCGTACACTGGGTTTGAACGCCCACATTGCCAAACTAATCTCGTTTGAGATGATGCCCTTTCGGTTGGTGGAAAGCACAGCTTTCAGCGAACTCATGGCCTATGCAGTACCACGCTATGACCTACCCAGTCGCCACTTCTTCTCTCGCAAAGCCATCCCAGCCCTCCACCATCATGTGAAAGACCGCATTGTCCATGCACTCAAGCAGTCAGTGAGCGGAAAGGTGCACCTCACAACTGATGCATGGTCCAGTCGGCATGGCCAGGGCCGTTACGTGTCCATCACTGCGCACTGGGTTAATGTGGTGGATGCAGGGTCCACAGGGGACAGCGGTGGTGGGACAGTGCTGCCTAGCCCACGGTATAGGAAACAGTTGGCTGTAGGCGTTCGACCCTCCTCCTCCTACTCCTCCAGAAGCGAAAGCTCGTCCACAGAGCGCAGTCGTACGAGCACTCCATCTGCAGCTGCCACTGTTGCACACGATGTGTCCCCCTATCAAGCAGCTAGTGGAAAGCGTCAGCAGGCTGTGTTGCAGATGATGTGTTTGGGCGACAGACACACCGCCGAGGTGCTGGCCGAGTACTTTCAGCGACAAACTGAGTCATGGCTGGGCAGTGTACATCTTGAGGCAGGCAAGGTAGTTAGTGATAATGGCCATAATTTTGTGGCAGCCATAGACCTTTCAAAACTCAGCCACATACCTTGCTTGGCTCACACCTTGAACCTGGTGGTGCAGTGCTTCCTCAAAAATTATCCGGAGTTAACAGCCCTGCTCCAGAAGGTGCGAAGACTGTGCGCGCACATCCGCCGGTAGCCTGTACACTCCGTTCGTATGCAGAAGCTGCAGCGATTGCTCCACCTTCCCAACCACCGCCTCATTATCGACATTGCAACAAGGTGGAACTCCACCCTGCACATGGTGGAGCGGCTGTGCGAGCAGAGGCAGGCCATAATGCATTTGTGGGAGGATACACGGCCAGGCACTTTGAGAGCAGACATGGAGTTGACAGGTGTGCAGTGGTCGAAGCTGAAAGACCTCTGTAAAGTCCTTCAGTGTTTTGAGGAATGCACACGGCTGGTAAGCGCAGACGACGCCATCCTAAGCATGAGCATCCCACTTATGCGTCTGCTCATGCAAACTTTGACGCACCTTAAGGAGCAGGCATCTGCAGCCAATGTTGATGAGGATGAAGAGGAAGAGGGAATCCTTGATGACATTCAGCCATTGTCTGCTCAGGGACCTCTCCTGGACGAGGTGGAGGAAGAAGATGAGGAGGAGGATGATGGGGATGATTACTTAGGGGAGGAGGATGCATCTCGTGGGGCAAGTGAAAATGTTGGCGTGGCAAGTTCTGGTACAGGGTTTGTGCGTGACTGGAGGGATGTGGATTTGCCAGAAAGTGCTCCTCCAACCAGCACTTGCAGTGCATCATTGACACCGGGAACATTGGCCCACATGTCAGATTATGCCTTGCCGATCCTAAAAAGGGACCCCCGCATTGCCAAAATGATGAACGATGACGACTACTGGTTGGCAAGCATCCTGGATCCACGCTATAAAGGCAAATTACAAAACATCATGCCACAGGAGAACCTTGACCTAATATTGGCTAATAAACAAGCAACTCTGGTAAATCGGTTGCTTGAGGCATTCCCAGCACACAGCAGCGGTGATGGTTCTCACACGAGCCGTACGGGCCTGGGTCAGCTTGGCAGAGGTGTTCGTGGTGCACACAGCAGAAGTGGCGTTGGAGACAGGGGTTTCATGACAATGTTGTGGACTGATTTTTCAAGTACCGCTCACACAACTGGTAATACTGCATCGATGGAAAGTGACAGGAGACAGCAGTTGTCAACTATGGTTACAAACTACTTTTCCTCCCATATCGAAGTTCTCCCACACAGGTCATTCCCCTTTGACAATTGGGCTGCTAAACTGGACACCTGGCCTGAATTGGCCCAATATGCCTTGCAGGAGCTCGCTTGCCCAGCTGCAAGTGTGATATCGGAAAGAGTCTTCAGGGCAGCTGGATCAATCCTGACAGAAAAAAGGACCCGTCTGTCAACCCAAAATGTGGATGATCTAACCTTCATTAAAATGAACCATGCATGGGTTTCCAAGGATTTTGTCCCACCTTCCCCTGATGACACATAGGGTGACAGAAAAATGGCTTGCTTTGGTCCACCTCTTCCTGGGACTTGACCTATTTCACCTTTTGCATCAGCTGAATGTCCAACATCAACATATGTCACTTTCTAAAACTCCCTAACTGTGCTGCCTCCCCCCCCATGGCCGGGGTCACCACCTAGCGCACGACACCGTGCGAGTGCCGTTGCCCTGGACAGGTGGGTAGGCCGACTCTTGGGTGCGGGCACTGGAACAGGGTCCCTCATAGTGCAATCAAGTGTCTCTGACGGTGGTGGTGCACAACCGCCGTCAGACACACCGCCGTACTATGAGGGGCCCAGTGCCAGTACCGACGCCCACGAGTGGGCCCCCCTTGCTTGGGCAGGGCCCCAGCATTTGCAATCTTTACCTCTCCCTGCTCCTCCGCTGTGTAGTCTGGGCCGTCAAATCCATACTGTGCCTGACACCGTTTGACCCTGCCTCCTGATGTATAGACATATATTTTGAATGTGTACGCTATCCATACATGTTATCTGGGGATACGGTACCCTTTCTAACCTTTGTGCAATCACGTGCAATCCATACTGAGCCTAACACCGTCTGAGCCTGCATCCTGATGTATAGACATATATTTTGAATGTGTACACTATGCTATCCATACATGTTATCCGGGGATACGGTACCCTTTCTAACCTTTGTGCAATCACGTGCAATCCATACTGGGCCTAACACCATCTGAGCCTGCCTCCTGATGTATAGACATATATTTTGAATGTGTACACTATGCTATCCATACATGTTATCCGGGGATACGGTACCCTTTCTAACCTTTGTGCAATCACGTGCAATCCATACTGGGCCTAACACCGTCTGAGCCTGCCTCCTGATGTATAGACATATATTTTGAATGTGTACACTATGCTAACCGTACATGTTATCCGGGGATACGGTACCCTTTCTAACCTTTGTGCAATCACGTGCAATCCATACTGGGCCTAACACCGTCTGAGCCTGCCTCATGATGTATAGACATATATTTTGAATGTGTACGCTATCCATACATGTTATCTGGGGATACGGTACCCTTTCTCACCTTTGTGCAATCACGTGTAATCCATACTGGGCGTGAGAACGGCTGGCGAGCTGTTAAGCAAGCTACAGCACCTGTGGTTTGCACACATAAGTTTTTCATTTTTTCAGGAATGACGGTTAGGCCTAATTCCGGAACTGCGGTTGACCTGCACTTACTGGGAAATCATCGTTCGCGGGTAATAATTGTAATCACAGATCCCCATTACTAACGTTGTTCAGCGGGTTATCTGCACCTGTAAGCGACAAACGCTGGCCTTTTCAGTGTAGCGCACATGCAGCCACGGACATGTAAGGGCATGACACACCAGTTATTGGCCAATCTCATGTGCCAGAGCCTCACGTGTCCCTCTAGTAGGCCAGACTCGGACCGCGGAGCATGACGGAGTCTCGTTTGTTAACGGAATTAAGCTTGCAATGTGTGCATCTTTTCTGTAGCTGGCATGGTTGAGGTTTCCCAGGTGGAGTCGAATTAAACCGTAGACTCCACTCCTGGTGGTGCCCTTCTGGACATTCCTTTAAGGTTCAGCTTTGCAACCATACTGCCCACGTAAAACAAACACTTTGCCTTCATGAATGCTGTTTGGAGGGTCATGACTCGTGGGAATAACGCCGCCCAATCAGTTAACCTGCTAGAGAGATCCTTCGTTGCTCCCAAGCATGACATCACACTCCCTAGGAGGAAGGTAATGCCACTGTGGCAACCGTAATCCTGGGGGCGACACAAGTGCACTGATGCCCAGCCACTGCTCGATGAATCTGCTGGTACATTGACCCAGACCACTACATTCCCCTCGCACGCTACACGGCCTGAATCTGACCCTGATGAAACTCAGGTTACCCTTCCCATATACAGTTCCATCTTACACGGTGACAAAGAGGAAGCTGCAGATGAAAGTGCAGGTTCGGCCCACCCGCCATCAGACACACCACCGTACTATCAGGGGCCCTGTGCCAGTGCCGTCGCCAACGAGTGGGCCCCCCCTGCTTGCTCAGGATCACAGCACTTGCAAGGTTGAAATACTGTGCAGTGAGATGGAAGATGGGGACGACGAGGAGTCCAGACTAGTACAGGGATTCCCTAGCGAGGAGACTTATTTGATTGTTTTCAATGTTGGGACAGCAATTTTTGGGGAGCACTATACTCTGGAGAATGATAGATGGGGCCCACCATACACTGGAACATTCCAAAGGTGGACATCAGACACTGGAGCAGCTTTTACAGGGCCCATTATACACTAGAGGATTAGAAATGGTGCCCATTATGTTTTGAGCATTATTTGGGCCCATAACACAGTGGAGCTTCATCCATGGAGACCAACATATACTGTAGCATTATGTGGAGCTCATCATATACTGTTTCAAACATTATATGGGACCAATGATTCTGTATGGAGAAATAGATGGGCCTCGTCATGAGATGTAAAAAGTGAAGTATTTTTCATTGTACTATACCGCTATTTCTCTGCCGTATCGGAGCATGATGAGTTGTGGTATGTGTTAAAGGGGCGCTCTTTCGCCCAGGGCACATGAAAACCTGGAGCCAGCCCTCCCCCCCACAACTTTAGCCAAATAACCCCCATTTTTCAGTGCGTAACTTGTATTATGAAGTTAATTAAGGTTGACAAGCTTAAGTAAGAAGAATTGATGCTTTTGGCATTCAAATGGGCACTGTAGGTGTGTTTCCTGTCCTCCTCTCACTGCCGACTTTTATTCCCCATTGACTTACATTGGGTTTCGTGTTTCGGGACGACCCCGACTTTTCCCTATAATCAGACGATCTTGCACGACCCGACTTTTGGAAAAGTCGGGTTTCACGAAACGAAACTCGACCCTAAAAAACCAAAAGTCGCTCAACTCTACTTGTCACCCTTTATTTACTTCATAATACAAGTTACGCATTGAAAAATGGGGGTTATTTGGCTAAAGTTGCGGGGGGGGTAGGGCTGGCTCCAGGTTTTCATGTGCCCTGGGCCAAAGAGCGCCCCTTTAACACATACCACAACTCATGATGCTCTGATACGGCAGAGAAATAGTGGTGTAGTACAATGAAAAATGCTTCACTTTTTACATCTCATGACTGATATCCATTTAAAATTCTCCAATAGCTCCAAAAACGGCCAGGATATTACTCCATACAGTATTATGGTCACCGCATAGTGCGCTATACAGAGTAATGAGGCCCATCAATTTCTCCCTCCAGAATCATTGGTCCCATATAATGTTTGAAACAGTATATGATGAGCTCCACATAATGCAACAGTATATGTTGGTCCCCATGGATGAAGCTCCACTGTCTTATGGACCCAAATAATGCTCCATACATAATGGGCCCTATTTCTAATGCTCTAGTGTATAATGGGCCCTGTACATGCTGCTCCAGTGTCTGATATCCACCTTTGGAATGTTCCAGTGTATGGTGGGCCCAATCTATCATTCTCCAGAGTATAGTGCTCCCCAAAAATTGCTGTCCCAACATTGAAAACAATGAAATAAGTCTCCTCGCTATGGAATCCCTGTACTAGCCAGGACTCCTCGTCGTCCCCATCTTCCATCTCACTGCACTTGGCTGTTTAGGCAGAGGGCGTACAGACGTGATGTCATTGCGCTCTCTGATCAGAATATCAGTGTCAGGAAACACGGAAGACGTCATGGCGGTGGAGCAAGGAGAGGTAAGTATTTCAACCTTGCAAGTGCTGTGATCCTGAGCAAGCAGGGGGGGCCCACTCGTTGGCGACAGCACTGGCACAGGGACACTGATAGTACGGCGGTGTGTCTGACGGCAGGTGGGCCGAACCTGCACTTTCATCTGCAGCTTCCTCTTTGTCACCGTGTAAGGTGGAACATTATATGGGAAGGGTAACCTGAGTTTCATCAGGGACAGATTCAGGCTGTGTAGAGTGCGAGGGGAATGTAGTGGTCTGGGTCAATGTACCAGCAGATTCATCGAGCAGTGGCTGGGCATCAGTGCACTTGTGGCGCCCCCAGGAGTATGGTCGCCACAGTGGCATTACCTTCCTCCTAGGGAGTGTGATGTCATGCTTGGGAGCAACGAAGGATTTCTCTAGCAGGTTAACTCATTGGGCGGCTTTATTCCCACGACTCACGACCCTCCAAACAGCATCCATAAAGGCAAAATTTTTGTTTGAGGTGGGCAGTATGGTTGGAAAGCTGAACCTTAAAGGAATGTCCAGAAGGGCACCACCAGGAGTGGAGCCTGCGACGTAATTGGACTCAACACGGGCAACATCAACCATACCGCAACCGAAATGATGCACACATTCCAAGCTTAATTCCGTTAAAGAACGAGACTCCGTCCTGCCCCCGCGGTCCGCGTCCAGCTTACTAGAGGGACACGTGAGGCTCTGGCACGAGAGATAGGCCAATAACTGGTGTGTCAAGGCCTTACATGTCCGTGGCTGCATGCGCGCTACACTGAAAGGGCCAGCGTGTGTCGCTTGCAGGTGCAGATAACCCGCTGAACACCGTTAGTGATGGGGATCTGGGATTACAAATTTTATCCGCGAACGATGATTTCCCAGTAAGTGCAGGTCAACCGCTGTTCCGGAATGAGGCCTAACCGTCATTTCTGAAAAGAGGAAAAACTTATGTGTGCAATCCACAGGTGCTGTAGCTTGCATAACTGCTCGCCAGCCGTTCTTAGGCCCAGTATGGATTACACGTGATTGCACAAAGGTGAGAAAGGGTACCGTATCACCGGATAACATGTAAGGATCGCATAGTTTACACATTAAAAATATATGTCTATACATCACGAGGCAGGCTCAGACGGTGTCAGGCCCAGTATGGATTTGACAGGCCAGAGTACACAGCAGAGGAGCAGGGAGAGGTAAAGATTGCAAATGCTGGGGCCCTGGCCAAGCAAGGGTGGCCCACTCGTGGGCGTCGGTACTGGCACCGGTCCCCTCATAGTACGGCGGTGTGTCTGACGGTGGGTGTGCACCACCACCGTCAGAGACACTTGATTGCACTATGAGGGACCCTGTGCCAGTGCCCGCGCCCAAGAGTCAGCCTACCCACCTGTCCAGGGCAACGGCACTCGCACGGCTGCGTGCGCTAGCTGTTGAACACGACCATGGGGGGGGGGAGGCAGCCCAGTTAGGGAGGTTTACAAAGTGGCATATGTTGATGTTGGACATTCAGCTGATGCAAACGGCGAAATTGGTCAAGTCCCAGGAAGAGGAGGACCAAAGCAAGCCATTTTTCTGTCAACCTATGTGTCATCAGGGGAAGGTGGGACAAAATCTTTGGAAACTCATGCATGGTTCATTTTAATGAAGGTTAGATCATCCACATTTTGGGTCGACAGACGGGTCCTTTTTTCTGTCAGGATTGATCCAGCAGCACTGAAGACTCTTTCCGATAGCACACTTGCAGCTGGGCAAGCAAGCTCCTGTAACGCATATTGTGCCAGTTCAGGCCAGGTGTCCAGTTTAGCGGCCCAATAGTCAAAGGGGAATGACCTGTGAGGGAGATCATCGACCTGGGAGGAAAAGTAGTTTGTAACCATTGTTGACAAGTGCTGTCTCCTGTCACTTTCCATCGATGCAGTATTACCAGTAGTTTGAGCGGGACTTGAAAAATCACTCCACAACATGGTCATGAAACCCCTTTCTCCAACGCCACTTCTGATGTGTGCACCACGAACACCTCTTCCAAGCTGCCCCCGGCCCCTACGGCTCGTGTGACAAACATCGCCGCTGCTGTGTGCTGGGAATGCCTCAACCAACCTGTTTACCAGAGTTGCTTGTTTGTTAGCCAATATTAGGTCAAGGTTCTCCTGTGGCATGATGTTTTGGAATTTGCCTTTATAGCGTGGATCCAGGATGCTGGCCAACCAGTAGTCATCATCGTTCATCATTTTGGCAATGCGGGGGTCCCTTTTTAGGATCTGCAAGGCATAATCTGACATGTGGGCCAATGTTCCCGGTGTCAATGATGCAGTGCGACTCTGGGTGGAGGAGAACTTTCTAGCAAATACACATCCCTCCAGTCACGCACAAACCCTGTACCAGCCCTTGCCACGCCAACATTTTCTCTGGACACACGAGAAGCATCCTCCTCCCCTTAATAATCATCCCCATCATCACCCTCCTCCTCCTCTTCCTCTTCTTCCTCCACTTCATCCAGGAGAGGTCCCGGAGCAGACAATGGCTGACTGTCAGCAAGGATTCCATCCTCCTCTTCCTCCTCGTCAATCTGGTCTGCAGACGCCTGCTCCTTAAGGTGCGTCAAAGTTTGCATGAGCAGACGCATAAGTGGGATGCTCATGCTTATGATGGCGTCGTCTGCGCTTACCAGCCGTGTGCATTCCTCAAAACACTGAAGGACTTTACAGAGGTCTTCCAGCTTTGACCACTGCACACCGGTCAACTCCATGTCTGGCCTCAAAGTGCCTGTCCGGGGATCCTCCCACAAATGCATTACAGCCTGCCTCTGTTCGCACAGCCGCTCAACCATGTGCAGGGTGGAGTTCCACCTTCTTGTAACGTCGATAATTAGCCGGTGCTTTGGAAGGTGCAGCAATCGCTGCAGCTTCTGCATACGACTGGAGTGTACGGGCGAACGGAGGATGTGCGAGCACAGTTTTCGAACCTTCATGAGCAGGCCTGTTAACTCTGGATAATTATTGAGGAAGCACTGCACCACCAGGTTCAAGGTGTGAGCCAAGCAAGGTATGTGTCTGAGTTTTGAAAGGCCTATGGCAGCCACAAAATTACGCCCGTTATCACTAACTACCTTGCCTGCCTCAAGATGTACACTGCCCAGCCATGACTCAGTTTGTTGCTGAAAGTAGTCGGCCAGTACCTCCGCGGTGTGTCTGTCGCCCAAACACATCATCTTCAACACAGCCTGCTGACGCTTTCCACAAGCTGAACGATAGGGGGACACCTCGTGTGCAACACTGGCAGCTGCGGATGGAGTGCTGCTGCGACTGCGCTCTGGGGACGAGCTTTCGCTTCTGGAGGAGTAGGAGGAGGAGGGTCGAACGCCTACAGCCAACTATTTCCTATTCCGTGGGCTAGGCAGCACTGTCCCACCACCGCTGTCCCCTGTGGACCCTGCATCCACCACATTAACCCAATGCGCAGTGATGGACACGAAACGGCCCTGGCCATGCCTACTGGACCATGCATCAGTTGTGAGGTGCACCTTTCCACTCACTGATTGCTTGAGACAGCGTGCATCAGTCCGTATCCAAAAACACGGAGCTTGACCATTTTACATACACCGTACCGTGGTGTACGTGCACGCTCCTCTCTCAGTACCGTGTAACGGCTGTTATCACTGCCAAATTGAACCTATATACGGGTGTCACTCTGTAAGGAAAAGCCGAGGAGTTTGTCCATTCTTACAGACCTACACCTTATAGTTTTGTCCGCTTTTCAAACAGTATAGTTGATTTGCTGTTTGATTACATTCAAAACTTGAGAGAGACAGCGTGCGTCAGTCCGTATCCAAAAACATGGAGCTTGACCATTTTACATACACCGTACCGTGGTGTACATGCACGCTCCTCTCTCAGTACCGTGTAACGGCTGTTATCACGGCCAAATTGAACCTATATACGGGTGTCACTCTGTAAGGAAAAGTCGAGGAGTTTGTCCATTCTTACAGACCTACACCTTATAGTTTTGTCCGCTTTTCAAACAGTATAGTTGATTTGCTGTTTGATTACATTCAAAACTAGAGAGACACAGCGTGTGTCAATCCGTATCCAAAAACACAGAGCTTGACCATTTTACATACACCGTACCGTGGTGTACGTGCACGCTCCTCTCTCAGTACCGTGTAACGGCTGTTATCACGGCCAAATTGAACCTATATACGGGTGTCACTCTGTAAGGAAAAGCCGAGGACTTTGTCCATTCTTACAGACCTACGCTCTAGGAAGATTCCAATCCTGCCCTGTCCTATGTTACATTTTTCACACCAGGGAAATTCTGGCTGTGATACAGCGGTGTGATATACACTGGGCCTCACACAATACATCAGTGTCCAGAAGGGTGTAAGGACATTCCATTTCTTCCGTCCTATCTAACATTTGTCACAACAGCGAAATTCAGGCTGTTATACAGCGGTGTGATATACACTCACTGGCCACTTTATTAGGTACACCTGTCCAACTGTGTGTTAAGACTTAATTTCTAATCAGCCAATCACATGGCGGCAACTCAGTGCATTTAGGCATGTAGACATGGTCAAGACAATCTCCTGCAGTTCAAACCGAGCATCAGTATGGGGAAGAAAGGTGATTTGAGTGCCTTTGAACGTGGCATGATTGTTGGTGCCAGAAGGGCTGGTCTGAGAATTTCAGAAACTGCTGATCTACTGGGATTTTCACGCACAACCATCTCTAGGGTTTACAGAGAATGGTCCGAAAAAGAAAAAAAATCCAGTGAGCGGCAGTTCTGTGGCCGGAAATGCCATGTTGATGCCAGAGGTCAGAGGAGAATGGGCAGACTGGTTCGAGCTGATAGAAAGGCAACAGTGACTCAAATTGCCACCCGTTACAACCAAGGTAGGCAGAAGAGCATCTCTGAACGCACAGTGCGTCGAACTTTGAGGCAGATGGGCTACAGCAGCAGAAGACCACACTGGGTACCACGCCTCTCAGCTAAGAACAGGAAACTGAGGCTACAATTTGCACAAGCTCATCAAAATTGGACAGTAGAAGATTGGAAAAACGTTGCCTGGTCTGATGAGTCTCGATTTCTGCTGCGACATTCGGATGGTAGGGTCAGAATTTGGCGTAAACAACATGAAAGCATGGATCCATCCTGCCTTGTATCAACGGTTCAGGCTGGTGGTGGTGGTGTCATGGTGTGGGGAATTTTTTCTGGGCACTCTTTGGGCCCCTTGGTACCAATTGAGCATCGTTGCAACGCCACAGCCTACCTGAGTATTGTTGCTGACCATGTCCATCCCTTTATGACCACAATGTACCCAACATCTGATGGCTACTTTCAGCAGGATAATGCGCCATGTCATAAAGCTCGAATCATCTCAGATTGGTTTCTTGAACATGACAATGAGTTTACTGTACTCAAATGGCCTCCTCAGTCACCAGATCTCAATCCAATAGAGCATCTTTGGGATGTGGTGGAACGGGAGATTCGCATCAGGGATGTGCAGCCGACAAATCTGCGCCAACTGTGTGATGCCATCATGTCAATATGGTCCAAAATCTCTGAGGAATGCTTCCAGCACCTTGTTGAATCTCTGCCACGAAGAATTGAGGCAGTTCTGAAGGCAAAAGGGGGTCCAACCCCTTACTAGCATGGTGTACCTAATAAAGTGGCCAGTGAGTGTATACTGGGCCTCACACAATAAATCAGTGTCCAGAAGTGGTAGGAGAATTAAATTCTACCCTGTCCTATATACACCTTGTACCTTGTTTTACAGTTCCAGATCGTTGGTGGAATTGTGGGTACATTTGTAAAAAAAATGAGGAAGTGTGGTGTAATATGCCGTGTTAGTGGGCGGCGGGTGCCAGCTGGTAATGATGGTGTTGGTGTTGGCTCTGCTGGTAGTGGCAAAAGCCAAATAACACCTAATGCAGGAGGTGTTGAGCCTGCGTCATCGTCTGGCTCCACAAGGCCTCGAAGGCTCCCTTTTCTGGGAGTAGGTAAACCGCTTTTGAAGCCAGAGGTTCAGGAAAAAGTTTTGGCTTACATTGCTGACTCGGCCTCCAGCTCTATCGCCTCCTCTTCTGAACTTTTAAAAAATACAAGCACTGAGTCATCATTGGAGGCTCATGGTCATGAACCACACCTTTCTTTGTGTCCTTCACCCCAACCAAAATTGAAGGATGCAGCAGGCCACACTACAGATTACTCCATGGAGCTGTTTTCACATACCAAGCCTGGGTTATCAAGTGAAATGGTGAATTACCCAGGCCAAGATGAATCTGACATGGAGTGCACTGATGCACAGCCACTGATAGATGATTCTGCTGCTACATTCACTCAGAGCACTACATTGTCCTCGCAGTGTACTGAGCCAGATTCTGACCCTGATGAAACTCAGGTGCCCCTTCCCGCATACTATACCACCGTACACGGTGACACAGAGGAAGGTGCACATGACATTGAAGAGGAGGTGATGGATGACCCAGTTGTTGACCCAGATTGGCATCCATTGGGGGAAGAGGGTGCCGCTGCCAGTAGCTCAGAAGAGGAGGAGGAGCATCCGCAGCAGGCATCGACATCGCAACAGCTGTTATCTGGCAGGCACGGAGCAGTCCAAAAACGGGTTACAAAAAGACAAAAAGTTGCTAGACTGATTTTCCAGACGGTCAAAATAGCACACCGTGCAAGGATGCCAAATGTCTTCCATAGTAGGAAGAGTGCAGTGTGGCAGTTTTTTGAACAAAATCCTAATGATCAGGCCAAGGTTATCTGTAAGAAGTGCTCAAAGACCTTTAGCCGAGGGAAAAATCTGAAAATTTTGAATACCAGTTGCATGCTTAGACATTTAACCACCATGCACTTGCACGCGTGGACGGAACACCAAACCTCAAGTACCACAAGTGCAAATGCTCCCAAAGAAAGTAGTCAGCAACGCTCCATTGTTTCCCCCACTGTAAGCCCACTGGTTTGCACAGCAACAAATGTTGAGGTCTCGTTGCAAGGCCAAAGCTGTCAGGGAATCACAATGTTATATCAACGAAAGACTGAATCTAGGCCATCAGAAACAACACCAACTCCATCACCATCATCAACCCTCTGTCAGTCCGCCCTGTCCACCGCTAGTTCCAACATAGGCAGCTCTCAAGTACAGCTCACCCTGCCAGAGACTATGAGTAGGACAAAAAAGTACTCATCCTCCCATCTGCGTACACTGGGTTTGAACGCCCACATAGCCAAACTAATCTCGTTAGAGATGATGCCCTATCGGTTGGTGGAAAGCGCAGCTTTCTGCGAACTCATGGCCTACGTAGTACCACTCTATGAACTACCCAGTCGCCATTTCTTTTCTCGCAAAGCCATCCCATCCCTCCACCTTCATGTGAAGGACCGCATTGTCCATGCACTCAAGCAATCAGTGAGTGGAAAGGTGCACCTCACAACTGATGCATGGTCCAGTAGGCATGGCCAGGGCCGTTACTTGTCCATCACTGCGCACTGGGTTAATGTGGTGGATGCACGGTCCACAGGGGACAGCGGTGGTGGGACAGTGCTGCCTAGCCCACGGAATAGGAAACAGTTGGCTGTAGGCGTTCGACCCTCCTCCTCCTACTCTTCCAGAAGCGAAAGCTCGTCCGCAGAGTGCAGTCACAGCAGCACTCCATCCGCAGCTGCCAGTGTTGCACACGAGGTGTCCCCCTATCGATCAGCTTGTGGAAAGCGTCAGCAGGCTGTGTTGAAGATGATGTGTTTGGGCGACAGACACACCGTGGAGGTACTGGCCGACTACTTTCAGCAACAAACTGAGTCATGGCTGGGCAGTGTACATCTTGAGGCAGGCAAGGTAGTTAGTGATAACGGGCGCAATTTTGTGGCTGCCATAGGCCTTTCAAAACTCAGACACATACCTTGCTTGGCTCACACCTTGAACCTGGTGGTGCAGTGCTTCCTCAATAATTATCCAGAGTTAACAGGCCTGCTCCTGAAGGTTCGAAAACTGTGCTCGCACATCCGCCGTTCGCCCGTACACTCCAGTCGTATGCAGAAGCTGCAGCGATTGCTACACCTTCCAAAGCACCGACTAATTATCGACGTTACAACAAGGTGGAACTCCACCCTGCACATGGTTGAGCGGCTGTGCGAACAGAGGCAGGCTGTAATGCATTTGTGGGAGGATCCCCGGACAGGCACTTTGAGGCCAGACATGGAGTTGACCGGTGTGCAGTGGTCAAAGCTGAAAGACCTCTGTAAAGTCCTTCAGTGTTTTGAGGAATGCACACGGCTGGTAAGCGCAGACGACGCCATCATAAGCATGAGCATCCCACTTATGCGTCTGCTCATGCAAACTTTGACGCACCTTAAGGAGCAGGCGTCTACAGCCGAGGTTGACGAGGAGGAAGAGGAGGAGGGAATCCTTGCTGACAGTCAGCCATTGTCTGCTTCGGGACCTCTCCTGGATGAGGTGGAGGAAGAAGAGGAAGAGGAGGAGGAGGGTGATGATGTGGATGATTATTTAGGGGAGGAGGATGCTTCTCGTGTGTCCAGAGAAAATGTTGGCGTGGCAAGGGCTGGTACAGGGTTTGTGCGTGACTGGAGGGATGTGGATTTGCCAGAAAGTGCTCCTTCACCCAGCAGTCGCACTGCATCATTGACACCGGGAACATTGGCACACATGTCAGATTATGCTTTGCAGATCCTAAAAAGGGATCCCCACATTGCCAAAATGATGAACGATGATGACTACTGGTTGGCCAGCATCCTGGATCCACGCTATAAAGGCAAATTCCAAAACATTATGCCACAGGAGAACCTTGACCTAATATTGGCTAATAAACAAGCAACTCTGGTAAACAGGTTGGTTGAGGCATTCCCAGCACACAGCAGTGGTGATGTTTGTCACACGAGCCGTAGGGGCCGGGGGCAGCTTAGAAGAGGTGTTCGTGGTGCACACATGAGAAGTGGCGTTGGAGAAAGGGGTTTCATGACCATGTTGTGGAGTGATTTTTCAAGTCCCGCTCAAACTACTGGTAATACTGCATCGATGGAAAGTGACAGGAGGCAGCACTTGTCAACAATGGTTACAAACTACTTTTCCACCCAGGTCGATGTTCTCCCTCACAGGTCATTCCCTTTTGACTATTGGGCCGCTAAACTGGACAACTGGCCTGAATTGGCACAATATGCGTTACAGGAGCTCGCTTGCCCAGCTGCAAGTGTGCTATCGGAAAGAGTCTTCAGTGCTGCTGGATCAATCATGACAGAAAAAAGGACCCATCTGTCGACCCAAAATGTGGATGATCTAACCTTCATTAAAATGAACCATGCATGGGTTTCCAAGGATTTTGTCCCACCTTCCCCTGATGACACATAGGTTGACAGAAAAATGGCTTGCTTTGGTCCTCCTCTTCCTGGGACTTGACCAATTTCACTATTTGCATCAGCTGAATGTCCAACATCAACATATGCCACTTTGTAAACCTCCCTAACTGGGCTGCCTCCCCCCCCATGGTCGTTCATGTTCAACAGCTAGCGCACGCAACCGTGCGAGTGCCGTTGCCCTGGACAGGTGGGTAGGCCGACTCTTGGGCGCGCGCACTGGCACAGGGTCCCTCATAGTGCAATCAAGTGTCTCTGACGGTGGTGGTGCACACTCACTGTCAGACACACCGCCGTCCTATGAGGGGCCCAGTGCCAGTACCGACGCCCACGAGTGGGCCACCCTTGCTTGGCCAGGGCCCCAGCATTTGCAATCTTTACCTCTCCCTGCTCCTCTGCTGTGTACTCTGGGCTGTCAAATCCATACTGGGCCTGACACCGTCTGAGCCTGCCTCATGATGTATAGACATATATTTTTAATGTGTAAACTATGCTATCCATACATGTTATCCGGTGATACGGTACCCTTTCTCACCTTTGTGCAATCACGTGTAATCCATACTGGGCCTGAGAACGGCTGGCGAGCTGTTATGCAAGCTACAGCACCTGTGGTTTGCACACATAAGTTTTTCCTTTTTTCAGGAATGACGCTTAGGCCTCATTCCGGAACAGCGGTTGACCTGCACTTACTGGGAAATCATCGTTCGCGGATAAAATTTGTAATCCCACATCCCCATCACTAACGGTGTTCAGCGGGTTATCTGCACCTGCAAGCGACACATGCTGGCCCTTTAAGTGTAGCGCGCATGCAGCCACGGACATGTAAGGCCTTGACACACCAGTTATTGGCCAATCTCGCGTGCCAGAGCCTCGCGTGTCCCTCTAGGAAGCTGGACGCGGACCGTGGGGGCAGGACGGAGTCTCGTTCGTTAACGGAATTAAGCTTGGAATGTGTGCATCTTTTCGGTTGCTGTATGGTTGAGGTTGCCCGTGTTGAGTCCAATTACGCCGCAGGCTCCACTCCTGGTGGTGCCCTTCTGGACATTCCTTTAAAGTTCAGCTTTGCAACCATACTGCCCACGTCAAACAAAAATTTTGCCTTTATGGATGCTGTTTGGAGGGTCGTGAGTTGTGGGAATAACGCCGCCCAATGAGTTAACCTGCTAGAGAAATCCTTCGTTGCTCCCAAGCATGACATCACGCTCCCTAGGAGGAAGGTAATGCCACTGTGGCGACCATACTCCTGGGGGCACCACAAGTTTACTGATGCCCAGCCACTGCTCGATGATTCTGCTGGTACATTGACCCAGACCACTACATTCCCCTCGCACTCTACACAGCCTGAATCTGTCCCTGATGAAACTCAGGTTACCCTTCCCATATAATGTTCCACCTTACACGGTGACAAAGAGGAAGCTGCAGATGAAAGTGCAGGTTCGGCCCACCTGCCGTCAGACACACCGCCATACTATCAGGGGCCCTGTGCCAGTGCTGTCGCCAACAAGTGGGCCCCCCCTGCTTGCTCAGGATCACAGCACTTGCAAGTTTGAAATATTTACCTCTTCCTGCTCCACCGCCATGACGTCTTCCGCGTTTCCTGACACTGATATTCTGATCAGAGAGCGCAATGACATCACGTCTGTACGCCCTCTGCCTAAACAGACAAGTGCAGTGAGATGGAAGATGGGGACGACGAGGAGTCCTGGCTAGCTTATTTCATTGTTTTCAATGTTGGGACAGCAATTTTTGGGGAGCACTATACTCTGGAGAATGATAGATTGGGCCCACCATACACTGGAACATTCCAAAGTTGGACATCAGACACTGGAGCAGCATGTACAGGGCCCATTATACACTAGAGCATTAGAAATAGGGCCCATTATGTATGGAGCATTATTTGGGCCCATAAGACAGTGGAGCTTCATCCATGGGGACCAACATATACTGTTGCATTATGTGGAGCTCATCATATACTGTTTCAAACATTATATGGGACTAATGATTCTGGAGGGAGAAATTGATGGGCCTCATTACTCTGTATAGCGCACTATGCGGTGGCCATAATACTGTATGGAGTAATATACTGTCCGTTTTTGGAGCTATTGGAAAATTTTAAATATCAGTCATGAGATGTAAAAAGTGAAGCATTTTTCATTGTACTATACCACTATTTCTCTGCCGTATCACAGCATCATGAGTTGTGGTATGTGTTAAAGGGGCGCTCTTTGGCCCAGGGCACATGAAAACCTGGAGCCAGCCCTACCCCCCCGCAACTTTAGCCAAATCACCCCCATTTTTAAATGCGTAACTTGTATTATGAAGTAAATAAAGGGTGACAAGCTTCAGGAATAAGAATTTAGGGTTTTGGCATTCAAATTGCCACTGTAAGTGTGTTTCCTGTCCTCTTCTCACTCCCGACTTTTCTTCCCCATTGACTTACATTGGGTTTCGTGTTTCGGTTTGAACGAAACACGACTTTTTCCTTTAGTCGGCCGATTTCACTCGACCCGACTTTTGAGAAAGTCGGGTTTCGCGAAACCCGACTGGACCCGAAAAAAGGCAAAGTCGCTCTTCTCTAGTAATCACTCATGAGAAGGGTATAGTGACATTCTGGTATATTGTCTCCACCCCAAGAGTAACATATCAATTTGACTACTGTCTAATAGTTGAATGTCCAGGCCCCTTAGCGCAATTTGACATCTGGTTAAGTACACAATTCATCTGTGTCATTACTGCTGAAACAGGGGAAGGTTCAAAGTGTGAGGATTGGTCACTTGTTGGGTGGCACACTGGTGAAAGGGACTGGGGACATCAACCAGTCCAGGCCCTACAATGCAGAGACAAATGGGGAATAAGCCAATAAGCCGCATGACCCTGTCCAAAGCCCCCTTTATGGGCCAAAGGGGCCTTCCAGATTCAATACTCCCCATCACTGCCACTCATTGCCCCAAGGAGGGATGCATAATTCTGTACCTCACCATTGAGAACCCCTCAGAGAATGTCCAAGGGTTATATATACTACTGGACTCAAGTACTAAACTTGGGAGTGAGGATGGTGACAAAAAAGGTAAATTTTAGCTAAGAAACATAGATACCAGTGTGGGCACACAGGGGGTACCTGACAAATTCAAAGTCAGGACCGAGGCAGCAGTTGGGTTTAACCCCACCATCCCCGTAACTAAGAATGCAAAGTGGATAAACTACCTATACTATAACCAACAGCGGTTTGTAAAATACACTGGGGATGCCATAAAGGCAATTATTGACCCATTAAGCTTGCAATAGCTATTTTTATGTGCTTTGATCATATTTGCATTAATTCTATGCTGCATAGCTCCATGCCTTAAGAAAATGATAATGACACCCAGTGACAGTGATGACCATGCATACCGACTTCGAAGATCCCAAAGCTGAAAGATGCTGCTATGAAATCATGCGAGAAATGCCATATCCACACCCCCCCCCGGAATATGTCTGCCTGAAGCACACCTATGAGAGAGAGACCAGGATCTGACTTCCTCCTTTGCAAAGTCTAATAGGAGGGGGTCCATCTGCTAGAGATGGGTCGTCTCTAGTGTTCAGCATTCCGATACTGCAATATCGGGTATCGGCTGATATTCGCGATATCGGAATTCCGATACTGAGTTCCGATACTTTTAGGATATCGAATACCGGAATCGGTAGTTCCCATAATGCAATGAGCCAGTTTGATTTTATTCAGCCAATGAGGATCCTAAGAAGTGTGGGCACATCCTGTTAGAGCATGTTAGGCATGTAACTACTGGCATGGCTTTGATTGACTGCTGAAATGATGTCATGATGCACTATAAAAGCCGCCGCCGCCATTTTGGGTTCACTCTGCTGTGAAGTCAGTTAGGGATAGGACGCTGCTGTTCTGAGGGACAGTGTGACCTAGCGATTTGCTATATTGTGCTTTACCCAGGCTACTTTATCAACCGCTGTAGCTTTCTTTTGCCTTGCAGCGCTGTTCACGGCTGTCTGCAAGGTCTCTGTGTGTGAGTGCAGCTCACTCTGTAGTGTGTTCTGCAGCCAGCCACCTCCAGTTGTAGTCCACTCAGCATGCGTCACTGCCTCATACATTGTCCTTTTTTGCATGAGTGCTGCTCATTTTTCCTGATTTCTCCTATTAGTGTGGTTCCATCCGTATCCAGCTAGATTGCTTGCAAACACTATATAGGAGTAGATAGAGGAGCCTTTCTGCAGCCGTGCAGAACTAGTGCACAGTTCTTTGCACTGTTCACGACTGTCTGCGAGGTCTCTGTGTGTGAGTTCAGCTCACGCTGTAGTGTGTTCTGCAGTCACCTCCGGTTGTAGTCCGCTCAGCGTGCGTCACTGCCTCATACATTGTCCTTTTTTGCATTAGTGCAGATAATTTTTCCAGATTTCTCCTATTAGTGTGGTTCCATCCGTATCCAACTAGAATATCAAATGGTCATTACTCCATGCTAATTCTCTTGGATCTCTCTGCAGCATTCGACACTGTGGATCATCAGCTCCTCCTCACTATGCTCCGTTCCATTGACCTCAAGGACACCGTTCTCTCCTGGTTCTCCTCCTATCTTTCTGACGGCTCCTTTACTGTGTCTTTTGCTGGCTCCTCCTCCTCTCATCTTCCCCTTACTGTTGGGGTTCCTCAAGCATCAGTCCTAGGCCCCCTCCTCTTCTCTTTGTATACTGCCCCTATTGGTCAAACAATCAGTAGATTTGGTTTCCAGTACCATCTCTATGCTGACGACACCCAATTATACGCTTCTTCTCCTGACATCACGCCAGCCTTTCTAGAAAACGCCGGCAATTGTCTAAACGCTGTGTCTAACATCATGTCCTCACTATATCTGAAACTGAACCTGTCAAAGACTGAACTCCTTGTGTTTCCTCCCGCTACTAATGTACCTATACCCGACATTGCCATTTCCGTGTGTGGTTCTACTATTACTCCCCAGCAACATGCCCGCTGTCTTGGGGTCATACTTGACTCTGAGCTTTCCTTTGTCCCCCACATCCGATCACTGGCTCGCTCTTGTTATCTGCACCTCAAAACATTCCTAGAATTCGACCTTTTCTTACTTTTGACTCTGCAAAAACTCTTACTGTTTCTCTTATTCATTCTCGTCTCGACTATTGTAACTCCCTTCTAATCGGTCTCCCTCTTACCAAACTCTCCCCCCTCCAATCTGTCTTGAATGCAGCTGCCAGGATCATATTCCTCGCCAATCGTTACACCGATGCCTCTACCTTGTGCCAGTCATTACACTGGCTATCCATCCACTCCAGAATCCAGTACAAACTTATTACCCTCACCCACAAAGCTCTTCATTGCTCAGCACCACCCTACATCTCCTCCCTTGTTTCAGTATACCATCCTACCTGCGCCCTCTGTTCTGCTGATGACCTGAGGTTAGCATCCTCAATAATCAGAACCTCCTACTCCTGTCTTCAAGACTATACACATGCTGCGCCAATTCTTTGGAATGCACTTCCCAGGTCAATACGATTAGTCCCCAATCCCCACAATTATAAGCGTGCCCTGAAAACTCATTTATTCAGACTGGCCTACCGCCTCAACACATTAACCTAATCCTTCCCTACGTGGCACAACCAAAAGTTTTTACCATAGCCAGGTTCCCCGCATCATGTGCCCACATGCTTTATGCATCCATAAGCCCTCTGCATCAGTACTGTTACACACTTAACATTATGGCTGGTCCATACAATCAGGGCAACTGTTACCACCCACCTTTCGTGTCTCCCCTTTTTTTTCCTCATAGATTGTAAGCTTGCGACCAGGGCCCTCATTCCTTTTGGTATCTGTTATGATCTATGTGATTATTGTTATGCTGTAATGTATATTGTCTGTACAAGTCCCCTCTGAAATGTAAAGTGCTGCGGAATATGTCAGCGCTATAGAAATAAAATGTATTATTATTATTATTATTAGTATTTGCAAACACTATATAGGAGTAGATAGAGGAGCCTTTCTGCTGGCTTGTGCCCTGCAGCCCCAGCCAGATTAGTATTAGCCTATTTTTTGGAGCCTCATCTAATGCATTGTAGGTTACCTTCCTGCATTGTAATAGCTACAAATAGTTTGTGATACTATCGATTTTACATCTTTGGGCACATCCAGTGTCTTTTTGTGAAAAAAACAGTTAATAAAGTTCACCAAACACTCCACTTTACAGTTGTGTAGGCCACATTAGCTCATATTAAAGTCTAGTCCACACTTTATAAAATTAGTGTTTCTTACACCTGTTAGCAGCTGTTCAGGAATAAGTACACTAAGCCCTTAGTACTTTTCTGCCTATCTTTATTAGTCTACCAAGATGAAGAAGGCAGGGAGTAAGGCACGTGGTCATGGGCGTGGAGTTTTTTGCAGGGAGAGGACGTGGGGATTCTGTGCCTGCTGCGGGCACCAGTGACTCAGCATCCCCCAGTTTTCCCAGGGAACAGTCCTTTATGAGCTGTTTTGTAGGAGCTCGCCGTACCACACTGCTGCGGGACTAACAAATTGAAGCCGTTATCGGATGAATGGCAGCTAACGCATCGACTTCAATTAGTTCCAGATCCTCTCAGGTCCAGAGCACTGAAGAGCACCCATAAGTCTCTTCACCACCTGCCAAATTGCCCAGGCAGTCAGAGAGCCCTGGACAGGAACCATCTCTACTTCTGTTCTCTGAATCTGTTGGCTTGGAAAGAGGGGGCCAGCCAAGCAGCATTCGAGAATTTGAAGAAGAGGTAGCATGCAGTGATGCGCAACAGCTTTGTCTCTCTGAATCTGAAGAGGTGGGTGGGCCAGTGCCTATGGTCAGCACACCTCAGTACGCATCTGATGATGAGACTCAGGTTGCCTGTAGCCTCCACTTCGGCACCCATTATGAGCATACCTCTTCCAAAACCCAAAACAGGTGCTCCCAAGACTTGCAGTGCCTGGTCCTTTTTTGACACAGTTGCAGATGACATTTGCTTTGTCAAATGCAAGCTGTGTAATCAGAAAGTGAAAAGAGGGAAAAGTGTCAGCAACCTCAATACCACAAATATGTGGAAACATGTGCGGACCAAACACGTGGTGGAGTTACAAAGACACACTGAAGACCTAGTGGATTGCCCCGTGCCAGGGCAGTGGGGTACTCGGAGCCGGGCCCGGTGGATTTCAATGGGAGATGTCACGGTAACTGTGACCCGGTCAGAGGCCTTGGGCGTCCATTGTAAAAGGGGGCTAAGGGTGATGGAATAAAGTTTATGAGTGAATGATTCGTGACGCCACCTGTGTTGTTCGGCAATGGAGATGTTAAGCCGACACTGCAAGCAGATCCTCTGGGACAGATGGTGTAGTGCAGCATTGATGGTGTGGCCCTCCACAGGTAGGGCTGTAGTCCCAGGGCAGAGAAGATGAAGAAGATAGGTGTTAAGTGAGAGGGTGTAGTGTCTGGCACCGAGATGTAGCAGTGCTGAGTGGGTTGGCGCGGTAATAAGTGGAGGACACCAGGGCATGTAGTTCCAAAGCTTTACTCAGTCTGTTGAGCATACAGGTGCCCGCCTCGGTTCCGTGTCCACCAGGTCAGGGGCTCAGCCAACCTCCAGGCAAGATGATGTACTCCGTTCCAACACTCCGCCAACATATGTGCCTTTTCTGAATGTCTCCATTTTGCGCCTATAGTGAAGTACTCTCAGTACTGAATTACACTGGAGTTCCTCCTGTCAGATGTTCCTATGAACTCTACTTGTACGGCAGACAGCTGTAGCCTGCTTCGGGGACTCCTTGCTACTAAGTCCCAGCTCACTCTCGTTGCTGTTGTGCCCCCAAGTCTTGTGTGGGAATAAAGTGGTGACAACTTCTATTCCTCCGTTGTCTGCTGCAGGACCATTAGTATCCTTACAACCTTGGGGACCGGACCCCGGCCTTGCGCTGTGAACTTGGGAAGGGTTCTTGTTGTGAACTCATTTTCTGCTCCACCAGTTGAGAGTTCTCCTTCCGTTCTCCCTCTGGTGGCGACAGGAGGTAGTGAGGTTGGTTTAATTGGTAGTGATCTGACACCTGATGACGATGATAACGATTGGATCTCTGGAGTATCAGAATGGATATAAGACAGCCGACGCCCTATCCTGGTGCTGGTGATTCAGTCTGCTTCTCAGGTCTTGGACATCAGCTCTGTTCCAGTCTTTTCAAGCTAAGTTTGTTTTTGCTAATGTTCACACTTGCTCTTGTTTGTCAATTCAGTTTTTTGTGTGGTCAGCCAGCCCCGGCTGGGGCTGTGCTGAATTTCCATTCTTATTTATCTGTATTTGCCAATTTGCCTTTTTGTCCCTTATTAGATTGGCCTCTTTTTGCTCTGTCTCAGAATATTTCAGAGTGCTGATATAGTGGGAGAAGTCTAGTGACTTCAGGGTTAATTTTGCTATCAGAAGTGTTGGACACTATTTTGGTAGGGTTTTTGGCAGATTGCAGACAGTGTCTTTCCTTTCCTGTCCTTTCTAGTTAGTTTGGCCTCATTGTTTGCTCAGCCTATTTTCCTGTGTTTGTTTGTGTTTTCATCTTGTTTCACTGCTAATACATGTGGGGGGCTGTCTTTCCTTTGGGGTCTGCTCTGGGGCAGTTAGTTTTCCTCTTTTCCTGCTTTAGGCTTATTTAGCTCTCCAGTTGTGATGAGGCATCTAGGATCATCGTAGGTACGCTCCACAACTGCTGCTAGTTGTGTGGTTAAGATCAGGGATCTGCAATCTGCATAGTTACCAACTTCTCTGGTTTTCTGAGACTTAGCTTGTGTTGTTTTTTTCTCCTCGGTGACCCATTCATAACAGGTTCTGCTCTAACCCTAATCCTTAGTCCTCCTCTCCTTACCTTCCGTACTAATCCTTCTTTCTTATGGAGAGAGTTAGACTTTCCATCAATGTCTCTTTCCTGTGCCAGCGGACCAAGGTCACTGAGGTCGGCTGCAGCACCTCCTACATCCATCCCACTCAGGGGGTCTTCACTCCTCCACTGACTGTCAGACTGACTAAATCCTAAACTCTTCCCGCTCTTTTGGTGCCAACTAAACTCCACCCATCTCCCAGCACGCTTCGTGTTCCAAGCAGGAAGCCACCAAAAGGTGCTTTGCTACTCTGCTGTGTTGCGTGGGATGCAGGTGTTGAAGCGTGGTCAGGTGTCTCCACTTTACCTGAATGATGGGGTACCACACCTCAGGAGGAGGTGCAGTACCTCTGTGGCAACTGAATCCTCAGGGGCACCACATTAGGCCAACCTACAGCGCCACCTACAAACTCTTCAGCTCGTGTTGTAGCCTCTTCCTCCAGCTCATACACAGCTGGTTCGGTTTCCTCACAGGATCGCCATGGAAGAACCTCTGGCAGTGTTGTACAGAGACACGGTGTCATTCCACCCACAGCACCACGTTCCCTGTCATCCTCACACTCCCAGACCAGTCTACAGCCATCGGTAGCACAGGCATGGGAGAAAAGGCGCCCATACTCGGCAAACCACCCCCGAGCACAGGCTCTGAATGCTGGCATTGCAAAACTACTGTCCCTTGAAATGCTCCCATTCTGGATGGTGGAGACTGACACCTTCGATAACTTCAAGGCATTGGCAGTCCCACAATACAACGTGCCCAGCCGCTTTTATTTCAGCAGGCAAGCTGTCCCTGCCCTGCCAAAGCATGTGGAGGGAAAAATTAAACATGCGCTACTAAACGCCGTCAGTAGCAAGGTCCACCTGACCACCAATGCGTGGACCAGAAACCATCGACAGGGATGATATTTTTCCCTCACTGCCCATTGGGTAAATGTTGTGGAGCCGGGTACAGATCTTGAGAGTGGCGCTGTACGTGTTCTGCCAACTCCAAGGATTGCAGGAAACCAGTCTGTACACATTGACTCCTCCTCATACTCCAGTTCCTCTGAATCAGTGCTGTAGGAACCTTCACAGTCTACCTTCACATGGACCCGTGAACGCTTACCTGTTACGACCGATATGAGCACAGCCGTGGCCAAACGTCAACAGGCCGTATTGAAATTAATTTCTTTGGGGAATCGAAGCCACACAGTGCAGGAGCTCTGGAATGCCATCAAGCAGGAGAGCAATGTGTGGTTTGTGCCAGCGAATCTCCAGCCAGGCATGGTAGTGTGTGACAATGGCCGAAATCTCGTGGCAGCTCTGGGCATAGGCAACCTCACTCACATCCCATGTCTGGCACATGTGCTCAAAGTGTCAGAATTTTTTTTTTATATTTTTTCCTCTTTTTCTTTTGGGCCGTAGGAGGATTTTTTTTTTTCTCTAATGGAGATGAAGCAACTGTCTGATCGTGTGGAGCAACTTGCAGCTGAAATGCAGGGAATTTCCACCTACCTCATTCAGTCACATGTTGCTGAACCCAAGATCCCTACTCCTGATGTGTTTTCTGGAGATCGGTCTAAGTTTCTGAGTTTTAAGAATAATTGTAAATTATTTCTTGCTTTGAAGCCTAACTCATCGGGGAGCTCTGTGCAGAAGGATAAAATTGTCATCTCCTTGATGCACGGCGATCCCCAGGATTGGGCTTTTTCTCTGACACCTGAAAATCCTATTCTGACTAATGTGGATGCATTTTTTCAGGCCTTGGGGTTGTTGTATGATGAACCTAATGCTGTTGATCAAGCTGAGAGAACCCTGTTGGCATTAAACCAGGGTCAGGATCCTGCAGAGTTAAAAATTCCAAAAGTGGGCGCTCCTTACTACATGGAATGATAGTGCATTGGCAGCTCTCTTTCGGAAAGGTTTATCAGAGACCGTAAAAGATGTTATGGTGGGATTTCCTGTTCCCTCTGGTTTGGATGGCTCTATGTCATTAGCCATTCAAGTTGATCGGCGTTTACGTGAACGTAAAACTACATGGGAGGCGCTGCCACCTTTTGAACAAATGTCTGAACCTATGCAATGTGATGGGGTTTTGTCTAGGGCGCAACGTCAGAAGTTTAGAAGGCGTAATAAGCTGTGTTTTTTCTGTGGAGACGCCTCTCATACTATTTCTGTCTGCTCTAAATGAGAGAAACGTTTTGCACACACATTTGCTGTGGGCAGTGTGCAACCTAAGTTCATTTTGGCAATTACTCTGATCTGCTCCTTGTCCATGTTTTCCACTAAGGCTTTTGTGGATTCAGGAGCAGCTCTAAATCTGATGGATTTGGACTTTGCTAAACGTTGTGGTTTTTCCATGACGCCTCTGCAGATGCCTATTCCTTTGAGGGATATTGATGCCACTCCTTTGGCGGAGAATAAACCTCAGTTTTGGACCCAGGTGATAATGCGAGTTGCCCCAGACCACCAAGAAAATTGTAAATTTTTGGTGCTGCATAATTTGCATGATACTATTGTTCTGGGTTTCCCCTGGTTGCAAGCTCATAACCCAGTTTTGGATTGGAAATCTGTGTCTGTGGTGAGATGGGGGTGTCAGTGTGTTCTTAGGGACGCTCCTTTTTTCTCCAACTCTCCTCAGTCTCATGATATTCCTGATTATCTGGCTGATTTCTCTGATGTATTTAGTGAGAGTAAGTTTGCGTCTTTGCCTCCTCATAGGAGTTATGACTGTGCAATTGAGTTGATGCCTGGGTGTAAATTTCCCAAGGGTCGGCTTTTCAACTTATCTGTACCCGAACATGATGCTATGCGATCTTATATTAAGGGGTCGTTGGAGAAGGGTCATATCAGACCATCCTCGTCACCTTTAGGCGCTGGGTTTTTTTTTGTGGCCAAGAAAGAAGGTTCATTAAGACCGTGTATTGATTATCGTTCCCTTAACAAGATGACGGTTAAATATCAGTACCCGTTACCTCTGATGTCTGCTTTATTCTCCAGAGGTAAGAGTGCCTGATGCTTTACTAAGCTTGACCTCAGGCGGGCGTATAATCTTATTCGCATCAAGCACGGGGATCAATGGAAGACGGCGTTTAATACTCCGGAGGGACATTTTGAGTACCTGGTGATGCCTTTTGGGCTCTCTAATGCTCCTTCTGTCTTCCAGTCCTTTATGAATGATATTTTCCGAGACTTTGTGGATAAGTTTTTGATCATCTATCTGGATGATATTTTGATCTTTTCTAGTGATTGGGATTCCCATGTGGAACATGTCCGGACTGTGTTCCGGATTTTGAGGGAGAATTCCCTGTTTGTTAAGGGATCAAAATTCCTCTTTGGTGTACAGAGGATTTCATTTCTGGGATTTATCTTGTCTCCGTTGACTATTGAAATGGACCTGGCCAAGGTACAGGCCATGTCACGGTCACGTGTGTCTGGACGCAGCGAGTACCGCAAGGCGAACCCATATGACACACGTGACCCTGGATACACCGCCTCCAGTGGGGCGAATTTAAATAATAAACATGTGCAGCTGGATACACCGCCTCCAACTGGCGAATTTAGGTATTACACGTTATACATACAGTCTGGAAATCCCGCCTCCAGTAAGGCGAATTTAAATAATAAGGGGGACCTGGGTAACATTAACAATGGTGGGCCCTGCGATAGGGAATAGGGAAGTGGAGACCTCCTGAGCTCCCGTGAGCCAGTGTCCCTGCACTCCTAACGTTCCCTATGCCGCTTCCGCACCGGGCGCCGCACGCGTACCTTAAAACCCTTGCTCGCCCTGACCCTAAACCCTCTCTAGGGAATGGGTCGGTGCGGAAACTAATCCCACCACTGCACTAAAACACACATGAGGAAAGATGACAATACAGGGGGAAACACCACTTAGCTTTGCTCTGTTGCGTTCGCTCCTAGCAACAGAGCCCACCACCTGTGTGCATCTTCTCCTCCACCCAGATCCATCACCATAACTGGATCCTTCACCATAGTGCAGCCTTGGAGCAGAGTCCACCACCAAATTGCAGCAGTCCAGCAACAGAGTCCCCAGGATGAGTCAGCCTCTGCCAAGAATTTAAGCATGCTTGAGTCCAGCTCTCAGCAACCAAGTCGAGCATGCCGAGTGCAACTCTCTCCATAGTCGCCACTCCACCAAGCCATGCACGCACTTCCCGCCGACACCATAAGCTGCGACTCCTCCACGCCATGCCAGCACTTCCTGCAGACACCATTAGCTGCCCCTCGTCCCCTTTGGCTGACTGCGCAGGACTCATGTTCAGCTCCATGTTCATCCAGGCTTCCTTCCCCAATGAACAATCAATATCACCAAACGAGATTGAACCCACCTGGCTCCCTTTTATAGAGCCTAACACCTGATTTGTAATTGCACACATTGAACCTAAAACTAAGGTGCAATACCACTCACCACCACCGGGCAACTTAGAATGAAACACCACGTGTAATAATTCTAATAGCCACCGGAGGCAATCACAACACACTTTGGCACCAAGCCAAAGGAAAAAAGTTCACCTTTCCATTTAAAACTGTCAGATCCACTTCAGATCATGACAGACCATTTATGATTGGGTTCAGCCTACTTCTTTGAAGGCTCTCCAGAAGTTTTTGGGTTTTGCTAATTTCTATCGTAAATTTATAGGTAATTTTTCTGGTATTGTCAAACCACTGACTGATCTGACCAAGAAGGGAGCTGATGTGCTGAATTGGTCTCCTGAGGCTGTCTCAGCATTTCAGGAGCTTAAGCGGAGATTTACTTCAGCTCCAGTTTTACAGCAACCTGATGTCTCACTTCCATTTCAAGTGGAGGTAGACGCTTCTGAGATTGGTGCAGGAGCTATTTTGTCCCAAAAAGACCATGTGACTTCTAAGATGAATCCTTGTGCCTTCTTTTCTCGAAAGTTCTCCCCATCTGAACGCAACTATGACGTGGGAAATCGGGAAATGTTGGCCATGAAATGGGCCTTTGAGGAGTGGAGACATTGGTTGGAGGGAGCTAGACATCAATTTGTGGTCCTCACCGATCACAAGAATCTGATTTATCTGGAGTCGGCCAAACGCTTGAATCCTAGACAGGCTAGATGGGCCTTGTTTTTCACGCGTTTTAATTTCGTGGTCTCTTTTCTTCTGGGCACTAAGAATGTTAAGGCAGATGCCCTTTCTAGGAGTTTCTTTGCTGATTCTCTTAATGTGACCGAGCCTACTACTATCCTAGGTGAGGGGGTAGTTCTTTCTGCCATTTCACTCAATTTTAGACGCGCCCTGGAGGAATTTCGGGAGGATAAACCTGAGCGTTGCCCTATGGGAAGATTGTATGTTCCTGACCAGTGGAGAAAGAGAGTGATGTCTGAAGTCCATTGCTCCGCATTGGCTGGTCATCCAGGTATTTTTGGTACCAGAGATTTGGTGAGTCGGTATTTTTGGTGGCCTGCCTTATCTTGTGATGTCAGGATTTTTGTACAGTCCTGTGGGACTTGTTCTCGGTCAAAACGTTGTTCTTGTTCTAGTGGGTTGCTGATGCCCCTGCTGGTGCCCAAGAGGCCATGGACCCATATCTCAATGGATTTTATATCTGATCTTCCTGTCTCTCAGAGAATGACTGTTATCTGGGTGATTTGTGATAGATTTTCGAAGATGGTCTATCTTGTACCACTCCCAAAGTTGCCATCTTCCGCTGAGCTGGTACCCTTGTTTTTACAACAGGTGGTTCGGTTACATGGGATTCCTGAGAACATTGTGTCCGATAGAGGTGTCCAGTTTGTTTCCAGATTCTGGAAAGCCTTTTGTTCCAATCTGGGAATTCAGTTAACCTTCTCCTCCGCGTTTCATCCCCAGACCAATGGCCAGATTGAGAGAACAAACCAGACCCTGGAGTCTTATTTAAGATGTTTTGTATCTGCTGATCAGGATGATTGGGTCTCATTTTTGCCCTTGGCCGAATTTGCGCTGAACAATAGAGCTAGTTCTGCCACTTTGACATCACCCTTTTTCTGTAATTTTGGGTTTCATCCTCGATTCTCTTCAGGGCAAGTGGAATCTTCGTCCTGCCCAGGTGTGGATACTGTGGTTGAGAGAATACAGCAGATATGGGACCAAGTGGTGGATAAGTTGTCACTCTCTCAGGAAAAGGCCCAGCGTTTTTCCAACTAGCATAGGACCATTGGTCCCCGGTTTAAAGTGGGTGATATGGTATGGTTGTCGTCTAAGAATATTCCTATGAAGGTTGCATCTCCAAAATTTAAGCCAAGATTTATTGGTCCTTATAAGATTTTGGAAATTCTTAATCCTGTTTCTTTTCGATTGGCTCTTCCAGTTACGTTCAAAATCCATAACGTATTTCACAAATCACTGTTGAAGAGGTTTGTTGAGCCAGTAGTTCCTGTGGCGACACCTCCTGACCCTGTATTAGTTAAAGGCAATGTGGAATATGAGGTAGAGAAAATATTGGATTCTCGTTTGGTTAGACGGAGACTCCAGTATTGGATCAAATGGAAGGGTTATGGCCAGGAGGATAATTCTTGAGTCTCTGCCTCTGATATTCATGCCCATAAATTGGTTTGTGCTTTTCACCGGGCCCATCCTGATCGGCCTGGTGGCGTGGATGAGGGTTCGGTGACCCCTCCTCAAGGGGGGGGTACTGTTGTGAGCTCATTTTATGCTCCACTAGTTGAGAGTTCTCCTTCCGTTCTCCCTCTGGTGGTGACAGGAGGTAGTGAGGTTGGTTTAATTGGTAGTGATCTGACACCTGATGACGATGATAACGATTGGATCTCTGGAGTATCAGAATGGATATAAGACAGCCGACGCCCTATCCTGGTGCTGGTGATTCAGTCTGCTTCTCAGGTCTTGGACATCAGCTCTGTTCCAGTCTTTTCAAGCTAAGTTTGTTTTTGCTAATGTTCACACTTGCTCTTTTTTGTCAATTCAGTTTTTTGTGTGGTCAGCCAGCCCCGGCTAGGGCTGTGCTGAATTTCCACTCTTATTTATCTGTATTTGCCAATTTGCCTTTTTGTCCCTTATTAGATTGGCCTCTTTTTGCTCTGTCTCAGAATATTTCAGAGTGCTGATATAGTGGGAGAAGTCTAGTGACTTCAGGGTTAATTTTGCTATCAGAAGTGTTGGACATTATTTTGGTAGGGTTTTTGGCAGATTGCAGACAGTGTGTTTCCTTTCCTGTCCTTTCTAGTTAGTTTGGCCCCATCGTTTGCTCAGCCTCTTTTCCAGCCTTTGTTTGTGTTTTCATCTTGTTTCACCGTTAATACATGTGGGGGGCTGTCTTTCCTTTGGGGTCTGCTCTGGGGCAGTTAGTTTTCCTCTTTTCCTGCTTTAGGCTTATTTAGCTCTCTGGTTGTAACGAGGCGTCTAGGATCATCGTAGGTACGCTCCATGACTGCTGCTAGTTGTGTGGTTAAGATCAGGGATCTGCAATCTGCATAGTTACCAACCTCTCTGGTTTTCTGAGACTTCGCTTGTGTTGTTTTTTCTCCTCGCTGACCCATTCATAACAGGTTCTGCTCTAACCCTAATCCTTAGTCCTCCTCTCCTTACGTTCCGTACTAATCCTTCTTTCTTATGGAGAGAGTTAGACTTTCCATCAATGTCTCTTTCCTGTGCCAGCGGACCAAGGTCACTGAGGTCGGCTGCAGCACTTCCTATCCCACTCAGGGGGTCTTCACTCCTCCGCTGTGTCATGGTTTGAACAGGGTTCTTGCCCTGCACTCACAGGGTTAAGTGTTCATGGCCTCTTTCTGGATCTGGGAGGGGTATTTCTACTCACTCTTTACCAGGGTTCTCTGTCAGCTATACTGTTGTTCTGGTGTGTCTGACCCCTGGTGTGCATGTATTCTGCGTTGCTTGTTTGATTGCCGTGTATGACCCGGCCTGTTCCCTCACTCTGTACTCCGTCTCTCGCTTTGGTACTACTGTCTTCTCCGGTTCTGACCTCCTGGCTTGGCTATCGTTACTCCGTTACAGTTTGTCCCTATTGTACCGTCTATTGCCCGTTCTGGTTTTCTGACCTATTGCTACGTCCTGACTATCCTTTCTGTCTAAACCCCGTGGTACTCTATTGCTATCTGGTGCTTTGACCCTGGCTTCGTCTGGTTTCTGTCTCTGTCTATGCCCCTTGGTAACATTGCCCCGTAGTTACCTTTCTAGGAGTTTCCCTGTGGCTCCTAGATCTGTGGAGCTTAGGCCACGCCCCCAGCAGTCATGTGCTTCAGGTCCTGATACTCTGAAGCACGCATCGTCACCGCTGCTGCCCTGCTCCACAGGTATCTGTGAGTAATGTCTTTGTACTCAGGACACCCGCACTGGCACAGTGAGCAAGTGCAGTGCGGTGTTCCTGACATTATAGCTGACCATTTCAGTTTTTTTTTTCCCCTCTGAGAAAAAAAAAAAAAAGTGTGTTATCCTCATGGATCCCATACAAGCCTTGGCTGATCAGGTCAAGCACCTGACCCAAATGTTCCACAAACTTAATGTGGAACAGCGCATGATGGCCCAGACCCAGCAACAGTTGGTGGATACGGTACAGGGGGCTGCCTCTACAGGGGATTCTTGTGCTGGGGATAGAGATGTGTCATTGGCATTCCCAGAATCTCTGGTCAAATTGCCAGACCTTTTCTCAGGGGATAAAAAGGAGTTCAGGTCTTTCAGAGAAGGATGCAAGCTTTTTTTTTCTCTGAGGCCCCGCTCTTCCGGGGATGAGTTCCAGAGGGTGGGGGGTCGTCATTTCCCTACTTCGGGGGGCTCCACAGGCATGGCCTTTCTCTCTCTCTTACTCTGCTCCTGAACGCATGTCTGTGAATTTGTTCTTTGAGGCTCTGGGGCACATTTATGATGAGCCTGATAGAGTGCGTCTGGCAGAGGATATGGTGATGAGTGTGACAAAGGGAAGGAACTCTGCTGAATGGTTCTGCTCTGAGTTCAGACGCTGGGCAGCGGAGGTCTCCTGGGATGACGCTGCCCTCCGGGGTTTATTCTGTAGAGGCCTGTCTGAACGTTTGAAAGATGCCCTAGCCCTTCATCCTCCACTGGATTCTTTGGAGGACGCTATGATCCAGGCTGTCCGCATGGACCGTAGGCTGCGGGCAAGAGGGGTTATGCTGCAGGAGACCCCTTTATTATCCAATCTGAGAGACTCTGCATCTAGTCCTGAGCCCATGGAGGTTGGTGCCACGTCATTGGAGGAAAAAGAGAGGAGACACCGAAGAAACAACCAATTGTGCTTTTACTGTGGATCCGCTGGACATTGGAGAAGGAACTGTCCTTCTTGCCCTCCTTCAGTGAAGCCGTCAGGAAAACGACTGAGTCTGGGTAACAATCGAGGAGGTTGCCCAGACTCCCAGGTACCCTTTTACTCGCTTACTAAAATTCTGCTTCCGGTGGAACTGGAACTTACAGGCGGCCCGGTTGGGACTACCGCCTTTGTTGACTGTGGTTCTTCTATTAATCTGATCGATGCCAAAGTTGTGACTTTTCATAAGATAGGGACAGTCAGGTTAAAAGATCCTGTTAAAATCGTGGCAATTGATTCTTCTCCTATCACCCAGGAGGGAATTTGTTTCATGACTGATACCTTTTCTCTGAAAGTGGGTTCCACTCACGTGGAAAAATTAAGATGTTTTGTCATAAATAATCTGCCGGCTGGACTGATACTGGGTATGCCTTGGCTTCAACGTCACAATCCTACTATTGACTGGGTCACAGGGGAGATCATTCAGTGGGGTTGTATGGCTAATGGTCTATGTTGTAACTTGACAACCCTTGTCACCCCAGTAAAATCTGTGTCAGTGTCGTCTGTCGATCTGGAAGGTATTCCGGAGTGCCTGAAAGATTTTCAAGACGTATTTTCTGAAAGTGAGGCTGAGGCACTACCACCACATAGACCCTTTGATTGTGCCATTAATCTAGTCCCTGGAGCCAAGTTACCCAAGGCTCGCCTGTTCAATTTGTCCGGGCCCGAACGTCTAGCCATGAAGGAGTACATTACTGAGAGTCTCCGCAAAGGGCATATTAGGCCTTCTGTTTCACCTGTGGCAGCGGGCTTCTTTTTTGTTAAGAAAAAAGATGGTGGTTTGCGGCCGTGCCTCGACTTTCGGGAATTAAACAAAATTACTGTGAAAAATACATACCCTCTCCCCCTAATTCCTGATTTATGTAACCAACTCACCGGGGCCAAGTGGTTCTCTAAACTGGATTTACGTGGGGCATATAACCTTATAAGAGTCCGTGAAGGGGACGAATGGAAAACAGCATTCCTGACGACTGAAGGGCTGTTCGAAAACTTGGTTATGCCCTTTGGTCTCACCAACGCTCCTGCTGTTTTTCAGAATTTTATTAATGTAATTTTCTCTGATTTAATCGGTTGTTTTGTGGTTATCTATTTGGATGACATTCTGGTGTACTCGGTGGACAGTCAATCTCATTTGCACCATTTGCGGATGGTTCTCATGAGACTGAGGGAGAATCATTTGTAAGCCAAGCTGGAAAAATGCTCATTTTTCATGCAAGAAGTATCCTTTCTGGGGTTGATTGTGTCAGGAGAGGGGTTCCGCATGGATCCTAAGAAAGTCCAGGCTGTTACGGAGTGGGTGCAACCTCATGACTTGAAAGGGTTGCAACGATTTTTGGGCTTTGCCAACTTTTATAGGAAATTTATTAAGGGCTTTTCGCAGGTGGTAAAGCCTCTAACGGACCTCACTCTCAAGGGAGCTGATGTAAAAAATTGGTCTGTAGCTGCAAAAAACTCTTTCATGACATTAAAAAAGTGCTTTTCTTCAGCCCCTGTATTGGTACAACCCGACCTGTCAAGACCTTTTGTCGTGGAGGTTGATGCCTCGGATGTGGGGGTGGGGGCAGTTTTGTCTCAGGGCCCTCCTACCCTTACTAACCTGAGGCCTTGCGCCTTCTTCTCTAAAAAATTTTCCTCTGCTGAGAGAAATTACGATGTCGGCAATAGAGAGTTGTTGGCGGTAAAGTTGGCTTTTGAAGAATGGAGGCACTTCCAGGAGGGGTCTGTTCATCCCATTACAGTCATCACTGATCACAAAAATTTGGCCTATATCGAGTCTGCCAAGAGATTGACCCCCAGACAGGCTCGGTGGGCACTTTTTTTTTCTCGTTTTCAGTTTACCATCACATTCCGCCCGGGATCTAAAAACATCAAGGCTGATGCCTTATCCCGAAGCTTTGATTCGGTGTCCCCTCCAGAACCTCCCTCCTCCATTCTTCAGCCAGGAGTAGTGGTGGCCGAAATCTCATCTGAGTTACAGAGAGGGATTTTGGAGGCCCAGGCTCAGGCTCCTGGTGGTAAACCCCCGGGTAAATTGTTTGTACCGGAATGTTTCCGTCTCGGACTTATGCAGGAATTTCATGATTCTGTGTTGAGTGCTCATCCTGGGATTGCAGCTACCCGGGGGGGCAATTGCGAGGGATTTCTGGTGGCCCTCTATGGTAACAGATATTAAAAAGTTTGTGACTGCATGTGGGGTGTGCGCTCGTTCTAAAAGTTCTCAGGTCCGGCCGGCCGGGGAATTGGTGCCTTTGCCAATTCCAGATAGACCATGGACACATTTGTCCATGGATTTTATCACAAATCTTCCCTTTTCCAGGGGCAACTCGGTGATATGGGTGGTGGTGGATAGGTTTTCAAAACAAGCTCACTTTGTACCTCTCCCCGCGTTACCATCTGCTGAAACCCTGGCCCGCTTATTTATGCAGCATATAATTAGGTTACATGGAGTGCCTATGAATGTGGTGTCAGACAGAGGGGTACAGTTTGTAGCCAGGTTCTGGAGGGCTTTTTGCAAAAAGCTGGGGATTTCGTTGTCCTTCTCCTCTGCCTACCACCCAGAGTCTAATGGACAGACAGAGCGCACGAACCAATCGTTGGAGCAGATTCTGAGATGCTTGGCCTCTTCCAGGCAGGAGGACTGGTGTGAGGTATTGCCCATGGCAGAGTTTGCATTCAACGGTCGTGTGAGTCAGTCTACTGGGAAGTCTCCTTTTCAGGTCAACTATGGCTTTAACCCACATTTTGGAGAGTTTTCCCGTATGGATTCAGGTTGTCCTGGTGCTGAGGATGTGACACAAGGTCTTAGAATTCTTTGGAGGGAGGTTCAGAGGAATATTTCCAAGGCCCAGGAAAACTATAAGCGGTTTGCTGACAGGAGGAGGGGGCCAGGTCCAGCATTTGCAGTAGGGGAGAAGGTGTGGCTATCCACCCGCAATATCAAGCTTAAGATACCTTCTATAAAGCTGGGCCTCAAGTTTATTGGCCCATACAAAGTTGTGGAGGTTGTTAACCCAGTAGCCTACCGACTGCAGCTGCCCACCTCCTTTAAAATTTCTAATGTCTTCCACAGGTCCCTGTTAAAGCCTGTGGGGAAAGTGAGAGAGGATCCCTCATCAAATGCTCCACCAGTGCTGGTAGAGGGGCAGCTGGAGTATGAAGTAGGGCGCATTGTTGACTCCCGGTGGGTGCGCCGGAGACTCCAGTATCTGATACACTGGAAGGGGTACTCTCTGGAGATTCGGTCATGGGTTCCAGCCAGTTCGGCGCATGCCGATCGTCTGGTGCGGGCTTTCCACGCCAGATACCCAGACAAGCCTGGGGGTCCAGTGGCCCCCCATTAAGAGGGGGGTACTGTCATGGTTTGAACAGGGTTCTTGCCCTGCACTCACAGGGTTAAGTGTTCATGGCCTCTTTCTGGATCTGGGAGGGGTATTTATACTCACTCTTTACCAGGGTTCTCTGTCAGCTATACTGTTGTTCTGGTGTGTCTGACCCCTGGTGTGCGTGTATTCTGCGTTGCTTGTTTGATTCCCGTGTATGACCCGGCCTGTTCCCTCACTCTGTACTCCGTCTCTCGCTTTGGTACTACTGTCTTCTCCGGTTCTGACCTCCTGGCTTAGCTATCGTTACTCCGTTACAGTTTGTCCCTATTGTACCGTCTATTGCCCGTTCTGGTTTTCTAACCTATTGCTACATCCTGACTATCCTTTCTGTCTAAACCCCGTGGTACTGTATTGCTATCTGGTGCTTTGACCCTGGCATCGTCTGGTTTCTGTCTCTGTCTATGCCCCTTGGTAACATTGCCCCGTAGTTACCTTTCTAGGAGTTTCCCTGCAGCTCCTAGATCTGTGGAGCTTAGGCCACGCCCCCAGCAGTCATGTGCTTCAGGTCCTGATACTCTGAAGCACGCATCGTCACCGCTGCTGCCCTGCTCCACAGGTATCTGTGAGTACTGTCTTTGTACTCAGGACACCCACACTGGCACAGTGAGCAAGTGCAGTGCGGTGTTCCTGACACGCTGCCTGTCAGACTGACTAAATCCTAAATTCTTCCCGCTCTTTTGGTGCCAACTAAACTCCACCCGCCTCCCAGCATACTTCGTGTTCCAAGCAGGGAACCACCAAAGGGTGCTTTGCTACTCTTCTGTGTTGTGTGGGATGCAGGTGTTGGAGCATGGTCAGGTGTCTCCACCTTACCTGATTGATGGGGTACCACACCTCAGGAGGAGGTGCAGTACCTCTGTGGCGACTGAACCCTCAGGGGCTCCACACTAGGAAAACCTACAGCGCCACCTACAACCTCTTCAGCTCGTGTTGTAGCCTCTTCCTCCAGCTCACACACAGCTGGTTCGGCTTCCTCACAGGATCACCATGGAAGAACCTCTGGCAGTGTTGTACAGAGACACGGTGTCATTCCACCCACAGCGCCACATTCCCTGTCATCCTCACACTCCCAGGCCAGTCTACAGCCATCGGTAGCACAGGCATGGGAGAAAAGTCGCCCATACTCGGCAAACCACCCCCGAGCACAGGCTCTGAATGCTGGCATTGCAAAACTACTGTCCCTTGAAATGCTCCCATTCAGGATGGTGGAGACTGACACCTTCGATAACTTCAAGGCATTGGCAGTCCCACAATACAACGTGCCCAGCCGCTTTTATTTCAGCAGGCAAGCTGTCCCTGCGCTGCAAAAGCATTTGGAGGGAAAAATTAAACATGCGCTACTAAATGCCGTCAGTAGCAAGGTCCACCTGACCACTGATGCGTGGATCAGTAACCATCGACAGGGACGATATCTTTCCCTCACTGCCCATTGGGTAAATATTGTGGAGCCGGGTACAGATCTTGAGAGTGGCGCTGTTCGTGTTCTGCCAACTCCAAGGATTGCAGGAATCCATTCTGTACACATTGACTCCTCCTCATACTCCAGTTCCTCTGAATCAGCGCTGCAGGAGCGCCACAGTCTACCTCCACATGGACCCGTGAACGCTTACCTGTTACGACCGATATGAGCACAGCCGTGGCCAAATGTCAACAGGCCGTATTGAATTTAATTTCTTTGGGGAATCAAAGCCACACAGCGCAGGAGCTCTGGAATGCCATCAAACAGGAGAGCGATGTGTGGTTTGTGCCAGCGAATCTCCAGCCAGACATGGTAGTGTGTGACAATGGCCAAAATCTCGTGGCAGCTCTCGGCTTAGGCAACCTCACTCACATCCCATGTCTGGCACATGTGCTCAACTTGGTCATGCAGAGTTTTTTGAGGGACTGTCAGGATCTTGATGCACTGCTGCACAAGGTCCGCATAGAGTGCGCTCACTTGCGGCGTTCCAGCATGGCAAGATCGCGCATTGCAGCTCTGCAGCGCCGATTCCGCCTTCCAGAGCATCACATCATATGTGACCTACCCACCAGGTGGAATTCAACATTACATATGTTGGAGCGGTTGTGTGAGCAGCAGGCAGCAGTAATGGAGTACCAGCTGCATCAGGCGCAAAAAAGTCGCACTGCACGCCGTTCACACTTCACCACCACTGAGTGGGGCTCTATGAAGGACATCTGCCATGTTTCATAGAATCATAGAATCATAGAATCGTAGAGTTGGAAGGGACCTCCTGGGCCATCTGGTCCAACCCCCTGCTCAAAGCAGGATTCGCTAAATCATCCCAGTCAGATGTCTGTCCAGCCTCTGTTTGAAGACTTCCATTGAAGGAGAACTCACCACTTCTCGTGGCAGCCTGTTCCACTCATTGATCACTCTAACTGTCAAAAAGTTTTTTCTAATATCTAATCTGTGTCTCCTCCCATTCAGTTTCATCCCATTGCTTCTAGTCTTTCCTTGTGCAAATGAGAATAAAGTTGATCCTTCTACAATGTGACAGCCCTTTAGATATTTGTAGACAGCTATTAAGTCTCCTCTCAGTCTTCTCTTTTGCAAACTAAACATTCCCAAATCCTGCAACCTTTCCTCATAAGACAGGGTTTGCAGACCGGTCACCATTCTGGTCGCTCTTTTCTGAACTTGCTCCAGTTTGTTGATGTCTTTTTTAAAATGTGGTGCCCAAAACTGGACACAATATTCCAGATGAGGTCTGACCAAAGAGGAGTAGAGGGAAATAATGACTTCACGTGATCTAGACTGTATGCTTCTGTTAATACATCCTAGAATTGCATTTGCCTTTTTTGCTGCTGCATCACACTGTTGACTCATATTCAGTCTGTGATCTATTAGTATACCCAAGTCTTTTTCACATGTGCTGTTGCTTAACCCTATTCCTCCCATTGTGTATATACTTTTTTCATTTTAATTGCCCAGATGTAGTACTTTGCATTTTTCCCTGTTAAAAACCATTCTGTTAGTTGCTGCCCACTTCTCCAGTTTATTTAAATCTTTTTGAATCCTCTCTCTCTCTTCTCTAGTATTAGCTATCCCTCCTAGCTTTGTGTCATCAGCAAATTTAATCAGTTTACCCTCAATTCCTTCATCTAAATCGTTGATAAAGATGTTGAACAATACAGGGCCCAGGACAGAGCCCTGTGGTACCCCACTTGAGACATTCTTCCAACTGGATGTGCAGCCATTTACGACCACTCTTTGGGTCCGATCACTAAGCCAGTTATGAATCCACCTAACAGTTGCCTTGTCCATTCCATACTTAATCATTTTTTCAATAAGGATTGTATGAGAGACTTTGTCAAATGCTTTGCTGAAGTCAAGATATACTATATCTACAGCATTTCCTTGATCCACCCAATCAGTGATACCGTCATAGAAGGAAATTAAGTTAGTCTGACATGACTTATTAGTTACAAACCCATGCTGACTCTGTTTAATCACTTCATTCTTATCCAGGTATTGACATACATGTTGTTTAATAATTTGTTCAAAGATCTTTCCTGGTATAGAAGTCAGACTCACCGGCCTATAGTTACCTGGGTCCACCTTCTTCCCCTTTTTGAAGATAGGAACAACATTTGCTCTTCTCCAGTCTTCTGGCACTTCTCCTGTTCTCCAAGAATTTTCAAAGATTATAGAGAGGGGTTCAAAAATTTCTTCTGCTATCTCCTTCAGTACTCTGGGGTGTAATTCATCTGGACCTGGAGACTTGAATTCATTTAGGCTAGCTAAGTGTTTCCTCACTATCTTTCTGTTTATAGATATCCTGGATTCTTCTATTCCCTTAATAGGACAGTGAATAACAGTTGATGTTACATTTCCTTTCTGAGAGAAAACAGATGCAAAATAGGAATTTAAAAGTTCAGCCTTCTCAACATCCTGTCTTACCATTTCATCATTTTCATCCTGTAAAAATCCTATAGCATCTTTGGCTTTTCTTTTACTTTTGACATATCCCCAAAATCCTTTATTATTGCTTTTGACATCTCTTGCAAGCCTCAATTCATTTTCAGCTTTAGCTAATCTGATTTGTGCCCTGCAGGTTCTGCAGACAGCATTATATTCTTCTTTAGATATGCCTCCCTCTTTCCATTTTATAAACATTTTTTTCTTCCTTTTTAGCATGTGCTTAAGTTCTGTGTTCATCCATCCTGGTTTCCTTAACTGCTTCCTATTCTTCCCTCTTTTCGGAATTGTTAACAACTGTGCTTTGAGAATTTCATTTTTCAAGATTTCCCATCCTTCCTGGACATTTTTGTCTTTAAGGATATCCAGCCATTGGATCCCTCCAATTCTCTTTCTGAATCCCTTAAAATCTGCCTTTCTGAAATCTAACCTTGACGTCTGAGTCTTCACAGGTCTTCCGCCTCTAGTTATCCAAAATTCTAAAATAGCATGGTCGCTACCTCCTAGAGTCCCAGCCACTTTTGCATGCCTTCGATGATTCCACGTGGATGGCGAGTGCAGATGATGCACTAGTCAGCATGACTTTCCCCCTTATCTGCGTGCTTGAAAAAACACTGCAAGCACTAAGGGAGGAGGTTGTGGAAGAGGTGGAGGATGAGGAGTCACAAATGCCATCTGCTTCTGGACAGTGAGCGCAACGTGTTTCCTCACAAAGGCCTAGGCAGGGGACACTTTGTGAGGAGGATGAGGAGGAGTCAATGGAGGAGGAAGACATCTGTCCAGAGGAGGGAGGTACACAATGCTCTAGTAGTCAGTATGTAGAGCGAGGGTGGGGTGATGCAGAGCAGGCAGAGATGACGCCTCAAGCAGGGGACAGCATTTCTTGGCCAGTTGGCAGTCTGCAGCACATGGTTGATTTCATGCTGCAGTGCCTGAGAAACGACCGCCGCATCGCCCACATTCTCAACACGGCTGATTATTGGGTGTACACCCTCCTAGATCCTCGCTACCGGGACAACTTACAAAGCCTCATAACACCATTGAACCGGGAGCTTAAAATGCAGGAGTACCAAGACACACTGGTGCATTCCATCATGTTCTCCATTCCATCCGAGAGCAGTGCTGCTAGTGCTTTACAAAGCAGCTCAATGTGTCGAGGCAGTGGAGGAAGCTCTGCACAAAGAGGTAGCAGAAGCAGCGCCTCAGCACAAGGCAAGGCCAGTATGGCCCAAATGTGGCAAAGTTTGGTGTCCCCGCAACAAATGTCTACACCATCACAGACAGCTCTAGTCAGCAGGAGGCAACGTTTCCGTCAGATGGTGACAGACTACATGTCTTGCCCTCTCAGTGTTCTCCCACACGGCTCTTCCCCCTTCAAGTTTTGGGCCTCTATGCTGGATGCATGGCCAGAGCTTAGCCAGTATGCATTGGAGGTGCTGGCTTGCCCTGCTGCTAGTGTATTATCGGAACGCGTCTTTAGTGCCGCAGGTGGTGTACTAACAGACCGTCGCATGCGACTATCCTCCGATAATGTTGACCGGCTTACTTTTCTGAAAATGATCAAGGCCTCGATCTCGCCGGAATTTGCCAGTCCTCTTCCAGATTAAATAATTGGTTGGCAACAGTATCCAGGTCTCCTGTTGTGTTCATGTTTCCACCACCTGAACTGTAATCCCTGGGCTCCAACACCGCCAGTTGCTGCTCAGAAGTGCCGTCTGCACAGTCAACACATGCTCCAGTGTTATAGGGGTTCAGTAACGTCAGCTGATCCCCTGCTGTGTGTCCGGCAATTTCTCCTGCTCTGTCCACATTCACACTACTACAGATATTAAACTTGCTCCAATTAGGCCTCTGCCTCCACTCTGTTTCTACTGTAATCCCTGGACTCCAACACCACCAGTTGCTGCTCTGAAGTGTCTTTGGCACGGGTACTCCCTCCTGCCCAAGCCTGGTTCCAGCACGCCAGCTGTTTCCAGATAGTGTCAACGTCACTTTGCCTCCAATACTATCGTGTTGCGGTCGGGTTAGCCGACTCTATGGTGCCTGCAGTTTAGGTGCTTTCTATGTGGGCTGCGGGATCTGGCAATGAAGGCTGGTTCCGTAGTGCCAATAGGACAAGCTCCCCCTGTAGGACTGTGGATTTCGGTAACTCAGGCCGGCTTGCGGCCTTGCAACTATTTTCTTCATGTGTACCTTCTGCTGCCTATCTGAGTTCCAGTACCATTAGCTGGTTCTTTGGAAGTCAATCTTGAATATGTCCCCCTGGGTTCCAGTAATGTCAGCTGGTTCCAGGCAGAGCCTTTGGCTTAGGTGCCTCCTTCTCGGTATCCGAGTTTCACCAACGTCTGCTGGTCCTTGGTAGTGCTTTCTGGCACAGGTACCTCCTGCTTAGTAACTGGGTTCCAGTACCATCAGCTGGTCCTCGGTAGTTCCATTGGCTCTTGTACCTTCGGCTACCCATCCAGGTTCCAGTACCGTCAGCTGTTTCTCAGCAGTTCCTCAGCCTTCTTGTACCTTCTGCTACATTTCTAAGTTCAAGCTTTTTTAAATGGTTTTTGGTAATCACTCTGGATCTCCCTGAAGATGACCCTAAATACGACGACCCTGAAGACCACCCCGAAGAAGACGATGACCCCGAAAACGACGACCCTGAAGACCACCCCGAAGAAGGCGACGACCCCGAAAACGGCGACCCTGGAGACGACGACCCTGAAGACCAGCCAGAAGAAGATCAAGAAGATGACCCTGAAGAGGATGATGGAGAAAGTGTGGGAGAAGTAAAAAAGAAGGTTAACAGCATGGAGTAGTGAAACATAAATATCTGACAAAATATAAAAAGCTTAACACAGTCAATATCTTTGTAACTCCGAACGTCTTAAAAAAAAATTAATTCCTGCTATTCCATTTGATTGGGCTAAACTTTTATGCCTTTAATGTCTCCTCTACCTCCCCCAATACATTCTACATTATTCTTAGTTGTTTTCCTTCATGTAGAATTAACCTACAAGGAAAGTAAGGGTTTATTTTCATTCCGATATTTGTGTCCCATTGACTTGCATTGGTTTCCGGTATCAGAATCGGTGATATCTTATATTTTTGGGGTATCGGTCCGATCCAATTCGATCCGATATTTCCCGATATCGGAAGGTTTCGCTCAACACTAGTCGTCTTGTATATACGGTGAAGATTAGCTAGTTTGGGACCAGCATTTTGAGACAGGTAGGCCAGGAGGACAGATCGATAGACTCGACGAGATTAGGGTTTTGATTTTGCATATCTGCAAAGGCGGGACTGTTAAGGGGAGAATATATGGCATATGAATGTATACTAAAATCAAACTTATATGATTATATGATTGCTTTTGCTGAATCTGCATTAAATGCTTACATGTTCTTTAATTTAATCCTGTCAACAAGCTAACCTTCAGCAGACTCTGACATGATTAAACAAATTAAATCAACGTATATATTATGTTAGTCACAGACGCTCTCAGAGTATGTATTGGACCGTAATCCAACAAGAAGATATACGAAACTGTTTGAAAAATGGACACAACTCTAAGGTGTAGGTCTGGAAATCGGACAAACTCCTCAGTTTTTTCTTCCAGAGTCACACACAGGTAGCTTTTATTTGTCCATGCTAGAAGGCGGTACAAGGTAGTGTGTGCGGAGCGTAAACCGCTGTACGGTGTGTGTATGTAAAATTGTCAAGCTCCGTGTATTTGTATACGGACTGACACACGCTGTCTCTGTCTAGTTTTGACTGTAATCAAACAGCAGATATGCGAAACTGTTTGAAAAACGGACACAACTCTAAGGTGTAGGTCTGGAAAAACAGACAAACTCCTCGGCTTTTTCTTCCACAGTCACACCCAGATAGCTTCTATTTGTCCGTGATACCAGCCGGAATACATGGTAGTGTGTGAGGAGCGTACACCGCTAGACGATGTGTGAAAAAATGAGCACTCAGAAACTCACCAGGAAAAAATAATCACGTATTCAGGGGAACTTATAGTTATATTCCGCGCTGCCGCAAGAAAGGATTCCAGGAGATAGATATCAAAGATTCACAGTGGTTTATTCAACTCGTTTCGGGGGTCTCATGCCCCCTTCGTCAGGAAATACCACATAGTATGTACAGGCATCACACGTATATATAGTTGAGACAGGACGCTGGGATTCAAAAAAACGAGCGCCACGAGATCAGATGACACAATGTCAAAGTTCATAGTCGCTACAGGGTTAACGGTTCACATGGATTATACCACATAAAAATGTGCAATAAAACGATTATTAACTGGTGATATTAATGGTGTCTTTCATTTGTAGGAGACAAATTCCGTTTACAGCATTCAAAAAAGAAACAGATAAAAAAAGAGAGAGTGAAAAATGCCGACTTTCACTGAGAGGGCAAGAACTCACACTAAAAGGAACCTTCAAGCGTGGAAGCAGATGCCTTACACATGGACTAACTGATGGAACAGGAAAACTTCCTTATTTTTGGAAAGTCCAATGAAATCTTTATATTAAATGTGAAAAATAAATAAAATTGTATTTTATTAGTTTCTATTAAAATAAACTAGAAATAAAATCATGATAATATAATAAAAAAAAAATTCCTCCAAATGAGATATATACCATAAGTATTGTCTGATAAGTATTATACGAAGACATGTAAAAAAATATCTCTATAAATCTACAGCCCTGTAGCAGAGTCAAGGACAATTAACTGTTTCAATTGTCCTAAAAGTTAAAACAGGTCTGGTGGGTAGAAAAAAAAAAAACTTTTTTGAAATCATTCTTTCCAGAGGAGCGGGAGTGAACTACCGGGCCGCGCTCACCATTGCAAAAGAAGGTGGGAGCGCATCACTGCACAATGGCGGACAAGGAGCCGTCACCGCTTGACAGGTGTATTACACTCCAGGATCGCGCCACAACAAATTACATGCCTCAGAGATCAAGGAGAAAAAGAGATAAAAAGGAAGGTAACCGCAGCAGGGGTTACAAACCGCAAAGAGTGTGATTTGTTTTACTTTCGACAAATCATTTTATCATCAGATAAAGGGGACTGCTATGGGTTCGAAGGAAGCACCTACATTTGCTAACCTTTTTATGTGGATTTTCGAGGAAATTTTTTTTCTTAAATGATAATTGGAATAAGCATATTATTTTATATAAAAGATTTATAGATGACTTATTCCTCATCTGGGACAATTCTACCAATAATGCTGAAGCCTTCATTCATGAAATAAATTCCAACAGCTGGGATTTATCCTTCACAGTGACCCTTAATAATCTTTTGATTAATTTTTTAGATGTCAATCTCTTTATCCATAATGAAAAGATTTGTAGCAGAACTTTTTTTTTAAAAAGTGGATACCAATGGATACATCCATTATAGTCTTGGTCACTATAATAAATGGCTTAACAACATTCCTAGTAATCAGTTCCAACGTATTAGAATAAATTGTTCATTAGATGTTGATTTTAAGGAACAGTCCAATTTACTAAAGAAAAGATTTTCATCTCAAAATTATCCTTCACATTTGGTCAATAATGCCTATAAGAACTCTTTAAAATTAAATCAGAGCACATTATTGATACCCAAAGAGAGAACCACGTCTAATAAGAATTATTCATTTAACTTTATCACGCAATTTTCTGCTGAGCACAAGAAAATCCGTAAAATTCTTCAGAAGAAATGACATATTCTATTAAATGATCCTATTTTATGCAAAATTCTCCCCAGAAATCCAGGGATTACATTTCGGAGAGCTCCTACCACTAAAGATCTTTTAGCCCCTAGCCGTCTGAGATCCCTTACATGCTCGGGTGTTCGTCATACCATTAGTTCCATTAAGGGGATTTTTAAATGTGGCCATAGAAATTGTCTATGTTGTTCTAATATAAATCACAAAGCTGATCATATAATCTCTTTTTCCACAAAATGTACGATTCCCTTCTTTTTGAACTGTAATTCTGATTTTATAATTTATGTCATTGAATGTCCGTGTGGTAAGCAGTATGTGGGGAGAACCACGCAGCCCCAACATCTCAGGCTAAATTCTCATCGCCACAATATCAAAATCGGCTCGCTTACTCATGGGTTCTCCAAACACTACACCCTGGTCCATAATAAAGAGTTTAGGTTCTTGAAAATCAGCCCGATTGACCATATACCTAAGCACCTTCCAAATAGATCCATGAAATTAAGTAGAAAGGAAGTATACTGGATCTATGAATTAGGCAGCCTAAAGCCGCAAGGGTTAAATGAAATCACTGAGGTTTTTATCTGAATTGTACTGCCCTCTTTTGTGGAATATGTATGGATTTCCTAGAAATATATTTTTATATTATCATTTTGTATGGTTTTATAAGAATAAGAATATATGTCCTTATAGATATAATTCCTTTATATTTTTGTATATATATTAATATGTTTGTATTATGATCAATTTGTGTCTATAAAGAAAAATGCCAGACTTTTATTCCTATAGTGCAGTCCCCCCGTCAAAGTATTATTTTTTGATAATTCATTTATAACCCTTTCTTTTACTTAGTATTTTTATGCTTCTACCCCTTTTGTGACTTTATATATTTATAGATATTTACTGAGTCTCTTGTGGATATTAAGCCTCTCATTTCCCATTGTCACCTCATTTATATTTTTACATTTATGATTATATTTGTATTTTAAAAAAAAGATTCTCCTTCTAGGTGAGTGATCACACTCTTTGCGGTTTGTAACCCCTGCTGCGGTTACCTTCCTTTTTATCTCTTTTTCTCCTTGATCTCTGAGGCATGTAATTTGTTGTGGCGCGATCCTGGAGTGTAATAGACCTGTCCAGCGGTGACGGCTCCTTGTCCGCCATTGTGCAGTGATGCGCTCCCACCTTCTTTTGCAATGGTGAGCGCGGCCCGGTAGTTCACTCCCGCTCCTCTGGAAAGAATGATTTCAAAAAAGTTTTTTTTTTTCCTACCCACCAGACCTGTTTTAACTTTTAGGACAATTGAAACGGTTAATTGTCCTTGACTCTGCTACAGGGCTGTAGATTTATAGAGATATTTTTTTACATGTCTTCGTATAATACTTATCAGACAATTCTTATGGTATATATCTCATTTGGAAGAATTTTTTTTTTATTATATTATCATGATTTTATTTCTAGTTGATTTTAATAGAAACTAATAAAATACAATTTTATTTATTTTTCACATTTAATATAAAGATTTCATTGGACTTTCCAAAAATAAGGAAGTTTTCCTGTTCCATCGGTTACTCCATGTGTAAGGCATCTGCTTCCACGCTTGAAGGTTCCTTTTAGTGTGAGTTCTTGCCCTCTCAGTGAAAGTCGGCATTTTTCACTCTCTCTTTTTTTATCTGTTTCTTTTTTGAATGCTGTAAACGGAATTTGTCTCCTATAAATGAAAGACACCATTAATGTCACCAGTTAATAATCGTTTTATTGTACATTTTTATGTGGTATAATCCATGTGAACCGTTAACCCTGTAGCGACTATGAACTTTGACACTGTGTCATCTGATCTGTTGGCGCTCGTTTTTTTGAATCCCAGCGTCCTGTCTCAACTATATATACGTGTGATGCCTGTACATACTATGTGGTATTTCCTGACGAAGGGGGCATGAGACCCCCGAAATGCGTTGAATAAACCACTGTGAATCTTTGACATCTATCTCCTGGAATCCTTTCTTGCGGCAGCGCGGAATATAACTACAAATTCCCCTGAATACGTGATTTCTTCTGGTCGTTGAGGACCTGTGGATCGGCAGCAGCCGCCAGACTATATGCTTTCTCTCATCCTAAGGTGAGCAAATTTCTTAGTGTAATCTCTCCCTGTAATGCGGATAAGACCCTATTGCACTTTTGTGTCTCCTTTTCTTTCCAACAGGACAAATTAATAAAAGTTGGAGTGCTTTGAAAAAAGCAGTTTGACCAGCAGTGTGCACACAGCAATGCAGCTAGCAGGTAGCATTAAAAGGCAGCCTAATCACCACCAGCGCTGCTGCACACAACAAAAATCCTCCCCTTTCTCTGCACACTAACTGTACAGTGAAAATCGCTGTCAGCAGAAGCAGTTTTTTTTTCTTCTTCCCTGCCTAACGATCTCCCTATTCTGAATCAGCAGCAGCACCTCTCCCTATTGTAAGATCGGCAGAAGTAAGATGGCGGTCGGCGTTCACAGCCTTTTATACCCACTGTGATGCCACAGAAAGCCAGCCAATCACTTCAATGCCCTTCTCTAAGATGGTCATCAGTGTGCGTCCTCCATCATTGGGTGAGAAAAGGCGCTGAAAGCATCATTTGAAATGCGACTGTCAGGGTAGCTATTTAGGGAGGGCTAAATTAACCCTTCTCGGTTGATCCAGTGATTTCCTAATTATTCCACAGTGTTGCTAGCAACTCAAATGACCACACGGAGACTGGGGTCTCTGTACGGGAGGATCGAGGCAGATCACTAAGCCCCTTTATTTTAGTCACTTCTTTTATAATCTTTTGCTTAATTATGCAAGGTTCTCAACTACCAATAGCATCATTTCACTTTATAAGCCAATAATATTGCAAGAAAACCGGAAACTACATATATGTCCGTATCCAAATAGAAAGTAGTATAATGGCATATTCTTCAGAGTTTTACTCCCCCGCCTCCCTTATCTTTGCACCTGATGAGAACAGTCTGGTTTCATGACAGCACATGCCAATTACAAAAATTTATCTTACAGCAACAAAAATGAAGAAATGAAACCTTCAGAGAAATGGAGAAGTGAAACTTAAGCTCTGATTTTAATATTAACCCTTCACATTCCCCCGTAGATAAATTTTTTTAACACATATGCAGCATCAGAGGTGCTATCCCAAGCTAACAGCTTGAGGGGTACTGGTCTTCACATGACTGATGCCGTGTTACCAGTCATGGCTGTCACGGCGCACCTGTCCCCCCTGTATACTGCAGTTCACGAATAACAATTTTTGATGACGGTGGTGGGGATCTATTGTAGGTAGCCATGTGCTTGGCTTCAACATCTTCATCAAGTGGCCTTTTGAGATCGGTGCAGAGAAAAGCAGGGGCAACGACACCTTTGGTATCATCATTAGCTGGCTTAGTGTAGAATTTCCTAATACATACAGGAATACACCCAAGAACAAGTTTTAGTATCACATATACAACAAGGATACAGGCAGCAATGTGTAACAAGCTCTGTAAGATCCCAGCTATCCAGCCCCCAATTCCCTTAAACCAATTGGCTGGATTGAGAAAGGAGAAGATATCTGACCACCAACTGTCCTTAGTACAATCATTGTCTTTATCGTATTGATCTCTGAGTCATTGAATATCTTCTAACTTTAACTTTTAACTGCTACCAATAATAATATGGAAAATGTGAAAAACCAAACAATTATGCCCCCTTATTTGCTATTGACTTGGGTGATGAGGAGAACTTCATAGGGACCGTCATACAAGGGTACTAGTCAGTGCTTCCTGACATGCCTCTTCACGACTACCAAATCACCAGGCTTCAGATTATGACAGGTGTCGGTTTCTGCCGGATCTGGAAAAGAAGAGAAAACTAGAGCATAGATGTTAGCAAGATTTTTACTAAGGTGAATAACATATTGGACAGCACGGTCAATTTCTTCTGATAACTAGAAATTTGCAACTGGGGGCCTAGTACCAAACAATATCTCATATGGGGACAGGCCATGTTTTACAATAGGGGTAGTATGGATGTGGTAGAGTACAATGGGTAGGAGATCTGGCCATGGAGCCGTAGTCTCCTGCATCATTTTGGTCAATTGTCCCTTCAGTGTGCCGTACAGCCTCTCAACTTTCCCACTGGATTGTGGGTGGTACGGAGTATGGAGGGCTACAGTGGATCCAAGCATTGTCAGAACTTCTTGGTACACATGAGAAGAAAAGGCCGGACCTTGATCACTTTCAACAACTTCTGGAACCCCATATCTGCATATAACGTCCATCACCAGTTTCTTCACTGTGGTGTTCGCAGTCATGTTGGTAACAAGGAATGCTTCCGGCCAACTGGAGAACCAGGGCCCATTAGAATTTTTGTACCAGTGCGAGGGCCTGATTCTTTCCTCGATATATAGGTCCATGTGCCCATATGGCAATAGCAGGGTACATCCTCTTAGGGAGACACACGAGTTGGTCCTTTTTTCCAGAGACCATTATCCATTAGTGCCCCATCAGTCTTCCATTGCTTCACCTCTTACTTTAGAGACATTCTCTGCATCGTCATTAAGCAGTCTCGCGGGGTCCGACAGAAAACTTCAGTCTGTTGTAGATCATTAGGTTCTTGTAGGGTCAGTGCTTCTTGTAACTGTTTACGCTGAGAGTGTGTGGTCACCATAGTTGGTATGGTTGGCTCAACGGGTAAGAGAGCGGCGGCTTTTGCTTGCATATCCGCAAATACATTGCCAATAGTCTGTGGACTGGTCCTAGGACCGTGCGCCTTAACTTTGATAATGGCCACCTGAGTAGGTAATTTGATCGAGTCCATGAGAGTTTTAACAGCTTCAGCATTTTTCACTGGGGTTCCGGCAGTAGTAATAAACCCTCGATTGGCCCATAGAGCCCCAAAGTCGTGAGCAATACCAAATGCATACCGTGAGTCCGTGTATATATCAGCCCATCTGTTCTTGGCCAAAGTACATGCAGTAGACAGAGCCTGGAGTTCTGCTTTTTGTGCTGACTGTGAGGGCGGGAGCGCAGCTGCGTGCACTACACTGTCCTCTGTGGTAACAGCGTATCCCGTGTGGAGTCTACCAAACTCGTCAGCATATCTTGAACCGTCCGTGTATAACACCAGATCAGGATTTGGGAGTGGATTCTCACTGGCATTTGGTGGAGTAGCTGTTTCTTCTATCAGAAGTTGGGAACAATCATATTGGAGGTAATCCTCATCACTGCCATCTTTCCTTTTAGTTCATTATGCCATCTTTCAAAGCGTTGTAAAGGGGTTGCATTATGCGGGATGCATCCGGTATCCACTGAAAACAATAAGTGCATAGTCCAAGAAAACGCTGGAGTTCAGTTTCATCTTTTGGGAAAGGAAGGGAGCTGATATCTATTTTTCTTTCTTCTGCGAGGTGTCTGGCACCCTGAATGAGACAGTGACCCAAGAATATCACTTGACCAAGGCAGAACTGAAGTTTCGAAGCCGAAACCCAACAGTTCAGTGCTGCCAGATGCTTGAGGAGGCTAACAGTGGCAGAAATGGCAAAAGACACCTGCTCATATTTTTTTTTTTTGCAAACTGGTTGGGACTGTTTTGGGCCCCTTGTGGCATAACTGTCCATATTAACTGTCACCCTGCTAAGTGAATGCAAATAGAAACTGGCAGTCTGGGTGTAACGGAATGCTAAAGAAGGCATTGGTAAGATCAATAACTGTAAACCAAGCAGCATCCTGGGGTATTTGGGACAAAAGAGTATGTGGATTAGGCACCACTGGAGTTTCCAGAATAGTAGCTGCATTAACTGCCCGTAGATCTTGTACCAGCCGGTACACAGGGGGCTGGCCAGGTGGGGTCTTTTTCTTAATGGGAAACAAGGGCGTATTACATAGAGAAACACAGGGTACCAGAGCACCGTTATCAAGTAACAGTTGTATTAGTTCCTGGAGGCCCCGCTCCTGATCATGTTTCAAAGGATATTGATGGACCTTGGGAAAAGGGGCACCAGGTTTGAGAAACACTTTTACTGGTTCTACAGGCATTATCCCTATATCATTTGGCCCTTTTGACCAATGTTTAGATGGTATCTCTGAGAGGTATGGGGTGAGTTGTTGATCCTCAGGCAATATTGGGGGTGGATCTGGGCCTATCAGGGCCATCATAACTGTAGGAAGGGCATGCAAAATACAGATTTCCTCACTGTCTTCATCTACATAGGGATTATATAACGTAAGAACCATCCGACCATCATCTTGGAATTAGCAGGGAGGGGCTGAGGAGCAGGGTTCCCAGTAGCTGAAGTCTGAGGGGGGCCAGAGTTTGCTGTGTGCTCCAGTGATAAGGAACCAGCTGCGTACTCACAGCCATGCTGGGCACAATGGTGGGTGCTGCTGCTGTTAGAGCAGGGGCTGTCACAGCTGCAGCTGCTGGCTTATTTTTCTTTTTCCCTGCTGCTGGAGAACGGGTTAAATTCTTCTGAAAACTATTGTTTTTTTCCCTCTGGATCGGGTGAACGGGGATTGAGGCTGGCGGCGGATGATAATAAGTACAGCCAGAATTCAACAGAGGAAAGGTGGGGGCTGCAACACCCCATCTTCTTGTGCCACAAGAGGATTAGTAACTCCGCATATAGCACAGATCCACCCGGCAGGATCATAGGGTGGGAGCATACTGAGTTTTGGTAGTCCAGGATACATCGGTGCCTTAGGGTTAAGGGGAACAGAGCCTACAGTCGGGAGGAGAGGCTTGATTTCCTGGGGAGGGACCTCATCATCTAGCAGGGAAACTTCTTATTTCAAATCATCACTTTTAACTATTTTCCTGACACATTAATATCAATCTTAGTTCCTTCTTAATCAATCACATTCTCACACCACATTCACTTTATTGAACCACAAAACATCCCGTCCCTGTCATAATAGACAATTTTTCCTTCTTCAACATAGCAGTAAAAACAATCAGAACTCACTTCCTGTTCAATGTCCACATAACCTTCATTATACAATTCATGTGCCAAGCCACAGTATTCCTCAGCGCCTTTAAGTAATCCATCATCAGTAGTGTTGAGCGATACCGTTCGATACCCAAAAATATCGTATCGGATGGTATCGCCCGATACGAAAAAAATATCGGGTATCGCCGATTCCGATACCGGAAGTCCCATTCAAGTCAATGGTAGTGTTGAGCATTCCGATACCGCAAGTATCGGGTATCGGCCGATACTTGCTGTATCGGAATTCCGATACCGACTTCCGATATTTTTTCAATATCGGAATTCGGCATCGGAATCGGAAGTTCAGTTGATTGACGGCCTGACGTCATCATGATGCGCGGTGTGTGCGCATCATGATGCGCCGTCATTTCGGGCCTTCCGGGGGTCTCTGCCGGCCTGCCGGGGGGCTGTGCCGGCCTGCCGGGGGGCTGTGTGGACTGCCCGGGGTCTGTACCGGCCTGCCGGGGGGCTGTGCCGGCCTGCCGGTGGTCTGTGCACCCTGTGGGGGTCTGTACCGGTCTGCCGGGGGGCTGTGCCGGCCTGCCGGGGGGCTGTGCTGATGTCCGGGGGTCTGTGCAAGCATCGTCCGATGGGACTACAAGTCCCATCGGGCGATGCCTGCTACCATGACAGTGATTGACACATTAGCCAATGATGGGACAGTAGTAGTCCCATCATCCGGCTAATGTGTTAAATGTTAAAAAAAAAAAAAAAAAAAATACTACATACATACTACATGCATGCTACATACATACTACATGCTACATACATACTACATATATACTACATACATACTACATACATGCTACATACATACTACATGCATGCTACATACATACTACATATATACTACATACATGCTACATACATACTGCATGCTACATACATACTACATACATACTACATACATACTACATGCATGCTACATACATACTACATATATACTACATGCATGCTACATACATACTACATGCTACATACATACTACATATATACTACATACATACTACATACATGCTACATACATACTGCATGCTACATACATACTACATACATACTACATACATACTACATGCATGCTACATACATACTACATGCATGCTACATACATACTACATGCATGCTACATGCATGCTACATACATACTACATGCTACATACATACCACATACATACTACATACATACTACATATATACTACATGCATGTTACATACATACTACATGCTACATACATACCACATACATACTACATACATACTACATACATACTACATGCTACATACATACCACATACATACTACATACATACTACATACATACTACATGCTACATACATACTACATATATACTACATGCATGCTACATACATACTACATGCTACATACATACCACATACATACTACATACATACTACATACATACTACATATATACTACATGCATGCTACATACATACTACATGCTACATACATACCACATACATACTACATACATACTACATACATGCTACATACATACTACATATATACTACATGCATGCTACATACATACTACATGCTACATACATACCACATACATACTACATACATGCTACATATATACTACATGCATGCTACATACACACTACATATATACTACATGCATGCTACATACATACTACATGCTACATGCATGCTACATACATACTACATACATACTACATGCTACATACATACCACATATATACTACATACATACAATACATTCATACAATACATACATAGACATACAGTACATATAACATAGAGTAACATACTTACCAATACTTGTCACATTGTTCCCCGAAGCCATTGTCTTTTCCGGAATAAATATTAACATAACAAACCACAAAAATACTCACCCACGATCCGAAGCAGTCCACGAGTGTGTCCCACGACGATCTTGGGTAGAGAACTGCAGCATCAGATGATGCTGCCGTTCTCTACGGGCTGCAGGAATCCAATGACGGAAGGTAGGTATCCTTCCGCACTGTATTCCTCCGCCACTTAAAAAAAAAAAGTCCCTAGTCTCACTTTATGCCATTGCTGTGTGGGAATTTCCCACACAGCAATGGCATAAAGTGAGACTAGGGACTTTTTTTTTTTTAAGTGGCGGAGGAATACAGTGCGGAAGGATACCTACCTTCCGTCATTGGATTCCTGCAGCCCGTAGAGAACGGCAGCATCAGCTGATGCTGCAGTTCTCTACCCAAGATCGTCGTGGGACACACTCGTGGACTGCTTCGGATCGTGGGTGAGTATTTTTGTGGTTTGTTATGTTAATATTTATTCCAGAAAAGACAATGGCTTCGGGGAACAATGTGACAAGTATTGGTAAGTATGTTACTCTATGTTATATGTACTGTATGTCTATGTATGTATTGTATGAATGTATTGTATGTATGTAGTATATATGTGGTATGTATGTAGCATGTAGTATGTATGTAGTATGTATGTAGCATGCATGTAGCATGCAGTATGTATGTAGCATGCATGTAGTATATATGTAGTATGTATGTGGTATGTATGTAGCATGTAGTATGTATGTAGCATGCATGTAGTATGTATGTAGCATGCATGTAGTATATATGTAGTATGTATGTAGCATGTAGTATGTAGCATGCATGTAGTATATATGTAGTATGTATGTAGCATGTAGTATGTATGTAGCATGCATGTAGTATATATGTAGTATGTATGTAGCATGTAGTATGTATGTAGCATGCATGTAGTATGTATGTAGCATGCATGTAGTATGTATATGGTATGTATGTAGTATGTAGTATGTATGTAGCATGCATGTAGTATATATGTGTTATGTATGTGGTATGTATGTAGCATGCATGTAGCATGCATGTAGTATGTATGTAGTATGTATGTAGTATATATGTAGTATGTATGTAGCATGTAGTATGTATGTAGTATGTATGTAGCATGCATGTAGCATGCAGTATGTATGTAGCATGCATGTAGTATATATGTAGTATGTATATAGCATGTAGTATGTATGTAGTATGTATGTAGCATGCATGTAGCATGCAGTATGTATGTAGCATGCATGTAGTATATATGTGTTATGTATGTAGCATGTAGCATGCATGTAGCATGCATGTAGCATGCATGTAGTATGTATGTAGTATATATGTGGTATGTATGTAGCATGCAGTATGTATGTAGCATGCATGTAGTATATATGTAGTATGTATGTTGCATGTAGTATTTATGTAGTATGAATGTAGCATGTATGTAGTATGTAGTATGAATGTAGCATGTATGTAGAATCATAGAATCATAGAATCGTAGAGTTGGAAGGGACCTCCTGGGCCATCTGGTCCAACCCCCTGCTCAAAGCAGGATTCGCTAAATCATCCCAGTTAGATGTCTGTCCAGCCTCTGTTTGAAGACTTCCATTGAAGGAGAACTCACCACTTCTCGTGGCAGCCTGTTCCACTCATTGATCACTCTAACTGTCAAAAAGTTTTTTCTAATATCTAATCTGTGTCTCCTCCCATTCAGCTTCATCCCATTGCTTCTAGTCTTTCCTTGTGCAAATGAGAATAAAGTTGATCCTTCTACAATGTGACAGCCCTTTAGATATTTGTAGACAGCTATTAAGTCTCCTCTCAGTCTTCTCTTTTGCAAACTAAACATTCCCAAATCCTGCAACCTTTCCTCATAAGACAGGGTTTGCAGACCGGTCACCATTCTGGTCGCTCTTTTCTGAACTTGCTCCAGTTTGTTGATGTCTTTTTTAAAATGTGGTGCCCAAAATTGGACACAATATTCCAGATGAGGTCTGACCAAAGAGGAGTAGAGGGAAATAATTACTTCACGTGATCTAGACTGTATGCTTCTGTTAATACATCCTAGAATTGCATTTGCCTTTTTTGCTGCTGCATCACACTGTTGACTCATATTCAGTCTGTGATCTATTAGTATACCCAAGTCTTTTTCACATGTGCTGTCACTTAGCCCTATTCCTCCCATTCTATATATGCTTTTTTCATTTTTATTGCCCAGATGTAGTACTTTGCATTTCTCCCTGTTAAAAACCATTCTGTTAGTTGCTGCCCACTTCTCCAGTTTATTTAAATCTTTTTGAATCCTCTCTCTCTCTTCTCTAGTATTAGCTATCCCTCCTAGCTTTGTGTCATCAGCAAATTTAATCAGTTTACCCTCAATTCCTTCATCTAAATCGTTGATAAAGATGTTGAACAATACAGGGCCCAGGACAGAGCCCTGTGGTACCCCACTTGAGACATTCTTCCAACTGGATGTGCAGCCATTTACGACCACTCTTTGGGTCCGATCACTAAGCCAGTTATGAATCCACCTAACAGTTGCCTTGTCCATTCCATACTTAGTCATTTTTTCAATAAGGATTGTATGAGAGACTTTGTCAAATGCTTTGCTGAAGTCAAGATATACTATATCTACAGCATTTCCTTGATCCACCCAATCAGTAATACCATCATAGAAGGAAATTAAATTAGTCTGACATGACTTATTAGTTACAAACCCATGCTGACTCTGTTTAATCACTTCATTCTTATCCAGGTATTGACATACATGTTGTTTAATAATTTGTTCAAAGATCTTTCCTGGTATAGAAGTCAGACTCACCGGCCTATAGTTGACTGGGTCCACCTTCTTCCCCTTTTTGAAGATAGGAACAACATTTGCTCTTCTCCAGTCTTCTGGCACTTCTCCTGTTCTCCAAGAATTTTCAAAGATTATGGAGAGGGGTTCAAAAATTTCTTCTGCTATCTCCTTCAGTACTCTGGGGTGTAATTCATCTGGACCTGGAGACTTGAATACATTTAGGTTAGCTAAGTGTTTCCTCACTATCTTTCTGTTTATAGATATCCTGGATTCTTCTATTCCCTTAATAGGACAGTGAATAACAGTTGATGTTACATTTCCTTTCTGAGAGAAAACAGATGCAAAATAGGAATTTAAAAGTTCAGCCTTCTCAACATCCTGTCTTACCATTTCATCATTTTCATCCTGTAAAAATCCTATAGCATCTTTGACTTTTCTTTTACTTTTGACATATCCCCAAAATCCTTTATTATTGCTTTTGACATCTCTTGCAAGCCTCAATTCATTTTCAGCTTTAGCTAATCTGATTTGTGCCTTGCAGGTTCTGCAGACAGCATTATATTCTTCTTTAGATATGCCTCCTTCTTTCCATTTTATAAACATTTTTTGCTTCCTTTTTAGCATGTGCTTAAGTTCTGTGTTCATCCATCCTGGTTTCCTTAAATGCTTCCTATTCTTCCCTCTTTTCGGAATTGTTAACAACTGTGCTTTGAGAATTTCATTTTTCAAGATTTCCCATCCTTCCTGGACATTTTTGTCTTTAAGGATATCCAGCCATTGGATCCCTCCAATTCTCTTTCTGAATCCCTTAAAATCTGCCTTTCTGAAATCTAACCTTGACGTCTGAGTCTTCACAGGTCTTCCGCCTCTAGTTATCCAAAATTCTAAAATAGCATGGTCGCTACCTCCTAGGGTCCCAGCCACTTTTACCTCCTCAACCATTTCCTCCCTGTTTATAAGGATTAGATCCAAGGTAGCAGTTCCTCTTGTTTTCTCCTTTACCTTTTGGAAGATAAAGTTGTCAGCAAGAGAGGATAAGAATTTCCTTGACCTGTTAGTTTTGCCTGTAGTATGTAGTATGCATGTAGTATGCATGTAGTATGCATGTTGTATGTATGTAGCATGTAATTTTTTTTTTTTTTTTTTTTTTACATTTAACACATTAGCCGGATGATGGGACTACTACTGTCCCATCATTGGCTAATGTGTCAATCACTGTCATGGTAGCAGGCATCGCCCGATGGGACTTGTAGTCCCATCGGACGATGCCTGCACAGACCCCCGGAGCCTGCACAGCCCCCCGGCAGGCCGGCACAGCCCCCCGGCAGGCCGGCACAGCCCCCCGGAGCCTGCACAGCCCCCCGGCAGGCCGGCACAGCCCCCCGGCAGGCCGGCACAGCCCCCCGGAGCCTGCACAGACCACCGGCAGGCCGGCACAGACCACCGGAGCCTGCACAGACCCCCTGGCAGGCCGGCACAGCCCCCCGAAAGGCCCGTACAGACCCCAGAGAGGCTGTACAAGGGCAGGAAAGGGTTTTTCTTATTCCGATACCGGAAGTCCCATAGACTTGAATGGGACTTCCGGTATCGGAATCGGCGATACCGATACTTTTTTTAAAGATCGGCCGATACCATCCGATACGATACTTTGAAGTATCGGACGGTATCGCTCAACTCTAGTCAATGGGACTTCCGGTATCGGAATTAAAAAAAGGCCTTTATTTCCTTGTTGGCTAATTCTACATAATTGAAAACAAATAAGAATCATGTAGAATGTATTGTGGGAGGTGGAGGAGACATTAAAAGCATAGTGGTTTATTCAAATCACATGGCATAGCATTAATTCCAATTTTTTTTTTCAAGACGTTCGGAGTTAAAAAGATATTGACTATGTTAACTTTTTTATATTTAGTCAGATATGTATGTTTCGCAACTTCCATGCTCTTCACCTTCTTTTGTACTTCTCCCACACTTTCTCCTTCATGATCCGCAGCAGTAGCATTTTTTTCATCAACTTTTTCTTCACCTTATTCATCTTCTTCTTCTTCACCTTCTTCCCATTAATTTTTTTTTTCCATTCTTCATATTCTTCTTATTCAGCTATTATTAATTTTCATATGCTATTTCTTCATCTTCTTCCTATTCTTCTTTTTCTTCATTTTCTTATGGTGACAGGCATTCCTGTAGTACTTATCTATAAAAGTTATAAGATTACACCTTACGTTCTGCCTGTCACAAAAGATTTACAACAGGATTTGTCCGCGTTCAGTTTGGCCTGCAGCAGCAGGCATTTTCCAGGGGCACCACGAGGAGGAACGGACTCACCCCCATTTACTGCTTAGTCTTCTTCTGCTTATAATTTTGATTTCTTCTATGCTGATTTTTTGTCTTATGCTTAATGTTCTTCTGCTTTCTGTTCTTCTGCTTTTGCTTCTTCTGCTTCTTGTTCTTCTGTCTTTTGTTCTGTATCTTGGTGGTTGTCTTCATGTTCTTTGTCCTCTTGGTCTTATTATTTAGGGTCATATTTCTGGTCTTCTTTGGTGTGGTCTTCAGGGTCGTCATCATCAGGGTCATCGTCATGGAGATCAATAAGGATTACCAAAGACAATTTCAAAAAGCTTGATCTTGGAAATGTAGCAGAAGGTACAAGAAGGCTGAGAAACTGGCGAGAACCAGCAGACAGTGCTGGCACCCGGATGGGTAGCAGAAGGAACAAGAGCCAATGGCACTACCGAGGACCAACTGACGGTGCTGGACCACGGTTACTAAGCAGAAGGTACCTGTGCTAAAAAGCACTACCAAGGACCAGCTGATGGTGCTGGACCTCGGATACCGAGATGGAGGCACCTAGGCCAAAGGCTGTGGCGAGAACCAGCAGACAGTGCTGGCACCCGGATGGGTAGCAGAAGGAACAAGAGCCAATGGCACTACCGAGGACCAACTGACGGTGCTGGACCACGGTTACTAAGCACAAGGTACCTGTGCTAAAAAGCACTACCAAGGACCAGCTGACGGTGCTGGACCTCGGATACTGAGATGGAGGCACCTAGGCCAAAGGCTGTGGCGAGAACCAGCAGACAGTGCTGGCAACCGGATGGGTAGCAGAAGGAACAAGAGCCAATGGCACTACCGAGGAACAGCTGACTGTGCTGGACCACGGTTACTAGGCAGGAGGTACCTGTGCTAGAAAGCACTACCAAGGACCAGCTGACGGTGCTGGACCTCGGATACCGAGATGGATGCACCTAGGCCAAAGGCTCTGGCGAGAACCAGCAGACAGTGCTGGAACCCGGGTGGGTAGCAGAAGGTACCCATTGAAAGCAAAGTAGCCAGGCCGCAAGCCGGCCGCAGTTACCGAAACCCACAGTCCTACAGGGGGTCCATGTCCCATTGGCACTACGGATCCAGCCTTCAGTGCCAGTTCCTGCAGCCCACATAGGAGTCACCTAAACTGCAGGCACCGTAGAGTCGGCTAACCCGGCCGCAAGACGACAGGACAACGGATTGGTGGCATAGTGACCTTGACACTACCCGGAAACAGCAGGCGTGCTGGAACCAGGCTGGGCAACAATGAGTCTCCGTGCCAAAGACACTGCCGAGAACCAGCTGACGGTGCTGGAACCCAGATGGGTAGCAAAAGCTACAAGAGCCAATGGCACTACCGAGGAACAGCTGACGGTGCTGGACCACGGTTACTAGGCAGGAGGTACCTGTGCTAGAAAGCACTACCAAGGACCAGCTGACGGTGCTGAACCTCGGATACCGAGATGGAGGCACCTAGGCCAAAGGCTCTGGCGAGAACCAGCAGACAGTGCTGGAACCCGGGTGGGTAGCAGAAGGTACCCATTGAAAGCAAAGTAGCCAGGCCGCAAGCCGGCCGCAGTTACCGAAACCCACAGTCCTACAGGGGGTCCATGTCCCATTGGCACTACGGATCCAGCCTTCCGTGCAAGTTCCCGCAGCCCACATAAGAGTCACCTAAACTGCAGGCACCGTAGAGTCGGCTAACCCGGCCGCAAGACGACAGGACAACGGATTGGTGGCATAGTGACCTTGACACTACCCGGAAACAGCAGGCGTGCTGGAACCAGGCTGGGCAACAGGGAGTCCCCGTGCCAAAGACACTGCCGAGAACCAGCTGACAGTGCTGGAACCCAGATGGGTAGCAAAAGCTACAAGAGCCAATGGCACTACCGAGGAACAGCTGACGGTGCTGGACCACGGTTACTAGGCAGGAGGTACCTGTGCTAGAAAGCACTACCAAGGACCAGCTGACGGTGCTGGACCTCGGATACCGAGATGGAGGCACCTAGGCCAAAGGCTCTGGCGAGAACCAGCAGACAGTGCTGGAACCCAGGTGGGTAGCAGAAGGTACCCATTGAAAGCAAAGTAGCCAGGCCGCAAGCCGGCCGCAGTTACCGAAACCCACAGTCCTACAGGGGGTCCATGTCCCATTGGCACTACGGATCCAGCCTTCAGTGCCAGTTCCCGCAGCCCACATAGGAGTCACCTAAACTGCAGGCACCGTAGAGTCGGCTAACCCAGCCGCAAGACGACAGGACAACGGATTGGTGGCATAGTGACCTTGACACTACCCGGAAACAGCAGGCGTGCTGGAACCAGGCTGGGCAACAGGGAGTCCCCGTGCCAAAGACACTGCCGAGAACCAGCTGACGGTGCTGGAACCCAGGGACAATCATGGTGTAGGCCGAGGCCTACTTGGTGGTAGTTTTAGATTGTTTGTAGGCTACAACAGACTGTCAACGTGCTCCAATTAGGCATCTGTCTCCACTCTGTTTCCAGGATTTCACGTGACTACCAACACCGCCAGTTTATGCGTACAGTAGCCGTCTGCCCAATCCACACGTGTTCCTGTTTTACTGGTGTTCTGTAATGTCAGCAGATCCCCTGATGTTTGTCTGCCAATGTCTCCTGCTCTGTCCACATTCCCACCACTTGCAGTGGGAGGGTGGACAGCGCAGGAGACAGTGCTGGACACACATTGGGGGATCAGCTCACGTTACAGAACACCAGGAACACAGGAACAAGTGTGGAATGCGTGGACGGCAACTGTGAGCAGGAACTGGCGGTGTTGGAGGTCAGGGGAAATACTAGAGACAGAGTGGAGACAGAGGCCAAATCAGAGAATGTTTAAATCTGAAGTAGTTACAATTTGGAGGCAGCAGCAGTTTGCCCTCCACACAGCAGGGGATCAGCTGACGTTACCGAACCCCACTTTCACATGAACGAGTGTGTTTTTCTGTGTGGACAGCACTTCCGAGCACCAACTAGCGTTGTTGGAACCCAGGGACAATCATGGTGCAGGCCGAGGCCTACTAGGAGCCAGGTGTAAAGCTGAGGTATTTTGCCTTTGGAGGGAGCAGGACACTTTGCCCTCCACACAGCAGGGGATCAGCTGACGTTACTGACCCCCACTTTCACATGAACGAGTGTGTTTTTCTGTGTGGACAGCACTTCCGAGCACCAACTAGCGTTGTTGGAACCCAGGGACAATCATGGTGCAGGCCGAGGCCTACTAGGAGCCAGGTGTAAAGCTGAGGTATTTTGACTTTGGAGGGAGCAGGACACTTTGCCCTCCACACAGCAGGGGATCAGCTGACGTTACTGACCCCCACTTTCACATGAACGAGTGTGTTTTTCTGTGTGGACAGCACTTCTGAGCACCAACTAGCGTTGTTGGAGCCCAGGGAGAACCAGGGTGCAGGCCGAGGCCTACTTTGTGGTAGTTTTAGATTGTTTGTAGGCTACAACAGACTGTCAATGTGCTGCAATTAGGCATCTGTCTCCACTCTGTTTCCAGGATTTCACGTGACTACCAACACCGCCAGTTTATGCGTACAGTAGCCGTCTGCCCAATCCACACGTGTTCCTGTGTTACTGGTGTTCTGTAATGTCAGCAGATCCCCTGATGTTTGTCTGCCAATGTCTCCTGCTCTGTCCACATTCCCACCACTTGCAGTGGGAAGGTGGACAGCGCAGGAGACAGTGCCGGACACACATTGGGGGATCAGCTCACGTTACAGAACACCAGGAACACAGGAACAAGTGTGGAATGCGTGGACGGCAACTGTGAGCAGGAACTGGCGGTTTTGGAGGTCAGGGGAAATACTAGAGACAGAGTGGAGACAGAGGCCAAATCAGAGAATGATTAAATCTGAAGTAGTTACAATTTGGAGGCAGCAGCAGTTTGCCCTCCACACAGCATGGGATCAGCCGACTTTACCGAACCCCACTCTCACATGAACGAGTGTGTTTTTCTGTGTGGACGGCACTTCCGAGCAACAACTGACGATGTTGGAGCCCAGGGATAGTCATTTTGTAGGCTGAGGCCTACTTGGAGGCAGTTTAAGATAAGACGTTGTTTGAATTTGGAGGCAGCAGCAGTTTGCCCTCCACACAGCAGGGGATCAGCTGACATTACTGATCCCCACTTTCACATGAACGAGTGTGTTTTTCTGTGTGGATAGCACTTCCGAGCACCAACTAGCGTTGTTAGAACCCAGGGACAATCATGGTGCAGGCCGAGGCCTACTAGGAGCCAGGTGTAAAGCTGAGGTATTTTGACTTTGGAGGGAGCAGGACACTTTGCCCTCCACACAGCAGGGGATCAGCTGACGTTACCGACCCCCACTTTCACATGAACGAGTGTGTTTTTCTGTGTGGACAGCACTTCCGAGCACCAACTAGCGTTGTTGGAACCCAGGGACAATCATGGTGCAGGCCGAGGCCTACTAGGAGCCAGGTGTAAAGCTGAGGTATTTTGACTTTGGAGGGAGCAGGACACTTTGCCCTCCACACAGCAGGGGATCAGCTGACGTTACTGACCCCCACTTTCACATGAACGAGTGTGTTTTTCTGTGTGGACAGCACTTCTGAGCACCAACTAGTGTTGTTGGAGCCCAGGGAGAACCAGGGTGCAGGCCGAGGCCTACTTGGTGGCAGTTTTAGATTGTTTGTAGGCTACAACAGACTGTCAACGTGCTCCAATTAGGCATCTGTCTCCACTCTGTTTCCAGGATTTCACGTGACTACCAACACCGCCAGTTTATGCGTACAGTAGCCGTCTGCCCAATCCACACGTGTTCCTGTGTTACTGGTGTTCTGTAATGTCAGCAGATCCCCTGATGATTGTCTGCCAATGTCTCCTGCTCTGTCCACATTCCCTCTACTTGCAGTGGGAAGGTGGAGAGCGCAGGAGACAGTGGCGGACACACATTGGGGGATCTGCTGACGTAAAAGAACCCCAGTAACACAGGAACACGTGTGGAATGCATGGACGGCAACTTTGAGCAGGAACTGGCGGTGTTGGAGGTCAGGGGAAATACTAGAGACAGAGTGGAGACAGAGGCCAAATCAGAGAATGTATAAATCTGAAGTAGCTAAAATTTGGAGGCAGCATCAGTTTGCCCGCCACACAGCAGGGGATCAGCTGACGTTACTGACCCCCACTTTCACATGAACGAGTGTGTTTTTCTGTGTGGACAGCACTTCTGAGCACCAACTAGCGTTGTTGGAGCCCAGGGAGAACCAGGGTGCAGGCCGAGGCCTACTTTGTGGTAGTTTTAGATTGTTTGTAGGCTACAACAGACTGTCAATGTGCTGCAATTAGGCATCTGTCTCCACTCTGTTTCCAGGATTTCACGTGACTACCAACACCGCCAGTTTATGCGTACAGTAGCCGTCTGCCCAATCCACACGTGTTCCTGTGTTACTGGTGTTCTGTAATGTCAGCAGATCCCCTGATGTTTGTCTGCCAATGTCTCCTGCTCTGTCCACATTCCCACCACTTGCAGTGGGAAGGTGGACAGCGCAGGAGACAGTGCCGGACACACATTGGGGGATCAGCTCACGTTACAGAACACCAGGAACACAGGAACAAGTGTGGAATGCGTGGACGGCAACTGTGAGCAGGAACTGGCGGTTTTGGAGGTCAGGGGAAATACTAGAGACAGAGTGGAGACAGAGGCCAAATCAGAGAATGATTAAATCTGAAGTAGTTACAATTTGGAGGCAGCAGCAGTTTGCCCTCCACACAGCATGGGATCAGCCGACTTTACCGAACCCCACTCTCACATGAACGAGTGTGTTTTTCTGTGTGGACGGCACTTCCGAGCAACAACTGACGATGTTGGAGCCCAGGGATAGTCATTTTGTAGGCTGAGGCCTACTTGGAGGCAGTTTAAGATAAGACGTTGTTTGAATTTGGAGGCAGCAGCAGTTTGCCCTCCACACAGCAGGGGATCAGCTGACATTACTGATCCCCACTTTCACATGAACGAGTGTGTTTTTCTGTGTGGATAGCACTTCCGAGCACCAACTAGCGTTGTTAGAACCCAGGGACAATCATGGTGCAGGCCGAGGCCTACTAGGAGCCAGGTGTAAAGCTGAGGTATTTTGACTTTGGAGGGAGCAGGACACTTTGCCCTCCACACAGCAGGGGATCAGCTGACGTTACCGACCCCCACTTTCACATGAACGAGTGTGTTTTTCTGTGTGGACAGCACTTCCGAGCACCAACTAGCGTTGTTGGAACCCAGGGACAATCATGGTGCAGGCCGAGGCCTACTAGGAGCCAGGTGTAAAGCTGAGGTATTTTGACTTTGGAGGGAGCAGGACACTTTGCCCTCCACACAGCAGGGGATCAGCTGACGTTACTGACCCCCACTTTCACATGAACGAGTGTGTTTTTCTGTGTGGACAGCACTTCTGAGCACCAACTAGTGTTGTTGGAGCCCAGGGAGAACCAGGGTGCAGGCCGAGGCCTACTTGGTGGCAGTTTTAGATTGTTTGTAGGCTACAACAGACTGTCAACGTGCTCCAATTAGGCATCTGTCTCCACTCTGTTTCCAGGATTTCACGTGACTACCAACACCGCCAGTTTATGCGTACAGTAGCCGTCTGCCCAATCCACACGTGTTCCTGTGTTACTGGTGTTCTGTAATGTCAGCAGATCCCCTGATGATTGTCTGCCAATGTCTCCTGCTCTGTCCACATTCCCTCTACTTGCAGTGGGAAGGTGGAGAGCGCAGGAGACAGTGGCGGACACACATTGGGGGATCTGCTGACGTAAAAGAACCCCAGTAACACAGGAACACGTGTGGAATGCATGGACGGCAACTTTGAGCAGGAACTGGCGGTGTTGGAGGTCAGGGGAAATACTAGAGACAGAGTGGAGACAGAGGCCAAATCAGAGAATGTATAAATCTGAAGTAGCTAAAATTTGGAGGCAGCATCAGTTTGCCCGCCACACAGCAGGGGATCAGCTGACGTTACCGAACCCCACTTTCACATGAACAAGTGTGTTTTTCTGTGTGGACAGCACTTCCAAGCACCAACTGGCGTTGTCGGAGCCCAGGGAAAATGAGGTAGTAGGCCGAGGCCTACTTGGAGCCAGGTGTAAATCTGAGGTTGTTTGACTGTGGAGGGCGCAGGACACTTTGCCATACACACAGCAGGGGATCAGCTAACGTTACCGAACCCCACTTTCACATGAACGAGTGTGTTTTTCTGTGGGGACAGCACTTCTGAGCACCAACTGGCGGTGTCGGAGCCCAGGGAAAATCAGGTAGTAGGCCGAGGCCTACTTGGTGGCAGTTTGCGATTGTTTCTAGACTACTACTAACTGTCAACGTACTCCAATTAGGCCTCTGTCTTCACTCTGTTTCGAGTATTTCCGCTGGCTTCCAACCACGCCAGTTGCTGCTCTGAAATGCCGTCTGCACAACCCACACTTGTTCCTGTGTTACTGGGGTTCTGTAACAGCAGCTTCTCCCTAGAGGTGAGTCAGGCAATGTCTCCTGCTCTGTCCACATTTCCACTACAAGTAGTGGGAATGTAGACAAAGCAGGAGACATTGCCGTGCTCAACTCTGGAGATGAGCAGATGTTACAGGACCCAGGTACCACAGGAACAAGTGTGGATTGCGCAGACGGCACTTGAGAGCAGAAACAGGCGGTGCTGTAGGCCGGAGGAAATACTCAAAACAGAGTGGAGACAGAGGGCAAATCAGAGAACATATTAAATCAGAGGTAGTCAGAAGGAGAGTTTGCCGTACACACAGCAGGGGATCAGCTGACGTTACTGAACCCCACTTACACATGAGCGAGTGTTTTGTCTGTGCGGACAGCACTTCTGAGCAACAACGGGCGTTGCTGTAGCCCAGGGAAAATGAGGTAGTAGGCCGAGGCCTACTTGGAGCCAGGTGTAAATCTGAGGTTGTTTGACTGTGGAGGGAGCAGGACACTTTGCCGTACACACAGCAGGGGATCAGCTGACGTTACCGAACCCCACTTACACATGAGCGAGTGTTTTGTCTGTGCGGACAGCACTTCTGAGCAACAACGGGCGTTGCTGTAGCCCAGGGAAAATGAGGTAGTAGGCCGAGGCCTACTTGGAGCCAGGTGTAAATCTGAGGTTGTTTGACTGTGGAGGGAGCAGGACACTTTGCCATACACACAGCCGAGGCCTACTTGGTGGCAGTTTGCGATTGTTTCTAGACTACTACTAACTGTCAACGTACTCCAATTAGGCCTCTGTCTTCACTCTGTTTCGAGTATTTCCTCTGGCTTCCAACCACGCCAGTTGCTGCTCTGAAATGCCGTCTGCACAACCCACACTTGTTCCTGTGTTACTGGGGTTCTGTAACAGCAGCTTCTCCCTAGAGGTGAGTCAGGCAATGTCTCCTGCTCTGTCCACATTTCCATTACAAGTAGTGGGAATGTAGACAAAGCAGGAGACATTGCCGTGCTCAACTCTGGAGATGAGCAGATGTTACAGGACCCAGGTACCACAGGAACAAGTGTGGATTGTGCAGACGGCACTTGAGAGCAGAAACAGGCGGTGTTGTAGGCCGGAGGAAATACTCAAAACAGAGTGGAGACAGAGGGCAAATCAGAGAACATATTAAATCAGAGGTAGTCAGAAGTTGTAGGCAGCAGGAGGGTTTGCCATACACACAGCAGGGGATCAGCTGACGTTACCGAACCCCACTTACACATGAGCGAGTGTTTTGTCTGTGCGGACAGCACTTCTGAGCAACAACGGGCGTTGCTGTAGCCCAGGAAATAAAGTTCAGGTCATAGACACATGAACACAACAGGAGACCTGGATACTGTTGCCAGCCAATTATTTATTCTGGAAGAGGACTGGCAAATTCAGGTGAGATCCAGGCCTTGTTCATTTTCACAAAAGTAAGCCGGTCAACATTATCAGCGGATAGTCGCGTGCGACGGTCTGTTACCACACTACCTGCAGCACTAAAGACACGTTCCGATAATACACTGGCAGCAGGGCAAGCCAGCACCTCCAATGCATACTGGCTAAGCTCTGGCCATGTATCCAGCTTAGAGACCCAATACTTGAACGGGGAAGAGCCGTCTGGGAGAACACTAACAGGGCACGACAAGTAGTCTGTCACCATCTGACGGAAACGTTGCCTCCTGCTGACTGGAGCCGTCTGTGATGGTGTAGCCGTTTGTGGCGGTCCCACAAAACTTTTCCACATTTGGGCCATACTGGCCTTGCCTTGTCCTGCGGCACTGCCTCTGCTACCTCTTTGTGCAGAGCTTCCTCCACTGCCTCTACCCACATGGCTGGTTTGAAAAGCACTACCAGCAACACTTGTGGGGGGAATGGAGAACATGATGGCCTGCACAAGTGTTTCTTGGTACTCCCGCATTTTTCGCTCCCGGTTCAACTGTGGTATGAGGCTTTGTAAGTTGTCCCGGTAGCGAGGATCTAGGAGGGTGTACACCCAATAATCAGCCGTGTGGAGAATGTTGGCGATGCGGCGGTCATTTAACAAGCACTGCAGCATGAAATCAACCATGTGCTGCAGACTGCCAACTGGACCGGAAACGCTGTCCCCAGCTTGAGGCAGCATCTCTGCCTGCTCAACATCACCCCACCCTCGCTGTACACACTGACTACTAGAGCTTTGTGTACCTCCCTCCTCTGGAGAGATGTGTTCCTCCTCCTCCATTGACACCTCGTCATCCTCCTCACTAAGTGTCCCCTGCCTGGGCCTTTGTGTGGAAGCACGTTGCGCAGACTTGCCAGAAGCAGATGGCATTTCTGACTGCTCATCCTCGACCTCTTCAAAAACCTCCTCACTTAGTGCTTGTAAGGTTTTTTGAAGCAGACAGATGAGGGGGACAGTCATGCTGATTAGTGCATCATCTGCACTGGCCATCCGCGTGGAGTCATCGAAGGCACGCAAAACTTGGCAGATGTCCCTCATAGTGGCCCACTCAGTGGTGGTGAAGTGTATCCGGCGCACAGTGCGACTTGTTTGCGCCTGATGCAGCTGGTACTCCATTACTGCTGCCTGCTGCTCACACAACCGCTCCAACATATGTAACGTTGAATTCCACCTGGTGGGGAGGTCACATATGATGCGATGTTCTGGCAGGCGGAATCGGCGTTGCAGAGATGCAATGCGCGATCTTGCCATGCTGGAACGCCACAAGTGAGCACACTCTAGGCGAACCTTGTGCAGCAGTGCATCAAGAACCGGATAGTCCCTCAGAAAGCTCTGCATGACCAAATTGAGCACGTGTGCCAGACATGGTATGTGAGTGAGGTTGCCTAGGCCCAGAGCTGCCACTAGATTTCGGCCATTGTCACTCACTACCAAACCTGGCTGGAGATTCGCTGGCACAAACCACACATCGCTCTCCTGCTTGATGGCATTCCAGAGCTCCTGTGCTGTGTGGCTCCGATTCCCCAAAGAAATTAATTTAAGGACGGCCTGTTGACGTTTGGCCACACCTGTGCTCATATCTGGCCTAACAGGCTCACGCAGTGCTGATTCCGAGGAACTAGAGTAGGAGGAGGACTCAATATGTACAGACTGCATTCCTGCAATCCTTGAAGTTGGCAGAATACGTACAGAGCCACTCTCCAGATCTGTACCCGGCTCCACAACATTGACCCAATGGGCAGTGAGGGAAAGGTATCGTCCCTGTCCATGGCTACTGGTCCACGCATCGGTGGTCAGGTGGACCTTGCTACTGACGGCATTTAGTAGCGCATTTTTAATTTTTCCCTCCACATGCTTTTGCAGGGCAGGGACAGCTTGCCTGCTGAAATAAAAGCGGCTGGGCACATTGTATTGTGGAACTGCCAATGACATAAAGTTCCGGAATGTGTCAGTCTCCACCATCCTGAATGACAGCATCTCAATGGACAGTAGTTTGGCAATGCCGGCATTCACAGCCAGTGCTCGGGGATGGTTTGCCGAGTATGGACGCTTTTTCTCCCATGCCTGTGCTACCGATTGCTGGTGAGTGGCCTGGGAGGGTGCTGATGACTGCGAACATGGTTCAGTGGGTGGAATTTCACTGGGTCTCTGGACAACAGTGGCAGTGGTTCTTCCATGGCGTTCCAGTGAGGAAGCCGAACCAGCTGTGTGTGAGCTGGAGGAAGAGGCCCCAACACGAGCTGAAGAGGTGGTAGGTGCTGCTGAAGGTTGGCCTACATCTTCAGTGTGTCTGTGTAACTCCACCTCGTGCTTGGTACGCACATGTTTCCACATATTTGTGGTATTAAGGTTGGTCACATTTTTGCCTCGTTTCACTTTCTGATGACACAGCTTTCATTTGACAAATCAAATGTCATCTGCAACTGTGTCAAAAAAAGACCACGCACTGCAAGTCCTGGGAGCGCCCGTCTTGTGTTTTGGAAGAGGATTGCTCCTCACGGGTGCCAAAGTGGAGGCTACAGGCAACCAAGTCTGCCCCCGCCCTCTCCCTCCTCTTTTGGCCGTTCAGGGAATCTCTTCCTCAGAGCTGCTCCCACCACCTTCCTATGGCTGACGCCATGATGGGTCAAGGACCTCATCATCTCCACTCCCCTCTTCAAGCACCGGCTGGTCCTGGGTTGTCTCGCCAGCACCGTACGCACCAGAAATTGGCAACTGAGTCTCATCATCATCTGATGCATACTGAGGTGTGCTGACAATAGGCACTGGCCCACCCGCCTCTTCAGATTCAGAGGGACAAAGCAGTTGCGCATCACTGCATACTCCCTCTTCTTCACGCTCTAGAATGCTGCTTGGCTGGCCACCTCTTTCCAAGCCAACAGATTCTGAGAACAGAAGTAAAGATTGAGATGGCTCCTGTCCAGGGCTCTCAGACTGCCTGGGCAATTTGGCAGGTGGTGAAGAGACAGATGGTTGCTCTTCAGTGCTCTGGCCTTGGGAGGATGCGGAAGTCATTGAAGTGGATGCGTTAGCTGCCATCCATCCGACAACAGCTTCAATTTGTTCGTCACGCAGCAGTGGGGTACGGCGAGGTCCTACAAAGCTGCGCATGAAGGACTGTTGCCTGGTAAAAGTGGGGGATGCCGGGTCACTGGTGGCCGCAGCAGATACCGAATCCCCACGTCCTCTCCCTGCTGAATCCCCCCGTCCTCTCCCTGCTGAAACTCCACGGCCACGACCACGTGCCTTACTCCCTGCCTTCTTCATCTTGGTAGACTGATAAAGATAGGCAGAAAAGTAAAAAAGGGGTGGCTTAGTGTTCTTATTCCTGAACACCTGCTAACCAGTATAAGAAACACTAATTTGGCTAAGAGTGTGTGTACTACACTTTAATATGATCTAATGTGGCCTAGACAACTGTAAAGTGGAGTGTTTGGTGAACTTTATTTCCTTTTTTTTTTTGGGTGGGGGGAAAGGAAAGGATGTGACCAAAGTTTGAAATCTATAGTATCACAAACTTTTTGGAGCGATTACAATGCAGGAAGCTAACCTACAATGCAATTGATGAGGCTCCAAAAAATAGGGTGATACTAGCCTGGCTGGCCCTGAAGGACACAAGCCAGCAAAATGGCTCCTCTATCTAATTCTATATAGTGTTTGCAACCAACCAATGACAATGGATGCGGTTGGAAGCACACTAATATAGGAGCAAAAATCTTGCTAAATTTGCTGCAAAAAAAGGACTATGTATGAGGCAGTGACGCACGCTGAGCGGACTACAGCTAGCGGTGGCTGTAGAACACACTGCAACGTGAGCTGCACTCACACACAGAGAGACCTATCAGACAGCCAAAAACAGTGCAGAGAAATGGGCTATAGCACTGAAAGGCTGCTGAAAGGCTCCGCTGTCCACTCCTTTAGTGTTTGCAATCAACGTATATGGATACGTATGGAAGCACACTATACAGGAGAAAAAAAAAGCAGCAATAAAAGAAAAATGTGTATGAGGCAGAGACACACGCTGGGCGGCCTACAAGCAGACGTGCCTGCAGGACACACTACACAGCGTGGGTCTGCACTCACACAGCCCTTGCAGACAGCTGTGAAAACAGCGCTGCTAGGGAAAAGCAAGCTACAGTGGTGGTTTATGTAGCCTGGATAAAGCACAATATTGTTTTTAGAATCGCTATTTCTAACTGTCCCTCACAGTCTTCAACAGCAGCCTGTCCCTAACTGAATTCACAGCAGAGTGACCAGAAATGGCGGCTGCAGCGCTTTTTATAGTGCATCATGACATCATTTCAGCAGCCAATCACAGCCATGCCAGTAGTTAACATGCCTACATGCCTAACAGGATATGCCCACACTTCTGAGGATCCCCATTGGCTGAATCAAATCGAGCGGGCTCCTAGCCTTATGGGAACTAACGATTCCGGTATTCGATATGAAAAAAGTATCGGAACTAAGTATCGGAATTCCGATACAGCTAATATCGGCCGATACCCGATACTTGCGGTATTGGAATGCTCAACACTAATCATCAGTCAATCTCCCTTTATTTTTTTATTTTTTTTAACTCCTTCATCCCATAGTGTAGGCTGCAACCTCCCGCCCTTAGGAAATCCCAAAATCGAAAATATTTTTCCTGCATTCTTGACAAATTTCTTTCCTCGTCTTTGAATCATAAGATTGGCAGTATCTGATCCTTCACACAATTCCAAACTTTTCTTTTTCTTCCACAGAAACATAATTCTCTCCTTTAGAGCTAAATATCCTGACAAATTGTGCACAGATCTGGAGCAGCCATATCAGTCTGTTCCACAGGGTCTATAATCCCCCTCTGGGATTGCCCAAAATTCGCGGTACTCAGTGAAAGGAGGAGGGCGTCTCAGACTATCCCTCCGGACACCTCTGGTTATATATATATATATATCTATATAGACCTGAGTTACGTATCCTACCCATCTTCGATCACATGACCACCCTGATTACTAACAGTGAATTCAGGATTTCAGGATATTTTGACTATAAAGAGAGCCACAATCACTGGTCAATCCGGGGTGTCCATCCCTTATGAGGCACGGTTCGAGCACTGGGCCCCCAACGGGACTACACCTCTATACGATTCCACCAATGAATCACCCCACCACGGGGACAAACCTCAGATCCTCTTTGCAGCAACAAGCACAGGAAAACCACACCAAACGATCAGTCTGAACAGTATAACTGCCAACTTACCATGGTTGCCATGGGGGATGATCAGTCCCAATTTTCCAACACCTGTGTCCGCTCTGAGGGTCCTTTGCCTTGTTGTCCTCCGGGAGCAGAGGCGTCCCTGTTCGGGGGCCCCACGTTGGGCAGCCAGCTTTCGAGGTAGCTATTTAGGGAGGGCTAAATTAACCCTTCACGGTTGATCCAGTGATTTCCAAATTATTCCACAGTGTTGCTAGCAACTCAAATGACCACACGGAGACGGGGGGTCTCTGTACAGGAGGATCGAGGCAGATCACTAAGCCCCTTTATTTTAGTCACTTCTTTTATAATCTTTTGCTTAATTATGCAAGGTTCTCAACTATCAATAACATCATTTCACTTTATAAGCCAATAATATTGCAAGAAAACCAGAAACTACATATATGTCCGTATCCAAATAGAAAGTAGTATAATGGCATAGTAGAAAAAAAAAAAAAAAAAACCAGCAGGATGGCACTCACCGTTCTCTTGAAATAATTCAATTCATTTCATGTTAATGAAAATTTATTTCATGTTAATGAAACATAAACATTGGCATCATCACGGGAGCAATGCAAAGAGACGGACGACAGCCGTTTCGTGCACAATGCACTTCGACAGGTCCCTGTCGAAGTGCATTGTGCACGAAACAGCTGTCGTCCGTCTCTTTGCATTGCTCCCGTGCCGATGCCGATGTTTATGTTTCATTAACATGAAATAAATTGAATTATTTCAAGAGAACGGTGAGTGCCATCCTGCTGTTTTTTTTTTTCTACTATGATATTTCATGTTTTTTCTTCACGTGGATAGAGCACCCGTTCAGCAAGGGTTACAGGTGTCACACTGACAGCGGTTACAAGTGATATTGCGGGTATTTCTTCCTCAGGGACAGTGCCGGATGTTTCTTTTTTCTTGGACTGAGTATAATGGCATATTCTTCAGAGTTTTACTCCCCCGCCTCCCTTATCTTTGCACCTGATGAGAACAGTCTGGTTTCATGACAGCCCATGCCAATTACAAAAATTTATCTTACAGCAACAAAAATGAAGAAACGAAACCTTCAGAGAAATGGAGAAGTGAAACTTAAGCTCTGATTTTAGTATTAACCCTTCACACGACTTTGGTGCTCGGGTCGCCGACATCATGGCTGACCTCACGCTATGAAACGAAACCCGACTTTGGCGAAAGTCGGTGATTTTTGAAATTGACCGACCTGTTTCGCTCAACTCTACCAACTTCTTTTGTGAAAATGTAACACCTTTGGCTAAATCAAAATTTTGGTGGTAACAATGTAATTATTTAGTCCTCATTGCCCAATGGTATAAAATTCTGTTACACACCCACGGTGTCAATATGATCACTGCACCCCTAGATGAATTAATTGAAAGGAATAATTAGTAAAATGGGGTAACTTTTGGAGGGTTTTGCTGTTTTGGCACCTCATGGGCTCTCCCAGTGGGTCATGGCACCTGAAAACAATAACAGTAAAATCTGTCGCTCTCAAAACCACATATGGGGTATCAGCATACTAAGGACAAATTGCACAACAAGTTTCTTTCTTGACTTTCTTTCCTGGGGGTAATACTATGACATTTTATGTTATTTTTCCAAGGACATTTGATTCAAGCCAAATCAATTTTCAGTAAAAAAATTCAGAAGCATCCGAGCTGAAATATGTTTCACTTTTACGTGTCCAGCTCTAAAATGCAGTCAGTCTAAGTAACATCAAACTGACATGCTTAAAAGTGTGTAAATCCTTCTGAATCTTCCATATTTTTACATGAAATTGACCTAAAATTCAAAATCAGATTTTCATAAGACCTAAAAGTAGATAAAGAGAACAACATAAAAAATTAGTATTTTTAAATTGTATTTGTTTGTATGAATGTCTCAGGTGAATGACTCATTATGAAACCTCTGCCCTTTGTATGCATGTGTTGTGTAGCCTAGCCTGTTAGTGCCCAGGCTGAGGTTCAAGTAGGAGGCAGAGTCAGAGACTGGCATCAACACTAAGTGGTGGCTTGGTCTATACGCCATGGTGCACTTGGTCGGCACTCCACGGTAGCCAGCATCAATTAGTGGCGTCTGCAGTTGCGACACCACATGCTTAGTAGGTCTAGACGGACTCTGACCCTGTGTCCTTGAGGCTGAGTTCTGTCACCATATACTGAGCGTTTACCTTGCCGAGCTCGGTGAGCTTTAATAGGCTTCGGCATTTATGTTCAGCGGTAGTGCGGCTCTGTGAAGCAACCAAGTCCGCCCCTGTACATATCAAGTGACGTTAACCCAAGTGTGTTCTTCTATTATACCGCCATATAGCATCTTCCATTACTGAGCAGCAGTTTACCATCCCTGCACGGTGGACCCCGGGCTGCGAATGCACCTTATTATCATCTTTATTATTTGGTGCATTCCGCCAGCCCTAACACCCTCAACCCATAAAAGAGGTGGAAGAGAAGATCCATACCATTCTTGGAGACTTTCCCCGGTCTTGGACGCAGGTGAGTCAAGCCATCGTAGTACCTGTCCTGATCTTTCCCCAGCCTACTGCACCTGAAGCAGCAGAGACTCTAGACCCGTCGGCTCCAGTAACAGATGCCACATCTGCAGTGGAACGTTAAAATCTGCCCCCTGCTAGTGGTGAATCTGTCAGACCCATGGTGAGTCTAAGAAGTCGCAAACGGCTGCCCAGTTTACCAGTAAGATGCAGGCCTACCAGTAGCACAGACAAGAGTAGGTCCATAACATCAACCATAAACACACTAGAGCAGACTATTTCATTAGAGATACCAGTACTGCGAAGATGAACCCGTAATACGAGAGGTCAGGTCCTAGTTGGGTATAGGGACTAAAATATAAATAAGTTAATAATGTGTATAATTGCAACCATTAAGCATGAGAGCCTACAGAGACTTACTGTATGAACTATTAAATATTCGTAATAATCTGTTGAAGGACAATTGGGCGACAGGACTATGTGTGGCCAGGACCTTACTTGTAAATAGTTACCCCAACTTGGCCTTGAGAATAAGTCACCAGAGTGGCCGAAAACCAGGCCCACCTACAGAGTGCCCTGTAGCCATGCCCAGGGTCAACATACAAAATGGGCAAAGGCAGTTCACACCAACTAAACCCCAGGTATGCAGACAAAGGCAATTCCTGAACGGCAGTGTAAGGACTAGGCGCTGCAGCAACTATGTTATTGTTTTTTTTTTCTGGGTTTTGGTAATTCTTACATTTTTAAGACTTTGTCGATTTTCATTTATAGTTGATATTAACTGTTCTTGTTTTGTTTTCTCAGTCCAGGAAGTACTCAAGTTAACCAGGGGGAATTTGGCACATCAGAGTCTGTTTGCCACAATGACATTGCCTCCCTCTTAGGGGTGGTGTCATGCTTGGAGGCAGGGATGGTCCCCATGACAGGTAATACACAGCATGCTTCACAATTCCTGCTCCAGGCCAGAGGGAGGAGCTCTTTACCTGACTTCAGTGGAGCTGTTCTCTCAAGTCGAGAGGAGGAGTCAGTTAAGTCTTTTTGGCAGGTGGTCTGTGGAGAGGGAAGGAACAGGAGCAGAGTCAAGGGCTCTGGGGAATTGAAAACTGCGTGGAGCTGACCACAGAGCGGAGCGCTGACAAAAGGAACGCCTGAGTCCTTTGCTGGGCGGGTGCTGTACGCCCCGACAGCTGAATCTGGAGGGCAGGGGACTTCAAGCTCCCTGGCCACACCAAACACCCAGAAGCACCGCAGCAGACCAAGAGCCTGAGGCTGACAGTGAAAAGGCAGTGCCCGTGATAGGCTCATGCTGTCCGCCATACTGTTTAAAACCAACACACAGGAGAGGGCTGCAGCTTAGATACAGGCAGCTGGGACCCAAAAAAAGAGTGCAGCATGAAGGTCTCCAACCCCACTTGGCAGGGTGGACCTCCTGAATGTCTCCAGGCTAGCCGCACTCCTTCTGTCATCTGTAACTGGTACCCTGGATTGCATTACCCTCTACCAAGAAGTAAAAGATAAAAAAAACTGCACTGCTTGTTTCACTTATTCTCTGTACCCCAACGTTCACCACTAACTGAACAGCCAAAAATACTTGCCCTGGGGCCCCGCTCTACTCGTGGGGAGCTGTGCCAACTTTGCTGTGTCACCATCGGCCTCAGTGGACCTGAACCGCAGCGTTGTCCACCCATTGCCAAACACCATGGGTGGCGTCACGACTCAATACCATATAACTAACCCCCATTATATGACACGGCTAGATCCATGGTAATGGATCACAGCCCCGTGACCTCCTCCAAAGAACTGTCCTGCCCAGTTCCAAATTCCCCCCCGGCCCTGGCGGGTGTGTCACATGACTTTCCATCACAAAACTTTTTGCTTGATTCTAACGAGACACTTGTTAACCCACAAGAATTCTAGGGTCCAACTTGCCTTGCTAATCGGCACAACTAAGATCTTTTTGGTTCACTTCATCACTTCCTCTCTTGATGGTCAGTGTCATCATCTCAATAAGTTATTTCACACTGACGGGCAATCTAATACCCCATCTTCATCTGGAATAGCTCAATGTTCTTCTCCACATGCAATTGCTGCTGCTCATCCTGTGCTTTCACTTCTTTCAGTTGAGTTTTGCATTATATTGCTAGATTATAAAGTATAGATTTGTAAAAAAATAAACTTCTTAAAAGCATAAAGTGTAATTGATCTGTACAAAAAATTCAATCCGTTTCTAAAATCCAGAAAAATACTCTCCAACCCCATATTTTATCTGGATAATAATATATCGTTCCTAAATAGTCCACATTTATTGATCAGCTCCTGTAGAGATTTTTTGATGTCCTTATTTCTCAGACTGTAGATAATGGGGTTGATCAATGGGGTGAATACAGTATATAGAAGTGCTAGAAGTTTACTAAAGTTTAAGGTCTCTTCTCCTTTAGGAAACAGATAAACACTTAATAGAGTAAAGTAGAAGATGGAGACCACAGTGAGGTGGGAGCTACAGGTGGAGAAGGCTTTCTGTCTACTGATATTGGACTGGAAATGTACGATAGTGATAATTATATTAATATAAGATACTATAATCACTGTGAGAGGGATGAAGAGGAGCGGAAAACACATTATGAAGACCTCCAACTCAATAGCGTAAGTGCTAGAGCAGGCTCTTTCTAGTAAAGGAGCAAGATCACAGAAAAAGTGGTCAATGATATTTGGTCCACAAAACGTCATCATTGATATTGTTATACAGTACATCAGTGCAAAAGAAAAACCGAACACCCAACACATGGCGGCCAATACCACGCAGTGGTCACTTGTCATGTTAGACGTGTAATGGAGCGGGTTACAGATGGCCACATATCTGTCATAAGACATCACTGTAAGGAGGGAACATTCCAAAATTTCTGTTACACAGAAAAAATAAAACTGAGTGATACATCCATTAACAGTAATGGAGCCCCCATTATTCAGTAGGATGTGAAACATGTTGGGGACAATGTCTGTGGGCAACAAGATGTCACTGATGGACAGTTGTGAGACGAAGAAGTACATTGGAGTGTGGAGGTTCTTGCTGGTGGACACTAAGAAGATGATCAGGAGATTCCCACATATTGTCCCACAGTAAACCACCAGGAGAAGACAGACCAAGAGAATAGTTGAACGTTGGCCATTTTCAAATCCTAAAAGGAAAAATTCTGAATTCACAGTCCGATTGATCTCCTGAATGAATAGTAAAATAAAATGTCATTAGCTATAATATCACACAGTGCAAAACCAGGATTATGGTAATGGTGACAGCAGGAAACTATTGGTGGGCACAATACATGCAGTATTAGGGTTGTTATGTATAGAGGTATCCATATTACACAAAGTGCTTTGCATTGTGCTAGAATATCTAATCTGATCACATAGATCCTGAGTATTAGGGAATTGTATTGTAGTTCATTTTCCAGCAAGGATTGAATGATGAGGTTCCTAGTAGGGGTTTCATCTATATATTACAACTGTCATCCGCTTCAATGGCCACAACCAGAAATAACTCTGGTATTGTTCGTTAGACACCTTAGATGCCGACGTTCATAGTGATTTTTGCATCTGTGTGATTAGACAGGGTAAGGTGGATGATGGAGGATTCAGACTACTTTGACTACATCATATCCAGGATATAGATTAACCATGACAAGCAATAGTTAATATACCTTAAATCATATAGAGCTAGACACAAACTATCATTAATATTGCATCAAAATAATAGCGCTGCTGCTCTCCCAATCTGTCAGTGTTTCTCCTTTGTTACTGTGATTCTCTGTTCCTGATATTTGGTTCTCTCTTCCCTCAGTATAAATCTAGTCTATTTAGCCAAGTGAGAGCTGACATTTTTTCCTCTGGGAGTCTTCTTAGAGACCACTCGGCTAAAGAGACTAGATTTACTGTGTTTATCAGAAATTTGGGCTCCACTGCTCATACTATGGCTTTACGTGTTCTTATTGGAATGGGTACATTGAAGGCAGTGTTGAGTAGAGTGCTGAGTTAGGAATAGGTTAGAATAGGTTCCACTGTTCTTCTAAGCCACAATATGAAAAAAATAACACTATGTCCATCATAACTTTAAAGAATATAAAGGTCAGTCAACCAGGAAAATTGATAGAACCTTGTGTCTCAGTGGTTAGCACAATAAATAACGGAAAACTGACGGCACATCAAGAATTAGTCTGAACAAGTGCATACCAAAAAACAGCTTGCATATCAAAATGAGGAAAAGGTTTCACTCAATTGCATTAAAGGGGTTGTCCAGGCTTTTCACATAATCTCAGTGCATATCTGGGCTGCAGAATGCTGACAATAAGTAATTTACCTTCTGTGGCCAGTTTGCAGGGTTTGCTAGATATCATCTCTTGCTTGTAAGAAAAACGTCCACGGGGGGTGTTCTGGCATTGAAATGAGAACTGGTTGTTTCCTCCTCACTAGTTCAACTCTCCATAGGTCACTGTTCAGCGTGTGTCTGGGGGAGGAGCAGCTGGGTGGTCTACCCTCTGCACTGAGGCTGCTAGAGGGGGAGGATTTGTTACTGTGTGATGAGGGCTTCTTCATGTGGACGGGGAGGGCCTGTTGCTATGGAGGGTGGGGTTGTTGCTATAGAGGGCAGGTTTTTAGTAGAGTAGGAGGAAACGACCAGTTCTCATTTCAATGCCAGAACACACCCCCCCCTGGACGTTTTTCTTACAAGCAAGAGATGATATCTAGCAAACGCTGCAAACTGGCCACAGAAGGTAAATTACTTATTGTCGAGCATTCTGCAGCCCAGATATGCACTGAGATTATGTGAAAAGCCCGGACAACCCCTTTAAGGCATGTCAATGTAAAATACATAAAGTGTGAACAGCGTAACGGGTTTGAAATTTAGGAAAAAAACATGAGATGCTTAGCACACAATTTGGCCAAAAAATTTGAGCCCATTCACCAATGTCAAGGTAATCTCATGGATCGGAAGGGTCCCTGGCCTAACTGACTAATAACTTGGTTAAAACCACAGCATCTCATGTATTTTTCCTAAATTTCAAAAGCCATTACACTATTCACACTTCATGTATTTCACATTGGCATACCATAATGCATTTGAGTGCAACCATTTCCTCATTTCGATCAGTGGATAGCACTGCAGCCTTGCAGCGCTAGAGTCCTGGGTTCAAATCCCACCAAGGACTACATCTGCAAGTAGTTTGTTCTCCCTGTGTTTGCGTGGGTTTCCTCTGGGTTCTCCGGTTTCCACCCACATTCCAAAGACATACTAATAGGGATTCTAGACTGTGAGCCCCATCGGGGACAGTGATGATAATGTGTGCAAACTGTAAAGCGCTGCGGAATATGTTAGCGCTATATAAAAAAATAAACAATAGAAGGAAATTCTGAAGAGACTGCAAGAAGCAGATCTTAATGCCACATCCAACTCCTCTTTTACTTGCACCTCCACCTCCTGGGTCTACATTGTTATTTTTTGTATGTTTCATTCTATGTTCTTTTAAATCAGTTCAATTAAAACATAAAACAAACAAAAAATGAAGAAAATAAACAAAAACACAAAAACAGATTTGGATTACTCCCCCCTTGTCTCTTACATCACCACATTTACTCCCATCTCCTCCTCTTCTGTGTCAAGCTACTTTTTTACATTCTATGTCATTTTAAGGCTAGTTTCACACTAGCGTTTTTGCCTGCAGCACACGGCACCACTAAGCCCCGCCCCCTGCCTTGCCCCCTCCGGTCATCTCCGCCTAGTGTCGCACAGCGCTGCATGCAATCTGCACACCCTATCTTTAGCATAGGGTGAGCAGACCGTGCGCTGGCCGTGCGCTAGTAGGATTTTGCGTGCGCTGCGCCCTTTTGACGGTGCTCCGAGTGCACCAAAATGCAACATGGTGCTAAAGATAGGGTGTGCAGATCGCATGCAGCGCTGTGCGACACTAGGCGGAGATGACCAGAGGGGGCGGGGCAGGGGCGGGGCTTAGCGGCACCGTGCGCTGCGGGCAAAAACGCTAGTGTGAACCTAGCCTAAGTCATTTCCCTATCCACATTTGTTTGCAGGGCTCTTGTCCTGCTCTTACCTCCATTTTGCTTCTTTTTTTCAGCCCCCTAACCCTTACCATGACCATTTTACAACCATTTAAGGCACCAAATTTTGTGTCCCATTGACTTCTATTGAGTTAGAGTTCAAGCTCAGGATCACGTTTGAATATCGAACGGAACTTTGAACTACACTTGGTCCGAACCTGGCAAACCCGAACATACATGGTTCCGCTCATCCCTAATAAAGACCTGAAAGTTGAAATTAAAACTTTATGGCACAAACCAGAAGCTGTGCTACCATTGGTCATGACTGTCCCCCAAAGCCATAAGAAGCACTTACAGTAATTCAATGTTCACAAAATGACCATCAATCAACTAAAAAAAGCAGCTCTGCCTGGATCTACGCTCATCCTACAATAATACTTTACAACATGCTGGATTCTAGTGAAGAACCCAATGATGGCCAACAGTAACTAGTGATCGGGCAGATGACATGTACAAAATGTACAACAACAACAATCTGTATAATTGCCTTGTAATCTTTTAATTTCCTGTTCTGTCCAGATGTCACCGTATCCCAGAATTCCAAGCGGAGGAAGTTCACAGACCGCCATATTGGGACACCCAAGTGATGGGTAAAAACGAAGGAGGAACAGCATCCAATCTGGGTGAAAAAATAGTTTCTTTATTCAGCCATCAGTACTACATTTCGCCCATGGTCAAAACATTGTACTGATGGCTGAATAAAGAAACTATTTTTTCACCCAGATTGGATGCTGTTCCTCCTTCGTTTTTTCCTGTGAGTTATGGTCCCTGTTGGGTCCTGGGACTTTTGGAACGTGCATCCTAGTGAATAATCTGTGTGCTGTTGGCTGCATTTGCTGTTTCTACCCAAGTGATGGGTGTCTCAATATGGAAACTGCTTCTGGTACCAACATATTGTACGGTACAGCCAGCGGAACACCGTCGCACCACACACACTCTATATGCCACACACACTCACACAATCACACTCACACACTCACGCAACCTCTTGCATGGTATGACCAGCGGAACACCATGGCACTGCGTGCGCAGGTACAGTGAATCATTCAGCTGAGCCCGGCGACATATGCACGATGTGTCTAACGACAGAGGAAGCCGGTCACAATAAAGGGGTTTTCCCATGAACGAAAGTTCATTTTAAAAATTGTCTGTGTGTGAACGTGTACGGAGCATACCGCATCTCCTGGGCAGGGGAGGAAGCAAAAGACAATACTGTCATTACAGCAGGGGATCACAGAGGATTCATTTTGTGAGTCAAATTATTTCACTGACTGTATTTAAACAATATTTTACCTCACAAAATGTATCCTCTGCGATCTCCTGCTGTAATGTCAGTATTGTCTTTTGCTTCATCCCCTGCCCAGGAGTTATGTTATATTCTGTACACAGTCAGACAGAGAGGTGAGAGAGACAGAGAACAGGGGGAGACAGCTCAAATGGGACAGCACATGAGGGGAGAACACAGCACAGGAAGGAGAGAGACAGCAGACAAGGGGGATAGCACATGGGGTAGACAGGTCAAAGAAGAGAGCACAGACGGGAGAAGTCAGCACATGGGGAGAGAGAGAGTGGATAGGTGGGTGAGCACATGGGGGGAGAGATTCTCAACACTGCAAAGCCTGCCCCCATCGTAACATTACCGCCCTCCCTATGTGATAGCATCCGGCCTCCATCTAGTAATCATAATATAGCAATGATAATATCAATAAAAAAAACTAATATAAAATCATTGTGTTTTCTCACAAAGAAAATGTACTTACATCAGATTTCATATTTTCGAATATATTCAAACCTCTATTATTTTGAATGACGCTGTAATCTCCTGTCTGCTTGAAAATCTTCCTGTGAATAAAGTTTGGAAACCATGAGTAATCAGGCAGACCTGACATGTGATAAAGAGCTTTTTCTGGTGATCCTCCATGAGACAATTAGACACAAAAGTAGTGACGCCATCGGTGCTGATCTGTGCCTCCCTTAGAAGGAATATAGAAGCTGCGCTGTTTCTACTTTTTATTCACTTCTATGGGAATTACAAATCAGATCACTTCATAACTCATCTCACTCCAATATTCCTATAGCCACAGCCACGTCTATCTAGCCCATAGAAACAAAGATTCCCACACAAAGAATTAATGACAATGATGTAACATCATCAGAACCATAAATCCTGAGCCCTATCATATAAAGATGGGACACGTGAAGGTGGTCGACACATCCAAAGAGGAGAAGTAAATACACAATCAGTATGAAAACTCCTCCATCTACACAGCAGATTGGTCATCAACCAATGACATTATGTCTAAACACACAAAGATGTAATAAAAAGCATGATAAAAGGCGGAGGAGCAGAGGAAGACCCAAACAATGCAGAATCCAGCCATATGTGCCACCACCGGGTTATAGACCATCAAATATAATAACACAAGTGCGTTGATGTTATAGTTTCCAAATAATATTTTCGCCCCTGACTTACCTTGTGCCATTCATTACTGGTGCTTTCTTATAGGATTTCGGCCCCTCAGTCAGTAGGGCCAGGGTGTGACTGAGATGTCTGCATGTCCTGCAATGACCATGGATCTTTCTACTTTCCGAGGGAACAGAACAATTTCCTCATCTTTTTCTGTGTAAGGCACAGACAAGACATAATGGTATTATTCCAGCTCCTCTTTATAGAGCAGTTTACATCCCCAGCACAGCCGTACCATAGAGATTACTGCACATATGGGAAAATATAGAATTACGTAATTGACCTTTACAAAAAAGTACTTGAATAAGAAAAATGAAAAAGTAAACTATATAACTGGCACCATCACTAAAACAACGAATGTCTGCACATGATACAGTCTACAGAATGACCTTTTATCCCAATCAATATCCCCCAAAAATGGAGAGAACCAGGAAGTTTCCTCCGACGAGAGCTGTGCCCCAAAACATTGACATTGATTAACATAATACTAAGTCGTTACTAGAGATGAGTGAATATGTTCGAAAAACAATCACCAAGCATAAATTTGGCACGAATATGGCACATTCAGATTCGTTACCAGAAACACAAGCGAAACTGAACAAAGTCGGGAAAAATCGGTAACATTAACTATAAAAAGTGGGATAAAATATTTGCTTTGCCACAAAAGTATTTTCCGCACTTTGGCTTTGATAATGGTGGAGTATGATGAGCGTAGGGCACGTGTGTGATGAGGTGAGGGGGGTGTACAGAGCTCAGAGGTGTTCTGCTAAACAGTAATTTTTTTTCTAGCATTATGTGTGCACATTGCAGCTAGACAATCAGGGTGCAACAAACCAACACATTGTCCTGACGGAGCAGCCTGTGTCATTGGCTGCTGAAATCACATGTCCCTCTGCATATAAAGAGCAAACATCTTGTTTTAGAGCCATTTTGTATTACTAACGTAATACAGTAGGGGATATCTCAATTTGAAATTACTTGAAGTATGTAGTTAATGTTATACAGGCTCTATTGACAGACGAAAAAAAAATTCTCCTGTTACTAACTAGTGATGAGCGAATAGTGAAAGATTCAGATTCGGGAAAATTGGCATGAATAATTTCTAATATTCGTGTATTCATACCGAATAACGAATCCAATGCAAGTCAATGGGAAAGCTGAAAATTTGTCTGCTGGACCCAACAAAAAGGACTGGGGGCTGAGGAAAAAGCTGAAATGGATGGGAAAGAGCTGTGAAATCAAACTGTCCACTCAGGAAGCAACACTGATTGACAATCAATTTCAAATGCTGTTGTGCAAATGGAATAGACAACAGATGGAAATTATTGGCAATTATCAAGACACCCTCAATAAAGGAAAGTGCATGTGTCTGCACAAACGGTTGAAAAACCGACTCCATGAGGATGGTATGAGGGTCTAACATCCACAGATGGGGGTTGTGTTCACAGCCCAACACCGTGCAGGATGCTTAGCATTTGCCACAGAACACCAGGATTGGCAAATTCCCCACTGGCACCCTGTGCTCTTCACAGATGAAAGCAGGTTCACACTGAGCAAATGTGACAGATGTGACAGAGTCTGGAGACGCCATGGAGAGTGATCTGCTGCCTGCAAAATCCTTCAGCATGACTGATTTGGCATTGGGTCAGTAATTTTGAGGGGAGGCATTCCTTTGGAGGGTTGCATGGTGTTGGGCTGTGAGCACAACCCCCATCTGTAGACGTCAGAGGCTGAGACCATCCTCATGGAGTCAGTTTCTAACCATTTGTGCAGACATATGCTCATTTGTTGCCTGCTGGAGCTCATTTTGAAGGGCTCTGGCAATGCTGCTCCTGTTCCTCCATGCACAAAGGCGGAGGAAGCAGTCCTGCTGCTGGGTTTTTGCCCTCCTACGGCCCCCTCCACGACTCCTTGTGTACTGGCCTGTCTCCTGGTAGCGCCTCCTGCCTCTGGACACTACATTGACAGACACAGCAAACCTTCTTGCCACAACTCGCATTGATATGCCATCCTAGATGAACTGATCTACCTGAGCCACTTGTGTGTGAAAGCACAACCAACATTCAAAAGTGACCAAAACATCAGCCAGAAAGTATTGTTACTGAGATGTGGTCTGTGGTCCCCACCTACAGAACCTCTCCTTTATTGAGGGTGTCTTAATAATTGCCAATAATTTCCATCTCTTGTATATTCCATTTGCACAACAGCATGTGAAATTGATTGTCAATCAGTGTTGATTCCTAAGTGGACAGTTTGATTTCACAGAAGTTTGATTTACTTGGAGTTATTGTTTAAGTGAAGTGCTCCTTTTATTTTTTGGAGCAGTGTATATATATATATATATATATATATAATATATATAAAGCTCAATGTGTGTGTGTATGTTTGTATGTATGTATGTGTGTATGTCCGGGATTGGCATCTGCACCATCGCAGCTACAGCACAAAATTTTGCACAGACACACGTCTGGACCCCGAGAGCATCATAGGCTATGTTGTGAGGTGAAATTTTAACCCCGCGCATTCCAATTCACCAAACAATTTTGCCCCTAGGTAAATAATGGGGAAAAAGTGTATGCATGTACTGTATGTATGTGTGTATGTCCGGGATTGGCATGTGCACCGTCGCAGCTACAGCCACAAAATTTTGTACATATAGAAAGAACACCGTGAGCACAACTCAAGATGGTGCTAAGGTTAGGTTCCCAAACCGTTAAAGCAACAAATATAAACCTACCACTCAACTTAAAGGTATTTGCAAGGCGGTTTATTGTAGTACACGAAAAAGACGTTTCGGTCAATGTGACCTTCTTCAGTTATGAGGATAAAAATGTGGAGAAACACCTGCTAATAATAGCAGTTATGTGTGGGGATGCTATATATTGTTGGTAGGGAGATTGGAGAGCAGAATTCAAGAGATAGAAATTAACATATAAATGACCATAGCCTGGTCAATAGAAATACATTGAACGGGGTGGGAGTGAGCAGACAATGGTCCCTGGGTGTCGGGATTATGCTAGTTGAGACACAGTGCAGAGGTCCAGAGAAATATGTTAAATATCTTTATTGTGATAATTCATACAAAGGCAGTATATTCAAGGAGAACTATATAGGGAGAGCCAAAAGAAGCTGAGATCGAGAGTATTTGTGCTGTGCAGACTTGTGGGAGAGAAATAACGCTATAAAATCCCAAATGGATAGGAATAGGCTTGTAGCAGTGGCATCCAATTCCAACACATTAATATAACCGACTCTGTGAGAAAGAGAGGGATACGTTAGTATATTGTGGTATCAAGAAGGCTCCTAGAAAAACGAATATACACATGAAAGTAGCATAATAAACAGGTCAAACAACAAATAAAGGAACCATTACATATACTGAGTGTTGACTCTTATAAGGGGCTTATGTGAGATGTAGAGTTGAGCGATACCAGCCGATACTTGAAAATATCGGATCGGAATGGATCGGCCGATCTTAAAAAAAAGTATCGGTATCGCCGATTCCGATACCGGGAACCAATGCAAGTCAATGGGGCCAAAATATCGGAATTAAAAAAAACCCTTTCTTTCCTTGTAGGTTAATTCTACATGAAGAAAAACAACTAAGAATAATGTAGAATGTATTGTGGGAGGTGGAGGAGACATTAAAGCCATAGAGGTTTAGCCCAATCAAATGGAATAGCAGGAATTAAACTTTTTTTTTTAAAGATGTTAGGAGTTACAAAGATATTGACTATGTTAGCCTCATTTATATTTTGCCAGACATGTATGTCTTCTTCTTCTACTTCCTTTTTTTACATTCTTCTTCTTCTTCTTCTACTTCCTTTTTTTACATTCTTCTTCTTCTTCTACTACTTCCTTTTTTTACATTCTTCTTCTTATTCCTTTTTTTACATTCTTCTTCTTCTTCTTCTACTTCCTTTTTTTACATTCTTCTTCTTCTTCTTCTTCTTCTTCTTCTTCTTCTTCTTCTTCTTCTTCTTCTTCTTCTTCTTCTTCTTCTTCTTCTTCTTCTTCTTCTTCTTCTTCTTCTTCCTTTTCTTACATTCTTCATATTCTTCTTATTCAACAATTATTATTCTACATATTCAGCTTCTTCATCTTCTTCCTATTCTTCTTCATCATATTCTTGTTTGTGTCAGGCATTCCTGTAGTTGTTATCTAGAAAAGTTAGAAGTTTACACCTTCCGTTCTGCCTGTCACAAAAGATTTACAACAGGATTTGTCCGCGTTCAGTTTGGCCTGCAGAAGCAGGCCTTTTCCAGGGGCACCACGAGGAGGAACGGACTCACCCCCATACACTGCTTAGTCTTCTTCTGCTTATAAATAAGATAATATCATTTGCTCAGAGTATTAGTCTTATGCTTAATGTTCTTCTGCTTTGTTTTTTTTATGCTTCTTTGTCTTCTCTCTCTTGTTGTTCTGCATCTTGGTGGTTGTCTTCCTGTTCTTTGTCCTCTTGAACCAGCTGACGGTACTGGCACCCGGAGGGGCAGCAGAAGGAATAAGAGCCAATGGCACAACCGAGGACCAGCTGACGGTGCTGGAACCCGGTTACTAAGCAGGAGGTACCTGTGCTACAAAGCACTACCAAGGACCAGCAGACGTTGCCGGAACTCGGATACCGAGATGGAGGCACCTAGGCCAAAGGCTCTGACGAGAACCAGCTGACGGTGCTGGAACCCGGAGGGGTAGCATAAGCTGCAAGAGCAAATGGAAATAGCGAGGACCAGCTGACAGTGCTGGCACCCGGAGGGGCAGCAGAAGGAATAAGAGCCAATGGCACAACCGAGGACCAGCTGACGGTGCTGGAACCCGGTTACTAAGCAGGAGGTACCTGTGCTACAAAGCACTACCAAGGACCAGCAGACGTTGCTGGAACTCGGATACCGAGATGGAGGCACCTAGGCCAAAGGCTCTGATGAGAACCAGCTGACGGTGCTGGAACCCGGAGGGGTATCAGAAGTTACCCCTGAAAAGCAAAGTTGGCATGCCGCAAGCTGGCCGCAGTTACCGAATCACACAGTCCTACAGGGGGTGCTTGTCCTACTGGCACTATGGAACAAACCTTTCTTACCAGAACCCGCAGTCCACATAGGAAGCACCTAAACTGCTGGCACCCTAGCCTCGGCTAACCCAACCGCAACACGACATGGCAACTTGGGGTGGCAAACTGACATTGACACTTCCCGGAAACAGCAGGCAGGGCTGGAACCAAGCTGGGCAGGAGGGAGTACCCGTGCCAAAGTCAGTTATGAGCAGCAACTGGCGATGTTGGAGCCCAGGACAAGCACTTAGCAGGCTGAGGCCTGATGTGCTGTCAATTGGGAGGCAGCAGGACAGATTGCCATCAAAACAGCAGGGGAACAGCTGACGTTACTGAACCCCACAAACACAGGAGCTAGTGTTTTACTCTGTGAAGACGGCACTTCCGAGCAACAACTGGCTGTGTTGAAGCCCAGGGACAAGCACGGAGCAGGCTTAGGCTGCATTGAAGAAATTTTAAGATCGGTTGTAGACTACTAATTTGAACCAAGCTCCACTTAGGCCTGTGGATTCACTGATTTTCGTATTTCCCCTGTCCTCCAACCCCGCCAGTTACAGCTCCGAAGTGGCGTCTGCACAATCCACACTTGTTCCTGTGTTACAGGTGTTCAGTCCGGTCAGTTAATCCCCTGATGTGTGTCCGGCAATGTCGCCTGCTCTGTCCACATTCCGATAATGGGAATGTGGACAGAGCAGGCGACATTGCCGGACACACATCAGGGGATTAACTGATCGGACTGAACACCTGTAACACAGGAACAAGTGTGGATTGTGCAGACGCCACTTCGGAGCTGTAACTGGCAGGGTTGGAGGACAGGGGAAATACGAGAGACAGTGGAGCCACAGGCCTAATTGGAGCACGGTTAAAAATCAGTAGTGGTACGACTGTGTAGGCAGCAGGAGACTTTGCCATCCACACAGCAGGGGATCAGCTGACATTACTGAACCCCACTGAGACACGGGAGCAAGTATCTCTTTCCGTGTGGACGGCACTTCCGAACTACAACTGGCTGTGTTGAAGCCCAGGAAATAGGAGGGTGTAGGCAGAGGCCTACTGTATTTTGAATGAGTTTACAGCAGGAGAGACTGCCATCCACACAGCAGGGGATCAGCTGACGTTACTGAACCCCACTGAGACACGGGAGCAAGTATCTCTTTCCGTGTGGACGGCACTTCCGAACTACAACTGGCTGTGTTGAAGCCCAGGAAATAGGAGGGTGTAGGCAGAGGCCTACTGTATTTTGAATGAGTTTACAGCAGGAGAGACTGCCATCCACACAGCAGGGGATCAGCTGACGTTACTGAACCCCACTGAGACACGGGAGCAAGTGTCTCTTTCCGTGTGGACGGCACTTCCGAACTACAACTGGCTGTGTTGAAGCCCAGGAAATAGGAGGGTGTAGGCAGAGGCCTACTGTATTTTGAATGAGTTTACAGCAGGAGAGACTGCCATCCACACAGCAGGGGATCAGCTGACGTTACTGAACCCCACTGAGACACGGGAGCAAGTATCTCTTTCCGTGTGGACGGCACTTCCGAACTACAACTGGCTGTGTTGAAGCCCAGGAAATAGGAGGGTGTAGGCAGAGGCCTACTGTATTTTGAATGAGTTTACAGCAGGAGAGACTGCCATCCACACAGCAGGGGATCAGCTGACGTTACTGAACCCCACTGAGACACGGGAGCAAGTATCTCTTTCCGTGTGGACGGCACTTCCGAACTACAACTGGCTGTGTTGAAGCCCAGGAAATAGGAGGGTGTAGGCAGAGGCCTACTGTATTTTGAATGAGTTTACAGCAGGAGAGACTGCCATCCACACAGCAGGGGATCAGCTGACGTTACTGAACCCCACTGAGACACGGGAGCAAGTGTCTCTTTCCGTGTGGACGGCACTTCCGAACTACAACTGGCTGTGTTGAAGCCCAGGAAATAGGAGGGTGTAGGCAGAGGCCTACTGTATTTTGAATGAGTTTACAGCAGGAGAGACTGCCATCCACACAGCAGGGGATCAGCTGACGTTACTGAACCCCACTGAGACACGGGAGCAAGTATCTCTTTCCGTGTGGACGGCACTTCCGAACTACAACTGGCTGTGTTGAAGCCCAGGAAATAGGAGGGTGTAGGCAGAGGCCTACTGTATTTTGAATGAGTTTACAGCAGGAGAGACTGCCATCCACACAGCAGGGGATCAGCTGACGTTACTGAACCCCACTGAGACACGGGAGCAAGTATCTCTTTCCGTGTGGACGGCACTTCCGAACTACAACTGGCTGTGTTGAAGCCCAGGAAATAGGAGGGTGTAGGCAGAGGCCTACTGTATTTTGAATGAGTTTACAGCAGGAGAGACTGCCATCCACACAGCAGGGGATCAGCTGACGTTACTGAACCCCACTGAGACACGGGAGCAAGTGTCTCTTTCCGTGTGGACGGCACTTCCGAACTACAACTGGCTGTGTTGAAGCCCAGGAAATAGGAGGGTGTAGGCAGAGGCCTACTGTATTTTGAATGAGTTTACAGCAGGAGAGACTGCCATCCACACAGCAGGGGATCAGCTGACGTTACTGAACCCCACTGAGACACGGGAGCAAGTGTCTCTTTCCGTGTGGACGGCACTTCCGAACTACAACTGGCTGTGTTGAAGCCCAGGAAATAGGAGGGTGTAGGCAGAGGCCTACTGTATTTTGAATGAGTTTACAGCAGGATAGACTGCCATCCACACAGCAGGGGATCAGCTGACGTTACTGAACCCCACTGAGACACGGGAGCAAGTGTCTCTTTCCGTGTGGACGGCACTTCCGAACTACAACTGGCTGTGTTGAAGCCCAGGAAATAGGAGGGTGTAGGCAGAGGCCTACTGTATTTTGAATGAGTTTACAGCAGGAGAGACTGCCATCCACACAGCAGGGGATCAGCTGACGTTACTGAACCCCACTGAGACACGGGAGCAAGTATCTCTTTCCGTGTGGACGGCACTTCCGAACTACAACTGGCTGTGTTGAAGCCCAGGAAATAGGAGGGTGTAGGCAGAGGCCTACTGTCTTTGTAATGCGGAGACAGCAGGAGAGACTGCCATCTCCACAGCAGGGGAACAGCTGGCAGTGCTGAACCCCACTAACACTTGAACGAATGTGTTTGGCTCTGTGGAGACGACACTTCTGAACACCAACTGACGCTGTTGGAGCCCAGGATTAGGCGAGGAGCAGGCTGGGGCCTACTGGATTTTGGCAGGTGAAGGCAGCAGGAGACTTGCCATCTCCACAGCAGGGGAACAGCTGGCAGTGCTGAACCCCACTAACACTTGAACGAATGTGTTTGGCTCTGTGGAGACGACACTTCTGAACACCAACTGACGCTGTTGGAGCCCAGGATTAGGCGAGGAGCAGGCTGGGGCCTACTGGATTTTGGCAGGTGAATGCAGCAGGAGACTTGCCATCTCCACAGCAGGGGAACAGCTGGCAGTGCTGAACCCCACTAACACTTGAACGAATGTGTTTGGCTCTGTGGAGACGACACTTCTGAACACCAACTGACGCTGTTGGAGCCCAGGATTAGGCGAGGAGCAGGCTGGGGCCTACTGGATTTTGGCAGGTGAATGCAGCAGGAGACTTGCCATCTCCACAGCAGGGGAACAGCTGGCAGTGCTGAACCCCACTAACACTTGAACGAATGTGTTTGGCTCTGTGGAGACGACACTTCTGAACACCAACTGACGCTGTTGGAGCCCAGGATTAGGCGAGGAGCAGGCTGGGGCCTACTGGATTTTGGCAGGTGAATGCAGCAGGAGACTTGCCATCTCCACAGCAGGGGAACAGCTGGCAGTGCTGAACCCCACTAACACTTGAACGAATGTGTTTGGCTCTGTGGAGACGACACTTCTGAACACCAACTGACGCTGTTGGAGCCCAGGATTAGGCGAGGAGCAGGCTGGGGCCTACTGGATTTTGGCAGGTGAATGCAGCAGGAGACTTGCCATCTCCACAGCAGGGGAACAGCTGGCAGTGCTGAACCCCACTAACACTTGAACGAATGTGTTTGGCTCTGTGGAGACGACACTTCTGAACACCAACTGACGCTGTTGGAGCCCAGGATTAGGCGAGGAGCAGGCTGGGGCCTACTGGATTTTGGCAGGTGAAGGCAGCAGGAGACTTGCCATCTCCACAGCAGGGGAACAGCTGGCAGTGCTGAACCCCACTAACACTTGAACGAATGTGTTTGGCTCTGTGGAGACGACACTTCTGAACACCAACTGACGCTGTTGGTGCCCAGGATTACGCATGCCGCATGCAGAGGCCAATGGGCAGCGGTTTTTATGGAGGTTGTGGACTACTACTGATTCTAACCATGCTCCACTTAGGCCTCTGGCTCCACTGTCTCTACTATTTACCCTGGCCTCCAACCCTGCCAGCTACATCTCTGAAGTGGCGTCAGCACAATCTACACTTGTTCCTGTGTTACTGGTGCTCAGTCCCATCAGTTGATCCCCTGATGTTTGTCCGGCAAGTTCGCCAGCTCTGTCCTCATTCCCACTACTGGTTATGGGAATGTGGACAGAGCAGGAGACCTTGCCGGACACACATCAGGGGATAAACTGATGGGACTGAGCCACAGGAACACAGGAACAAGTGTAGATTGTGCTGACGCCACTTCAGAGATGTAGATGGCGGGGTTGGAGGTCAGGGGAAATAGTAGAGACAGTGGAGCCAGAGACCTAAGTTGGGCACGGTTAAAAATCAGTAGTGGTTTGAATGTTGATGGAGCTGGTGACTCTGCCGTCCACACAGCAGGGGATCAGCTGGCATTACTGAACCCCAGTAACACAGGAGCTAGTGTGTTTCTCTGTGCAGACGACACATCTGAGCGACAACTGGCTGTGTTGAAGCACAGGGATTATAGTTCAGGTGGTAGAAAAATGAACACACCAGCAGACCTGGATACAGTTGCCAACCACTAATTTAGTCTGTAAGAGGAATGGCAAAGTCTTTGGAGATCCAGGCCTTGTTCATTTTCAGAAAAGTCAGCCGGTCAACATTATCGGAAGATAGTCGCGTGCGACGGTCTGTTAGTACACCACCTGCGGCACTAAAGACACGTTCCGATAATACACTGGCAGCAGGGCAAGCCAGCACCTCCAATGCATACTGGCTAAGCTCTGGCCATGTATCCAGCTTAGAGACCCAAAACTTGAAGGGGGAAGAGCCATCTGGGAGTACAGCGACAGGGCAAGACATGTAGTCTGACACCATCTGACGGAAGCGTTGCCTCCTGCTGACTCGAGGCGTCGCTGATGGTGTAGACAATTGTGGTGGACACACAAAACTTTGCCACATTTGGGCCATAGTGGTCTTGCCTTGTGCTGCGGCACTGCCTCTGCTCCCTCTTTGTGCAGAGTTTCCTCCACTGCCTCGACGCACAGAGCTGCTTTGTAAAGCACTTGCAACAATGCTGTCGGGTGGAATGGAAAACATTATGGACTGCACCAGTGACTCTTCGTACTCCCGCATTTTACGCTCCCGGTTCAACGTTGGTATGAGCCTTTGTACGCTGTCCCGGTAGCGAGGATCTAGGAGGGTGTACACCCAATAATCAGCCGAGACGAGAATGTGGGCGATGCGGCGGTCGTTTCTCAGGCACTGCAGCATGAAATCAACCATGTGCTGCAGACTCCCAACTGCCAAAGAACCGCTGTCCCCTGTTTGAGGCGTGACCTCGACCTGCTCTGCATCACCCCACCCTCGCTGTACATACTGAGTAGAGGTTTGTGTACCTCCCTCCTCTGGAGAGATGTCTTCCTCCTCCATCGACTCCTCCTCATCCTCCTCACAAAGTGTCCCCTGCCTAGGCCTTTGTGAGGAAACACGTAGCACAGACTGTCCAGAAGCAGATGGCATTTGGGACTCCTCATCCTCCACCTCTTCTGAAACCTCATCCCTTAGTGCTTGCAGTCTTTGTTGAAGCAGGCAGATAAGGGGGACAGTCATGCTGACTAGTGCATCATCTGCACTCGCCATCCGCGTGGATTCATCGAAGGCACGCAAAACGAGGCAGATGTCCTTCATAGAGGCCCACTCAATGGTGCTGAAGTGTGAACGGCGCACAGTGCGACTTGTTTGCGCCTGATGCAGCTGGTACTCCATGACTGCTGCCTGCTGCTCACACAACCGCTCCAACATATGTAACGTTGAATTCCACCGGGTGGGTAGGTCACATATGATGCGATGTTCTGGAAGGCCAAATCGTCGCTGCAGAGCAGCGAGGCGCGATCTTGCCGTGCTGGAACGTCGCAAGTGAGCGCACTCTATGCGGACCTTGTGCAACAGTGCATCAAGATCCGGATAGTCCCTCAGAAAGCTCTGCACGACCAAGTTAAGAACATGTGCCAGACATGGGATGTGTGTGAGGTTGCCTAGGCCAAGAGCTGCCACCAGATTTCGGCCATTGTCACACACTACCAAGCCCGGCTGGAGATTCGCTGGCCCAAACCACACATCGCTCTCCAGCTTGATAGCATTCCAGAGCTCCTGCGCTGTGTGGCTTCGATTCCCCAAAGAAATTAATTTGAGTACAGCCTGTTGACGTTTGGCCACGGCTGTGCTCATATCGGTCGTAACAGGCTCCTGCTCTGCTGTTTCTGAGGAACTTGAGTAGGAGGAGGAGTCTATGTGTACAGACTGGAGTCCTGCAATCCGTGGCGTTGGAAGAACACGTACAGCGCCACTCTCCAGATCCGTACCCGGCTCCACAACATTGACCCAGTGGGCAGTGAGGGAAAGGTATCGTCCCTGTCCATGGTTACTGGTCCACGCATCGGTGGTCAGGTGGACCTTGCTACTAACGGCGTTTAGTAGCGCATGTTTTATTTTGCCCTCAACATGTTTCTGCAGGGCAGGGACGGCTCGCCTGCTGAAATAAAAGCGGCTGGGCACGTTGTATTGGGGGACTGCCAATGCCATTAAGTCCCGGAAGGTGTCAGTGTCCACCAGCCTGAATGACAGCATTTCAACTGCCAGAAGTTTGGCAATGCCAGCATTCAGAGACTGTGCTCGGGGATGGTTTGCCGAGTAAGGGCGCCTTTTATCCCATGCCTGTGCTACCGATGGCTGTGATGGATGGGAACGTGCTGTTATGGGTGGAATCTGACAGGGTCTCCGGACAACAGTGGCAGAGGTTCTTCCTTGGCGATCCTGTGAGGAAGCCGAACCAGCAGTGTGTGAGCTGGAGGAAGAGGGCCCAACACGAACTGAAGAGGTGGTAGGTGGTGCTGTACGTTGGCCTACGTCTTGAGGGTGTCTCTGCAACTCCAACTCGTGCTTGGTGCGCACATGTTTCCACATATTTGTGGTATTGAGGTTGCTGACATTTCTCCCTCTTTTGACTCTCTGATGACACAGCTTGCATTTGACAAAGCAAATGTCATCTGCAACTGTGTCAAAAAAGGACCACGCACTGCAACTCTTGTGAGCGCCCGGTTTGCCTTTGGAAGGAGGAATGCTCCTAACGGGTGCCGAAGTGGAGGGTACAGGCAACCAAGTCTTCCCCCTCCCTCTGCCTCCTGTTTTGGCCGGTAGGGGAATCTCTTCCTCCGAGCTGCTCCCACCACCTTCCTGTTGCTCACGCCATGATGGGTCAAGGACCTCATCATCTTCCCTCCCCTCTTCAAACAGCTGCTTCTCCGGGGTTGTCTCGCCAGCACCGTACGCACCAGAAAGTGGCAACTGAGTCTCGTCATCATCTGATGCGTACTGAGGTGTGCTGACCATAGGCACTGGCCCACTCGCCTCTTCAGATTCAGAGGGACAAAGAAGTTGCGCATCACTGCATACTCCCTCTTCTTCACATTCAGGAATGCTGCTTGGCTGGCCCCCTCTTTCCAAGCCAACAGATTCCGAGAACAGAAGTAGAGATTGTGATGGCTCCTGTCCATGTCTCTCTGACTGCCTGGGCACTTTGGCAGGTGGTGAAGAGACAGATGGTTGCTCTTCGGTGCTCTGACCCTGAGAGGATGCGGAAGTAATTGAAGTCGATGCGTTAGCTGCCATCCATCCGACAACGGCTTCAATTTGTTCCTCCCGCAGCAGTGGGGTACGTTGAGGTCCTACAAAGCTGCGCATAAAGGACTGTTGCCTGCTAAAACTGGGGGATGCTGATCCACTGGTGCCCGCAGCAGGCCCAGAATCCCCACGTCCTCTACCTGTAGAATCCCCACGTCCTCTCCCTGCAGAATCCCCACGTCCTCTCCCTGCTGAAACTCCACGCCCACGCCCACGCCCCCGCGCCTTACTCCCTGCCTTCTTCATCTTGCAAGACTGCTTAAGATAGGCAAAAAAGGACAAAGGGGGGCCTTAGTGTGCTTATTCCTGAACAGCTGGTTACAGGTACAAGAAACACTAATTTTATGAAGTGTGTGTGTGTGGACTAGACTTTAATAGGAGCTGATGTGGCCTACACAAGTTCAAAATGTAGTGTTTGGTGAACTTTTTATGTGGTTTCTTTGTTTGAAACAAACTCAAAGTATGAGAACAAAGAATTGAAACTGATAGTATCACCAACTTTTTGGAGCTATTACAATGCAGGCAGGTAACCTACAATGCAAAAGATGAGGCTCCAAAAAAATTGGGTAATACTAATCTGGCTGCGCCGGCAGGGCACAAGCCAGAAAAAAAGGCTCCTCTATCTACTCCTATATAGTGTTTGCAACCAACCAATGTTGATGGATACGGATGGATGCACACTAATAGGAGAAGAAAAAATGAGCTGCACTCAGAGACAAATATGTGTGAGGCAGTGACGCACGTTGAGCGTCCTACAACCAGACGTAGCTGCAGGACACTCTACTCAGCGTGAGCTGCACTCACACACAGTCAGAGACCTCTCAGACAGCCGTCAACAGTGCAGCTAAGTGGGCACTGGCACTGACAGGCTGCAGAAAGGCTCCGCTGTGTACTCCTATATAGTGTTTGCAACCACCGTAGATGGAGACGGATGGATGCACACTAATAGAAGAAAAAATGAGCTGCACTCAAATAAAAATATGTGTGAGGCAGTGACGCACGCTGAGCGTCCTACAGCCAGACGTAGCTGCAGGACACACTACTCAGCGTGAGCTGCACTCACACACAGTCAGAGACCTCTCAGACAGCCGTGAACAGTGCAGCAAAGTGGACACTAGCACTGAAAGGCTGCAGAAAGGCTCCGCTGTCTACTACTAGTGTTTGCAACCAACGTATATGGATACGGATGGAAGCACACTAGATTGAAATTATTTAAAAAATGCAGCTCAAAAAATAAAAGATGTATGAGGCAGCAGTGATCACACTGGGTGGCCTACAGCCTGACGTGGCTGCAGGACCCACTCCACAGCGTGAGCTGCACTCACACAGCCCTTGCAGACAGCTGTGAAAACAGCGCTGCTAGGGAAAAGCAAGCTACAGTGGTGGTTTATGTAGCCTGGATAAAGCACAATATTGTTTTTAGAATCGCTATTTCTAACTGTCCCTCACAGTCTTCTACAGCAGCCTGTCCCTAACTGAATTCACAGCAGAGTGACCAGAAATGGCGGCTGCGGTGGCTTTTATAGTGCATCATGACATCATTTCGGCAGCCAATCACAGCCATGCCAATAGTTAACATGCCTACATGCCTAACAGGATGTGCCCACACTTCGGAGGATTCCCATTGGCTTAATCAAAGCAAGCAGGCTCATAGCATGATGGGAACTTCCTATTCTGATTCCGATCCCGGAATCCGATATGAAAAAAGTATCGGAATTAAGTATCGGAATTCCGATACCGCTAATATCGGCCGATACCCGATACTTGCGGTATCGGAATGCTCAACACTAGTGAGATGTAGTTTTTTAGAAAAATGCTGATATTTCGTAATCCCTATTTAACCCTCTCGGGTTCATAGTTTCAAGGGTATGGATCCAAAATGCCTCTCGTTTTTTGAGGTGAAGGATCCTGTTACCACCCCGTCGGGGGGTGGCACCTGTTCAATTACCTGAAACCGAAGTTGTGAGATGTTATGACCCTGGGTAATGAAGTGGTGGGGAATGGGAAGAAGAAGATTTTTGCACCTAATTGTTGATTTATGCTTTGATATTCGATCTCGTATGGGTTGTGAAGTTTCCCCTACATATAAGAGACCGCAGGGACATTTAATGAGATATATCACATAGGCAGAATCACATGTAAAGAAATTGGAGATTTTAAATTCTTTGCCAGAATGGGGGTGAACAAATTTATCTCCCTTGAGAACATTGGCCCTAAATCCACTATTCACAAACAACGTTTTCCACATAAACCTAAAATGGGAACTTTCCCATGCTTACATTGTGTCCAATGTAACAATGTTCTCAAGGGAGATAAATTTGTTCACCCCCATTCTGGCAAAGAATTTAAAATCTCCAATTTCTTTACATGTGATTCTGCCTATGTGATATATCTCATTAAATGTCCCTGCGGTCTCTTATATGTAGGGGAAACTTCACAACCCATACGAGATCGAATATCAAAGCATAAATCAACAATTAGGTGCAAAAATCTTCTTCTTCCCATTCCCCACCACTTCATTACCCAGGGTCATAACATCTCACAACTTCGGTTTCAGGTAATTGAACAGGTGCCACCCCCCGACGGGGTGGTAACAGGATCCTTCACCTCAAAAAACGAGAGGCATTTTGGATCCATACCCTTGAAACTATGAACCCGAGAGGGTTAAATAGGGATTACGAAATATCAGCATTTTTCTAAAAAACTACATCTCACATAAGCCCCTTATAAGAGTCAACACTCAGTATATGTAATGGTTCCTTTATTTGTTGTTTGACCTGTTTATTATGCTACTTTCATGTGTATATTCGTTTTTCTAGGAGCCTTCTTGATACCACAATATACTAACGTATCCCTCTCTTTCTCACAGAGTCGGTTATATTAATGTGTTGGAATTGGATGCCACTGCTACAAGCCTATTCCTATCCATTTGGGATTTTATAGCGTTATTTCTCTCCCACAAGTCTGCACAGCACAAATACTCTCGATCTCAGCTTCTTTTGGCTCTCCCTATATAGTTCTCCTTGAATATACTGCCTTTGTATGAATTATCACAATAAAGATATTTAACATATTTCTCTGGACCTCTGCACTGTGTCTCAACTAACACAATCCCGACACCCAGGGACCATTGTCTGCTCACTCCCACCCCATTCAATGTATTTCTATTGACCAGGCTATGGTCATTTATATGTTAATTTCTATCTCTTGAATTCTGCTCTCCAATCTCCCTACCAACAATATATAGCATCCCCACACATAACTGCTATTATTAGCAGGTGTTTCTCCACATTTTTCTCCTCATAACTGAAGAAGGTCACATTGACCGAAACGTCTTTTTCGTGTACTACAATAAACCGCCTTGCAAATACCTTTAAGTTGAGTGCTAGGTTTATATTTGTTACAAAATTTTGCACAGTCACACGTCTGGACCCCGAGAGCGTCATAGGCTATGTTGTGAGGCGAAATTTTAACCCTGCGCGTTCCAATTTACCAAATAATTTTGCCTATTATTCTTATCATTTCTATGGTGTTATCGTCCTTCTGTAAAGCTGGAAATAACACAATTTATTACCGTGCCAACACAGACCACCCTCTGACACAGACTGCAGGGGGAGCCCAGTATCATACAGGATAGGATTAGATACACAGCTCAGCAGTCAATATCACACAGGATAGGAATAGATACATGGCTCAGCAGACAGTATCACACAGGATAGGATTAGATACACAGCTCTGCAGTCGGTATCACACCGGATAGGATTAGATACACAGCTCAGCAGTCAGTATCACACAGGAGAGGATTAGACACATGGCTGAGCAGTCAGTATCACACAGAATAGGATTAGATACACAGCTCAGCAGTCAGTAACACACAGGATAGGAATAGATACACGGCTCAGCAGACAGTATCACACAGGATTGGATTAGATACACAGCTCAGCACACAGTATCACACAGAATAGTATTAGATAGACAGCTCAGCAGACAGTATCACACAGAATACGCCTCCAGTTTCCATTTCAAACAGAATAGGATTAGATATACGGCTCAGCTGTCAGTATCACACAGGATAGGATTAGATACATGGCTCAGCAGCCAGTATCACACTGGATAGGATTAGATACACGGCTGAGCAGTCAGTAACACACATGATAAGATTAGGTACACGGCTCAGCAGTCAGTATCACACAGGATAGGGTTAGATACAAGGCTCAGCAGATGGTATCACACAGGATAGGATTAGATACACTACTCAGCAGTCAGTATCACACAGGATAGGATTAGATACACGGCTGTGCAGTCAGTAACACACGATAGCATTAGATACACACCTCAGCAAAAAGTATCACACAGGAGAGGATTAGGTACACAGCTCAGCAGACATTATCACACAGGATAGGGTTAGATACACAGCTCAGAAACAGGATGTGCCAAAGGAGAGGACATTTTCATTTCAGGAATTCCACTCATTCCATCTGATTTGTTTTTGGATTTTAAACGCCTCCAGTTTCCAGTTCAACTGCTGTTTGCAATGTCCATTAACAATGCTCAGGGACAGTCCTTGAAAGTAGTAGGGATCGATTTGCAATCTCCATGATTTTCTCATGGTCAACTTTACGTGATCTGTTCAAGAGTTGGAACTGACAGAATCTGTTCATCTTTGCACTGAAAGGAAAAACCAAAAATGTTGTTTATCAAAAGGCTCTTGAATGAGTTGAAAATAAAATAGTATCAATACTTGGGTAATCATCTAGTTAATTGTGTTGCAAATCTGTAGTGTTGAATATATGATGTGAAATGTTTTTATGTGCAATATAATCAATAATCATTCTAATTTGTTATAACTAACCACAGTTTGTTACTATGCCCGGGCAACGCCGGGCTCTTCAGCTAGTATATATATATATATATATATATATATATATATATATATCCCATTTAGCTTATATTCACACAGAATGTATTGGCTTTAGTTTTTCTTTTAACATTTGTGAGGGCTCTCACTCCTACATTTGGGAGGTATCTCAATAAAAATTGTAGCTAGATAGTGCAATATGTATTCCCCAGCACTTTACAATGCCACCAAAATATGCCCATTTGAATTTTGGGCTTCACCCGCCACCACCTCCACGTCCACCGCCATGTTATTATGCAGCCTTCACTTCACATACTCAGAGGGCCAGCAGGTGCCATGAAAGCTGAGTTTTGTGAGCTCCACAGTTCATTCTTGCCACCAGATCCCAATAGAACCACTTTTGTAGAGAGTGAGGCCGCTGTAAAGTGAATATAATACAGGAGTTGGGGGAGCTGTATGATCAATGTCAGTAAACTGGATTTAACCAGACACCAAAATCACTAGAATTAAATTCTGAATACGGTGTAGCAAGCGTGGCAATGACCATGTTCCAATATGTGTAAGGCTGCAGAATGAATAGGTCTATGAAGTATTTATGCCCTGTCTAACTTACAATTTGGGAAAAGACATTTAAATTAATAGAGATTTTGTGGATTTGATGTGCTGCCAAATATGACTCAGGATCAGTTATTCATAAAGGAGATGATGGTTTATTCACAATTCCAATGCGTTTCGAAGTTCAAAACTTCTTCCTCAGGGGATGATATAAAGATACAATATCGCTACTTGCTGGTTAAATACATTCGACATTAGAATCTAGCGCCAAAAGTCACATGTCAATGAAAAGGTGAAAGTTCACGTAATGGCCTACGCATTATCACATGATTTTTACAGATCATAATCATTTATATAAAACAACATCCTTCAACAATAAATTAGTCATGTTATTTCATTTGAATTATAGATAAAAGAAGAAAAAGAAAAAATATAAAAGGAAAAAGAAAAAAGAGAAGAAAAAAGAACACGAACCAGCTTGAAAAAAATTGTTAAAGGAATCCTGGATATGAGACCAGCCCAGCAGGGATTCAATCCTCCGGACCACGTCCCACACAACAGAAAAAATTCTTCCAATTAACAGGAAAAGAAAATTACCATCAAAAGGGCAAAAATTAAAATTTACTATAGAGACCTTTATTAGAAAATAAAGTAAAAATATAAAGAAAATTCTACTTGTGTGTTTCTTTCATACAGTTAAAAAATAAAGAATTTAAGATACCGTATATACTCTTGTATAAGCCGAGACTTTCAGGCCATTTTTTTGGGCTGAAAGTCCCCCTCTCGGCTTATACGCGAGTCATATCAGGGGGTCGGTGGGGGAAGGGGAGCTGGGGTGTCAGAGATCATACTGTTCAGTATGATGTTCAGGTCACAGGGCGCGGTGACATAATTAGTGCGCGCCGCGCCCTCTGCTGCCTGAACGTCACTGAGAGATGATGAGGCAGACAGCGGCGAGCAGCGTGGGAACGGGGACAGGTGAATATCTCAGGTGCTGGGTCCTGAGCCAGCACAGCAGCAACACCGGCATCTGCCCCCCCAGAGACGGAGAGGTGAGTATGTCATTTTTTTAATTTGCAGCAGCAGCGGCGGCATATGGGGATTACTCTATGGGGCATCTTATGGGCGCCTATTCTGTGGAGCATCTTATGGGGGCAGAGTCTATGGAGCATCTTATGGGGGCATATTCTGTGGAGCATCTTATGGGGGCATAATCTATGGAGCAGCATATGGGGCATATTCTATTGAGTATCTTATGGGGCCATAACATTTATGGAGCATTATATGGGGCATATTATTCTATGGAGCATCTTATGGGGCAATTATTAACCTTTATGGAGCATTATCTGGGGTGTATTTTGTATTGAGCATCTAATGGGGCCATCATGAACTGTATAGAACATGATATGGGGCTCCTGATTCAATATGGATATTCAAAACCATTTAACCTATTGATGTCTCAATTAATTTTACTTTTATTTGGTATCTATTTGTATTTTTGAAATTTACCAGTAGCTGCTGCATTTTCCACCCTAGGCTTATACGCGAGGCAATAACTTTTCCCAGTTTTTTGTGGCAAAATTAAGGGGGTCGGCTTATACATGGGCCGGTTTATACACGAGTATATACGGTAACTCCATAATTAAAAAAAATAATATAATAAAATATGTGCATTTAAAGTGGATCTGCACTATTAGAATTACACACCGATAAAATCAATTGCAGAAAACTGACCAGACAGAAACATAAGAACATCAAGGCTAAATTATAATTGAATGAAGGAGGAAAGAGGAGAAAAAGAAAGCTTAATTAGATATTCAATAAATTTACAGAGGAATTACTCACTGCATACATTATAGATATGAATATATCTACTGTATATACAAATTAATCTCTAAAATTACATATATAATACTTATTACAAAATCCATATATACACTCAATATATAGGATTGTGCAGTAACAAAAGGTGGCGCAGCACACAAAAACCCGACAATGGGTGAACCAAGAAAACTATCCCAAAAAACTGCAAGATTGCACTACAAGGGAGCTGCGAAAGAACCGTAGCAAAAGCACAAACATATTACCAATATAATCAATATCGGGCTATAATGAAGGTAGCACCATATTTAATATCAATAAAAAATATATATAATGTCAAGTACTCCTTTTAAAACAATTAAAACCAGTTACCATATATACTCGCGTATAAGCCGACCCGAGTATAAGCCGACCCCCCTAATTTTGCCACAAAAAACTGGGAAAACTTATTGACTTGAGTATAAGCCGAGGTTGGGAAATGCAACATGCTCCATAATAATATATGCCTCAAATAATGCTGCACAAAGGTTAATGGTGGCTCATAACATGCTCCATATTAAAATATGCCCCATATAATAATGCTGCTCAAAGGTTAATATATATGCCCCATATAATGCTGCACAAAGGTTTTTGGTGGCCCATAACATGCTCCATATATGTCCTATATAATAATGCTGCTGCGATTTAAAAAAAAATGACATACTCACCACTCCTTATGGCATTCTTATGGCATGGCTGGCTCACCCTCCCCCAATGCTACTCACCCTCCTGGTGTCAACTTTTCTAGTGGCATCTGCTGTGTGCCACGGAGCTGACCCTATAAGAATGAATAGTAGGGAAACTGGCAGATGATTGGTGGCTGCGTTAGATCATCAATATTTGATCCGTGGAGATCCATCTTGAGATTCAATGTAGTGGAGCAACCCTTTAAAGGACTAAAAGGGGTAAGGGAAATCTTGTGATGGGTAGTGCCAGGCCTGCCAGCTCATGGTCACAGATGCAGCCGAACAGGTACGTTGTGGAGCTGAGTAAAGGAAAGGACAGGCAATATGTCTGTGCTGCACTGATAGACTTTCACCTCTCCTCTTAGTATTTCCTCCTGCCTGCCATGTAGTAGATTGAGCTCCAGGCAGGCCAAAGACTTCCAATCACTTATTCCGGGCTCGGTCTCCCCCTCCTTCCATCTGTGCCCACAAGTCATACAATTATGGGCAGGTAATCGCTGGCTGAGGCCTGGACTGCTTCCTGTTTATTGTTACAGCACAGGAGGATACAGACCATGTCACTCATGGGGAACGCTAAATAAGATCCCACTATACATAAATCTATATATATCTCACCCTCCCCCAGTGCTACTCACCCTTCTGGAGTCTGCATATCCCCGGCTCTGCTACATCTCAGACCTAGCATCTGTATTTCCCTTCCTGTCTTCCTCCTGTGCAGTCACATGGTACCGCTCATTAAAGTCATTAATATGGGGCTCCACCCCAATGAGAGTGGAGAGGCGTCCATATTCATGGAAGGGAGATACTGACGCCGGGACTGAGATGTAGCAGAGCTGGGGATATGCAGACACCAGGAGGGTTGAGTATCATGTCTCCTGCTCCCCCTCCCTCACTGGCTTTCAAGTGTATGACTCGTGTATAAGCCGAGAGGGACTTTTTCAGCCCAAAAAAGGGGCTGAAAAACTTGACTTATGCACAACTACATACGGTAATTTAGATAAAATAATAAATAATTGATTGAAAAAATATGTATTTTGATTTAAAAAATATATAAAAACTGGAGATGATAAAAAAAATGGGGGTTATAAAATTACTTCAATAATTTCATTCAAATAATAAATACCAATCTTAACTCATTGATTCAAAAAATATAAAAATATAAAACCTGAGGGTTGTAAAAAATGAGGGTTATAAAAATACTTCAGTAATCTCATTAAGTCCATGCGGTTTTAGGGTATTAAGCCTGTAAATCCAGTATATTTCTTTCCTATTTATTTTTTAGTCCTATCCCAAGCATCTTTGGGGATATATTTAATTGGACTTATTTTTAACCCATTAATATTTTTATTGTGTGCTATTGCCCAATGCCTTGAGAGTCCATGTAAAAGAAACCATATTTTATATTATGTATATATTTTTTATATTATGTTTATATTATTATTTATAAAAGTAGAACTATTATTAATTGATTTGAGACAGCTGGGGGCTAATACACTTTTACTAGTTGGTGCCCTTCGAAAAGTAATGCCAGGGTTCCTTGGAAGAATTTTACAAAGAATTGGATCATTTAACAGGGTGCACCAATTTTTATGAAGAATATCACGAATTTTCTTACGTTCAGAAGAAAATTAAGTTATAAAATTCATCCTAAATTTATTCTGATTCGGATTTTTAGTTTTTATTCATAATAATTAGTGATTCCTGTTGTAAATCAATGCAATTAGCATAAGCCTGCTTAACTAAATTTTCTGGATATTTCTGAGCTTAAAATCTATTCTTTAACACAGTGGCTTGTTCTTTAAAATCTTCAACAGCAGAACAATTCTTTCTAATTCTTCTAAATTGATTGTTAGGAATAGTTCTCGGACACTTTGAATAATGTCCACTGTTAACTATTAATATCAACATTTTTTTTTTTTTTTAAAAGTCTGTGTTAAAATTTCATTTTCTTTAATAAAAATAGTAATATAATATCCCAAAAAATTAATATTGCAGCCATCATATAAAGAAGAAAAAGATAACCCCCAATTGTTATTATTAAGTTCATGTATAAGAGTCAATATTATTATTAGTATTATCCCATATAAAAATAAATCATCAATAAATCTTTTAAAAATAATTATTTGACTGTGCCACTTTGAAATAATAATATAATATTCCTCAAAAACTCCCATAAAAATATTAGCATAAGTAGGCACTACCTTCGAGTCCATTGCAGTCCCATTAGTCTGATGATATAGAGTTCCTTCAAGTGTAAAATAATTATTTCTTAAAATAAATTCTAGACCCTTTAATAAAAAGTTTTTTTGATCCCTTGACAATCTATTATCTGTTATTAAAGATTTATAAAAACAGGACAGACCAATATCATGTGATACATTCGAATATAATGAAGAAACATCCATTGTAAGAGGAAGATATTGAGGTTTCCATTGTATTTTACGTAAAATTTGTATTACCGTACTGTATATACTTGTGTATAAGCCAAGATTTTCAGCCCATTTTTTTAGGCTGAAAGTCCCCCTTTCGGCTTATTCACGAGTCATATACAGGGGTCGGCGTGGGAGGGGGAGTGTCAGAGACCATACTCCCCCCTCCTGGCACGGTCTCTGCAGCCCCCCTGCTTCCCCCATGATCTCAGTGTCCCAGCAGTCATGTGGTACCGCTCATTAAACTCATGAATATGCGCATATTTAATGAGCGCTACCACGTGACCACTGAATGCAAGAACAGCTTGGATGCCGACATCATGCTGGAAGCAGCAGGGGCAGAAGAGACCGGGCGCCCGGAGGGCAGTGAGTATGATGGGGAGGACGGGGAGCTGAGCAATACTTACCGCTCCCAGTTCCATCGCTGTCTCCGGGTCCTCTGGCTGTGACATTAGCAGAGGGTGCGGTGATGTAGTCAGTGCGTGCCCTCTGCTAACGTCACTGCACAGGACTCAGAGACAGCGATGGAATCAGGAACGGTAAATATAGCCAGTGCTGGGGGCCTGAGCCAGTGGCTACATCGGCACCTGGCCCCCAGTGACGGGGAGGTGAGTATGTGTCTTTTTTTATAACAGCAGAGGCAGCAGCTTATGGGTGGTGCTTATATATGGAGCATCTAATTGGGCCACTATTAACCCTTGTGCAGCATATAGGGAGTATTTATGTATGGAGCTTCTACTTGGACCACTATTAACCATTGTGCAGCATATGGGGGTATTTATGTATGGAGCTTCTGCTTGCACCACTATTAACCCTTGTGCAGCATTTGGGGGCATTTATGTATAGAGCTTCTACTTGGGCCACCATTATCCCTGTGCATCATATGGGGGTATTTATGTATGGAGCATCTACTTGGGACAACATTAACCCTTGTGCAGCAATATATGGGGGTATTTATCCTAGGAGTATCTTGTTGGGCCACCATTAACACTTTTGCAGCATTTTATGGGGGGTATTTATCTATGGAGCATCTTTTTGGACCACCATTAACCCTTGTGCAGCATCACCCTTGGCTTATACATGAGTCAATACGTTTTTCCAGTTTTTTGTGTCAAAATTAGGGGGGTCAAAACTAAAAGAGAAAGAGCGCAATAGGGTCTTACCCAGGTAAAAAGAGATATAGTTCAAGCTGTTATACTCACCAATAGCAGGAGAGTTTAAGGCATAAAGGAATAGAGGTCAAAGCTGCTGCACATCCGAATGGCCACGCCGTGACCATAGATCATCAGATATCAAAGAAGTACTTTTCGGATTAAACGTGCGCTGCTAGACAAAACGACTCCTTTCCAGATTGTGTACTTGTATACTTTTATTTTCCCATTTTCTCAACGCGTTTCGAAGTTTAAAACTTCTTCCTCAGGGGATGATAGGTACATATCATCCCCTGAGGAAGAAGTTTTAAACTTCGAAACGCGTTGGGAAAATGGGAAAATAAAAGTATACAAGTACACAATCTGGAAAGGAGTCGTTTTGTCTAGCAGCGCACGTTTAATCCGAATAGTACTTCTTTGATATCTGAAAATTAGGGGGGTCGGCATATACACGAGTATATACGGCAAATGTGTAGAATCATGAATATAACACTTAAGATTAAAAACATGTGTCACCATAATTCTATCTATATAATGAGATGAATTACTTATAAGGGAATTAATTCCCGAAATAATTGGTCTTCCTGGGGGATTTTTTTGATATTTAAGAATCTTTGGACAGTAATAGCAACTACTTATGCTAATCTTATTATGGGTGTTTTTGAGGAATATTATATTTTAATTCAAAATGGCATATTCAAATAATTATGTTTAAAAGATTCATTGATGATTTTTTTATATGGCATAATACTAATAATAATATTGACTCTTATACATGAAATTAATAATAACAATTGGGGTTATCTTTTTCTTCTTTATATGATGGCTGCAATATTAATTTTTGGATATTACTATTTTTATTAAAGAAAATGAAATTTTAACAAAGACTTTTTTTAAAAAAATGTTGATATTAACAATTATATTCATTTTAACAATGGACATTATTCAAAGTGGCTGAGAAATATTCCTAACAATCAATTTAGAAGAATTAGAAAGAATTGTTCTGCTGTTGAAGATTTTAAAGAACAAGCCACTGTATTAAAGAATAGATTTTTAGCTCAGAAATATCCAGAAAATTTAGTTAAGCAGGCTTATGCTAATTGCATTGATTTACAACAGGAATCACTAATTATGAATAAAACTAAAAATCTGAATCAGAATAAATTTATGATGAATGTTCTAAGACAAATTTATATGCATCCAGATTAATATTATTTATTATTATTTATTATTATAGCACCATTTATTCCATGGCGCTTTACATGTGAGGTGGGGTGTACCTTATACATACAAGTCCAGTAATCTTAAACAATACAAGTCACGACTGGTACAGGATGGGAGAGGACCTTGCCCGCGAGGGCTCACAATCTACAATGGGATGGGTGAGAATACAGTAGGCGAGGGTAGAGCTGGTCGTGCAGCGGTTTGGTGGATCGGTGGTTACTGCAAGTTGTAGGCTTGTCGGAAGAGGTAGATCTGCTCTTCTGTGCAGGGTTACTCACAAAATTCACCATTTTGAGATGTGCTCCTCTTACCTGTTTACTAGACCTGAAGCTAATGCATCAAGCTTGCAGACAGCCACGAGCCACAATTCATGGGACCGTGAGCCACATGTGGCTCCCGAGCTTCAGGTTGGGGACCCCTGCTATAGTGTCATACATTTCTTAATGAAAAGCTACAATTGTAAGACTCCACAAATCTTGTAAGAAATTATTGTAAGACAGGATATCACCAAATGGTTAAAATTCCATTGACTTCCAATATTTTTACGCCTTTTTATTGATCTTTATGCCAGGAAACCATTAAATTTTCACAAATAAAATCAAAAGCAAATATATTATCTTGAAGAAGGCCTTATCATTCATTACAATCCTCATCTAACGTCATTAATAACCTAATAGCTACCAGTATTTTTTACTGAGCTGCAGTAAAATAAAGTATCTTTAAAAAAATTATAAAATAACAAATAAAATGTTTTACACTCCGGGTCTGGAACAATACGTACCAGAAACCGCCTTATCAACACCAAGTCAGATTACAAATGCACTAGCAAGATGCCACAGACCCCAATGATAAAGGTGAGGGCAGCACAGGTGCAAAATACTGATGAAAACAGCCACTCACAAATCTACCAATATAAGTCCCTTGGTGAACTGTCTTGAATAATACAGTCTGAATTGATACAGTTTGAAGTTTAGCTTGCTTTTAAATTTTACTTTCATCCAACTGTGACTGTGGTGGTAAAGTTTTTCCTCTTACGATTTCAAGGCAGTAAACTTCTTTGAAATTTTCCATCCTTTATGTTTCTGAAGCAGCCATATTTTGCTTACGGCTATTTTTTATGATGCAATCATGTTTTGGAATCTGCTTAGAGTTGACATATGCAACAGATCAGGACTTACTATAAGTGAAGGGAGGACCTTACACTAGCCTGACAGCAAATGGCAGTGGTGTAAGTTGTATGTTTGCTGTATTGTGGGGAGGGAAGTTCTCTATTGTTGTTGTACTTTTTATTTTCGCTTTTGAGTGTGTTATGGCAGCAGCACGGACTGTGTGCTACTGAATTCTTATCTCATGTTTACCCATATGAAGTAAATACTGTTTACTCAAGATAACTTGCTCAGTGAACGTCTCTTATGTACCAGTGGTCATTCTCAGAAGATGCACTCTGCTACAGGTTATGGGCCCAGACACACAGAGAATCCCAGGCAATAGCCCCAAGCAATAACCTCAGATACTGGAAAAGCAGAGAAGCTCTGTAAACAGAAGGAGATAAAACCCAGTGAATGGAGGCTGAAAAAAAAAATCCAGATACAGAGGGACAAAGGAATTCATGATCCCAGGAACTGGAGGGCCGCACACTGGAGATAATTACAGAGAATCACCACACATAGGATATACAGGAACTCAAGAAGAAAGAAGAATATCTTCACTTCAACTCTATAAAACAAGTAAAGCTATGTAAAAATGATGTGCAGCACTGAGCTGAAACCTCACAGTAGCTAAGCTGAGCAGTGAAAATGATCAGTGATGGAAATTCAAAGTAGAGATGTTGTTATCTAAGGATGATTTATGGGAAGTAATCATTACGGGTAGACCTGATGAAGATAATCAGACATGCGATAACAAAAATAGAAAAGCGAGAGCCACCATTAGCTTGTTGGTGGATGATGCTCAATTAATACACATAAGAAATGAAGAAACAGTGAAAGGAATGTGGGACGCATTAAGAAAATTACATGAAAGACCCAGTTTAAATCACAAGTTATTTCTATTAAGAAAGCTTTACAGTATGAGATTGAGTGCAAATGACGACATGCAGAAGCACATATTCTCAATGACTGAAGTAATATCACAGCTAAGGTCTATTGGAGAAGACATTAAAGAAAGTCATGTAGCAGCAATATTATTGTGCAGTTTACCAGATTCATATGCAGCCTTGATAAATGCCCTTGAGACAAGACCAGAAACGGACATTACTTTAGCCTTTGTGAAAACAAGACTAATAGATGAATATCAGAGAAGAAAAGAACAAACAAATGATTCTTCTACAGAAAAAGGACAGTGAAAATGCTCTTAAAGCTACAGAATTTAAAAAACCTATAATAAAGAGACAAGAGAATGTTTCAAATGTAACAAAAAAGGTAATTTAAAGAAAGACTGTACCATATGGAAAGCAGAACAACAAAAATTACAACATAAAGAGCATACACAGAAACTGAAAAACACAATTTCCAATTCATGTGAGAATAATTGGAATGACTCATTTAAAGTAACAGACAAGAAATCATCACTTGGTTGGTTTATTGATTCAGGAGCAACGAGTCATATGACAAGTGACAAGAATTTCTTCACTGATCTTGGTTTAGATAAGAAAGAATCCATTTATCTTGCAGATGGAAGCAAAACAACTGCAGAAGGTATCGGAAAAGGTACGCTAAACTGTTCAAACATGTTCGGACAAGATTCAAAGATACTTGTACAGGATGTGTTGTATGTTCCAAATTTGGAAGGCGAATGTTAGGGATGGCGGAATGCACCAAATAATAAAAGATGGTAAGAAGGTGCGTTCCCAGCCCGGGGTCCACCGTGCAGGGGTAGAAAACTGCTGCTCAGTAATGGCGGATGTTATATGGCGGTATAATGGAGGAACACTTGCGGGTTAACGTCACTCGGTGTGTACAGGGGCGTACTCTGCTGCTTCACAGAGCCGCACTACCGCTGAACATAAATGCCGGAGCCTGTTAAAGCTCACAGAGCTCGACAAGGTAAACGCTCAGTATCAGGTCACAGAACTCAGCCTCAAGGACACAGGGTCAGAGTCACTCTAGACCTACTAAGCGTGTAGCTTCACAACTGTGGACGCCACTAAGTGATGCTGGTGACCGTAGAGTGTCGACCAAGTGAACCGTGGCGTACAGACCAAGCCACCACTTGGTGTTGATGCCAGTCTCTGACTCTGCCTCTTACCTGCTCCTCAGCCTGGGCGCTAACAGGCTTGGCTACACAACACATGTGTACCAAGGGTAGGGGTTTCCAATGAGTCATTCACCAGAGACATTCATACATGCACACAACATTCACTCCACATGGTCTAAATCTTTCTCTATATTAGCGCATGGCCGAGTGGCCATGCGAACCTTTTATAGCCGGGTCCTTTTGGGACCTTCCTGATCTTCCTGATGGTCCAATCCGAACTGGAGAAGGACCTGAGCATGTGACCTCCGATCACCAATGAGAGATCGTCCCACGGGCGTGCTCAGTGTACCGAAAGGATTACTTAGTCCCTGGAGTAGCTCGCTGCTGATCAGCATGTGTTGCTATAGCTTGACCAGAGGTGGCAGCAGCAACCAAACCTACAGAGCTGGTCTGAGCAGAGCACCTGGATCGACGAGTCTGCTGAGCAGCCTCCTCTGCGGCCGGAGAGGAATGGGAGACTGCCGAATGCAAGGCTCGAGATTCCTGCTGTGCAGCAACAGGAACCTGACACCTAACAGCGGATTGTTATCTGTGAAGCGTTTAACAGCCAATGGACTCACTGTAAAATTCAAAGACAATGAGTTTGCAATTCTAGCACGAAACAAGGTGACAACCATTGTCAAGGCAGATGAACAATTATATCATCTTGACACACCAAAGCAACAGATGAAGGTAAGTACACATGATCACAAAAACTGTATTCATGTGTGGCATAGACATCTAGGACACAGACACCCTGAAAGTATAAATGAACTACAAAGAAAAGAATTGACAAAAGATTGCTCAATTACCGTAAGGTGTGAATGTTGTATAAAAATCTAAAGCCACAAGAATATCTATTCCAAAAGAAAGTGAGATGAAAAGCAAAAGACCACTTGATTTGGTGCACACTGATGTATGTGGACCCATGAAAGTAACTACATCAGGAGGAAATAGATTCATGGTGACTCTTATAGATGACTACTCAAGATACCCAGTCACATAATTAAGAACAAAAGTGAAATTTTTGATAAACTTGTAGACTACGTAGCAAGGTCGAGTAACAAATTTCAAAGGAAGCCAGCTGTCATCAGAAGTGGTAATGGAGATGAATTTACAGGTCACAAAATAGAAAACTACTTAAGACAGAATGGTATAGAACAACAGCAAACTGTTCCGTACACACCTGAACAAAATGGAGTAGCAGAAAGGAAAACAGAACTCTGACAGAAATGATGAGATGTGTGCTGACAGATTCCAAACTACCAGAGAAATATTGGGGTGAGGCAGCAATGACAGCTTCATATCTACAGAACAGATTTTTTTTCCAGAAAAATGAAGAAAACTCCATATGAACTGAGGCAAGGTATGAAACCAAGTGTCAATCATTTAAAAGTTTTTGGATGTAGAGTTTGTGTATTCATTCCAACAGAAAAACATTTCAAACTTCAAAACAGATCAATGGAGGGAATATTTGTGGCACATAGTGAAAATTGCAAGGGATACAGATTCCTAGATCCCAAAACAGACAGAGTCATGGTGAGTAACAGAGTGACATTCATTGAAAACTTAAAAGATGTAATGATTTCAATTGACACAAAAAATGAGAAAAACAGCAGTGACATAGCTGAAGAGGTATCTGATGAGAAAGTAGATTAAATTGATGAAGAACAGAATACTGAAAATGAAGAAATACAACTACAGACACAGAACCAAGACGTTCAATGAGAGAGAACAAAGGTAAACCACCAAAACATCTCTCATACAAGACAAGCACAAGTAAAATTTATGAACCTACCTCTTGGAAAGACATATCTAAACTCCCTAAAGAAGAAGCTAATAAATGGATAGAAGCAACAGAAACAGAAATGAAATCCATGCATGACTCAAATACATGGACACTGACAGATTTACCAGAAGGAAGAAAAGCCATAGGATGTAAATGGATTTTTAAAGTAAAATACCAAACAGATTGCACACCCGAAAGATACTGAACAAGACTCGTAGCTAAAGGGTATTCCCAAAACTACGGAGAAGACTATGATGAGACATTTGCTCCAGTTGTCAAACATACTACAATAAGAACTTTACTTACAGTTGCAGCAATGAAACAGATGGAACTGATACATTTAGATGTAAAGACAGCATTTTTGAATGGAGATTCATCAGAAGACATTTACATGGAACAACCTCCAGGATTCAAAGATAAAAGAAAGTTTGAAAACTACAGAAAAGCATATATGGTTTAAAGCAAGCAGCTAAAGCTTACAAATGACAAATTTCAAAGAAGCAAAGCTGATCCATGCTTGTACACAAAAAGGCTGATGAATAGATGGATTTATGTACTCATATATGTAGACGACATTTTGATTTGTTCTTAAAAAGAAAGGGATAAAGAAAACATTCTAAAAATCCTGAAGCGACATTTCAAAATCAAAGACTTGGGAAATATGAATTATCATTTCTTGAGAGATCATCAGGAACAAGGAGTCTTGAAGTTAGAATATTGTCCTACTGAAGAAATGACAGCAGACATCTTCACGAAGGCGTTGAATGCTGATAAACACCAGAGACTAATAAAAAAGTTGGGTTTGATTGAATAACTCCTTAGTGTTGAGAAAGGGTGTTGACATAAGCAACAGATCAGGACTTATAAGTGATGGGAGGACTTTACACTAACCTGACAGCAGATGGCGATAGTGTGAAGTTATATGTTTGCTGTATTGTGGGGAGGGAAGTTCTCTATTGTTGTTGTACTTCTTACTTTCGCTTTTGAGTGTGTTATGGCAGCAGCATGGACTGTGTGCTACTGAATTCTTATCTCATGTTCACCTATATGAATTAAATACTGTTTACTCAAGATAATTTGCTCAGTGAACTTCTCTTATGTACCGGTGGTCATGGTCTGCTACACGTAGAGTATTATAGTCTCCATCTTTGAGCACCTCCACACTCCACTGTATTTTTAAATATCAGAACTGGCCACTTGTCACATCCTATTAACCTCATACATTGTCTCCAAAATGCGCTACAATCTACTGATAAACCATTAGCTTTAAATTATGCGTGAATTATTTTACTTTTTCAGAGGCATTGGAATGTCTTCACACCATGATGTCTTCTGACAGATACGTGCCCATCTGTAAGACCCTTTGTTACACTCTGTGTTGACAAGATTTGTGTGAGATATCCCTCTAAGTGGTGGTTATGGAGTATGATGGTTTTATTTATTTTTCATTATCTTCATCATTTTAACCACAAAACTATATTTCTGTGAGCCGCCTCGAATTTGTTTAGAACTTGGCTGTTCTGAGATCCTTTATTATGATCTATATATTAGATACCAACTACATCAGGATTCAAAAATTCTTCACCTGTAGCTCCAACCTCACTGTTGGCTCCTTACTCTACTGGATCATGTTCAGTGTTTATGTATTACAAAGAGAGGACAATCGTGAGTTGATGATAAGATCTTGTCTCTGCTATACACTCTATCTGATAAACCCAATTATATACAGGGTCAGAAGAAAGACATTTATGGAGAAACTTTTCCTGAATATATAATTTATTGAACATTGATTTACATTAATGCATGCACGTGTTTATTATGCTAAAAAACATGCTTTGATTTTGGGAAATGATCGATTATTCTGAACAGGAAATCATATCTCTTACAATCTATAATATAACAGGCTAAGCATCACTCTGTCCGGAGCCTTTATAGGCTGCGCAAGCTCGATGCGCCTGCGCAGTCTGGCTCCAGACAGAATGAGGCATCCCCAAATAAAGAAAATTCTCCAAAGAAGCATGTTTAGTCCATTACTGTAAGAACAAGAGTTATGCCTCATGTAGTCTCAATCAACAGAGACGACTCCCACTAAATTGGAAAGAAACAAGAGAATGCTGGAGTCCAGATCTATCTAAAGCAGTGCAAAATGTTATTGACAGAAATCAGGCACATATAGAGTAACAGAACAATCATGATAGTATAATAAAAAGGGAATAAATGAATGCCCGGAGCCCACTGAGACAGACAAATCAGCAACAAATACATTTGTTGTCATGTGAAAAGCTCTCAGGCCCTTTGTAAGGGAAATGAATTAGTGCAGGTAAAAAGTGCTGGGGAGTCTGCACTGAAAAGAGTTAATCCACAGAAGTCTATGGCACTAGACCCTGGCAGTATGAATCTATAGTGCTGTGGCAATGAGTATGACCCCCACCGATATCTAATTCGCTGTGGACAATATAATCTGAAAATGCAGCATATCATAAGGGGGGCAGTAAGACATCACCACCGGACCAGCGTCCCCGCAGTAGCGAGTGCAGTACAATCCAGGCAGAGAGAAAAAAATTTAAAAAAAGGGTTCAGCACTATGTGTTATATCTATTGCACAGACGCCCATCGAAGGGGAAGAGAAATATCATTGTGGGTACATACCCATCATGTCCTGGTGCAAAGAGAGCACTGATTTGTGCACTCCAACACGTGTTTCGCAGTGAAAATACTGCTTCCTTGGGGGGGGGAGTTTATTTTTTTCTCTCTGCCTGGATTGTACTGCACTCGCTACTGCGGGGACGCTGGTCCGCTGGTGATGTCTTACTGCCCCCCTTATGATATGCTGCATTTTCAGATTATATTGTCCACAGCTAATTAGATATCAGTGGGGGTCATACTCATTGCCACAGCACTATAGATTCATACTGCCAGGGTCTAGTGCCATAGACTTCTGTGGATTAACTCTTTTCAGTGCAGACTCACCAGCACTTTTTACCCGCACTAATTCATTTCCCTTACAAAGGGCCTGAGTGCTTTTCATATGATAACAAATGTATTTGTTGCTGATTTGTCTGTCTCAGTGGGCTCCGGGCCTTCATTTATTGTCTTTTTATTATACTGTCATGATTGTTCTGTTACTCTATATGTGGCAGTTTTTTGTCAGTAAAATTTTGTACTGCTTTATAGATCTGGACTCCAGCATTCTCTTGTTTCTTTCCAGAATGAGGCATCCCGCAGTGAGGAGTGTGCATGGCGCCGGAGATGGCGGTACCGCACACACTGCATACCGCCATCTCCGAAGCCATACTTACCTGACCGGGAGGAGCGTTGCCACGGCACTTCTCTTCAGCCGAAGACCGGGGCAGGAGTGCGGCCGGAATCGCGCATGCACATAGTGTGATCCGGCGCCATTTTACTAAAGACACATTTGCAGTGTGTCTTCAGCAATATGGCTCCAGACAGCGCTATGGGCATGCGCGATCCCGGCCGCACTCCTGTCGCGGCCTCCAGCAGAATGACAGTGACAGCACTGGAGCACAGGAAAGAAGGGTGAGTATAAATGTTTGTTTTTTATGTGTAGTTTAATAGGGGTAAGGGGACCATGCATACCAGGAAAGGAGGGTGAGCGGACCATGCATACCACAAAAAGGGGGGTGAGGGGACCAGGGGCATGAGGGGACCATGCATACCAGGATTGGGGGGTGAGGGGACCATGCATACCAGGAAAGGGGGTGCGAGGACCATGCATACCACGAAAAGGGGGGGTGACGAGACCATGCATACCAGGATTGGGTGGTGAGGGGACCATGCATACCACGAAAGGGGGGTGAGGGAACCATGCATACCACGAAAGGGGGGTGAGGGGACCATGCATACCACGAAAGGGGGGTGAGGGGGCCAGGCAAACCACAAAAGGGGGGTGAGGTGACCATGCATACCACGAAAAGGTGGTGAGGGGACCATGCATACCACAAAAAGGGGGTGAGGGGACCATGCATACCAGGATTGGGGGATGAGGGGACCATGCATACCACGAAAGAGGGGTGAGAGGACCACGCATACCACGAAAGAGGGGTGAGGGGACCATGCATAGCACGAAAGGGGGGTGAGGGGGCCATGCAAACCACGAAAGGGGGGTGAGGTGAACATGCATACCACGAAAAGGGGGTGAGGGGACCATGCATACCACAAAAAGGGGGTGAGGGGACCATGCATACCAGGATTGGGGGATGAGGGGACCATGCATACCATGAAAGAGGGGTGAGAGGACCATGCATACCACGAAAGAGGGGTGAGGGGACCATGCATGCCACGAAAGGGGGGTGAGGGGACCATGCATACCAGGATTGGGGGGTGAGGAGACCATGCATACCACGAAAGGGGGTGAGGGGCCCATGCATACCACGAAAGGGGGAGAGAGGGCCATGCACACCATGAAAGAGGGGTGAGGGGACCATGCATACCATGAAAGGGGGTGAGGGGACCATGCATACCATGAAAGGGGGGTGAGGGGACCATGCATACCACGAAAGGGGGGTGAGGGGACCATGCATACCACGAAAGGGGGTGAGGTGACCATGCATACCAGGATTGGGGGATATGGGGTACCCAGCATTCCAGGATAGGGGGGTGAGGGGACCATGCATACCAGGAAAGGGGGTGCAAGGACCATGCATACCATGAAAAGGGGGGTGACGGGACCATGCATACAGGGATTGGGGGATGAGGGGACCATGCATACCACGAAAGAGGGGTGAGAGGACCATGCATACCACGAAAGAGGGGTGAGGGGACCATGCATACCACGAAAGGGGGGTGAGGGGACCATGCATACCACAAAAGGGGGTGAGGGGGCCATGCAAACCACGAAAGGGGGGTGAGGTGACCATGCATACCAGGAAAAGGGGGTGAGGTGACCATGCATACCAGGATTGGGGGGTGAGGAGACCATGCATACCACGAAAGGGGGTGAGGGGCCCATGCATACCACGAAAGGGGGAGAGAGGGCCATGCATACCATGAAAGAGGGGTGAGGGGACATGCATACCACGAAAGGGGGTGAGGGGACCATGCATACCATGAAAGGGGGGTGAGGGGACCATGCATACCACGAAAGGGGGGTGAGGGGACCATGCATACCACGAAAGGGGGTGAGGTGACCATGCATACCAGGATTGGGGGATATGGGGTACCCAGCATTCCAGGATAGGGGGGTGAGGGGACCATGCATACCAGGAAAGGGGGTGCGAGGACCATGCATACCACGAAAGAGGGGTGAGAGGACCATGCATACCACGAAAGAGGGGTGAGGGGACCATGCATACCACAAAAAGGGGGTGAGGGGACCATGCATACCAGGATTGCGGGATGAGGGGTACTATGCATACCAGGATAGGGGGGTGAGGGGACCATGCATACCAGGAAAGGGGGTTCGAGGACCATGCATACCATGAAAAGGGGGGTGACGGGACCATGCATACCAGGATTGGGGGATGAGGGGACCATGCATACCACGAAAGAGGGGTGAGAGGACCATGCATACCACGAAAGAGGGGTGAGGGGACCATGAATACCATGAAAGGGGGGTGAGGGGACCATGCATACCAGGATTGGGGGGTGAGGAGACCATGCATACCATGAAAGGGGGTGAGGGGCCCATGCATACCACGAAAGGGGGAGAGAGGACCATGCATACCATGAAAAAGGGGTGAGGGGACCATGCATACCATGAAAGGGGGTGAGGGGACCATGCATACCATGAATGGGGGGTGAGGGGACCATGCATACCACGAAAGGAGGGTGAGGGGACCATGCATACCACGAAAGGGGGGTGAGGGGACCATGCATATCATGAAAAGGGGGTGTGGGGACCATGCATACCACAAAAATGGGGCAAGGGGACCATGCTTACCAGGATTGGGGGATGAGGGGGCCATGCATACTAGGATTGGGGGATGAGGGGTACCATGCACACCAGGATAGGGGTTTGGGGGGACCATACAAACCAGGATAGGGATGAGGGAATACCATGCATACCTGGATTGGGGGATGAGGGGTACCATGCATGCCAGGATAGGGGGTGAGTGGACCATGCATACCAGGATAGGGATGAGGGAGTACCATGCATACCAGGATAGGGGGTAGGGGGTGAGGTGACCATACATACCAGGATAGGGATGAAGGCATACCATGCATACCAGGATTGTGGGATGAGGGGTACCATGCATACGAGGATAGGGGGTGAGGGGACCATACATACCAGGATAGGGATGAAGGCATACCATGCATACCAGGATTGTGGGATGAGGGGTACCATGCATACGAGGATAGGGGGTGAGGGGACCATGCATACCAGGATAGGGATGAGGGAGTACCATGCATACCAGGATACGGATGAGGGAGTACCATGCATACCAGGATTGGGGGGGTGAGGGGACCATGCATACCAGGATAGGAATGATGGGTGCCATGCGTACCAGGATAGGAGGGTGGCAGCACATACCAGGATGGGAGACCATATACCATTAAAAATGCTCTTCACCCGGGTGTAGAATGGGTTCATAGCTAGTCCTATATAACTGAAATTTAATTTTTTTTTCACCACAAGGGCCAGTCATAACTCTCATGAACCCGAGAAAACTTTGAAATTCTGTTAGGTCTTCTTCATGAATAATAACAGATAATGACTGGTGACCATGTGTCTATCCGCTGTCCAGGAATGGTTAGTTTTCATTCTCATGATGAGCTTTTGGTGAGATTTTGTGGTTGCAGATTTTCTGCACAATTTCTGGACCCATTAAATAAAAAAGGTTACAGGAATTTTTTCGAAAATACACAGTAAAAAAGCTCATCAAAAACTCATCGTGGGAAAGACGATTTATTCAGATATTTTAATCAGACAAATGAACTGTCTGCTTGAGGAAGTCTTAGAATGGCTGCACTTAGGAAAGAATTCAGAGAGGGAATGACTGTCTGTCCTGGGGGTAATAATATCAGATTTTGGAATAAATTCTTGGACTTTTGTGCGCTACCAGATAAATTCACCAATCCAGTATTTAGGAGAAAGATTAATCCATTTATTTCCCAACGCGTTTCGAAATGTGTACCATTTCTTCATCAGGGGATGACATATATCAAATGTGTGCCATATATGTCATCCCCTGATGAAGAAATGGTACACATTTCGAAACGCGTTGGGAAATAAATGGATTAATCTTTCTCCTAAATACTGGATTGGTGAATTTATCTGGTAGCGCACAAAAGTCCAAGAATTTATTCCGAAATCTGATGTTTAAGCGGTCGCAGAGTTGACCTTTGGGCGTGCAGCAAGCAGATTACTGATCCCACATGCCTGAACCTCTCCTAAAAAGGGTGAGTAAATTCTAATCTATTTCTCCAGCAATAACCCGGATAAGACCCTATTGCGCCTTTTTGTTCCTTTAGTTTGGATACACTGGGGGTAATAATATGACATGCTATTTTTACAAGGACATTTGACTAAAGCCAAATTAATTTTCTGTAAAAAAAAAATACTCAGAAGCCTCCAACTTGAAATGTGCGTCACTTTTAGGTGACCAAGTGCTGTGTCCATTCCCTGTCAAGCTTTTCAATTCAATCAGTCTAAGTAACATCAAACTGCCCTGCTTAAAAGTGTGTGAACTCTTCAGAATTTTCTATATTTTTACATTAAATTTACCTAAAATTCAAAATCAAATTTTCATAAGACATAACAGTACAAAAAGAAAACAGAATGGAAAATTAGTAACTGTAAATTGTAATTTTTTTTATTTACGAAAATTATCCATTATTACACGTCTATGACATGTATGTGCAAAAGTATGTGATCCTTTGCTTTCAGTAGCTGATATTACTTCTATGTGCAACAATAACTGCATCTAAATGTTTCTGGCCATTGCCCATTAGTTTTACATGTAAGCTTGGAACAATCTTACCCTATTCTTCTCTAATACCTTCTACAGTTTGGACTCCTTTATGTTGTTGGATTTTCTCTCAGTACTCCTTGATTAAGGTTATTCCGTAACATCTCTACAGAATTAATGTCAAAATTTGACTTGGCGATTCAAAAACTTTAATTTTATTCTTCTTTATCCATTCTTTTGTAGAATGACTTCTGTGCTTTTGGTCATAGTCTTGCTGCATAACCCATGTTCTCTTGAGAATAAACTCGTGGACAGATGACTTGACATTTTCCTTTAGAATTTTGAGGTAAAATTTATATCCAAGAAGTATCATTTCTCCTTATGGAGAATGACATGCTAAGCATGTCGAGGTGAGGAGACTTAAAGCCGCAATGCTCCTCTGAGAAATATGCTAATTATGCAAATTGTCTCTTCAGAGAGGAAGAGGACTAGAACTTTAGTGCCACCTATTGGAGGTAGCAATCCTAAAAGTCAATGTTGACCCTTTAACGAGCCTTCTTACATGACTTAGGATAAAAGCCAAGCCAGAATCTCCATTTGCAGACACTGTGTTTCGGGGTACTGCCCCTCATCAGTGCAAAGTGTGAGATCTGGTTTGGCTGTGAGAGAGGCGTCTGACCGATATCCAAGAAGTATCATTTCTCCTTATGAAGAATGACATGCTAAGCATGTCGAGGTGAGGAGACTTAAAGCCGCAATGCTCCTCTGGGAAATATGCTAATTAAAATTTAGGTAAGGTAAGGTACCCTAAGGTAAAATTTAGAATTCATTGCTCTGTCATTAATGTCAGCAAGCAGTTAATCCTGAATGCTATATATGTGTTTCCAACTATGCAAGCTTATATCTGGTATATGGCTATTTCAACTTACTCTGCTTGTCCCCTTATGTTGTGAGGTCAAGAAACTTTTCAAAGTGCTTTATGATCCATGTAGTGCTGGACATCTGCTTATCTGACCACAACTGTTTTTGGGTCCTGCTGTCTCAATTTAGTTTGACTGATTAACGAGAAGAGAGAGAGAAAAAAAAAATCTTAGCCTTAACCTCCTATATATATAGACATAGCTAGGGGGAGCATTTATGCAGGGGGCATTTATGCACACTTTTTCGAAGTACAGTTTATCAAAGTACTGGCAGTTATAACATGGCAGTTAGACAGAGCAGGAGACAGGTAAGACATTTATATACATCTACTCCCTGTACATTTGGAGTACCACAAATATATACCATATGCATTTGTGTAATTTATATCCTGGCGGCTGCATTCACACACATCCACCGCCCTGGCATTAACTCTCTACACTCTATCCATATCGGCCCCTCACTCCTTTCCTCTCCTATGTATAGCACTCACGCTCTTTTCACATTGTTAAATTGCACAGATCCAGTCAGTCCTACCATTCAACATAAGAGACGCTCTCACAAATCACTTTACCATCTTCTCACTCTTTCTATCCTCCTTCTCCTAGTCGCAGGAGACATTGCTCCCAACCCAGGTCCCCCATGTTATAGAAAGTCAAACCCCCCAACTGCTACACTCAGAAACCCCTCTAATCTTTTTAATATTCCCTGCATGTCATCTGTCTCTCTGAATTGTGCACTTTGGAATTCTCACTCAGTGTGTATCAAACTCTCCTTCATTCATTACTTTTTCCTTTCTAATTCTCTTAACCTCCTGGCTCTTACTGAAACCTGGATCCAGCAGTTAGACACTACCGCTGCTGCTGCTCTTTCATACGGGGGACTACATTTCTCTCATACCCCAAGATCAGACAATAGAGCAGGTGGAGGCGTTGGTCTGGTCCTATCACCAAAATGTACCTTTCAGGTTATCCCTCAACTACCCTCACTAGTCTTCCCTTCTTTTGAGGTCCATGCCATCAGACCTTACACCCCCTTCTCAATGCGAGTGGTGGTGGTGTATCGTCCTCCTGGCCCCTCCCATCAGTTCCTGGATCATTTTGCCACTTGGTTTCCACATTTTCTATCCTGTGACATCCCTACCCTCATCATGGGAGATTTCAACATCCCCATTGCTCTTCCCCTCTCACCATCTGCTACTCACCTTTTATCTCTAACCTCCTCATTTGGCCTTTCGCAGCTTACTAATTCTCCAACGCATGAAGATGGAAACTCCCTCGACTTGGTCATCTCTCGGCTTTGTTAAATGGATGATTTTGCAAACTCCCCTCTCCCACTCTCTGACCACAATCTTCTTTCATTCTCTATCAAGAACTGCCAGGCTGCTCAGGTCACCCTCACTGTCCATACTTATAGAAACATACAGGCCATTAACACCCAGAAACTTATGAAGAACTTGCAGTCTTCATTGGCCCCTGTCTCCTCCCTCTCATTTCCTGATTCTGCATTGAAGCATTGCAATGAAACACTTCAAAGTGCCCTGGATGAATTTGCACCCCCTATAAATAGAACACCATAACGCAGATGGCGACAAACCTGGCACACGGTGCAAACACGTTTCCTGCAGCGGTGCTCCAGGTGCGCCGAACGTCTGTGGAGAAAATCCAATCTACACGAAGATTTCATCCATTTTAAGTTTATGCTTAGAACATACAACACTGCCCTTCACCTCTCCAAACAAGCCTATTTCAACACCCTCATCACCTCACTGTCCAACAACCCGAAACATCTCTTTGACACTTTTCATTCTCTACTTAAAGAGTACAGGCCCCAACCACGGAGCTCCAAGCTGACGATCTGGCCAATTACTTCAAAGAAAAATTTGACCAGATTCGACAGGAAATTATCTCCCAATCACCTCATACCATGCACTGTCCTCCCTACCCCACTGCATCTAGCTCACTCTCTGATTTTGAACCAGTCACAGAAGAAGAAGTAAGCAGGCTCCTTGCATCTTCTCGCCCAACCACTTGCACCAGTGACCCATTTCCGTCACATCTCCTCCAGTCCCTTTGCCCTGCTCTCAACCCTCAACTAACTAAAATATTTAACCTCTCTCTCTTCTGGTATCTTTCACTCCTCATTTAAGCATGCCATCATACATTCACTACTTAAAACACCATCCCTCGACCAAAACTGTGCCGCTAACTATAGACCTGTCTCTAATCTTCCCTTTATCTCTAAACTCCTGGAACGCCTGGTCCACTCCCGTCTTATCTGCTATCTCTTTGATAACTCTCTTCTCGACTCTCTCCAATCCGGTTTCCGCTCTCTACACTCTACTGAAACTGCCCTCACTAAAGTCTCTAATGATCTACTAACAGCTAAATCAAATGGTCATTACTCCATGCTAATTCTCTTGGATCTCTCTGCAGCATTCGACACTGTGGATCATCAGCTCCTCCTCACTATGCTCCGTTCCATTGGCCTCAAGGACACCGGTCTCTCATGGTTCTCCTCCTATCTCTCTGACCGCTCCTTTACTGTATCTTTTGCCGGTTCCTCCTCCTCTCACCTTCCCCTTACTGTTGGGGTTCCTCAAGGATCGGTTCTAGGCCCCCTCCTCTTCTCCTTGTACACTGCCCCTATTGGTCAAACAATCAGTAGATTTGGTTTCCAGTACCATCTCTATGCTGATGACACCCAATTATACGCTTCTTCTCCTGACATCATGCCAGCCTTTCTAGAAAACACCGGCGATTGTCTAAACGCTGTGTCTAACATCATGTCCTCACTATATCTGAAACTGAACCTGTCAAAGACTGAACTCCTTGTGTTTTCTCCCTCTACTAATGTACCTATACCCAACATTGCCATTTCTGTGTGTGGTTCCACTATTACTCCCCAGCAACTGGCCCGCTGTCTTGGGGTGATACTTGATTCCGAGCTTTCCTTTGCCCCCCACATTCGATCACTGGCTCGCTCTTGTCATCTGCACCTCAAAAACATTTCTAGAATTCGACCTTTTCTTACTTTTGAGTCTGCAAAAACTCTTACTGTTTCTCTTATTCATTCTCGTCTCGACTATTGTAACTCTCTTCTAATCGGTCTCCCTCTTACCAAACTCTCCCCTCTCCAATCCGTCTTGAATGCTGCAGCCAGGATCATATTCCTCACTAATCGTTACACCGATGCCTCTACCTTGTGCCAGTCATTACACTGGCTACCCATCCACTCCAGAATTCAGTATAAACTTATTACCCTCACCCACAAAACCCTCCATGGCTCAGCACCACCCTACATCTCCTCCCTTGTTTCAGTATACCACCCTACCCGTGCCCTCCGTTCTGCTGATGACCTGAGGTTAGCATCCTCAATAGTCAGAACCTCCCACTCCCATCTCCAAGACTTTACATGTGCTGCGCCAATTCATGCACTTCCCAGGTCAATACGATTAGTCCCCAATCCCCACAATTTTAAGCGTGCCCTGAAAACGCATTTAATCAGACTGTCCAATCGCCTCAACACATTAACCTAATCTATCCCTGTGTGGCACAGCCAAAATTTTTACCATAACCAGATTTCCCGCATCATGTTCCCACATGCTTTATGCATCCATTAGCCCTCTGTGTCTGTACTGTTACACACTTAACATTATGGCTGGTCCATACAATCAGGGGAACTGTTACCTCCCACCTTTCGTGTCTACCTCTTTCCTCATAGACTGTAAGCTTGTGAGCAGGGCCCTCATTCCTCTTGGTAACTGTTATGATCTATGTGATTATTGTCATGCTGTAATGTCTATTGTCTGTACAAATCCCCTCTGAAATGTAAAGTGCTGCGGAATATGTCGGCGCTATAGAAATAAAATTTATTATTATTATATTATAATGACATGCTGGCCTGGTCCAGATGCAGCAAAGCGGGCCCAATCTATCACACTATCACTGCCATTTTTTTTCCTTTTGTACAAGGCTTTTACACAGTATTGCAGTATTTCTTTTACTAAACATTACACTTTTCAGTCAAACTAAAGAGCTCTATTTTGGTTTCATCCATTCTAAAAACATTCTTTCATTAGCCTTTTGGCTCTTCTACATTATCTAAAGTAAAATGCAGATAGGCAGCAATGGATTTTTTTGTAGCGCAATGGCTTTCTTTTTGCAATATCCTTGTCAGGACTCTAATGTCAGGACCCTGTCGGGGTTGGCAAACTGCCACGCCGAGCAGGGTGACTTACCCACACTATGGGAGAGCACGGGGTCCAATGCTGTAGTGATCGTTCAAGCAGACAGGACTTGTGGCACAGAAAATAGTAAGGAGTCCCAGGACCTAGATCATGTGACTGCAGGGGGCGGGGCTTAGCGTCCTACTGCTGCAGATGATATAATGTACCTACTGCAGGGAATCTGTAGAAGAGGAGAGGAAAATGCAGGGCAGACAAGCGAGGGTTCGTACACGGAGAGGGCTGTGCGGTACCAGAGGGACGAGCAAAAAATAGTCAAGTCACAGGCAGAGGGTCATACACAGAGAGGTAGCGCAGTACAAGAGGGACAGGCAGAACTCGTAACAGGGACAGAACCGTATCAAAACCAAACAAGCAAGCAAGATATCAGGCACAAGGCACACGTACGCACAAGGTCAACTAACTCAACCGAGGGCAGGAGTATAACTGACACCGGACCTAGGTCAAGTGAGCATTAAATAGCCACCCTCTGCCAGAGAGAGGCAGAAACAATTAACCCCTGTCTGACCAGGACGGGCAAAAGACAAAGCCCATCCTGGATCATGACAGTACCCTCCTCTCAATGGGGGGCCACTGGACCCCTGGGTCTCTCAGGATACTTGGCGTGAAAGGCCCGGACCAACCGATCAGCATGAACCGATCGAGCAGGAATCCACGACTGGTCTTCAGGACCGTAGCCTTTCCAATGTACAAGATATTGAAGGGCACGAAGGGCCAACCTAGAGTCAACAATTCGTTCCACCTCGTACTCAGACTGCCCGTCTACCAAAACCGGTGGTGGGGAAGACGATGATCCCTTCCCACAGGACCTCACAGGTTTCAAAAGGGCCCTATGGAAAACATTGGGGATCCGTAGAGATGGCGGGAGACGCAACCGAAAAGCCACTGGGTTAACCGCTTCAGTAATTTCATAGGGACCAATAAACTTAGGTCCAAGCTTCGCAGAGGGGACCTTGAGCCTTATATTCTTGGTAGATAACCATACCTTATCCCCAATCTGGAACACCGGCCTCGCGGACCGATTTTTGTCTGCAAAAAATTTATATTTATCCTGGACCTTTGTAATGTTACTCTGGACCTCCCGCCATACCTCCCCCAACCGCTGGATAGTCTCATACGCCCCAGGACACCCAGAGTCCAAACGGGAAAACTCTCCGAAATGAGGATGAAACCCATAGTTGCAGAAAAAGGGAGATGTACCCGGAGACTGGTTAATGCAGTTGTTAAACGCAAACTCGGCCAAAGGTAATGCAGTACACCAATCATCCTGTTGGGCTGAGGTCAAGCAACGCAGAATTTGCTCCAGAGACTGATTGGTCCGCTCGGTCTGCCCATTAGTCTCTGGATGGTAAGCGGATGAAAAGGGCAGAACAATACCCAACCTCTTACAAAATGCCCTCCAAAATCTGGAAACAAATTGTACTCCTCTATCGGACATCACATTCAAGGGTGCCCCATGCAACCGCACCACATGCTCAACAAACAATCTGGACAACGTTTCCGCATTAGGTAGAGCTGCCAAAGGTACAAAATGTGCCTGCTTACTAAACCTGTCCACCACAACCCAAACGACGGTATTACCCTTGGAGGGGGGAAGGTTGGTGATAAAATCCATGGACAAATGAGTCCATGGTCTCTCAGGAATTGGCAGTGGTACCAATTCCCCGGCCGGCCGGTTATGGGGGGTTTTCGCACAGGCACAAACATCACACGCAGACACATTCCCCAACATCAGAGGCTAAAGAAGACCACCAGAATATTCTAGCAATGGCCTTCCGGGTAGCCGAGATCCCTGGATGTCCACCCAGAACTGAGTTATGGAACTCCCGGAGGACCTTGAGACGAAACTGAGCTGGTACGAAAAGTTTATCCACCGGCTTAGCCGGAGGTGCAAGAGACTGGGCTTCCCGAATCTCCCGTTCCAACATATTAGAAATACTTGCCACCAACACCCCGGGCTGAAGAATGGAGGATGGAGGTTCGGGGGGGGGAAACCGAATCTAGACTGTGTGACAACACATCAGTTCTGACATTTTTGGATACTGGCCGAAAAGTGATAGAGAAGTGGAATCGGGAAAAAATGTGACCATCTAGCCTGTCTAGGAGTCAATCTTTTAGCTGACTCAATGTAAGCTAGGTTGTTGTGGTCTGTAACTACGGTTATAGGATGGACAGCCCCCTCCAAAAAATGCCTGCATTCTTCAAAGGCCAACTTCACGGCCAGAAGTTCTCGATTCACAACATCATAGTTTCTCTCCGCAGGGGAGAATTTCTTCGAGAAAAAGGCGCAAGGTCTCAAATTAGTCAAAGTGGCAGGTCCCTGGGACAATACCGCCCCCACCCCCTCCTCCGAGGCGTCCACCTCAACAATAAATGGTTCAGACGGGTCCGGTTGAATAAGAACCGGATCAGATATGAAAAAAATTTTTTAAAAACTGAAACGCCGCTATCGTTGCGGCTGACCAATTCTTGATATCAGCCCCCTTTTGAGTCATATCTGTGAGGGGTTTAACCACCTGTGAGAACCCCCTTATAAATTTGCGATAATAATTGGCGAATCCTAGGAAATGCTGCAGAGCTTTTATATCACAAGGTTGGACCCAATCGACAATGGCCTGCACCTTATTAGGATCCATGCGATACCCCTCAGCAGACACAATGAACCCCAGAAAAGACAGTTCCTGTACAAAAAATAAACATTTCTGTAGTTTAGCAAAGAGACAGTTGTCCTGAAGCCTTTGGAGGACTGCTCGAATATGACCAATGTGAGCCTGTTTATCAGGAGAGTAGATCAGTATGTCATCCAAATACACCACCATAAAACGTCCAATAAAATCAGAGAACACGTGATTTATGAAATTTTGGAAGACCGCTGGAGCATTGGTCAGACCGAAAGGCATGACCAAATTTTCAAACAACCCTTCAGTAGTGAGAAAAGCAGTTTTTCACTCATCTCTTTCCCGGACTCGGATAAGGTTATACGCTCCCCGTAGATCTAATTTCGAAAACCACTTAGCTCTCGACAACTGGTTGTACAAATCAGGAATAAGTGGGAGGGGATATGTATTTCTCACAGTTATCTTATTTAACTCTCGAAAATCGAGGCATGGGCATAAACCACCGTCTTTTTTCTTTACGAAAAAGAACCCTGCCGCCACGGGAGAGACGGAAGGACGAATGTGTCCCTTACGGAGACTCTCGGAAATGTATTCCTTCATAACAGCCCGTTCGGGACCTGAAAGGTTATACAAGCGGGCCTTGGGCAATTTAGCACCTGGAACCAGGTCAATGGCACAATCAAATGGGCATTGTGGTGGTAAAACCTCAGCCTCTTTTTCAGAGAAAACATCCGTATAGTCTTTTAGGTACTCCGGAATACCTTCCAGACCAACGGACGACACAGACACAGTAGCAAGACATTTTTCAGAACAATAGGGACCCCATTTAACAATGTCCCGAGATTGCCAATTAATCACTAGATTATGTAATTGTAACCAGGGGAACCCCAACACCAGTCCCACAGGCAGGTTGTCCATAACAAAGCATGAAATATGTTCCTGGTGCAAGGAACTCACTTTAAGGAGAAACTCCTCTGTAAGAAATATGACGTCATTCTTAGCCAGTGGTGTTTTGTCAATGGCAACAACGTGGATAGGAGTCTCCAGCCTAACTGTCCCTAACTTACACCTGGACACCAAGTCAGAGTCAATAAAGTTCAACGACGATCCGCAATCCACGAAAGCAGAAGTGGGTGTGGAGACACTCCCACAACAAAGTTCCACTTGCAACAGCATTTTAGAAAATGGAGAAAAAGGTACCTGAGAGCCTAGGTGACCTCCACAACAATCACCCGGGCTCAGTCGCTTGCTGGTCAGTGGACAGGAGGGAAAATCCTTTTTCCAATGTCCGGAATCACCACAGTGAAAACAGCATTTTCCCAAGCGCCATTGTCTCTTTTCTTTCTCCTTGACATCGATGGTTCCCATCTCCATGGTTTCCAATGTAGGACTGGCTCCCTTTCCTTGGGAAAATAATGGGGTTTCAATCTGCATCACTCCCCTGACCCGTAGCCTGCGATCCATTCGGACGGCTTGTGTCATAGCGTCCTCCAGGGAATCAGGCGGAGGGTGGAGAGCCAAGGCATCCTTCAGATGTTCATACAGGCCTCTACGGAACAAACCCTGGAGGGCGGCATCATTCCAGCAGACCTCAGCAGCCCAGCTTCTGAACTCTGAGCAAAACCACTCGGCTGAGTGCTTCCCCTGGCACACACTCATCACCATGTCCTCAACCATACGCATCCGATCAGGCTCATCATAAATATGTCCCAGGGCCTCAAAAAATGCATCCACAGTCATACTCTCAGGGGCAGTGGTCGGAAGGGAGAAAGCCCAAGCCTGGGGAGCTCCCCTTAACAGAGACATAATGACCCCCACTCTCTGTCTTTCATCCCCAGAAGAGTGTGGTCTCAATGAAAAGAAAAGCTTACAGCCCTCCTTGAACACTTTGAATTCCCTTTTATCTCCAGAAAAGGTAACTGGTAACTCAACCGGAGACTCAGGGGAAATTAATGAAACATCCCGAGCCCTCGATGATAAAACCCTCTGCACAGTGTCAGCGATCAACTGCTGAAACTGAGCCAGGGCGAGTTGTTCCCCCAGGAGTCTCTGAGACATCTGAGTCAGGTGCTTTACCTGCTCAGAAAGAGCGTGCATAGGATCCATCACACACAGGAGAAAGAGAGCAGAGAAAAAAAATGGTAACGGTCAGTTATAATGTCAGGACTCTAATGTCAGGACCCTGTCGGCATCGGCAAACTGCCACGCCGAGCAGGGTGACTTACCCACACTGTGGGAGAGCACGGGGTCCAATGCTGTAGTGATGGTTCAAGCAGACAGGACCTGCGGCACAGAAAATAGTAAGGAGTCCCAGGACCTAGATCATGTGACTGCAGGGGGCGAGGCTCAGCGTCCTACTGCTGCAGATGATATAATGTACCTACTGCTGGGAATCTGTAGAAGAGGAGAGGAAAATGCAGGTCAGACAAGCGAGGGTTCATACACGGAGAGGGCTGTGCGGTACCAGAGGGACGAGCAAAAAATAGTCAAGTCACAGGCAGAGGGTCATACACAGAGAGGTAGTGCAGTACAAGAGGGACAGGCAAAACTCATAACAGGGACAGAACCGGATCAAAACCAAACAAGCAAGCAAGATATCTGGCACAAGGCACACGTACGCACAAGGTCAACTAACTCAGCCGAGGGCAGGAGTATAACTGACACCGGACCTAGGTCATGTGAGCATTAAATAGCCGCCCTCTGCCAGAGAGAGGCAGAAACAATTAACCCCTGTCTGACCAGGATGGGCCAAAGACAAAGCCCATCCTGGATCATGACAATCCTGTTGGTGAATCCATGAACATTAAAATTAGTTAAGTTGAGAGAGGCCTTTAGTTGCTTAGAAGTTACCTTCGGTTCAATTGTGACTTTGTGGACCTTCATATCACTTGATTTTGGAAAAACCTTTATTGGTCAACATCCCTTGGGGAGGTTAATATTGGTTTTGAATTTTACATAATCTGTCTGACAGAATTGGTTAGGTACACACTCTTTAAGGATAATATTGCAACCTTTTCAGCCTGATGAGCATGTACAATTCTTCTGAGATCCTCAGAAATCTGCTTTCTTCATTATTTCATTCACAAACATCTTCTTTGTTCATGCTGTGAAACACTTCCACACACCTGAGTTGTGAAGATTAGGCTTTGATACATCCCTGTTCTTTTAGTACAACAGACTGCTTATTCACATCTGATTTTCAGTCAATTGATTAAAGACACCAGACTCTAATTTCACCTTCTTTTTTTTCCTAATTCAGTGGTTCACATACTTTTACCACTCACAGATATATGATATTGGATCATATTTCTCAATCAAATCTGTCAAAATCTAATATGTTTTGATTTGGTTTTCTTTGTCTACTTTTAGGACTTGCGTGAAAGATTTTATGTCAAATTTATACTGAAATATGGACAATTCTGAAAGGTTAACAAACTTTCATGCAACACTGTATAGCTATTGATAAATGGACCTCAATGTGACCAGTGGTGTCCAACAGCATATTTAAAAACACTGTATTTTCTGATTTTTTTTTAAATTAAAGACCATCAAATTTGAGGGCCCACCCATTGAAATTATGTACAGTTTATAAGGAAAGGAATTTTAATCAGTCCAAAGTGATGAATGTTTTTTTTTTTTGCAGAAGTAGATACATTTTTGGTAGTAGTTTAATATAATAAAAAAATTGTAATATGTCAAATTTGATTCCCTTTAAAAACTGGGAAGAATTCCCTTTCACATTTAGAGTGAAGATTAGTGATGGGCAAACCCCCCGATGATCGGTATCGGCGGATTCGCCCAAGTTTTTTTGTAAAGTTCGAGCTCGGGGTCGGGGATGACGCGAACTTGCGTCCGAACTCCGAGTTTGGACTTTACAGATATGGGATGGAGCAGGGGGCTGTAAAACAATGCATAAAATTAATAATAAACTTTATAATTATACTTACCGGTCCTGCGACACATCCTCCCGTCCCGCTGTCTCCCAGCCGCATCTACTGCCGGAACCGCTCATTAACTTACGTCGGTATTCACTGCACTAGGGCAGTCTTCAGCTTTTTCTGGCAGTCTTCATATGGTGATGTCAGGGTTCACCCGAGTTTATGGCTTGGGCCATGAATGTCAGTGAACCCTGATGTCACCGCACGAACACTGCCAGAAAAAACAAAGACTGCCGAGTGCAGTAAATACCGCCAGAAGATAATGAGCGACCCCGGAAGCAAATGCAGCCGGGAGACAGAGTGACGGGAGGATGTGTCACTGGACCATTAAGTATAATTATAATGTTTATTGTTATGCTTTTACAGGCCCTGGACCCAAACTGGACCCGAACTGTAACACAGGTTTCCCATGGAAACCCGTGTTCGGGACCTTGTGACGGTACGGGTCCAGAACTTTACAGTTCGAATTCGCCAATACCTGGTGAAGATCTGAAAGCATGCCTTTCCAACAATCAACTTTTTGATTGATGCTAACGATGCACTTGTTAACCCACAAAAATTACAACATCCAACTTGCCTTGTTAACTTACATAACAAAGGGTATTTTTAGTTCACATCACCACTTCCTCTCTTGATGGTCAGTGTAATCATCTCAGTCAGGTATTTCACACTGACGGGCAGTCTAATACCCCGTCTTCGTCTGGAAGAGCTCAGTGTCCTTTTCCACATGCAATTGCTCATGCTGATTTTGCTATTTCACTTCTTCCAGCTGATTCTTGCTTTATATTGCTACATTATAAAAAATTTCACATAAGCAGAAAGTGTAATTGATGAGTATCAAAAAATCCATCTGTTTCCAAAATCCAGAAATATACTTTCCGACTACATATTTTATCTAGAAAATATTATATCGTTGAGATATGTTACACATTTATTGATCTTTTCCCGTAGAGATTTTTTGATGTCCTTATTTCTCAAACTGTAGATAATGGGGTTGATCAATGGGGTGAATACAGTATATAGAAGTGATAGGAGTTTACTAAATTTTAAGGTCTCTTCTCCTTTAGGAAACAGGTAAACACTTAATAGAGTAAAGTAGAAGATGGATACAACAGTGAGGTGGGAGCTACAGGTGGAGAAGGCTTTCTGTCTACAGATATTGGACTGGAACTGTAAGATAGTGACAATTATATTAATATAAGATACTATAATCACTGTGAGAGGGATGAAGAGGATCGGAAAACACATTATGAAGACCTCCAACTCAATAGCGTAAGTGCTAGAGCAGGCTCTTTCTAATAAAGGAATGAGATCACAAAAAAAATGGTCAATGATATTTGGTCCACAAAACGTCATCATCGATATCGTTATACAGTACATCAGTGTAATAGAAAAACCGAACACCCAACAGATGGCGGCCAATACCACACAGCGGTCACTTGTCATGGTAGTCGTGTAATGGAGCGGGTTACAGATGGCCACATATCTGTCATAAGACATCACTGTAAGGATGAAACATTCAAAAGCTTCTGCTGCACAGAAAAAATAATATTGAGTGATACATCCATTAACAGTAATGGATCCCCCATTATTCAGTAGGATGTGAAACATGTTGGGGACAATATCTGTGGTCAGCATGATGTCACTGATGGACAGTTGTGAGACGAAGAAGTACATTGGAGAGTGGAGGTTCCTGCTGGTGGACACCAGGGTGATGATCAGGAGATTCCCACATATTGTCCCACAGTAAACCACTAGGAGAAGACAGACCAAGAGAATAGTTGAACGTTGGCCATTTTGAAATCCTAAAAGGAAAAATTCTGAATTCACAGTCCGATTGATCTCCTGAATAAATAGTAAAATAAAATGTCATTAGCTATAATATCACACAGTGCAAAACCAGGATTATGGTAATGGTGACAGCAGGAAACTATTGGTGGGCACAATACGTGCAGTATTAGGGTTGTTATGTATAGAGGTATCCATATTACACAAAGTGCTTTGCATTGTGCTAGAATATCTAATCAGATCACATAGATCCTGAGTATTAAAGAGTTGCATTGTAGTTCATTGCCCAGCAAGGATTGAATGACGAGGTTCCTAGTAGGGGTTTCATCTTTTTATTACAACTGTCATCGGCTTCAATGGCCACAATCAGAAATAACTCTGGTATAGCTTGTTAGACACCTTAGATGCCGACGTTCATAGTGATTTTTGCATCTGGGTGTTTAGACAGAGTAAGGTGGATGATGGGGAATTCAGACTACTGCCCCTACATCATATCCTGGATATAGATTAACCATGACAAGCAATAGTTAATATACCTTAACTCATATAGAACTACACACTAACTATTATTAATATTGCATCAAAATAATAGCGCTGCTGCTCTCCCAATCTGTCAGTGTTTCTCCTTTGTTATTGTGATTCTCTGTTCCTGATATTTGGTTCTCTCTTCCCTCAGTATAAATCTAGTCTATTTAGTCAAATAAGAGCTGACTTTACCTCTTTTCTCTTGGAGTCTTCTTACAGACCACTTGGCTAAAGAGACGAGATTTACAGAGTCTGTTGGAAATTTGGGCTCCACGGCTCATACTATGGCTTTACGTGTTCTTATTGGAATGGGAACATTGAAGGCAGTGTTGAGTACAGTGCTGAGCCATATCCCACTGCTCCTCTAAACCAGAATATGGCAAGGACCATTCAACTAAGTACTGAGAAATGACAGTATGTCCATCATAACTTTAAAATATGAAGGTCAGTCAATCAGGAAAATTGATAGAACCTTGAATGTATCCTCCAAGTCATGAAAGACATCAATCACTATAATGAAACTAGCTCTTACGATGACAACCCAAATAAAGTAATACCAATAAAAATTTATGTTGAAATTGATAAGTGCATGAGATTTATCAGCCTCTAAAACCACAAATTGATAGCACCTCAGATAACAGCCCTCATAAATGATCCAGAGACATGAAGCAACTGATACATGTCAACATCAACTGCTCAGGGGAGAGTGCAAGATGCAAAACTTTATGACATTGCCACTTCCACCTCCTGGGTTATTTTTTGTTTGATAATTCTATTTTTTTAAATCAGTTAAAGAAAAACATAAAAAACCCAAAAAATGAAGAAAAAATAAATAAAAAACAGTGTTGGATTACTCCTCTCTTGCCCCTTTCACTTAGCTCACCACATTTACCCCCTACCTCCTCCTCCTCCATTTCTGGGTCAAGTTTCTAATTTTTTTTTTATTCTTTGTTATTTTAAGTCATTTCCCTATCCACATTTGTTTGCAGGTTACTTGTCCTGCGTTTACCTCATTTAGCTTCCTTTTTCAGCCCTCCTAGTCCTTAGTATGACCATTTTACCGTCATTTTAATGCACCAATCTTTTTGTCCCCTTTGACTTCTATTGTGTTAGCGTTCAAGCTCAGGGTCATGTTCAAATATAGAACCAAACTTGGAACTACAGCTCGGCCGAACTTGACGAACCCGAACATACAAGGTTCCGCTCATCCCTACTCAAGGCCTGAAAACTGAAGTTAAAAGTTTATGGCACAAACCAGACGCTGTATTACCATTGGTCATGGCCAAAAACCATAAGAAGCACTTACAACAATTCAATGTTCACAAAATCACCATCAATCTACTGAAGAAAGCAGCTCTGCCTGGATCTACATACATCCTACACTCATACTTTACAACATTTTAGATTTTTGTGAAGAACCTAGTGATGGACAACAGTAACGATCAGGCAGATGACATGTACAATAACATCAATAATAATAATAATAATAATAATAATAATAATAATAATACAGCAATGATTATATCAGTAAAAAGCTATTATAAAATCATTGCATTTTCTCACAAAGAATTTATACTTACATCAGATGTCATAATTTTCCAACATATTCAAACCTCAATTATTTTGAATGACGCTGTAATCTCCTGTTTTCTTGAAAATATTCCTGTAAATAAAGTTTGGAAAACATGAATAATCAGGAAGACATGAAATATAATAAAGAACTTTTCCTACTGATCCTCCATGAGGCAATTAGACATAGGCCCCGTTCACACGTTCATTATTTGGTCAAAATTTTGTGTCGGTATCTGTAAGTTAAAGCCAAGAGTGGGTGGAAAATGCAGAAGTTGTGAGGTGTTTTAATTATTCTTTTCCTCTGATTATTCCACTTCTGATTTTATCTTACAAATATTGATGAAAAAAACTGACTAAATACTGAACGTGTGAATGTTTCCCACACAAACAATTAATGAGAATGATGTAACTCAACAGCAGAACCATAAATCCTGAGCCGTCTCATATAAAGATGGGACACGTGAAGGTGGTGGACACATCCAAAGATAAGAGGAGAAGTAAATACACAATCAGTATGAAAACTCCTCCATCTACACAGCAGATTGGTCATCAACCAATGAAATTATGTCTAAACACACAAAGATGTAATAAAAAGCATGATAAAAGGCGGAGGAGCAGAGGAAGACCCAAACAATGCAGAATCCAGCCATATGTGCCACCACCGGGTTATAGAGCATCAAATATAATAACACAAGAGCGTTGATGTTATAGTTTCCAAATAATATTTTCGCCCCTGACTTACCTTGTGCCATTCATTACTGGTGCTTTCTTATAGGATTTCGGGCCCCTCAGTCAGTAGGGCCAGGGTGTGACTGAGATGTCTGCATGTCCTGCAATGACCATGGATCTTTCTACTTTCCGAATGAACAGAACAATTTCCTCATCTTTTTCTGTGTAACGCATATAATGGTATTATTCCAGCTCCTCTTTATAGAGCAGTTTACATCCCCAGCACAGCCGTACCATAGAGATTTCTCTACATATGGGAAAATACAGAATTACAAAATTGACCATTACAAATAATGACATGAATAAGAAAAATGGAAAAGTAAATGATATAACTGGCACCATCACTAAAACAATGAATGTCTGCACATGATACAGTCTACAGAATGACCTTTCATCCAAATCAATATCCCCCAAAAATGGAGAGAACCAGGAATTTTCCTCAGACCAGCGCTGTGCCCCAAAACATTGAAATTGATTAATATAATACTAAGCCTTAACAAGTATTAAGCATAGTTGTTCGAAAAACAATCGCTAAACATAAATTCGGCACAAATATGACACATTCGGATTGGTGATCGGAAACACAAGCAAAACTTTATAAAATGGGTGAAAATCTCAAATATTCAGAAAAATATATATTTATAATATTCAGAACTCAACACCTCTCATGGCCGCCTGTTCCACTCATTGATCACTCTAACTTTCAAAAAGTTTTTTCTAATATCTAATCTGTGTCTCCTCCAATTCAGTATGATCCCATTACTTCTACTTCTTTCTTGTGCAAATGAGAATAAAGATGACCCTTCTACAATGTGACAGCCCTTTAGATATTTGTAGACAGCTATTAAGTCTCCTCTTAGCCTTCTTTTTTGCAAGCAAACATTCTGAAATCCTCATAGGACACGGTTTGCAGACCGGACACCATTCTGGTCACTCTTCTCTGAACTTGCTCTACTTTGTCAATGTCTTTTTTAAAATGTGGCTCCCAAAACTGGACACAGTATTCCAGATGAGGTCTGACCAAAGAGTAGTAGAAGGCAGTCTGGTCAGTATCGCACCTGCTTGCTAATGAATAATGGGAGGTGGATATAAAAGGATGCCAGGTGGTTGTGTGAGTGTCTCAGCATGGGAACACAGAGAGCCTGTCTGTGTGAGAGACACACGTGAGTGAAAGCAGTGCCCACTGCAACTGTGGTTTGGCTGGACGGGAGAAGCCCGCCAGTTGGTAGTTAGGTTGTCCATTGTTTAGTTAGTGCCGGACAGGCAAGGATTTGTTTTATGTATTATTTCCTTTTGCATTGCTTTTACCATTAATAAACCTGACCCAGGGTCAGTTACACCCGAATCCCAGCTCTGCGCTTGAGTTTCATGCTGAACGCACGTGACCTTTGACCCCAGCAAAGCCGATCCCGGAGTGTTTTATCACATTGTGGTGGAGAACGCGGGCATCACGTTGCAAGCATGAGCATGGAGGACGTGGTAAAAGCGCTGGTACAGTCCACCGCCATCCAGCAAGAAGCTAATCGGGTGATGATGGCCCAGCTGAAGGAGTTGGTGGACATGACAGCTACCGATCGTTCGCTTCTCCAGCAGGTGGCGCAGTGCCTGGCAAGCCTACATGAGGTTAACCTGGAAGCCGAGTCGAGAGTGATTCACGTGAGTCGGTACTGGCAGAAGATGACGACCGAAGATGACGTCGAGGCATACCTGACCACGTTTGAATGGACGGCGGTGCGAGAAAAATGGCCGAAGGCACGATGGGCCGGCCTGATTACCCCGTTTCTTTCCGGTGAGGCCCAAAAGGCGTATTATGACTTGGAACCTGAAGCTGCGCAGGACTTTGACAAATTGAAATCCGAGATCTTGGCCCGGCTGGGAGTGACGACCGATGTCCGTGCACAGAGAGTGCATCAATGGACCTATCAGCCGGATAAACCACCGCGGTCACAGATGTTCGACCTGATCCACGTGACGAAGAAGTGGCTACAACCCGAGGTGTTGACAGCGCCAGAGATAATCCAGAGAGTCATCATGGACAAGTACCTGAGAGCTCTACCGCCAGCCCTGAGGAAGTGGGTAAGCCATGGAAATCCTACGACGGCAGATCAACTGGTGGATCTGGTTGAACGTTACTCCGTGGTGGAAGGACTCCGAGACGACGCTACCCCACCTCGTTCTTCATCATCTCCACGTGGAACCGGTAAGACTGTTCCAGGGAGTAGGGGAGATGGAAAAATCCCTAAGACAGTTGGGGAGGAAAACGGGACTGCCCGCACTGCGAGGCCGAGAGTAACGAACCATGGTCTAAGCAAGGGGCCAAGAGATGGGACATATTGCTGCGAACTGTCCGGTCACTACTGAACCCATGCAGTGCGACGTCACAGACTCTAAAAACCGCATGTCTATGGTTGCACGGGTAGTGAGTGTGAATGCCGGTCAAAAGGATGTGGAAAAACACTTGTGTGATTTAACTGTTGATGGCAAAAATGTGGTGGCATTGTTAGACTCGGGAAGTGTGGTGACTCTGGTGAAGGCCAGTCTGGTGTCAGCCCCGACTGGAAAATCAGACAAATTTTCTGTAATGTGTGTGCATGGATACACCTGTTTGTACCTCACCACGGTCATATGCATTACTACTTCCTATGGGTCTGTGCAACATAAAGTGGGACTCGTCCCGGCGTTATTGCATGATGTCATCCTGGGCCGGGATTTTCCCCACTTTTGGCAATTGTGGGAGAATCAGTTGATGCCCTTGGGTAATAGTATACATGATTCTTCTCCCAGGGCGCGTGTGGGTCCCGAGCCACTGGAAGAGGTCTCCCCGGAAGACTCAGGGGAAGAGTCTGCGGGAAATGACCTGCAGTTCCCGTTTTCAGTCATGGCGGGTGATACGGAGGAGACCGGGGAAGAGGAGGAGGCCGACAGCCGTCCACCTCCCCGTTTGCTGGATTTAGAAGTTCAGAAAGATGACTTCCAAAGCAAGCAAATAAAGGATCCTACCCTTTCTCAGGCTAGGACAAATGTAAAAGTGATAAATGGGGTACCCATAGAACCTGACTCTAGGCTGGCATATCCTTACATGGTTCTGGAGAATGATTTACTCTATCAGATAGAGAGAAAGGGGGAAGATACGGTGCAACTATTAGTCGTGCCAAAACCCTACCGGCGGCAGGTGCTGGACCTGGCCCACGGACATTTGATGGGAGGTCACCTGGGAGTCCAGAAAACCACCGAAAGGATATTACACTGTTTTGTTTGGCCAGGCATGCATCACGATATTCGTGTATATTGTGAGTCTTGTCCTGACTGCCAAGCCTCTGCACCTAAGCCCCGGTTCTGTAGCCCTTTGGTACCCCTACCTATTATTGAAGTCCCGTTTGAGAGGATTGGGATGGATTTAGTTGGGCCTCTTCCACGGTCTGCACGTGGACACCAACATATCCTGGTCATCTTGGATTATGCCACTCGTTACCCGGAGGCCATCCCTTTGTGTAACACGGCCACCAAGACGATTGTCAAGGAACTGGTGCATGTGTTTAGTCGGGTCGGAATACTAAAACAGATACTCACCGACCAGGGGACCCCCTTTATGTCTAGGGTAATGAAGGAGCTCTGCCGATTGTTACAAATCGAACCGTTACGCACATCCGTGTATCACCCTCAAACAGACGGGTTGGTCGAACGGTTCAATAAAACTCTGAAGCAGATGCTGAGAAAGGTGATAGACAAGGATGGGAAGAACTGGGACTATTTACTTCCGTATTTGCTTTTTGCCATCAGGGAAGTTCTCCAGTCTTCCACGGGATTCTCGCCTTTCGAGTTATTGTACGCCCGACGTCCTCGCGGACTGTTAGACGTTGCAAAAGAAACCTGGGAGGGTCAGGTCACTCCGTTTAAAACAGTGATAGATCACGTCACACAAATGCAGGACCGTATTGCGGCTGTTATGCCTATCGTCAAAGAACACATGATGCAGGCTCAAGGAGCCCAAAAAAGAATCTATGATAGGGGCGCCAAGATCCGTACGTTTGCACCCGGAGATAGGGTGTTGATCCTGGTCCCCACGGTGGACAGTAAGTTCCTGGCAAAGTGGCAGGGCCCCTTTGAGATTAAGGAAAGAGTTGGTAAAGTAAACTACAAAGTATACCAGGCAGGTAAACGGAAACCTGAACAGATTTATCATGTAAATCTGATAAAACCCTGGAAAGATCGGTCTGCCTTGTCAGCGGAGCTGGCCCGTCCCGTCTGCTCGCATACCGTACCGGAGGTACGGGTTGAAGAGACCCTCTCGGAGCGGCAAAAGACTGAGGTCAGGCAGTTTCTACTTCACAAACAAAAGTTTTTCTCAGAAAAACCCGAGCAGACTACGCTAATGAAACATGACATCGTAACGGAACCTGGTGTCACAGTTCACGTAAAGCCCTACCGAATCCCGGAGACGCCGTGAAGCCGTTTCCCGAGAAGTGAAGGCAATGTTAGAGTTAGGTGTCATTGAGGAATCGCACAGTGCTTGGTCCAGCCCGAATGTGCTAATTCCTAAACCGGACGGCACCATCCGGTTCTGCAATTACTTCAGGAAACTGAATGCGGTCTCAAAATTTGATGCCTACCCTATGCCCCGGGTCGACGAGTTAATAGATCGGTTAGGAAAAGCCCGGTATATTACGACCCTAGACCTAACAAAGGGGTAAAAGGGGTATTGGCAGATCCCTCTGGCGGAGGCTGCCAGAGAAAAGACGGCATTTGCTACGCCGGAAGGTTTATTCCAGTATGTGTATATGCCATTTGGACTGCACGGAGCACCGGCGACCTTCCAGAGACTGATGGATCGAGTCCTGAGGCCACATAGGCAGTACGCTTCGGCCTATTTGGACGACATTGTCATTTACAGCTTGGACTGGGAGACTCATCTCCAGAAAGTACAAGCTGTGATTGACGACCTGTGGGAGGCAGGTCTAACCGCGAACCCCAAGAAATGTCACATCGGGCTAGAAGAAGCCCGGTACTTGGGGTATGTAATTGGGAGGGGTGTTGTTAAACCCCAGGTTGATAAGTTTCAGGCGGTTCAGGACTGGCCACAACCTGTCAACAAGAAGCAGGTGCCAGCCTTCCTGGGGATCGCCGGCTATTATCGCCGGTTTATACCCAATTTTGCAGCCATCGCTACCCCCCTGATGGATCTTACAAAAGGGAAAGACTCCGTCATGATTAAATGGAGTTTAGCGGCTGAAGAAGCCTTCCATAGCCTAAAACGGGCACTTTGCTCTCAGCCCGTACTGGTGACTCCGGACTTCCGCAGCGAGTTTGTGGTACAAACGGATGCCTCTGATACCGGTATCGGGGCCGTACTGTCACATGTGAGGGACGGAGTGGAACACCCAGTCCTCTATCTCAGCAGGAAGCTGAATAAACACGAGCAAAGGTATGCAGTCGTAGAAAAAGAGTGCCTCGCCATTAAGTGGGCTCTAGAGGCCCTCAAATATTACCTGGTGGGCCGAAAGTTCAGGCTGATCACTGACCATTCCCCTCTCAAGTGGATGCACTTGAACAAGGAACGGAATAGCCGGGTGACCCGGTGGTTCCTTGCCCTGCAGGCCTACACTTTTACGGTGGAGCACCGCCCAGGGTTACAGATGGGAAATGCAGATGCCCTGTCCCGAGTGCACTGTTTGGCGGGTGTCATTGCTCGACCGGAGTGGTCTGAGCAGAGGGGGGGATATGTGAGAATCATGTGGGAATAGTGGATGAGGGCAGGTATATCTCGCCCAGATTCCTTTCTTATGTGGCCTAGTCTGGTCAGTATCGCACCTGCTTGCTAATGAATAATGGGAGGTGGATATAAAAGGATGCTAGGTGGTTGTGTGAGTGTCTCAGCCTGGGAGCACAGAGAGCCTATCTGTGTGAGAGACACACGTGAGTGAAAGCAGTGCCCACTGCAACTGTGGTTTGGCTGGACGGGAGAAGCCCTCCAGTTGGTAGTTAGGTTGTCCATTGTTTAGTTAGTGCCGGACAGGCAAGGATTTGTTTTATGTATTATTTCCTTTTGCATTGCTTTTACCGTTAATAAACCTGACCCAGGGTCAGTTACACCCGAATCCCAGCTCTGCGCTTGAGTTTCATGCTGAACGCACGTGACCTTTGACCCCAGCAAAGCCGATCCCGGAGTGTTTTATCACATTGTGGTGGAGAACGCGGGCATCACGTTGCAAGCATGAGCATGGAGGACGTGGTAAAAGCGCTGGTACAGTCCACCGCCATCCAGCAAGAAGCTAATCGGGTGATGATGGCCCAGCTGAAGGAGTTGGTGGACATGACAGCTACCGATCGTTCGCTTCTCCAGCAGGTGGCGCAGTGCCTGGCAAGCCTACATGAGGTTAACCTGGAAGCCGAGTCGAGAGTGATTCACGTGAGTCGGTACTGGCAGAAGATGACGACCGAAGATGACGTCGAGGCATACCTGACCACGTTTGAATGGACGGCGGTGCGAGAAAAATGGCCGAAGGCACGATGGGCCGGCCTGATTACCCCGTTTCTTTCCGGTGAGGCCCAAAAGGCGTATTATGACTTGGAACCTGAAGCTGCGCAGGACTTTGACAAATTGAAATCCGAGATCTTGGCCCGGCTGGGAGTGACGACCGATGTCCGTGCACAGAGAGTGCATCAATGGACCTATCAGCCGGATAAACCACCGCGGTCACAGATGTTCGACCTGATCCACGTGACGAAGAAGTGGCTACAACCCGAGGTGTTGACAGCGCCAGAGATAATCCAGAGAGTCATCATGGACAAGTACCTGAGAGCTCTACCGCCAGCCCTGAGGAAGTGGGTAAGCCATGGAAATCCTACGACGGCAGATCAACTGGTGGATCTGGTTGAACGTTACTCCGTGGCGGAAGGACTCCGAGACGACGCTACCCCACCTCGTTCTTCATCATCTCCACGTGGAACCGGTAAGACTGTTCCAGGGAGTAGGGGAGATGGAAAAATCCCTAAGACAGTTGGGGAGGAAAACGGGACTGCCCGCACTGCGAGGCCGAGAGTAACGAACCATGGTCTAAGCAAGGGGCCAAGAGATGGGACATATTGCTGCGAACTGTCCGGTCACTACTGAACCCATGCAGTGCGACGTCACAGACTCTAAAAACCGCATGTCTATGGTTGCACGGGTAGTGAGTGTGAATGCCGGTCAAAAGGATGTGGAAAAACACTTGTGTGATTTAACTGTTGATGGCAAAAATGTGGTGGCATTGTTAGACTCGGGAAGTGTGGTGACTCTGGTGAAGGCCAGTCTGGTGTCAGCCCCGACTGGAAAATCAGACAAATTTTCTGTAACGTGTGTGCATGGATACACCTGTTTGTACCTCACCATGGTCATATGCATTACTACTTCCTATGGGTCTGTGCAACATAAAGTGGGACTCGTCCCGGCGTTATTGCATGATGTCATCCTGGGCCGGGATTTTCCCCACTTTTGGCAATTGTGGGAGAATCAGTTGATGCCCTCGGGTAATAGTATACATGATTCTTCTCCCAGGGCGCGTGTGGGTCCCGAGCCACTGGAAGAGGTCTCCCCGGAAGACTCAGGGGAAGAGTCTGCGGGAAATGACCTGCAGTTCCCGTTTTCAGTCATGGCGGGTGATACGGAGGAGACCGGGGAAGAGGAGGAGGCCGACAGCCGTCCACCTCCCCGTTTGCTGGATTTAGAAGTTCAGAAAGATGACTTCCAAAGCAAGCAAATAAAGGATCCTACCCTTTCTCAGGCTAGGACAAATGTAAAAGTGATAAATGGGGTACCCATAGAACCTGGCTCTAGGCTGGCATATCCTTACATGGTTCTGGAAAATGATTTACTCTATCAGATAGAGAGAAAGGGGGAAGATACGGTGCAACTATTAGTCGTGCCAAAACCCTACCGGCGGCAGGTGCTGGACCTGGCCCACGGACATTTGATGGGAGGTCACCTGGGAGTCCAGAAAACCACCGAAAGGATATTACACTGTTTTGTTTGGCCAGGCATGCATCACGATATTCGTGTATATTGTGAGTCTTGTCCTGACTGCCAAGCCTCTGCACCTAAGCCCCGGTTCTGTAGCCCTTTGGTACCCCTACCTATTATTGAAGTCCCGTTTGAGAGGATTGGGATGGATTTAGTTGGGCCTCTTCCACGGTCTGCACGTGGACACCAACATATCCTGGTCATCTTGGATTATGCCACTCGTTACCCGGAGGCCATCCCTTTGTGTAACACGGCCACCAAGACGATTGTCAAGGAACTGGTGCATGTGTTTAGTCGGGTCGGAATACTAAAACAGATACTCACCGACCAGGGGACCCCCTTTATGTCTAGGGTAATGAAGGAGCTCTGCCGATTGTTACAAATCGAACCGTTACGCACATCCGTGTATCACCCTCAAACAGACGGGTTGGTCGAACGGTTCAATAAAACTCTGAAGCAGATGCTGAGAAAGGTGATAGACAAGGATGGGAAGAACTGGGACTATTTACTTCCGTATTTGCTTTTTGCCATCAGGGAAGTTCTCCAGTCTTCCACGGGATTCTCGCCTTTCGAGTTATTGTACGCCCGACGTCCTCGCGGACTGTTAGACGTTGCAAAAGAAACCTGGGAGGGTCAGGTCACTCCGTTTAAAACAGTGATAGATCACGTCACACAAATGCAGGACCGTATTGCGGCTGTTATGCCTATCGTCAAAGAACACATGATGCAGGCTCAAGGAGCCCAAAAAAGAATCTATGATAGGGGCGCCAAGATCCGTACGTTTGCACCCGGAGATAGGGTGTTGATCCTGGTCCCCACGGTGGACAGTAAGTTCCTGGCAAAGTGGCAGGGCCCCTTTGAGATTAAGGAAAGAGTTGGTAAAGTAAACTACAAAGTATACCAGGCAGGTAAACGGAAACCTGAACAGATTTATCATGTAAATCTGATAAAACCCTGGAAAGATCGGTCTGCCTTGTCAGCGGAGCTGGCCCGTCCCGTCTGCTCGCATACCGTACCGGAGGTACGGGTTGAAGAGACCCTCTCGGAGCGGCAAAAGACTGAGGTCAGGCAGTTTCTACTTCACAAACAAAAGTTTTTCTCAGAAAAACCCGAGCAGACTACGCTAATGAAACATGACATCGTAACGGAACCTGGTGTCACAGTTCACGTAAAGCCCTACCGAATCCCGGAGACGCCGTGAAGCCGTTTCCCGAGAAGTGAAGGCAATGTTAGAGTTAGGTGTCATTGAGGAATCGCACAGTGCTTGGTCCAGCCCGAATGTGCTAATTCCTAAACCGGACGGCACCATCCGGTTCTGCAATTACTTCAGGAAACTGAATGCGGTCTCAAAATTTGATGCCTACCCTATGCCCCGGGTCGACGAGTTAATAGATCGGTTAGGAAAAGCCCGGTATATTACGACCCTAGACCTAACAAAGGGGTAAAAGGGGTATTGGCAGATCCCTCTGGCAGAGGCTGCCAGAGAAAAGACGGCATTTGCTACGCCGGAAGGTTTATTCCAGTATGTGTATATGCCATTTGGACTGCACGGAGCACCGGCGACCTTCCAGAGACTGATGGATCGAGTCCTGAGGCCACATAGGCAGTACGCTTCGGCCTATTTGGACGACATTGTCATTTACAGCTTGGACTGGGAGACTCATCTCCAGAAAGTACAAGCTGTGATTGACGACCTGTGGGAGGCAGGTCTAACCGCGAACCCCAAGAAATGTCACATCGGGCTAGAAGAAGCCCGGTACTTGGGGTATGTAATTGGGAGGGGTGTTGTTAAACCCCAGGTTGATAAGTTTCAGGCGGTTCAGGACTGGCCACAACCTGTCAACAAGAAGCAGGTGCCAGCCTTCCTGGGGATCGCCGGCTATTATCGCCGGTTTATACCCAATTTTGCAGCCATCGCTACCCCCCTGATGGATCTTACAAAAGGGAAAGACTCCGTCATGATTAAATGGAGTTTAGCGGCTGAAGAAGCCTTCCATAGCCTAAAACGGGCACTTTGCTCTCAGCCCGTACTGGTGACTCCGGACTTCCGCAGCGAGTTTGTGGTACAAACGGATGCCTCTGATACCGGTATCGGGGCCGTACTGTCACATGTGAGGGACGGAGTGGAACACCCAGTCCTCTATCTCAGCAGGAAGCTGAATAAACACGAGCAAAGGTATGCAGTCGTAGAAAAAGAGTGCCTCGCCATTAAGTGGGCTCTAGAGGCCCTCAAATATTACCTGGTGGGCCGAAAGTTCAGGCTGATCACTGACCATGCCCCTCTCAAGTGGATGCACTTGAACAAGGAACGGAATAGCCGGGTGACCCGGTGGTTCCTTGCCCTGCAGGCCTACACTTTTACGGTGGAGCACCGCCCAGGGTTACAGATGGGAAATGCAGATGCCCTGTCCCGAGTGCACTGTTTGGCGGGTGTCATTGCTCGACCGGAGTGGTCTGAGCAGAGGGGGGGATATGTGAGAATCATGTGGGAATAGTGGATGAGGGCAGGTATATCTCGCCCAGATTCCTTTCCTATGTGGCCTAGTCTGGTCAGTATCGCACCTGCTTGCTAATGAATAATGGGAGGTGGATATAAAAGGATGCCAGGTGGTTGTGTGAGTGTCTCAGCCTGGGAGCACAGAGAGCCTATCTGTGTGAGAGACACACGTGAGTGAAAGCAGTGCCCACTGCAACTGTGGTTTGGCTGGACGGGAGAAGCCCGCCAGTTGGTAGTTAGGTTGTCCATTGTTTAGTTAGTGCCGGACAGGCAAGGATTTGTTTTATGTATTATTTCCTTTTGCATTGCCTTCACCGTTAATAAACCTAGTTAGAGTGATCAATGAGTGGAACAGGCTGCCACGAGAAGTGGTGAGTTCTCCTTCAATGGAAGTCTTCAAACAGAGGCTGGACAGACATCTGACTGGGATGATTTAGCGAATGCTGCTTTGAGCAGGGGGTTGGACCAGATGGCCCAGGAGGTCCCTTCCAACTCTACGATTCTATGATTCTATGATTCTATGATTCTACCTGACCCAGGGTCAGTTACACCCGAATCCCAGCTCTGCGCCTGAGTTTCATGCTGAACGCACTTGACCTTTGACCCCAGCAAAGCCGATCCCGGAGTGTTTTATAACAATATATATACTGTATATATATATATATATATATACCACATGCATGCAACATACATATATACAACATATATACTACATGCAACATACATACTACATATATACTACATGCAACATACATACAACATATATAATACATATATACTACATATATACTACATGCAACATGCATACTACATACAGTTGTGGCCAAAAGTATTGACACCCCTGCAATTCTGTCAGATAATACTCAGTTTCTTCCTGAAAATGATTGCAAACACAAATTCTTTGGTATTATTATCTTCATTTAATTTGTCTTAAATGAAAAAACAAAGCCAAATTGGATATAATTCCACACCAAACATAAAAACGAGGGTGGACAAAAGTATTGGCACTGTTAGAAAAATCATGTGATGCTTCCCTAATTTGTGTAATTAACAGCACCTGTAACTTACCTGTGGCGCCTAACAGGTGTTGGCAATAACTAAATCACACTTGCAGCCAGTTGACTTGGATTAAACTTGACTCAACCTCTGTCCTGTGTCCTTGTGTGTACCACATTGAGCATGGAGAAAAGAAAGAAGACCAAAGAACTGTCTGAGGACTTGAGAAACCAAATTGTGAGGAAGCATGAGCAATCTCAAGGCTACAAGTCCATCTCCAAAGACCTGAATGTTCCTGTGTCTACCGTGCGCAGTGTCATCAAGAAGTGTAAAGCCCATGGCACTGTGGCTAACCTCCCTAGATGTGGACGGAAAAGAAAAATTGACAAGAGATTTCAACGCAAGATTGTGCGGATGTTGGATAAAGAACCTCGACTAACATCCCAACAAGTTCAAGCTGCCCTGCAGTCCGAGGGTACAACAGTGTCAACCCGTACTATCTGTCGGCGTCTGAATGAAAAGGGACTGTATGGTAGGAGACCCAGGAAGACACCACTTCTTACCCCGAGACATAAAAAAGCCAGGCTGGAGTTTGCCAAAACTTACCTGAAAAAGTCTAAAACGTTTTGGAAGAATGTTCTCTGGTCAGATGAGACAAAAGTAGAGCTTTTTGGGCAAAGGCATCAACATAGAGTTTACAGGAGAAAAAAAAGGCATTCAAAGAAAAGAACACGGTCCCTACAGTCAAACATGGCGGAGGTTCCCTGATGTTTTGGGGTTGCTTTGCTGCCTCTGGCACTGGACTGCTTGACCGTGTGCATGGCTTTATGAAGTCTGAAGACTACCAACAAATTTTGCAGCATAATGTAGGGTCCAGTGTGAGAAAGCTGGGTCTCCCTCAGAGGTTATGGGTCTTCCAGCAGGACAATGACCCAAAACACACTTCAAAAAGCACAAGAAAATGGTTTGAGAGAAGCACTGGAGACTTCTAAGGTGGCCAGCAATGAATCCAGAACTGAATCCCATAGAACACCTGTGGAGAGATCTAAAAATGGCAGTTTGGAGAAGGCACCCTTCAAATATCAGGGACTTGGGGCAGTTTGCCAAAGAAGAATGGTCTAAAATTCCAGCAGAGCATTGTAAGAAACTCATTGATGGTTACCGGAAGCGGTTGGTCGCAGTTATTTTGGCTAAAGGTTGTGCAACCAAGTATTAGGCTGAGGGTGCCAATACTTTTGTCTGGCCCATTTTTGGAGTTTTGTGTGAAATTATCAATGTTTTGCTTTTTGCTTCATTCTCTTTTGTGTTTTTTCATTTAAGACAAATTAAATGAAGGTAATAATACCAAAGAATTTGTGTTTGCAATCATTTTCAGGAAGAAACTGAGTATTATCTGACAGAATTGCAGGTGTGTCAATACTTTTGGCCACAACTGTAAATGACAAGCTCACTTACAGCACTATCAGGATCGGTTTCTCTGCACTGTGACGCTGAGAAAATGGTGCCAGCAAAACAAGATGTCTACTTTTTATATGGCCAAGGACAAGTGACTTCATCAGCCAGAAGACTTTGTGTCATGACGTTCTGGATGGTTTCTGTGTCCTGATTAGCTGCCGGAAACAACACACTTAAATTTAAATTTAAGGGGGAAAAAAGAGCGTGCAGCTCCTCTAACCTCTCCACACCCACCACTCATCAATCATTGTATATCCCATCTTCCCCCTGCTCATCATACAGCACCAATGTCCTAGCCAAATTCATAACAAAAGGATTAGTGGAAATGCAATGATTTATGGAACTGTGACCGAATTTTGACATCATCTTTGCTCCGATCTTATAGTAATGTCCCCCATCCTGCTCCTAACTTTGTAGTAATGCCGCATCCTGATCTCTATTTTATAGTTCTGTCCCCATCCTAGTTCCCATCTTGTAGTAATGTCCTCCATCCTGATACCCATCTTGTTTTAATGTTTCCCATCCTGGTCCTCTTCTTGTAGTAATGTCCCCCTTCCTGGTACCAATCTTGCAGTAATGTCCCACATACTGATACACATCTTGCTGTAATGTTTTTCACCCTTGAACCTTTGTTCTAGTTAACTCCCCCATCCTGATTCCCATCTTCTAGTAATATCCCCCATCTAGATTACCATCTTATAGTAATGTTTCCAATCCAGCTCCTTTTCTTGTAGTAATGTCCTCCATCCTGATACCCATCTTGTTGAAATGTTCCCCATTTTGGTCCCCTTCTTTTAGTAATGCCCCTCATCCTGGTCCCCATCTTGTAGTAATGTCTACTATCATGATACCCATCTTGTTGTAATGTTCCCCATCCTGATCCCCTTCTTGCAGTTAAGCCCATCATCCTGGTCCCCATGTTATAGTAATGTCCCCCATCTTGATACCCATGTTGTTTTAATGTTCCCCATTTTGGTCCCCTTCTTGTAGTAATGCCCCTCATCCTGGTCCCCATCTTATAGTAATGTCTACTATCATGATACCCATCTTGTTGTAATGTTCCCCATCCTGATCCCCTTCTTGCAGTTAATCCCACCATCCTGGTCCCCATGTTATAGTAATGTCCCCCATCTTGATACCCATGTTGTTTTAATGTTCCCCATTTTGGTCCCCTTCTTGTAGTAATGCCCCTCATCCTGGTCTCATTCTTGTAGCAATGTCCCCCATCCTGGTCCTCTTCTTGCAGAAATGTCCCCCAAGCTGGTCCTCATCTGGTTGTAATGTCCCCCATACAAACATTTGTCCAAACAAACAGGCATAGATCAGTGTAGACCTTAATTCATCTACAGCTCATATTGATGATTTAATCAGCCTGCCTTCCTACCTGTCTGTGTACTATCTTCTACAGGATAACACTTAGGCAGGCAACCACTCCCTGTCTAGGGGCTTCCATTACTAGCCCTAAACTGACACACGTCTTATCGTCTGCCTGTACTAACTCTCTACTGTACTGCTCCTGTCAAAGCCACGGATCTCATAGCGTTAGCATGCATTGTTAAGGATGGGAGATATTGAAGACAAAATATATCCAATTTACCTTTGTGTCTATTTTAATGTTGTATTTTGATAGCAGTAAGCCACAGAACTATATTGTTGTCTGTTGCAGCATTTATAGATTGAGTTCTGTTGAGGTGCAAAGATCTACAGTATGGGTGGTCTAGTCCACTGGTACAGCTGTCTTTAGAAAGCCCGCATGGACTGTAGCTCATCCCACTGAATATTAGTACTCCTTCCCCATGGGCAGAGTACTACTCAGATAGCACAGGGTGAGAGTACAACACTATGGTGAGAGTTTATTGGGTCACCAACTCTTAACATAATATATCACATTCCCAGCAAGGACACAAGAATTTGCAAATGACAGAGTCTCACCTTTCTACTGGGTCACTGTGAATTAGAACCACCATGAATTTGGAGCATCCAGATCTAAGTACCCCAACCAGCAGCACCCTGCTTTTGGCAGTTACCCACAAAGAGGAGATAGAATAGGCAAGCTTAGAAAGAGCAAACACATCAAGCTATGTGGCCAGGTGACCTGATTATCCCAACCTGGGCTATCCAAATGGCTTTGTGGGCTCAGTTTTCTGCAGTGCAGCAGATCTGTGTTCCACCATCTGGAACCATTTTCTTTGCGCTGATGGCCTGTAGAATCACATTGGTGACAGAAGCAGGACCCTTTCATAACCCTCAGCTCCCATTTTAGGTCATTTTTCCACAGTATTGGGGGGAGGTTGTCATTGCTGTTCCCTCATTGTTCCATTCTTCAATTAGTCTGCATAATTGTCCTCCAAGTGATGCAGATTGACTACTAAAGAGCAGGGGACTGGTGCAATCTATAATCAGCAGGCATTCCGCAAATTGACATATAAAAAAGGTCATCAGATATCTGGCATAATTAAGAATAATTCACCCCAGCAAAAGTGTCCAGAATGACATTGTGTCATCACAAGTTCCTACCTCCTAGCTTTAGCTTTTATGTGGTCCTTTTTGATTAAGGGAAAATCCATGTGCATGAACCACTAATTTTTAAATATATTATTACAGTAAACTGAAACATTTAAACATTCATGGATTATTAATTCTCAGCAATGTGACTTTGCCAGGAAAGCCTGTTTACACAAGCAGAGTTGAATGATGCCTGATCCGTTCATCTCTATTGTGCCTGTATTGCCTTATGGATTTGTCTCATATATAAGAGAACTTTACCTTTTCTATTTTCTGTTTATGTTATCAGTTGCTTTCCAGTTTATTATACATGACCATATATAATATATATGTATACAGGTGCTTCTCACAAAGTTAGAATCATATGATTGGCCAGCAAAAACTCACCTGACTTTAGCCTTAAAGAGAATCTGTGGGTTTTTGTCAAGAGGAAGATGAGACACCGGACCCAACAATGCAGACGAGCTGAAGGCTGTTATCAAAGCAACCTGGGTTTCCATAACCCCTCAGCAGTTCCACAGGCTGATCACCTCCATGTCACACCACATTGATGCAATAATTGATTCAAAAGGAGCCCCGACCAAGTATTGAGTGCATTTACTGAACATACATCTCAGTAGGCCAACATTTTGGATTTGAAAATAATTTTTCAGCTGGTGTTATAAAGTATTCTAATTTACTGAGATAATGACTTTTGGGTTTTCATTGGTTGTAAGCCACAATCATCAACATTAACAGAAATAAACCCGTGAAATAGATCACTCTTTAATGACTCTATAGAATACACGAGATTCAGTTTTTGTAACATAGTAACATAGTAATTAAGGTTGAAGGAAGACTTTAAGTCCATATACTTCAACCCATATCCTGTCCTAACTTGCCCTAACATGTTGATCCAGAGGAAGGCAAAAAACCCATGTGGCAAACAGTAAGCTTCACATTGGGGAAAAAAAATTCCTTCCCGACTCCACATACGGCAATCAGACTAGCTCCCTGGATCAAGGCAATATTAAGGAGACTAGTGTATATACCCTGTAATATTATACTTTTCAAGAAAGGCATCCAGTCCCCTCTTAAATTTTATTAGGGAATCACTCATTACAACATCATATGGCAGAGAGTTCCATAGTCTCACTGCTCTTACAGTAAAGAATCCGCGTCTGTGAGTATGCTTAAACCTTCTTTCCTCCAGACGTAGAGGATGCCCCCTTGTCCCCGTCACAGGTCTAAGAGTAAAAAGATCATTAGATAGGTCTTGGTATTGTCCCCGCATATATTTATACATTGTAATAAGATCACCCCTAAGCCATCGATTCTCCAAACTAAATAACCCCAAGTGTAATAACCTGTCTTGGTATTGCAGACCCCCCAGATCCCTAATAACCTTGGTCGCTCTTCTCTGCACCCGCTCCAGTTCAGCTATGTCTTTCTTATACACCGGAGACCAGAACTGTACACAGTATTCTAAGTGTGGTCGCACTAGTGACTTATATAGAGGTAAAATTATGTTCTCCTCATGTATTGAAGAACTGAAATAAATTAACTTTTTGATGAGATTCTAATTTTGTGAGAAGCACCTGTGGAAGCTAAAATTACGTTATGAAATCTTTATTTAAAATTCTTTTTTCGTCCTGCACTTTATCTTCTTCTTATAACCAAATAGATTTCCATACCCTCAAATTAAAATTTACAATAGTTTTAATTTTAAGTTTCGAATTCAGAGTGCAAAGGGGACACTCCAGACAATGGGGAAAAAAATCTCCCAAGACTCCGGAAGTCTAGCACCTTGCCTCACACTAGCCATATAAATATCAGCTGGGGTTCATGTTCAGGTACCTGATAGCCTCACAACACGAATGTTACGGAGAACATTGGAGCCGTTTCACTCAGGGACATTTCTTCACAATGGAATTGAGATTAATTTCAGTAAAAGCGAGAAAAAAAAAAACTAATGTAAGTAACCTAAGGAAACCGTTATGAACAAATGGTACAGTCTAGTTGAGGTTAAGTTTTTGGTGAGTTTTTTACTCTGCATATATTCAGTTCGTGAAAAACATAATCTCATAGTTCCAGTAAATTGGTTGGGAGTTAGGATGTTGTCACATTGCATTCAAGCAGTCGGTGAGTGGACCCATCGGGACGTATGACTGAAGCCCCCACAAAATGGGATTTGTATGTATGCGCCGATGGGGCCACAGACTATGATGGTGGCGGCAGAGAGAATGTGCACTCTGCCATGCATCATTTTCAGGCTGTAGGCAGACACCCATCTACAGTTGTAGCCAAAAGTATTGACACCCCTGCAATTCTGTCAGATAATACTCAGTGTCTTCCTGAAAATGATTGTAAACACAAATTCTTTGGTATTATTATCTTCATTTAATTTGTCTTAAATGAAAAAACACAAAAAGAATTGTCCTAAAGGCAAATTGGATATAATTCCACACCAAACATAAAAAAGAGGGTGGACAAAAATATTGGCACTGTTCGAAAAATCATGTGATGCTTCTCTAATTTGTGTAATTAACAGCACCTGTAACTTACCTGTGGCACCTAACAGGTGTTGGCAATAACTAAGTCACACTTGCAGCCAGTTGACATGGATTAAAGTTGACTCAACCTCTGTCCTGTGTCCTTGTGTGTACCACATTGAGCATGGAGAAAAGAAAGAAGACCAAAGAACTGTCTGACGACTTGAGAAACCAAATTGTGAGGAAGCATGAGCAATCTCAAGGCTACAAGTCCATCTCCAAAGACCAGAATGTTCCTGTGTCTACCGTGCGCAGTGTCATCAAGAAGTGTAAAGCCCATGGCACTGTGGCTAACCTCCGTAGATGTGGATGGAAAAGAAAAATTGACAAGAGATTTCAACGCAAGATTGTGCGGATGTTGGATAAAGAACTTGGACTAACATCCAAACAAGTTCAAGCTGCCCTGCAGTCCAAGGGTGCAACAGTGTCAACCCGTACTATCGGTCGGCGTCTGAATGAAAAGGGACTGTATGGTAGGAGACCCAGGAAGACCCCACTTCTTACCCCGAGACATAAAAAAGCCAGGCTGGAGTTTGCCAAAACTTACCTGAAAAAGCCTAAAACGTTTTGGAAGAATGTTCTCTGGTCAGATGAGACAAAAGTAGAGCTTTTTGGGCAAAGGCATCAACATAGAGTTTACAGGAGAAAAAAAGAGGCATTCAAAGAAAAGAACACGGTCCCTACAGTCAAACATGGCGGAGGTTCCCTGATGTTTTGGGGTTGCTTTGCTGCCTCTGGCACTGGACTGCTTGACCGTGTGCATGGCATTATGAAGTCTGAAGACTACCAACAAATTTTGCAGCATAATGTAGGGCCCAGTGTGAGAAAGCTGGGTCTCCCTCAGAGGTCATGGGTCTTCCAGCAGGACAATGACCCAAAACACACTTCAAAAAGCACAAGAAAATGGTTTGAGAGAAAGCACTGGAGACTTCTAAGGTGGCCAGCAATGAGTCCAGACCTGAATCCCATAGAACACCTGTGGAGAGATCTAAAAATGGCAGTTTGGAGAAGGCACCCTTCAAATATCAGGGACCTGGAGCAGTTTGCCAAAGAAGAATGGTCCAAAATTCCAGCAGAGCATTGTAAGAAACTCATTGATGGTTACCGGAAGCGGTTGGTTGCAGTTATTTTGACTAAAGGTTGTGCAACCAAGTATTAGGCTGAGGGTGCCAATACTTTTGTCTGGCCCATTTTTGGAGTTTTGTGTGAAATGATCAATGTTTTCCTTTTTGCTTCATTCTCTTTTGTGTTTTTTCATTTAAGACAAATTAAATGAAGATAATAATACCAAAGAATTTGTGATTGCAATCATTTTCAGGAAGAAACTGAGTATTATCTGACAGAATTGCAGGGGTGTCAATACTTTTGGCCACAACTGTACTATGCATTGTAGCTAATGACTAGAAGTCATTTATGTTTTTATTTATTTGGACCAGTCCTTCTGCGTTGAATCCTATTTAAAAGTTTGGGGAATGTATTCAAATCTGAGGAATTAGGGGAAAGATAAAACTATTGTTTTCTAATGTTCTGCTGGGATGAGATGGGAAAGACCTTGAGGAATACTGTGGCTTCATACTCTATAAAGCTTATTTAATTCATATCATGAGGTTTCATTATTTTTATTCATGGAATATAGGTATTATTTTTAGAAAGTTTATTTTGCTTTAATTTTTATTGATTTTTTCAGCTTTTCTCTGTAATTCATGGCTATTTAGAAATGAACACAGTGGACTGTAAAGCAAAGAAAACTTAAAAGAAAATGTATTTTACAATTCATGTTCGATTCTTTAGGAACTATATAAAGTTATCATTATTTTTTACATATTACAAATATTTTGTAGACTTTATTGTTACTTATAGAAAAACTGAAAGAAATTAACTGGAATATAACTTGGTGTACATGTAATGTTTAGGAGCATGGTCACACTTGCCATTAACCCCTTCCTGACATCCGACGGTATATCCCGTCCATGGGACCTGGGCCCCTATGCCCATGGATGGGATAGTACGTCGGGTGCGATCAGCGGCGCCCACGTGGTGAGCGCCGCTGATCGCGGCCGGGTGTCTGCTGATTATCACAGCTGACACCCGGCACAATGTGTCAGGGGCGGTCACGGACCGCCCCCGACACGTTAACCCCTTGCACACCGCGATCAAACATGATCGCTGTGTACCGGGAGTTAAAGGGAAGCATCGGCAGGGAGGGGGCTCCCTCCGTGCTTCCCTGAGCCCCCCATGGCAGGGCAATGTGCAGCGCTGCTGCGGGGGACTCCTTTCCTCCAGGCCCCCGAATCCAAGATGGCGACAGGGGCCTTCGGGGGCCTGAGGAAGCTGGCTTCCTCAGTGCTTGCAAAGCGCAGGCATGAGGAAGCCTTCTGCAGTGCCTGTGTCAGATCGCTGATCTGTCACAGTGATCTGTGATGTGACAGATCAGCGATCTGTCACAGGACAGTGATGTCCCACCTGGGACTATTTAATAAAGTAAAAAAAAAATAAAAAAAAAGTGTAAAAATAATTTAAAAAAAATCGCCAAATAAATTAGAAAAAAAAAAAAAAAAATTCCCCCAATAAATCCATTTTTTGGAAATAATAAAAAAAAAAACAATAAAAGTACACATATTAGGTATCGCCGCGTCTGTAACGACCCGCCCTATAAAACTGTCCCATTAGTTAACCCCTTTAGCGAACCCCTTAAAAAATAAAAATAAAAAACGAAGCAAAAAATAATGATTTATTATCATACCGCCAAACATAAAGTGTAATAACGCGCGATCAAAAAGACGCATATAAATATCCATGGTACCGCTGAAAACGTCATCTTGTCCCGCAAAAAACAAGCTGCCACACAGCATCATCAGCGAAAAAATAAAAAAGTTATAGCTCGCAGAATAAAGCGATGCAAAAATAATTATTTTTTATATAAAATAGTTTTCATTGCATAAAACCGACAAAAACATAAAAAAACGACGTAAATGAGGTATCGCTGTAACCGTACTGACACGAAGAATAAAACCGCTTTATCAATTTTACCACACGCGGAACGGTGTAAACGCACCCCCCCAAAAGAAATTCATGAAACGCTGGTTTTTCTTCATTCTGCGTCCCAAAAATCGGAATAAAAAGCGATCAAAAAATGTCACGTGCCCGAAAATGGTAGCAATAAAAACGTCAACTCGTCCCGCAAAAAATAAGACCTCACATGACCCAGTGGGTCAAAATACGGAAAAATTATAGCTCTCAATATGTGGTGATGCAAAAACTATTTTTACAATAAAAAGCGTCTTTTAGCGTGCGACAGCTGCCAAAAATAAAAACCGCCATAAATAGTAAATCAAACCCCCCGTTATCACCCCCTTAGTTAGGGAAAAATAATAAAATAAAAAAAATGTATTTATTTCCATTTTTCCATTAGGGTTAGGGCTAGGGTTAGGGCTAGGGGTGTGTTGGGGTAGGGTTAGGGCTAGGGTTAGGGCTAGGGGTGTGTTGGGGAAGGGTTAGGGCTAGGGCTAGGGTTAGGGTAGGGTTAGGGCTAGGGTTAGGGTTAGGGTTAGGGCTAGGGTTAGGGCTAGAGTTAGGGCTAGGGTTAGGGTTAGGACTAGGGGCATGTTGGGGTTCGGGTTGGAGTTAGAATTGGGGGTTTCCACTGTTTGGGCACATCAGGGGCTCTCCAAATGCAACATGGCGTCTGATCTCAATTCCAGCCAATTCTGAGTTGAAAAAGTCAAATGGTGCTCCTTCCCTTCCAAGCTCTGCCATGCGCCCAAACAGTGTTTTACCCCCACATGTAGGGTATCAGCCTACTCAGGACAAATTGCAAAACAATTTTTGGGGTCCAATTTCTCCTGTTACCCTTAGGAAAATAAAAAATTGGGGGCAAAAATATCATTTTTGTGGAAAAAAATGATTTTTTTATTTTCACGTCCGAGTGTTATAAACTTCTGTGAAGCAATTGGGGGTTCAAAGTGCTCACCACACATCTAGATAAGTTCCGTGGGGGGTCTAGTGTCCAAAATGGGGTCACTTGTGGGGAGTTTCAATAGTTTAGGTACATCAAGGGCTCTCCAAACGCACATGACACTCGCAGACCATTCCATCAAAGTCTGCATTCCAAAACGTCAATACTTACCTTCCGAGCCCCGACGTGTGCCCATACAGTAGTTTTCTCCCACATATGGGGTATCAGCATACTCAGGACAAATGGGACAACAACTTTTAAGGTCCAATTTCTCCTGGTACCTTTGGGAAAATAAAAAATGGTGACTAAAAGTTCATGTTTGTGGAAAAAATACGAATTTTTTATTTTCACGCCCGGGCGTTATAAACTTCTGTGAAGCACTGGGGGGTTCAAAGTGCTCACCACACATCTAGATAAGTTCCTTGGGGGGTCTAGTTTACAAAATGGTGTCATTTGTGGGGGGTTTCCACTGTTTAGGTACATTAGGGGCTCTCCAAAGGCAACATGACACCCGCAGACCATTCCATCAAAGTCTGCATTCCAAAACGTCACTACTTCCCTTCCGAGCCCCGACGTGTGCCCATACTGTAGTTTTCTCCCACATATGGGGTATCAGCATACTCAGGACAAATTGGACAACAACTTTTAAGGTCCAATTTCTCCTGGTACCTTTGGGAAAATAAAAAATGGTGACTAAAAGTTCATGTTTGTGGAAAAAATACGAATTTTTTATTTTCACGCCCGGGCGTTATAAACTTCTGTGAAGCACTGGGGGGTTCAAAGTGCTCACCACACATCTAGATAAGTTCCTTGGGGGGTCTAGTTTACAAAATGGTGTCATTTGTGGGGGGTTTCCACTGTTTAGGTACATCAGGAGTTTTCCAAACGCGACATGGTGTCCGATCTCAATTCCAGCCAAAAACGTCAAATGGCGCTGCTTCCCTTCCGAGCTCTGCCATGCGCCCAAATAGTGGTTTACCCCCACATGTGGGGTATCAGCGTACTCAGGACAAATTGCACAATAACTTTTAGGGTCCTGTTACCCTTGGGAAAATAAAAATTGGGGTGAAAAGATCATTTTTGTGGAAAAAATATGATTTTTTAATTGTACCGCTGTACGTTATAAACTTTTGTAAAGCCCTTGTGGGTTCAAAGTTCTCACCACATATCTAGATAAGTTCCTTGGGGGGTCTAGTTTCCAAAATGGGGTCACTTGTAGGGGGTTTCCACTGTTTAGGTACATCAGGGACTCTCCAAACGTGACATGGCGTCCAATCTGAATTCCAGCCAATTTTGCATTGAAAAAGTCAAACGGCGCTCCTTCCATTCTGAGCTCTGCCATGCGCCGAAACAGTCGTCCCCCCCCACATATCAGGTATCTGCGTACTCAGGACAAATTGCACAATAACTTTTGCAGTCCAATTTCTCCTGTTACCCTTGGTAAAATAAAAAAAATTGAACCTGAATTATTTTTTTTATGAAGAAAAGTTAGATGTTCATTTTTTTTTAAATATTCAAAAAAATTCCTGTGACGCACCTAAAGGGTTAATAAACTTCTTGAATGTGGTTTTGAGCACCTTAAGGGGTGCAGTTTTTAGAATGGTGTCACTTTTGGGTATTTTCTATCATATAGACCCCTCAAATTGGCTTCAAATGTGATGTGGTCCTAAAAATAAAATGGTGTTGTAAAAATGAGAAATCGCTGGTCAACTTTTAACCCTTATAACTTCCTAACAAAAAAAAATTTTGGTTCCAAAATTGTGCTGATGTAAAGTAAACATGTGGGAAATGTTACTTATCAAGTTTTTTGTGTGCCGTATCTCTGTGATTTAAGGGCATAAAAATTCAAAGTTGGAAAATTGCGAAATTTTCAAAATTTTTGCCAAATTTCCATTTTTTTCACAAATAAACGCAAGATATTTGAATGAAATTTTACCACTAACATGAAGTACAATATGTCACGAGAAAACAATGTCAGAATCACCGGGATCCATGGAAGCGTTCCAGAGTTATTACCTCATAAAGGGACAGTGGTCAGAATTGTAAAAATTGGCCCGGTCATGAACGTGCAAACCACCCTTGGGGGTGAAGGGGTTAAACAGACAAAATCTAAGCTAGAAACAAAATGAACCTCCACCCTGCTGTAAGTTAACGCATTGATGCATATAAATAGCACAAGGGACTTAGTAAACACTGTTTTTGATTAAAAAAAAGACTAAAAGTCATTTTACAAAAATCAAGGTGTATCCAGTTGAGATGATGATGATAATAAAACCATACCAGGTGTCAAAAATGACCTCAATGTGAATAAAAAGCCGAGCAGGAATGGGGCCAAAATACGCCACCAATTGGAAGGTATATAACAGCAGTTTACAATTTGAAGAAAGATAGCGCATACATTTGTTTTAGGTTCTTGCACTCAGTGCACACATGGGTTTGGACTCCGTTTCTTTGGGCATTGCATTTATATAGTTTCCTATGACTAAGTGTCTATAGTTGAGCTCCAGTCGTGCTCGGCCCTTATTCACATTGAGGTCATTATTGACACATGGCAGTGTTTTAATATTAGAGGTTTGGACTGTCCCAGTTTGGATGCACCTTGATGCTAGTTGCATTTTTTTCAGTCAAAAAAAGTGTTTATTAAGTACCCTGTATGCACTATTGCATTTTGCGTACTAACAGCAGGGTATATGTTAATTTTGTTTTTATCTATTTTGTTTATTTTTACTTATGTTTTTGTCATAGAATCATAGAATGCTAGTGTTGGAAGGGATCTCAAATGTCATCGTATTCAACCCCCTGCTCAATGCAGGATTCACTAAACCATCTCAAACAAACTTCTGTCCAGCCTCTGTGTGAAGACTTCCATTGAAGGAGAACTCACCACTTCTCGTGGCAGCCTGTTCTACTCACTGATCACCCTCACTGTCAAAAAGTTCTTTCTAATATCTAATCTGTATTTTCTCCCTCTCAGTTTCATTCCACTGCTTCTCGTATTTCCAGGTGCAAATGAGAATAAAGTTGATCCTTCTACAATGTGACAGCCCTTCAGATATTTGTAGACAGCTATTAAGTCTCCACTTAGTCTCCTTTTTTACAAGCTAAACATTCCTAAATCCATAAATTATTCCTCGTAGAACATACTTTGCAGTCTGCTCATCATCCTGGTAGCTTTTTTCTGAACATTTTTTAGTTTTTCATTGTCTTTTTTAACTGGCCACAGTATTCCAGATGAGGTCTGACCAAGGAGGAGTAGAGGGTGATAATTACTTCTTGTGATCTACACTCTATGCCTCTCCTAACACATCCTAGTACTGTGTTTGCCTTTTTTTCTTGCTGCATCATACTATTGACTCAAATGTAGTCTGTCATCTATTAGTATACCCAAGTCTTTTTCAGATTTGCTGTTGCTTAGTTCTTTTCCTCCCATTCTACAGATTTTTTTTTTCTTGCCCAGATGTAGAATCTTGCAGTTCTTCCTTTTAAATACCATACTATTTGTTAGTGCCCATTGTCCAAGCTTATTTAGATCCTTCCAAAACCTTTCTGTCTTCTCCAGTTTTAGCTATCCCTCTTAGCTTTGCATTGTCTGCATATTTGATTAGTCTACCTTCAGTTCCCTTATCTAGATGATTTGTAAACATGTTGAACAACACTGGGGCCAGGACAGAGCCTTGTGGTACCCCACTTGAAACATTCTTCCAATTGGATGTGCAACCATTTATTACCACTCTTTGAGTACGATCATTGAGCCAGTTATAAATTCACCTAACCATTGTCTTTTCAATCCCATACTTGCTAATTCTTTAATAAGGATAGTATGGCATGCTTTATCAAATGCTTTGCTGATGTCAATACATACTCTATCTACCATATTTCCCTGATCCACCCAGTCAGTGGTTCCATCATAGAAGGACATTAAGTAAGACTGGCATGACTTGTTTGCTAAAAACACATGCTGGCTCTGGTTAATTACTGTATTCTTATCCAGGTACTTACATTGATGCTGTTTAATAATTTGTTCAAAGATCTTTCCAGGTGTAGAAGTAAAGCTCACTGCTCTGTAATTATCTGGCATTGTCTTCTTTCCTTTTTTGAAGATAGGGACAAAATTTGCCCTTCTCCAATCAACTGGCACTTCTCCTGCTTTTCAGGATTTTTCAATGATTCTGACTCGTTGCTCTGCAATTTCTTCTGTATACTCTTTCAGTATCCTTGGATGTAATTTATCTGGACCAGGAGAACTAAATTCATTTAATTCATTAATTTGTTCTTAATAAAGTAAAAACATGGCTTTCCCTATATATTTTCCCAAAAAACGTGTACTGTGCAGCTCTTTATAGTGACAGTTGCCCATATCAACATACATTAACTATTCTGTCACGTAAAATGCATTATAATTATTTTGGAACACTATTGTTTCTAAAAAACAAATGAATCCTTTCTTATTTTTTACTCTAGTATAATAACTATTTGTTCTTCATGTTGGAGAATAATCTGACTGCGGTCGCAAAGCTTTTCCTCATAGGATTTCAAGTTAGTCAAGAACTAAGAATGTTCCTTTTTTATCTTCTCCTGATGATTTATTGTGGAACAATATGTGGGAATCTCCTGATCATCACCCTGGTGCTCACCAGCAAGACCCTCCACACTCCAATGTACTTCTTCATCTCACAACTGTCCATCAGTTACATTGTGGTAATCATAGACATTACCCCCTTCATGCTTCACATCCTACTGAATAATGGGGCCACCATTACTTTTGCTGGCTGTATCACTCAGTTTTATTTTCTAGGTTCCTTAGCATCATCTGAATGTCTTCTCCTCACAGTTATGTCTTATGATAGATATGTAGCCATCTGTAATGCTCTTCATTATACCGTTATCATGAAAAGAGAATATTGTGTGATATTGACAGTCATGTGTTGGGTGATTGGATTTGCCTGTGTTTTAATTTACATGGCAACAACAGCAAATCTACACTTTTGTGGCCCAAACATCATTGACCATTTATTTTGTGACCTTGTCCCCCTACTAGAACTTTCCTGTTCTGACTACACCTACAGTGTTGGCCAAAAGTATTGACACCCCTGCAATTCTGTCAGATAATGCTCAGTTTCTTCCTGAAAATGATTGCAATCACAAATTCTTTGGTATTATTATCTTCATTTAATTTGTCTTAAATGAAAAAGCACAAAAGAGAATGAAGCAAAAAGCAAAACATTGATCATTTCACACAAAACTCCAAAAATGGGCCGGACAAAAATATTGGCACCCTCAGCCTAATACTTGGTTGCTAGAGTTGAGCGAAACGGGTCGAAAAAATTCAAAAGTCCCCGACTTTCACCAAAGTCGGGTTTCATGAAACGAAACCTGACCCCAGCGTGAGGTCGGCCACGAGGTCGGCGACTTTAGCGCCAAAGTTGCGTTTCACATGATGCTTGAGCGCCCTTTTTGCAGCCAATCAGGGAGAATGGACACTGTGAGCAACGTGATGACATAGGCAGCGGTCACCACCATCTTTGAGAAGGGCATGCAAGTGATTGGCTTGCTTTGTGGGGCGTCACAGGGGTTATAAAAGGGCGTGAACACTGACCGCCATGTTACTCATGCTGATCTCAGAATAGGGAGAGGTTGCTGCTGCTAATTCTGTAGGGAGAGCGTTAGGCAGGGAAGAAGATACCAAAAACTGATTCTGCTGCTAGCGATTTTGCCTGTACAACACACCAGTCACTGTGCAGTGCAAGGGGAGGCTATATTTTGGTGCATCAGCTCTGTTGGTTATTAGGCTGCCTTTTAAGACTACCTGGTAGCTGCATTGCTGTGTGCACACTGCTGAGCAAACTGCTTTTTTCAAAGCAATCCAGATTTTATTAATTTTGTCCTTGTAAGTTACTGAGCGTTCATTTTTCACACACTGTACAGCGGTGTACGCTCCTCACACAGTACCGTGTAATGGCTGTTATCACGGCCAACATTGATCCTATATACGGGTGTGACTCTGTAAGGAAAAGCCGAGGAGTTTGTCCATTCTTACAGACCTACACCTTATAGTTTTGTCCGCTTTTCAAACAGTATAGTTGATTTGCTGTTTGATTACATTCAAAACTAGAGAGAGACAGTGTGCGTCAGTCCATATCCAAAAACACGGAGCTTGACAAATTTACATACACTGTACCGCGGTGTACGTGCACGCTCCTCTCTCAGGACCGTGTAACGGCTGTTATCACGGCCAAATTGAACCTATATATGGGTGTCACTCTGTAAGGAAAAGCCGAGGAGTTTGTCCATTCTTACAGACCTACACTCTAGGGAGATTCCAATCCTGCCCTGTCCTATGTAACATTTTTCACACCAGCGAAATTCTGGCTGTGATACAGCGGTGTGATATACACTGGGCCTCACACAATACATCAGTGTCCAGAAGGGTGTAAGGACATTCCATTTCTTCCGTCCTATCTAACATTTGTCACAAGAACGAAATTCAGGCTGTTATACAGCGGTGTGATATAGACTGGGCCTCACACAATACATCAGTGTCCAGAAGGGTGTAAGGACATTCCATTTCTTCTGTCCTATCTAACATTTGTCACAACAGCGAAATTCAGCCTGTTATACAGCGGTGTGATATACACTGGGCCTCACACAATAAATCAGTGTCCAGAAGTGGTAGGAGAATTAAGTTCTACCCTGTCCTATATACACCTTGTACCTTGTTTTACAGTTCCATATCGTTGGTGGAATTGTGGGTACATTTGTAAAAAAAAATGAGGAAGTGTGGTGTAAGAGGCCGTGTTAGTGGGCGGCGGGTGCCAGCTGGTAATGATGGTGTTGGTGTTGGCTCTGCTGGTAATAATAATAATAATAATAATAATAATTTTTATTTATATAGCGCCAACATATTCCGCAGCACTTTACAATTAAGCGGGGACATGTACAGACAATAAATTCAATACAAGTTAAGACAATTCAAACAGTGACATTAGGAGTGAGGTCCCTGCTCGCTGGTAGTGGCAAAAGCCAAATAACACCTAATGCAGGAGGTGTTGAGCCTGCGTCATCGTCTGGCTCCACAAGGCCTCGAAGGCTCCCTTTTCTGGGAGTAGGTAAACCGCTTTTGAAGCCGGAGCTTCAGGAAAAAGTTTTGGCCTACATTGCTGACTCGGCCTCCAGCTCTATCGCCTTCTCTTCTGAACTTGTAAAAAATACAAGCACTGAGTCGTCTTTGGAGGCTCATGGTCATGAACCACACCTTTCTTTGTGTCCTTCACCCCAACCCAAATTGAAGGATGCGGTAGGCCACACTACAGAATACTCCATGGAGCTGTTTTCACATACCATGCCTGGGTTATCAAGTGAAATGTTGAATTACCCAGGCCAAGATGAATCTGACATGGAGTGCACTGATGCACAGCCACTGATAGATGATTCTGCTGCTACATTCACTCACAGCATGACATTGTCCTCACAGTGTACTGAGCCAGATTCTGACCCTGCTGAAACCCAGGTGCCCCTTCCCACATACTATACCACCGTACACGGTGACAGAGGAAGGTGCACATGACATTGAATGATGAATGACCCAGTTGTTGACCCAGATTGGCATCCATTGGGGGAAGAGGGTGCCGCTGCAAATAGCTCAGGAGAGGAGGAGGAGCATCCGCAGCAGGCATCGACATCGCAACAGCTGTTATCTGGCAGGCACGGAGCAGTCCAAAACCAGGTTACAAAAAGACAAAAAGTTGCTGGACTGATTGGCCAGACGGTCAAAATAGCACAGCGTGCAAGGATGCCAAATGTCTTCCATAGTAGGAAGAGTGCAGTGTGGCAGTTTTTTGAACAAAATCCTCATGATCAGGCCAAGGTTATCTGTAAGAAGTGCGCAAAGACCTTTAGCCGAGGGAAAAATCTGAAAAATTTGAATACCAGTTGCATGCTTAGACATTTAACCACCGTGCACTTGCACGCGTGGACGGAACACCAAACCTCGAGTACCACATGTGAAAATGCTCCCAAAAAAGTTAGTCAGCAATGCTCCATTGTTTCCCCCACTGTAAGGCCACTGGTTAGCACAGCTGCAAATGTTGAGGTGTCGTTGCAAAGCCAAAGCTGTCAGGGAATCACAATGTTATATCAACGAAAGACTGAATCTAGGCCATCAGAAACAACACCAACTCCATCACCATCATCAACCCTCTCTCAGTCCGCCCTGTCCACCGCTAGTTCCACCATAGGCAGCTCTCAAGTACAGCTCACCCTGCCAGAGACTATGAGTAGGACAAGACAGTACTCATCCTCTCATCCGCGTACACTGGGTTTGAACGCACACATAGCCAAACTAATCTCGTTAGAGATGATGCCATATCGGTTGGTGGAAAGCGCAGTTTTCCACGAACTCATGGCCTACACAGTACCACGCTATGAACTACCCAGTCGCCACTTCTTTTCTCGCAAAGCCATCCCAGCCCTGCACCTTCATGTGAAAGACCGCATTGTCCATGCACTCAAGCAATCAGTGAGTGGAAAGGTGAACCTCACAACTGATGCATGGTCCAGTAGGCATGGCCAGGGCCGTTACGTGTCCATCACTGCGCACTGGGTTAATGTGGTGGATGCAGGGTCCACAGGGGACAGCGGTGGTGGGACAGTGCAGCCTAGCCCACGGAATAGGAAACAGTTGGCTGTAGGCGTTCGACCCTCCTCCTCCTCCTACTCCTCCAGAAGCGAAAGCTCGTCCCCAGAGCGCAGTCACAGAAGCACTCCATCCGCAGCTGCCAGTGTTGCACACGAGGTGTCTCCCTATCGATCAGCTAGTGGAAAGCGTCAGCATTCTGTGTTGAAGATGATGTGTTTGGGCGACAGACACACCGCCGAAGTACTCGCCGACTACTTTCAGCAACAAACTGAGTCATGGCTGGGCAGTGTACATCTTGAGGCAGGCAAGTTTGTTAGTGATAACGGCCGTAATTTTGTGGCTGCCATAGCACTTTCAAAACTCAGACACATACCTTGCTTGGCTCACACCTTGAACCTGGTGGTGCAGTGCTTCCTCAATAATTATCCAGAGTTAACAGGCCTGCTCCTGAAGGTTCGAAAACTGTGCTCGCACATCCGCCGTTCGCCCGTACACTCCAGTCGTATGGAGAAGCTGGAGCGATTGCTCCACCTTCCCAACCACCGCCTCATTATCGACATTGCAACAAGGTGGAACACCACCCTGCACATGGTTGAGCGGCTGTGCGAACAGAGGCAGTCTGTAATGCATTTGTGGGAGGATCCCCGGACAGGCACTTTGAGGCCAGACATGGAGTTGATCGGTGTGCAGTGGTCAAAGGTGAAAGACCTCTGTAAAGTCCCTCAGTGTTTTGAAGAATGCACACGGCTGGTAAGCGCAGACGACGCCATCATAAGCATGAGCATCCCACTTATGCGTCTGCTCATGCAAACTTTGACGCACCTTAAGGAGCAGGCGTCTGCAGCCGAGGTTGACGAGGAGGAAGAGGAGGGAATCCTTGCTGACAGTCAGCCATTGTCTGCTCCGGGACCTCTCCTGGATGAGGTGGAGGAAGAAGAGGAAGAGGAGGAGGAGGGTGATGATGGGGATGATTATTTAGGGGAGGAGGATGCTTCTCGTGTGTCCAGAGAAAATGTTGGCGTGGCAAGGTCTGGTACAGGGTTTGTGCGTGACTGGAGGGATGTGGATTTGCCAGAAAGTGCTCCTCCCCCCAGCAGTCGCACTGCATCATTGACACTGGGAACATTGGCCCACATGTCAGATTATGCCTTGCAGATCCTAAAAAGGGACCCCCGCATTGCCAAAATGATGAACGATGATGACTACTGGTTGGCCAGCATCCTGGATCCACGCTATAAAGGCAAATTCCAAAACATCATGCCACAGGAGAACCTTGACCTAATATTGGATAACAAACAAGCAACTCTGGTAAACAGGTTGGATTAGGCATTCCCAACACACAGCAGCGGTGATGTTTGTCACAAGAGCCGTAGGGGCCGGGGTCAGCTTGGAAGAGGTGATCGTGGTGCACACATCAGAAGTGGCATTGGAGAAAGGGGTTTCATGACTATGTTGTGGAGTGATTTTTCAAGTCCTGCTCAAACAACTGGTAATACTGCATCGATGGAAAGTGAAAGGAGACAGCACTTGTCAACTATGGTTACAAACTACTTTTCCTCCCAGGTCGATGTTCTCCCTCACAGGTCATTCCCCTTTGACTATTGGGCCGCTAAACTGGACACCTGGCCTGAATTGGCACAATATGCGATACAGGAGCTCGCTTGCCCAGCTGCAAGTGTGCTATCGGAAAGAGTCTTCAGTGCTGCTGGATCAATCCTGACAGAAAAAAGGACCCATCTGTCGACCCAAAATGTGGATGATCTAACCTTCATTAAAATGAACCATGCATGGATTTCCAAGGATTTTGTCCCACCTTCCCCTGATGACACATAGGTTGACAGAAAAATGGCTTGCTTTGGTCCTCCTCTTCCTGGGACTTGACCAATTTCGCCTTTTGCATCAGCTGAATGTCCAACATCAACATATGCCACTTTGTAAACCTCCCTAACTGGGCTGCCCCCCCCCCATGGTCGGGTTCACCAGCTAGCGCACGCAACCGTGCGAGTGCCGTTGCCCTGGACAGGTGGGTAGGCCAACTCTTGGGCGAGGGCACTGGCACAGGGTCCCTCATAGTGCAATCAAGTGTCTCTGACGGTGGTGGTGCACACCCACCGTCAGACACACCGCCGTACTATGAAGGGCCCGGTGCCAGTACCGACGACCACGAGTGGGCCACCCGTGCTTGGCCAGGGCCCCAGCATTTGCAATCTTTACCTCTCCCTGCTCCTCTGCTGTGTAGTCTGGGCTGTCAAATCCATACTGGGCCTGACACCGTCTGAGCCTGCCTCATGATGTAAAGACATATATTTTTAATGTGTAAACTATGCTATCCATACATGTTATCCGGTGATACGGTACCCTTTCTCACCTTTGTGCAATCACGTGTAATCCATACTGGGCCTGAGAACGGCTGGCGAGCTGTTAAGCAAGCTACAGCACCTGTGGTTTGCACAGATAAGTTTTTCCTTTTTTCAGGAATGACGGTTAGGCCTCATTCCGGAACAGCGGTTGACCTGCACTTACTGGGAAATCATTGTTCGCGGGTAATAATTGTAATCCCAGATCCCCATCGCTAACGGTGTTCAGCGGGTTATCTGCACCTGCAAGCGACACACGCTGGCCCTTTCAGTGTAGCGCGCATGCATCCACGGACATGTAAGGCCTTGACACACCAGTTATTGGCCAATCTCGCATGCCAGAGCCTCGCGTGTCCCTCTAGTAAGCTGGATGCGGACCGCGGGGGCAGGACGGAGTCTCGTTCATTAACGGAATTAAGCTTGCAATGTGTGCATCTTTTCGGTTGCTGGATGGTTGAGGTTGCCCGTGTTGAGTCCAATTACTCCGCAGGCTCCACTCCTGGTGGTGCCCTTCTGCACATTCCTTTAAGGTTCAGCTTTGCAACCATACTGCCCACGTCAAACAAAAATTTTGCCTTCATGGACGCTGTTTGGAGGGTCGTGAGTCGTGGGAATAACGCCGCCCAATCAGTTAACCAGCTATAGAGATCCTTCGTTGCTCCCAAGCATGACATCACACTCCCTAGGAGGAAGGTAATGCCACTGTGGCGACCGTACTCCTGGGGGCGCCACAAGTGCACTGATGCCTAGCCACTGCTCGATGATTCTGCTGGTACATTGACCCAGACCACTACATTCCCCTCGCACTCTACACAGCCTGAATCTGACCCTGATGAAACTCAGGTTACCCTTCCCATATAATGTTCCACCTTACACGGCGACAAAGAGGAAGCTGCAGATGAAAGTGCAGGTTCGGCCCACCTGCCATCAGACACACCGCCGTACTATCAGGGGCCCTGTGCCAGTGCTGTCGCCAATGAGTGGGCCCCCCCTGCTTACTCAGGATCACAGCACTTGCAAGGTTGAAATACTTACCTCTCCCTGCTCCTCCGCCATGACGTCTTCCGCGTTTCCTGACACTGATATTCTGATCAGAGAGCGCAATGACATCACGTCTGTACGCCCTCTGCCTAAACAGTCAAGTGCAGTGAGATGGAAGATGGGGACGACGAGGAGTCCTGCCTGGCACAGGGATTCCATAGCGAGGAGACTTATTTAATTGTTTTCAATGTTGGGACAGCAATTTTTGGGGAGCACTATACTCTGGAGAATGATAGATGGAGCCCACCATACACTGGAACATTCCAAAGGTGGACATCAGACACTGGATCAGCATGTACAGGGCCCATTATACACTAGAGCATTAGAAATAGGGCCCATTATGTATGGAGCATTATTTGGGCCCATAAGACAGTTGAGCTTCATCCATGGGGACCAACATTTACTGTTGCATTTTGTGGAGCTCATCATATACTGTTTCAAACATTATATGGGACCAATGATTCTGTAGGGAGAAATAGATGGGCCTCATTACTCTGTATAGCGCACTATGCGGTGGCCATAATACTGTATGGAGTAATATACTGTCCGTTTGTGGAGCTATTGGAGAATTTTAAATGGATATCAGTCATGAGATGTGAAAAGTGAAGTATTTTTCCTTGCAGTATACCACTATTTCTCTGCCGTATCAGAGCATCATGAGTTGTGGTATGTGTTAAAGGGGCGCTCTTTGGCCAAGGGCACATGAAAACCTGGAGCCAGCCCTACCCCCCCGCAACTTTAGCCAAATAACCCCCATTTTTCAATGCATAACTTGTATTATGAAGTAAATAAAGGGTGACAAGCTTCAGGAATAAGAATGTATGGTTTTGGCATTCAAATGGGCACTGTAAGTGTGTTTCCTGTCCTCTTCTCACTCCCGACTTTTCTTCCCCATTGACTTACATTGAGTTTCGTGTTTCGGTCTGAACGAAACTCGACTGTTTCCTTTACTCGGCCGATTTCACTCGACCCGACTTTTGAGAAAGTCGGGTTTCGAGAAACCCGACTCGACCCGAAAAAAGGCAAAGTCACTCATCTCTATTGGTTGCACAGCCTTTAGCCAAAATAACTGCGACCAACCGCTTCCGGTAACCATCAATGAGTTTCTTACAATGTTCTGCTGGAATTTTAGACCATTCTTCTTTGTCAAACTGCTCCAGGTCCCTGATATGTGAAGGGTGCCTTCTCCAAACTGCCATTTTTAGATCTCTCTACAGGTGTTCTATGGGATTCCGTTCTGGACTCATTGCTGGCCACCTTAGAAGTCTCCAGTGCTTTCTCGCAAACAGTTTTCTAGTGCTTTTTGAAGTGTGTTTTGGGTCATTGTCCTGCTGGAAGACCCATGACCTCTGAGGGAGACCCAGCATTCTCACACTGGGCCCTACATTATGCTACAAAATTTGTTGGTAGTCTTCAGACTTCATAATGCCATGCACACGGTCAAGCAGTCCAGTGCCAGAGGCAGCAAAGCAACCCCAAAACATCAGGGAACCTCCACCATGTTTGACTGTAGGGACCGTGTTCTTTTCTTTGAATGCCTCTTTTTTTCTCCTGTAAACTCTGTTGATGCCTTTGCCCAAAAAGCTCTACTTTTGTCTCATCTGACCAGAGAACATTCTTCCAAAACATTTTAGGCTTTTTCAGGTAAGTTTTGGCAAACTCCAGCCTGGCTTTTTTATGTCTCGGGGTAAGAAGTGGGGTCTTCCTGGGTCTCCTACCATACAGTCCCTTTTCACTCAGACGCCGACGGATAGTACGGGTGGACACTGTTGTACCCTCAAACTGCAGGGCAGCTTGAACTTGTTTGGATGTTAGTCGAGGTTCTTCATCCAACATCTGCACAATCTTGCATTGAAATCTCTTGATAATTTTTCTTTTCTGGCCACATCTAGGGAGGTTAGCCACAGTGCCATGGGCTTTACACTTCTTGATGACACTGCGCACGGTAGACACAGGAACATTCAGGTCTTTGGAGATGGACTTGTAACCTTGAGGTAGCTCATGCTTCCTCACAATTTTGTTTCTCAAGTCCTCAGACAGTTCTTTGGTCTTCTTTCTTTTCTCCATGCTCAATGTGGTACACACAATTACACAGGACAGAGGTTGAGTCAACTTTAATCCATGTCAACTGGCTGCAAGTGTGATTTACAGTAGCTATTGCCAACACCTGTTAGGTGCCATAGGTAAGTTACAGGTGCTGTTAATTACACAATTTAGAGAAGCATCACATGATTTTTCTAACTGTGCCAATACTTTTGTCCACCCTCTTTTTTATGTTTCGTGTGGAATTATATCCAATTTGCATTTAGGACAATTCTTTTTGTGTTTTTTCATTTAAGACAAATTAAATGAAGATAATAATTCCAAAGAATTTGTGTTTGCAATCATTTTCAGGAAGAAACTGAGTGTTACACAACTTCTATCGGCTCCTCACGTTTTAACCGCTGCCACATGTCAATGGCCATCAACAAAAAGAAACTTGTAAATAATTAATGAAAGAATAAAGTTATGTTAAAACCAAGCACACCGTTGTTTTTCTTGTGAAATTCTCAATAAGTTTGACGTATCACATGACCCTCTTCCCTTTGAAAAAAACAAAGTTGGATCCAAAATGGCCGACTTCAAAATGGCACCCATGGTCACCATCCATCTTAAAAAGTTTCCCCCCTTCCATTTACTAATGTGCCACAAGCAGGAAGTTGATATAACCAACCAATCCCATTTTATTTATGTGTATCCATATACAAGGCCCACCATGTGGTAATGTCTCCCATCCTGGTCTTCTCCTTGTAGTAACGCCCCATTCAAGTCCCCGTATTGTAGTAATGTTTCCTGTTGTGCTGTTCTTCACATACACAAAAAAGAAAAAAAAAAGATTCTTCTCACGTGTGTTCTGTTCCCTACGCGTCATTTCTGCACATGCGGTCCGCAAGCACCATTGACCCCTTGGCAATCGTGGCCCGGTCCAGGGATTTTCTCACAGCAGAACATTATTTCATTGGACACACATTCAATTGAAATGTATTGCAGTGCAGAGACAAGCTCTCTGCCCAGCAGAGTCAATGCCAGCTGCTGGTCAATCAGAGGTCAGCTGCTGATATTGGTGTGCCGGTTCATGGCAGTGATGTCATAAACCGCTGCACCAATGACAGGACTGAGGCTGGCATTGCAATTGCTGCGCGTCGAGCTTGTCTCTGTGCTACAATACATTTCAATTGAATTTGCGTCCAAGGAAGCACATTCAACTGAAATAAAGGGCTGCCGTCGGCGGCCTCTTGACCGGGCCATGATCGACAAGGGGTCTACGGTGCCTGTGGGCCGGATGAAGCAGCCTCAGGGGCTGCATGCAGACTTCTGGCATTATATTTGAGACCCATGGTCTAGTAAATAACATTGCATATTTCCCTACAGTTAGAGCTGAAGATACTTGGACTAATTGCTGACCTTTGCTTTATCATGCTGACTTTTATTTAACATTATTTTTACTTTGAGAAGGTAATAGTGCAAAAGGTACTTCTGTCCAAATAAAAATAAAATCATGTGTTTTTATATATTTATATACTGTATGTGCTACATACTCAAAATCAATGTATGAAAATAGAACCTAATAAAATATTCTCACAGTTAATGTGTTTTCATACATCCTTTTCGCTTCACTGCAAAATGTTAAAAGTAAAAGTCCATATGATTTTGTATCCCTGTATGATGGTCCATGTAATGCAACGAGAAGGAAGGGTTTTCATCTCACCAGACGACCTGTTATGAATGCAGACTGTGATGGCATCACATTAGCAATAGCCATACTCATGTTTAAGCACTATGGCAATACAGTGATAAAGTGCTCCTGAGTGTCCCTTTGGTCTGGGACAGCTCACAAAGTCCAATATCTTAGCAGATGTTGCATGGAGATAGAGTATGTGGTCAATCTGTGCCTGCTATGCGCTCAAATGAATCACCTTTCTCTGATGCACACAGGTGAAAGGACAATCTGCATAATTTCGAAGGCACGGGTACCGCTGGATGAATGGTGAGGCCAGAGCAAGTAGAGGTGGTTTTAGATGGGTTGGCTGAGAGATCCTCTAGTTCCTTTGCTTTGTCTTTCACCCGGTACCCTACTGAAAGTGCAGATTTTGCATATGCAGTCCATGAACATCTGTCTTCAACCTCACCCCCTTTCAAATCATGAAATATAGAAAAGCACAGTAAAACAAACGTATAAAAATACTTTGTTGTAAAGAAGTAACAGTAAATAGCAAGTGATAGTAAAAAGATGATAAAAAACAGGGTATTTGGTTGATAGGTTTTTAGCAAAAAATGTATACTAAGCCGCTCTACCAAACGTCAAGGTAACCCCATCAGAGCAGTCCCTAACCGATGTATTTAAAATACTGGTCATGTGTATAGTACCTATATGAGCAGGATTCAGGCAGGTAATGTCCGATGTGGACACACTGTAGAAGACGGCCTTTATGTGCTTCGCCCACAAGGAAGGGGTGGAAAACCTCCCTAATCTTGCAAAACCAAGAAACAAATTGAATACGAACACATGGGCCATGCACACAGTGAACAAGTCTGTAGGACAGTGTTCACACCACCAAAATACTGAAACACAGAAAAGCAGAGTAAAACAAACATATAAAAATACTCTGTTGTAAAGAAGTAACAGTAAACAGCAAGTACTAGTAAAAAGATGATAAAAAACAGGGTATTTGTTTGATACGTTTTTTGAAAAAAATGTATACTAAGCCGCTCTATCAAACGTCAAGGTAACCCATATCAGAGCAGTCCCTAACCAATGTATTTAAAAACCTGGTCATGAGTATAGTACGTATATGAGCAGGATTCAGACAGGTAATGTCCGATGTGGACATGCTGCACCCTTTCAAATCATGCTGCAGTCACTTCTTCTTTTAGATGACTGGTCAGTGGGCCAATGTAGCATATCTCTGATGATGATGAAATACAGGTGTCAGATGCTGCAGCTTTCTGCTGTGTGTAGTCTGGAAAGGAGGGCAAGGGTGGAATATCATATGGAAAATTATTATTAATACTATTATTACTATTTTTAGAGCACCAATGATTCCATGTTGCTGTATGTAAGGTGATATAGATAAAGTTTCTTTTATACCTCGCATCCCTTCCATCTCAGTACTGTTTGCTACTTATATATGTCTGTGACACAGAAAGAACGCACAGTTTGACAAACATGCATGAATACTCTGTTGTAAAACATATGTAACAATAAGCAGCAAGTGCTGGTAAAAGATGATAACAAAAACAGGGTATTTAGTTGATACGTTTTTTGCAAAAAATGTATACGAAGCCGCTCCACCACGTCACGGTATACCCTTCACGGAGCAGTCCTATCTAATTTATTTAAACCTGATCATGTGAACAACTAAATACCCTGTGTTTGTTAACATCTTTTACCAGCACTTGCTGCTTACTGTTACATATATTTTACAACAGAGTATTCATGCACGTTTGTCATACTGTGTCTCAGTCGTTGGGTGGTGTGAACATTGTCTTACTGACCTGTTCATTTTTGTGTATGTCCCATGTGTTTTTAATTTATAAATGTCTGTGTATGTTGTTTTTCTGGTACTGCTACACTATCATGTGTATTACCACATTGCTGAACATATGTACTGTATATGATAATCGTTTACTATGTGCTGCTATGTATGTATATAAATAGAGTAAGTGTAATTACAATTATGACCACTAGATTGGGGGCATTATTTTGTACAAAGCTCTTAGCTCGTGGATAGCATAGGAAACAGTTAACTTAGGAGGGGCTGCTGTGTGGTAAGGTAGGAACGTTTCCTTAGTCTAGTCAGAAGGGCCTATGCGCCCGGAGCAATCACACGGGATATAAGCCCAGGACACCGCAGTAGCCACCCAACGTTATTAAGAAGAGAATTCAGTCATTCAGAGTCCTATAGGGACAGGACATTGTACAGCAGCAGAGTTCTGGCTCTAAGCGGACACATCCTGATCTTCTGGAGCCATGTAACCCTTTCCTGCACCACTGCACCATCCTCTGCAGCAACAGCTAAGATTATACAGCACAGAATGGGAATGGAGCCACAGCAGGACAGATTTTCAGCTGTTGTGGCTGTACACTATTTTATTTGTTATACTCTGCCTCCTCTTTCCCCATTGAGTGCACACATCACCCTGCACACAGTACAACAGTGCGGAAACTAATCTGTAGCGGGTCAGATCTATAGCCGGTGTCGCTGCATACTGTTTTGATTGTCAGGCTTTGCCACCTCTTTCCCTATTCACTGCACATATTATTAGCTTTTTGCCAGTGTATAAGCATTCCCTCTTTGCAGGGGCGGGACTACCGCAGTCTCAGCGGTCACAGCTGCGATGGGGCCTGGGGTCCTTAGAGGCCTGAACGTGGAGCTGCAGCCGCTCAATGGCTGTGCAGCTCCGTTCTTTGACAGGCTGCAATTGGCTGCTCTGTGTGCACAGGACCTGTGATGAGGTCAAAGGAGGGGAGGAGTCAGGGGTCACATGATCAGGAGCCTCAGTGTATGTAGGACTCTGCTGTGCTGGTTGTCATGGTGCTGGATGAGGGGAAGTTTATGTGTGGGGTCAGGAGGGGTTTACAGGGAGGATGTAGCAGAGCCGTGTGTGTACGAGGTGTACGGAGCGGAGCCGTGTGTGTACGAGGTGTACGGAGCGGAGCCGCATGTGTACGAGGTGTACGGAGCGGAGCCGTATGTGTACGAGGTGTTCGGAGCAGAGCCGTGTGTGTACGAGGTGTACAGAGCGGAGCCGTGTGTGTACGAGGTGTATGGAGCCAAGCCGTGTGTGTACGAGGTGTACGGAGCGGAGCCGTGTGTGTACGAGGTGTACGGAGCGGAGCCGTATGTGTATGAGGTGTCCGGAGCAGAGCCGTGTGTGTACGAGTTGTACGGAGCGGAGCCGTGTGTGTACGAGGTGTACGGAGCGGAGCCGTATGCGTACAAGGTGTACGGAGCGGAGCCGTGTGTGTACGAGGTGTACGGAGCGGAGCCGTGTGTGTACGAGGTGTTCGGAGCGGAGCCGTGTGTGTACGAGGTGTCCGGAGCGGAGCCGTGTGTGTGCGAGGTGTACAGAGCCGAGCCGTGTGTGTGGTGTACAGAGCCGAGCCGTGTGTGTGCGAGGTGTACAGAGCCGAGCCGTGTGTGTACGAGGTGTACAGAGCCGAGCCGTGTGTGTATGAGATGTACGGAGCCGAGCCGTGTGGGTATGAAGTGTACGGAGCCGAGCAGTGTGTGTGCAAGGTGTATGGAGCGCAGCCATGTGTGTACGAAGTGTACGGAGCGGAACCGTGTGTGTTCGAGGTGTACGGAGCGGAGCCGTATGTGTACGAGGTGTACCGAGCCGAGCCGTGTGTGTATGAGGTGTACGGAGCGGAGCCGTGTGTGTACGAGGTGTACGGAGCCGAGCCGTGTGTGTACGAGGTTTACGGAGCTGATCTGTGTGTGTGCGAGGTGTACGGAGCCAAGCCTTGTGTGTGCGAGGTGTACGGAGCCGAGCCGTGTGTGTACGAGGTGTACGGAGCCGAGCCGTGTGTGTACGAGGTGTACGGAGCCGAGCTGTGTGGGTATGAGGTGTACGGAGCCGAGCAGTGTGTGTGCGAGGTGTATGGAGTGCAGCCATGTGTGTACAAAGTGTACGAAGCGGAGCCAAGTGTGTACAAAGTGTACAGAGCGCAGCCGTGTGTGTACAAAGTATATGGAGCGCAGCCGTGTGTGTATGAGGTGAGTGGAGCCGTGTGTGTATGGAGTGGAGCCGCATGTGTACAAGGTGTACGGAGCGGAGCCACATGTGTACAAAGTGTGCGGAGCAGAGCCGCATGTGTATAAGGTGGACGGAGAGGAGCCGTGTGTTTACGGAGTGGAGCATGCATGAGGTGTATGGAGCGGAGCGTGTACGAGGTGTAGAGAGCGTAGCGTGTATGAGATGTATGGAGCGTAGCGTGTACGAGGTGTACGGAGTGGAGATGTGCGTGTATTTTGGCATTGGGGAGCCCATTTGAAAGTTCGCATCGGGGCCCATAACTTTGTAATTACGCCACTGCCTCTCTGTACCTAATGGCTAAGACATGGAGTGTCAGCTTAATTATTTTTAAAAGAAACATTGTATGAGGCACTAATAATTTGAACCAGCATATATCGCATGGATTAGTATTTTTTCTTGGTCTATTGGGTATCCATTGATGGACATGTGCATGATTATTTTAAGGACTAGCGTGGCAAACTACTTTTATTCTATTACATTTTACTGGTCCTAATCTTGTAGGAATTGCCACATCCTGATTCCCCTGTTATAATAATGACCCCCATCCTGGTTCTAATCTTATTGTAATGCCCCATCCTGATCCCCATGTTATACAGGGTGGGCCATTTATATGCATACACCCAAATAAAATGGGAATGGTTGGTGACGCAGACCAGTGTGCTGAATTTGCAGACTTGGCAAATCAAAAATGGGAACAGGACCCTCAGGTTACACAGCACATTATGTTCAGTGATGAGGCAAGCTTTTTTGGGTGGGCCATTTATATGGATACACCTAAATAAAATTGGAATGGTGACAGTTTTCTTGCGTAGGGTGTCTTGCATTGAAATCTGCTGTGATGAGCCGGATACTGTATTCACCAGATATTAACACAATTTCTATCCGCTCCTCATGTGTTTACCGCTGCGACATGTCAATAGCCGTCAACAAAGAGAAACTTGTAAATAACTCATGAAAGAATAAAGTTATGTTAAAACCAAGCACACCATTGTTTTTCTTGTGAAATTCTCAATAAGTTTGATGTGTCACATAACCCTCTTCCCATTGAAAAAAACCCAGGACACTGCAGCAGCCACGCAACGTTATCAAGAAGAGAATCCACTCATTCAGAGTCCTATAGGGACAGGACATTGTACAGCAGTAGAGTTACAGCAGCTTGGAGTGGAAGGAAGGAAATCGTCCTGGAGAGCACAGGGTGCAGACTGTTACATGGGCCAATGCTCTCAGATCTGGGATGAAATGGATGAGGGAATTCCCAGGGGTAGTGAGTCTGGACAAGGAGAATGCTGTGGTACCGCCTAAGGCGCTATTACCCCATAATGTACTGGAGGACGTGGAAAGGAGCACAGGGAAAGTGCAGGATGTAAATTGCATGGAACCGGATGCTTATGCTGTTACTGACAAGAATGTGCTGCAGAGAATTTCAAGTAATGTTCTTCGTTTTGCATCTGAATCAGACTGTGTCTCAGTTCTTGTGAAACTGACCAAAGAAGGTCCCCAGCACCACAGAGAAGTCCCTGACGGTACAGTAAGTAAAGACACAGGTATGCCAATGAATGAGTGTGTTAGGGCTGGCGGAACACGCCAAATTATAAAATAATAGTAGGTGCGTTCGCAGCCCGGGGTCAACCGTGCAGAGGAAGTACACTGCTGCTAGGTAATGGGGGAAGAATAGAGCGGTGTAAAAACAGTCACATGTGGGTTACGTCACCCAATGTGAACAGGTGCGAACTCTGTTAATGCACTGAGTCGCAAAATCGCTGAACGTAGATGCCGGAGCCTGCTTAGCTCACAGAGCCCGGCCAAAAGAGCGCACAGTGTACGGCCATAGAACTCTACCCCAAGGACATGGGGTTAGAGTCCCTCTAGGCCCACTGAGCGCGCTGCGTCGCTGCCGTGAGCGCCGCTATAGATGCTGGCTATGAAGTGGAGCACGTGCACTGAGGCGTGCCGAGAACCTGGTGAGGACTGATGCCTGACTCAGCCTCTGTCCTACCTACACCTAAGCCTGGGCGCTAGCAGGCTAGGCTGCACAACACATGCGTACCAAGGGTAGGGGTTTCTTAATGAGTCATTCATCAGAGACATTCATGCATGCATACATCACTCACTCCACATAGTCTGTAAATACAGTCTATCCTAGCGCATGGCCGAGCGGCCATGCAAACCTTTTATAGCCGCGAGCATCCGGGACCTTCCTGGCTTCTCGGATGGGCCAATCCGAACACGAGCAGGACCTGAGCACGTGACCTTCGATCTCCAATGGGAGATCACTCCACGGGCATGCTCAGTGGCCTGACATGGGGACTTAGTCCTTGGAGAATCTCGCTGCTGAGCAGCATGTATTGCCATAGATGTGCCAGAGGTGGCAGCAGCAAGCAAACCAATGGAGCTGGTCTGGGCAGAGGGCCTGGACCGACGAGTTTGCTGAGCAACCTCCTCTGCGATGGGAGACCGCTGGAAGTAAGGCTCGGGATTCTCGCTGTGCAGCGACAGAAATCCGATGCCTAACATTACTCCCCTCCTAGGGCCCCCCTCTCTGAGCCTCACTCCACTCAAATCCCGCAATGAGAAGAGGAGCGTGGATGTTCTCCACCGGCTCCCAGGTCTGAACCTCTGGACCATGACCCTTCCAATCCACCAAGTAAAACTTTTTGCCCCGCATCATCTTGCATCCCACGATGGCATTGACCTCAAACTCATCTGACAACAGGTCTGATGTCCCGGCAGATGGCTCAGAAAACCGGGACATGTGCACCGGCTTAAGGAGAGACACATGAAATGTGTCCGAGATAGCCAAGTGTGGTGGAAGAGCCAGGCGTTAGACCACAGGGTTGATCTGCTCGAGGACCTTGAAAGGACCAATATAGCGTGGTGCAAACTTAGCGGATTCCACCAGCAGCCTGATGTTTCGAGAGGAGAGCCACACTAAGTCGCCAGGAGCGAAGGTCAGAGCTGGGTGCCGGCGAGTGTCAGCAGAGGACCTCATTCTCTCCTTGAAGGCCCGGATAGCATCCCGCGTGCGATCCCAAATGTCACGTGCCTCCACCGCCCAGTCTGCCACCCTAGAGTCGGTGGACGACACAGGCATGGGCACGGGGACATGCATATGCTGGTCGTAATTTAAGAGGAATGGGGTCTGACCTGTGGAGTCGGCCACAGCATTGTTCAAGGAAAACTCCACCCATGGCAGCAAGGGTGCCCATTCATCCTGCCTGGCAGAGACAAAATGTTGCAGATATGTCACCAGGGTCTGGTTGGCTCTCTCAACCAACCCGTTCGTCTCGGGATGATAGGCCGAGGAGAGATTTAGCTCTATGCTGAGCAGAGAACAGAGCTCTCTCTTCTGAACCGAGACGCAAACTGAGGACCCCGGTCACTGACAATCTTACCCAGCATGCCGTGCAGGTGCAAAACATGTTTAATAAACAACGCTGAGAGGCCCCGTGCTGAAGGTAGCCGAGAGAGTGGTACCAGATGCACAGTCTTGGAGAAATGATCGATGACCACCCAAATGACGGTGCTGCCACTGGACTTGGGCAGACCCACCACAAAGTCCATATCGACCATCTCCCAGGGCCTGTCAGCAATCATCAGAGGGTAGAGTAACCCAGCGGGCTGCTGCCGAGAGGGCCTATTCTGGGTGCAAGAGACGCACGCCCGTACATAGTCCCTGACGTCACGGGCCATATGCGGCCAGCAGTATATCCACGCCAGAAGCTCAGAGGTCCGTTTGGTCCCAAAATGTCCACCCAGCTTGGACGAATGAGCTCGAGAGAGGACCTCCGGTCGCAGATGGGCAGGGACAAAAGTCTTGCCCGGAGTTACAGACTCGAGGGCGACCAGAGCCACGGTCCTCAGGCTCTCAGACAGGACTATCAGCCGAGGCTCCTCCTCCGATGACACCACGGAGCGGGAGAGAGCATCGGCCCGGACGTTCTTCTCCCCAGAGAGAAAATGCAGGGTGAAGTAGAAATGGGAGAAGAACAAGGACCATCTGGCCTGGCGAGAATTCAGCCGCTGGGCTGTTTGTAAATAGACCAAATTCTTGTGGTCGGTGAACACCTGGAAAGGGTGGCGAGCCCCCTCCAGGAGGTGTCTCCACTCTGAAAAGGCCAACTTCATTTGCTAGCAACTCCCTGTCCCCGATGGAATAATTCCTCTCCGCCGGTGTGAAGGTCTTGGAGTAGAAAAAGCATGGATGCTTCCGACTTTGCGAGTCCTTCTGGAACAGGACCGCTCCAGCACCGATGGAAGAGGCATCCACCTCCAGAATGAAGGGTTTATTCACATCGAGGCGATTTAGAATGGAAGCGCTAACAAAATTGGATCTAATAGAGGAGAAGGCCTTGGAGACAGGTTCTGACCACAGCTTGGGGTTTGCACCCTTCTTGGTGAGGGCTACCAAGGGCGATACCAAAGTTGAGAAGTGGGGAATGAATTGGCGATAGTAATTTATGAACCCCATAAAGCGCTGCAACGCTTTGAGAGAATGGGGTTCCTGCCAATCCATCACTGCCTGTAGCTTGGCAGGATCCATGGCCAAACCCTGGGCTGAGATGATATAGCCCAAAAAAGGCAAGGACTCCTGCTCAAACACACACTTCTCCAACTTGGCATAGAGGGAGTTTGCCTGCAGGAGGTCGAAAACTTTGCAAACATCTCTCCGGTGGGAGTCAATATCTGGAGAGTAGATGAGAATATCATGCAGATAGACTACTACCGAGGTGGTAAGCATATCCCGGAAGATATCGTTCACAAAGTCTTGGAAGACCGCTAGGGCATTAAAGAGCCCGAAGGGCATAACCAGATATTCATAGTGCCCGTCTCGTGTTAAATGCTGTCTTCCATTCGTCCCTATCACGGATGCGAATCAGGTTGTAAGCCCCCCACAGATCAAGTTTGGTAAAGACTCTCGCTCCCCGTAGCCTATCAAACAGCTCCGATATCAGGGGTAGTGGATACTTATTCTTAACGGTGATGGCATTAAGACCCCTGTAATTGATGCAAGGATGTAGTTCCCCACTCTTCTTCTGGACGAAGAAGAATCCTGCCCCCGCTGGTGACACTGACTTCCTAATGAATCCTCTTGCCAGATTCTCCCTGATGTATTGAGACATGGCCTCTGTTTCCGGGAGAGATAGGGAATAGACTCGACCCCGAGGAGGCTCAGCGCAGGCAAAAGGTCAATAGGACAGTCATACAGGGGCGATGCGGTGGAAGTGTCTCCGCCGCCTTTTTGGAGAACACATCCGCATACTGTCGATAGTGTTTGGGAAGCGAGGAAAGATCTGCGGGGACCTCGGTGGAGGCAACCTGGACGCATTCCCTCAGACATCTACCCTCACATGACTTATTCCAACCAAGAATTCTCCCTGAGGACCACTCTATATGGGGAGAGTGATACCGCAACCAGGGGACCTGTTGTGAGTTAATTCTCTGGTCCACCAGTGGTGAGTTCGCCTTCCAAACTTCCTCTGGTGGTGACAGGAGGTGTTGAGGCTGATTTGGTCAGTGGAGATCTACCACCAGATGGTGATGATGACGATTGGACCGCAGGAATCTTAGATTGGATTTAAGACTGCCGACACCCTAAGTCAGTGCTGGTGATTGCTTCAGGCTGCTCAGGTCTTGGTTTTCAGCTCTGTTCCAGCCTTCTCAAAGCTAAGTGTTTTTGCTAATGTTCACACTTGATTTTGTTGGGCTATTCAGTTTTTTGTGTGTTCAGCCAGCCCCGGCTGGGCTGTGCTGAATTTCCACTCTTATTTATCTGTATTTGCCAATTTGCTTTTTAGTCCCTTATTAGATTGGCCTCTTTTTGCTCTGTCTCAGAATATTTCAGAGTGCTGATATAGTGGGAGAAGTCTAGTGACTTCAGGGTTAATTTTGTTATCAGAAGTGTTGGACATGATTTTGTAGGGTTTTTTGGCAGATTGCAGACAGTGTCTTTCCTTTCCTGTTCCTTATAGTTAGTTGGGCCCCATCGTTTGCTCAGCCTATTTTCCTGCCTGTGTTTGTGTTTTCATCTTGCTTCACCGTCAATACATGTGTGGGGGCTGTCTATTCCTTTGGGGTCTGCTCTGGGGCAGTTAGTTTTCCCTTTTCTTGCTTTAGGTTTATGTAGTCCTCCGGCGGTGAAGAGGCGTGTAGGAACATCGTAGGAACGCTCCACTGCTACTGTTAGTTGTGTGGTTAAGATCAGGGATCTGCAATCTGCATAGTTAACAACCTCTCTGGTTTTCTGGGACTTAGCTTTTTGTTGTTCCTCCTCGGTGACCCATTCATAACAGGGTCCCCTAGAAGGACCTGGTCATTACCCTCGGGCATGACGAGGAGGGATAACGTCTAATGATGAGATGGAGACAACGAGAGTAACAGTGGAGCGGTTTGGTGGGTAGTCTGTGAGGGCAGTGTCGCGCCATTCACTACTCTGACGATGACCGGCTTGGACATCATAAGCACTGGTATTGCATGCCGTTGAGCGAAGGCAGATGACATAAAATTGCCCTCCGCTCTGGAATCCATGCAAACCTCCATCGCCAGAGTGGAAGAACCATACCCAAGTGTCCCCTTAAAGGACAACTTGGAGGAAACCGCCGCGGATTCTAGTGAGCCGTCTCCTGCGGCCACTAGGGGCGAGTGTCTTCCCAGCCGCTGTGGGCACTGGTTGGTAAAGTGACCGGACTGCCAGCAACCATAACAGATCACAGGGGCTCGAGCGGGCCGGGGCCTGGATCCCTCGCGGGAAGCCCCCTGACGCTCGGATACCCAATCGGGAGATTCCAGAAGTTTAGCAAAACTGGGTGCCAACCTAAACCTCTGCCTACACTGGGCCACTTCAACCTTCGCTCAGCAAAGCGAAGGTCTATACGGGTGGAGACAGAGATAAGCTACTCCAGTGTAGCAAGAATCATCCTGGTGGCCAGAGCGTCCTTCACATGGCCAGCCAAACCTCTCCAGAATGCCGGAATGAGGACCTTATCTGGCCACTCTAACTCCGAGGCCAGCGTCCGGAACTGGATGGCAAAGTGGCTGACCATGGACGAACCCTGTGACAATGCCAGCAGCTGGAGTGCGGTGTCATGGGTGACTTGCGGTCCAGGAAGACATGCTTCAGAGTGTCCAGGAACCGAGAGGCACTCTGCACCACATGATCATCACGCTCCCACAGCGGTGTGGCCCACTCCAAAGCCCTGCCCGACAAGAGGGAAATAATAAATCCCACTTTGGCCCGCTCGGAGGGGAATCGTGCTGCCAGCAGCTCCAGCTGTATCGAGCACTGGCTCACGAATCCCCTACAAGAGGCACTATCACCCAAGAACTTCTCGGGCAGAGGGAGGCGGGACAAAGTCGGGGCAGGGATAGCAGTGGTCACACGGGAGACAGCCTCTGTGGCTGCCTGAACAGTGACCGCAGTAACATCTGCAGCTGAGGCTGGATGCTGGAGAGCCGCCAACCTGCCCTGCAGCTGCCGGATGTACTGCAGCAGTCGCTGTTCGTCCGCCATTACTAGCCAGACCCTGGTGCTAGGATAATGTTAGGGCTGGCGGAACGCACCAAATTATAAAATAATAGTAGGTGCGTTCGCAGCCCGGGGTCCACCTTGCAGAGGTAGTACACTGCTGCTAGGTAATGGCGGAAGAATAGAGCGGCGTAAAAACAGTCACACGTGGGTTACGTCACCCAATGTGAACAGGTGCGAACTCTGTTAATGCACTGAGTCGAACAACCGCTGAACGTAGATGCCGGAGCCTGTTTAGCTCACAGAGCCCGGCCAAAAGAGCGCACAGTGTACGGCCACAGAATTCTACCCCAAGGACATGGGGTTAGAGTCCCTCTAGGCCCACTGAGCACGCGGCGTCGCTGCCGTGAGCGCCTCTATAGACGCTGGCTATGAAGTGGAGCACGTGCACTGAGGCATGCCGAGTCCCTGTTGAGGACTGATGCCTGATTCAACCTCTGTCCTACCTACATCTAAGCCTGGGCGCTAGCAGGCTAGGCTGCACAACACATGCGTACCAAGGGTAGGGGTTTCTTAATGAGTCATTCACCAGAGACATTCATATGTGCATACATCACTCACTCCACATAGTCTGTAAATACAGTCTATCCTAGCGCATGGCCGAGCGGCCATGCGAACCTTTTATAGCCGCGAGCGTCCGGGACCTTCCTGGCTTCTCGGATGGGTCAATCCGAACACAAGCAGGACCTGAGCACGTGACCTTCGATCTCCAATGGGAGATCACTCCACGGGCATGCTCAGTGGCCTGACATGGGGACTTAGTCCCTGGAGAATCTTGCTGCTGAGCCATAGGTGTGCCAGAGGTGGCAGCAGCAAGCAAACCCACGGAGCAGGTCTGGGCAGAGCAACTGGACCGACAAGTTTGCTGAGCAACCTCCTATGCGGCTGGAGAGAAATGGGAGACCGCTGGAAGTAAGGCTCGGGATTCTCCATGTGCAGCGACAGAAATCCGACGCCTAACATTGTGTTATATTCCTGTGACGGGAGGCCAGGGCACAGGTGTCCCAGTGTCCTTGGCCATAACTATGGCCCTGGCACTCCCTCATTGTACAACAGGAGGGGCTACATGCAAAACCCAAAAGAAACTACAATAAACAAACTGATAGTAACAGACAGCTACAGAGGGGAAAGGACCTATTCTTGCTGCTTTACATTCTACAGGATACTGGGGAATGAGACAGTTGGTTTTGGGGCTGCAGCAGCTCTGGTGTTGGGGAGGTGGCAGCAGGGTAATTGCAGGCTGTAAACTGTTTTGAAAACATGAGTTTTCAAGTTCCTCTTGAAATTTACAAATGTATGGGATAATCAGATGTGTTGGGACACAGAATTCTGCAGGATGGGCAATACTTAAAAGAAGTCTTGCAGGCAATTGGATGAGGAACGTACAATTGTGGAGAAGAGGAGGAGGTCTTGGGACATGGAGGACCAGAGATTTCAAGGTGGGAGAATAGTTCAGAGATATATGTGCTAGACAGATTATAAAAGATTTCTAGGTCAATATTAGATGCTTAAAGAGGATATGTTGTGGAATTGGGAAACAATGAATGGATTTGCAGAGCGAAGAAGATGAGGAGTAGCGAGGAACTAAGTGGATTAAAAGGGCAGCAGAATAACAGACAGACTGGAGAAGTGTGCTGAGATGCTAGACCCAAGTCAAGGCCATTCCAAGTCAAGAGTAATTCCTGTAATTTATGCCTGCAGGATGGTTCTTGTCCAGTGTGCGTATCCAGTAACCTTCCCGGAGAAGAGCTAATTGTTTTTTCTAGTTGCCCCCTCGAACGGATTGCTCAACCTATTCAAGTCCAAAAAAGGAAAAACTGGAGACATCTTTCTTGTGGACTGTGACAAAATGCTTAGCCACTTCAGAATAACCAGAATTACTGTTGTCTATATTGGTAAGGAGTTCAGTAGTGATGAGCGAGCACTAAAATGCTCAGGTGTTCATTGCTCGGGTCGACCAAATTTGAATGCTCGGGTGCTCGACCCGAGCAACGAGCCCAATGTAAATCTATGGGAAAACCAAGCTTTTTTGCATGACCCCCCCCTCTGGAGGTCTTTCTAGGGTATCAAAACATCAGAAATCTAAGGGTACAGTGCTCAAATGATATGGGAACATCATGGGGAAGAGCACTGGAAGCATTTCTGACTCCTAGGTCAGTGCTGTGGACAATGTTGTCAGGGTCTTCCGCCACTTTTACATGCACAAACTAAAACATATGTGTCGCCCTCCCAGGGCTGTGGGGTAATCGGTACCGGGCCGGTGTCAGGGAGTCTGTGTCACAGCAGCGTTGACCCGGTCCGTGGCCCTGGGCGCCCAAGTAATGGGGGAATGTAGTTAATGGTGGAATAGTTTGTGACGCCACCTGTGGTGTTCGGCAAGTGAGGTGTTAAGCCGACGCTGCATGCAGATCCACTGGGACTGATAGTATGGTGAAGCAAAGATGTACAAGCTCCCCACAGGTGGAGCTGTAGTCCCAGGGCAGTGTAGATGTAGTGGGCACGGGGATGTAGCAGTGCGGACAGGGTAGGAAGCAGACAAGATACAGTGGGGAGCAGTTTCTGTACCTTTACTTGATAACTGCAGTCCAGGGTCCTGATTACAGATGGTAACGGAGCAGGCTAGCCAGGAAGCAATTCAGGGATTCTCTCTCAGCAGAAGGGCTGTGCAGTCTCCTTCCTAGCGCTTATTTGAATGAAGTACTCCAAGTACTGAGTTACACTGAAGTTCCTCCTGTCAGATGTTCTCAAGAACCTTACTTGCACGGCAGACAGCTGTAGCCTATCTCGGGGAATCTCCTCTTCTGAGTCCCGGCTCTCTATCCAAGCTGCTGTTGTGCCCTCAAGTCTTAAATGGGAGTAGGGCATTTACAGCCTCCTACTCCTCTGGTATCTGTTGCAGGACCGTCAGTATCCATCCAACCATGGAGACCAGGCTCCAGTTCATGCGCTCTCACGCTGAGGGGGCTCGCCTTCCGCAGCTCAACCTCCAGCTTCACCCTCCGCAGACTAACTGACTACTCCTTCCTCTTGGCCCTCAGAGAGCACTCCTCCCCTTAATCCTGGTTCAGAGTTCCCCCTGCTGGCCTGTGTTGCATGTATGGATTGACTGCGAGAGAGACCCATCATTGCCTCCAAGCCTGGCATTACTCTCCCCTGGAGGAAGGCAAAGCCAGTGTGGCGACCATACTCCTGGGGGCGCCACACATACAAAAGCGAAACTAAAATGGATTTTTCTGGGAAATATGTTAAGGAACATTTTTTCCAGGGTAATAATTTATATGTTAGGCAAAAAAAAAGTACCTCTGCATTTTTCATATTTAGCAGTTCTTTCAACCAATACAAATGCATTCACTGGGAAATGTCATTTTAACATTTAACAACCTTAGCTGGCCATGTGGTGTGTGACACATCATCAGACACATCCTGTTTCATTTATGAAGGAGGGACTCTGAAAGTCTCAGAGCCTATTTTTAAAGGGGCATCAGGCGGCATTATTATTCTTAAAGGGCCATCAGCCAACTATGCTTTGTTGTTCCAGTGGTTCTCCTATACTGTTATTGCCTATGCAGTGAGTCGCTGGGCTGCCAAAAATTAGGACGCACCCCAATACCCCCTTTGACGAGATGTACAGGAGGGCTTCATGAAAAAATGTTCCCATTATAAGAAAGTGTGTCTCCCATAGTGTTTGCCTATACATTGAATGCAAGGCCTGCCCTGCCACAAAGTAACACACACCCCAATAACACTTTGAACCGATTTAATGGATGGCCACATGAAACCAAAGTTCCCATTATTATAAATTTGGCAGTTCCACACTGTTTGCCAATGCATTTATTGCAAGGCCTAGCCTGCCCCAAAGTTATGCACATCCCAATAACCCTTTGAACTGACCTAGTGGATGGCCACATGAAACCAAACTTCCTACTATTAGGAAGTTGGTACTCCCATACTGTTTTGGCTATCCAGTGAATTGCAGTGTTAAGCCTGAAGAAACAGCATTGGAGAATTGCACTGTTGAAGATGAAGACCCAGCATTGTAGAACTGCAGTGCTGAGGCTGAAGAACCTGGAGTGGAGAACTGCAGTGTTGAGGATTAAGAACTTTTAGTGGAGAATTTCAGTGTTGAGGATGAAGAACCTGGAGTGGAGAATTTAAATATTGAAGCTGAAGAACCTGCAATGGAGAATTTCAGTGTTGAGGCTGAAGACCTGGCTGTGGAGCATTTCATTGTTGAGCCTGAAGAACCATGCATTGGAGCATTGCAGTTTTGAGGTTAAAGAACACATGGCAGTGGAGCATTTCAGTGTTGAGGCTGAAGAAACTGAAGTGGAGAATTGCAGTGTTGAGGATGAAGACACAAAAGTGGAGAGTTGTATTGTTAAAGCAGCTGACCAACCCCTAGAGTTTCCATTGTTAGGAACTGGGTCTCCCATACTGTTTGGCTATGCAGTGACTGCAAGGCCTGCCCCAAATTTGCACGCACCTCAATCTCCCTTGGAAGAAATGTGGAGGAGGGCCTCATAAATAATGTTCCCATTAGAAATGAGCTGGTCTCCTATACTTGTAATTCCCATACACTAAGTGTATGGGATGACAAAAATTTACCCCTGCGGGGCACACATCAACATACTGTGTAAACATTTTTTCATGGTCATCATAAATACCCTTGATAACAATAACGTGACGTGACTGTTGCATCACGGACCACGTTCACCCTGGTGATCTAGTGGTGGTGTCTGAAGAGACGTGGAGGATGGCCTCCTTAAAATCTTTGCTCAATTTAAAGGAGCGGGTCTCCTATACTTGTAATGCCCATAAACTAAGTGTATGGGCTGCAAACATTTCCCCCTGGGGGTACCCATCAACATAATGTGTAAACATTTTTTTTTACTGTCATCAAAAACACTCTTTCACACAATAACGTGGCTGTTGCATCACGGATCACGGTCACCATGGTGATCTAGTGGTGTTGGATGATGAGGATGAGGAGAAGGAGGAGAACGACAACAACAAATAGGCAAAATCAGGAAGTGTATATCCATGTGTCGATGTGAGGAGAGGAGGTGCATAGAAATAGAGTTCCCAAAAAAAGACTTTGGATTACAGTTTATGTTTTGCTGCTATCATTCTGTGGTGTACAGAAGTCTTGCCCAACCCAGGCCTTGTTAATTTTTATAAGAGTCAGCCTTTCAGCACTTTCAGTTGACAGGCAGATGCGATAATCAGTTATAATTCCACCAGTGGCACTATATACCCGCTCTGACAAAATGCTAGTGGCAGAGTAGGCAAGGACCTCCAAGGCGTACAGAGTCAGCTCATGCCACATGTCCAGCTTGGATAGCCAATAATTATAAGGCACAGAAGAATTAGGCTGTGTGCACACAATGTGGATATCCAGCGGATCCGTAGCAGATTTTTCCGCGCAGAAACGCTGCATATCCGCATTGTGATGTACAGTAGCATAGAAATCAATTTAAAAAAAAAACCGCTGTGCAGACGTTGCAGATTTTTCCGCGCGGTTTTCATGCGGTACAAAATCTACAGCATGTTACTTCTTTTGTGCGGTTTTCCACCTCCCATGTCTCCAAATCCGCATGGGGGAATCCGCAGTGGAAAACTGCACAAAAACTGCAGGAAAAATGGAAGAAATCCGCAGGAAAAATGCAGGTCATTTGACCTGTGGATTTCTTCAATTCTGCACGGAAAAATCTGCAGGGCAAAAAAGTCCGTCTGCACTCAGCCTTACAGAGGACGTTAGTACGGTCAGCAAGGTACTCCCTCAGCATCTTACAAAACTTTGCACTCCTTGTGAGAGTACCCCACGCCTCAGGGCCTGTGTGATGGAAGGGTCAGAAAACTCTCCCAGAACTTTGCCAGTGTTACCCAGCCTCTACTGGATTGGAGTTGTGTCTCTCTCGCCTGTACTCCTTGGTTGTCCAATGAATTATGACCTCTGCCGCCAGCGTTTTCAGATGGGAATTTTTTAATAATTCTGCAAAAAGGGCTCTCTGGTACAACACCATTTTAGTAGACCTGTCTGCCTCTGGAATAAGAGATAGAAAGTTCTGCTTGTAGCATGGGTCTTGAAGTGTCACCAACAAGTAATGACTGACACCCAAAACTTTGAAAATGCGAGTGCCACAGGAAAGGCAGCGTAACATAAACTCAGCTATGTGTGCCAGACTGCTAACAGGCAAGACTTCTGTGTCCTCACCAAGAGGAAGACTGACCATGATCTCCTCCTCCTCCTTTTCCTCAGGCCAACCACACTGAACAGATGGCATGACAGTTGTGCTGGTGGTACCGTCTAAAGTGCACAAAAGTAGCTCCTGTTCTTCCTCCTCCTCCTTTTTCTCATTGTCACCCAATCCACGTTGGAATGAGATGAGGCTAGGCTGTGTGTAATCACACTGTATGGTTCCTTGCTCTGTCTCATCAATCTCTGCCTGCTATGCATCCTCTTTGATTGTGAGCAGAGACTGTTTCAGAACAAAGAGAAGTGGGCTGGTGATGATATCTATGGCATCATCACCGCTCATCATCTTGGTGGAGCCATCAAATGACAATTTTTAGCCCACAGATACAGTAGGTGATGCGTGTAATGGAGATGCCACACTTTAAAATGTCTGGCCTGTATTTTGTTTTAAAACAGTAAAATAGTGTCTATAACTAGGCTAATACACAGCAAAAACAGTTCAATGGAGAAACAAAAATGCCACAATTTTTTGCCCACAGATAGGTGAGTCATGTGACAGAGATTATTATTATACATTTTCAGAGCGCCATTTATTCCATGGTGCTTTACATGTGAAAAGGGGTAAGTATAGACAATTCCAGAAACATGATCAATGCAAGACATACAAGTACAGAAGGAAAAAGAACCCTGCCCACAAGGGCTCACAGTCTATAGGGGATGGGTGAGGATACATTAGGAGAGGGTAGAGCTGGTCCTGCAGCAGTTCAGTAGACTGATGATCACTGCAGATTGTAGGCTTGTCAGAAGAGGTGGGTCTTCAGGTTCTTTTTGAAGGTTTCCATGGTAGGTGAGAGTCTGATGTGTTGGGGTAGAGAGTTCCAGAGTATGGGGGAAACACGGGAGAAGTGCTGTATGCGGTTGTGGGAAGAAAAGATAAGAGGGGAGTAGAGAAGGAGATCTTGAGAGGATCGAAGGTTATGTGTGGGTAAGTATCGGGAGACCATGTCACAGATGCATGGAGGAGACAGGTTGTGGATGGCTTTTTATATCATAGTTAGGGTTTTGAACTGGAGCCTCTGGATGATAGGAAGCCAATGAAGGGCTTGGCAGAGAGGAAAGGCAGGGGAATAATGGGGAGACAGGTGGATTAGTTGGGGAGCAGAGTTTAGGATGCTTTGGAGTGGTGCCTGGGTGCAAGAGGGGAGGCCAGAGAGTAGGAGGTTGCAGCAGTTGAGGCGGGAGATGATTAGGGCATGCACTAGTGTTTTTGTGGTTTCTTGGTCAAGGAATGCACGGATCCGGGAAATATTTTTGAGTTTGAGACTGCAGGAGAAGGCAAGGGTTTGGATGTGTGGCTTGAAAGAGAGGGCAGAGTCGAGGATCACCCAGAGGCACCGAACATGCGGTACTTGGAAAAGTGAGCAGCCATTAACATTGATGGATAGGTCTGGTGGAGGGGTAGAGTGAGATGAGGAAAGATTATGAATTCTGTTTTGTCCATGTTCAGTTTTAGAAAGTGAGCAGAGAAGAAAGCTGAAATATCAGACAGACATTGTGGGATTTTGGTAAGTCAGGAGGTGAGGTCAGGTCCAGATAGGTAGATCTGCGTGTCGTCGGCATAGAGATGATACTGCAAACTGTGGGATTCTATGAGCTGTCCCAGGCCAAAGGTGTATATGGAGAAGCGTAGGGGTCCTAAAACTGAGCCTAGAGGAACACCGACAGACAGGGTAAGAGGTGAGGAGGTGGTGTGGGAGAGGGAGACACTGAATGTTTGGTTGGTTAGATATGATGAGATCCATGATAGGGCCAAGCCTCTGATGCCAAGTGATGAGAGAATCTGTAGCAGGAGAGAATGGTCAACAGTGTCGACGGCAGAAGACAGGTCTAGGAGAAGGAGGACAGAGTAATGTCGCTCGCTCTTGGCGCTTAGTAGGTCGTTGGTGACTTTAGTTAGGGCAGTTTCAGTTGAGTGATACAGTCAGAAGCCTGATTGTAAGCGGTCAAAGAGGGAGCAGGAGGAGAGGTGGGGGACAGTTCAAGATGGACATGCTGTTCCAGTAGTTTTGAGGCATAAGGGAGAAGAGATATCGGGCGATAGCTAGACACAGAGGATGGGTCAAGGGAGGTCTTTTTGAGGATGAGTGTGATTGAGGCTTGTTTGAAGGATGAGGGGAACACACCATTTGTAAATGAGAGGTAGAAGAGGTGTGTTAGGGTCAGGATGAGGACTGTGGTGAGGTTAGGGATGAGGTGGAACGGGAGCGGGTCAAGAATGCAAGTGGTGAGGTGTGATCTTGATAGGAGGGTGGAGAGCTAATCTTCTGTCTTGGTGGAGAAGTTGATTTTGGAGGAACAGGGCTGAGCAGCTAAGAGGGGCGTTGAGGGCTGTGGGCCAAAGCTTTCTCTTAAAGAAAGAGGTAAAGTCTTCAGGGTAATGAGAGGAGAAAGAGGAGGTGCTGGGGGACAGAGTAGAGAATTGAAATTGTTGAAAAGCTGTTTAGGGTTGTCAGATAGGGAGGATATGAGAGATGAAAAGTAAGTTTGTTTTGCAGCAGAGAGCAAGGACTTGAAGCTGGTGAGGGACTGCTTGTATGTGGTTAAGTGCTCAGCAGAGCAGGATTTCTTCCATCTCCGCTCAGCAACCCTGAAAGCCCATCTCAGTTCTTTGGTGAGTCTGGTCAGCCAGGGCTGCCTGTCGATTGTACGAGTTTTGCTATGTGTGAGGGGGGTGGCAGAGTCAAGTGCTGCTTTTATTGTTGTGTTATAAAAGGTGGCAGCAGAATCTGTGTCATGAAGGGAAGCTATGTCTGTAAGAGGGAGAAGGGACTCAGAGAGCGATTGTAAATTGAGGTGTTTGAGATTTCTGCGAGGGTGAATGAGTTTGTGGAATGAGAGTTGTGCACTAGAGAGGGAAGAGAATGCCAGTAGGTTGTGGTCAGACAGGGGGAGGGGTGAGTTAGTGAGATACCAGATTTTAAATTATTTGCCCTCAATTTTTGTTTTACAGCAAGATTGTTTCAATAAGTAGGCTAAGACACAGCAAACAAAATTCAATGGAGCCTTCAAATGGCACAATTTTTAGCCCACAGATAGATGTGACAAAGGTAACCCACTTTCAAATATCTGGCCTGTATTTTTTTTCACAGCAAAATTGTGTCAATAACTATGTTAAGACACAGCAAAAAAAGTTACATGTAGGCCTGAAATGCCACAATTTTTAAACAATAGATAGGTGAGTCGTGTGATGGAGATACAAGACTTTAAATTATCTGGCCGGTATTTTTTTTAAAACAGAAAGTTAGTGCCACTAACAAGCCACAGCGAAAACAGTTCAATACAGGCCTGAAATGCCACAATTTTTAGCCCACAGATAGGTGAGGCATGTGACGGAGATACCACACTTTTAATTATCTGGCCTGTATTTTTTTTAAACAACAAAAGAGTGTGAATAAATAGGCTAAGACTCAGCAGCAACAGTTCATTTGAGCCCCAAAACTGTCCCAATTTTTAGCCCACAGATAGCTGAGTTATGTGACAGAGACACCACACTGAAAAATATGTGGCCTTTATTTTTTTTGGCCAGTAAAATTGTGTAAATAAGTAGGCTAATAATAAGCATAAAAGGCAGCACTCTGCAGTGCTATAGCATACAAAAATGAAATATGAAAATTGAATTGCATTACTTCACAAGAAATATGAAAAATTGATAATGCTTGATAGCGCATAAGTTGGCCAATTCATGTGTACCTGGCAACCACATTAAGGCGACTGTCTTGGAGACTGTCTAAGAGAGGATTGCCCTTAGGTCCTGGCAAACGTGAATTGCCTTAACGTGGCTGCCAGGTACACATGAACTGGCCAACTTATGCGCCAAGCATTCTCAATTTTTCATATTTTTAGTGCAGTTGTACGCTATCGCACTGCAGAGTGCTGTATTTTATGTTTATTGCATATGAGTTGGCGATTCCAAGGTAAGCACCTGTTCACACCTGATTTATGTTTGGATCAGTCGGTCTGTTTTTTCATATTTAATAAGTAGGCTAAGACACAACAAAAACAATTCTATGGGGGTCTGAAATGGCCCAATTTTGAGCACAATGATATGCAATCAGTGTGGCAGACAAAACCCCATAGAAAATATCTGCCATGTAGCTAAATATTTTTTGGCAGCTGAATATTTTTTGTGCAGAAAAATGGTGTCAAGAAATTGTATAAGACACTCCAAAACAATTTTACAGTACCAGAAAAATGGCATAATTTTCTGCTCACCCAGATGTGATGGCTGGGATGTGTAAAATAGCTGGATATTCATGCTGTACTATGGAAAGGATTTGTCTGTATTCTGCAGTGCCAACAAGCAAATGGAGAAAAAAACATGTGCTCTGGATTGTTTTTGAATAAAATAATCAGGATTAAGATGCAAATAAAATTATTCCTGGCCACTGATACCTGGGGCTAGGTATATACGGTCAATATATGTAATAGGCAGCAGCAGACAGTAATGGAATGGTCTGTCTTGATATATTCAATTGTGGCGCCCCTGAGGGTTCTGTCGCCACAGAGGTACTGCACCTCCTCCAGAGGTGTAGTATCCCACTCCCCAGGTAAGATGGTAACACCTGACCAGACTACAGCACCTACATCCAGCACCGACACCTTAGACCAACAGAGCACCCTTTATGACAGCTGCTTTGGTTCACGAAGGGTGCTGTGTGGTGGGTTGAGCTTAGAAACACTAGAGGGGAAAGCTGGCAGTAACTTAGCTCAGTTCCCTGTAGGTGGAAGCAGAGAGAAGGCCTCTGCAGAAGATCCCCGGAGGGGGATGGAGAGAGGACGTGTTTGCAGCAGCTCCCTGTGAGCCGGAGCTGTTAGCAAAAAAAGAGGAAGAAAGAAGGATCAGTTGTTCAGAAGGAAGATAGATAAGGACTAGTGTTGAGCGATACCACCCGATACTGAAAACTATCGGATTGGACTGGATCGGCCGATCTAAAAAAAGTATCTGGTATCGCCGATTCTGATCCTGGAAGTCCCATTAAAGTCAATGGGACAGAAATATCGGAATGAAAAAAACCCTTTCGGGAGGGGGGAAGAGTGTGGGCGGTGCGTGGGCGGACATTGTGCGTGTCTGTGTGTGCGGGCGGGGTCTGTGCCAGCTGTCGGTGGTCTGTACGGGCCTCTCGGGGGCCTGTGCCGGCTGTCGGTGGTCTGTACGGGCCTCTCGGGGGCCTGTGCCGGTGGTCTGTACGAGCCTCTCGGGAGCCTGTGCCGGCTGTCCGTGGTCTGTGCGGGCCTGCCGGGGGGCTTGTGTGTGTGCAGGCATCGTCCGACGGGACTACAAGTCCCATTGAGTGATGCCTGCTACACTGACAGTGATTGACACATTTGCCAATGATGGGACAGTAGTAGTCCCATCATCCGGCTAATGTGTTGAATGTAAAAAAAAAAAATACTACATACAATACATACTACACTCATACAACATACATATATACTACATACATGCTACATATATACTACATTCATACAACATACATATATACTACATACATGCTACATATATACTACATTCATACAACATACATATATACTACATACATGCTACATATATACTACATTCTTACAACATATATATATATATATATATATATATACTACATACTACATACACATTCATGCAATATACATATATACTACATACATACTACATTCATACAACATACATTCATATATACTACATACTACATACATGCTACATATATACTACATTCATACAACATACATACATACTACATTCATACAACATACATATATACTACATACATGCTACATATATACTACATTCATACAACATACATATATACTACATACATGCTACATATATACTACATTCATAGAACATACATATATACTACATACTACATACATACTACATACATACTACATACTACATATATACTACATTCATAAAACATACATACATACTACATACTACATACATACTACATACATGCTACATATACTACATTCATACAACATACATACATACTACATACATGCTACATATATACTACATTCATACAACATACATATATACTACATACTACATACATGCTACATATATACTACATTCATACAACATACATACATACTACATACATGCTACATACATACTACATACTACATACATACTACATACATGCTACATATATACTGCATTCATAAAACATACATATATACTACATACATGCTACATATATACTAAATTCATAGAACATACATATATACTACATACATGCTACATACATACTACATACATACTACATACTACATACATGCTACATACATACTACATTCATACATATATACTACATACATGCTACATATATACTACATTCATACAACATACATATATACTACATACATGCTACATATATACTACATTCATAGAACATACATATATACTACATACTACATACATACTACATACATACTACATACTACATATATACTACATTCATACAACATACATAGATACTACATACATACTACATTCATACAACATACATACATATATACTACATACATGCTACATATATACTACATTCATACAACATACAAACATACTACATACTACATACATACTACATACTACATACATGCTACATATATACTACATTCATACAACATACATATATACTACATACTACATACATGCTACATTCATACAACATACATATATACTACATACTACATACATACTACATATATGCTACATTCATACAATACATATAGACATACAGTACATATAACATAGAGTACATACTTACCATTACTTGTCACTTTGATCCCCGAAGTCAGTGTCACCTATGGAAAAAATTATAAAATAACAAACAACCGATATACTTACCCTGATCCGCAGAAATCCACGCCTGTCCCTCGCCGATTTGCCGTGGAGAACAGCAGCATCAGCTGATGCGACCGCTCTCTAGGGCTTCAATAATCCAATGACGGAAGGTAGGTATCCTTTCGCACTGTATTCCTCCGCCACTGTTAAAAAAATAGTCCCTAGTCTCACTTTATGGCAAAAGCTGTGTGAGAAAGTTCCCATGCAGCTTTTGCCATAAAGTGAGACAAGGGACTATTTTTTTACAGTGGCGGAGGAATACAATGCGGAAGGATACCTACCTCCCATCGTTGGATTATTGAAGCCCTAGAGAGCGGTCGCATCAGCTGATGCTACTGTTCTACACGGCAAATCGGCATGGGACACGCGTGGATTTCTGCAGATCAGGGTAAGTATATCGGTTGTTTGTTATTTTATAATTTTTTCCATAGCTGACACTGGCTTCGGGGATCAAAGTGACAAGTAATGGTAAGTATGTACTCTATGTTATATGTACTGTATGTCTATATGTATGTATTGTATGAATGTAGTATATATGTAGCATGTATGTAGTATGTAGTATGTATGTAGTATGTAGTATATATGTATGTTCTATGAATGTAGTATATATGTAGCATGTATGTAGTATGTATGTAGTATGTATGTAGTATGTATGTATGTATGTAGTATATATGTATGTTGTATGAATGTAGTATATATGTAGCATGTATGTAGTATGTGGTATATATGTATGTTTTATGAATGTAGTATATATGTATGTAGTATATATGTAGCATGTATGTAGTATGTAGTATGTATGTAGTATGTAGTATATATGTATGTTCTATGAATGTAGTATATATGTAGCATGTATGTAGTATGTATGTAGTATGTATGTATGTAGTATATATGTATGTTGTATGAATGTAGTATATATGTAGCATGTATGTAGTATATATGTAGTATGTATGTATGTAGTATATATGTATGTTGTATGAATGTAGTATATATGTAGCATGTATGTAGTATGTGGTATATATGTATGTTTTATGAATGTAGTATATATGTATGTAGTATATATGTAGCATGTATGTAGTATATATGTATGTTGTATGAATTTATTATATATGTAGTATGTATGTAGTATGTAGTATATATGTATGTTGTATTAATGTAGTATATATGTAGCATGTATGTAGTATGTAGTATATATTTATGTTCTATGAATGTAGTATATATGTAGCATGTATGTAGTATGTATGTAGTATGTATGTAGTATGTTGTTTTTTTTTTACATTCAACACATTAGCCGGATGATGGGACTACTACTGTCCCATCATTGGCAAATGTGTCAATCACTGTCAGTGTAGCAGGCATCACCCGATGGGACTTGTATTCCCATCGGACGATGCCTGCACACACACAAGACCCCCGGCAGGCCCGCACAGACCACTGACAGCTGGCACAAGCCCCCAAGAGGTCCGTACAGGCCACCGACAGCCGGCACAGGCCCCCCGAGAGGCCCGTACAGACCACTGACAGCCGGCACAGGCCCCCGAGAGGCCTGTACAGACCACAAACAGCCGGCACAGTCCCCCGAGAGGCCCGTACAGGCCACCGACAGCTGGCACAGGCCCCCGAGAGGCCCGTACAGGCCACCGACAGCCGGCACAGGCCCCCGAGAGGCCAGTACAGACCCCCCGCAGTCGGCACAGACCGGTCATCATGATGCGCACAGACCACGCATCATGATGACGTCATTTCAGCAGCCAATCACAGCCACAATAGTGGCTCATAGCATTATGGGAACTTCCGATTCCGGTATCCGATATTGAAAAAATATCGGTACTCGGTATCGGAATTCCGATACAGCAAATATCGGCCGATATCCAATATTTGCAGTATCGGAATGCTCAACACTAATAAGGACAGACCATAAGGAGGAGAGAGAATGGGGATTAGGGCTAGTGCAGAGTCCTTTTCTAAGTTTAATGCGCCAAGGCTGGGCGCTGGTATCCGAGGCTGTGTGTGACACTAATGATCCTACAGCAGAAACCAGAGGAATAGAAGTTGTGACCACTTTATTCCCACCTAAGATTCGAAGATCAACCAGAAAACAAATGCTATAATGTCACCATATCAAGTAAACAGGAATACTCAGGACAATTAGATCAAAACCACAAAAAAAAGCGTACAAAGACCTGTATAGAATATGAAAAAATGCCAAATTTTATTAATATTACATCATAAAAATATTTAGGACAACACATTGTTAAAAAATGACACATTGTTCAGAAATTAAAATTAAAAAGGACATGAACAGTGACAATGTGGTATATGAACTATTTGTACCACATTGTCACTGTTCATGTCCTTTTTAATTTTAATTTCTGAACAATGTGTCATTTTTTAACAATGTGTTGTCCTAAATATTTTTATGATGTAATATTAATAAAATTTGGCATTTTTTCATATTCTATACAGGTCTTTGTACGCTTTTTTTTGTGGTTTTGATCTAAGACTCGAAGATGCAGCAGCAATGCATGTGAGCCGGGATATGATTGTATGGAGTCCCCAAAGCAGGCTACAGCTGCCCGTCATATTAGTGGAGTTATAAGTAACATCAAGAAAGAGGAACTTGAGTGTAATTCAGAACTACAAGTACTTGATAGGAAACAAAGAGTGGTTATTAATGGTGCATCCTCAGATTGGGCCAGGGTTACTAGTGGGGGACCACAGGGTTCTGTATTGGGTCCCCTACTATGTAATATATTTATTAATGATCTAGTGGATGGCTTACACAGTAAAATATCAGTATTTGCAGATGAAACAAAACTATGTAAGGTAGTTAACACAAAGGAGGACAGTTTGCAACTACAGACAGATTTGAGTAAATTGGAGAATTGGGCTGAAAAAAGGCAAATGAGGTTTAACACAGATAAGTGTAAGGTTATGCACATGGGAAGGAGAAACAGATGCTACAATTACTTACTAAATGGGAAACTGCTGGGGAAATCAGACATGGAACAAGACTTAGGCATCCTAGTCAATAAGAAGCTAAATTGGAGTGCCCAGTGTCAGGCAGCTGCCACCAAAGCGAATAGGGTCATGGGATGCATTAGAAGAGGTCTGGGGACACGAGATGAAAACATAATTCTCCCGCTGCACAAATCACTCGTCAGACCACACTTGGAGGATTGTGTGCAATTTTGGACGCCGGTGCGCAAGAAAGACATTACTGAACTTGAAAGGGTTCAAAGGCGGGCTACTAAAATGATAAATGGAGTTGGTTCACTACAATACCCAGAAAGGTTATCAAAATTAGGTCTATTTACTCTAGAAAAGAGAAGACTTAGGGGAGACTTAATATATATGTACAAGTATATCAGAGGGCAATACAGAGATCTCTCCAATGAAGTGTTTGCACCAAGGACTGTGACAAGAACAAGGGGGCATTCTCTTTGTTTGGAGGAAAGACAATTTCTGCACCAGCATAGAAGAGGGTTCTTCACGGTAAGAGCAGTGAGGCTCTGGAATTCTCTTCCTGAGGAAGTGGTGATGGCCAACTCACTGATTGAATGTAAGAAAGGAATGGATGCTTTTCTTGTGAGTAACAGTAAAGAAGGTTACGAATACAAGAATATTATAGGTAGATGGTTGACCCGGCATAGGGGAAGGAATTTTTTTCCCTATGGAGAAAATTGGCTTCTACTCTGTGGGTTTTTTGCCTTCCCCAGGATCAACAATGCAGAACAGCTGCACTAAAAATAGGCTGAACTAGATGGACATAAGGTCTTCCTTCAGCCTTCAAAACTATGTTACTATGTTACTTCAGATTAGCGCTAGAAAGGAGACGTTCATAAAAGACATATTTGGAAAGGAGTGCTGGAAGGGTTAATCCATCTGCCTGGGAGTTGGCTTAGTCCCTGACCTGGAGGCTGCAGCACTGAAGCGAGCACCTGTCTGTGCCAGAAACATGAGTAAAAGAATTGGAACTGCACTCAGCTGTATCTTTGCCTTCTCCCAACGCCAGCCTACTCAGCACTGCTACATCTCTGTGCCTAACACTAAACCATCTATCTCAACATCTATTCTATTACTGCTCTGGGACTACAGCTCTGCCTGTGGAGAGCTATTCCATCTTTGCTGCCTTATACCATCTGTCCCAGAGGATCTGCACTGCAGTGTCGGCTTAACACCTTCATTGCCGAGTACCACAGGTGGCATCACAAATTACCTACATATAAACTCTATTCCATTCCTCCTATTTTACATGGACACCCAGGGCCATAGACCGGGTCATCGATACTGCAACACCATCTCTTTGAGACACCGGCCCTGTACCGAGTAACCCCACAGCCTAGATGTGCTCTATTTTGGCGTCACAAATAGGATTACGAGGCCCGGTGACACCCGGTCCTGTGTGCCAAAGATTTGATTGATTTGAGAAATGTTAAACCTGAAATGTGCAAGGGAATCGATTTATTGGACTGTGAATTGAACTGTGATTTTCACTGTAAAGTTGGCCGCCATGGCGGTGAACCAAGAAAGAGTGCAAAACAGTATGAACGCCCCCTGCCTTCACTTCTATGTGATAGCATCATGGCCAACAGCCAGAGGGGTCCTCCTCCTAGCCTGGTATGGCGGTAAAGAAAAGAGACACCACCCTCAGGGGGGCGGAGACAGGCCCTGTGGCGGGAAACAAACCAGAAGAGAAGAGAGAGCACCAGGAAGACACCATGGCAAGCGGTGAGAGGATGCCTGATCGGTGCGGGGTGGAAGCTGGAGGCTCCACCGGCCAGTAAGATAGAGGCTCCAACCGGTCGTCGGTAGCTGACCTGGCGCTCCTGGAAGGAGAAGTTGAGCTGCAGACGCAACTGACTGCGGTGTCGCAATGGAAGGAGTCAGGCGCCGGAGGAATGCAGGTAACCGGCGACGACATCACTGAGGCAGCTGATGACACCCTAGTGGAACCCCTGACACCCCCACCAACACAGTGCACACCAGCCACACAGACACTGGGTGTGGAGTCCATGATCCTGGTGTTATGCAATGTGCCTATGGTCAGGAATGTTCCTGTGCTTGCACAGCCATCAAGTGGCAGCACCTAAGTTCTACCATGCAAGCGACCAAAACCAGATGCTTCTGATCAGTAGGAGCCATGCTAATCAGGAGAACTGAACTGACTTCTCCAGTAAGTCTCTGTATATAAGTTACCCAGGAGGGTTTTACAAGTTTCCCATTAAAGTGAACGGTACACTTTCAAAATTTTCTTTTGTAAATAATTAACCCCAGGTGGGTTTTGGAAAATTAGGATAAGGAAATTAAACTGTGGAGATCATGAACACTGAGTGATCCGGACACTCCATTTGTAAATAGTTAGCACCTATTAAGGTGCTCCTTCTTGGTTTTACATATGTCATTAGGAAAAATAAGATTCCTTGATTTCACAACAATCGCAGACCTGAACAAAAACCCGTTGGGTGTGGCCAAAGACAGGATGGGAGGGAGCCCAATTGAATTCTGGAGCACAATTTTTCCTGGAATTGATTGCAGATGCCATGTCACATTTGAAGAGCCCCAGCCTTAATAAAACAGCAGAAATCACCACAAATAACCTCATTTTTAAACAACACTTCTTGAGGAATTCATCTAGGGGTGTAATGAGCATATTTAACACTCAGAAGATTATCTGGAATATTGTGTCCAGTTTTGGGCACCACATTTTAAAAAAGACATCAACAAACTGGAGCAAGTTCAGAAAAGAGCGACCAGAATGGTGACCGGTCTGCAAACCCTGTCTTATGAGGAAAGGTTGCAGGATTTGGGAATGTTTAGTTTGCAAAAGAGAAGACTGAGAGGAGACTTAATAGCTGTCTACAAATATCTAAAGGGCTGTCACATTGTAGAAGGATCAACTTTATTCTCATTTGCACAAGGAAAGACTAGAAGCAATGGGATGAAACTGAATGGGAAGAGACACAGATTAGATATTAGAAAAAACTTTTTGACAGTTAGAGTGATCAATGAGTGGAACAGGCTGCCACGAGAAGTGGTGAGTTCTCCTTCAATGGAAGTCTTCAAACAGAGGCTGGACAGACATCTGACTGGGATGATTTAGCGAATCCTGCTTTGAGCAGGGGGTTGGACCAGATGGCCCAGGAGGTCCCTTCCAACTCTACGATTCTATGATTCTATGATTCTATGATTCTATGATTCTGAATGGTATAACTAATGGTATGACTAAGACCGCAAGAGGTTGAAACATGTTTTGGTACATAAATTTTAATATGGAAAAAAAGGACTGTGAAGTCAGCTCACCACTGTGTAGGCTCCTCCTTATACAGCTGGCATTCAGCACGGTTCCATTGAAGCAAACATATGTTATAACAGGAGGGAAGGATCCAGCGAGAAAATAGCAGTCTAAAAAATAACTTTTAGTCCATTATTTAAAATATGGATGGCACAAAGTTGTCAGGCAAAAAAACACATTGTTGTCTGATCAACAAGTTTCAACTTTGCAGTCTTCGTCAAGATCTCAAGTCTTGAAGAAGACTGCAAAGTCAAAACGCGTCGATCTGAAAACCAGGGGAAGAGTCTTGAGGAGATAATTTGCATATTCCCAGTGCCTTCTGGGATAAGTAAAGAGTCTCCTCGAGCTCAACGATCACTGGGTTTTGGCCGTTGCAGCTGAAAAGAGGAAATCGGAAAACCAGGGGAAGAGTCCTGAGGAGATCATTTGCATATTCCCAGTGCCTTCTGGGATAAGTGAAGAGTCTCCGCGAGCTCAACGATCACTGGGTTTTGGCCGTTGCAGCTGAAAAGAGGAAATCGGAAAACCAAGGGAAGAGTCTTGAGGAGATCATTTGCATATTCCCAGTGTCTTCTGGGATAAGTGAAGAGTCTCCGCGAGCTCAACGATCACTGGGTTTTGGCCGTTGCAGCTGAAAAGAGGAAATCGGAAAACCAGGGGAAGAGTCTTGAGGAGATCATTTGCATATTCCCAGTGCCTTCTGGGATAAGTGAAGAGTCTCCGCGAGCTCAACGATCACTGGGTTTTGGCCGTTGCAGCTGAAAAGAGGAAATCGGGAAACCAGGGGAAGAGTCTTGAGGAGATTATTTGCATATTCCCAGTGCCTTCTGGGATAAGTGAAGAGTCTCCGCGAGCTCAACGATCACTGGGTTTTGCCGTTGCAGCTGAAAAGAGGAAATTGGAAAACCGAGCGCCGAATTTTGCCTCTTCTTTCATCGTTTTTAACAAATCTCAATATGGAAGAGGCCAGGAGCCATTTGGTGAGCTGCATTTCTTGCTACATGTTCACAGACTTACCAGTGGAAAAGCCAAACTTCACATGCCACAAATGCAAGCTTGTGTCCCTGTTGGAGGAAAAGTTGCAAAATCTCGAAGAGAGGTTAGCTACGTTGAAGATCATTAAGGAAGGTGAAGAGTTCTTGGACAGAGCAGAATTATCTCTTCATGTTACAGAAAGAGAAGAAATTCAAAGTGCACCTGAAGAAACAGAGGAATGGAGACATGTGACCCAGAGAAGCAGGAGGATCAGGAGGCAGTCAGCACCAATACTTCTCAAGAACCAGTACCAGGCTCTTACACAGGAGAGCGATGAAGAAATACAACAGGATAAGACTTTGCCCACAAGCAGCAACCTTGTACACCTTCAGAGTCCTCCTGGATGAAGAAAGAAAAATGTTGTGAAGAAGAAACGGAGAGTGGTGGTCATGGGGGATTCCCTGTTGAGTGGAACAGAGGACGCTATCTGCAGACCGGATATAACTTTAAGAGAAATGTGCTGTCTTCCAGGTGCAAAAATTAAAGATGTGTCTGACAGGATATCAGAACTCTTCAGACCTACAGATGACTACCCATTCCTGCTACTACATGTGGGGACAAATGACACCGCAAGAAACGACCTGGAAACCATCTGCAGAGACTTTGAAGACTTAGGCAAGAAAGTGAAAGAACTGGGAGCGCAGGTGGTTTTCTCTTCCATCCTCCCAGTGGATGGCCATGGAACAAGGAGGTGGAATAAGATTCTGCAGGTGAACAACTGGCTACGTCGATGGTGCCGTCAGCAACGATTTGGATTTATGGATCACGGAGTGAATTACCTTTACGATGGACTACTTGCTAGAGATGGGGGGACGTTACGAAGACTGGAAAACATGTATTTGGAAGTTGCCTTGCTACACTTGTAAGGAGAGCTTTAAACTAGAACAACATGGGAAGGGAAGCAAAAGACCAGAAAAAGCCATACACCTGACAAATGCTATTGAGAACTCTGCTATTAGAAGTGGAAAGGAAGAACAAAGACAAAAGAATCTAATTAATAAAAATATTGGAGAAAGAGAAACCAATCACAAACTAAAATATTTCTATACTAATGCACAAAGCATGGGCAACAAACAAGGAGAATTGGAACTACTAACACAGGAAAAGAAATATGATGTCATTGGAATCACTGAAACTTGGTGGGACAATACACATGATTGGAATACAAGACTAGAAGGATACAACTTATTTGCAAGAAACAGACTTGATAAACGAGGAGGGGGTGTCGCATTGTATGTTAGAAACGCGTATATCTGCACAGAGACTGAAGCTTCAGAGACTGGGAGTTCTGTGGAAACTGTTTGGGTAAGAATACAAGGACAGAACAATGGAAAGGACACCATTGTAGGCATTTACTACAGGCCGCCTGTGCAAGCTGAAGATATGGATGAACATTTTATGCATCAAATGGCCATGTTCTCCAAAAAATATGACATAGTTGTCATGGGAGATTTCAACTATCCAGACATTTGTTGGGAATCTCTCTCAGGCAAAACTAACAGGTCAAGGAAATTCTTATCCTCTCTTGCTGACAACTTTATCTTCCAAAAGGTAGGGGAGAAAACAAGGGGAACTGCTACCTTGGATTGAATCCTTATAAACAGGGAGGAAATGATTGAGGAGGTAAAAGTGGCTGGTACCCTAGGAGGTAGCGACCATGCTATTTTAGAATTTTGGATAACTAGAGGCGGAAGACCTGTGAAGACTCAGACGTCAAGGTTAGTTTTCAGAAAGGCAGATTTTAAGGGATTCAGAAAGAGAATTGGAGGGATCCAATGGCTGGATATCCTTAAAGACAAAAATGTCCAGGAAGGATGAGAAATCTTGAAAAATGAAATTCTCAAAGCACAATTGTTAACAATTCTGAAAAGAGGGATGAATAGGACGCATTTAAGGAAGCCAGGATGGATGAACACAGAGCACATGCTAAAAAGGAAGAAAAAATGTTTATAAAATGGAAAGAAGGAGGCATATCTAAAGAAGAATATAATGCTGTCTGCAGAACCTGCAGGGCACAAATCAGATTATCTAAAGCTGACAATGAATTGAGGCTTGCAAGAGATGTCAAAAGCAATAATAAAGGATTTTGGGGATATGTCAAAAGTCAAAGAAAAGTCAAAGATGCTATAGGATTTTTACAGGATGAAAATGATGAAATGGTAAGACAGGATGTTGAGAAGGCCGAACTTTTAAATTCCTATTTTCCATCTCTTTTCTCTCAGAAAGGAAATGTAACATCAACTGTTCTTCACTGTCCTATTAAGGGAATAGAAGAATCCAGGATATCTATAAACAGAAAGATAGTGAGGAAACACTTAGCTAACCTAAATGAATTCAAGTCTCCAGGTCCAGATGAATTACACCCCAGAGTACTGAAAGAGATAGCAGAAGAAATTTTTGAAACCCTCTCCATAATCTTTGAAAATTCTTGGAGAACAGGAGAAGTCCCAGAAGACTGGAGAAGAGCAAATGTTCCTATCTTCAAAAAGGGGAAGAAGGTGGACCCAGGCAACTATAGGCCAGTGAGTCTGACTTCTATACCAGGAAAGATCTTTGAACAAATTATTAAACAACATGTATGTCAGTACCTGGATAAGAATGAAGTGATTAAACAGAGTCAGCATGGGTTTGTAACTAATAAGTCATGTCAGACTAACTTAATTCCCTTCTATGACGGAATCACTGATTGGGTGGATCAAGGAAATGCTGTAGATATAGTATATCTTGACTTCAGCAAAGCATTTGACTCATACAATCCTTATTGAAAAAATGACTAAGTATGGAATGGACAAGGCAACTGTTAGGTGGATTCATAACTGACTTAGTGATCGGACCCAAAGAGTGGTCGTAAATGGCTGCACATCCAGTTGGAAGAATGTCTCAAGTGGGGTACCACAGGGCTCTGTCATGGGCCCTGTATTGTTCAACATCTTTATCAACGATTTAGATGAAGGAATTGAGGGTAAACTGATTTAATTTGCTGATGACACAAAGCTAGGAGGGATAACTAATACTAGAGAAGAGAGAGAGAGGATTCAAAAAGATATAAATAAACTGGAGAAGTGGGCAGCAACTAAAAGAATGGTTTTTAACAGGGAAATATGCAAGTACTACATCTGGGCAAAAAAAATTAAAAAAGCATATACAGAATGGGAGGAATAGGGCTAAGCAACAGCACATGTGAAAAAGACTTGGGTATACTAATAGATCACAGACTGAATATGAGTCAACAGTGTGATGCAGCAGCAAAAAAGGCAAATACAATTCTAGGATGTATTAACAGAAGCATACAGTCTAGATCACGTGAAGTCATTATTTCCCTCTACTCCTCTTTGGTCAGACCTCATCTGGAATATTGTGTCCAGTTTTGGGCACCACATTTTAAAAAAGACATCAACAAACTGGAGCAAGTTCAGAAAAGAGCGACCAGAATGGTGACCGGTCTGCAAACCCTGTCTTATGAGGAAAGGTTGCAGGATTTGGGAATGTTTAGTTTGCAAAAGAGAAGACTGAGAGGAGACTTAATAGCTGTCTACAAATATCTAAAGGGCTGTCACATTGTAGAAGGATCAACTTTATTCTCATTTGCACAAGGAAAGACTAGAAGCAATGGGATGAAACTGAATGGGAGGAGACACAGATTAGATATTAGAAAAAACTTTTTGACAGTTAGAGTGATCAATGAGTGGAACAAGCTGCCACGAGAAGTGGTGAGTTCTCCTCCAATGGATGTCTTCAAACAGAGGCTTGACAGACATCTGACTGGGATGATTTAGCGAATCCTGCCTCGAGCAGGGGGTTGGACCAGATGGCCCAGGTGGTCCCTTCCAACTCTATGATTCTATGATTCTGTGACAACAATGTGTTTTTTTGCCTGACAACTTTGTGCCGTCCATGTTTTACATAAATGTTAATATCTATAATAATAAATGCGCCAAGCAGCTTCTGTCCGGTTGTAACGCAGCTTCTGTCCGGTTGTAACTTGGTGATGTCACATCCAGACAGAAGCTGCCTTTGGCGGTAGCACTGTGCCTCTTCTGCCCCCCGCAAACTCCCCGACACCATATCCCTTCCTAACACACACCTTCCTCACCATGGCAGCCATCACCACACACCTCTTGCCATGTTAACCCTCAACACACACTCCTCAACACACACACCTCCTCAACATACACTCCTCTCACCTTTCACCATCTCCACTCACATCCCCCCCTCTTTCACTCCACATACGACCCTTTCTCTCACTCCGTCTGTCATACTCACGCCGTCATCGCCGCTGCTCCACGATCGCTGTCGGCATCGGCACGATCCCCGACATCTTCTTCCGCCGGCGCCATCCTGGATCCAGACATTGTCCACGCCGGCGACATGTTCTTGTGGCGACGCCATCTTGGATTGGCGAAATCCCGCGATACTCAAGATGGCGTTGACGAAATCTCGCAAGATTTCGCCTACGCCATCTTGAGGATCGCGGGATTTTTCCGATCCAAGATGGCGTCGCCGCAAGAACATGTCGCCAGCGTGGACGACATCAGGATCCAAGATGGCGTCGGCGAAATCTCGCGAGATTTCACCGACGCCATCTTGGATCCCACGGAATTTCGTCATTTACCTCACGACGACTTGCTGTGCGGATGTGTTGCCTTGCTCCTCTGCCTGTTCAATTCCGGTGTCTAATTACAGGGCCGATTAGCCTCTACCACTTCATAACTACTGCTGGGCAATTACAGGGCCAATTTTGCCACAACTAGGAGGACACCAGTTTCTTCAAATGTTAAGCATAACTACAGGAGGACCCCAGTTTAAGTCTTCTGCATAATTACACCAGTTAATAAGTCATTTATCTCCTACCTGTTTTGCTGTACCCCACTTCTATAAGAAGACTATAAGTACTATAAGTATCTGTTTACACTACAATACTCCAGGACGCCTTCTTCACTGCCAGATAACTTCCAAATAGACTCTTTTACCTGTGCTAACATGAATGATACCAAAAAGTATGCCAATGCCAGTGAAAGGAAAGCAGCTTTAGCACTACGTCAAAAACAAAGCCGTGCTAATGAGACCCCCGAGGAAAAACACCAGCGCCATGACATGATTAAGGCTTATAAACGCTGTCGCTAGAGTTGAGCGACTTTTGGTTTTTTAGGGTTGAGTTTCGTTTCGTGAAACCCGACTTTTCCAAAAGTTGGGTCGAGCAAGATCGGCCGACTATAGGGAAAAGTCGGGGTCGTCCCGAAACACGAAACCCAATGTAAGTCAATGGGGAATAAAAGTCGGCAGTGAGAGGAGGACAGGAAACACACCTACAGTGCCCATTTGAATGCCAAAAGCATCAATTCTTCTTACTTAAGCTTGTCAACCTTAATTAACTTCATAATACAAGTTACGCACTGAAAAATGGGGGTTATTTGGCTAAAGTTGTGGGGGGTAGGGCTGGCTCCAGGTTTTCATGTGCCCTGGGCGAAAGAGCGCCCCTTTAACACATACCACAACTCATCATGCTCCGATACGGCAGAGAAATAGCGGTATAGTACAATGAAAAATACTTCACTTTTTACATCTCATGACGAGGCCCATCTATTTCTCCATACAGAATCATTGGTCCCATATAATGTTTGAAACAGTATATGATGAGCTCCACATAATGCTACAGTATATGTTGGTCCCCATGGATGAAGCTCCACTGTCTTATGGGCCCAAATAATGCTCCAAACATAATGGGCCCCATTTCTAATGCTCTAGTGTATAATGGGTCCTGTAAATGCTGCTCCAGTGTCTGATGTCCACCTTTGGAATGTTCCAGTGTATGGTGGGCCCCATCTATCATTCTCCAGAGTATAGTGCTCCCCCAAAATTGCTGTCCCAACATTGAAAACAATGAAATAAGTCTCCTCGCTAGGGAATCCCTGTACTAGTCTGGACTCCTCGTCGTCCCCATCTTCCATCTCACTGCACAGTATTTCAACCTTGCAAGTGCTGTGATCCTGAGCAAGCAGGGGGGGCCCACTCGTTGGTGATGGCACTGGCACAGGGCCCCTGATAGTACGGTGGTGTGTATGATGGCGGGTGGGCCGAACCTGCACTTTCATCTGCAGCTTCCTCTTTGTCACCGTGTAAGATGGAACTGTATATGGAAAGGGTAACCTGAGTTTCATCAGGGTCAGATTCAGGCCGTGTAGCGTGCGAGGGGAATGTAGTGGTCTGGGTCAATGTACCAGCAGATTCATCGAGCAGTGGCTGGGCATCAGTGCACTTGTGTCGCCCCCAGGAGTACGGTCGCCACAGTGGCATTACCTTCCTCCTAGGGAGTGTGATGTCATGCTTGGGAGCAACGAAGGATCTCTCTAGCAGGTTAACTGATTGGGCGGCGTTATTCCCACGAGTCATGACCCTCCAAACAGCGTTCATGAAGGCAAAGTGTTTGTTTTACGTGGGCACTGGGCAGTATGGTTGCAAAGCTGAACCTTAAAGGAATGTCCAGAAGGGCACCACCAGGAGTGGAGCCTACGGTTTAATTCGACTCCACCTGGGAAACCTCAACCATGCCAGCTACAGAAAAGATGCACACATTGCAAGCTTAATTCCGTTAACGAACGAGACTCCGTCATGCCCCGCGGTCCGAGTCCGGCTTACTAGAGGGACATGTGAGGCTCTGGCACATGAGATTGGCCAATAACTGGTGTGTCATGCCCTTACATGTCCGTGGCTGCATGTGCGCTACACTGAAAAGGCCAGCGTTTGTCGCTTACAGGTGCAGATAACCCGCTGAACAACGTTAGTGATGGGGATCTGTGATTACAATTATTACCCGCGAACGATGATTTCCCAGTAAGTGCAGGTCAACCGCAGTTCCGAAATTAGGCCTAACCGTCATTGCTGAAAAAATGAAAAACTTACGTGTGCAAACCACAGGTGCTGTAGCTTGCTTAACAGCTCGCCAGCCGTTCTCACGCCCAGTATGGATTACACGTGATTGCACAAAGGTGAGAAAGGGTACCGTATCCCCGGATAACATGTATGGATAGCGTACACATTCAAAATATATGTCTATACATCAGGAGGCAGGCTCAGACGGTGTTAGGCCCAGTATGGCTTGCACGTGATTGCACAAAGGTGAGAAAGGGTACCGTATCCCCGGATAACATGTATGGATAGCGTACACATTCAAAATATATGTGTATACATCAGGAGGCAGGCTCAGACGGTGTCAGGCACAGTATGGATTTGACGGCCCAGACTTCACAGCGGAGGAGCAGGGAGAGGTAAAGATTGCAAATGCTGGGGCCCTGCCCAAGCAAGGGGGGCCCACTCGTGGGCGTCGGTACTGGCACTGGGCCCCTCATAGTACGGCGGTGTGTCTGACGGTGGGTGTGCACCACCACCGTCAGAGACACTTGATTGCACTATGAGGGACCCTGTGCCAGTGCCCGCGCCCAAGAGTCGGCCTACCCACCTGTCCAGGGCAACGGCACTCGCACGGTGTCGTGCGCTAGGTGGTGACCATGGCCATGGGGGGGGAGGCAGCACAGTTATGGAGTTTTTGAAAGTGGCATATGTTGATGTTGGACATTCAGCTGATGCAAAAGTCAAAATAGGTCAAGTCCCAGGAAGAGGTGGACCAAAGTAAGCCATTTTTCTGTCACCCTATGTGCCATCAGGGGAAGGTGGGACAAAATCCTTGGAAACCCATGCATGGTTCATTTTAATGAAGGTTAGATCATCCACATTTTGGGTCGACAGACGGGTCCTTTTTTCTGTCAGGATTGATCCAGCTGCACTGAAGACTCTTTCCGATAGCACACCTGCAGCTGGGCAAGAGAGCTCCTGTAAGGCATATTGTGCCAATTCAGGCCAAGTGTCCAGTTTAGCGGCCCAATAGTCAAAGGGGAATGACCTGTGTGGGAGAACATCGATATGGGAGGAAAAGTAGTTTGTAACCATAGTTGACAACTGCTGTCTCCTGTCACTTTCCATCGATGCAGTATTACCAGTTGTGTGAGCGGTACTTGAAAAATCAGTCCACAACATTGTCATGAAACCCCTGTCTCCAACGCCACTTCTGCTGTGTGCACCACGAACACCTCTGCCAAGCTGCCCCCGGCCCGTACGGGTCGTCTGAGAACCATCACCGCTGCTGTGTGCTGGGAATGCCTCAAGCAACCGATTTACCAGAGTTGCTTGTTTATTAGCCAATATTAGGTCAAGGTTCTCCTGTGGCATGATGTTTTGTAATTTGCCTTTATAGCGTGGGTCCAGGATGTTGGCCAACCAGTAGTCGTCATCGTTCATCATTTTGGCAATGCGGGGGTCCCTTTTTAGGATCTGCAAGGCATAATCTGACATGTGGGCCAATGTTCCCGGTGTCATTGATGCACTGCGAGTGCTGGTTGGAGGAGCACTTTCTGGCAAATCCACATCCCTCCAGTCACACACAAACCCTGTACCAGACCTTGCCACGCCAACATTTTCACTTGCCCCACGAGATGCATCCTCCTCCCCTAAGTAATCATCCCCATCATCATCCTCCTCCTCCTCCTCTTCTTTCTCCACCTCGTCCAGGAGAGGTCCCTGAGCAGACAATGGCTGAATGTCATCAAGGATTCCCTCCAACTCTTCCTCCTCGTCAACATTGGCTGCAGACGCCTGCTCCTTAAGGTGCGTCAAAGTTTGCATGAGCAGACGCATAAGTGTGATGCTCATGCTTAGGATGGCGTCGTCTGCGCTTACCAGCCGTGTGCATTCCTCAAAACACTGAAGGACTTTACAGAGGTCTTTCAGCTTCGACCACTGAACACCTGTCAACTCCATGTCTGCTCTCAAAGTGGCTGGCCGTGTATCCTCCCACAAATGCATTATGGCCTGCCTCTGCTCGCACAGCCGCTCAACCATGTGCAGGGTGGAGTTCCACCTTGTTGCAATGTCGATAATGAGGCGGTGGTTGGGAAGGTGGAGCAATCGCTGCAGCTTCTGCATACGAATGGAGTGTACAGGCGACCGGCGGATGTGCGCGCAAAGTCTTCGCACCTTCTGGAGCAGGGCTGTTAACTCCGGATAATTTTTGAGGAAGCACTGCACCAAAAGGTTCAAGGTGTGAGCCAAGCAAGGTATGTGGCTGAGTTTTGAAAGGGCTATGGCTGCCACAAAATTACGGCCGTTATCACTAACTACCCTGCCTGCCTCAAGATGTACACTGCCTAGCCATGACTAAGTTTGTCGCTGAAAGTACTCGGCCAGCACCTCGGCGATGTGTCTGTCGCCCAAACACATCATCTGCAACACAGCCTGCTGATGCTTTCCACTAGCTGCTCGATAGGGGGACACCTCATGTGCAACAGTGGCAGCTGCAGATGGAGTGCTCATACGACTGCGCTCTGTGGACGAGCTTTCGCTTCTGGAGGAGGAGGGTCGAACGCCTACAGCCAACTGTTTCCTATACCGTGGGCTAGGCAGCACTGTCCCACCACCGCTGTCCCCTGTGGACCCTGCATCCACCAAATTAACCCAGTGCGCAGTGATGGACACGTAACGGCCCTGGCCATGCCGACTGGACCATGTATCAGTTGTGAGGTGCACCTTTCCACTCACTGACTGCTTGAGTGCATGGACAATGCGGTCTTTCACATGATGGTGGAGGGCTGGGATGGCTTTGCGAGAGAAAAAGTGGTGACTGGGTAGGTCATAGCGTGGTACTGCATAGGCCATGAGTTCGCGGAAAGCTGCACTTTCCACCAACCGATAGGGCATCATCTCAAACGAGATTAGTTTGGCAATGTGGGCGTTCATACCCAGTGTACGCGGATGAGAGACTGAGTACTTTCTTGACCTATTCATAGTCTCTGGGAGGGTGAGCTGGACTTGAGAGCTGCATATGGTGGAAGTAGCGGTGGACAGGGCGGACTGAGAGAGGGTTGATGATGGTGATGGAGTTGGTGTTGTTTCTGATGGCCTAGAATCAGTCTTTCGTTGATATAACAGTGGGATTCCCTGACTGCTGTGGCCTTGCAACGACACCTCAACATTTGCTGCTGTGCTAACCGGTGGGCTTACAGTGGTGGAAACAATGTAGCGTTGCTGACTTCCTTCTTTGTGATCAGTTGCACATGTGGCACTTGAGGTTTGGTGTTGTGTCCACGCTTGCAAGTGCATGGTGGTTAAATGTCTAAGCATGCAACTGGTATTCAAATTTTTCAGATTTTTCCCTCGGCTAAAGGTCTTTGCGCACTTCTTACAGATAACCTTGGCCTGATCATGAGGATTTTGTTCAAAAAAGTGCCACACTGCACTCTTCCTACTTTGGCAGACATTTTGCGGCCTAGCACGCTGTGATCTTTTGACCCTCTGGCCAAGCTGTCCAGCAACTCTTTTGATTTTTGGAACCTGTCTTTGGAGTGCTCCGGGCATGCCAGATAACAGCTGTTGCGATGTCGATGTCTGCTGTGGATGCTCCTCATCTGAGCTATTGGAAGCAGCACCCTCTTCCCCCAATGGATGCCAATCTGGGTCAACAACTGGGTCATCCATCACCTCCTCTTCAATGTCATGTGCACCTTCCTCTGTGTCCCCGTGTATGGTGGTATAGTGTGCAGGAAGGGGCACCTGAGTCTCATCAGGGTCAGAATCTGGCTCTGTACACTGTAGTGGTCTGAGTGAATGTACCATCAGAATCATCTATCAGCGGCTGTGCATGAGTGCACTCCATGTCAGATTCATCTTGGCCTGGGTAATTCACCATTTCACTTGATAATCCAGGCATGGTATGTGAAAACAGCTCCATGGAGTAATCAGTAGTATGGCCTGCGTCATCCTTCAATCTTGGTTGGGGTGAAGGACACAAGGAAAGGTGTGGTTCATGAACATGAGCCTCCAATGACGACTCAGTGCTCTTACTTTTTACAACTTCAGAAGAGGAGGCGATAGTGCTGAAGGCTGAGTCAGCAATGTAAGACAAAACTTTTTCCTGATGCTCTGGCTTTAAAAGCAGTTTGCCAACTCCTAGAAAACTAAGCCTTCGAGGCCTTATGGAGCCAGACGATGACGCAGGCTCAACACCTCCTGCATTCGGTCCTATTTTGCTCTTGCCACTACCATCAGATCCACCACCAACACCATCATTACCAGCTGCCAACCCCCGCCCAATTCCACGGCCTCTTCCACCAGCCTTCCTCATTTTTTGTAGAAATGTAGACAAAATCCAACAAACTATATAGTAATGTAAAACAAGGTACAAGGTGTCTATAGGACAGGGGAGATTTTGAATTTCTGCACACACTTGTGGACACTGGACACTTATGGATTGTGTGAGGCCCACTGAATATCAGAGCGCTATGTCACAGGCTCGATGGCACAGGTGTGAAAAAAGTGACTACAGGATAAGGGAGATTTTGAATTTCTGCACACACTAGTGGACACTGGACACTTTTGGATTGTGTGAGGCCCCCTAAATATCAGAGCGCTATGTCACAGGCTCGATGGCACAGGTGTGAAAAAAGTGACTACAGGATAAGGGAGATTTTGAATTTCTGCACACACTAGTGGACACTGGACACTTTTGGATTGTGTGAGGCCCACTGACTACCAGAGCGCTATGTCACAGGCTCGATGGCACAGGTGTGAAAAAAGTGACTACAGGATAAGGGAGATTTTGAATTTCTGCACACACTTGTGGACACTGGACACTTTTGGATTGTGTGAGGCCCACTGAATATCAGAGCGCTATGTCACAGGCAGAAATTGGCTAGTGTATCACAAACTACAAGGTGTATGTAGAATTGGGCAGAATAGGAATCTCCCTAGAGTGCAGGTCTGTAAGAACGGAACATGTCCTCGACTTATTCTCACAGAGTGACACACAGATAGCTTCACTGTGGCTGTGATAACAGCCGTTACACGGTACTGCGAGGAGTGTGCAGGTACACGGCTGTCCGGTGTACGTAAAATTGCCAAGCTCCGTGTTTTTTAAGTATACGGACTGACACACGCTGTCTCTCTATAGTTTTGAATGTGATCAAACAGCAAATATATTTAACTGTTTGAAAGCTAGACAAAACTAGTAGGTGCAGGTCTGTAAGAACGGAACATGTCCTCGACTTATTCTCACAGAGTGACACACAGATAGCTTCACTGTGGCCGTGATAACAGCCGTTACACGGTACTGAGAGGAGCGTGCACGTACACGGCTGTCCGGTGTACGTAAAATTGTCAAGCTCCGTGTTTTTTAAGTATACGGACTGACACACGCTGTCTCTCTATAGTTTTGAATGTGATCAAACAGCAAATATATTTAACTGTTTGAAAGCTAGACAAAACTAGTAGGTGCAGGTCTGTAAGAACGGAACATGTCCTCGACTTATTCTCACAGAGTGACACACAGATAGCTTCACTGTGGTTGTGATAACAGCCGTTACACGGTACTGTGTGAGGAGTGTGCACCGCTGTATGGTGTGAAAAAATGCACGCTCAGTACCTCAGCAGGACAAAAAAAAAAAAAATTGGGATTGCTTTTAAAAAAGCAGTTTGCAGAGCAGTGGGTAAACAGCAATGCAGCCGTCAGGAAGCCTTAGAAGGCAGCCTAACAACCAACACCGCTGATCCACCAAAATATAGCCTCCCCTTGCACTGCACAGTGACTGTTGAGTTGTACAGGCAAAATCGCTAGCAGCAGAAGCAGTTTTTTTTTCTTCTTCCCTGCCTAACGCTCTCCCTACAGAATCAGCAGCAACCTCTCCCTATGCTAAGATCGGCAGAAGTAAGATGGCGGTCGGCGTGCACGCCCTTTTATACCCCCTGTGACGCCCACCAAAGCAAGCCAATCACTTGCATGCCCTTCTGAAAGATGGTGGTGACCCCTGCCTATGTCATCACGTTGCCCACAGTGTCCGTGGATCCTGATTGGCTGAAAAAGAGCGCAAAACAAACTTTTGAAACGCGACTTTGGCGCTAAAGTCGCCGACCTCGTGGCCGACCTCATCCTAGGGTCGGGTTTCGTTTCATGAAACCCGACTTTGCTAAAAGTCGGCGACTTTTGACATTTTTCAACCCGTTTCACTCAACTCTAGCTGTCGCCTCACACACGAATCCCCTAACTCTAAATCCATTAGATTGGCTGAAGAAGCCTCTGCACGCCGTCACCGCCGACAACAGACAGCTTCTTCCTCATCATTATTATTAGACTCACAACAGGATGCTTCCACATCATCATGTGGAACAAGTTACTACCACACTTCATCCTATATGCTGTTCACTGACATAACTAATCAGCAATCTGTTTCTGCCCTATCAATACCACCATTAGTCAATACCGACGCACAGTATGGCAATGCCAGTGAAAGGAAAGCCGCTTTAGCACTACGTCAAAAACAACGCCATACTAATGAGACTCCTGAGGAAAAACAGCATCGCCTTGACAAGATTAAGGCTTATAAACGCTGTTGTCTCACACACGAATCCCCTAACTCTAAATCTGTTAGATTGGCTGAAGAAGCCTCTGCACGCCGTCACCGCCGACAACAGATGGCTTCTTCCTCATCATTATTATTAGACTCACAACAGGATGCTTCCACATCAGCATGTGGAACAAGTTACTACCACACTTCATCCTATATGCCGTTCACTGACATAACTAATCTAAAAAGATAGGCGGATGGCTGTTCACCACATCTCCTTCTCAAGGTGTGCTGCTCACAGTGCCGCACAACACATGGTCAACGCTACTGTACATCACTATCCTCCCGATGCGATAGCATCGGGCCTTAATCTAGTGTCTTGAATAAAAGAATTGATTTTATTCGATTACACGCTGGAGATTTTATTTTTTCCTCTTACATTTTTCATTGTGATCCATGCCTCTGATCAAGGCGGCTCCGTGCATGCTCAAGCAGAGAAACCTGCAGGAGACTGGTGAGCTGACTATTTTCCTTTTCTCCTTTACCCATGCTATTGATTTAACATTGGGTTAAGTCATGGGAAAATTACCATTTTTTCCACTAAAAAATTACCCTGGCCCAAAGTTTCCAAGTTTCAAAAGGGATAATGAGCAAAATTGGAGCCATGCAATTTGTTTATCCTGTGTATGCCAATGCCCTATATGCGGCTTAAAACTGCTTTTCAAGCATAGTGCAAAACTCAGAAGTGAAGAAGCAACAGATTGGACTTGAGATTTTGCTGGAATGGTTCAATTGGCAGAGCCCCTGGGATGCCAGAACAGCAAGGTGCAGTGAGCATATTGACAAGGCAGGTGTGTCACGGAATTTTATGCCATTGGACAGTGAAGTACAAAATAATTACATTTTTAAAACCAAAATTTAGTTTAATCATCAGAATTTAAATTTTCACACGGAAGAATCAAGTAAAAATGGCACCAAAATTTGGCACATATGTGGCTGTACAGTACTGCTGAGCCAAAAGATGTTGCTGAGTGAAAATGGCAAATTTGCCATTGTGGTGTGGACACATTGTAGTGATTCTGAAATTCTGCATTAATAAATTAAGAGAGCTCTTATTGCTACAGAAATGCCAAACATGTGGATTCTAAATGTGGTTTAGGAACATTGTGAGGCTCAGAAGTTAAGGGGGAATTTAAATTTGGGAAAGCAGAATTTGCTGGATTTTTTTTTTTTTTTGGGGGGGACGAGGAGCCATTGTGGTTTTTCTGAGCCTTTGTTTTCCAATAATTTTATTCAAGTTTTCAAATTTTCAAGGACTGGAAGGAAAGCATTGGGAATCAGGGAGAGGGGAGGAGGGCATGGAAGGAAGAGAAGAAAGGGAAGAAACAGGAAAAGGGGTAAAGGAGGAAACAAAACTAGACTGCAACTATAATACATTAGTGATATAAATCACAGCATATCACAATTAGAAAACAATACAGAAAATGAACAAGTAATAAAGAAAACAGACAAGTACATTTTATAGAATAAGGAAACAATTCCATCCATTTGGATCATTTTTTTAAAGAATCTATCACAGTGGTTATTAATCAAAGCTAATTTATATTCAAATGACTTATGAAGCGTGATTTTATCAACGATGTCTTGAAAAGAAGGTTTTTTCCAGTAGAGAACAATGTTATTTTTGGTTACCAGTAGGATGTGGACTACTAATAATCTTTCTTCCAGAGGGGACGAATTTTCGGGCATTGCCAGAAAATGTGCAAGAGGTTGCCATAACGACCACAGTTTCTCCAGCAATTAGGTGAGTGAATTATGTTAATTTTAGGTAATCTAGCAGGAGTAAAATACCACCTTGTGAGGAGTTTGTGGTACGATTCTTGAAGGGCGATAGAGAGAGAAGATGCATAGGAAAGCGTACATGCATATTCCATTCAGAGTGGTCAAACGTTAAATGGAGCTCAGACTCCCATTTAACCATGTTTTGAGTTTTAACTAAGTCCGTGCTGTAGTTAAACCATTGGTAAATGTATCAAAGACTCCAAAAAACTTTATGATCTAAGTTGAAAAATAAATTTAAAACCGGTTCAGAAATCCGAGGGCGTATTTGCAGGAAAACACTAATTTGATCCTTGAGAATAATGTAGTGGAGAAAGGATAGAGAGGAGGAATGGAAATGTTCTTTAATAAAAGAATACGGAGAGAATTTAGAACCATCGTAGATATCTCCCAGTTTCTTAATACCAAATTCGAGCCAGAGAGGGTCCAGGACCAAACCTCTGGACTCATGGATAAGAGATAACGGAATATTCTTGAGAATATGGAAGTTATCACAACCCTTTTTTGGTTTGGCAAGCTTTTTCCAAGCCTCAATAGAGGATTGGAAAATGGGGGCGTACTAGAATGGATTTGCTTGTTTAAAAGAAAACCCAAAACCAACAAATGGGGAGGCTTGTTGTTGTTTACAAAGAGTTCTAAATCATACCAGGCCGGAGGGTCTTTATGAGGCCACCAAAAACAGCTCTGCTTGAGTAATAAGCCGAAATGTTCGACAATCCATCCCCACCATGAAATCTATGATTATGAAGAATGTTTTGAGCCGCTCTAGCTTTCCTCATACCTCAAGTAAAATGATTAAGTGAATTTTGTAAACTGGTAAGGAATGAGGAGGAAATTTTCAGTGGGAGCGACCTGAGCACACATAAGATTTTTGGTAGAATATATGATTTTACAGTCATGATCCTTCCCCACCATGATAAGTCTTTATCTTTTAGGACATTTAAGTATATATAGATGGTAGTATAAAGGATCTTTAAATTTGTGAGAATCAGGAAATTAATATTTTTAGTAAACTGCAAACCTAAATATGTTAAGTGGTCATCAGTCAAGGTCCAGGGATAGATCGATGTTAAATCAGTCAGTTGAGCAGTGGTTAAGCAATAACTAAGGATTTTGGACTTAGAATTGTTAATTTAAAAAAAATAAATTTTGGAAAAAAGATGGAGTTGGGTTTGAAAGGCTGAAATTGAGTCACGTGGATTGGTCAGAGTGAGGATGATATCGTCGCCGAAAAACTCGATTTTATACTCTCTAGTAGCTGATTGAAATCCTGAGATATTTTGGTCGTTCCTAATAAGTTGTGTCAATGGCTTTATTGCCATGACGGACAATAGGGGCGATAATGGACAGCCTTGTCTGGTGCTGTTCGTAAAATTAAAAGGACAAGAAAGGCAGTTATTTAAATAAATGTTTGCTTTGGGCTTGGCATATAGGGCGAGGATGCTAGAAATAAAAGGAGAATGAACCCCAAATTTCTGGAGAACGATGTGTAGATGCGTCCAGTTGAGATGATCAAATGCCTTTTCGGCATCAAGAGAAATAACTGTGGCACTAAGCTTTTGGGAAGTACTTATTTTCATTAGATTGATGAGCCTCCTTGTCCCGTCTGCTGACTGGCAATTTTTAAGGAAACCCATTTGATCATTAGAGATCAACTTAGGAAGGAATTGACTCAGCCAATTAGCTAGGATTTTTGCATTTTGGCCTTGTAATAATCATTAGAGAAGCCATCAGGCCCTGAGGATTTAAAAGATTTTAATGAGTCAATCACATCTAGTATTTCACATTTATTAAAAGGCGAAGAGAGAAAATCCAGATCATCTGCACTTAATTTAGGCAATTCTATTGATGAAAGAAAAGAGTCAATATCTGCCTCAGTCGGTTGAGCCTGCGGAAGGGTTTGTTGGAGGTTATATAAATTCTAAAAGAATTCCGCGAATGAGTTATTGATATCTTTGGGATGGGTAAGGGTAGTGTGTGTATGGGTCACAATTTTGTCTATTTTGTTTCAAATTCAAATTTTATTTAAACGATTAGTCATATACCCGCTGGGACGATTGAGTGAAGTGTATTGTTTAAATCTAGAAGATTTCAGGGCTGAATCATAGAAGGAAAATATAATCGATTTTAATTCTTGGCTGAGACTAGAGAGTTCAGTTTGAATGATGGGACATGGATTGGGCCAGGAGGTCTGAATCAATTCCTTTTCATTAATAGAGGACTGAAGAGACATAATTTTATTTCTATTGGACTTCTTAAATCTGGAAGAAATTTGAGTCAGAACTCCTCTCAGGACCACTTTATGAGCGTTTCAGAGAGAGAATGGTTTAAGGAGAGGCGTGTCGTTTTCTTTAAAATAGTTATCTAGAGCAGTATTTGGGTCGCCCTCCCAGGGCTGTGGGATACTCGGTACCGGGCCGGTCCTTCAGAGGGGAATATCACAGCAGCGGTGACCCGATCCGTGGCTCTGGACGCCCATGTAAAAAGAGGTTTGAGTGGTGAAATAAAGTTTATGAGTGATTCGTGACGCCACCTGTGGTGTTCGGCAATGAAGGTGTTAAGCCGACGCTGCAGACAGATCCTCTGGGACAGATGGTGTGGTGCAGCAGTGATGTTGTAGCCCTTCACAGGCAGGGCTGTTGGTCCCAGGGCAGTGTAGATAGGTGTTAGAGAAGAGGGTGCAGTGTCTGGCACAGAGATGTAGCAGTGCTGAAGAAGTTGCAGGAAGAAGGCAAGGACACAGCGGAATGTAGTTTCTTTACCTTTACTTGTAAGTGCAGTCCAGGGTCCAGATTACAGATGGCACAGGAGATGATTAGCCTGGAAGCAACTTAGGAATCTCTCTATGCAGATGGGTTGTGTAGTCTCCTTCCTAGCGCTTACTGGAGGTACATCCAGTACTGTGTTACACTGAAGTTCCTCCTCCTTATCTTCTCTTAGAACTACCTCGTATGGCAGACAGCTGTAGCCCTCTATCTCTCTTGGCTCACCGGTCGCTGTTGTGCCTCCGAATCTTAGGTGGGAATAGAGCATTTACAGCTTCCTATTCCTCTGCTTTCTGTTGCAGGACCTTCAGTATCCATACAACCGTGGAGACCAGGCTCCAGATCATTCGCTATCACTGGGATGGAGCTCTCTATCCTCAGCTCAACCTTCAGCTTCTCTCCACACGTCTACACTCGTTGCCCTCCTCATACTATCTGACTAATTCCCCTTCCTGGCCCTCAGAGAGCACTGCTCCACCAATTCTGGCTTAGAGCTCCCTCTGCTGGCCTGGAGTGGGAACTGTGTTGCATGACATGGTTTACTGTCAGAGAGACCCTTCATTGTTTCCAAGGCTGACATCACCCTCCCAGGAGGAAGGCAATGCCAGTGTGGCGACCATACTCTTGGGGGCACAACAGTATTAATTTTTGATTTTATATCTAGATACTGGAAAAGGGATGAGTTACATTTCCATAAAGGTTGGATATTAATTGGAGCTCCTACTAACATTTTACCCACAACTGATCAATGAGTGGAACAAGCTGCCACGAGAAGTGGTGAGTTCTCCTTCAATGGAAGTCTTCAAACAGAGGCTGGACAGACATCTGACTGGGATGATTTAGCGAATCCTGCTTTGAGCAGGGGGTTGGACCAGATGGCCCAGGAGGTCCCTTCCAACGCTACCATTCTATGATTCTATGATTCTATGATTCTAACTGGTAAGATCATAATTACATAGAATTGGGATCATGGATTTGAATACTCCCTTAATAAAATCGCTTAGTTTGCTAGCAGGGACAGACTCAGGTATACCCCTGATCTTGACGTTGTTTCATCTGTTCCTGTCTTCTATATCTGCCATTTTAGTCTTAAGTTTGATTAGCTCATATTTCAGGTCAAGGTAGTCTCTAAATGAATTTTCAGTTTTCTTTTCCACAACTGTTAGTCTCTCCTCATGATTTTCAAGTTTGTTATTAAATAACTCAAATGTGTCTTTGAGCATTTTTTCCTGCCTGTCGAAATTGAGCTGCATGCTATTGTTGATTTTATCAAGAAGAGCAGACATGTACAGCTCGGTAGAAGTATGATCAGGGCCTAGCGTGCCGGCGATGTTGGAATCCTCCCTCTTAAAACAGACTTTTTCAGGGGCTGAACCAGGAGATGAGTCTGAAGAGTCGTCATCTTTAGCTCCAATTTGAGAAGAGCAATGTTCCCCCTAAATTCTCTGACCTCTCCTTTTCAGGGAGAAGGAGAGATCCATATCTCCCTCATGATTGGGAGAATTATTTATGGATTTAGCAGGACCAATTCATTTCTTACTATTGTCTGTCTGGCCAAATGAGTTTGGCTTATGGGGATTGTGTGTGCTTCCGTTTTTTATTGGAGATCTAGATCTTTGGGGACTCAAAGTGTTAGCTGTAGCCTTGGGGGGTTACAGTGAAGTCCCTTGTTTTTTTAGGATTTTGGAACCCCACAGGAAGACATGGTTATTACTGTAGGTGACAAGTTTAATATGAATAACCTATTTAACTAGTATAGGTGATATAAACCTGGGATAAAGGCGCAATTAGCAAGAGTAGAAGAAAGTTCACAAATATGATAAAGGTATGACTGAAGCTGTAGCAAGCAGAAAATGAGTTAATATGTAGTAATAGGAAAAAATGGAAGAGCCACTAAATAGTATTAATAGGTAATTAGTCAGTGAGCACTTATCGTGAACTTGGAGAACGTAATACAGTTTTAGGATAACCCAATATTAAGAGAGCAGGCTGACAATGTGACTGACAATCTCAAATCTAATCTATAAAGCTCAATGTGGGTGTATGTGTATGTGTGTATGTGTATGTATGTGTGTATGTATGTGTGTGTGTCTGTATGTATGTATGTATATATGTGTGTATGTATGTATGTATGTATGTATGTGTGTATCATAGAATCATAGAATCATAGAATCGTAGAGTTGGAAGGGACCTCCTGGGCCATCTGGTCCAACCCCCTGCTCAAAGCAGGATTCGCTAAATCATCCCAGTTAGATGTCTGTCCAGCCTCTGTTTGAAGACTTCCATGGAAGGAGAACTCACCACTTCTCGTGGCAGCCTGTTCCACTCATTGATCACTCTAACTGTCAAAAAGTTTTTTCTAATATCTAATCTGTGTCTCCTCCCATTCAGTTTCATCCCATTGCTTCTAGTCTTTCCTTGTGCAAATGAGAATAAAGTTGATCCTTCTACAATGTGACAGCCCTTTAGATATTTGTAGACAGCTATTAAGTCTCCTCTCAGTCTTCTCTTTTGCAAACTAAACATTCCCAAATCCTGCAACCTTTCCTCATAAGACAGGGTTTGCAGACCGGTCACCATTCTGGTCGCTCTTTTCTGAACTTGCTCCAGTTTGTTGATGTCTTTTTTAAAATGTGGTGCCCAAAATTGGACACAATATTCCAGATGAGGTCTGACCAAAGAGGAGTATGTGTGTGTGTGTATGCGTGTATGTGTGTATGTATGTATGTATGTGTGTATGTATGTATGTGTGTATGTATGTATGTATGTATGTATGTATGTATGTGTGTGTGTGTATGCGTGTATGTATGTGTGTATGTATGTGTGTATGTATGTATGTGTGTATGTATGTATGTATGTATGTATGTATGTGTGTGTGTGTATGCGTGTATGTATGTGTGTATGTATGTATGTATGTATGTGTGTATGTATGTATGTGTGTATGCATGTATGTATGTGTGTGTATGCGTGTATGTGTGTATGTATGTATGTATGTGTGTATGTATGTATGCATGTGTATGTATGTGTGTGTATGTATGTATGTGTGTGTATGTATGTGTGTATGTGTGTATGTATGTATGCATGTGTATGTATGTGTGTGTATGTATGTATGTGTGTGTATGTATATGTGTATGTATGTGTGTATGTATGTATGTGTGTATGTATGTATGTATGTATGTATGTATGTATGTGTGTGTGTGTATGCGTGTATGTATGTGTGTATGTATGTATGTATGTATGTGTGTATGTATGTATGTGTGTATGCATGTATGTATGTGTGTGTATGTGTGTATGTGTGTATGTATGTATGTATGTGTGTATGTATGTATGCATGTGTATGTATGTGTGTGTATGTATGTATGTGTGTGTATGTATGTGTGCATGTATGTATGTGTGTGTATGTATGTATGTATGTATGTGTATGTACTGTATGTGTGTGTATGTGTGTATGTATGTGTGTGTATGTATGTGTGCATGTATGTATATGTGTATGTATGTATGTATGTGTGTATGTATGTGTGTGTGTATGTATGTATGTGTGTGTATGTATGTAAGTGTGTGTATGTATGTATGTGTGTGTATGTATGTAAGTGTGTGTATGTATGTAAGTGTATGTATGTATGTGTATGTATGTATGTATGTATGTGCATGTATGTGTGTATGTATGTGTGTGTGTATGTATGTATGTGTGTGTATGTATGTAAGTGTGTGTATGTATGTATGTATGTGTGTGTATGTATGTAAGTGTGTGTATGTATGTAAGTGTATGTATGTATGTGTATGTATGTATGTGTGTATGTATGTGTGTATGTATGTATGTGTATGTATGTATGTATGTGTATGTATGTTTGTACGTGTGTATGTGTGTGTATGTGTGTGTGTGTGTATGTGTGTGTATGTGTGTATGGTGCCTACAAGTAGTATTCAACCCCCTGCAGATTTAGCAGGTTTGATAAGATGCAAATAAGTTAGAGCCTTCAAACTTCACACAAGAGCAGGATTTATTAACAGATGCATAAATCTTACAAACCAAAAAGTTATGTTGCTCAGTTAAATTTTAATAAATTTTAAACATACAAGTGTGGGTCAATGATTATTCAACCCCTAGGATTAATATTTTGTGGAATAACCCTTGTTTGCAATTACAGCTAATAATCGTCTTTTATAAGACCTGATCAGGCCGGCACAGGTCTCTGGAGTTATCTTGGCCCACTCCTCCATGCAGATCTTCTCCAAGTTATCTAGGTTCTTTGGGTGTCTCATGTGGACTTTAATCTTGAGCTCCTTCCACAAGTTTTCAATTGGGTTAAGGTCAGTAGACTGACTAGGCCACTCCAACACCTTGATTTTTTGCCTCTTGAACCAGGCCTTGGTTTTCTTGGCTGTGTGCTTTGGGTCGTTGTCTTGTTGAAAGATGAAATGATGACCCATCTTAAGATCCTTGATGGAGGAGCGGAGGTTCTTGGCCAAAATCTCCAGGTAGGCCGTGCTATCCATCTTCCCATGGATGCGGACCAGATGGCCAGGCCCCTTGGCTGAGAAACAGCCCCACAGCATGATGCTGCCACCACCATGCTTGACTGTAGGGATGGTATTCTTGGGGTCGTATGCAGTGCCATCCAGTCTCCAAACGTCACGTGTGTGGTTGGCACCAAAGATCTCAATCTTGGTCTCATCAGACCAGAGAACCTTGATCCAGTCTGTCTCAAAGTCCTCCAAGTGATCATGAGCAAACTGTAGACGAGAATTGACATGACGCTTTGAAAGTAAAGGTACCTTACGGGCTCGTCTGGAACGGAGACCATTGCGGTGGAGTACGTTACTTATGGTATTGACTGAAACCAATGTCCCCACTGCCATGAGATCTTCCCGGAGCTCCTTCCTTGTTGTCCTTGGGTTAGCCTTGACTCTTCGGACAAGCCTGGCCTCGGCACGGGAGGAAACTTTCAAAGGCTGTCCAGGCCGTGGAAGGCTAACAGTAGTTCCATAAGCCTTCCACTTCCGGATGATGCTCCCAACAGTGGAGACAGGTAGGCCCAACTCCTTGGAAAGGGTTTTGTACCCCTTGCCAGCCTTGTGACCCTCCACGATCTTGTCTCTGATGGCCTTGGAATGCTCCTTTGTCTTTCCCATGTTGACCATGTATACAGTAAGTGCTGTTCACAAGTTTGGGGAGGGTCTTAAATAGTCAGAAAAGGCTGGAAAAAGAGATAATTAATCCAAACATGTGAAGCTCATTGTTCTTTGTGCCTGAAATACTTCTTAATACTTTAGGGGAACCAAACAGAATTCTGGTGGTTTGAGGGGTTGAATAATAAATGACCCTCTGAATAAACTTTTCACAATTTAAAAAAAAATTAAACAAAGAAATAACATTCTTTTTTTGCTGCAGTGCATTTCACACTTCCAGGCTGATCTACAGTCCAAATGTCACAATGCCAAGTTAATTCCGAATGTGTAAACCTGCTAAATCAGCAGGGGGTTGAATACTACTTGTAGGCACTGTATGTATGTATGTGTATGTACGTATGTATGTGTGTTTGTATGTATGTATGTATGTATGTACGTACGTACGAGTGTATGTGTGTATGTATGTATGTGTGTATGTATGTGTGTGTATGTGTGTGTATGTATGTATGCATGTATGTATGTATGTGTGTGAATGTGTGTATGTGTGTGAATGTATGTATGTGTGTGTATGTATGTACAGTATGTATGTATGTATGTTTGTATGTGTGTATGTGTGTGTATGTATGTGTGCGTATGTATGTAGGTATGTATGTGTGTATGTATGTATCTATGTATGTGTGTATGTATGTGTGTGTATGTATGTATGTGTGTATGTGTGTACGTATGTATGTGTGTATGCATGTATGTATGTGTGTATGTATGTGTGTGTATGTATGTATGTATGTATGTGTGTACGTATGTATGTGTTTACGTATGTATGTGTGTACGTATGTGTGTATGCATGTATGTATGTGTGTATGCATGTATGTGTGTATGTATGTGTGTGAGTGTATGTATGTATGTGTGTGTGTATATCCGGGATTGGCATCCGCACCGTCGCAGCTACAGCCACAAAATTTGTCACAGTCACACGTCTGGACCCCGAGAGCGCCCTAGGCTATGTTGTGAGGTGAAATTTTAACCCCGCTCGTTCCAATTCACCAAACAATTTTGCCCCTATCTACATAATGGGGAAAAAATGAAAGGAAAAGTGTTGGAGGCAAATTGACAGCTGCCAGATGTGAACAAGGGGGACTGAAAGAATGAGAGCGATGGCGCCAAAGAGTATATACCGTCCAGTTGCTAAGGTGGGGCCCTGACATGAGATACTCACCACACACTGGGATTTGAACACACACACAATGTGCCACACACTACCACGTGCCTCACCACATATACCACCCTCAGCACACATTTCACCGCACATACACCAACCTCGTCGCATAAAAGTCAAAACACAAAAGTCACCACTCAAAACTCGCCACACTGTCCAGAGCTGTCTAAAAGATGAAAAATGAGATGTGATTGGTTGCTGTCAGCAACAGTTTTCTTTGAAGACAGTTGTGGTAACTGAGGCCTATTATTCTTATAATTTCTATGGTGTTATCATCCTTCTGTGAAGCTGGAAATAACACAATTTATTACCGTGCCAACACAGACCACCCTCTGACACAGACTGCAGGGGGAGCCCAGTATCACACAGGAGAGGATTAGATACACGGCTCAGCAGTCAGTGTCATACAGGAGGGATTAGATACACAGCTCAGCAGTCAGTATCACACAGAATAGGATTAGATGCACAGCTCAGCAGTCAGTATCACACAGGAGAGGATTAGATACACAGCTCAGCAGTCAGTATCACACAGGATAGGATTAGATAAACGGCTCAGCAGTCAGTATCACACAGGAGAGGATTAGATACACAGCTGAGCAGTCAGTATCACACAGGAGAGGATTAGATACACAGCTCAGCAGTCAGTATCACACAGGAGAGGATTAGATACACTGCCCACCAGACAGTATCACACAGGAGAGGAGTAGATACACTGCTCAGCAGACAGTATTACACAGGAGAGGATTAGATACATGGCTCAACAGTCAGTATCACACAGGATAGGATTAGATACACGGCTCATCAGACAGTATCACAGAGGATAGGATTAGATACACAGCTCAGCAGTCAGTATCACACAGGATAGGATTAGATACACAGCTCAGCAGTCAGTATCACACAGGAGAGGATTAGATACATGGCTCAGCAGTCAGTATCACACGGACAGGATTAGATAAACGGCTCAGCAGTCAGTATTACACAGGATAGGATTAGATACGGTCTGTCTGACCTCGGTCTGTCTGTCCGTCCAAGGATATCGTCTAAGGATAATATGTGAAATAATGCCTGAAATGAGCCTGAAGTGACCAGAAGGTACCACTAAACGCTGCATTTACATGTACTAAATTTCATTTGCCTCTTAAATAATAATAATAATAATACATTTTATTTCTATAGCGCCAACATATTGCGCAGCACTTCACATGTCAGAGGGGACTTGTACAGACAATAGACATTACAGCATAACAATAATCACATAGATCTTAACAGATCCTAAAATACTCTTACCATGATGACATACGCTGTAACTGTTTTGGCTCCTTTCATCCTCACTCTCCTTCGCTATCCACAAACCCCTGCACCAGCTAACCAAATTGTAATCTCTCCTTCCCTCTTGCCTCCCCACCTGACCTCCTCTGCTGAACTGCTCCTCAACCTCAGAGGTCTCATAATAAAATACAAAACAAGCCACCCACCCTCCTTCTCCCACATGCTCTCCCTCTCTCTGCTTCTCCTCACTGCTGGCGACATATCTCCCAACCCTGGACCCCCACAGCTCATACCTCCCATTACTACCCACTTCTATCGTTCCCAAAACAACACAAACACCAGAAATCTTTCCCACCTCAAATCCGTGCCTCTGACAACTACCACCCTGCTCCCGCTCTCTGGATCACTCTGGAATGCCCGCTCCATTGGCAATAAACTCCATGTGATTCATGACCTCTTTACCTCTCGTAACTTTTCCTTCCTTGGCCTCACCGAAACATGGCTGACCCTCCGACACTGCCTCCGCTGCTGCGCTATGTTACGGCGGCCTCCACTTCACCCACACTCCTCGCCCTGGCAACAGACATGGTGGAAGAGTGGGCCTTCTCCTTTCTTCCAACTGCACCTTCAACCCAATCCCACCTCTTCCCTCCCTTGTCCTCCCCTCTTTTGAAGTCCACTCCATCCGCATCTATTCTCCCTCCAACCTCCAAGTGGCCGTCATATACCGACCTCCAGGCCCGACCACTTCCTTTATTGACCAATTCTCTACCTGGCTCCTTCACTTTCTCTCTACTGACATTCCCACCATCATCATGGGTGACTTCAGCATCCCCATTGACACCCACCAGTCGGCAGCCTCTAAACTTCAGTCCCTTACTTTATCCTTTGGACTTACTCAGTGGTCCTCCTCAGCCACCCACACAGATGGACATACATTAGACCTGGTCTTCACCCGCCTCTGCTCTCTTTCTAACTTCACCACCTCCCCTCTCCCTCTATCTGACCACCATCTACTAACTTTCTCATCCCTGTCCTCCTCACCTGTCACCCACGTCCAGCAGCATGCGCATCCCCGCAGAAACCTCGCACATCTAGACTCTCGCACACTCTCTGACTCTACTCTACCACTGTCCTCCATAGCTTCACTGAACGGCACTGCCACTGCCACTAGTTTCTACAATGCCACTCTTGCATCAGCCATCGACTCAGTCGCCCCTGTCATGCATAACAGAGTGCGACAAACCAATAGACAACCCTGGCACAATAACACCACTAAAAAGCTTCGGCAAGCATCCAGAATTGCAGAACGGCGCTGGAAGAAAACGCATTCGCAAGACGATTCACTGCACTCAAACAAGCAACACTTGCATTCAAATCAGCTCTCACCTCTGCTAAACAGGCCTTCTTTACATCCCTTGTATCTTCCTTATCTAACAACCCCACAGTTGTTCAATACTTTTAACTCCCTCCTCCGCCCACCACTGCCACCTCCGACTTCCCTAATCTCTGCCGAGGACTGTGCCGCACACTTCAAAAACAAGATAGACCAAACAAGGCAAGTCTTTATTGCCCAACCACCTCAACCCCTTTGTATACCAGACCAATGCCCAAACCCCACAACCTCCTTATCTAACATCACTGAAGGGGAGCTTGCTCATCTTCTCTCCAAATCACACCTCACCACTTGTGCACTTGACCCTATGCCATCCCACCCCCTCCCCAGCATCACCACCACTCTTATCCCATCCCTAACCCACCTCTTCAACTTATCACTAACTTCTGGTACCTTCCCTTCTGCTTTCAAACATGCCACAATCACACCTATCCTTAAAAAGCCAACCCTCGATCCAACAGCCACGTCCAGCTATCGCCCAATATCGCTGCTCCCATTCGCTTCTAAACTCCTGGAGCAGCATGTCCACACTGAACTTTCCTCCCACCTCTCATCTAACTTGCTCTTTGACAATCTACAATCTGGCTTCCGCCCCCATCATTCCACTGAGACAGCCCTGACCAAAATTACCAACGACCTACATACAGCTAAAGCTAACGGATAATACTCTATACTCTTGCTTCTAGACCTGTCCTCTGCTTTCGACACAGTTGACCACTGCCTCCTACTACAGATCCTCTCCTCCTTTGGCATCAAAGACCTCGCCCTATCCTGGATCTCCTCATACCTTTCCAACTGCACATTCAGCGTCTCCCACTCCCACACTACCTCTTTATCCCACCCTCTCTCTGTTGGAGTCCCCCAAGGCTCTGTTCTAGGACCCTTATTCTTCTCAATCTACACACTTGGTCTGGGGCAACTCATAAAGTCCCACGGATTCCAGTACCACCTTTATGCCGATGATACTCAGATCTACCTCTCTGGCCCAGACATCACCTCTCTGCTCTCCAGAATCCCAGAGTGTCTATCAGCCATATCCTCCTTCTTCTCCTCTCGCTTCCTCAAACTCAATGTGGACAAATCTGAACTGATCATCTTTCCCCCATCTCACATATCTTCCTTACTCGACCTTTCTATCACAATTGACAACACCACGCTTTCCCCCGTACCGGAGGTCCGCTGCCTCGGAGTAACCCTTGACTCTGCCCTGTCCTTCAAACCGCACATCCAAGCTCTCTCCACCTCCTGTCTCCTCCAGCTCAAAAATATTTCCAGAATCCGTCCCTTCCTCAACCCTCAATCTACTAAAATGCTTGTGCATGCCCTCATCATCTCCCGCCTCGACTATTGCAACATCCTTTTCTGTGGCCTCCCTGCTAACACCCTTGCACCTATTCAGCCCATTCTCAACTCTGCCGCCCGACTAATTCATCTCTCTCCTCGCTACTCCTCCGCTTCTCCCCTCTGCAAATCTCTTCACTGGCTCCCATTCCCTCAGCGTATCCAGTTCAAATTACTATCACTGACCTACAAGGCCATCTACAACCTGTCTCCTCCTTACATCTCTGAACTAATCTCCAGATACCTCCCCTCACGCAATCTCCGGTCCTCCCAAGACCTCCTTCTCTCCTCCACACTTATTCACTCCTCACCCAACCGCCTCCAAGACTTCTCCCAAATAGCACCCATCCTCTGGAATTCCCTGCCCCAACACATCCGGCTATAAACCACACTCGGATCCTTCAGACGGAACCTGAAAACCCATCTCTTCAGGAAAGCCTACAGCCTGTGATCCCCGCTGCCCCCTCACCACTACTGGAGCTACCGCCTCACCATCTCTGGAACCGCTGTAACACCCCAACCTGCTGTCTCCTTCCCCACCATCCTGTAGCATGTAAACCCGAAAGGGCAGGGTCCTCTCCCCTCTGTATCAGTCTGTCATTGTTAGTTTGTTTACTGTAAGTGATATCTGTAATCTGTATGTAACCCCTTCTCATGTACAGCACCATGGAACCAATGGTGCTATATAAATATATAGATAAATAATAATAACGAAAATACACAGGTCAGCATCACACAGGATAGGATTAGATAACACAGCTGAGCAGTCAGTATCACACAGGATAATAATCTTTATATAGTGGTAACATATTCCACAGCGCTTTACAGTTTGCACATATTTTCATCACTGTCTCTGATGGGGCTCACAATCTAAATTCCCTTTCAGTATGTCTTTGGAGTGGGGGAGGAAACCCACGCAAACACAGGGAGAACATACAAACTCCTTGCAGATGTTGTCCTTGGTGGGATTTGAACCCAGGACTCCAGCGCTGCAAGGCTACAGTGCTAACCACTGAGCCACCGTGCTGCCCATGCTGCTCAGGATAGGATTAGATACACAGCTCAGCAGTCAGTATCACACAGGATAGAATCGTAGAGTTGGAAGGGACCTCCTGGGCCATCTGGTCCAACCCCCTGCTCAAAGCAGGATTCGCTAAATCATCCCAGACAGATGTCTGTCCAGCCTCTGTTTGAAGACTTCCATTGAAGGAAAACTCACCAATTCTCATGGCAGCCTGTTCCACTCATTGATCACCTTCACTGTCAAAAAGTTTTTTCTAATATCTAATCTGTGTCTCCTCCCATTCAGTTTCATCCCATTGCTTCTAGTCTTTCCTTGTGCAAATGAGAATAAAGTTGATCCTTCTACAATGTGACAGCCCTTTAGATATTTGTAGACAGCTATTAAGTCTCCTCTCAGTCTTCTCTTTTGCAAACTAAACATTCCCAAATCCTGCAACCTTTCCTCATAAGACAGGGGTTGCAGACCAGTCACCATTCTGGTCGCTCTTTTCTGATAGGATTAGATACACAGCTCAGCAGTCAGTATCACACAGGAGAGATTAGATACATGGCTCCCCAGTCAGTATCACACAGGATAGGATTAGATACACGGCTCAGCAGTCAGTATCACACAGGATAGGATTAGATACACGGCTCAGCAGTCAGTATCACACAGGATAGGATTAGATACACGGCTCAGCAGTCAGTATCACACAGGATAGGATTAGATACACAGCTCAGCAGTCAGTATCACACATGATAGGATACATGGCTCAGCAGTCAGTATCACACATGAGAGGATTAGATACACGGCTGAGCAGTCAGTATCACACAGGATAGGATTAGATACACGGCTTAGCAGTCAGTACCACACAGGAGAGTATTAGATACACGGCTCAGCAGTCAGTATCACACAGGATAGGATTAGATACACGGATCAGCAGTCAGTATCACACAGAAGATTAGATACACGGTTGAGCAGTTAGTATCACACATGATAGGATTAGATACATGGCTCAGTAGTCAGTATCACACAGGAGAGGATTAGATACACGGCTGACCTGTCAGTATCACACAGGATAGGATTAGATACACGGATCAGCAGTCAGTATCACACAGGAGAGGATTAAATACACGGCTCAGCAGTCAGTATCACACAGGAGAGGATTAGATACACGGCTCAGCAGTCAGTATCACACAGGATAGGATTAGATACACGGATCAGCAGTCAGTATCACACAGGAGAAGATTAGATACACGGTTGAGCAGTTAGTATCACACATGATAGGATTAGATACATGGCTCAGTAGTCAGTATCACACAGGAGAGGATTAGATACACGGCTGACCTGTCAGTATCACACAGGATAGGATTAGATACACGGATCAGCAGTCAGTATCACACAGGAGAGGATTAGATATACGGCTCAGCAGACAGTGTCACACAGGAGAAGATTGGATACTCGGCTGAGCAGTCAGTATCACACAGGATAGGATTAGATACACGGATCAGCAGTCAGTATCACACAGGAGAGTATAAGATACACGCATCAGCAGTCAGTATCACACAGGAGAGGATTAGATACACGGCTGAGCAGTCAGTATCACACATGATAGGATTAGATACACAGCTCAGCAGTCAGTATCACACATGATAGGATTAGATACATGGCTCAGCAGTCAGTATCACACATGAGAGGATTAGATACACGGCTGAGCAGTCAGTATCACACAGGATAGGATTAGATACACGGCTCAGCAGTCAGTATCACACAGGAGAGTATTAGATACACGGCTCAGCAGTCAGTATCACACAGGAGAGGATTAAATACACGGCTCAGCAGTCAGTATCACACAGGAGAGGATTAGATACACGGCTCAGCAGTCGGTATCACACAGGATAGGATTAGATACACGGCTCAGCAGTCAGTATCACACAGGAGAGTATTAGATACACGGATCAGCAGTCAGTATCACACAGGAGAAGATTAGATACACGGTTGAGCAGTTAGTATCACACATGATAGGATTAGATACATGGCTCAGTAGTCAGTATCACACAGGAGAGGATTAGATACACTGCTGACCTGTCAGTATCACACAGGATAGGATTAGATACACGGATCAGCAGTCAGTATCACACAGGAGAGGATTAGATACACGGCTCAGCAGACAGTGTCACACAGGAGAGGATTGGATACTCGGCTGAGCAGTCAGTATCACACAGGATAGGATTAGATACACGGATCAGCAGTCAGTATCACACAGGAGAGTATAAGATACACGCATCAGCAGTCAGTATCACACAGGAGAGGATTAGATACACGGCTGAGCAGTCAGTATCACACATGATAGGATTAGATACACAGCTCAGCAGTCAGTATCACACATGATAGGATTAGATACATGGCTCAGCAGTCAGTATCACACATGAGAGGATTAGATACACGGCTGAGCAGTCAGTATCACACAGGATAGGATTAGATACATGGCTCAGCAGTCAGTATCACACAGGAGAGTATTAGATACACGGCTCAGCAGTCAGTATCACACAGGAGAGGATTAAATACACGGCTCAGCAGTCAGTATCACACAGGAGAGGATTAGATACACGGCTCAGCAGTCGGTATCACACAGGATAGGATTAGATACACGGCTCAGCAGTCAGTATCACACAGGAGAGTATTAGATACACGGATCAGCAGTCAGTATCACACAGGAGAAGATTAGATACACGGTTGAGCAGTTAGTATCACACATGATAGGATTAGATTCATGGCTCAGTAGTCAGTATCACACAGGAGAGGATTAGATACACTGCTGACCTGTCAGTATCACACAGGATAGGATTAGATACACGGATCAGCAGTCAGTATCACACAGGAGAGGATTAGATACACGGCTCAGCAGACAGTGTCACACAGGAGAGGATTGGATACTCGGCTGAGCAGTCAGTATCACACAGGATAGGATTAGATACACGGATCAGCAGTCAGTATCACACAGGAGAGTATAAGATACACGCATCAGCAGTCAGTATCACACAGGAGAGGATTAGATACACGGCTGAGCAGTCAGTATCACACATGATAGGATTAGATACACAGCTCAGCAGTCAGTATCACACATGATAGGATTAGATACATGGCTCAGAAGTCAGTATCACACATGAGAGGATTAGATACACGGCTGAGCAGTCAGTATCACACAGGATAGGATTAGATACACGGCTCAGCAGTCAGTATCACACAGGAGAGTATTAGATACACGGCTCAGCAGTCAGTATCACACAGGAGAGGATTAAATACACGGCTCAGCAGTCAGTATCACACAGGAGAGGATTAGATACACGGCTCAGCAGTCGGTATCACACAGGATAGGATTAGATACACGGCTCAGCAGTCAGTATCACACAGGAGAGTATTAGATACACGGATCAGCAGTCAGTATCACACAGGAGAAGATTAGATACACGACTGAGCAGTTAGTATCACACATGATAGGATTAGATACATGGCTCAGTAGTCAGTATCACACAGGAGAGGATTAGATACACTGCTGACCTGTCAGTATCACACAGGATAGGATTAGATACACGGATCAGCAATCAGTATCACACAGGAGAGGATTGGATACTTGGCTGAGCAGTCAGTATCACACAGGAGAGGATTAGATATACGGATCAGCAGTCAGTATCACACAGGAGAGGATTAGATATACGGATCAGCAGTCAGTATCACACACGAGAGGATACTTTGTGTTGCAAATCTGTAGTGTTGAATATATGATGTGAAATGTTTTTATGTGTAATATAATCATTATAATTTGTTATAACTAACCACAGTTGGTTACTATGGCCAGGCAACGCCGGGCTCTTCAGCTAGTTGCTTGACTAAAAATGGTTAGACAGCCATCAGTGAGAATAATACCTAACAAACATTAAACATGAATGGTCAGAAGTATAAGAGGATGAAGGAGGCTAGAGAGGATGATAAATCCCAGCGATCCCACCTGTCAAGAAAAGAAAATATTAAATCAAGTTTAACCACTTCACCCCCAAGGGTGGTTTGCACGTTCATGACCGGGCCAATTTTTACAATTCTGACCACTGTCCCTTTATGAGGTAATAACTCTGGAACGCTTCCATGGATCACGGTGATTCTGACATTGTTTTCTCGTGACATATTGTACTTCATGTTAGTGGTAAAATTTCATTCAAATAACTTGCGTTTATTTGTGAAAAAAATGGAAATTTGGCAAAAATTTTGAAAATTTTGCAATTTTCCAACTTTGAATTTTTATGCCCTTAAATCACAGAGATAGGGCACACAAAAAACTTGATAAGTAACATTTCCCACATGTTTACTTTACATCAGCACAATTTTGGAACCAAAATTTTTTTTTGTTAGGAAGTTATAAGGGTTAAAAGTTGACCAGCGATTTCTCATTTTTACAACACCATTTTATTTTTAGGACCACATCACATTTGAAGCCACTTTGAGGGGTCTATATGATAGAAAATACCCAAAAGTGACACCATTCTAAAAACTGCACCCCTTAAGGTGCTCAAAACCACATTCAAGAAGTTTATTAACCCTTTAGGTGCGTCACAGGAATTTTTTTGAATATTTAAAAAAAAATGAACATCTAACTTTTTTTCATAAAAAAAATAATTCAGGTTCAATTTTTTTATTTTACCAAGGGTAACAGGAGAAATTGGACTGCAAAAGTTATTGTGCAATTTGTCCTGAGTACGCAGATACCTGATATGTGGGGGGGAACAACTGTTTCGGCGCATGGCAGAGCTCAGAATGGAAGGAGCGCCGTTTGACTTTTTCAATGCAAAATTGGCTGGAATTCAGATTGGACGCCATGTCACGTTTGGAGAGTCCCTGATGTACCTAAACAGTGGAAACCCCCTACAAGTGACCCCATTTTGGAAACTAGACCCCCCAAGGAACTTATCTAGATATGTGGAGAGAACTTTGAACCCACAAGGGCTTTACAAAAGTATATAACGTACAGCGGTACAATTAAAAAATCATATTTTTTCCACAAAAATGATCTTTTCACCCCAATTTTTATTTTCCCAAGGGTAACAGGACCCTAAAAGTTATTGTGCAATTTGTCCTGAGTATGCTGATACCCCACATGTGGGGGTAAACCACTATTTGGGCGCATGGCAGAGCTCGGAAGGGAAGCAGCGCCATTTGACGTTTTTGGCTGGATTTGAGATCGGACACCATGTCGCGTTTGGAAAACCCCTGATGTACCAAAACAGTGGAAACCCCCCACAAATGACACCATTTTGGAAACTAGACCCCCTAAGGAACTTATCTAGATGTGTGGTGAGAACTTTGAACCCCCATGGGCTTCACAGAAGTTTATAACATAAAGCCATACAATTAAAAAATCATATTTTTTCCACAAAAATGATCTTTTCACCCTCAATTCTTATTTTTCCAAGGGTAACAGGACCCTAAAAGTTATTGTGCAATTTGTCCTGAGTACGCTGATACCCCACATGTGGGGGTAAACCACTATTTGGGCGCATGGCAGAGCTCGGAAGGGAAGCAGCGCCATTTGACGTTTTGGGCTGGAATTGAGATCGGACACCATGTCGCGTTTGGAAAACCCCTGATGTACCAAAACAGTGGAAACCCCCCACAAATGACACCATTTTGGAAACTAGACCCCCTAAGGAACTTATCTAGATGTGTGGTGAGAACTTTGAACCCCCATGGGCTTCACAGAAGTTTATAACATAAAGCCATACAATTAAAAAATCATATTTTTTCCACAAAAATGATCTTTTCACCCTCAATTCTTATTTTTCCAAGGGTAACAGGACCCTAAAAGTTATTGTGCAATTTGTCCTGAGTATGCTGATACCCCACATGTGGGGGTAAACCACAATTTGGGCGCATGGCAGAGCTCGGAAGGGAAGCAGCGCCATTTGACGTTTTGGGCTGGAATTGAGATCGGACACCATGTCGCGTTTGGAAAACCCCTGATGTACCAAAACAGTGGAAACCCCCCACAAATGACACCATTTTGGAAACTAGACCCCCTAAGGAACTTATCTAGATGTGTGGTGAGAACTTTGAACCCCCATGGGCTTCACAGAAGTTTATAACATAAAGCCATACAATTAAAAAATCATATTTTTTCCACAAAAATGATCTTTTCACCATCAATTCTTATTTTTCCAAGGGTAACAGGACCCTAAAATTTATTGTGCAATTTGTCCTGAGTACGCTGATACCCCACATGTGGGGGTAAACCACTATTTGGGCGCATGGCAGAGCTCGGAAGGGAAGCAGCGCCATTTGACGTTTTTGGCTGGAATTGAGATCGGACACCATGTCGCGTTTGGAAAACCTCTGATGTACCAAAACAGTGGAAACCCCCCACAAATGACACCATTTTGGAAACTAGACCCCCCAAGGAACTTATCTAGATGTGTGGTGAGCACTTTGAACCCCCCAGTGCTTCACAGAAGTTTATAACGCCCGGGCGTGAAAATAAAAAATTCGTATTTTTTCCACAAACATGATCTTTTAGTCACCATTTTTTTATTTTCCCAAGGGTACCAGGAGAAATTGGACCTTAAAAGTTGTTGTCCAATTTGTCCTGAGTATGCTGATACCTCATATGTGGGAGAAAACTACTGTATGGGCACACGTCGGGGCTCGGAAGGGAAGTAGTGACGTTTTGGAATGCAGACTTTGATGGAATGGTCTGCGGGTGTCATGTTGCCTTTGGAGAGCCCCTAATGTACCTAAACAGTGGAAACCCCCCACAAATGACACCATTTTGTAAACTAGACCCCCCAAGGAACTTATCTACATGTGTGGTGAGCACTTTGAACCCCCCCAGTGCTTCACAGAAGTTTATAACGCCCGGGCGTGAAAATAAAAAATTCGTATTTTTTCCACAAACATGATCTTTTAGTCACCATTTTTTTATTTTCCCAAGGGTACCAGGAGAAATTGGACCTTAAAAGTTGTTGTCCAATTTGTCCTGAGTATGCTGATACCTCATATGTGGGAGAAAACTACTGTATGGGCACACGTCGGGGCTCGGAAGGGAAGTAGTGACGTTTTGGAATGCAGACTTTGATGGAATGGTCTGCGGGTGTCATGTTGCCTTTGGAGAGCCCCTAATGAACCTAAACAGTGGAAACCCCCCACAAATGACCCCATTTTGAAAACTAGACCCACTAAGGAACTTATCTAGATGTGTGGTGAGCACTTTGAACCCCCAAGGGCTTCACTGAAGTTTATAATGCCAGGGCATGAAAATAAAAAAATCGTATTTTTTTCAGAAACATGATCAATTAGTCCCCAATTTTTTCATTTTCCCAAGGGTAACAGGAGAAATTGGACCCCCAAAAGTTGTTGTCCAATTTGGCCTGAGTACGCTGACACCCCATATGTGGGAGAAAACTACTTTATGGACACACGTCGGGGCTCGGAAGGGAAGCAGTGACATTTTGGAATGCAGACTTTGATGGAATGGTCTGCGGGTGTCATGTGCGTTTGGAGAGCCCCTGATGTACCTAAACTATTGAAACTCCCCACAAGTGACCCCATTTTGGACACTAGACCCCCCACGGAACTTATCTAGATGTGTGGTGAGTAGTGTTGAGCATTCCGATACCGCAAGTATCGGGTATCGGCCGATACTTGCTGTATCGGAATTCCGATACCGACTTCCGATATTTTTTCAATATCGGAATTCGGCATCGGAATCGGAAGTTCAGTTGATTGACGGCCTGACGTCATCATGATGCGCGGTGTGTGCGCATCATGATGCGCCGTCATTTCGGGCCTTCCGGGGGTCTCTGCCGGCCTGCCGGGGGGCTGTGCCGGCCTGCCGGGGGGCTGTGTGGACTGCCCGGGGTCTGTGCCGGCCTGCCGGGGGGCTGTGCCGGCCTGCCGGGGGGCTGTGCACCCTGTGGGGGTCTGTACCGGCCTGCCGGGGGGCTGTGCCGGCCTGCCGGGGGGCTGTGCTGATGTCCGGGGGTCTGTGCAAGCATCGTCCGATGGGACTACAAGTCCCATCGGGCGATGCCTGCTACCATGACAGTGATTGACACATTAGCCAATGATGGGACAGTAGCAGTCCCATCATCCGGCTAATGTGTTAAATGTTAAAAAAAAAAAAAAAAAAAAATACTACATACATACTACATGCATGCTACATACATACTACATGCTACATACATACTACATACACTCACTGGCCACTTTATTAGGTACACCTGTCCAACTGTGTGTTAAGACTTAATTTCTAATCAGCCAATCACATGGCGGCAACTCAGTGCATTTAGGCATGTAGACATGGTCAAGACAATCTCCTGCAGTTCAAACCGAGCATCAGTATGGGGAAGAAAGGTGATTTGAGTGCCTTTGAACGTGGCATGATTGTTGGTGCCAGAAGGGCTGGTCTGAGAATTTCAGAAACTGCTGATCTACTGGGATTTTCACGCACAACCATCTCTAGGGTTTACAGAGAATGGTCCGAAAAAGAAAAAAAATCCAGTGAGCGGCAGTTCTGTGGCCGGAAATGCCATGTTGATGCCAGAGGTCAGAGGAGAATGGGCAGACTGGTTCGAGCTGATAGAAAGGCAACAGTGACTCAAATTGCCACCCGTTACAACCAAGGTAGGCAGAAGAGCATCTCTGAATGCACAGTGCGTCGAACTTTGAGGCAGATGGGGTACAGCAGCAGAAGACCACACTGGGTACCACTCCTCTCAGCTAAGAACAGGAAACTGAGGCTACAATTTGCACACGCTCATCGAAATTGGACAGTAGAAGATTGGAAAAACGTTGCCTGGTCTGATGAGTCTCGATTTCTGCTGCGACATTCGGATGGTAGGGTCAGAATTTGGCGTAAACAACATGAAAGCATGGATCCATCCTGCCTTGTATCAACGGTTCAGGCTGGTGGTGGTGGTGTCATGGTGTGGGGAATTTTTTCTGGGCACTCTTTGGGCCCCTTGGTACCAATTGAGCATCGTTGCAATGCCACAGCCTACCTGAGTATTGTTGCTGACCATGTCCATCCCTTTATGACCACAATGTACCCAACATCTGATGGCTACTTTCAGCAGGATAATGCGCCATGTCATAAAGCTCGAATCATCTCAGATTGGTTTCTTGAACATGACAATGAGTTCACTGTACTCAAATGGCCTCCTCAGTCACCAGATCTCAATCCAATAGAGCATCTATGGGATGTGGTGGAACGGGAGATTCGCATCAGGGATGTGCAGCCGACAAATCTGCGCCAACTGTGTGATGCCATCATGTCAATATGGTCCAAAATCTCTGAGGAATGCTTCCAGCACCTTGTTGAATCTCTGCCACGAAGAATTGAGGCAGTTCTGAAGGCAAAAGGGGGTCCAACCCCTTACTAGCATGGTGTACCTAATAAAGTGGCCAGTGAGTGTATATACTACATACATACTACATGCTACATACATACTACATATATACTACATACATACTACATACATGCTACATACATACTACATGATACATACATACTACATACATACTACATACATGCTACATACATACTACATGATACATACATACTACATACATACTACATACATACTACATGCATGCTACATACATACTACATGCATGCTACATACATACTACATGCTACATACATACTACATACATACTACATACATGCTACATACATACTACATGCATGCTACATACATACTACATGCATGCTACATACATACTACATGCTACATACATACTACATACATACTACATACATACTACATGCATGCTACATACATACTACATGCATGCTACATACATACTACATGCATGCTACATGCATGCTACATACATACTACATGCTACATACATACCACATACATACTACATACATACTACATACTACATATATACTACATGCATGCTACATACATACTACATGCTACATACATACTACATACATACTACATGCTACATACATACTACATATATACTACATGCATGCTACATACATACTACATACATACTACATGCTACATACATACCACATATATACTACATACATACAATACATTCATACAATACATACATAGACATACAGTACATATAACATAGAGTAACATACTTACCAATACTTGTCACATTGTTCCCCGAAGCCATTGTCTTTTCCGGAATAAATATTAACATAACAAACCACAAAAATACTCACCCACGATCCGAAGCAGTCCACGAGTGTGTCCCACGACGATCTTGGGTAGAGAACTGCAGCATCAGATGATGCTGCCGTTCTCTACGGGCTGCAGGAATCCAATGACGGAAGGTAGGTATCCTTCCGCACTGTATTCCTCCGCCACTTAAAAAAAATTTCCCACACAGCAATGGCATAAAGTGAGACTAGGGACTTTTTTTTTTTTTTTAAGTGGCGACACACTCGTGGACTGCTTCGGATCGTGGGTGAGTATTTTTGTGGTTTGTATGAATTGTATGAATGTATTGTATGTATGTAGTATATATGTGGTATGTATGTAGCATGTAGTATGTATGTAGTATGTATGTAGCATGCATGTAGCATGTAGTATGTATGTAGCATGCATGTAGTATATATGTAGTATGTATGTAGCATGCATGTAGTATATATGTAGCATGTATGTAGTATGTATGTAGTATGTATGTAGCATGTAGTATGTATGTAGCATGCATGTAGTATATATGTAGTATGTATGTAGCATGTAGTATGTATGTAGTATGTATGTAGTATGTATGTGGTATGTATGTAGCATGTAGTATGTATGTAGCATGCATGTAGTATATATGTAGTATGTATGTAGCATGTAGTATGTATGTAGTATGTATGTGGTATGTATGTAGCATGTAGTATGTATGTAGCATGCATGTAGTATATATGTAGTATGTAGTATGTATGTAGTATGTATGTGGTATGTATGTAGCATGTAGTATGTATGTAGCATGCATGTAGCATGCATGTAGTATGTATGTAGCATGCATGTAGTATGTATGTAGCATGCATGTAGTATGTATGTAGTATGTAGTATGTATGTAGCATGTATGTAGCATGTATGTAGTATGTATGTAGTATATATGTAGTATGTATGTAGCATGCATGTAGTATATATGTAGTATGTATGTAGCATGTAGTATGTATGTAGTATGTATGTAGTATGTATGTGGTATGTATGTAGCATGTAGTATGTATGTAGCATGCATGTAGTATATATGTAGTATGTATGTAGTATGTATGTAGTATGTATGTAGTATGTATGTGGTATGTATGTAGTATGTATGTAGTATGTATGTAGCATGCATGTAGCATGCATGTAGTATGTATGTAGCATGCATGTAGTATGTATGTAGCATGCATGTAGTATGTATGTAGTATGTATGTAGTATGTATGTAGCATGCAGTATGTATGTAGCATGTATGTAGTATGTATGTAGTATATATGTAGTATGTATGTAGTATTTTTTTTTTTTTTTTTACATTTAACACATTAGCCGGATGATGGGACTACTACTGTCCCATCATTGGCTAATGTGTCAATCACTGTCATGATAGCAGGCATCGCCAGATGGGACTTGTAGTCCCATCGGACGATGCCTGCACAGACCCCCGGAGCCTGCACAGACCACCGGCAGGCCGGCACAGCCCCCCAGCAGGCTGGCACAGCCCCCCGGCAGGCCGGCACAGCCCCCCGGCAGGCCGGCACAGCCCCCCGGAGCCTGCACAGACCACCGGCAGGCCGGCACAGACCACCGGAGCCTGCACAGACCCCCTGGCAGGCCGGCACAGCCCCCCGAAAGGCCCGTACAGACCCCAGAGAGGCTGTACAAGGGCAGGAAAGGGTTTTTCTTATTCCGATACCGGAAGTCCCATAGACTTGAATGGGACTTCCGGTATCGGAATCGGCGATACCGATACTTTTTTTAAAGATCGGCCGATACCATCCGATACGATACTTTGAAGTATCGGACGGTATCGCTCAACTCTAGTGGTGAGCACTTTGAACCCCCAAGTGTTTCACAGAAGTTTATAACACTCGGACGTGAAAATAAAAAAATCATTTTTTTCCACAAAAATGATATTTTTGCCCCCAATTTTTTATTTTCCTAAGGGTAACAGGAGAAATTGGACCCCAAAAATTGTTTTGCAATTTGTCCTGAGTAGGCTGATACCCTACATGTGGGGGTAAAACACTGTTTGGGCGCATGGCAGAGCTTGGAAGGGAAGGAGCACCATTTGACTTTTTCAACTCAGAATTGGCTGGAATTGAGATCAGACGCCATGTTGCATTTGGAGAGCCCCTGATGTGCCCAAACAGTGGAAACCCCCAATTATAACTCCAACCCTAACCCCAACACACCCCTAACCCTAATCTGAGCCCTAACCCTAGCCCTAACCCTAGCCCTAACCCTAGCCCTAACCCTAACCCTAACCCTAACCCTAGCCCTAGCCCTAACCCTAGCCCTAACCCTAAGGCTGTGTGCACACGCTGCGGATTTTGCTGCGGTTCCGCAGCGGTTTTGGCTGCTGCGGACCCGCAGCAGTTTTTGCTGCGGTGTACAGTACCATGATTCCCTATGGGAATCAAAAACCGCAGTGCAGACGGTGCGGAATTTTCCGCGCGGATTATCTGCGGTTTTCAATCCGCAGAAAGAATTGACATGTCAATTCTTTCTGCGGATTCTCCTGCGGTTTGCCATCTCCTCTATTGAGGAGATGAAAAACCGCAGGACAAAACCGCAGAGCAATCTGCAGGTAAAACCGCAGGTCTTTTGACCTGCGGTTTCACCTGCGGATTTTACAAAATCCGCGCGGATGAATCCGCACCTAATCCGCAGCGTGTGCACACAGCCTTACCCTAACGGGAAAATGGAGATAAATACTTTTTTTTTATTTTATTATTTTTCCCTAACTAAGGGGGTGATAACGGGTGGTTTGATTTACTATTTATGGCGGTTTTTATGTTTGGCGGCTGTCGCACGCTAAAAGACGCTTTTTATTGTAAAATAGTTTTTGCATCACCACATATTGAGAGCTATAATTTTTCTGTATTTTGACCCACTGAGTCATGTGAGATCTTATTTTTTGCGGGACGAGTTGACGTTTTTATTGGTACCATTTTTGGGCACGTGACATTTTTTGATCGCTTTTTATTCCTATTTTTGCGACGCAGAATGAACAAAAACCAGCGTTTCATGAATTTCTTTTGGGGGGGTGCGTTTACACCGTTCCGCGTGCAGTAAAATTGATAAAGCGGTTTTATTCTTCTGGTCAGTACGGTTACAGCGATACCTCATTTAGGTTGTTTTTTTATGTTTTTGTCGGTTTTATGCAATGAAAACTATTTTATATAAAAAATAATTATTTTTGCATCGCTTTATTCTGTGAGCTATAACTTTTTTATTTTTCGCTGATGATGCTGTGTGGCGGCTCGTTTTTTGCGGGACAAGATGACGTTTTCAGCGGTACCATGGATATTTATATGCGTCTTTTTGATCGCGTGTTATTACACTTTTTGTTTGGCGGTATGATAATAAATCATTATTTTTTGCTTCGTTTTTTATTTTTATTTTTTAAGGGGTTCGCTAAAAGGGTTAACTAACTTATAGGGTGGGTCATTACGGATGCGGCGATACCTAATATGTGTACTTTTATTGTTTTGTTTTTTTATTATTTCCAAAAAATGGATTTATTGAGGGAATATTTTTTTTTTTTTCCTAATTTATTTGGCGATTTTTTTAAATTTATTTTTACATTTTTTTTTAATTTTTTTTTTACTTTATTACATAGTCCCAGGTGGGACATCACTGTCCTGTGACAGATCGCTGATCTGTCACATCACAGATCACTGTGACAGATCAGCAATCTGTCACAGGCATTGAAGAAGACTTCCTCTTGCCTGCGCTTTGCAGGCACTGAGGAAGCCAGCTTCCTCAGGTCCCCGAAGGCCCCCGTCGCCATCTTGGATTCGGGGGCCTGGAGGATAGGAGCCCCCCGCAGCAGCGCTGCACATTGCGCTGCCGTGGGGGGCTCAGGGAAGCACGGAGGGAGCCCCCTCCCTCCCAATGCTTCCCTTTAACTCCCGGTACACCGCGATCATGTTTGATCGCGGTGTGCAAGGGGTTAAGGTGTCGGGGGCGGTCCGTGACTGCCCCTGACACATAGTGCCGGGTGTCAGCTGTGATAATCAGCTGACACCCGGCCGCGATCAGCGGCGCTCACCACGTGGGCGCCGCTGATCGCGGTAGACGTACTATCCCGTCCACGGTCATACGGGCCCGGGTACCGTGGACGGGATAGTACGTCGGATGTCAGGAAGGGGTTAAAGTCTTCAAAAGCATAAGAGGATTAGGTAAGCTAGGTAGTAAAACCAGTCCCAGCAATCCCACCTGTCAAGAAAACCAAATATAAAGTCTAGTTTAAAGTCTTTAGTGGTAAGAAGTAAAATGATGCTGTCCTCAATTTTCAGTGGTAGTATGGAGAGAAAAGGATCCCAGAAGCATGTACCACTAACAGTGAGCCACCGTGGAAGAGTCTCCATCGCCGTCGCCTGCCTCTTAATGAGTCACAGGGCAACACCGGGATACACCAGCCTTGGCACCCTTGTGGAATGCAGCCATAAAGAAGTGTTTACCCACGTCCAGGAGGACCAGGCTGCACTGATATTTTCAACTATTAAGATTATCCTGCGTTACAGCAGCATTCTGACCATTTGATTACTGGCGTTATCAGTGAATAACATAAAGAGCGCCCTCCTTCAAGCTACTTTCAAACATACTAGCACGTAACGGATGAAGGTCTATATTGACCGAAACGTTTTCTGGTACTACAATAAACTGCCTCACCAAGCAATAACTGTTGAATCATGTCTCAAGGACGAGCATCCTCTTTCAAGACGAGATCACGAGTTGGTTCCTCCAAGACATCATCCGTCAGCAATGCCGCCGCTATTGCCCGCGCAAAAGCTGAAGCGGCAAAAGCAAGAAGCACCTTTGCTGAGCAAGAGATAGAATTGAAACTACAACAAGCATCCCTGGATGCAGAGAAAGCACGCCAACAAGCATGACTGGATGCAGAGAAAGCACGCCAACAAGCATGACTGGATGCAGAGAAAGCACGCCAACAAGCATGACTGGATGCAGAGAAAGCACGCCAACAAGCATGACTGGATGCAGAGAAAGCACGCCAACAAGCATGACTGGATGCAGAGAAAGCACGCCAACAAGCATGACTGGATGCAGAGAAAGCACGCCAACAAGCATGAATGGATGCAGAGAAAGCACGCCAACAAGCATGACTGCATGCAGAGAAAGCACGCCAACAAGCATGCCTGGATGAAGAGAAAGCACGCCTTGAAGCAACATTACAGATACTTGCTATTGAAAAAGAAACAGCAGTTGCCATAGCGGAGGCAGAAGCCTTAGAAGCTGCCGTATATTCTGAAGACTAACACAGCAGTGTGCTAGACCTACAGCAAGTTACTCATGATCCATTGCAGCGTACTGCAGAGTACGTCCATCAGCATTCCAAATCAAATGACGATCCAGACCCACAGGCGAAGACAGAGCATTTTGTCAACAAGTCAAGCCAACCAGACAATTCGGTCCCCCAGAAAGCCAACTATCAGTCTCCTTTCCAAAAGCAAGGAAATACACATTGGGATGATACTGACTAGAATAATCTTTCTCCAGAACAGAAGATCCGGAATCTGTTCCGGCTTAAAGAGAATCCCTTCGCTTCAGAAAGGTACTACAGCAGTTGGACCAAACCAGAGACATCTAACAGGTATGATCGCACAGCACACATGTACTCTGACAACACTCCATCAGCTGGCATCAGTGCCAATCAAGCCACGATGGACTTTGCCAAGTTCCTTGCTCGACGTGAGTTGGTCACTAAGGGACTTGTAAAGTTCAGCGATCGCGCTGAAAACTACAGGGCTTGGCGAGCCTCCTTCAAAAATACCATAAGAGGCATAGGTCTATCATGTAGTGAAGAAGTGGATCTCTTGGTAAAATGGCTAGGAAGTGAGTCTGCCGAACACACAAAGAGAACCAGAGACATTAATGAAAATTATCCAGATGTCGGCCTCAAAAGAATTTGGAATAGACTTGATGAATGCTATGGCTCAGTAGAGGTTATAGAAAGTGCCTTGTTTAAAAGAATAGAGGACTTTCCTAGAATAGCGAACAAGGCTTATTCAAAGCTCAGAGAATTAACTGACTTGTTAATGGAGTTGTGTGTAGCAAAAGCAGAAGGAGATCTTGTGGGGTTGACATATCTCGACACTGCTAGAGGTGTGAACCCCATAGTTCAAAAACTCCCATATAACCTGCAAGACAAATGAGTTACATATGGTTCTAGGTATAAACAGACTTACAATGTACCATTTCCTCCATTCAATGTGTTTGTAGATTTTGTCTCAGAACAAGCAAAAAGTAGAAATGATCCTAGCTTTGATTTCATGCTGTCATGTGCCAATAACTCTGTTAGTAAACCTCGTAGAACAACTGTAGAGGTCCACAAAACTAACATTTCTTCCACAGGTTCAGTTCACAAAGAGTTCAGCTCTGGTCAAGAAGAAGACAAATCCAAGGACCCAAGCAGGCTGTGTCCCTTACACAAGAAGCCACATTCCTTACTTAAGTGCAGAGCTTTCAGAGAAAAGTAATTGGAAGAAAGGAAGGCCTTCCTTACGGAGAACCGCATCTGCTACAAATGCTGCTCTTCAACATCCCACTTCGCCAGGGACTGTGAGGTTAGTGCAAGGTGTACCGAATGTGACAGCACCGAACATAACTCAGTTCTACACCCTGGACCACCATCGGATGCTTTGCCCCAAGAGCATAGCAGGGAGCTGAATGACTCAAATACTGACACTCCAGCCATTACTTCTAAGTGTTCAGAAGTTTGTGGAAATCTCATAGGAGGCAAGTCCTGCTCTAAAATTTCCCTACTGAGAGTATACCCGGCAGACGAAAAGGACAAAGCCATCAAAGTATACGAGATTTTAGATGACCAGAGTAACAGGACATTAGCCAAGTCTGCCTTCTTTGATAGCTTTAACGTCAGAGGACCCAGTGCCCCCTACTCTTTGAAAACTTGTGCCGGTATAATAGAGACAGCTGGTAGGAGAGCAACAGGCTACGTAGTCGAGTCTACAGATGGCCAAATGCATCTGCCCTCACCAACCATATTGGAATGTAACCAGATTCCTGACAACAGGTCAGAGATACCTACGCCTGAAGTGGCATCGTATCATCCTCATCTGAAGCGTATAGAACGCCTGATTGCTAACCTTGACCCAGAGGCTCAAATAGTCTTGCTCCTTGGGAGAGATATTCTACGAGTCCACAAGGTTAGGCAGCATATCAATGGCTCTCACAATGCTCCATATGCCCAGACACTCGACCTTGGGTGGGTAATTGTAGGAGAGGACTGTTTAGGAGAAGCACACAAACCGAAAGTGGTTAACAACATGCTTACCAGAACGCTTGATCTCTCTCTCTTTCAACCATGTGAAAATCGCTACTTCATAAAGGAGTTGCTACACAGCTCTTCAGCACCAAGTATCTTAGCGAGTCGTGCCAACGATGATTGCATTCAGAATTGCGACCAAGATCACCTTGGGTGTACGGTCTTCCGCAAGACCAAAGAAGATAATAGTACAGTAATGTCATTTGAAGATAGACTGTTCCTAGAGATGATGGAGCAAGGAATGGTGCAGGACAAAACTAAGAGCTGGATTGCATCTCTACCCTTCAAGCCTCAAAGACAACTCTTGCCTAATAACAGAGAACAAGTTTACAAACACTTTGTCTCCCTCATGCACAGCTTCTGTAGTAGACCAAAGAGGAAAGACCATTTCTTAACCTTCATGGAGAAGATATGTAAGAACGGTCATACAGAGTTAGCACCTACGCGTCAAGACTTTGAGGACCACTGGCACCATGGTAAACACGTCCACACAACTCTACAGCTAGGGCAGTTGAAGAATATAATTATCCGAGCTGTACAACGGGAAAAGTATGCCAAAGAAATTGACTGTTTAACCAATCAACGACCAATACCAAAAGATAGTGTTCTGAGGAAACTCAGAGCAGCAAGAGAACTGCAACTCTCCTCCAACTTGGATATGAATGACGTAGAAAAATACCTAAGTGTACAAGAGTGTACTTGGACATTCACCCCACCACATTCTTCACATATGGGAGGTGTATGGGAGAGAATGATAGATGTCGCAGGGAGATTCTTCGATTCAATCTTCTTACAGGAAGGATCTGCAAGACTGACACATGAAAGCTGGACAACATTCATGGCCAAAGTGTCAGCCATCATAAATGCCAGACCGTTGACTCCAATTTCCAGTGATCCTGATGACCCAACTGTTCTCACCCCAGCCCTGCTGCTTACGCAGAAGACCGACCCTAATTGCTCTCCATCTGGAGAATTTAATGTTAAAGACCGTTACAGGAGTCGATGGAGACAAGTGCAGAGTCTCTCCAATGCCTTTTGGGACAAGTGGAAAAAACAGTACCTGCCTACTCTGCAACAGAGGAGAAAGTGGCAAACCAGCAAGTCTAACCTCCAGCCTGGCGATATAGTACTAATGAAAGACTGTCAGTCTCGAAGAAATGAATGGCCATTAGGTCTCATTACCCAGACATTCCCAAGCAAGGATGGAATTGTACGTAAGGTGGAAGTAAAAATAGGAAAACAAGGCGAGACCAAATTGTTCCTCAGGCCAGTAGGGGAACTCGTTCTGCTGTTCTCGTCCAATAAACACAATAGTGACGTCGGCTGACGTCAAGCGGGGAGTGTTCTGTGCAGCCATATTATTGCTGTCTAGAAGGTCTAGTCATTTTTTATGTCTTCGATTATTACAGACATTGTATTTTGTGTGTATTAATCCTTCATATATTCCATACTGTAAGGTAACAGCACCACCTGCTGGTCGTTTAATGCACAGATTCTAGTTTAATTTGCAATGTATTGTGGGATTGTTCCTGTTACATCATAGTCTTGTTTATGACACTGTGAGGGGAACAGCACCCATTATTCCTCCATGTGTCTTAGGAGAAACTACACCATTCGTGTTCTTCATGCTTCTTAAACAGCCTGCTCTAAGCATAGTTGGTAAGCACTATCTAGGTGTTATAATCCTGTGTTTATAACGTTTGTTGTATTAAATAGGTAATCATCAGCTGTGTATTACCTCATGGTACCTATGTATTACCTCATGGTACCTATGCATTACCTCATGGTACCTATGTATTACCTCACAGTACCTATGTATTACCTCATGGTACCTATGTATTACCTCATGGTACCTATGTATTACCTCATGGTACCTATGTATTACTTCACGGTACCTATGTATTACCTCATTTTACTTATGTATTACCTCACGGTACCTATGTATTACCTCATGGTACCTATGCATTACCTCATGGTACCTATGTATTACCTCACGGTACCTATGTATTACCTCATGGTACCTATGCATTACCTCATGGTACCTATGTATTACCTCATGGTACCTATGTATTACTTCACGGTACCTATGTATTACCTCATTTTACTTATGTATTACCTCACGGTACCTATGTATTACCTCATGGTACCTATGTATTACCTCATGTTACTGTGTATTGCAGACTATCTGTATTTTATGCTCTGTGCAGTTACAGTGTTGGCCAAAAGTATTGACATCCCTGCAATTCTGTCAGATAATACTCAGTTTCTTACTGAAAATGATTGCAAACACAAATTCTTTCGTATTATTATCTTCATTTAATTTGCTTCCAAGGAAAAAACACAAAAGAGAATGAAGCAAAAATCAAATCATTGATCATTTCACACAAAACTCCAAAAATGGGCCTGACAAAAGTATTGGCACCCTCAGCCTAATACTTGGTTGCACAACCATTAGCCAAAATAACTGCGAACAACCGCTTCCGGTAACAATCAATGAGTTTCTTACAATGCTCTGCTGGAATTTTAGACCATTGGCAAACTTCTCCAGGTCCCTGATATTAGAAGGGTGCCTTCTCCAAACTGCCATTTTTAGATCTCTCCACAGGTGTTCTATGGGATTCAGGTCTGGACTCATTGCTGGCCACCTTAGAAGTCGCCAGTAGTGTTGAGCTTTCCGATACCGCAAGTATCGGGTATCGGCCGATATTCACTGTATCGGAATTCCGATACTGACTTCCGATACTTTTTTCATATCGGATACCGGAATCGGAAGTTCCCATAAAGCTATCAGCCCGCTCGCTTTGATTCAGCCAATGGGAATCCTCAGAAGTGTGGGCACATCCTGTTAGGCATGTAGGCATGTTAACTATTGGCATGGCTGTGATTGGCTGCTGAAATGATGTCATGATGCACTATAAAAGCAGCCGCCATTTCTGGTCACTCTGCTGTGAATTCAGTTAGGGACCGGCTGCTGTTGAAGACTGTGAGGGACAGTTAGAAATAGCGATTCCATCAAACATATAGTGCTTAACCCAGGCTACATAGACCACCACTGTAGATTGCTTTTCCCTAGCAACAGTGTTCACAGCTGTCTGCAAGGGCTGTGTGAGTGCAGCTCACGCTGTGGAGTGGGTCCTTCAGCCACATCTGGTTGTAGGTCACCCAGCGTGCGTCACTGCTGCCTCATACATATTTTTATTTTTGAGCTGCTTATTTTTAATACATTCTGTCTAGTGTGCTTCCATCCGTATCCATACACATTGGTTGCAAACACTAGTAGTAGACAGCGGAGCCTTTCTGCAGCCTTTCAGTGCTAGTGCCCACTTAGCTGCACTGTTCTAGGCTGTCTGAGAGGTCTCTGACTGTGTGTGAGTGCAGCTCACGCTGAGTAGTGTGTCCTGCAGCTATGTCTGGTTGTAGGCCGCTCAGCGTGCGTCACTGCCTCACACATATTTTTCTGTAATTGCAGCTCATTTTTTCTTCTCCTATTAGTGTGCATCCATCCATATCCATCTACATTGGTTGGTTGCAAACACTATATAGGAGTAGATAGAGGAGCCTTTTTTCTGGCTTGTGCCCTTCAGCTGCAGCCAGATTAGTATTACCCAATTTTTTTGGAACCTCATCTTTTGCATTGTAGGTTACCTGCCTGCATTGTAATAGCTCCAGAAAGTTGGTGATACTCTCTCTTTCAAATCTTTGGTCACATCCTTTTAGTTTTTTTTCCCATAAAAAAACAACAAAGTTCACCAAACACTACATTTGAAAGTTGGGTAGGCCACATTAGCTCCCATTAAAGTGTAGTCGACACACACAATTCATAAAATTAGTGTAACCAGCGGTTCAGGAATAAGCACACTAAGGCCCTCCTTTGTACTTTTCTGCCTATCATTCTCAGTCTAGCAAGATGAAGAAGGCAGGGAGTAAGGCACGTGGGCGTGGAGTTTCAGCAGGGAGAGGACGTGGGGATTCTGCAAGGAGAAGACGTGGGGATTCTGTGCCTGCTGTTGGCACCAGTGAGTCAGCAGCCCCCAGTTTTATCAGGCAACAGTACTTCATGTGCAGCTTTGCAGGACCTCATCGTACCCCACTGCAGCGGGAGGAACAAATTGAAGCCGTTGTCGGATGGATGGCAGCTAACGCATCGACTTCAATTACTTCCACATCCTCTCAGGGCCAGAGCACCGAAGAGCAACCATCTGTCTCTTCACCACCTGCCAAAGTGGCCAGGCAGTCAGAGAGCCCTGGACTGGAGCCATCACAGTCTCTACTTCTGTTCTCGGAATCTGTTGGTTTGGAAAGAGGGGGCCATCCAAGCAGCATTCTAGAATGTGAAGAAGAGGGAGTATGCAGTGATGCGCAACTTCTTTGTCCCTCTGAATCTGAAGAGGCGGGTGGGCCAGTGCCTATGGTCAGCACACTTCAGTAAGCATCAGATGATGACAAGACACAGGTGCCACTTTCTGTTGCGTACCGTGCTGGCGAGGCAACCCAGGAGAAGCAGGTGTTTGAAGAGGGGAGTGTAGATGATGAGGTCCTTGACCCATCATGGCATGAGAAACAGGAAGGTGGTGGGAGCAGCTCTGAGGAAGAGATTCCCCGAACGGCCAAAACTGGAGGGAGAGGGAGGGGGCAGACTTGGTTGCCTGTAGCCTCCACTTTGGCACCCGTTAGGAGCATTCCACTTTCAAAAGGCAAAACGGGCGCTCCCAAGACTTGCAGTGCGTAGTCCTTTTTTGACACAGTTGCAGATGACATTTGCTTTGTCAAATGCAAGCTGTGTCATCAGAAAGTCAAAAGAGGGAAAAATGTCAGTAACCTCAATACCACAAATATGTGTAAACATGTGCGGACCAAGCACGAGCAACGTACAGCACCACCTACCACCTCTTCAGCTCGTGTTGGGGCCTCTTCCTCCAGCTCACACAGCTGGTTCGGCTTCCTCACAGGATCGCCAAGGAAGAACCTCTGGCACTGTTATCCAGAGACCCTGTCACATTCCACCCACAGCACCACGCTCCAATCCATCACATCCATCACAGCCATCGGTAGCACAGGCATGGGATAAAAAAGGCGGCCATACTCGGCAAACCATCCCCGAGCACAGGCTCTGAATGCCGGCATTGCCAAACTAATGGCACTTGAAATGCTCTCATTCAGGCTGGTGGAGACTGAAACCTTTCGGGACTTCATGGCATTGGCAGTCCCACAATACACCGTGCCTAGCTGCTTTTATTTCAGCAGGCGAGCCGTCCCTGCTCTGCTGAAACATGTGGAGGCAAACATAAAACATGCGCTACTAAATGCCGTCAGTAGCAAGGTCCACCTGACCACTGATGCGTGGACCAGTAACCATGGACAGGGACGATACCTTTCCCTCACTGCCCATTGGGTCAATGTTGTTGAGCCGGGTACAAATCTGGAGAGTGGCGCTGTACGTGTTCTGCCAACTCCACGGATTGCAGGAATCCAGTCTGTACACATTGACTCCTCCTCCTACTCAAGTTCCTCTGAAACACCGCAGCAGGAGTCTGTTACGACCGATATGAGCACAGCCGTGGCCAAACGTCAACAGGCCATACTCAAATTAATTTCTTTGGGGAATCGAAGCCACACAGCGCAGGAGCTCTGGAATGCCATCAAGCAGGAGAGCGATGTGTGGTTTGTGCCAGCGAATCTCCAGCCGGGCTTGGTAGTGTGTGACAATGGCCGAAATCTGGTGGCAGCTCTTGGCCTAGGCAACCTCACTCACATCCCATGTCTGGCACATGTGCTCAACTTGGTCGTGCAGAGCTTTCTGAGGGACTATCCGGATCTTGATGCACTGCTGCACAAGGTCCGCATAGAGTGCGCTCACTTGCGGCGTTCCAGCACGGCAATTTTCGAGCATTGCTGCTCTGCAGTGCCGATTACGCCTTCCGGAACATCGCATCATATGTGACCTACCCACCAGGTGGAATTCTACGTTACATATGTTGGAGAGGTTGTGTGAGCAGCAGGCAGCAGTCATGGAGTACCAGCTGCATCAGGCGCAAACAAGTCGCAATGTGCGCCGTTCATACTTCAGCACCACTGAGTGGGCCTCTATGAAGGACATCTGCCTCGTTTTGCGTGCCTTCGATGATTCCATGCGGATAGCGAGTGCAGATGATGCACTAGTCAGCATGACTGTCCCCCTTATCTGTCTGCTTCAAAAAACACTGCAAGCACTAAGGGATGAGGTTTTGGAAGAGGTGGAGGATGAGGAGTCCCAAATGCCATCTGCTTCTGGACAGTCTGCGCTACGTGCTTCCTCACAAAGGCCTAGGCATGAGACACTTTGTGAGGAGGATGAGGAGGAGTCGATGGAGGAGGAAGACATCTCTCCAGAGGAGGGAGGTACACAAAGCTCTAGTCAGTATGTACAGCGAGGGTGGGGTGATGCAGAGCAGGCAGAGATCACGCCTCAAGCAGGGGACAGCGGTTCTTTGGCAGTTGGGAGTCTGCAGCACATGGTTGACTTCATGCTGCAGTGCCTGAGAAACGACCGCCGCATCGCCCACATTCTCTACACGGCTGATTATTGGGTGTACACCCTCCTAGATCCTCGCTACCGGGAAAACTTGCAAACCCTCATACCAACGTTGAACCGGGAGCGTAAACTGCGGGAGTACCAAGACACACTGGTGCAGTCCATCATGTTTTCCATTCCACCCGACAGCAGTGGTGCTAGTGCTTTACAAAGCACCTCTGTCCGTCGAGCCAGTGGAGGAAACTCGGCACAAAGAGGGAGCAGAGGCAGCGCCTCAGCACAAGGCAAGACCACTATGGCCCAAATGTGGCAAAGTTTTGTGTGTCCGCCACAATTGTCTACACCATCACAGACGGCTCCAGTCAGCAGGAGGCAACATTTCCGTCAGATGGTGACAGGTTACATGTCTTGCCCTGTCAGTGTACTCCCAGATGGCTCTTCCCCCTTCAAGTTTTGGGTCTCTAAGCTGGATACATGGCCAGAGCTTAGCCAGTATGCATTGGAGGTGCTGGCTTGCCCTGCTGCCAGTGTATTATCGGAACGCGTCTTTAGTGCCGCAGGTGGTGTACTAACAGACCGTCACACGCGACTATCTTCCGATAACGTCGACCGGCTTACGTTTCTGAAAATGAACAAGGCCTGGATCTCTACAGAATTTGCCAGTCCTCTTCCCGACTAAATAATTGGTTGGCAACTGTATCCAGGTCTCCTGTTGTGTTCATGTTTCTACCACCTGAACTATAATCCCTGGGCTTCAACACAGCCAGTTGTTGCTCAGATGTGTCGTCTACACAGAGAAACACACACTAGCTCCTGTGTTAGTGGGGTTCAGTAATGCCAGCTACTCCCCTGCTGTGTGGACGGCAAAGTCTCCTGCTCCATCCACATTCAAACTACTACTGATTTTTAACCCTGCTCCACTTAGGCCTCTGGGTCCACTGTGTCTAGTATTTCCCCTGGCCTCCAACCCTGCCACTGACAGCTCTTAAGTGGCGTCTGCACAATCCACACTTGTTCCAGTGTTACTTGGCCTCAGTCCCGTCAGTTGATCCCCTGAAGTGTGTCCGGCAAGGTGTCCAGCTCTGTCCACATTCACATTACTAGTAGTGTTAATGAGGACAGAGCAGGAGACCTTGCCGGACACACATCAGGGGATCAACTGATGGGACTGAGCTCAAGTAACACAGGAAGAAGTGTGGATTGTGCTGACACCACTTCAGACCTGTCACTGGCGGGGTTGGAGGCCAAATGAAATACTAGAGAAAGTGGAGCCAGAGGCCTAAGTGGAGCACGGTTACAATCAGTAGTAGTCTACAGCCTCTATAAAACGTGCTGCAAGTTGGCCTCAGCCTTCTCCATGCCTCATCCTGGGCTCCAACAACGCCAGTTGGTGTCCATAAGTGTTGTCTTCACAGAGAAACACGCACTAGCGCCTGTGTTAGTGGGGTTCAGTAATGCCAGCTGTTTCCCTGCTGTGTAGATGGCAAAGTGTCCTGCTGCCTCCACATACCAACACCATTGGGCCTCAGCCTGCTCCATGCCTCATCCTGGGCTCCAACAACGCCAGTTGGTTTCCAGAAGAGTCATCTTGACAGAGAAACACACACTAGCTCCTGTGGTAGTGGGGTTCAGTAATGCCAGCTGTTCCCCTGCTGTGTAGATGGCAATGTCTCCTGCTCCATCCACATGCAAACTACTACAGATTTGTAACTGTGCTCAACTTAGGCCTCTGGCTCCACTGTCTCTAGTATTTCCCCTGGCCAACAACCCCGCCAGTTACAGCTCTGAAGTGGCGTCTGCACAATCCACACTTGTTCCTGAGTTACTGTGGCTCAGTCCCATCAGTTGATCCCCTGATGTGTGTCCGGCAAGGTCTCCTGCTCTGTCCACATTCACATTACTAGTAGTGGGAATGAGGACTGAGCAGGAGAGCTTGCCAGACACACATAAGGGGATCAACTGGCGTGACTTAGCCACAGTTACACAGAAACAAGTGTGGATTGTGCAGATGCCACTTCAGAGCAGTTACTGGAGAGGGTTGTTGGCCAGGGAAAATACTAGAGACAGTGGAGCCGGAGGCCATAGTGGAGCACGGTTACAATCAGTAGTAGTCTACAACCTCTATAAAACCAGCTGCAAGTTCTCCTCCGCCTGCTGCATGCTTCATCCTGGGCTACAACACAGCCAGTTGTAGCCTGGAAGTGCCGTCCGCACAGATAAAAACACTAGCTCCTGTGTTAGTGGGGTTCAGTAACGCCAGCTGCTCCCCTGCTGTGTGGATGGCAAAGTCTCCTGCTGCCTCCAAACTCTCACTACATTGTATTTTCTCCTCGCTCCAAGTAGGCCTCAGCCTGCTCGGAGCATTGATCCTGGGCTACAACACAGCCAGTTGTAGCTTGGAAGTGTTGTCCGCACAGAGTGAAACACTCGCTCCTGTGTCTGTGGGGTTCAGTAACGCCAGCTGCTCCCCTGCTGTGTGGATGGCAAAGTCTCCTGCTGCCTCCAAACTCTCACTACAACGCTTGTTTCCTCGCTCCAAGTAGGCCTCAGCCTGCTTGGAGCATTGATCCTGGGCTACAACACAGCCAGTTGCAGCTTGGAAGTGCTGTCCGCACAGATAGAAACACTCGCTCCTGTGTCTGTGGGGTTCAGTAATGCCAGCTGCTCCCCTGCTGTGTGGACTGCAAAGTCTCCTGCTCCATCCACATTCAAACTACTACTGATTTTTAACCGTGCTCCACTATGGCCTCTGCCTCCACTGTCTCTAGTATTTCCCCTGGCCTCCAACCCCGCCAGTTACTGCTCAGAAGTGGCGTCTGCACAATCCACACTTGTTCCTGTGTTACAGGTGTTCAGTAACGTCAGCTGCAACAGGACAAAACCGTTGGCACAACCCAGTAATATTTTGGTGGTGCACAAGTAGGATCCCAATCCGTGACTAGTTGTATACAAAAACTTGGCACACACTTGTGAATTCTAATGAAGAAACGTGATTTGTTTAATAAAGTACAGTACATACATACAGACGTTTCGGTCTATGACCTTCATCAGTGTACTGTGGGCAGGAAACGTAAAATAAATACAAAAATAAAATAAACATGAATACAAATAAAGTATATACAAAAAACTGGGTTGCTAAATCAGAGTCAAACATAGTCATATGCAGAGACATCAAAATCATTAATGCACATATGTGTACAGTCAGAGGGAATAATGGTGAAAAACAAGATCTACTAAGTAAAAAAGAGTGACACATACCGTAAGGTTGTACTGTGAGCTCAAATTTAGCTGGGCATAGAACTAGAAATCCTATAGAAAAAAGGTATTGTTGTAGGACTCAAAGTGCACTGTGTGGAGAAAGTGTGTAACACCTAGATTACATACCGATACATGAGGAGGCACAGAGGGCCGTCTCTCTGCAGGAGAGAATATGGTAAGCCACTAAAGAAGGTTACATGTCAAAAAATTGATGTAAGTGAAAAAAGAATGTCCAACAGGGCTTACCGTTATATGAATATGGCAAGTGGACGCGGTATCCGCCGCCAATCAATAGCGCTACATAATTGAGAGTCGTCAGTGTTTATATCCCTGACAATAATGGAGGCTGAGTGAAAGCGCGCTAACCGGAGGTGCGCAACCGGAAGTGAGCCGGTGTGCGCTTCACTCACATCATCGTGCGCTCCAGGCACTAGGATATGACAGGGAGGGGGCGTGGAAAAGGAACGCCTGTCTATGTGTTAGAATGCTGATGAATGGGATGGATTAAGAGAAGGTGCAGGGTAGTGACTAGGATACCATGGTGACCGCTGCAGCGTAAATACAGGAAGTGCCAAGGAATAAGGTAGAGAATGTTCAGTGCTTTGGTGACGGTGATTTCAAATACATTCATAATTGTTGGTTCTGAAATAGAGATAGAAGAAGATTAGTATGCGGTATGCAAATTAAAATGTAAAATACATTATGTCTTTAAACCAAGTGATAATGTAAAATCATATTATTTCGTACCCCAACATTAGTATCGTAACTATGATGGAAGGAAAGATTGTATATCATAGTCCTTGTTCAACCCCTTAGACGCCAGGGTATTGAGCTCATGGATCCAGTAGGCCTCTCTTCTTTTTAATATGTTAATCCGGTTGCCCCCCTGCGTGACGGATGAATTTGTTCTATAACTTGGAACTTAAGTTGTGCAATGGTGTGGCCAGCAGTGATAAAGTGATGGGGAACCGGAAGGAGCATGTTTTTGCACCTGATGGTCGATTTATGTTTAGATATCCGATCCCGTATGTGTTGGGTGGTTTCCCCCACATATAATAAGCCACAAGGGCATTTGATGATGTATATCACAAAAGAACTGTCACAGGTAAAATATTCTCTGATGTCGTATTTTCTGCCTGTGTGGGGGTGATGGAAGGTGTTTCCTTTCTGAATATTGCTGCACTGCGTGCACTGAAGGCAAGGGAAGGTACCAGATTTGGGATTCTTAAGAAAGCGTTGTTGTCTAGAGGGACAAGGAGAGCCTATATCTGCTTTGATTAAAATGTCACGAATGTTGCGGGGTCTCCTAAAACAAGGGATGAAAGGTCCTTTAAAGGCCTCTATATAGGGATAGGCTGTTGTAAGAAGGTGCCAGTGGCATCTGATGTTAGAATGTATCCGATAGGCTAGGGGATGGTAGTCATGTACAAATGTAATCCGGTTGGTTATCTTGGGTTTGGGAGGGGAGAATGGATCAAAATTGTTCAATGTATTTGGTGGATAATCCCTCTCCAAAAATTTAGTGCGCATCTCATGCATGCGTACTTTTTGTACCTCCGTATCTGAAACTATCCTCTGAACTCTTTTCAATTGGGATTTGGGAATAGCATTTTTCATTTTTGTCGGGTGGAAGCTCTCATAATGGAGCAGGCTAATGCGGTCCGTTGGTTTTCTATAGAGATCAGTGGAGAGGTTGCCCAAGTTGTCTTTAATGACTAACGTGTCCAGAAAATTGATCTGGTTAGAATGATGTGTCATTGTAAAACTAAGGCCTGGCCAAAACGTTTGTAACATTGAAAAGAAAGAATCTAACGTATCAGGTGGTCCACCCGAGATGCAAAAGATATCGTTGATGAATCTCTTCCACACTATTGAATAGGTGCGGAAGAGATCATCTTGATATATAACAGAATCCTCAAATTGGGCTACAAAGCAATTTGCATAAGGGGGTGCAGTATTCGAACCCATAGCGGTCCCCTTAGTCTGTAGGTAATATGTGTCCTCAAAAAGAAAAAAAAATGTTGTCAATACTATGGACAGAAGTTCGCAACAGAGGTTAATTTGTTGCGGATGAAATTTAGACAATTCCAGTAGCCTCCACACCGACTGGATACCCTCCATATGGGGAATAGATGTGTACAAATCTTTAACATCAAATGTGACCAAGATAGCCTCCTGGGGAATAGGGCCTAAGTTGTGGATGATATCTAGAAAGGCCCCTGTATCCAATAGAAAAGATGGTGTTAATTTTATGAGGGGTGTTAGAATTTTTTCTAGATATTTCGAAATGGGAGAAAAAATTGACTCTGTAGAGGCCACGATGGGTCTACCAGGTGGATTATTTAAATTCTTGTGAATTTTGGGGAGAATGTAGAAGACTGGTGTTATTGGAAATTGTTTAGTAAGGTAACCACAAGTCTTATCATCCAACATTCCACTGAGTTTATATTTCGATAGAGTGTCATGGATTAGTTGTCTGATTTCATTAGTAGGATTATGTGAAAGCGGTTGATAGACAGATGGGTCCCCTAATTGATGATAAATTTCATTCAAATACATAGATTTGTCAAGAATCACAATAGCTCCCCCCTTGTCAGCTGGTTTAATGATTATCTCCTTATCATCTTGTAAGGTTTTGAGAGCTAATTGATCAAGTGTAGTGAGGTTGGATGGGAAATGGACCTTTCCTTTATTGATATCATCCCTTAGGTTCTGGAAAGTATCATCTATAAAAGAAATGAAGGTCTCTAGGGCATGAGATCCCATGGGTGGTCTATAATTACTCTTATTCCTGAGACCCAGACTATCGGATGATATCAATTGTGATTGGGATGGTGTAGAATCTTTTCTGGTATTGACACTATTCGAAAAATGCAATCTAAGTCTTAATGATCTATAGAACCTTTGTAGGTCCATATCAAGGTTGAATGTGTTATATTTATAGCTGGGACAGAAGGAGAGACCCCTCTGTAGCATACGATGTTCAGCTATACCTAGATTTTTTGACGAAATATTGATTACAAGTGGGTCATTACCTGCGAACGAGTTATGTTGCCAAAGTCCATATTTCTGCGTGGGTCTCTTCCCCCTCCGGGTCCTCTACTTTTTGAAGATCTGCGTCTCTGACCTAAAAAATGACTTGACGGAGCCTGTCTCTCGTAGTCTGAGCCTGAGGAGGAAATATCCGTGGTAGACCTGTAGTTTGAATGAGCGTTGAAATTCACGGAGTTGTAAGATTCTCGCCATTTATATACTCTATTCTGTTCGTAGTCCTCCGTATCACGAACGAATTTATTTCTTTTCCTTGTCTCAGTGTCCCGTCGATGTTGTTCAATGATACCGTTGATCTTGGTTTTCAAATTGTTGAATTCCTCAGTAGTGGTTGAAGATGCTAATTGTGTTTCAATGTTAGAGATCTCTTCCTTGCACTTAGTGATTCCCAGGTGTAGATGCTCTAACGTGAGAGTGATAAGGTCAAAAGAACATTTATTAATAATTTGCTCAAAACGTGAACAAAAACCATGTGAATCACTGAAAAGAATGGGACGTAAGGGGACCCGTAGTCCCCTAGGAATCCTCTGAACTTTGAGGTATTCCGTAAGAGTAACACAGTGTAACTCAAGGTTAGTGCATCGCCTGAGTGTTCTCTCCAGATCACGACCTCTGGTCTCTTTAGGAAGGAGTCTAAGGAAATCACTCGGCAGGGTGGACTGTGCTATAATGTTTGATGTCTCCTCTGCATTATACGAGAAAGTCAGTGATGACATAGCCCAGGGAGGGTGTGCTCAGCGTAAGGGTTACTATAACAGGACAAAACCGTTGGCACAACCCTGTAATATTTTGGTGGTGCACAAGTAGGATCCCAATCCGTGACTAGTTGTATACAAAAACTTGGCACACACTTGTGAATTCTAATGCAGAAACGTGATTTGTTTAATAAAGTACAGTACATACATACAGACGTTGCGCACGAGCGCACGATGATGTGAGTGAAGCGCACGCCGGCTCACTTCCGGTTGCGCACCTCCGGTTAGCGAACATTCACTCAGCCTCCATTATTGTCAGGGATATAAACACTGACGACTCTCAATTATGTAGCGCTATTGATTGGCGGCGGATACCGCGTCCACTTGCCATATTCATATAACGGTAAGCCCTGTTGGACATTCTTTTTTCACTTACATCAATTTTTTGATATGTAACCTTCTTTAGTGGCTTACCATATTCTCTCCTGCAGAGAGACGGCCCTCTGTGCCTCCTCATGTATCGGTATGTAATCTAGGTGTTACACACTTTCTCCACACAGTGCACTTTGAGTCCTACAACAATACCTTTTTTCTATAGGATTTCTAGTTCTATGCCCAGCTAAATTTGAGCTCACAGTACAACCTTACGGTATGTGTCACTCTTTTTTACTTAGTAGATCTTGTTTTTCACCATTATTCCCTCTGACTGTACACATATGTGCATTAATGATTTTGATGTCTCTGCATATGACTATGTTTGACTCTGATTTAGCAACCCAGTTTTTTGTATATACTTTATTTGTATTCATGTTTATTTTATTTTTGTATTTATTTTACGTTTCCTGCCCACAGTACACTGATGAAGGTCATAGACCGAAACGTCTGTATGTATGTACTGTACTTTATTAAACAAATCACATTTCTGCGTTAGAATTCACAAGTGTGTGCCAAGTTTTTGTATACAACCAGTAACGTCAGCTGGTCCCCCGATGTGTGTCCGGCAATGTCTCCTGCTCTGTCCACATTCCCATAACTAGTAGTGGTAATGTGGAGAGAGCATGACTTATGGATATGGGACGGACCCCCACTCCATCTTAAAACCACCATAACTACAGTAAACCTAGGCACTAGAATAAACACACAACACATTATTTTTGGTTGTCAAAATGGCCACAGCTTTATTTAAATCACAGGATTAACACAATCACAGTAGGAGTCAGGTGAAGTGCTTGTGCATTGGGATTCACAAGTCCTGTGATATCCCCAGCTGTCTGACATACAGAACCAGGACAGACAGCCATAAAGGGGCGGCACGCACTGGCTTGCCATTCAAGCAGAGCCAGTAAACTTTCAGGGCACCAATGACCCTATTATCCTCACTCCTGTGCTTAACCACTGTGCCCGCCGCTGACTGACGTCACAATTACAACATCCTTGAGGCTGGCCACCAAAGCCGAGCCTGTTCACCACCATGAGGTTTTACATCCTCTATTAGTTAAAATGAGTCCACCTTAACTTGCCTGCAACTTCCACCTGACTCCTAAACCGCAAAGCTGTGACGGGTTATAAATTCACATTTGACACCTTTTTTTTTTAATAAATCACTTTAGTAAACTTATAAGCTAGAAGTCCCTGCAAAAGCATTAAGGGGACTAACTTGGCAAACCTCCGACTCACAAAGAGTCATCCTACAGCACTCAGGAGAGGAAAAACCCCCTGTGGAGGAAATCTCTAGGGAACCATGGCTGAAGGATGGCCCTTCCCTTGGGCTTAGAATGTTAATGCTGTTAACTCTTTATAGCCATGATAAAATTGAACCTGGAACAAAATATACAATGGTAATTTCAAAAATACAATAAAGCATTCATCATACAAGCAATAATTAAAACGTTTTAGGACAATGATTATAAACAGGGCGGGTGGGCGGGAAATGCTTCCTCCTGTTCATCCTGTCCAAGAAAGAGGGAGAGACACAGATTTCCTGCTCTATATAAGCCGCACCCTCCTCACAGAGACCCCCAGGCACAGACATACTGGGCTTCTTACTCTGAAAGTAACATCACTCTTGATTAAAAATCTACACCATACCAAAAAAGCTGCAGGAGTAAAGGTCCACCCATCCCCAAGTCATGTCCTCCTCCGCCTATGGCTCCAGTGGTTTCTTGACTTATGGATATGGGACGGACCCCCACTCCATCTTAAAACCACCATACTACAGTAAACCTAGGCACTAGAATAAACACACAAAACATTATTTTGGTTGTCAAAATGGCCACAGCTTTATTTAAATCACAGGATTAACACAATCACAGTAGGAGTCAGGTGAAGTGTTAGTACATTGGGATTCACAAGTACTGTGATATCCCAGCTGTCTGACACACAGAACCAGGACAGACAGCCATAAAGGGGCGGCACACACTGGCTTGCCATTCAAGCAGAGCCAGTAAACTTTCAGGGCACCAATGACCCTATTATCCTCACTCCTGTGCTTAACCACTGTGCCCGCCCCTGATTGACGTTACCATTACAACGTCCTTGAGGCTGGCCACCAAAGCCGAGCCTGTTCACCACCATGAGGTTTTACATCCTCTATTAGTTAAAATGAGTCCACCTTAACTTGCCTGCAACTTCCACCTGACTCCTAAACCGCCACCAGCGAGGCCATCTGACACCTTAAATGGACTCGACCCCCATCAACCATGCCTAATAAAGCCATCAACCATTTCCACATGCTATGGAAAGTCTGTGCACACAAGTAATAAAATTAAAATTCCAGAGCTCCGACAGATTAATTTTATCGATGCCATGCTACCAAGTTATAATCGATAATACGGTAACTACAGCAAAATAGCAGTTGTTAAACATCCTGCAATGAGGATCCCATAATGGGGAATGTGGAAAGTAAACCATAATTAAGGTCGTAGCCACAATCTGAATACCTGAATATCTGAATGACCACCCAGGGGGGGACATCTGTCATGCCTCAAAAACTATTATACCGCACGTATTGCAGCCAGCTCTAATAATTCACCAAATCACAGATTTTAGTTCTAGAAACCACCATTATTTACAGTAGCTGTGGAGTAAAATTTCTTAAACCCACTTACTATCACTACCCGAAAAGTGATGAACATATCAAAAGAAAGATATTATAAATAGGGAGTAATTAAAACTATACACAATATAACATTATAACCGACCATAAAATAACGTTCAGAATATCTGGAAGTAGTAATTTAAATAAACCTAAAGCAGAAAAAGTCTACAAAGGCATTATTAATAACCCTGCCACGCCATTGTTAATTGTTTTTCATGCACTTGATAACATTTACTGTTGACCTCACCAACTGGGTCAAAGGCATCGGGAATAGGCATATTGCCCTTTGTGTTAATGCACTTGATTACTTTATCCTTAGCGGCTCCCATTGGCTCAAGGGCACCGGGAGTAGGCATACTGCCCTTTGTGTTAATGCACTTGATGATACCCTTAGCTGTTCCCACCAGCTCAAGGGCATCGGGAATAGGCATATTGCCCTTCATGTTATTGCACTTGATTACTTTACCCTTAGTCACTCCCACTGACTCAAGGACACACAGATCAGGTGCATTGCTCTTCAGTTTTATGCACTAGATAACTGCATTGTCCAGACGACAACCTTATTCTCTTCACCCCTCCAGCCGCCGTTCCTGGCTCAGAGGAGCCAATTTCTTCTGTAGGCATGCAAAATATGATTGCCATGACCCCAGGGACATTACCCTAACAGGGTCCTATAAAATATAAATGCTTCTGGAGACCAGGGGGCCATACCTTGATGGTCACCCCTCCATACCAGGGGGCCATACCCGAGATGGTTACCCCCTCCACACCAGGGGGCCATACACAAGATGGTTACCCTCCACACCAGGGGGCCATACACAAGATGGTTACCCTCCACACCAGGGGGCCATACCTGAGATGATTACCCCTCAAAACGAGGGTGCCATGCCTAAAATGGTTACCCTTCCAAACCCAGGGGGGGTCAGCGGCCAGTTTATGAACAAATAACATAAACATTTAAAAGAAGTATTAAAATAAGTATTAAATACACAATCTTAGACGACATGAGGGGAGGGTTCTTGGAGCCCCCAAAAATTCTGGCTAAATATTTTGCAAAAACACAAGAACTTAAAAATCCACGTTACCCACAGCCGTAAACCACCAGCTCGAGGGCACCAAACATCCCATTCCGGGAAGTCCAACCACCAAAAGCTCCTGGGTAACACCCCGTCCAGAATTACCCGTCCAGAGCTGTAACCAAAAGCCAGATCCAGAATTTTAACTTCCAATTCATTTTCGCTGATTCAGTGTCAACTCCAAGAACCCCCCCCAGAGGTCCATACTTAATATGGTTACCTCTATTGACCAATTTATAAATAACTTCAAGGACCCACTAAAAGGAAAACAAATAACTGCTTTTTTTGTTTTTTTTTTAAATTCATGTTCTTATTAAAATAAACAGAAAATAAACATCAAAGCATAAATAACATTAACACGCTGGGGGGAGTCCTTGAAGCTCCCAAATCTGGTGATTACCAAACATAAAATGTACCAACAATTATTCCCAGCCATTACCCCACTAGCTCAGGAGCACCATAACCACAAGGGTTCCAATGTTCACTTGAATTTCCTGGGGATCCGACAAACTTGCCGAAACTCCCCTCCACCTTTCACCAGGTCCAGAACCATATTAACTTCAAAAAAGCGGAATCCATATCCCAATGGATCCCCCAGACCAATTTCTAACCAACTTCAAGGAGCCCCCCCAACCACGAGGCTCCAGGTAATCCACTCAGGCCTGTGCTATCTGCCATCTTAAGTAATATAAAATAAGCACTTGGTGGGTATACACTGATCTCTTATTTTTTTTTTTTTTTTTTTAATTATTCTTCACACCTTTATTAAAACAAACATACCATAAAACATCAAAGCATGAATAATATTAACACGCTGATAGGAGTCCTTGAAGCTCCCAAAAATCTGGTAATTACCAAACATAAAGTGAACATAAAATGTACCAACAATTACTCCCAGCCGTTACCCCACCAGCTCGGGAGCACCATAACCACAAGGGGTCCAATGTTCACTTGAATTTCCTGGGGTTACGACAAACCCCTGCCGAAACTCCCCTCCACCTTTCACCAGATCCAGAACCATATTGAATTCTAAAAGGAGGAAACCATATCCCAATGGATCCCCCAGACCATATTTAACCAACTTCAAGGACCCCTCCAACCGCACAAGATGTGGGATAAGTGAGGGTGAAAACCACGCAGGTTTACAACCAAGGTATACAACAGGTTAATAATGGAAAACATCCCATCGTAAGGTTCAGAAATAGACAGAGATGGGCAATGCTGTGTTATATGAGAAGTCGCCTGCTCCTCTACAGCTGTTACAGACTGTAATCACAAGCTGCGCATAAATGGTAAGAAATATGTAGGTCTAATATAAGCTGCCTGCAGCCATAGGTGTGTGAGCAGAAAACTGCAAGTTCTGTATCCCAGTCACTCTACTACATACAATAGACGAGAGACGGGCTGAAAACTGGGCCCATGAGGTGTCCTCCAGAGCAATGTGCAGCCTCACACTCGGAGTGCCCACTCACTGCCCGCCATGTGCTGAGTTATTAGTGCCCACTCACTGCCCGCCATGTGCTGAGTTATTAGTGCCCACTCACTGCCCGCCATGTGCTGAGTTATTAGTGCCCACTCACTGCCCGCCATGTGCTGAGTTATTAGTGCCCACTCACTGCCCGCCATGTGCTGAGTTATTAGTGCCCACTCACTGCCCGCCATGTGCTGAGTTATTAGTGCCCACTCACTGCCCGCCATGTGCTGAGTTATTAGTGCCCACTCACTGCCCACCATGTGCTGAGTTATTAGTGCCCACTCACTGCTCGCCATGTGCTGAGTTATTAGTGCCCACTCACTGCCCGCCATGTGCTGAGTTATTAGTGCCCACTCACTGCCCGCCATGTGCTGAGTTATTAGTGCCCACCCAAATGTGCCGAGTTACTCCACGTTTATTTATTTTACACATGATAAAACATAATCCATTCAGGCCTGTTCTATCCACCATCTTAGGTAATATACAATAAGCTCTTGGTGGGTATACTCTGATCATGCAACATACGAGGGGGAGGATGAACGGAAGCAATAGCTACAGAAATCAAGCACTAAGCTGGAAGTCATGTCCAGATTATATGTACAGCCAGGAAAATGACCTGGAGACACAGGATGTCTGTACCCAGCATGATCCGTATATAGCAGAGTGAGGAGTGATATCATGTATACAGACCTGTGGTACAGGTGAAGTATACAGCACAGGAATGGAGCCTTTACACATACACCACATATATAGTGAGTAACCTGGTTACACAGGATCTGCACACCCAGCCTCACAGTATGTAACAGAGATGAGGCCACATACAGATCATCAGACTCCATAACTGGGAAGGGGGATAATCCGCACACAGCAGGGTCAGTATACAGTGCACTGACATGAAGTGCAGCCTCCCATCATACATATACCATCCCCCGACTGCTCCTCTCACCAGTGTCTCTAATACATGGGACTGCCCAGCTCCACCATAGTAATGGCAGACACTGTGTCCCTGCCCTGTCCTATCATACATAAACCCAGAACTCATGAAGACTCTGTATAATACAGCAGTAATGTGGTATATCAGAAATGTCTGCAGGGAGGTCACACAAAAGCTGCCTCTGCAATAAGTGAGGGAACATGGCAGCTACAGGAATTTCTGAGGTAATCTTGATCCCAGATATGATGTAGGAGCTGATACTACCCTAGTACACACTACACCATGTCTGAGGTGAACGCAGAGTAGTATATCAAACATGTCTGCAGGGAGGTCACACGGAAGTTGTCTCACAGTCTGTGAGGAAAATGCAGCAGGCACATGAGGGACATGGCAGCTACATGAATTGCTGAGGTAATATTAATCCCATACATAATGTAGGAGCTGATACTACACTAGTACATGATGTCTGAGGTGAATGTGCTCCTATCAGCTGTAATGTGAGGTGATAACCCCAGTATTATACTCCCTTAAACTGCAGACATGCTTCCTCCTCTTAATCCTGTCCAAGAAAGAGGGAGAGACACAGATTTCCTGCTCTATATAAGCCCCACCCTCCTCACAGTAACCCACCAGGCACATACAGTCATGGCCAAAAGTTTTGAGAATGCTACAAGTATTAATTTTTACAAAGTCTACTGCTTCATTTTTTCTAATGGCAATTTGCATATACTCCAGAATGTCATAAAGAGTGATCAGCTTTACAGCAATTACTTGCAAAGTCAATAATGGCTAAGAAAATGAACTTTATCCCCCAAAACACATTTCAACATCATTGCATTCCTGCCTTAAAAGGACCAGCTAACATCGTTTCAGTGACTGCTCCATTAACACAGGTGTGGGTGTTGATGAGGACAGGGCTGGCGATCAATCAGTCATGATTAAGTAAGAATGACACCACTGGACACTTTAAAAGGAGGCTGGTGCTTGGTACCATTGTTTCTCTTCAGTTAACCATGGTTATCTCTAAAGAAACATGTGCAGCCATCATTGCTCTGCACAAAAATGGCCTAACAGGGAAGAGTATCGCAGCTACAAAGATTGCACCTCAGTCAACAATCTATCGCATCATCAAGAATTTCAAGGAGAGAGCTTCCATTGTTGCCTTAAAGGCTCCAGGGCGCCCAAGAAGGACCAGCAAACACCAGGACAGTATCTTAAAACTGTTTCAGCTGCGGGATCGGACTACCAGCAGTGCCGAGCTAGCTCAGCAATGGCAGCAGGCTGGTGTGAGTGCTTCTGCACGCACTGTGAGGCGGAGACTCTTTGAGCATGGCCTGGTTTCAAGGAGGGCAGCAAAGAAGCCACTTGTCTCCAGAAAAAACATCAGGGACCGACTGATATTCTGCAAAAGGTACAGGGAGTGGACTGCTGAGGACTGGGGTAAAGTCATTTTCTCAGATGAATCCCCTTTTCGATTGTTTGGGATATCTGGAAAACAGCTTATTGGGAGAAGAAGAGGTGAGCGCTACCACCAGTCTTGTCTCATGCCAACTGTCCTGAAACGATTCATGTGTGGGGTTGCTTCTCAGCCAAGGGAATCGGCTCACTCACAGTCTTGCCTAAAAACACAGCCAAGAATAAAGAATGGTACCAGAATGTCCTCCAAGAGCAACTTCTCCCAACCATCCAAGAGTAGTTTGGCGCCCAACAATGCCATTTCCAGCATGATGGAGCACCTTGCCATAAAGCAAAGGTGATCACTAAATGGCTCATGGAACACAACATAGAGATTTTGGGTCCATGGCCTGGAAACTCCCCAGATCTTAATCCCATTGAGAACTTGTGGGCAATCATCAAGAGACAGGTGGACAAACAAAGACCAACAAATTCTCGCAAAATGCAAGCATTGCGTATGCAAGAATGGACTGCTATCTGTCAGGATTTGGTCCAGAAGTTGGTTGAGAGCATGCCAGGGAGAATTGCAGAGGTCCTGAAGAAGAAGGGTCAACACTGCAAATATTGACTTGCTGCATTAACTCATTCTAACTGTCAATATAACCTTTTGGTACTCATAATATGATTGCAATTATATTTCTGTATGTGATGTAAACATCAGACAAACACAAATAAAAACCAGAGGGCAACAGATCATGTGAAAATTTAATTTTGGTGTCATTCTCAAAACTTTTGGCCATGACTGTACATACTGTGCTTCTTACTCTTAAAGCAACATCACTCTTGATTAAAAATCTACACTATACCAAAAAAGCTGCAGGAGTAAAGGTCCACCCATCCCCAAGTCATGTCCTCCTCCGCCTATGGCTCCAGTGGTTTCTGGAGACATTGCCGGACACACATCAGGGGATCAACTGACGTTACTGAGGACCAGTAACACAGGAACAATTGTGCAGACGCAACTTCTGAGCAGTAAGTGGCAGGATTGGAGGCCAGGGGAACTACTAGAGACAGTGGAGCCAGAGGCCTAAGTGGAGCACGGTTAAAATCAGTATTAGTCTACAACCGATATAAAACTTGCTTCAATGCGGTCTCAGCCTGCTCCATGATTGATCATGGGCTTCAACACAGCCAGTTGTTGCTTGGAAGTGCCGTCCGCACAGAGATAAACACTAGCTCCGGTGTCAGTGGGGTTCAGTAACGCCAGCTGCTCCCCTGCTGTGTGGACGACAAAGTCTCCTGCTGCCTTCAAAATCACACTTCCTCTTATTTTCTTCTCGCTCCAAGTAGGCCTCAGCCTGCTCCATGATTGATCCTGGGCTTCAACACAGCCAGTGGTTGCTTGGAAGTGCCGTCCGCACAGAGAGAAACACTAGCTCCTGTGTCAGTGGGGTTCAGTAACGCTAGCTGCTCCCCTTCTGTGTGGACGACAAAGTCTCCTGCTGCCTCCAAAATCACACTTCCTCTTATTTTCTACTCGCTCCAAGTAGGCCTCAGCCTGCTCCATGATTGATCCTGGGCTTCAACACAGTCAGTTGTTGCTTGGAAGTGCCATCCGCACAGAGAGAAACACTAGCTGCTGTGTCAGTGGGGTTCAGTAACGCCAGCTGCTCCCCTGCTGTGTGGATGGCAATATGTACTGCTGCCTCCACATTCACACTACTACTGATTTTTAACTGTGCTAAAATTTGGCCTCTGGCTCCACTGTCTCTAGTATTTTCCCTGGCCTCCAACACCGGCCGTTGCTGCTCAGAAGTGGCGGCTGAACAATCAACACTTGTTCCTGTGTTGCTGTGGCTCAGTAACATCAGTTGATCCCCTGATGTGTGTCCGGCAATGTCTCCTACTCTGTCCACATTCCCATTACTAGTAGTGGGAATGTGGACAGAGGAGGAGACATTGCCGGACACACATCGGGGGATTAACTGACGTTACTGAACCCCAGTTACACAGGAACAAGTGTGGATTGTGCAGCCACCACTTCTGAGCAGCAACTTCTGTTTTGGAGGCCAGGGGAAATACTAGAGACAGTGGAGCCACAGACCTAATTGGATCACGGTTAAAATCAGTTGTAGTCTACAACCGATATTAAACTTGATGAAATTAGGCCTCAGCCTACACCATCATTTATCCTGGGCTTCAACACAGCTAGTTGTTGCTCATAAGTGTCTTTGGCACGGGTACTCCCTTCTGCCCAGCCTGGTTCCAGCACGCCTGCTGGTTCCGGGAAGTGTCAACGTCACTTTGCCACCACAACGTTGTCCTGTCGTGTTGCGGTCGGATTAGCCGAGTCTATGGTGCCTGCAGTTTCGGTGCTTCCTATGTGGGCTGCGGGTTCTGGTAATAAAGGCTGGTTCCGTAGTGCCAATAGGACAAGCACCACCTGTAGGACTGTGGGATTCGGTAACTACGGCCAGCTTGTGGCATGCCAACTTTGCTTTTCAGGAGTACCTTCTGCTGCCCCTCCGGGTTCCAGCACCGTCAGCTGATTCTAAGCAGAGCCTTTGGCCTAGGTGCCTCCATCTCGGTATCCAAGTTCCAGCAACGTCTGCTGGTCCTTGGTAGTGCTTTGTAGCACAGGTACCTCCTGCTTAGTGACCGTGTTCCAGCACTGTCAGCTGGTCCTCGGTAGTGCCATTGGCTCTTGTTCCTTCTGCTGCCCCTCCGGGTTCCAGCACCATCAGCTGGTTCTCGTCAGAGCCTTTGGCCTAGGTACCTCCATCTCGGTATCCGAGTTCCAGCAACGTCTGCTGGTCCTTGGTAGTGCTTTGGAGCACAGGTACCTCCTGCTTAGTAACCGTGTTCCAGCACCGTCAGCTGTTCCACGTTTGTCCCATTGGCTCTTGTTCCTTCTGCTGCCACTATAGGTTCCAGCACCGTCAGCTGGTCCTCGCTAGTTTCATTTGCTCTTGCAGCTTCTGCTACCCATCCGGGATCCACCACCGTCAGCTGGTTCTCGGCAGAGCCTTTGGCGTAGGTGCCTCCATCTCGGTATCCGAGTTCCAGCAACGTCTGCTGGTCCTTGGTAGTGCTTTGGAGCACAGGTACCTCCTGCTTAGTAACCGTGTTCCAGCACCGTCAGCTGTTCCACGTTTGTCCCATTGGCTTTTGTTCCTTCTGCTGCCCCTCCGGGTTCCAGCATCGTCAGCTGGTCCTCGCTAGTTTCATTTGCTCTTGCAGCTTCTGCTACCCATCCGGGATCCACCACCGTCAGCTCGTTCTCGGCAGTGCCTTTGGCCTAGGTGCCTCCTTGCCGGTATCCGAGTTCCAGCAACGTCTGCTGGTGCTTGGTAGTGCTTTTTAGCACAGGTACCTCCTGCTTAGAAACCGTGTTCCAGCACCGTCAGCTGTTCAATGGTTGTGCCATTGGCTCTTGTTCCTTCTGCTGCCACTCTGGGTTCCAGCACCGTCAGCTGGTTCTCGGTAGTTCCATTGAGTAATGTAGCTTCTGCTACCCATCCGGGTTCCAGCACCGTCAGCTGGTTCTCGGCAGTGTCTTTGGCACGGGTACTCCCTCCTGCCCAGCCTGGTTCCAGCACGCCTGCTGTTTCCGGGTAGTGTCAACGTCAATTTGCCACCGATACGTTGTCCTGTCGTGTTGCGGTGGGGTTTGCCGAGTCTATGGTGCCAGCAGTTTTGGTGCTTCCTATGTGGGCTGCGGGTTCTGGTAATAAAGGCTGGTTCTGTAGTGCCAATAGGACAAGCACCCCCTGTTGGACTGTGGGTTTTGGAAACTGCATCCTGCTCGCGGCCTTGCAACTTTGTTGATCATGGGTACCTTCTGCTACCCATCCGGGTTCCAGCAACGTCAGCTGGTTCCCGGCAGAGCCTTTGGCCTAGGTGCCTCCTTGTCGGTATCCGAGTTCCAGCAACGTCTGCTGGTCCTTGGTAGTGCTTTGGAGCACAGGTACCTCCTGCTTATTAACCGTGTTCCTGCACCGTCAGCTGTTACATGTTTGTCCCATTGGCTCTTGTTCCTTCTGCTGCCACTCCAGGTTCCAGCACCGTCAGCTGGTCCTCGCTAGTTTCATTTGCTCTTGCAGCTTCTGCTACCCGTCCGGGATCCACCACCGTCAGCTGGTTCTTAGCAGAGCCTTTGGCGTAGGTGCCTCCATCTCGGTATCCGAGTTCCAGCAACGTCTGCTGGTCCTTGGTAGTGCTTTGGAGCACAGGTACCTCCTGCTTAGTAACCGTGTTCCAGCACCGTCAGCTGTTCCACGTTTGTCCCATTGGCTTTTGTTCCTTCTGCTGCCCCTCCGGGTTCCAGCACCGTCAGCTGGTCCTCGCTAGTTTCATTTGCTCTTGCAGCTTCTGCTACCCATCCGGGATCCACCATACTTATAAGCGCCATATTTATGGCAGCTATACACCGTCGTTATTGGGACTTTTGCCATATTATTTTCGCCGTATGTGTGGTGTAGACCTTGTTGTCGCATCCTCAGATACCGGAAGTGAGGCATTGTCCTCTGGGTCGGTGTCTAGCGCTGGCACCATCGGAAGTGGGACATCCGTCATATTACTACCGTAAATAGGACAAGCAGGTGGCATCTATCGCGGATGTTATCGCGCACCTTATATGTTGGAGATTCATTATCCATAAATGTGGCGCAGTATTGTGCACCTGTACATAAATGGTGTTGCGTTGTATGGGACACCTATCGGCCGGTATTCAGCGCTGCCATCACCGGAAGTGAGGTATCCACCATCTTGCTACTACCGTAAGTGGGGTATGCAGGCAGCGTCACCAGAAGTGAGGTATCCGCCATCTTGCCACTACCGGAAGAGGGCATGTAGGCGGTGTCACCGGAAGTAAGGTATCCGCCATCTTGCTACTACTGGAAGTGGGGCATGTAGGCGGCATCACCGGAAGTGAGGTATCCGCCATCTTGCTATTACCGGAAGTGGGGCATATAGGTATTATTTAGCGCAGATACGACATGCAATCGGAAATGGGATATCCTCTATTCTTGAAATGGTTCGTGCATCATTGTCAAGCGAGTGATGTCATCAGTGGGCGTTTTTAGTGCGAATTATGGCGCGCGCCCCTAATAGGTATAATGGTGGATGTCAGCTAAGTTATATGCACTGATTAATTGATTGTGGCAACATGTGTTTATCCAATGGTATATACAGTATAAGCCCCTTTTTCACTTCCGCCCTCTGCAGACAGCAGATAGCACAGAGAGCGGGAGGATGTTTGTCTCTTAGCTATAGCACTATGGTATTTTCAACAAGTTAGTCCCCTGAAGAGTGACTTGGATGAAACGCGTTGGGACGCTTTGTTAGTGCAGGGCATGTGCAATATAGGGCTAGCTGTGGACTGCCCTTGTAAGGGCAGGAGTCTGGGGATTAGTTAATGGTTAGCTGGTAAGGGAAAGGACAGGGTATTGTCCACCCATCGCTACCTTCCTGTAGAGATACAGAGTATCCCAGATGACTCCTGACCGTCTGCATGAACTGGTGAGATTGTTCCTTTTCTTTTAAGTCTCATCTATTGCAGGTTATGTACCCATTGGTCTAACCTAAAAACATATATACTGTATGTCTATACATATGCATTTGTCTATAGCATTTTGCTGACTTTGTATGCTGTATTCATTATATGGATTGTTACTGATTTTTTAGTTACAATCTATATCCCTGTGTAATGCTTTTGGGTGTTTTGTAAATAATCCCCTGAGGATTACCCATGTAATTTTGCATCTCTTTTATTTCACTTTGGGTGACACTTTTTTGGTTACTTTTATAAGATTTAATAAAAGTTACATTTTATCTCATTTTGCTTTTTTTCACATATACGAATTGAATGAGGTACATTTGTCATTTATTGATACTGGCAATTTGCTGTTTTTGATATCCAAACTGAACGCGGACAAATCCTGTTGTAAATCTTTTGTGACAGGCTGAATGGAAGGTGTAATCTTCTAACTTTTATACATAACAACTACAGGAATGCCTGACAAATAACAATATGATGAAGAAGTATAGGAAGAAGATGAAGAAGTAGAATATGAAGAAGAATAATAGTTGAAAAAGAAGAATATGAAGAATGTAAAAAAAAAAAAATAGGAAGAAGAAGAAGAAGTTGATGAAAAAGATGCTGCTGTGAAGAAGATGAAGGAGAAAGTGTATGAAAAGTAAAAAAGAAGGTGAAGAGCATGGAAGTAGTGAAACATACATATCTGACAAAAAATTAAAGACTTTAACATAGTCAATATGTTTGTAACTACGAACGTCTTTAAAAAAAAAAAAACTTCCGTTCCATTTGATTGGGCTAAACCTCTATGGCTTTAATGTCTCCTACACCTCCCACAATACATTCTACATTATTATTAGTTGTTTTTCTTCATGTAGAATTAACCGACAGGGAAAGAAAGGGTTTTTTTTAATTCCGATATTTCTGTTCCATTGAATTGAATGGGACTTCCGGGATCAGAATCGGCGATACCCGATACTTTTTTTAGATCGGCCGATCCATTCCGATCCGATATTTTTCAGTATCGGCTGGTATCGCTCAACACTAGCCTCCAGTGCTTTCTCTCAAACCATTTTCTAGTGCTTTTTGAAGTGTGTTTTGGGTCATTGTCCTGCTGGAAGACCCATGACTAGAGTTGAGCGAAACGGGTTGAAAAAATTGAAAAGTCGCCGACTTTCACCAAAGTTGGGTTTCATGAAACGAAACCCGAACTTAGCGTGAGGTCGGCCACGAGGTCGGCGACTTTAGCGCCAAAGTCGCATTTCAAAAGATGCTTCAGCGCCCTTTTTGCAGCCAATAAGGAACAACGGACACTGTGGGCAACGTGATGACATAGGCAGCGGTCACCACCATCTTGGAGAAGGGCATGCAAGTGATTGGCTTGATTTGTGGGGCGTCACAGGGGGTATAAAAGGGCGGGGACGCCGACCGCCATGTTACTCATGCTGATCTCAGAATAGGGAGAGCTGCTGCTGCTGCTAATTCTGTAGGGAGAGCGTTAGGCAGGGAAGAAGATACCAAAAACTGATTCTGCTGCTAGCAATTTTGCCTGTACAACACACCAGTCACTGTGCAGTGCAAGGGGAGGCTATATTTTGGTGCATCAGCTCTGTTGGTTATTAGGCTGCCTTTTAAGGCTACCTGGTAGCTGCATTGCTGTGTGCACACTGCTGAGCAAACTGCTTTTTTCAAAGCAATCCAGATTTTATTGTTTTGTCCTTGTGAGTTACTGAGCGTTAATTTTTCACACACCGTACAGCGGTGTACGCTCCTCACACAGTACCGTGTAACGGCTGTTATCACAGCCACAGTGAAGCTATCTGTGTGTGACTCTGTAAGGATAAGTTGAGGAGTTGTTCTGTTCTTACAGACCTTCACCTTATAGTTTTGTCTGTTTTTCAGTCTAGTCTATTTGCTGTTTGATTACATTCAAAACTATAGAGAGACAGCGTGCGTCAGTCCGTATACTAAATCACGGAGCTTGACAATTTTACATACACCGGACAGCGGTGTACGTGCATGCTCCTCTCTCAGTACCGTGTAACGGCTGTTATCACGGCCAAATTTAAACTAAGTGTGTGACTCTGTAAGGATAAGTCGAGGAGTTGTTCCATTCTTACAGACCTACACTCTAGGGAGATTCCAATCCTGCCCTGTCCTATATAGCATTTTTCACACCAGCCAAATTCAGCGTGTAATACAGTGGTGTGATATACACTGGGCCTGACACAATACATCAGTGTCCAGAAGTGTGTAAGGACATTCCATTTCTTCCGTCCTATATAACATTTTTCACACCAGCGAAATTCAGCCTGTGATACAGTGGTGTGATATACACTGGGCCTGACACAATACATCAGTGTCCAGAAGTGTGTAAGGACATTCCATTTCTTCCGTCCTATATAACATTTTTCACACCAGCCAAATTCAGCCTGTGATACAGCGGTGTGATATACACTGGGCCTGACACAATACATCAGTGTCCAGAAGTGTGTAAGGACATTCTATTTCTTCCATCCTATATAACATTTTTCACACCAGCGAAATTCAGCCTGTGATACAGCGGTGTGATATACACTGGGCCTGACACAATACATCAGTGTGCAGAAGTGCATAAGGACATTCCATTTCTCTCGTCCTATATAACATTTTTCACACCAGCCTAATTCAGCCTGTGATACAGCGGTGTGATATACACTGGGCCTGACACAATACATCAGTGTGCAGAAGTGTGTAAGGACATTCCATTTGTTCCGTTCTATATAACATTTTTCACACCAGCCAAATTCAGCCTATGAAACAGCGGTGTGATATACACTGGGCCTGACACAATACATCAGTGTGCAGAACTGTGTAAGGACATACCATTTCTCTCGTCCTATATAACATTTTTCACACCAGCCAAATTAAGCCTGTGATACAGTGGTGTGATATACACTGGGCCTGAGACAATACATCAGTGTGCAGAAGTGTGTAAGGACATACCATTTCTTTCGTCCTATATAACATTTTTCACACCAGCCAAATTAAGCCTGTGATACAGTGGTGTGATATACACTGGGCCTGACACAATACATCAGTGTGCAGAAGTGTGTAAGGACATACCATTTCTTTCGTCCTATATAACATTTTTCACACCATCCAAATTAAGCCTGTGATACAGCGGTGTGATATACACTGGGCCTGACACAATACATCTGTGTCCAGAAGTGGTAGGAGAATTAAATTCTCCCCTGTCCTATATACACCTTGTACCTTGTTTTACAGTTCCATATCAATGGTGGAATTGTGGGTACATTTTTCAAAAAAATGAGGAAGTGTGGTGTAAGAGGCAGTGTTAGTGGGCGGCGGTTGCCAGCTGGTAATGATGGTGTTGGTGTTGGATCTGCTGGTATTGGCAAAAGCCAAATAACACCTAATGCAGGAGGTGTTGAGCCTGCGTCATCATCGGGCTCCACAAGGCCCCGAAGGCTCCCTTTTCTGGGAGTAGGTTAACCGCTTTTAAAGGCGGAGCTTCAGTAAAAAGTTTTGGCCTACATTGCTGCCTCGGCCTCCAGCTCTATCGCCTCCTCTTCTGAACTTTTAAAAAATAAAAGCACTGAGTCGTCTTTGGAGGCTCATGGTCATGAACCACACCATTCTTTGTGTCCTTCACCCCAATCCAAATTGAAGGATGCGGCAGGCCACACTACAGATTACTCCAAGGAGCTGTTTTCACATACCATGCCTGGGTTATCAAGTGAAATGGTGAATTACCCAGGCCAAGATGAATCTGACATGGAGTGCACTGATGCACAGCCACTGATAGATGATTCTGCTGGTACATTCACTCAGTGCACGACATTGTCCTCGCAGTGTACTGAGCCAGATTCTGACCCTGATGAAACTCAGGTGCCCCTTACCACATACTATACCACCGTACACAGTGACACAGAGGAAGGTGCACATGACATTGAAGAGGAGGTGATGGATGACCCAGTTGTTGACCCAGATTGGCATCCATTGGGGGAAGAGGGTGCCGCTGCCAATAGCTCAGAAGAGGAGGAGGAGCATCCGCAGCAGGCATCGACATCGCAACAGCTGTTATCTGGCAGGCACGGAGCAGTCCAAAACCGGGTTACAAAAAGCCGAAAAGTTGCTGGACTGCTTGTCCAGACGGTCAAAATAGCACAGCGTGCAAGGACGCCAAACGTCTTCCATAGTAGGAAGAGTGCAGTGTGGCAGTTTTTTGAACAAAATCCTAATGATCAGGCCAAGGTTATCTGTAAGAAGTGCGCAAAGACCTTTAGCCGAGGGAAAAATCTGAAAAATTTGAATACCAGTTGCATGCTTAGACATTTAGCCACCATGCACTTGCAAGCGTGGATGGTACACCAAACCTCAAGTACCACATGTGCAAATGCTCCCAAAGAAGGTAGTCAGCAACGCTCCATTGTTTCCCCCACTGTAAGCCCACCGGTTAGCACAGCAGCAAATGTTGAGGTGTCGTTGCAAGGCCAAAGCTGTCAGGGAATCACAATGTTATATCAACGAAAGACTGAATCTAGGCCATCAGAAAGAACTCCAACTCCATCACCATCATCAACCCTCTCTCAGTCCGCCCTGTCCACCGCTAGTTCCACCATAGGCAGCTTTCAAGTCCAGCTCACCCTGCCAGAGACTATGAGTAGGACAAGAAAGTACTCATCCTCTCATCCGCGTACACTGGGTTTGAACGCCCACATAGCCAAACTAATCTCGTTAGAGATGATGCCCTATCGGTTGGTGGAAAGCGCAGCTTTCCGCGAACTCATGGCCTACGCAGTACCACGTTATGAACTACCCAGTCGCCACTTCTTTTCTCGCAAAGCCATCACAGCCCTCCACCTTCATGTGAAGGACCGCATTGTCCATGCACTCAAGCAATCAGTGAGTGGAAAGGTGCACCTCACAACTGATGCATGGTCCAGGAGGCATGGCCAGGGCCGTTACGTGTCAATCACTGTGCACTGGGTTAATGTGGTGGATGCAGGGTCTACAGGGGACAGCGGTCGTGAGACAGTGCTGCCTAGCCCATGGTATAGGAAACAGTTGGCTGTAGGCGTTCGACCCTCCTCCTCCTACTCCTCCAGAAGCGAAAGCTCGTCCCCAGAGCGCAGTCGCAACAGCACTCCATCCGCAGCTGCCAGTGTTGCACACGAGGTGTCCCCTATCGATCTGCTAGTGGAAAGCGTCAGCAGGCTGTGTTGAAGATGATGTGTTTGGGCGACAGACACACCGCGGAGGTACTGGCCGACTACTTTCAGCAACAAACTGAGTCATGGCTGGGCAGTCTACATCTTGAGGCAAGCAAGGTAGTTAGTGATAACGGCCGTAATTTTCTGGCTGCCATAGCCCTTTCAAAACTCAGACACATAACATGCTTGGCTCACACCTTGAACCTGGTGGTGCAGTGCTTCCTCAATAATTATCCGGAGTTAACAGGCCTGCTCCAGGAGGTTCGAAAACTGTGCTCGCACATCCACCATTCGCCCGCACACTCCAGTTGTATGCAGAAGCTGCAGCGATTGCTACAACTTCCAAAGCACCGGCTAATTATCGACGTTACAACAAGGTGGAACTCCACCCTGCAAATGGTTGAGCGGCTGTGCGAACAGAGGCAGGCCGTAATGCATTTGTGGGAAGATACCCTGACAGGCACTTTGAAGGCAGACATGGAGTTGACCAGTGTGCAGTGGTCAAAGCTGAAAGACCTCTGTAAAGTCCTTCAGTGTTTTGACGAATGCACATGGCTGTTAAGCGCAGACGATGCCATCATAAGCATGAGCATCCCACTTATGCGTCTGCTCATGAAAACTTTGACGCACATTAAGAAGCAGGCGTCTGCAGCCGAGGTTGACGAGGAGGAAGAGGAGGAGGGAATCCTTGCTGACAGTCAGCCATTGTCTGCTCCGGGACCTCTCCTGGATGAGGTGGAGGAAGAAGAGGAAGAGGAGGAGGAGGGTGATGATGGGGATGATTATTTAGGGGAGGAGGATGCTTCTCGTGTGTACAGAGAAAACATTGGCCCACATGTCAGATTATGCCTTGCAGATCCTAAAAAGGTACACCCGCATTGCCAAAATGATGAACGATGACAACTACTGGTTGGCCAGCATCCTGGATCCACGCTCTAAAGGTAAATTCCAAAACATCATGCCACAGGAGAACCTTGACCTAATATTGGCTAACAAACAAGCAACTCTGGTAAACAGGTTGGTTGAGGCATTCCCAGCACACAACAGCGGTGATGGTTCTCACATGAGCCGTAGGGGCCGGGGGCAGCTTGGAAGAGGTGTTCGTGGTGCACACAGCAGAAGTGGCGTTGGAGACAGGGGTTTCATGACAATGTTGTGGACTGATTTTTCAAGTACCGCTCACACAACTGGTAATACTGCATCGATGGAAAGTGACAGGAGACAGCAGTTGTCAACTATGGTTACAAACTACTTTTCCTCCCAGGTCGATGTTCTCCCTCACAGGTCATTCCCCTTTGACTATTGGGCCGCTAAACTGGACACCTGGCCTGAATTGGCACAATATGCATTACAGGAGCTCGCTTGCTGAGCTGCAAGTGTGCTATCGGAAAGAGTCTTCAGTGCTGCTGGATCAATCCTGACAGAAAAATGGACCCGTCTGTCGACCCAAAATGTGGATGATCTAACCTTCATTAAAATGAACCATGCATGGGTTTCCAAGGATTTTGTCCCACCTTCCCTGATGACATATAGGTTGACAGAAAAATGGCTTGCTTTGGTCCTCCTCTTCCTAGGACTTGACCAATTTCGCCTTTTGCATCAGCTGAATGTCCAACATCAACATATGCCACTTTGTAAACCTCCCTAACTGGGCTGCCTCCCCCCCCATGGCTGGGTTTACCACCTAGCGCACGCAACCGTGCGAGTGCCGTTGCCCTGGACAGGTGGGTAGGCCGACTCTTGGGCGCAGGCACTGGCACAGGGTCCCTCATAGTGCAATCAAGTGTCTCTGACGGTGGGGGTGCACACCCACCGTCAGACACACCGCCGTACTATGAGGGGCCCAGTGCCAGTACCGACGCCCACGAGTGGGCCCCCCTTGCTTGGGCAGGGCCCCAGCATATGCAATCTTTACCTCTCCCTGCTCCTCCGCTGTGTAGTCTGGGCTGTCAAATCCATACTGGGCCTGACACCGACGCCTCCTGATCTATAGACATATATTTTTAATGTGTAAACTATGCTATCCATACATGTTATCCGGCGATACGGTACCCTTTCTCACCTTTGTGCAATCACGTGTAATCCATTCTTGTAATCCATACTGGGCCTGAGAAAAGCAAGCTACAGCACCTGAGGTTTGCACACATAAGTTTTTCATTTTTTCAGGAATGATGGTTAGGCCAAATTCTGGAACTGCGGTTGACCTGCACTTACTGGGAAATCATCGTTCACGGGTAATAATTGTAATCCCAGATCCCCATCACTAACGGTGTTCAGCGGGTTATTTGCACATGTAAGCGACACACGCTGGCCCTTTCAGTGTAGCGCATGCAGCCACGGACATGTAAGGCCTTGACACACCAGTTATTGGCCAATCTCGCGTGCCAGAGCCTCGCGTGTCCCTCTAGTAAGCTGAACGCGGACTGCAAGGGCAGGACGGAGTCTTGTTCGTTAACGGCATTAAGCTTGCAATGTGTGCATCTTTTCGGTTGCTGGATGGCTGAGGTTGCCCGTGTTGAGTCCAATTACGCCGCAGGCTCCACTCCTGGTGGTGCCCTTCTGGACATTCCTTTAAGGTTCAGCTTTGCAACCATACTGCCCACGTCAAACAAAAATTTTGCCTTCATGGATGCTGTTTGGAGGGTCGTGACTAGTGTTGAGCATTCCGATACCGCAAGTATCGGGTATCGGCCGATATCAGCGGTATCGGAATTCCGATACTTAATTCCGATACTTTTTTCATATCGGATTCCGGGATCGGAATCGGAATAGGAAGTTCCCATCATGCTATGAGCCTGCTTGCTTTGATTAAGCCAATGGGAATCCTCCGAAGTGTGGGCACATCCTGTTAGGCATGTAGGCATGTTAACTATTGGCATGGCTGTGATTGGCTGCCGAAATGATGTCATGATGCACTATAAAAGCCACCGCAGCCGCCATTTCTGGTCACTCTGCTGTGAATTCAGTTAGGGACAGGCTGCTGTAGAAGACTGTGAGGGACAGTTAGAAATAGCGATTCTAAAAACAATATTGTGCTTTATCCAGGCTACATAAACCACCACTGTAGCTTGCTTTTCCCTAGCAGCGCTGTTTTCACAGCTGTCTGCAAGGGCTGTGTGAGTGCAGCTCACGCTGTGGAGTGGGTCCTGCAGCCACGTCAGGCTGTAGGCCACCCAGTGTGATCACTGCTGCCTCATACATCTTTTATTTTTTGAGCTGCATTTTTTAAATAATTTCAATCTAGTGTGCTTCCATCCGTATCCATATACGTTGGTTGCAAACACTAGTAGTAGACAGCGGAGCCTTTCTGCAGCCTTTCAGTGCTAGTGTCCACTTTGCTGCACTGTTCACGGCTGTCTGAGAGGTCTCTGACTGTGTGTGAGTGCAGCTCACGCTGAGTAGTGTGTCCTGCAGCTACGTCTGGCTGTAGGACGCTCAGCGTGCGTCACTGCCTCACACATATTTTTATTTGAGTGCAGCTCATTTTTTCTTCTATTAGTGTGCATCCATCCGTCTCCATCTACGGTGGTTGCAAACACTATATAGGAGTACACAGCGGAGCCTTTCTGCAGCCTGTCAGTGCCAGTGCCCACTTAGCTGCACTGTTGACGGCTGTCTGAGAGGTCTCTGACTGTGTGTGAGTGCAGCTCACGCTGAGTAGAGTGTCCTGCAGCTACGTCTGGTTGTAGGACGCTCAACGTGCGTCACTGCCTCACACATATTTGTCTCTGAGTGCAGCTCATTTTTTCTTCTCCTATTAGTGTGCATCCATCCGTATCCATCAACATTGGTTGGTTGCAAACACTATATAGGAGTAGATAGAGGAGCCTTTTTTTCTGGCTTGTGCCCTGCCGGCGCAGCCAGATTAGTATTACCCAATTTTTTTGGAGCCTCATCTTTTGCATTGTAGGTTACCTGCCTGCATTGTAATAGCTCCAAAAAGTTGGTGATACTATCAGTTTCAATTCTTTGTTCTCATACTTTGAGTTTGTTTCAAACAAAGAAACCACATAAAAAGTTCACCAAACACTACATTTTGAACTTGTGTAGGCCACATCAGCTCCTATTAAAGTCTAGTCCACACACACACACTTCATAAAATTAGTGTTTCTTGTACCTGTAACCAGCTGTTCAGGAATAAGCACACTAAGGCCCCCCTTTGTCCTTTTTTGCCTATCTTAAGCAGTCTTGCAAGATGAAGAAGGCAGGGAGTAAGGCGCGGGGGCGTGGGCGTGGAGTTTCAGCAGGGAGAGGACGTGGGGATTCTGCAGGGAGAGGACGTGGGGATTCTACAGGTAGAGGACGTGGGGATTCTGGGCCTGCTGCGGGCACCAGTGGATCAGCATCCCCCAGTTTTAGCAGGCAACAGTCCTTTATGCGCAGCTTTGTAGGACCTCAACGTACCCCACTGCTGCGGGAGGAACAAATTGAAGCCGTTGTCGGATGGATGGCAGCTAACGCATCGACTTTAATTACTTCCACATCCTCTCAGGGTCAGAGCACCGAAGAGCAACCATCTGTCTCTTCACCACCTGCCAAAGTGCCCAGGCAGTCAGAGAGACATGGACAGGAGCCATCACAATCTCTACTTCTGTTCTCGGAATCTGTTGGCTTGGAAAGAGGGGGCCAGCCAAGCAGCATTCCTGAATGTGAAGAAGAGGGAGTATGCAGTGATGCGCAACTTCTTTGTCCCTCTGAATCTGAAGAGGCGAGTGGGCCAGTGCCTATGGTCAGCACACCTCAGTACGCATCAGATGATGACGAGACTCAGTTGCCACTTTCTGGTGCGTACGGTGCTGGCGAGACAACCCCGGAGAAGCAGCTGTTTGAAGAGGGGAGGGAAGATGATGAGGTCCTTGACCCATCATGGCGTGAGCAACAGGAAGGTGGTGGGAGCAGCTCGGAGGAAGAGATTCCCCTACCGGCCAAAACAGGAGGCAGAGGGAGGGGGAAGACTTGGTTGCCTGTACCCTCCACTTCGGCACCCGTTAGGAGCATTCCTCCTTCCAAAGGCAAACCGGGCGCTCACAAGAGTTGCAGTGCGTGGTCCTTTTTTGACACAGTTGCAGATGACATTTGCTTTGTCAAATGCAAGCTGTGTCATCAGAGAGTCAAAAGAGGGAGAAATGTCAGCAACCTCAATACCACAAATATGTGGAAACATGTGCGCACCAAGCACGAGTTGGAGTTGCATAGACACCCTCAAGACGTAGGCCAACGTACAGCACCACCTACCACCTCTTCAGTTCGTGTTGGGCCCTCTTCCTCCAGCTCACACACTGCTGGTTCGGCTTCCTCACAGGATCGCCAAGGAAGAACCTCTGCCACTGTTGTCCGGAGACCCTGTCAGATTCCACCCATAACAGCACGTTCCCATCCATCACAGCCATCGGTAGCACAGGCATGGGATAAAAGGCGCCCTTACTCGGCAAACCATCCCCGAGCACAGTCTCTGAATGCTGGCATTGCCAAACTTCTGGCAGTTGAAATGCTGTCATTCAGGCTGGTGGACACTGACACCTTCCGGGACTTAATGGCATTGGCAGTCCCCCAATACAACGTGCCCAGCCGCTTTTATTTCAGCAGGCGAGCCGTCCCTGCCCTGCAGAAACATGTTGAGGGCAAAATAAAACATGCGCTACTAAACGCCGTTAGTAGCAAGGTCCACCTGACCACCGATGCGTGGACCAGTAACCATGGACAGGGACGATACCTTTCCCTCACTGCCCACTGGGTCAATGTTGTGGAGCCGGGTACGGATCTGGAGAGTGGCGCTGTACGTGTTCTTCCAACGCCACGGATTGCAGGACTCCAGTCTGTACACATAGACTCCTCCTCCTACTCAAGTTCCTCAGAAACAGCAGAGCAGGAGCCTGTTACGACCGATATGAGCACAGCCGTGGCCAAACGTCAACAGGCTGTACTCAAATTAATTTCTTTGGGGAATCGAAGCCACACAGCGCAGGAGCTCTGGAATGCTATCAAGCTGGAGAGCGATGTGTGGTTTGGGCCAGCGAATCTCCAGCCGGGCTTGGTAGTGTGTGACAATGGCCGAAATCTGGTGGCAGCTCTTGGCCTAGGCAACCTCACACACATCCCATGTCTGGCACATGTTCTTAACTTGGTCGTGCAGAGCTTTCTGAGGGACTATCCGGATCTTGATGCACTGTTGCACAAGGTCCGCATAGAGTGCGCTCACTTGCGACGTTCCAGCACGGCAAGATCGCGCCTCGCTGCTCTGCAGCGACGATTTGGCCTTCCAGAACATCGCATCATATGTGACCTACCCACCCGGTGGAATTCAACGTTACATATGTTGGAGCGGTTGTGTGAGCAGCAGGCAGCAGTCATGGAGTACCAGCTGCATCAGGCGCAAACAAGTCGCACTGTGCGCCGTTCACACTTCAGCACCATTGAGTGGGCCTCTATGAAGGACATCTGCCTCGTTTTGCGTGCCTTCGATGAATCCACGCGGATGGCGAGTGCAGATGATGCACTAGTCAGCATGACTGTCCCCCTTATCTGCCTGCTTCAACAAACACTGCAAGCACTAAGGGATGAGGTTTCAGAAGAGGTGGAGGATGAGGAGTCCCAAATGCCATCTGCTTCTGGACAGTCTGCGCTACGTGTTTCCTCACAAAGGCCTAGGCAGGGGACACTTTGTGAGGAGGATGAGGAGGAGTCGATGGAGGAGGAAGACATCTCTCCAGAGGAGGGAGGTACACAAACCTCTACTCAGTATGTACAGCGAGGGTGGGGTGATGCAGAGCAGGTCGAGGTCACGCCTCAAACAGGGGACAGCGGTTCTTTGGCAGTTGGGAGTCTGCAGCACATGGTTGATTTCATGCTGCAGTGCCTGAGAAACGACCGCCGCATCGCCCACATTCTCGTCTCGGCTGATTATTGGGTGTACACCCTCCTAGATCCTCGCTACCGGGACAGCGTACAAAGGCTCATACCAACGTTGAACCGGGAGCGTAAAATGCGGGAGTACGAAGAGTCACTGGTGCAGTCCATAATGTTTTCCATTCCACCCGACAGCATTGTTGCAAGTGCTTTACAAAGCAGCTCTGTGCGTCGAGGCAGTGGAGGAAACTCTGCACAAAGAGGGAGCAGAGGCAGTGCCGCAGCACAAGGCAAGACCACTATGGCCCAAATGTGGCAAAGTTTTGTGTGTCCACCACAATTGTCTACACCATCAGCGACGCCTCGAGTCAGCAGGAGGCAACGCTTCCGTCAGATGGTGTCAGACTACATGTCTTGCCCTGTCGCTGTACTCCCAGATGGCTCTTCCCCCTTCAAGTTTTGGGTCTCTAAGCTGGATACATGGCCAGAGCTTAGCCAGTATGCATTGGAGGTGCTGGCTTGCCCTGCTGCCAGTGTATTATCGGAACGTGTCTTTAGTGCTGCAGGTGGTGTACTAACAGACCGTCGCACGCGACTATCTTCCGATAATGTTGACCGGCTGACTTTTCTGAAAATGAACAAGGCCTGGATCTCCAAAGACTTTGCCATTCCTCTTACAGACTAAATTAGTGGTTGGCAACTGTATCCAGGTCTGCTGGTGTGTTCATTTTTCTACCACCTGAACTATAATCCCTGTGCTTCAACACAGCCAGTTGTCGCTCAGATGTGTCGTCTGCACAGAGAAACACACTAGCTCCTGTGTTACTGGGGTTCAGTAATGCCAGCTGATCCCCTGCTGTGTGGACGGCAGAGTCACCAGCTCCATCAACATTCAAACCACTACTGATTTTTAACCGTGCCCAACTTAGGTCTCTGGCTCCACTGTCTCTACTATTTCCCCTGACCTCCAACCCCGCCATCTACATCTCTGAAGTGGCGTCAGCACAATCTACACTTGTTCCTGTGTTCCTGTGGCTCAGTCCCATCAGTTTATCCCCTGATGTGTGTCCGGCAAGGTCTCCTGCTCTGTCCACATTCCCATAACCAGTAGTGGGAATGAGGACAGAGCTGGCGAACTTGCCGGACAAACATCAGGGGATCAACTGATGGGACTGAGCACCAGTAACACAGGAACAAGTGTAGATTGTGCTGACGCCACTTCAGAGATGTAGCTGGCGGGGTTGGAGGCCAGGGTAAATAGTAGAGACAGTGGAGCCAGAGGCCTAAGTGGAGCATGGTTAGAATCAGTAGTAGTCCACAACCTCCATAAAAACCGCTGCCCATTGGCCTCTGCATGCGGCATGCGTAATCCTGGGCACCAACAGCGTCAGTTGGTGTTCAGAAGTGTCGTCTCCACAGAGCCAAACACATTCGTTCAAGTGTTAGTGGGGTTCAGCACTGCCAGCTGTTCCCCTGCTGTGGAGATGGCAAGTCTCCTGCTGCCTTCACCTGCCAAAATCCAGTAGGCCCCAGCCTGCTCCTCGCCTAATCCTGGGCTCCAACAGCGTCAGTTGGTGTTCAGAAGTGTCGTCTCCACAGAGCCAAACACATTCGTTCAAGTGTTAGTGGGGTTCAGCACTGCCAGCTGTTCCCCTGCTGTGGAGATGGCAAGTCTCCTGCTGCATTCACCTGCCAAAATCCAGTAGGCCCCAGCCTGCTCCTCGCCTAATCCTGGGCTCCAACAGCGTCAGTTGGTGTTCAGAAGTGTCGTCTCCACAGAACCAAACACATTCGTTCAAGTGTTAGTGGGGTTCAGCACTGCCAGCTGTTCCCCTGCTGTGGAGATGGCAAGTCTCCTGCTGCCTTCACCTGCCAAAATCCAGTAGGCCCCAGCCTGCTCCTCGCCTAATCCTGGGCTCCAACAACGTCAGTTGGTGTTCAGAAGTGTCGTCTCCACAGAGCCAAACACATTCGTTCAAGTGTTAGTGGGGTTCAGCACTGCCAGCTGTTCCCCTGCTGTGGAGATGGCAAGTCTCCTGCTGCCTTCACCTGCCAAAATCCAGTAGGCCCCAGCCTGCTCCTCGCCTAATCCTGGGCTCCAACAACGTCAGTTGGTGTTCAGAAGTGTCGTCTCCACAGAGCCAAACACATTCGTTCAAGTGTTAGTGGGGTTCAGCACTGCCAGCTGTTCCCCTGCTGTGGAGATGGCAAGTCTCCTGCTGCCTTCACCTGCCAAAATCCAGTAGGCCCCAGCCTGCTCCTCGCCTAATCCTGGGCTCCAACAGCGTCAGTTGGTGTTCAGAAGTGTCGTCTCCACAGAGCCAAACACATTCGTTCAAGTGTTAGTGGGGTTCAGCACTGCCAGCTGTTCCCCTGCTGTGGAGATGGCAAGTCTCCTGCTGCATTCACCTGCCAAAATCCAGTAGGCCCCAGCCTGCTCCTCGCCTAATCCTGGGCTCCAACAGCGTCAGTTGGTGTTCAGAAGTGTCGTCTCCACAGAACCAAACACATTCGTTCAAGTGTTAGTGGGGTTCAGCACTGCCAGCTGTTCCCCTGCTGTGGAGATGGCAAGTCTCCTGCTGCCTTCACCTGCCAAAATCCAGTAGGCCCCAGCCTGCTCCTCGCCTAATCCTGGGCTCCAACAGCGTCAGTTGGTGTTCAGAAGTGTCGTCTCCACAGAGCCAAACACATTCGTTCAAGTGTTAGTGGGGTTCAGCACTGCCAGCTGTTCCCCTGCTGTGGAGATGGCAAGTCTCCTGCTGCATTCACCTGCCAAAATCCAGTAGGCCCCAGCCTGCTCCTCGCCTAATCCTGGGCTCCAACAGCGTCAGTTGGTGTTCAGAAGTGTCGTCTCCACAGAACCAAACACATTCGTTCAAGTGTTAGTGGGGTTCAGCACTGCCAGCTGTTCCCCTGCTGTGGAGATGGCAAGTCTCCTGCTGCCTTCACCTGCCAAAATCCAGTAGGCCCCAGCCTGCTCCTCGCCTAATCCTGGGCTCCAACAGCGTCAGTTGGTGTTCAGAAGTGTCGTCTCCACAGAGCCAAACACATTCGTTCGAGTGTTAGTGGGTTTCAGCACTGCCAGCTGTTCCCCTGCTGTGGAGATGGCAAGTCTCCTGCTGCCTTCACCTGCCAAAAACAACAGGCCCCAGCCTGCTCCTCGCCTAATCCTGGGCTCCAACAGCGTCAGTTGGTGTTCAGAAGTGTCGTCTCCACAGAGCCAAACACATTCGTTCAAGTGTTAGTGGGGTTCAGCACTGCCAGCTGTTCCCCTGCTGTGGAGATGGCAAGTCTCCTGCTGCCTTCACCTGCCAAAATCCAGTAGGCCCCAGCCTGCTCCTCGCCTAATCCTGGGCTCCAACAGCGTCAGTTGGTGTTCAGAAGTGTCGTCTCCACAGAGCCAAACACATTCGTTCAAGTGTTAGTGGGGTTCAGCACTGCCAGCTGTTCCCCTGCTGTGGAGATGGCAAGTCTCCTGCTGCATTCACCTGCCAAAATCCAGTAGGCCCCAGCCTGCTCCTCGCCTAATCCTGGGCTCCAACAGCGTCAGTTGGTGTTCAGAAGTGTCGTCTCCACAGAGCCAAACACATTCGTTCAAGTGTTAGTGGGGTTCAGCACTGCCAGCTGTTCCCCTGCTGTGGAGATGGCAGTCTCTCCTGCTGTCTCCGCATTACAAAGACAGTAGGCCTCTGCCTACACCCTCCTATTTCCTGGGCTTCAACACAGCCAGTTGTAGTTCGGAAGTGCCGTCCACACGGAAAGAGATACTTGCTCCCGTGTCTCAGTGGGGTTCAGTAACGTCAGCTGATCCCCTGCTGTGTGGATGGCAGTCTCTCCTGCTGTCACCTCATTCAAAATTCAGTAGGCCTCTGCCTACACCCTCCTATTTCCTGGGCTTCAACACAGCCAGTTGTAGTTCGGAAGTGCCGTCCACACGGAAAGAGATACTTGCTCCCGTGTCTCAGTGGGGTTCAGTAACGTCAGCTGATCCCCTGCTGTGTGGATGGCAGTCTCTCCTGCTGTAAACTCATTCAAAATACAGTAGGCCTCTGCCTACACCCTCCTATTTCCTGGGCTTCAACACAGCCAGTTGTAGTTCGGAAGTGCCGTCCACACGGAAAGAGACACTTGCTCCCGTGTCTCAGTGGGGTTCAGTAACGTCAGCTGATCCCCTGCTGTGTGGATGGCAGTCTCTCCTGCTGTAAACTCATTCAAAATACAGTAGGCCTCTGCCTACACCCTCCTATTTCCTGGGCTTCAACACAGCCAGTTGTAGTTCGGAAGTGCCGTCCACACGGAAAGAGACACTTGCTCCCGTGTCTCAGTGGGGTTCAGTAACGTCAGCTGATCCCCTGCTGTGTGGATGGCAGTCTCTCCTGCTGTAAACTCATTCAAAATACAGTAGGCCTCTGCCTACACCCTCCTATTTCCTGGGCTTCAACACAGCCAGTTGTAGTTCGGAAGTGCCGTCCACACGGAAAGAGATACTTGCTCCCGTGTCTCAGTGGGGTTCAGTAACGTCAGCTGATCCCCTGCTGTGTGGATGGCAGTCTCTCCTGCTGTCACCTCATTCAAAATTCAGTAGGCCTCTGCCTACACCCTCCTATTTCCTGGGCTTCAACACAGCCAGTTGTAGTTCGGAAGTGCCGTCCACACGGAAAGAGATACTTGCTCCCGTGTCTCAGTGGGGTTCAGTAACGTCAGCTGATCCCCTGCTGTGTGGATGGCAGTCTCTCCTGCTGTCACCTCATTCAAAATTCAGTAGGCCTCTGCCTACACCCTCCTATTTCCTGGGCTTCAACACAGCCAGTTGTAGTTCGGAAGTGCCGTCCACACGGAAAGAGATACTTGCTCCCGTGTCTCAGTGGGGTTCAGTAACGTCAGCTGATCCCCTGCTGTGTGGATGGCAGTCTCTCCTGCTGTCACCTCATTCAAAATTCAGTAGGCCTCTGCCTACACCCTCCTATTTCCTGGGCTTCAACACAGCCAGTTGTAGTTCGGAAGTGCCGTCCACACGGAAAGAGATACTTGCTCCCGTGTCTCAGTGGGGTTCAGTAACGTCAGCTGATCCCCTGCTGTGTGGATGGCAGTCTCTCCTGCTGTCACCTCATTCAAAATTCAGTAGGCCTCTGCCTACACCCTCCTATTTCCTGGGCTTCAACACAGCCAGTTGTAGTTCGGAAGTGCCGTCCACACGGAAAGAGATACTTGCTCCCGTGTCTCAGTGGGGTTCAGTAACGTCAGCTGATCCCCTGCTGTGTGGATGGCAGTCTCTCCTGCTGTAAACTCATTCAAAATACAGTAGGCCTCTGCCTACACCCTCCTATTTCCTGGGCTTCAACACAGCCAGTTGTAGTTCGGAAGTGCCGTCCACACGGAAAGAGACACTTGCTCCCGTGTCTCAGTGGGGTTCAGTAACGTCAGCTGATCCCCTGCTGTGTGGATGGCAGTCTCTCCTGCTGTAAACTCATTCAAAATACAGTAGGCCTCTGCCTACACCCTCCTATTTCCTGGGCTTCAACACAGCCAGTTGTAGTTCGGAAGTGCCGTCCACACGGAAAGAGACACTTGCTCCCGTGTCTCAGTGGGGTTCAGTAACGTCAGCTGATCCCCTGCTGTGTGGATGGCAGTCTCTCCTGCTGTCACCTCATTCAAAATTCAGTAGGCCTCTGCCTACACCCTCCTATTTCCTGGGCTTCAACACAGCCAGTTGTAGCTCGGAAGTGCCGTCCACACGGAAAGAGATACTTGCTCCCGTGTCTCAGTGGGGTTCAGTAACGTCAGCTGATCCCCTGCTGTGTGGATGGCAGTCTCTCCTGCTGTCACCTCATTCAAAATTCAGTAGGCCTCTGCCTACACCCTCCTATTTCCTGGGCTTCAACACAGCCAGTTGTAGTTCGGAAGTGCCGTCCACACGGAAAGAGATACTTGCTCCCGTGTCTCAGTGGGGTTCAGTAACGTCAGCTGATCCCCTGCTGTGTGGATGGCAGTCTCTCCTGCTGTCACCTCATTCAAAATTCAGTAGGCCTCTGCCTACACCCTCCTATTTCCTGGGCTTCAACACAGCCAGTTGTAGTTCGGAAGTGCCGTCCACACGGAAAGAGATACTTGCTCCCGTGTCTCAGTGGGGTTCAGTAACGTCAGCTGATCCCCTGCTGTGTGGATGGCAGTCTCTCCTGCTGTAAACTCATTCAAAATACAGTAGGCCTCTGCCTACACCCTCCTATTTCCTGGGCTTCAACACAGCCAGTTGTAGTTCGGAAGTGCCGTCCACACGGAAAGAGACACTTGCTCCCGTGTCTCAGTGGGGTTCAGTAACGTCAGCTGATCCCCTGCTGTGTGGATGGCAGTCTCTCCTGCTGTAAACTCATTCAAAATACAGTAGGCCTCTGCCTACACCCTCCTATTTCCTGGGCTTCAACACAGCCAGTTGTAGTTCGGAAGTGCCGTCCACACGGAAAGAGACACTTGCTCCCGTGTCTCAGTGGGGTTCAGTAACGTCAGCTGATCCCCTGCTGTGTGGATGGCAGTCTCTCCTGCTGTCACCTCATTCAAAATTCAGTAGGCCTCTGCCTACACCCTCCTATTTCCTGGGCTTCAACACAGCCAGTTGTAGCTCGGAAGTGCCGTCCACACGGAAAGAGATACTTGCTCCCGTGTCTCAGTGGGGTTCAGTAACGTCAGCTGATCCCCTGCTTTGTGGATGGCAGTCTCTCCTGCTGTAAACTCATTCAAAATACAGTAGGCCTCTGCCTACACCCTCCTATTTCCTGGGCTTCAACACAGCCAGTTGTAGTTCGGAAGTGCCGTCCACACGGAAAGAGATACTTGCTCCCGTGTCTCAGTGGGGTTCAGTAATGTCAGCTGATCCCCTGCTGTGTGGATGGCAAAGTCTCCTGCTGCCTACACAGTCGTACCACTACTGATTTTTAACCGTGCTCCAATTAGGCCTGTGGCTCCACTGTCTCTCGTATTTCCCCTGTCCTCCAACCCTGCCAGTTACAGCTCCGAAGTGGCGTCTGCACAATCCACACTTGTTCCTGTGTTACAGGTGTTCAGTCCGATCAGTTAATCCCCTGATGTGTGTCCGGCAATGTCGCCTGCTCTGTCCACATTCCCATTATCGGAATGTGGACAGAGCAGGCGACATTGCCGGACACACATCAGGGGATTAACTGACCGGACTGAACACCTGTAACACAGGAACAAGTGTGGATTGTGCAGACGCCACTTCGGAGCTGTAACTGGCGGGGTTGGAGGACAGGGGAAATACGAAAATCAGTGAATCCACAGGCCTAAGTGGAGCTTGGTTCAAATTAGTAGTCTACAACCGATCTTAAAATTTCTTCAATGCAGCCTAAGCCTGCTCCGTGCTTGTCCCTGGGCTTCAACACAGCCAGTTGTTGCTCGGAAGTGCCGTCTTCACAGAGTAAAACACTAGCTCCTGTGTTTGTGGGGTTCAGTAACGTCAGCTGTTCCCCTGCTGTTTTGATGGCAATCTGTCCTGCTGCCTCCCAATTGACAGCACATCAGGCCTCAGCCTGCTAAGTGCTTGTCCTGGGCTCCAACATCGCCAGTTGCTGCTCATAACTGACTTTGGCACGGGTACTCCCTCCTGCCCAGCTTGGTTCCAGCCCTGCCTGCTGTTTCCGGGAAGTGTCAATGTCAGTTTGCCACCCCAAGTTGCCATGTCGTGTTGCGGTTGGGTTAGCCGAGGCTAGGGTGCCAGCAGTTTAGGTGCTTCCTATGTGGACTGCGGGTTCTGGTAAGAAAGGTTTGTTCCATAGTGCCAGTAGGACAAGCACCCCCTGTAGGACTGTGTGATTCGGTAACTGCGGCCAGCTTGCGGCATGCCAACTTTGCTTTTCAGGGGTAACTTCTGATACCCCTCCGGGTTCCAGCACCGTCAGCTGGTTCTCATCAGAGCCTTTGGCCTAGGTGCCTCCATCTCGGTATCCGAGTTCCAGCAACGTCTGCTGGTCCTTGTTAGTGCTTTGTAGCACAGGTACCTCCTGCTTAGTAACCGGGTTCCAGCACCGTCAGCTGGTCCTCGGTTGTGCCATTGGCTCTTATTCCTTCTGCTGCCCCTCCGGGTGCCAGCACTGTCAGCTGGTCCTCGCTATTTCCATTTGCTCTTGCAGCTTATGCTACCCCTCCGGGTTCCAGCACCGTCAGCTGGTTCTCGTCAGAGCCTTTGGCCTAGGTGCCTCCATCTCGGTATCCGAGTTCCGGCAACGTCTGCTGGTCCTTGGTAGTGCTTTGTAGCACAGGTACCTCCTGCTTAGTAACCGGGTTCCAGCACCGTCAGCTGGTCCTCGGTTGTGCCATTGGCTCTTATTCCTTCTGCTGCCCCTCCGGGTGCCAGCACTGTCAGCTGGTCCTCGCTATTTCCATTTGCTCTTGCAGCTTATGCTACCCCTCCGGGTTCCAGCACCGTCAGCTGGTTCTCGTCAGAGCCTTTGGCCTAGGTGCCTCCATCTCGGTATCCGAGTTCCGGCAACGTCTGCTGGTCCTTGGTAGTGCTTTGTAGCACAGGTACCTCCTGCTTAGTAACCGGGTTCCAGCACCGTCAGCTGGTCCTCGGTAGTGCCATTGGCTCTTGTTCCTTCTGCTGCCCCTCCGGGTGCCAGTACCGTCAGCTGGTTCAAGAGGACAAAGAACAGGAAGACAACCACCAAGATGCAGAACAACAAGAGAGAGAAGACAAAGAAGCATAAAAAAAACAAAGCAGAAGAACATTAAGCATAAGACTAATACTCTGAGCAAATGATATTATCTTATTTATAAGCAGAAGAAGACTAAGCAGTGTATGGGGGTGAGTCCGTTCCTCCTCGTGGTGCCCCTGGAAAAGGCCTGCTTCTGCAGGCCAAACTGAACGCGGACAAATCCTGTTGTAAATCTTTTGTGACAGGCAGAACGGAAGGTGTAAACTTCTAACTTTTCTAGATAACAACTACAGGAATGCCTGACACAAACAAGAATATGATGAAGAAGAATAGGAAGAAGATGAAGAAGCTGAATATGTAGAATAATAATTGTTGAATAAGAAGAATATGAAGAATGTAAGAAAAGGAAGAAGAAGAAGAAGAAGAAGAAGAAGAAGAAGAAGAAGAAGAAGAAGAAGAATGTAAAAAAAGGAAGTAGAAGAAGAAGAAGAAGAATGTATAAAAAGGAATAAGAAGAAGAATGTAAAAAAAGGAAGTAGAAGAAGAAGAAGAAGAATGTAAAAAAAGGAAGTAGAAGAAGAAGAAGAAGAATGTAAAAAAAGGAAGTAGAAGAAGAAGACATACATGTCTTGCAAAATATAAATGAGGCTAACATAGTCAATATCTTTGTAACTCCTAACATCTTTAAAAAAAAAAGTTTAATTCCTGCTATTCCATTTGATTGGGCTAAACCTCTATGGCTTTAATGTCTCCTCCACCTCCCACAATACATTCTACATTATTCTTAGTTGTTTTTCTTCATGTAGAATTAACCTACAAGGAAAGAAAGGGTTTTTTTTAATTCCGATATTTTGGCCCCATTGACTTGCATTGGTTCCCGGTATCGGAATCGGCGATACCGATACTTTTTTTTAAGATCGGCCGATCCATTCCGATCCGATATTTTCAAGTATCGGCTGGTATCGCTCAACTCTAGTCGTGACTCGTGGGAATAAAGCCGCCCAATCAGTTAACCTGTTAGAGAGATCCTTCGTTGCTCCCAAGCATGACATCACACTCCCTAGGAGGAAGGTAATGCCACTGTGGCGACCATACTCCTGGGGGCGCCACAAGTGCACTGATGCCCAGCCACTGCTCGATGATTCTGCTGGTACATTGACCCAGACCACTACATTCCCCTCGCACTCTACACAGCCTGAATTTGACCCTGATGAAACTCAGGTTACCCTTCCCATATACTGTTCCACCTTACACGGTGACAAAGAGGAAGCTGCAGATGAAAGTGCAGGTTCGGCCCACATGCCGTCAGACACACCGCCGTACTATCAGGGGCCCTGTGCCAGTGCCGTCGCCAATGAGTGGGCCCCCCCTGCTTGCTCAGGATCACAGCACTTGCAAGGTTCAAATACTTCCCTCTACCTGCTCCAACGCCATGACGTCTTCAGCGTTTCCTGACATGGATATTCTGATCAGAGAGCGCAATGACATCACGTCTGTACGCCCTCTGCCTAAACAGCCAAGTGCAGTGAGATGGAAGATGGGGATGACGAGGAGTCCAGACTAGTACAAGGATTCCATAGCTAGGAGACTTATTTCATTGTTTTCAATTTTGGGACAGCAATTTTTGAGGAGCACTATACTCTGGAGAATGATAGATGGGGCCCACCATACACTGGAACATTCCAAAGGTGGACATCAGACACTGGAGCAGCATTTACAGGGCCCATTATACACTAGAGCATTAGAAATGGGGCCCATTATGTATGGAGCATTATTTGGGCCCATAAGACAGTGGAGCTTCATCCATGGGGACCAACATATACTGTTGCATTATGTGGAGCTCATCATATACTGTTTCAAACATTATATGGGACAAATGATTCTGTATGGAGAAATAGATGGCCTCATTACTCTGTATAGCGCACTATGCGGTGGCCATAATACTGCATGGAGTAATATACTGTCTGTTTTTGGAGCTATTGGAGAATTTTAAATGGATATCAGTCATGAGATGTAAAAAGTGAAGTATTTTTCATTAGTATGCCACTATTTCTCTGCCGTATCAGAGCATCATGAGTTGTGGTATGTGTTAAAGGGGCGCTCTTTGGCCCAGGGCACATGAAAACCTGGAGCCAGCCCTACCCCCCCACAACTTTAGCCAAATAACCCCCATTTTTCAATGTGTAACTAGTATTATGAAATATATATAGGGTGACAAGCTTCAGGAATAAGAATTTATGCTTTTGGCATTCAAATGGGCACTGTAAGTGTGTTTCCTGTCCTCTTCTCACTGCCGACTTTTCTTCCCCATTGACTTACATTGGGTTTCGTGTTTTAGTCGGACCCCCGACTTTTCCCTATAGTCGGCCAATTTCGTTCGACCCGACTTTTGCGAAAGTCAAAGTCGCTCATCTCTACCCATGACCTCTGAGGGAGACCCAGCTTTCTCATACTGGGCCCTACATTATGCTGCAAAATTTGTTGGTAGTCTTCAAACTTCATAATGCCATGCACACGGTCAAGCAGTCCAGTGCCAGAGGCAGCAAAGCTACCCCAAAACATCAGGGAACCTCCGCCATGTTTGACTGTAGGGACCAAGTTTTTTTCTTTGAATGCCTTTTTTTTTCTCCTGTAAACTCTATGTTGATGCCTTTGCCCAAAAAGCTCTACTTTTGTCTCATCTGACAAGAGAACATTCTTCCAAAATGTTTTAGGCTTTTTCAGGTAAGTTTTGGCAAACTCCAGCCTGGCTTTTTTAAATCTCGGGGTAAGAAGTGGGGTCTTCCTGGGTCTCCTACCATACAGTCCCTTTTCATTCAGATGCCGACGGATAGTACGGGTTGACACTGTTGCACCCTCGGACTGCAGGGCAGCTTGAACTTGTTTGGATGTTAGTCGAGGTTCTTTATCCAACATCCGCACAATCTTGCGTTGAAATCTCTTGTCAATTTTTCTTTTCCGTCCACATCTAGGGAGGTTAGCCACAGTGCCATGGGCTTTAAACTTCTTGATGACACTGCGCACGGTAGACACAGGAACATTCAGGTCTTTGGAGATGGACTTGTAGCCTTGAGATTGCTCATGCTTCCTCACAATTTGGTTTCTCAAGTCCTCAGACAGTTCTTTGGTCTTCTTTCTTTTCTCCATGCTCAATGTGGTACACACAAGGACACAGGACAGAGGTTGAGTCAACTTTAATCCATGTCAACTGGCTGCAAGTGTGATTTAGTTATTGCCAACACCTGTTAGGTGCCACAGGTAAGTTACAGGTGCTGTTAATTACACAAATTAGAGAAGCATCACATGATTTTTCGATCAGTGCCAATCCTTTTTTCCACCCTCTTTTTTATGTTTGGTGTGGAATTATATCCAATTTGGCTTTAGGACAATTCTTTTTGTGTTTTTTTCATTTAAGACAAATTAAATGAAGATAATAATACCAAAGAATTTGTGTTTGCAATCATTTTCAGGAAGAAACTTGAGTATTATCTGACAAAATTGCAGGGGTGTCAATACTTTTGGCCACAACTGTACTTCTTATATTATAATTAATATATATCGAACTGTTTGAGTCAGGATTTATTTGTAGATGTGCTATTGCATTACTTGCGTGACTATATTATGAATTGGTGTTTTTGAGCACCTCCTTCTGGGAATTTTGTTATTTTAAAATTCTTTTAATAATATTTCAATGAAACTTTATATTTTAATTAAGTACTGGATCTCTTCATGTTTTTCGGTTCCTTCTTGTAATACAGATCCGAAAAATGCTTGTTTTGATATTTTTTATTGTCTGATCACGTATAAATTGCAAAGCACCAGCACTGCCATGCTTTTTACCTGTCAGTAGTACACTGACAAAAGCCTCTTAGACCATGCTCCCAGCATGGTCTAACAGGCTTGCCCTAGCTGACTGACCTGGAAATAGACATGATGACCTCAGGTCACCTTGACAATGACCAGGCCCTCACAATAATGTTATGGGGGTGCCATTCAAAAGTGAGATGGAGCCCACTCCATCCACTTGATTGCAATCGCAGCATTAAGGGGGCTAAACAGCCTGGGTGGTGCGAGCACCGCCCTTGGCAGATACACATAAGCCGAGCTCCTGGTGATGATCTCGTGATCACAGATCCTGTGCTATGCACAATAGCAATGTCGTACCTATGCATCAATTGGTCAGGAACCCCTATCTGATCATGACTTATGGGTACGTCAAATGTTATGAAGAGGTTAAATTTAATTTACTTGAACTTAATCATTGAATTCCCCATTTTGATATTTGTTTTGCATTGTTGGATAGATGCTAATAATGAACAATTACACGTATAAAACAAATAAATTATTGAATAAATTGTACAACTGATTATTGTATTTTTACCTATTTTTTCTGCCTGCTGCTCCCCAGAGATCCAGATCACAGTCTACTGAGAGGATTCACTCATCTATAAATTATAAGCATCTGTAACACCAACTGTCTCCATTGACTTCATATCTGCTGTTACAGCCAAGGACAAAACACTTGCAAGTACACAATGTTTTGCTCCCTTCCCTTCATTTTCCTTCCTTTATTTCCTTCCTTTCCTTAATTCCTTTCCTTCCTTCCCTTTCTCCCTTCCATCTGTTCTTTCCCTCCTTCCTTCCTTATTTCTTTCTTTCCTTCCTTTCTGCCCCTTGCTTTCATTACTTCCCTTCCTTCCTTCCTTCCTTCCTTCCCGCTTTTTTCCTTCCCTTTCCTTCCTTTCCTTTCCTTTCTTTCCCCTTCCTTCCTTCCCTTCCCTTTCCTCCTTCCTTGCCTTCCTTTCATTCCCTTCCCTTTCCTTCTTTCTTTTCCTTCCTTCCTTTCATTCCCTTCCTTTCTTTCCTTCCTTTCATACTTCCCTTTCCTTCCTTCCCTTTCCTTCTTTCATTTTCTTCCTTTCTTTCCCTCCTTCCTATCTTTCCTTCCTCTGTGATCTACTCAGCATTCTGTAGTTTGCTTTCTCTTTACTGGATGACTTGTCTACACTTCAGACAGTAATTATGAATCTTCCCATTGTATTTATGCAGTTTAACACATTGAAACAAGCAGATGAGAACATAATCTGAACTTCTTGCTTGGTTTAAGCACTAGGAAGGTTTGTCTATTTAGGTATTTGTTATTTATTTATCCATTGATTAGTTTATTACTTATCTAAGGATTTTGCAAACCTTTATATTTTTTCTTCCGTTGTTGGATATGTAATGTCATGCACTCACTATCATGGGTGGATGACTAGATGGAATCAATCTGTTCCTAGTATTGTACTTGCTTGCAATCAAGCTGCAAATGAAAGGATTATCCCATACATTGATATCAAAAAATGATCCTTAAGGGCCCGTTACATGTAGCGATATCGCTAGCAATATCACTGTAACGTCACTGGTTTTGTGATGCAGCAGCGATATCGCTACATGTGATACTTACCTCTGACCGGCTCCCCCCGCTGGTTATCGCTGATGGCGCGAGAACGTCCTGGACCATTTCTCGTCATCTGCTTCCTGCTGGGCTTCCTGTGGCGCCGACGAGCGACGCATGGACGCGGGCGGGAGGACGTCAGGATCGCCGCATCTGACAGGTAAGTAGCAACCTCCGACCGCTGCTATGTCGCTGGTGAGATCTGCCTGTGTGGCAGCTCACTAGCGACCACTTCGCGATGCACGAGCAATCCATATCGTTGTCGGGATCGCTGGTGCATCGCTAAGTGTAACGGTACCCTTAGAACAGTCGATCTGATATTGATGACATATCCTAAACATACATTTTCAACATCAAATGTAGTGTAGCGGTGTCCACGCAGGCAGTGACCCAGCAAAGTTAAAAAAAAATGTGTTTAATGTCCAAACTCCCACAGTGCACAGAACACGGTATCTTCCAGATCTCAGCCGGGAAACATGATAGTTCATAAGTGCGTTCTGTTACCGAGGGCGACTGCACCACCATATCACACTGCGGGATAAAAGGAGTTCGCTCTGCTGGGGTCTGTGTTTACTCACACAGGCTGAGGTTTTGCAAAGCCATCTGCTCTGCTTGCTGCAAACTCCACAATGACGCACCCAACCCCCTGCTGTAGGGGTTCTTACAAAACATGGAGAACCTGGGGCCGGGGAGAAAGTAGAGTGCATCGCTGCCATTCTATAGTACATTTCAAAAATAAAAAGCCCAGAACAGCTTTTCTTATATCTACCTTGGTCACATAGCATGCCTATGACCAATACTCGTATTTATTTTGCACTGCAACCACAGCTATGCCTGTGACTGCAATGCACTCCTGCGGCCTCCATATGCTTCTTTGCACATCCTGGGGGACACATAGCGACCCTCGCATATACCACCGGTCAGTGCCACACACAAAGCAATGGGCTTCCTCTAGAATCATAAACCATATCTTAAGACAAATATGCACGCAAGGAAAAAACACATGAAAGTTTTACGTGTTAACCCCTTAAGGATAGGGAAAAAAATCAAAGTGTGGTGAAAGAGCAAAAAAAAGTGAAACTCTGCAATTGATTTTATTTTTTTTATTTACCCGGTTGCTTTTACAGGTCAGTATAATTACGCAGACACCAAACATGCCTTATTTTTGTTTATTTAAACTTATGAAAAACAAATCAGAAATTTGTAAAAAAAAAGAAAAGTTGCTTCTACACCCACTTTCCAACCCTCTCAGGATTCAGGATATCCGGCTGTGAGGGCTGGTTTCTGGCGCTTTAAGCCATTTTTGTTATATATTATTTGGGGGCATATACAATGTTTTGATCTATTGTCGTTCCATTTTTTTCTGTTGTTGCAGAAGCCAAAAAAAAAAAAAAATTGTCATTTTGCTTTTTTTTTCTCATTACATAATTACCACTTAGTTGAATTTGTTTTATATTTTGATAGATAGGACATTTCCGAAAGCAGCAATGCAAAATATGTGTATTTTTAATTTTTATTTCATAATTTTTAATGGGGGATGAGGTGAGGTCACTTCAACTGTTAAATATTTTTTTTTAAACATGTTTTTTGATTTTTCACCATACTTGTTAGCCTTCTTAGGAAACCTGGATCTGCAATCGTTTGATCGCTTGTGGATTGCTGTGTATGGCTGAAATCTCAGTCTCCTATGATTGCGAGACATAGCCTGGATTTCACAGACCATCCTCTGCCATCACCTGGTGGGAGGCAAGGAGATGATTTATGATGAATAACTGAAACATAGAAGACAGTTATATAAAAAATAGGAGAAGCTAGAAAATAACACCAGCATGCTTACAACCTGTAAAGACTAAGAGTTAGAGAAAAATGGAACATTTCTCTTTTTTTAGTCCAGATGGGGTGCAGAGTGCACATTAATGAGACAAAAATGGACTTTTTTGAATTTACCAAATTTCTGCGATGAAGCAAAGAGTGAAAAATGTAAAGGCGTCTGAATACTTTCCGTACCCACTGTAAATTTTTATTTGTGTAAATTCCAAAGTTCTCCATAGTGTGGAGAGTCTAGGATGTCGTTACCAAAGACTGTAACCGCCTAAATTACAATTTATTTTTACAAATATATTTTTTACAGGACATGGATAACAACAACATTACCTTGGTCCTTCTTCTTGGATTTCCAGGCCTTCACAGCTTCAGAATTGTGTTCTTTCTTCTACTCATCGTGCTGTATATCACAACAATCTGTGGGAACCTCTTGGTCATATCTCTGGTGTCTTACACCAAGAACCTCCATTGTCCCATGTACTTCTTCCTGACGCAGGTCACCACATCTGACATTATCTTGTCGTCCGATATTGTCCCAAACATGCTCCTTGTGGTTCTGAACAATGGCTCCTCCATTACTCTTTCCGAGTGTATCACACAGTGGTTTTTCTTTTCTTATTGTGAAGCATCAGAATGTTTTCTATTGACATTGATGTCTTATGATAGGTACACGGCCATATGTCACCCCTTACGTTATGAATCTATAATGAGCTCCATGGTTTGCCTCAAACTCATCATCTTATCCTGGATTACGGGTTTTTCTGTAGCATTCACTCAATCAATCAATGTATCTCAGCTTCACTTCTGTAGGTCTAATGTCATTGATCACTTCTTTTGTGAAATTGATCCCATTTTAGATTTGTCTTGTTCAAGTGTTTTCAAGATAAAGGTGTTTGCATTAGTCCTCTGTTTCCCTTTTCTGGTGTGCCCCTTCCTAATAGTTGTCATCTCCTATATATACATTGTAGTTACCATCCTAAGACTCCAGTCCGTCACCCAAAGACAGAAGGCTTTTACAACATGCGGCTCTCACCTCTTAGTGGTGTCCATATTTTATGGGTCTTTACTGGCCATTTATTTAATTCCAGAAAGTGCACAATCTATTGCTGTACGCAAAATATTTTCTATTCTATACACCGTGGTGACTCCTTTAATTAATCCCTTCATTTACAGTTTGAGAAATAAAGACATTAAAGAAGCAATTAGAAAGAGCATTCTATCAAATAATTCATAACTCTGGAAGAAATCAGTACAACCAACCATTAAATTAGTTAGCGCAAAGATATACAGTGGGTGCAGAAAGTATTCAGACCCCTTTAAATTTTCCACTCTTTGTTTCATTGCAGTCATTTGGAATATTCATAAATGTTCATTTTTTTCTCATTAATGTACACTCTGCACCCCATCTTCACTGAAAAAAAGCTCAGAAATGTAGAAAAGTTTGCAAATTTGTTAAAAAGGAAAACGTGAAATATTACATGGTCATAAGTATTCAGACCCTTTGATCAGTATTGAATAGAAACACCCTTTTGAGCTAGTACAGCCATGAGTCTTCTTGGGAATGATGCAGCAAGTTTTTCACCCCTGTATTTGGGGATCCTCTGCCATTCTTCCTTGCAGATCCTCTCCAGTTCCGTCAGGTTGGATGGTGAACGTTGGTGGACAGCCATTTTCAAGTCTCCCCAGAGATGGTTAATTGGGTTTAGGTCAGGGCTCTGGCTGGGCCAGTCAATAACAGTCACAGAGTTATTCTGAAGCCACTCATTAGTTATTTAACTGTGTTCTTAGGGTCATTGTCTTGTTTGGAAGGTGAACCTTCGACCAAGTCTGAGGTCCAGAGCACTCTGGAAGAGGTTTTCATCCCGGAAATCTCTGTACTTGGCCACATTCATGTTTCCTTCAATTGCAACCAATCGTCCTATCCCTGCAGCTGAAAAACACCTCATAGAATGATAATGATGCCACCACCATGTTTCACTGTTGGGATTGTATTTGGCGGTCATGAGCAGTGCCTGGTTTTCTCCACACATACCACTTAGAATTATCACCAAAAAGTTCTATCTTCATCTCATCAGACCAGAGAATCCTATTTCTCATAGTCTGGGAGTCCTTCATGTGTTTTAGCAAATTATATGCTTTCATATGTCTTCCACTGAGGAGAGGCTTCGGTCAGACCATTCTGCCATAAAGACCAAACTGGTGGAGGGGTGCAGTGACAGTTGACTTTTTGGAACTTTCTCCCATCTCCCTACTGCATCTGTGGAGCTCAGCCCCAGTGAACTTGGAGTTCTTCTTTACCTCTCTCAACAAGGCTCTTCTCCCATGATTGCTCAGTTTGGCTGGATGGCCAGGTCAAGGAAGACTTCTTGTGGTCCCAAATTTCTTCCATTTAAGGATTATGGAGGCCACTGTGCTTTTAGGAACCTTGAGTACTGCAGAAATTATTTTGTAACCTTGGCCAGATCTGTGGCTTGCCATAATTCTGTCTCTGAGCTCCTTGGCCAGTTCCTTTGACCTCATGATTCTCATTTGGTCTGACATGCACTTTGAGCTGTGAGGTCCTATCAGTTTAATTAATCACAGCTGGACTCCAAAGAAAGAGTAGAACCATCTCAAAGAGGATCACAAGGAAATGGACAGCATATGTTAAGTTTGGTGGATCGCACTAAACAAAATATTTTTAAAAAGTTCAATCGCAACCTGGGGTACACCATGCAGAGATATACCCTGCTGCTAGTGTGAACAATGACGGAAAAAAGCAGCGAGCGTTCACCTAAAAGACACTGTGTTAATGCCACACAGTGTGATCAGAACACTGAGTACGAATGTGGTAGGGGGCTGGATTGGGGGGTGGTCCACTGCTTACCACGACCGGACAATGCAAAGACGAGACGGAGGCAGAATTCGGTTGTAACAGATCCGGGTTTATTGGCCGTCCTCCTGATGACCTTAGCCATGCACCGCAGTTCCTTTACAACTCTCCGTTTCCAGGCCCGGGTACCTTTCACCTTTCCTTTAGTCATGATAACGTCCCTCGCGGATCTTTCACTGGGGCTGTCCTAGACCAATCTACCACCAGCGCTTCACCTGCCCGAGGTCGTCGTCTAGTCGGTACTCCCGGGGCCTCGTCTGTCCTGCGGTATGTCATGTCAGGGCCACCCCCCTGACTGTCTTCTCCTGTCAGTCCCCTGGTCGAGCTCTTCCCCGTTCACCATCTTCTGTCCTGAGTCTTCCTCTGCTGAGCTCCTCCCGGGACTAGCCTAGCCTCTGGAACCCCAACCAGTCCTATTTTTCCCCTCTCTCACTAGGAATTTCCCTCCTGGGTTCCTATCTCCCCGCCCCCCATGACTAAGCAGTTTCTATAGCCGTAAGCTGATGATAAGTCGTGAACTACACTCCCCCCTGCCATCTTGTGGTCAAATTTCGGTACTGCACTCCCTTTTCTGTCTTTCCCTGCTGTTACCTTTCTGTCATTGCCAATCTCTGTCTATAGTGCACACATCGTCCTCTCCTACTTCCAGTCAAGTCTGTCCATCAAGTCACCTTCCCCACACCAAGATTATTTACTTCACAGAGAGGTACTGCACAAAGTATGCGAAGTAATACACCCTGTTAACGTCACAGGGAAGTTAGCACTGGGATTGAGCCTGCTCTGCAACTAAACTGTGCTAACCACACACACACAAATGAGGCAGATGCTGAGCCAAGAGAAAGAACTCTTATGACGCTAGGTACGATACCCCGCCACCTTCATGGAGAAGTTTAGGATAAGGGTTGAGCTTGCTCTGTAACTGAACTGTACTAACCACACACATGAAAGAAACAGATGCTAAGCCAAGCAGAAAGTACCCCAGGCATCACACTCCTGAACCTGTACCTGACTTGTACCTTAAAGTTGTAGCAGGCTAGAGACTCAAGCTTTGAGCCATGGGTATGAAACCATATAAATGTGCAACCTGCCTGCAATTGTATATAGTCTCTGAGCATAGACAGACACACGCAAATGTGCAGATGGAGAGATAGAGCAACCACCCACACACTCCTAAAACAAATGACAATAGCGTGCCCGCGTGCGCTGCTGAGAGCCTTTTATGTGCTTGGCTCCACCCCGAACACTCATGCCCAGTCAGCCAAGACATCGCCGGCAGGCCAATCCGGAACTACCACCTCACCAGAGCAGCTAACGTCCAACCACCAATGAGAAGACGCCTCATCACGGTCATGCTCAGTAAGGTGATCTCTGGACCTAGACTCCGGCAGTAACCAAACGTATACCACAAGCCTGAGCAAGTCGCTGAGACCGACGTCTGTGCTGAGCCGCAATCACAATGTCCGGACCAGAATGAGGGACTACAGTACCAGATAATGCTTGGGATCTATCCCACACAGTGGGAGAACCCCGACTCCTAAAAGCATGTGACTTAAATATTATGTCTGAGAAAAGGGTCTGAATACTTATGACCATGTGATATTTTAGTTTTTCTTTTTTAATAAATTTGCAAAAATTTCCACATTTCTGTTTTTTTTTTTTTCAGTCAAGATAAGGTGCAAAGTGTACATTAATGGTAAAAAAATGAACGTTTTTGAATTTACCAAATGGCTGCAATGAAGTAAAGAGTGAAAAATACTTTCCGTACCCATTGTAGATTTCAGAATGGTTGTACATTCATTGGGTATCGTGTCTTGTTACTGTATATGAGGCCATAAAGGTGATGCAGAGCAAGAGATGGAAATCCATTATGGCCAATCTAAAGTCATATGAAAAATAATTATGACAGACAAAAAAAATTAATGTATATGAAAAAATAAAAAAATATATAAGATAAAGACACAAAAGAAAAAACAACACACAAATTAAAACAAGTCCAGGGAAATACTGACTTCAAATAAGGCACCAAACTCAGGTGTTCATTTAGACCTGCAGGTGTCATCGTCCCCAATATTGTATTCCACCGGCACTCACGCTGTGCGAGAAGACGTTTAGCATCACCAACCCTTATGCCCAGCCGTATTCTATCAATTCCCCAAATTTTTAACTCACTCGGATTACATTTATGGTGTATCATGAAGTGTCAGGGAATTATTTTTAACGTACCACTATCTTCCACATTTTTAGCCGCCATGATATCCATGAAGAGCTCACGTGTCCTTACTCTTAGCTCACGTGATGAGCGACCAATATAAATTAGTCCACACGAACCTAATACACAATTTGTCTAGCACTGCAAGAGATGTAATCCAGAATTTTAAACTCTTTCTTCCCATCTGCAGATGTACATGATGTGGCACATACCAGATTTTTACAGGCTAAGCAGTCACCACAGGGAAAGCAATCCCTTCTATGAGGTCCTTCATTAAAGGAATCCTGGGATTTAGTCACATAGTGGCTGTTAACAAGAAGTTCCTTAAGATTTTTACTATTTCTCACCAACATAAGGGGTGATGCTGAGATAATTTTAGAGAGTGGTGGTTCTGTTTTTAATACTAGCCAATGCTTTTGGAGGATCCCCCCTATTTGTATCCCATTGCTGGTTATGGCTAGATATGAATCTTACGGCCGAGTCCCCTGGTTTCCTAGTTCTGGGCAGGAGTAATTCACTCCTAGTCTTTCTCTCGGCCCTATAGTAGCCCCATTTAATTCATAACTTGCGGTAGCCTTGACTCAAAAACCTCTCCCCAAGGTCCCCAGCCTGATTTTCAAATAATGAATCAGAAATACATACGGAGGAATTGGCTCCATATGAACTGCAATGACTCCAACATCAAGCTCACATATTCCATCAGGAGGAGATCCCCTTCCTGGACATCATAATCAAAAAGCAAAGAGATGGATTATTACCTAAAGATGTCTACAGGAAGGATACTTCCGTGAATGCACTTTTGCACGTGTCTTCAGCACATCTTGGCTCTAGTATTAGGGCAGTTCCAACAGGCCAATTCCTCCATATGAGGAGAATATGCAATATGCAAAGGTTTCAAAAAGTACGAAACAAAACCCACATGGTGCATACATAGATGAACACTAAGTACTTGTTGCAACAGCAGGAGGAGGAGGAGTTGATTTCTTGATCAAAATGGATTTGGATGGTAGGGGATGGATGTTAAGACGACAAAAAAAAAAAAAAATTGGCCTGCATTTACATAACATTGCTGTCATCCATAGGGCTTACAAAGTTGGAGGAAATCCAGCTCTTGTTCAATTTTAGAAGAGTCAGCCTGTCTGCATTTTACGGTTACAGGCATGTGCACCTTTCCGTTATAATTGCACCTGCCAAACTAAAAACCCGCTCAGACAACACACTTGCGGCAGGGCACGGCAGCACCTCCAAGGTGCTCAAGGAGAGGTCAGGCCAAATGTGCAGCTTGGACAACCAATAGTTAAAGGGATCTGAGGAATCAGGAAAAATGCTGGTATGGTCACTTAGGTAGTCGTTCACCATCTTGGTTAACATCTGCCTCTTTGTCAAAGTTACACCACAGATAGCCCTTTTTGATGGGACAGTCTCATGAAAATGGCCCAGAGCTGGTGAAGCCACTCTAAGGTGAATATAATACAGGAGTTGGGGAGCTGTATGATCAATGTCAGGAAATTGGATTCTACAGGACACCAAATTCATTAGATTTAAATTCTGAATACAGCGCAACAAGCGAGGGCCTGTATTGTGGTCAGTTTGACAGACCTGAAACCCATGTCAGGAACATGTACAGGCCTCATCTTACTTTGAATCAGCCTCCTCAAGGGAAAGAGACAGGAGTGCCACTGAGCAATCTGCACAAGCCTGTACACTTCTTCAGGAAACTACACAACCAGGCAGAATGTCTCTTTTGCATAGTTTTTAGCAACAACAAAGTAATTACAGGATAATTCCCAGAGAGTGACAAGGTCTGTGGAGTGTATTACTCATGTGACAGTGACAGTGCTGCAGAGATTTGATAAAGTCCTTAGCAATGACCATGTTCCAATATGTGTAAGGCTGCGGCCTGAATAGGTCTGTGGAGCGCATTAACAAGTCTCTTGCACCTGCTTAAAATTTAAAAAAATTGGGCAAAACCTCACCACCTTTTTTCAACCAAAATTTTAGAAAAATTAAGGGAAGTGATGGCTTAATAAAGAGACACAAGTCTCATTTGGATGTTTTGGGTTGTCGTTAAGATTTAAAAAGAGAAAACACAGTATTTTGACAATAAATGGCTTCACCCAACCACAAATTATGAGTGGAGAAAAAGTTTTGATGCTATCATTCATAGTCTCTGAAAAAAGGCCAAGGAAGCAAAAAAATTGCAGGGGTATGTAAACGTCTGAGCACAACAGTAGTTCTAAAAAGCTGATTAGTATATGCTAGTACAGCATGTGCTTGAAATGCAGATGCAATGGTGTTAAATCTCTCCATACGCTAGCTAAACCTAGAGAACTAATCTTCACTCTAAGTAGCTCTTAAAAGAGCTTTCTAGACTCAGAAACTCAACATTTAAGCTGTTTTCACTCTCCCTACGTTAACATTAAGTTCTCACTAGACTGTATCCACATGTAATGTGCTCAAGATGGCGCCAGCAGGGCTTAAATTTCCCCCCTATGACGCTGTAATGCAAGCCAATAACAGTAAAGCCACAAGAAAGATGGCGATGGCATTGCTGTGATTGGCAAGCAAGCCCAGCATGTTCTTTGCCTGCAAATTAAGTGCTAAACATGCTGGACAGGTCACTTGAATTTACCGAGGTGAATAGCTAATTACTCGCTGAATAACGAAAATCCTGAGTAGTGTACAATTTGTGCAAATAACGAATAGTGCTGAATATATTCGCTCATCACTAATCGTAATCTTTCTGATGTGCAGAATCGTATTGCAAGGTAAGTTTTACCACAAAATAAACTCATTAAAATGAATTCCTGAAAAACAATGTCATATTGATTCATTTTTTTCACAATTTCACCTGTTGTGAACTCATTTTCTAGTCTGCCTCTGGTTTCTGGTGAGGGAGCTGGTTGTGCTGACAGAGGAGTTGCGAGTTCTCTTTCCAGGCTCCCACTGGGGGTGGCAGGAGGTAGTGAAGCTGATCTAATTAACAGAGACCTGCCACCTGATAATGAGGAAGAGGAGTGAACATCTGGAGTTTCAGACTGGATTTAAGACAGCCGACTCCCTATTCCCATGCTGGTGATTTTTTCCTGCCTCCTGAGGTCTTAGTTTCCAACTCAGTTCCTGCCATCTCAAGCTAAGTTGTCTTTGCTAATGTTCACATTTGATTTGGTTTGGTCTATTCAGTTTTTGTGTGGTCAGCCAGCCCCGGCTGGGGCTGTGCTGAATTTCTTCTCTTATGTCACTGTATTTGCCAGTTTGCTTTTTGTCCCTTATTACATTGGCCTCTTTTTGCTCTGTTCTCAGAATATGCCAGAGTGCTGATATAGTAGGAGAAGTCTAGTGACTTCAGGGTATTTTTTGCTATCAGAAGTGTTGGACATTTTTGCAGGGGTTTTTTTTGTGTGATTGCAGACAGTATCTTTCCTTTCCTGTCCTTTCTAGCTAGTGTGGGCCCCATCATTTGCTCAGCCTTTTTTCCTACCTGTGTTCATGTTTTCATCTTGTCTCACCGTCAATACATGTGTGGGTGTTGTCTATTCCTTCCTTTGGGGTCTGCTCTGGGGCAGTTTTCTTGCTTTAGCCTTATTTAGTCCTCCGACTGTGACGAGGCGTCTAGACTCATTGTAGGTATGCTCCACGGCTGCTGTTAGTTGTGTGGTTAGGATCAGGGGTCTGCAATCTGCATAGTTACCATCCTCTCTGGTTTTCTGTGACTTGGCTTGGTCTTGTTTTCCTCCTCGGTGACCCATTCATAACATTCTCCCCACTTGTATTTTTTCATGCTTTCCAGTACATATGGTGCAGTGAATCATGTCATTCAAAAGTACAACTCACCACACAAAAAAAATCAAGCCCTCATATGGCTATTTGGACAGAAAAATAAGAGTTATGGCTCTTGGAAAAAAGGAATGGAAAAATGAAAACGAAAAAACGGAAATAGGCCATGTTATGAAGAGGTTAAAAATCCTTGTTACAACACAGTATTTAACATTTGTTGGGAATCTCTCTCAGGCAAAACTAACAGGTCAAGGAAATTCTTATCCTCTCTTGCTGACAACTTTATCTTCCAAAAGGTAAAGGAGAAAACAAGGGGAACTGCTACCTTGGATCTAATCCTTATAAACAGGGAGGAAATGGTTGAGGAGGTAAAAGTGGCTGGGACCCTAGGAGGTAGCGACCATGCTATTTTAGAATTTTGGATTACTAGAGGTGGAAGACCTGTGAAGACTCAGACGTCAAGGTTAGATTTCAGAAAGGCAGATTTTAAGGGATTCAGAAAGAGAATTGGAGGGATCCAATGGCTGGATATCCTTAAAGACAAAAATGTCCAGGAAGGATGGGAAATCTTGAAAAATGAAATTCTCAAAGCACAGTTGTTAACAATTCCGAAAAGAGGGAAGAATAGGAAGCATTTAAGGAAACCAGGATGGATGAACACAGAACTTAAGCACATGCTAAAAAGGAAGAAAAAAATGTTTATAAAATGGAAAGAGGGAGGCATATCTAAAGAAGAATATAATGCTGTCTGCAGAACCTGCAGGGCACAAATCAGATTAGCTAAAGCTGAAAATGAACTGAGGCTTGCAAGAGATGTCAAAAGCAATAATAAAGGATTTTGGGGATATGTCAAAAGTAAAAGAAAAGTCAAAGATGCTATAGGAATTTTACAGGATGAAAATGATGAAATGGTAAGACAGGATGTTGAGAAGGCTGAACTTTTAAATTCCTATTTTGCATCTGTTTTCTCTCAGAAAGGAAATGCAACATCAACTGTTATTCACTGTCCTATTAAGGGAATAGAAGAATCCAGGATATCTATAAACAGAAAGATAGTGAGGAAACACTTAGCTAACCTAAATGAATTCAAGTCTCCAGGTCCAGATGAATTACACCCCAGAGTACTGAAGGAGATAGCAGAAGAAATTTTTGAACCCCTCTCCATAATCTTTGAAAATTCTTGGAGAACAGGAGAAGTGCCAGAAGACTGGAGAAGAGCAAATGTTGTTCCTATCTTCAAAAAGGGGAAGAAGGTGGACCCAGGCAACTATAGGCCGGTGAGTCTGACTTCTATACCAGGAAAGATCTTTGAACAAATTATTAAACAACATGTATGTCAATACCTGGATAAGAATGAAGTGATTAAACAGAGTCAGCATGGGTTTCTAACTAATAAGTCATGTCAGACTAACTTAATTTCCTTCTATGACGGTATCACTGATTGGGTGGATCAAGGAAATGCTGTAGATATAGTATATCTTGACTTCAGCAAAGCATTTGACAAAGTCTCTCATACAATCCTTATTAAAAAAATGACTAAGTATGGAATGGACAAGGCAACTGTTAGGTGGATTCATAACTGGCTTAGTGATCGGACCCAAAGAGTGGTCGTAAATGGCTGTACATCCAGTTGGAAGAATGTCTCAAGTGGGGTACCACAGGGCTCTGTCCTGGGCCCTGTATTGTTCAACATCTTTATCAACGATTTAGATGAAGGAATTGAGGGTAAACTGATTAAATTTGCTGATGACACAAAGCTAGGAGGGATAGCTAATACTAGAGAAGAGAGAGAGAGGATTCAAAAAGATTTAAATAAACTGGAGAAGTGGGCAGCAACTAACAGAATGGTTTTTAACAGGGAGAAATGCAAAGTACTACATCTGGGCAATAAAAATGAAAAAAGCATATATAGAATGGGAGGAATAGGGCTAAGTGACAGCACATGTGAAAAAGACTTGGGTATACTAATAGATCACAGACTGAATATGAGTCAACAGTGTGATGCAGCAGCAAAAAAGGCAAATGCAATTCTAGGATGTATTAACAGAAGCATACAGTCTAGATCACGTGAAGTCATTATTTCCCTCTACTCCTCTTTGGTCAGACCTCATCTGGAATATTGTGTCCAGTTTTGGGCACCACATTTTAAAAAAGACATCAACAAACTGGAGCAAGTTCAGAAAAGAGCGACCAGAATGGTGACCGGTCTGCAAACCCTGTCTTATGAGGAAAGGTTGCAGGATTTGGGAATGTTTAGTTTGCAAAAGAGAAGACTGAGAGGAGACTTAATAGCTGTCTACAAATATCTAAAGGGCTGTCACATTGTAGAAGGATCAACTTTATTCTCATTTGCACAAGGAAAGACTAGAAGCAATGGGATGAAACTGAATGGGAAGAGACACAGATTAGATATTAGAAAAAACTTTTTGACAGTTAGAGTGATCAATGAGTGGAACAGGCTGCCACGAGAAGTGGTGAGTTCTCCTTCAATGGAAGTCTTCAAACAGAGGCTGGACAGACATCTGACTGGGATGATTTAGCGAATCCTGCTTTGAGCAGGGGGTTGGACCAGATGGCCCAGGAGGTCCCTTCCAACTCTACGATTCTATGATTCTATGATTCTATCTCAGTGATGCCAGACGTCTATTTTCTGTAGACCAGGAGACAGGCTACTATTTGAACATTAACTATTGAAATTTTGTGTTTTCTTCGGTTGGTCAAGAAACATGGACTATTGTCATATGAGTCTAGCTGTTGACTCCTAAATTAATGTTTGTGAATTGATGAATGACTGATGTTTACTTAATATATCAGCTCCTACAGTTTATTGCACTGTTACCATTAGAGAACAGGGAAGCAGGGTCATTGAAAAATCAATGTTTGCTAACAAGGTTGATTATCCATTGTATAAGTCCATGTAGCTTGTTGATTATCAAACAGTGGAGGACAAACTATGCAGATTTATTAAATGTACAAATAATGAGAGATGAGCCTCTGCCCCTTTTCCCTAATGCTGTGTGAAAATGTTTAAATAAGAGCTATAAATTATAAAAGGAGAATCTGCCTTATCATGAGTGACTTGACAGAACAACAGCCAGGACACTGTGACTCAGTAAATGCTGACTCAAAACAATAGCCAGGACAACATGGCTCTATAAGCAGATACATGCTACAAATCAACAGCTAGGACATCATGGCTCCATCAAAGGAGACACTCTACAGAACAACAGCCAGGACACCATAACTCCATAAAGAGACTGTACAGAACAAAAACCAAAGAACCATGTAACCATCAAGGGAACACAAATTTGATAATCTTGAAACCACAAAAATAAATAAGGAGAGGGAAAGTCCAAGGTAAAAAGTAAAAAGTACAAATTTTATTAAGCACATAATTCACAACACAAGTGTATAGACACAAATATGCTTGAAATAACCAAGATACAAAGTATGGAAAAACGGTGCAGAAGTGACACAAAACCCAAAAGGTATGAGGTGGGTGGGGGACCACAAGGAAATAGCAGCATTACCAATAAAGTGCCAGTGCTGCATACAATTTATATCCACTCATCTTAAACCCTCATAATTAGAGTTGAGCGAAACGGGTCGAAAAATTTCAAAAGTCGCCGACTTTTGGCAAAGTCGGGTTTCATGAAACGAAACCCAACCCTAGGATGAGGTCAGCCATGAGGTCGGCGACTTACGCGCCAAAGTCGCGTTTCAAAAGTTTGTTTTGTGCTCTTTTTCAGCCAATCAGGATCCACGGACACTGTGGGCAACGTGATGACATAGGCAGGGGTCACCACCATCTTTCAGAAGGGCATGCAAGTGATTGGCTTGCTTTGGTGGGTGTCACAGGGGTTATAAAAGGGCGTGCACGCCGACCGCCATCTTACTTCTGCCGATCTTAGCATAGGGAGAGGTTGCTGCTGATTCTGTAGGGAGAGCGTTAGGCAGGGAAGAAGAAAAAAAACTGCTTCTGCTGCTAGCGATTTGGCCTGTACAACACACCAGTCACTGTGTGTGCAGTGCAAGGGGAGGCTATATTGTGGTGGATCAGCAGTGTTGGTTGTTAGGCTGCCTTCTAAGGCTTCCTGACGGCTGCAGTGCTGTTTCCCCACTGCTCTGCAAACTGCTTTTTTAAAAGTAATCCCAATTTTTTTTTTTGTCATGCTGAGGTACTGAGCGTGCATTTTTTCACACCATACAGCGGTGTACGCTCCTCACACAGTACCGTGTAACGGCTGTTATCACAGCCACAGTGAAGCTATCTGTGTGTCACTGTGGAAGGATAAGTGGAGGACTTGTTCCATTCTTACAGACCTACACTCTAGGGAGATTCCTATTCTGCCCAATTCTACATACACCTTGTAGTTTGTGATACACTAGCCAATTTCTGCCTGTGACATAGCGCTCTGATATTCAGTGGGCCTCACACAATGCAAAAGTGTCCAGTGTCCACAAGTGTCTGCAGAAATTCAAAATCTCCCTTATCCTGTAGTCACTTTTTTCACACCTGTGCCATCGAGCCTGTGACATAGCGCTCTGATATTCAGTGGGCCTCACACAATCCAAAAGTGTCCAGTGTCCACAAGTGTCTGCAGAAATTCAAAATCTCCCTTATCCTGTAGTCACTTTTTTCACACCTGTGCCATCGAGCCTGTGACATAGCGCTCTGATATTCAGTGGGCCTCACACAATCCAAAAGTGTCCAGTGTCCACAAGTGTCTGCAGAAATTCAAAATCTCCCTTATCCTGTAGTCACTTTTTTCACACCTGTGCCATCGAGCCTGTGACATAGCGCTCTGATATTCAGTGGGCCTCACACAATCCAAAAGTGTCCAGTGTCCACAAGTGTCTGCAGAAATTCAAAATCTCCCTTATCCTGTAGTCACTTTTTTCACACCTGTGCCATCGAGCCTGTGACACAGAGCTCTGATATTCAGTGGGCCTCACACAATCCAAAAGTGTCCAGTGTCCACAAGTGTCTGCAGAAATTCAAAATCTCCCTTATCCTGTAGTCACTTTTTTCACACCTGTGCCATCGAGCCTGTGACATAGCGCTCTGATATTCAGTGGGCCTCAGACAATCCATAAGTGTCCAGTGTCCACAAGTGTGTTCAGAAATTCAAAATCTCCCCTGTCCTATAGACACCTTGTACCTTGTTTTACATTACTATATAGTTTGTTGGATTTTGTCTACATTTCTACAAAAAATGAGGAAGGCTGGTGGAAGAGGCCGTGGAATTGGGCGGGGGTTGGCAGCTGGTAATGATGGTGTTGGTGGTGGATCTGATGGTAGTGGCAAGAGCAAAATAGGACCGAATGCAGGAGGTGTTGAGCCTGCGTCATCGTCTGGCTCCATAAGGCTTCGAAGGCTTAGTTTTCTAGGAGTTGGCAAACCGCTTTTAAAGCCAGAGCATCAGGAAAAAGTTTTGTCTTACATTGCTGACTCAGCCTCCAGCTCTATCGCCTCCTCTTCTGAAGTTGTAAAAAGTAAAAGCAATGAGTCGTCATTGGAGGCTCATGTTCATGAACCACACCTTTCCTTGTGTCCTTCACCCCAACCAAGATTGAAGGATGACGCAGGCCATACTACTGATTACTCCATGGAGCTGTTTTCACATACCATGCCTGGATTATCAAGTGAAATGGTGAATTACCCAGGCCAAGATGAATCTGACATGGAGTGCACTGATGCACAGCCGCTGATAGATGATTCTGCTGGTACATTCACTCAGAGCACTACATTGTCCTCGCAGTGTACAGAGCCAGATTCTGACCCTGATGAGACTCAGGTGCCCCTTCCCGCACACTATACCACCATACACGGTGACACAGAGGAAGGTGCACATGACATTGAAGGGGAGGTGATGGATGACCCAGTTGTTGACCCAGATTGGCATCCATTGGGGGAAGAGGGTGCTGCTTCCAATAGCTCAGATGAGGAGCATCCACAGCAGACATCGACATCGCAACAGCTGTTATCTGGCAGGCACGGAGCACTCCAAAGACAGGTTCCAAAAATCAAAAGAGTTGCTGGACAGCTTGTCCAGAGGGTCAAAAGATCACAGCGTGCTAGGCCGCAAAATGTCTGCCAAAGTAGGAAGAGTGCAGTGTGGCACTTTTTTGAACAAAATCCTCATGATCAGGCCAAGGTTATCTGTAAGAAGTGCACAAAGACCTTTAGCCGAGGGAAAAATCTGAAAAATTTGAATACCAGTTGCATGCTTAGACATTTAACCAGCATGCACTTGCAAGCGTGGACACAACACCAAACCTCAAGTGCCACATGTGCAACTGATCACAAAGAATGTAGTCAGCAACGCTACATTGTTTCCCCCACTGTAAGCCCACCGGTTAGCACAGCAGCAAATGTTGAGGTTTCGTTGCAAGGCCACAGCAGTCAGGGAATCCCACTGTTATATCAACGAAATACTGAATCTAGGCCATCAGAAAGAACACCAACTCCATCACCATCATCAACCCTCTCTCAGTCCGCCCTGTCCACCGCTACTTCCACCATATGCAGCTCTCAATTCCAGCTCAACCTCCCAGACACTATGAGTAGGTCAAGAAAGGACTCAGTCTCTCATCCGCGTACAATGGGTTTGAACGCCCACATTGCCAAACTAATCTCGTTTGAGATGATGCCCTATTGGTTGGTGGAAAGCGCAGCTTTCCGCGAACTCATGGCCTATGCAGTACCACGCTATGACCTACCCAGTCACCACTTCTTCTCTTGCAAAGCCATCCCAGCCCTCCACCATCATGTAAAAGACCGCATTGTCCATGCACTCAAGCAGTCAGTGAGTGGAAAGGTGCACCTCACAACTGATGTATGGTCCAGTCGGCATGGCCAGGGCCGTTACGTGTCCATCACTGCTCACTGGGTTAATGTGGTGGATGCAGGGTCCACAGGGGACAGTGGTGGTGGGACAGTGCTGCCTAGCCCACGGTATAGGAAACAGTTGGCTGTAGGCGTTCGACCCTCCTCCTCCTCCTCCAGAAGCGAAAGCTCGTCCACAGAGCGCAGTCGTACGAGCACTCCATCTGCAGCTGCCACTGTTGCACATGAGGTGTCCCCCTATCGAGCAGCTAGTGGAAAGCGTCAGCAGGCTGTGTTGCAGATGATGTGTTTGGGCGACAGACACACCGCCGAGGTGCTGGCCGAGTACTTGAAGCGATAAACTGAGTCATGGCTGAGCAGTGTACATCTTGAGGCAGGCAAGGTAGTTAGTGATAACGGCCGTAATTTTTGTGGCCCTTTCAAAACTCAGCCACATACCTTGCTTGGCTCACACCTTGAACCTGGTGGTGCAGTGCTTCCTCAAAAATTATCTGGAGTTAACAGCCCTGCTCCAGAAGGTGCGAAGACTGTGCGCGCACATCCGCCGGTCGCCTGTACACTCCGTTCGTATGCAGAAGCTGCAGCGATTGCTCCACCTTCCCAACCACCGCCTCATTACACAGGTCAACGAAAAAAAATTTTTTTTCTGGTGTCCAAAATATTTTAATGAATTTGGGGTATTTTTGGGGTGCTGATTCTGAATATGTCATCAGTTTTGCCAGATTGGCTCAAGTTTTTGAGATTTTTGGTATCTTATTTATAGCACTTGTTGGTAAATGCGACGCATCATCTCATTAATTTCTTTGGATTAGTACTTGAACTGAGCAGTTCTCAATATAGTTTTGTGTTAATTAGTGTTCTAAAAGTTTGTTCATAGCTTGATTTTTGCACTAACTTTATGTTGTTGTCTGTTTTCCAGTGAAAAGCATGAACTCATCATGAAGAAGTTGTCTTAACGATCCAGACTCATTCTGTTACATTTGTGGTGAATATACACTGCCAAAACATAGAAGAAACATAACACACTTCGTAAAAAAAGTGTATTTTGCCTATTTTGGGGTTATGCTTGGGGACCAAGACAAGTTTTGGGCACCACACATAGTGTGCAAAGCATGTATCGAATTATTACGAAAATGGAGCAAAGGACAAAGAAAAAGCTTCAAATTTGGTGTTCCAATGGTGTGGAGAGAGCCAAAAAATCATCATGATGACTGTTATTTCTGTGCAGTGCAAGTGCAAGGATTCAATAAGCATAAGAAACGAAAATGGGAGTAACATGGAATCTGCAAGAAGGCCTGTCCCTCATTGTGAAGATGTGCCTGTACCTGTGTTTACCATAAATAACAGTCATCATGATGATTTTTTGGCTCTCTCCACACCATTGGAACACCAAATTTGAAGCTTTTTCTTTGTCCTTTGCTCCATTTTCGTAATAATTCGATACATGCTTTGCACACTATGTGTGGTGCCCAAAACTTGTCTTGGTCCCCAAGCATAACCCCAAAATAGGCAAAATACACTTTTTTTACGAAGTCTGTTATGTTTCTTCTATGTTTTGGCAGTGTGTATTCACCACAAATGTAACAGAATGAGTCTGGATCGTTAAGACAACTTCTTCTTGATGAGTTCATGCTTTTCACTGGAAAACAGACAACAACATAAAGTTAGTGCAAAAATCAAGCTATGAACAAACTTTTAGAACACTAATTAACACAAAACTATATTGAGAACTGCTCAGTTCAAGTACTAATCCAAAGAAATTAATGAGATGATGCGTCGCATTTACCAACAAGTGCTATAAATAAGATACCAAAAATCTCAAAAACTTGAGCCAATCTGGCAAAACTGATGACATATTCAGAATCAGCACCCCAAAAATACCCTAAATTCGATGAAATATCTTTGGCACCAAAAATGCTGTTGACCAGTGTTATCGACATTGCAACAAGGTGGAACTCCACCCTGCACATGGTGGAGCGGCTGTGCGAGCAGAGGCAGGCCATAATGCATTTGTGGGAGGATACACGGTCAGGCACTTTGAGAGCAGACATGGAGTTGACAGGCGTGCAGTGGTCGAAGCTGAAAGACCTTTGTAAAGTCCTTCAGTGTTTTGAGGAATGCACACGGCTGGTAAGCGCAGACGACGCCATCCTAAGCATGAGCATCCCACTTATGCGTCTGCTTATGCAAACTTTGACGCACCTTAAGGAGCAGGCGTCTGCAGCCAATGTTGACGAGGAGGGAATCCTTGATGACATTCAGCCATTGTCTGCTCAGGGACCTCTCCTGGACGAGGTGGAGGAAGAAGAGGAGGAGGAGGATGATGATGGGGATGATTACTTAGGGGAGGAGGATGCATCTCGTGGGGCAAGTGAAAATGTTGGCGTGGCAAGGTCTGGTACAGGGTTTGTGCGTGACTGGAGGGATGTGGATTTGCCAGAAAGTGCTCCTCCAACCAGCACTCGCAGTGCATCATTGACACCGGGAACATTGGCCCACATGTCAGATTATGCCTTGCGGATCCTAAAAAGGGACCCCCGCATTGCCAAAATGATGAACGATGACGACTACTGGTTGGCCAGCATCCTGGATCCACGCTATAATGGCAAATTACAAAACATCATGCCACACGAGAACCTTGACCTAATATTGGCTAATAAACAAGCAACTCTGGTAAATCGGTTGCTTGAGGCATTCCCAGCACACAGCAGCGGTGATGGTTCTCACATGAGCCTTACGGGCCGGGGGCAGCTTGGCAGAGGTGTTCATGGTGCACACAGCAGAAGTGGCGTTGGAGACAGGGGTTTCATGACAATGTTGTGGACTGATTTTTCAAGTACCGCTCACACAACTGGTAATACTGCATCGATGGAAAGTGACAGGAGACAGCAGTTGTCAACTATGGTTACAAACTACTTTTCCTCCCATATCGATGTTCTCCCACACAGGTCATTCCCCTTTGACTATTGGGCCGCTAAACTGGACACCTGGCCTGAATTGGCACAATATGCCTTACAGGAGCTTGCTTGCCCAGCTTCAAGTTTGCTATCGGAAAGAGTCTTCAGTGCAGCTGGATCAATCCTGACAGAAAAAAGGACCCGTCTGTCAACCCAAAATGTGGATGATCTAACCTTCATTAAAATGAACCATGCATGGGTTTCCAAGGATTTTGTCCCACCTTCCCCTGATGATACATAGGGTGACAGAAAAATGGCTTGCTTTGGTCCACCTCTTCCTGGGACTTGACCTATTTCGCCTTTTGCATCAGCTGAATGTCCAACATCAACATATGCCACTTTCTAAAACTCCCTAACTGTGCTGTCCCCCCCATGGCCGGGGTCACCACCTAGCGCACGACACCGTGCGAGTGCCGTTGCCCTGGACAGGTGGGTGGGCCGACTCTTGGGTGCGGGCACTGGCACAGGGTCCCTCATAGTGCAATCAAGTGTCTCTGACGGTGGTGGTGCACACCCGCCGTCAGACACACCGCCGTACTATGAGGGGCCCAGTGCCAGTACCGACGCCCACGAGTGGGCCCCCCTTGCTTGGGCAGGGCCCCAGCATTTGCAATCTTTACCTCTCCCTGCTCCTCCGCTGTGTAGTCTGGGCCGTCAAATCCATACTGTGCCTGACACCATCTGAGCCTGCCTCCTGATGTATAGACATATATTTTGAATGTGTACGCTATCCATACATGTTATCCGGGGATACGGTACCCTTTCTCACCTTTGTGCAATCACGTGCAAGCCATACTGGGCCTGACACCGTCTGAGCCTGCCTCCTGATGTATAGACATATATTTTGAATGTGTATGCTATCCATACATGTTATCCGGGGATACGGTACCCTTTCTCACCTTTGTGCAATCATGTGCAAGCCATACTGGGCCTAACACCGTCTGAGCCTGCCTCCTGATGTATAGACATATATTTTGAATGTGTACGCTATCCATACATGTTATCCGGGGATACGGTACCCTTTCTCACCTTTGTGCAATCACGTGCAATCCATACTGGGCCTAACACCGTCTGAGCCTGCCTCCTGATGTATAGACATATATTTTGAATGTGTACGCTATCCATACATGTTATCCGGGGATACGGTATCCTTTCTCACCTTTGTGCAATCAAGTGTAATCCATACTGGGCGTGAGAACCGCTGGCGAGCTGTTAAGCAAGCTACAGCACCTGTGGTTTGCACACGTTAGTTTTTCATTTTTTCAGGAATGACGGTTAGGCCTAATTCCGGAACTGCGGTTGACCTGCACTTACTGGGAAATCATCGTTCGCGGGTAATAATTGTAATCAGTGATCCCCATCACTAACGTTGTTCAGCGGGTTATCTGCACCTGTAAGCGACAAACGCTGGCCTTTTCAGTGTAGCGCACATGCAGCCACGGAAATGTAAGGGCATGACACACCAGTTATTGGCCAATCTCCTGTGCCAGAGCCTCACCTGTCCTTCTAGTAAGCCGGACTCGGAACGCGGGGCATGACGGAGTCTCGTTCGTTAACGGAATTAAGCTTGCAATGTGTGCATCTGTTCTGTAGCTGGCATGGTTGAGGTTTCCCAGGTGGTCGAATTTAACTGTAGGCTCCACTCCTGGTGGTACCCTTCTGGACATTCCTTTAAGGTTCAGCTTTGCAACCATACTGTCCACGTAAAACAAACACTTTGCCTTCATGAACGCTGTTTGGAGGATCATGACTCGTGGGAATAACGCCGCCCAATCAGTTAAACTGCTAGAGAGATCCTTCGCTGCTCCCAAGCATGACATTACACTCCCTAGGAGGAAGGTAATGCCACTGTGGTGACCGTACTCCTGGGGGCGACACAAGTGCACTGATGCCCAGCCACTGCTCGATGAATCTGCTGGTACATTGACCCAGACCACTACATTCCCCTCGCACGCTACACGACCTGAATCTGACCCTGATGAAACTCAGGTTATCCTTCCCATATACAGTTCCATCTTACACGGTGACAAAGAGGAAGCTGCAGATGAAAGTGCAGGTTCGGCCCACCCGCCATCAGACACACCCCCTTACTATCAGGGGCCCTGTGCCAGTGCCGTCGCCAACGAGTGGGCCCCCCCTGCTTGCTCAGGATCACAGCACTTGCAAGGTTGAAATACTGTGCAGTGAGATGGAAGATGGGGACGACGAGGAGTCCAGACTAGTACAGGGATTCCCTAGCGAGGAGACTTATTTGATTGTTTTCAATGTTGGGACAGCAATTTTTGGGGAGCACTATACTCTGGAGAATGATAGATGGGGCCCACCATACACTGGAACATTCCAAAGGTGGACATCAGACACTGGAGCAGCATTTACAGGCACCATTATACACTAGAGCATTAGAAATGGGGCCCATTATGTTTGGAGCATTATTTGGGCCCATAAGACAGTGGAGCTTCATCCATGGGGACCAACATATACTGTAGCATTATGTGGAGCTCATCATATACTGTTTCAAACATTATATGGGACCAATGATTCTGTATGGAGAAATAGATGGGCCACGTCATGAGATGTAAAAAGTGAAGTATTTTTCATTGTACTATACCGCTATTTCTCTGCCGTATCGGAGCATGATGAGTTGTGGTATGTGTTAAAGGGGCGTTCTTTCGCCCAGGGCACATGAAAACCTGGAGCCAGCCCTACCCCCCCACAACTTTAGCCAAATAACCCCCATTTTTCAGTGCGTAACTTGTATTATGAAGTTAATTAAGGTTGACAAGCTTAAGTAAGAAGAATTGATGCTTTTGGCATTCAAATGAGCACTGTAGGTGTGTTTCCTGTCCTCCTCTCACTGCCAACTTTTATTCCCCATTGACTTACATTGGGTTTCGTGTTTCGGGACGACCCCGACTTTTCCCTATAATCGGCCGATCTTGCTCGACCTGACTTTTGGAAAAGTCGGGTTTCACGAAACGAAACTCGACCCGAAAAACCAAAAGTCGCTCAACTCTACTCATAATGTCTCCTTCTGAGTTTAAAGCCACAGTATACAGAAAAATGAATGTCACACCATATCAGCACAGTGGAAATAACTGAAAGGTTCAAGCTAAAAGTCTTGGGAAGAAAGGGTGGTAGTAGCAAGTAACATATCTGGCTGCTGCCATTTAACAGATTGTCTCACCCATAGTCTCCATTCTGGGTTTCACGTGGGCTTCCTTGGTGGGGCTTCCTCCTTATTTTTTCTTGTGGTTTCATGATTATATGAGTGTCCCAGATCACTATGACCCTGTATACCACTGGGTAAAGGGTATGATTTTTGATATTAGGCTTTCTTTTCGATGGATTTTGTTTTCCTTTAAATTAGATAATCTATAGGATGCCAGCTTCAGGGACCACGGCTCTTGCTGGAAAAGTACAGATCTGCTCCTTTGACCTCACTCACTGAACCCATGGAGACGTTTGGAGAAGTCATGATGACATCCTCTGGTCACCTGGCCCCAAGGAAAGGTTTGGAGAAGCCAGGTTGTGACTCTTTGGTCACTTGGACCCATTGATGCGTTTGGATAAGCCATGGTGGAACCCTCTGGTCAGCTGGATCCATGGAGACATTCGAAGATGCCTGGTTCGGACCCTCCATTTACCTGGCCACGTGCCTCAATGGACTGTCAGCTCCCTAAGCTTGTCGTTATCTCCTCCTTCCTGTGGATGGCCACCAAAAGTGGAGTGTCACTGGTGGAGGTAGTCCGCCATGAAATCCCTGAAGTCGCAGCTGCTCTAATCCCGGCCAGTCAGCGGAAGGGTGCGACTGTAATTTTGCACCATCTTGGGTATTTTTCTTTGATGGTTCTATATGTTATTTTCTGTTTAGTGGTTCAATAAAGTTTTTCCACACTGTTTTACCTTTGCTCTGTGTTGTTTGAGTAGTATTATGCCAACAGGAAAGGAGAGTGGGCATTCAGTGGGATGAGCCCTGTTTCATATAGTCTCAGGCCAGCGGACGAGAGAACACACTTAATCCCATGCTTCCACACTTGGGGACAGCAGTGGGATACTTCTTCTCTTGGAAAATCAGGGGGAGCTGCAGGTTACTGGTGTTTGTAGACACAGTCCAAGAGCTCCACAACCAGGGAAGCACATAGACAGACCCAGCATATTAAAAGTGAGGCACATACAGCAGTTTTGGGACTCCAGTATGCTAACCCTACCAGCTCAGCCTTGATAAGAGGACTGGGGTGGATATATAACTGCAATAAAAATGGCAACTACAGGAGCTTTGTCGGCTTTAAATGAAGTGAATAACAGGTCACTGACTGTACCATCAGTGACTTGACAAAATAACAGCCAGAACACAATGACTCCACAAACAGAGACTCTACAAAACAACAGCCAGGACACCATGGCTACATCACAGGAAACACCCTTCAGAACAAAAGCCAGGACACCATGATTCCATAAAGAGACTCTACGGAACAAGAACCAAAGCACCATGTCACCATCAAGGGAACACAAATTAGATAATCTATAGGATGACAACTTCAGGGACCTCGGCCCTAGCTGGAAAAGTACACATTTTCTCCTTTGATCTCACTCACTGAACCTATGGAGATGTTTGGGGAAGTCATGATGGGATCTTCTGGTCACCTGGCCCCATGGAAATGTTCGGAGAAGCCAGGTTGTGACCGTTTGGTCACCTGGACCTAATTGATACATTTGCAGAAGCCAGGGCGGGACCCTCTGGTCAGCTGGCTCCATGCAGACATCTGGAGAAGCCAGGTTGGGACCTTCTGTTCACCTGGCCACGTGCCTCAATGGACTGTCAGCTTCCTAAGCTTATCGCTATCTCCTCCTACCTGAGTGTGTCACTGGTTCCATCAGAGGAAACATTCCACAGAAAAAAAGCAAGGACACCTGGACTCCATTAGAAGACACTCCACAGAAGAACATACACAATGCTATGGGCTAGCGGAACGCATCAAATAATAGTAAGGTGGTAATGAGATGCATTCGCAGCCCAGGGTCCACTGTGCAGAGATGTTAACTGCTGCTCGGTAATGGCGGAAGCTATATGGCAGTATAAGGCCTCTTTCACACATCAGGTTTTCGCCGTCAGGCGCGATCCGGCGCTTTTGACAGAAACAGGATCCGGCGAAATGCAATGCCGGATCCGGTTTCCCCCCCATTGACTTGCATTTGCGCCGGATCGCGCCGGATGGCCATGCGTTTCATCCGGTTTTCGCCGGATCCGGCAATGTGTCGCGATCCGGCGTCTGGAAAAAACGGCTACTGTAACGTTTTTTGTCTCTGGCGAAAAAGCCGGACACGCCGGATCCGGCGCGTCCGTCTTTTTCACACAATGAAAGCCTATGAGCGCCGCAATGCGCCTGATCCGGCGAAAGCCGGATCCGGTGGCCGGATCCGGTTTTTTTGGTCTGAGCATGCTCAGTAGCTCTGCCCACAAGACATATATAAAAGCAAGACAGTGGGACCCACAGCCACACCCAACATGCCACCCAAGAAAGCAACCAAGCGCAGTAGGAGAAGGCAGGAGACCACTGCAGCACCATCAGCACCACCACCACCCCAAATGGAGCAGCAAATGGAACATGCTGAGGAGGGGAGGCCAGCAGCAGATGAGAGACGGTAATTATCAAATCCCCCATTCCTCCAAACTAGGGCTATTGAATATCAAGATATTCATTGGCCCTTTGTTTCTCTTTATTCAACAGCCGCCCAATAGATGCAGCAGCAGCAGCAGCAGCAATGGCAGCAGCTGGAACACCACCCACAGGCATGGAGTGTGGCCACCAGGAAGACAGCACATCATCTTCTGGGAGCCCTCCCTCGCATCGTCAGCGTTTGACGGTAAGTTTTTATTTCCAAAATCCATCATCTCTGTAATATATGTCTATTCATTGCCTTTTATTTCAAAACAGGATTCACAAGATGAAGAGGAGCTCCCAGAAGAAGAAGGAAGGGGTGGACAGACACCTGGAGTGGGCTCACAATTCGTAAGTTTTTTGCATCAAATGCAGAAACACAACATCACACTACACACAACACATAGAAAACAATGTTCTGCAGACCACACACAGCAAACAAATGCCTACATCCAAAGACATAACATTTTTTGTTTTCTTCTCTAGTCTTCCCAATCTGGTGCTCGGCCAAGAGGTCCTCGCAGTGCCTCCCAGGGTCGTCGGCGACAGCAACGCGGCGGTCACCAGCGTGTAAGTATAAATATTTTTGCTTTGTTTTTTTGCACTTTTTATTTCATTTCTTTTGTGGAGGCTAATTATGTTATTTTTGTCTTTTTCTTTAACAGCCTTCACAGCGTGCTCCCGACTCTGACGGTGAGGATGGAGGACTCGATGTGGACCACCTCATCGATCTCGTCAGAGAAAGGGAGCCGCTCTGGAATATGGCTGACCGCCGCCACGCTGACCTTATCGTTACCCGACGACTCTGGGAGGAAATCTGTTCGCTCCTTGTGGGCCGCTGGGAGGACCTCGATGTTCGGGCCCAGATTAAAGAGCGTAAGTATATACAGTACCGGTTGCTTGATGTAAACCAGTGTTTCCCGAACTCCAGTCCTCGTGGTCCCCACGGATCATGTGTTCAGGATTTCTATTTACTATGGAAATCCTGAAAACATGACCCCTGGGGACCATGAGGACTGGAGTTTGTGAAACACTGATGTTGTATACTAACCACTCCTTTCTCGTTTCAGGGAACAGAATTGTGAATCGGTGGCAGTCTGTGAGGGATCGTTTCAAGAAGGAGTTCAATAAAGAGATGCGGGCCCCGAGTGGATCTGGAGGACGCAGGAGCAAGTACAAGTACGCACAAGCCCTGTCGTTCCTCCGGGAAACAATGGTCACTAGAAGGTAAATATTACACACCACATATGAAAAAAAATGTTAGATGTAACTTTTTTTTTTCAGCCAGGGCCATACCATGTCAGTATTTTAATTGTTTTTTTTCTCTTTATTCCACAGCACGGTGAGCAGCACTCGGGAGCCTGCACGATTGGACCCTTCTGAGACGATCCCTGAGGAGACCGGCACCGAGGGACACTTCGACCGCCCCGGTACATCTGCACCTTCCCAGCCTTCCCACACATTCGACCCATCTGTCCCATCCACCAGCACAGGAGCATCGTGGCCGCCTACATTACATGAAGCTGCTGGTGAGGAGATCGCTTTCCCTTTACCCCACCCTTCTGCCCCTGCCACCTCTAGTACACCTGCGGGTACTGGGCGGCAGCGGCAGAGGGGTCAGGAAAAGACTTATGCGCAAGAGTTATTGCATCTGAATGCATCTTTCCAGAACTGTCTAAAAGTCTTGTCAGAGCAAATCTCCGCAGGCTATCAGCAGATCAACTCCAGCATTCTGGAGGTGAAGACACTTCTGCAAACCATGCATTCAGAAGCAAGATCTTCGCCAAACCACACCTTTTTCAGGTCTGTTGTGGAGCGCATGGCAACACTATCTCCTACCCAGCAGATGCATGTAATGCATTTGTGCCACGGTGCTCTACAGCAGGTTACCTCCCAACCTCCACCTCCCACCACTGTAGTTCCTCCACCTGCACCCCCTCCAGCCACTTTCCATCCTCCCCCTCCTATTACATCTGCACCCCCTCCAGCCACTTTCCATCCTCCCCCTCCTATTACATCTGCACCCCCTCCAGCCACTTTCCATCCTCCCCCTCCTATTACATACCAGCAACCTCACCAGTACCAGCAACCTTCCCAGTACCAGCAACCTCCCCAGTACCAGACATCTCCCCACTTCCAGCAACCTGCCCCGTACCAAACTCCTTCCACGTACCAAACTCCTTCCCCGTACCAAACTCCTTCCCCATACAACTTTCCATCAACATCATCTGCTCCTACAGTCCCTGCCCAACCCTCCACTCCACCGCCCACCACCTCTTCTGCCTCCCACATGTCCACCCATTCTGTAGCTTTTTCCACACCATCACCTCTAACTGTTCCTTCCCCACCACGATCCCAGTCCTCTCTCCACACTCCCATTGTCGAAGTGTCCCGCAGCCCCTCCAGCAGTATTTCCACCCCACACTACACCGAGTTATAATGTTTTTTTTGTAATAAAAATGCCCATTTGGTTGGTTTCAAACCTTTATTAAAAAAGTTTTTTTAACTTTAAAAACAGTATACACAAAAAAAAAAATTTTAAATAAAAGTTAAATTATTGTTTACACTGGTTGTCTGTCATTTCTTTCTGCGGCGAAATATGTTTAAAAAAAAGGTTAAATACAGGGTATTTAAAAGGTAAAAAGGTATTCAAAACCAGGTATATAACTGTGGGTAAATTTTAGCTTTTTGCCACAGTTGTGTTCCTGGTTGTGTTTGAAGCAAAGTATTTCACCTAAAAAGTTGTGTTTATTGTTGGTGATTTCCTAACAATGTACACAACTTTTGTTAAAAGGTGAAATACTTTGCATAAAACACAACCAGGTACACACCTGTGGCCTAAAGCTAAAAATAGTGAGACCATGACAAGATAGCCAACTTTGGTTGGCAAAGGTATATACTGTTGGTCCAGAAGGTACACAAGTTTGGTTAGGGCACAAATCTTTCACACTCTGTCATCCTGCCAGTGTACTCTGCCTTGAGGTGACAAAGTATAGTGCAAAATTGTCCCTCATTACTGAAACCGTCACAGAACTTCTAGTGGTAATATTTCCAATGACAACATCCATCTTCGCCAGTAACTTGCTCTTCTCTCCAACCTGCACTTTCTCCTCTACAACCTGTCAAAGAAGGGCTGTAGGAACATGCTATATATAGTTTTCCAGTAGCCAATCCCGTTCGGAAGGCCACAAGGGTCAATTTTAAAAACCAGATCCGGCGTAATCCGTCGAAAAACGGATAGAAAAACGGATGAACCGGATGAGACGGATCCGGTTTTGTCTGTCAAGAACAAGACGGATCCGGCAGAAAACCGGATCCGGCACATCAGGTTTTACAAAACATTTGCCGGATCCGGCATTCCGGCACGACGCCGGATCGCGCCTGACGCCGAAAACCTGATGTGTGAAAGTAGCCTAATAGAAGAACTCACATGGGTTAACGTCATCCGGTGTGTACTGAGGCGGATTCTGTTACCTTACAGAACCGCAATACCGCAGAATATAAATGCCAGTAAATATACCAAAATTAGTCCAAAGTAGTATATATAATATCTGGCACTTCCTAACAATGTCACAACAATAGATTTTCGGATCTATATCGCATGATGAAACCGAAAAACACCAAGAGATCCAGCATAAAAAAAAATATATTTTACTGATAAACATTAAAAAAGTTAAAATAACAAAAATGCCCAGGAGGAGGCACTCAAATGCCAATAAACAATACAGTTACACAAGCAATGCAATAGTCCATGTGAAAATGAATCCTAGGTACAGCATTTGGAAATATACTAGTTATAGTAAAAGGAGTATACCCCCTCCACAAATAAACTAAATATCCCAAAAAAATGTAAACGGTAGAGGCAATCCAACAAATTATACACAACTGTATTAATGACCTCAGTCTCTAAACTAACTATGTCTGTAAGAGCCTAGGAACTTACTACAATGATACCAAGATAAATGAGTCTAAAAAATCCGGAATAGACTGTACCTGTAAGAAGAGGACACTAGTGACTGTGAGCGGCATGACCTCCTCCACCCCAATGCGCGTTTCACACTAGCGTCTTCCCCCTATACTCCTTTTACTATAACTAGTATATTTCCAAATGCTGTACCTAGGATTCATTTTCACATGGACTATTGCATTGCTTGTGTGACTGTATTGTTTATTGGCGTTTGAGTGCCTCCTGCTGGGCAGATTTGTTATGTTAATGTTTATCAATAAAATATGATATTTTATTTTTGGGCTGGATCTCTTCATGTTTTTCGGTTTCATCATATGATATAGATCCGAAAATCTATTGTTGTGACATTGTTAAGAAGTGCCAGATATTATATATACTACTTTGGACTAATTTTGGTAGAATATAAATGCCGTAGGATATTAAGGTCACAGAGCTCGGCAAGTGAGCGCTAGTGAAGAGTCACAGAACTCTGCCCCAAGGACACAGGGTAAAAGTTCCTCTAGGCCTCTAGGCCAGCTAAGTGCACGGCATCGCACGCTGGCTAGCGTGGAGTGCAGACCAAGTGCACAGTGGCATACTGGCAAGCCACTACTCGGCTCTGATGCTAGTCCCCGACTCAGCCTCCTACCTGCACTCTCAGCCTAGGCACTAACTGGCAAGGCTGAACAACACATGCATACCAAGGGTAGGGGTTTCATAATGAGTCATTCACCTGAGACATACAAACATGCATACAACACTCACTCCACATGGTCTATACTAGCGCACAGCTGTGCAGCCATGCAATCTTTTTATAACTGCAGCCTTCTGGGACCTTCCTGATGGCCCAATCCGAGCTGCTTGAGGACCTGAGCATGTGACCTCCGACCTCCAATGAGAAGTCGTCACACGGGCATGCTTAGAAGGCTGCAAGAAGGACTTAGTCCCCAGGACTGCTCGCTGCTGGCTAGTGTGGGTTGTTATAGCTGAACCAGAGATGGCAGCAGCAACTAACCTGACAGCACTAGCCTGACCAAGATTCTGGGATCAACATCTCTGCTGAGTAGCTCCCTCTGTGGTCGAGACTGAATGGGAGACCTCAGGAGGCAAGGCTCAGGATTCCTGCTGTGCAGAGGAAGAAACCCAACGCCTAACACAGGACACCATGACTCCGTAAAGACATTCTACAGAATAACAGCCAAAGCACTATGGCACTATCAAGAGAACCACAGATTTATCATTCGTCAGGATGCCAGCTTAACCATGTCCAAAGCTGGAAGAATAGAGATCTGCTCTATTGCCCATCACTGAACCCATGGAAGCATTTGGGGAAGCCAGGATGGGACCCTCCAGTCACCTGTCCCATTCACATGTTTGAGGAAGCCAGGTTTGGATCCTTAGATCACATGGCCATCATGAATATGTTTGGAGAAGCCAGGTTTGGATACTTCAGTCACCTTGCTCAATGGGGATGCACAGAGAAGCAAGGTTGGGGCCCTGTGGCTAATTGGTCACATGCCTCAATTGACTGTCAGCTTCCTAAGCTTGTCATTGCTTCCTCTCTGTGAGTGCACACCAAAATCGAGGTGCCACTGGTGGGGGCTGTCGGTCCTGGAAAGTCTGAATTTGCAACTGCTCTAATCCCAGCGAGTCAGTGGAGGAGTAAAACTCATTAAATTTGTACCATCTTGGATGTCTTTCTTTGACTGTTCTATACATTATTGTTTGTGGAATAAAGTATTTCCACACTGTTTTACCTTCACCATGTGTTGTCTGAGTTGTATTATGCCACAGGAAAGGAGAGCAGGTGTTCAGTGGGATCAGCTCTGGGCCATGCAGTCTCGGGCCAGCATACGAGAGCACTCACTGACCCTCGTGTCTCCACAGTCCTCTTAATTATGTAAAGGTGAGAGGGATTTTTAGCTGTGCTGTTTATTGCCTACTACTGTGGTCTATTTGGGGTGGCCAGTCTCCTAGACAATGAGTGCAATATTTATAGCTTATTTTATTTTGTATTCGACAATCTGAAGTTATCAAGATGACTGGATCCAGACAGCTTTAGTGGCCCAGTGCCCCTCGGATGCTGAAGAGGCAAAGCTGACTACACTAGTAGCAAGGAAGGAACAACAACCCATTCTTCCTGCTAATCCAAACTGTCCATTATCTGAATCAGGAAGCCACTGAGAGCATTACTTTCCTGAAGAAAGAAGAAATAAGACACACAAGCTGAGCCAGCACTTTTATTTATACATAAGAACTATAGACAACTCTTACACTTAGGCCAATTTTTTCCAATTATTTCTGGAAATTCCCCAAGCGATCATCGCCAGCTCTGTTGAGAATGGATTTCTCTAAGGTTTACTATACCAGCATATAAAATGCAGAATACAAGCCATTGTGCGCCAACTTCACATACGTTAAATCAGCAAACTTTGTTCCAATTCAAACCAAAAAGAAGAATCCTGTAAGTACAACTTTTATTCGGTCTCTAAACACTAAAGAGGAGTGAATCGATGCACATTAGGCAAAATTTTCTCCTGTGTTTGTCGGCACTTTTTGCTTATTATGTTCCTTTAATCTCAGAGTTTAGTTTGTATAAAAGTAGCATTGTGCCTGTCAACTGTAAATTACATTCAGCATTGCACGGTAAGTGTGGAATAGGGAAAAGAAATCGTCAGACATTAAGGGGACACGGGATTAGGGTTTACTGTCCATGAGTATGCTTTGAGACTCTCCAAATATAAAGTCCAGACTTAATTGGCCAAAGGTGGAACCTTCCGTCACTCTCTATACAAGTCTCAACTGCAAATCTGATTGAATTTTTAGAAATGAATGAATGAAACTCATTTAAAATTTTATGAAATTCTCACAATTTACGATTTGATTTGTGCAAATCGCCCAAAACACTTGCTGCATTTTTACACTCTGCAGAAGAATAGAGATGGCAAAACAAAGCCCTGAAAGATTGGATAAATACTACAGACAGGCATGTGCTGCACAATTGAAGCACGGGAGAAGATGAGTGTAGTAGTCTGAGAATAATACGGAGTTTTCAATAACTCAGACATGCAGACAGGGGTTATGGCAGGCACAGCAATAAATGGGCATTCAATCATGTTAAAAGTAAATCTAGACACAAACTTCTGTACAAATGTAACAATCCCCACACTGGCTCACAATATGTAGCCGTCCTGTCACTTTCTCTACATCATATAAGATACAGATTAGTTATTAGAAAAAACGTTTTGACAGTAAGGGTGATCAATAAGTGGAACAGGCTGCCCATAAGGGTGGTGAGTTCTCCGTCAATGGAAGTCTTCAAACACAGGCTGGACAGACATCTGTGTGAGATGGTTTAGTGACTCCTGCATTGAGCAAGGGGATGGACACTATGACCCTTTAGGTCCCTTCCAACTCTACCTTTTTGTGATATAGTCCCCAGTTCAATATGAGAAAATAGAAAATTTTACAATATTTACCAATTATTAACCAGGTATCATGCTGCTGCAATGCAGGTAGGTGCAGGCTCCACTAGATGGCAGTAGAGTGGAAGCAGGAGTTCACCTAAATAGAGCTGGCCTTCAGTGCAGCATTTGAGGCTACCATGGGTGGCAGCAGAGTAGTAAAACAAGCTGGGTCAAATCCTAGACTGTAGCGCAATACCAAAGGAATAAGCAAACTCATGATCAGAGACAGGACAGGGAATCAGTAACGGTCAGGAACGGATAAGCCAAAGGACAAAAGACAGAAGCAGGTCAGGATACAAGACAAGTCAAAACCAGGAAGTCAGCACACTAAAGGAAAATACTGAGTCAAGACGGGAATGGGGGAAAACAGAGACAGGTGTTCTGACAGCAAACATAGCAGGGTCAATCAGAGCAATGAGAGTCAGCTACAGCAGCCGTAGGGAAAAACTATAACTGACATCGCCTACAGGAAGCAGCAGCGATAGATAGCCAACCTGAACCCAGACTTAGGCTTGGAAAGGTTATCTCTTGACAAGACCAGGCTGAGAAAAAGGGAAAACAGGACTTAAAACCTGGTCTGGATCATGACACCTGGATGATATCTGTAATTGTGAACGGGGGCTGCAGGTGCACTGCAAGATGTGGCTGTTCATTGGGCAACATGCTCATTCCCAGTTTGGTATTGTCTCCACAGTCAGCACCCTCATGGCTTTCAGCCAGAGGGGATTCTCCAAATATTCAGGGAGTCGCTGCAATGTATGCACTTATGGAATTGACAGTAGAAAATCATTTTCTCTACCACATGGTGTGAATCACGTCCTAGAATCTTTTATCAATTGTGATTCCCACCATGTGGATTATTGGATTGAATGCTGTTGTGTACGGTCAGGTACATTGGCTGCATGACCAGGAATATCAAGAAGTGAATTGCAAAGCACATAAATAATATTATCAATAAGCACAATCTTATTCAGGTGCCGCCAAGCACTTTACCTCCATCCACAATAGGGATTCATCATGTTTTCTATTCTATGGTATAGAGGGGATGCAGTGTCTGCCCAGAGAGGAGAACCGGCAAAACATTTGGCATTAAGGGAGGCTTTTTGAATTTTGAAATTATATACAAAGTTCCCTAATGGAATGAACTTCAAAAACAATTTATTTTAAATTTATTAAATTAGCTTTCATTATATTTAACCTCCATTTGTGATAATTTGTCTGCTTTTCCTGCTATGTTTTTTTTTCTCTCTGGAATTAGCAGGCAATCAATGGTTAATCAGTGTAGCACACAGCTTTTATTTCTAAATGCAATTATTCATTCCTTTGCATGTGATTGGACTTTACCAGTATATTTGTCCTGTGTTTATTGCAAATCTATATCCTATGACTAAGGTCGCCCACATTGCGCCAGAAACGCATCAGGTTTTACACGGTTTCCTTGGAAGCTTGTTGTTAGTGGCTTGTGAAAAAGCTGGATTTTATCGTTGAATGGTTGTCCCGGATTCCTTCCTATACTTGATATTGAATAAATTTAGGTGTTTTGAAAATGTGGTTTGATTTTCAGTTATTATTTGAATGTCATTAACATGTCTAAACAACTAAATGATTTACAGAATTCCATTTATTTTTCTTATTGGTGTTACCATTTTAAAGTTGAGGAGTGTATATATATATTGTAAGGATGCAGCTGGACAAGTCATGGACGGGAGATATGTGTCACCGAGGTGGGTAGCCTCAGTAATGTGAAGCCCGTGAAAGCAGGCTCCAGCACATATAGTACTGAGAGGAGTTTTCTGGGCATAGATTTTGGGTCTGGGTTTTAGGAATGGCCAGAAGACCTGAGTGGGCCTTGCCATTCCCAAATCTCCACTAGGCTTTGAATGGCCTATTTAAGGCAGCTCGGATGCCTGTGTTTTTTGTGTGTGGTGGAAGGGAAGGACCCTGGTGTTTCTCTCAGCCGGAGCTGGAAATTTGTCTAAACATATGAGCCTGTATTGCTAACAGGACTGTTTATTTTATATTATTCTTTTAATGCAAAAGAAAAGTCATTTATTTTATTTGGAAGATTTATGGACCTAAATAAATCTTCCTGTTTGACTGAACTCTCACAATACAAATTTATAATGTTTGGTTTTGTTTTTTTTTTGTTTTAGCATGCAAATACTCCTGAAATCTAAATCCCTAAATTCATGTATAGTTGACGATGTTATAAAAAGTGAACAGGAGCTGTGGCACTGGAGGAGCAGAGATCTATATCTCTATCTACATAATAATCTATGTCTCCATACATAATGAGATGCATATAAAGCTACAGCGGGGCCAAGAGATCTCTCGAATGACACTTCATGGATCCAAGCAACCCAGATGTGTAAAATGAGGACTTTGAGAACCCTGAATGACATTACAATCTTACGGAAATTGCGTCAAAACATGAATATTCTCTTTTTCTCAAATTACTCAAGCTCTTTCTTTAAAATGGATGACACTAATATAACTACAATAAATCTACTTGGATTTCCAGGTCTTAATCACTTCAGAACTTGGCTTTTTCTTACCTTTCTTATCATTTACATTGGAACGATCTGTGGTAACCTCTTGGTCATTTCACTGGTGTCCTACAGCAGGAGCCTCCATTGCCCCATGTACTTTTTCCTGACACAACTCACTATCTCTGATATTATTGTGGCCTCAGATATTGTCCCATCCATGCTTCACATTATAATGAAGGATGGTGTCACTATTTCCCTTTCACAATGTATCGTACAGTTATACTTCTTTGGATCTTGTGAGGGCTTTGAATGTCTTCTGCTGACAGTGATGGCCTATGACCGATATCTGGCCGTTTGTCACCCTTTGCGCTATGTTTCCATTATGTATCTTGGACTATGTCTCAAGGCTGTCATTATTTGTTGGTTGTCCAGCTTCTCTGTAACATTAATTCAAGCAGTAAATCTCTCCCAATTGCCTTTTGCGCTGTCCAATGTAATTGACCATTTCTTCTGCGATCTTGACCCTATTTTACAATTATCTACGTCAGATATTTTAGTAATTGAAACGCTGGAAATGTATCTGTGTATTCCTGTAGTGGTGTGTCCATTCCTAATCATCATTATCTCATATTCTAAAATTGTCAGTGCGATCCTTAGTATCCGCTCTATCACCGGGAGGCAGAAAGCCTTCACCACCTGCAGCTCCCATTTGATTGTGGTGTCTATATTTTTTGGAACATTAAGTTGTATGTATTTAATTCCAATGAAAGAAAAGTCTGTTCTTCAAAGTAAAATGATTTCTTTATTTTACACTGTGATGACTCCTCTAATAAATCCCATGATTTACTGTCTGAGAAATAAGGACATCAAGGAAGCAATAAGAAAATCATTCCTTCTGTTCTCACCATAGGTTCTAAACCTTGATCTATGTTAGGTGATGTCAGGTAATTTCACATACAATTACACTCCCACCATAACTATTGCAACTCAACAACATCTTCGTTAAAGGAAGAAAATTAAAAATCTTTCAGGAATGACTAGAAGAAAAATGTATGGCTGCCCCCGAATGTCAAAAATGTCTTGGACCTCAATTGGTTAAATAATTAATTATTATTTTGTGTTATGGCTTATGTGAATAAAAATACAAACCAGAGATTCTTAGGCTACTTTCACACATCAGGTTTTCGGCGTCAGGCGCGATCCGGCGTCGTGCCGGAGCGCCGGATCCGGCAAATATTTCGTAAAACCGGATGTGACGGATCCGTTTTTCTGCCGGATCCGTCTTGTTCTTCACAGACAAAACCGGATCCGTCTCATCCGGTTCATCCGTTTTTCTATCCGTTTTTCGACGGATTACGCCGGATCCGGTTTTTAAAATTGACCCTTGTGGCCTTCCGAACGGGATTGGCTACTGGAAAACTATATATAGCATGTTCCTACAGCCCTTCTTTGACAGGTTGGAGAGGAGAAAGTGCAGGTTGGAGAGAAGAGCAAGTTACTGGCGAAGATGGATGTTGTCATTGGAAATATTTTGAAGAATTTGGTGGATTTTACAGCGGAGGCGAATCGTTTGAGGGTGATTGTTCTGGAGAAGGAGAGAGCGAGACAGCAGCGCATCAGGCATCGTAGACGACGTTTGTGGATCCACCCCATCACAGCCAAGAGAATGACGCGTGGGGTCTATTCTACACTCTGCATGGACCTTAGACGAAACCCGGATAAATTTTTTGGATATGTTAGGATGAAAATGGAGAATTTTGATTACTTGGTGGAGCGCATTGCACACCTCATAAGAAAAGCGGACACCTATTGCCGCTTCTCTGTTTCACCCGCAGAGCGTCTGATGGTGACTTTAAGGTAAGCCACATTTATTGGATGTGATCACATCAGAGCACACTTTCACTGCAATCTTGTTGGTGGTAGTTTGTATCTCCAAGTGTTATAGGTCAGTTTTGGTATGTAATGCTGTGATTTAAAACTAATTTATTGTTTTTTAATTCCCCACAGATTTCTTGCAACTGGAGAATCCCTTTCGTCACTGCATTTCCAGTACAGACTCGGGATTTCCACCATATCTGGAATAGTGAAGCACACATGCCGTGCACTGTGGGACTCCTTAGCTGAAGAGTTTTTACCAGAGCCCACAACAGAGAGGTGGATTGAAATTTCAGAAAAGTTTCAACAGATATGTCAGTTTCCCATCTGCTTGGGCGCTGTGGACGGGAAACATATCCGCATTGTAAAGCCAGCCGGATCGGGATCGGAATATTTCAATTACAAGAAATATTTTTCCATTGTCCTCATGGCCATCGCTGACGCGGAATACAAATTTATTGCTGTTGATATTGGGGCCTATGGCCGCTCCAATGACTCTCAAGTTTTCAAACTGTCTGCCATGGGGCGTAAACTGTATGGAAACACCTTCCAGTTCCCACCCCCTAGACCGCTGCCGCAAACATCTGGTCCACCTATGCCATTTGTCTGTGTAGGGGATGAAGCCTTCCAGCTGTCAGAACACCTTTTGAAACCGTACTCTAGCAGAGGATTGACAAGACCAAAACGCATTTTTAATTACCGCCTCACAAGAGCAAGAAGAATGGTTGAATGTACCTTTGGTATTCTGACAGCCAAATGGCGGGTCCTATTGACTGCGATCAACCTCAAGACAGAAACTGTGGACGAGGTGATCAAAGCGTGCGTGGTACTCCACAATTTTGTTATCTGCAAGGAACCCATTTCCATTGAGGACACCTCTGAAGAAACCACCTTGCAAGATTACCATGACATTACCACTAGAAGTTCTGTGACTGTTTCAGTAATGAGGGACAATTTTGCACTATACTTTATGTCACCTCAAGGCAGAGTACACTGGCAGGATGACAGAGTGTGAAAGATTTGTGCCCTTAACCAAACTTGTGTACCTTCTGTACCAACAGTATATACCTTTGCCAACCAAAGTTGGCTATCTTGTCATGGTCTTACTATTTTTACCTTTAGGCCACAGGTGTGTACCTGGTTGTGTTTTATGCAAAGTATTTCACCTTTTAACAAAAGTTGTGTACATTGTTAGGAAATCACCAACAATAAACACAACTTTTTAGGTGAAATACTTTGCTTCAAACACAACCAGGAACACAACTGTGGCAAAAAGGTCAAATTTACCCACAGTTATATACCAGGTTTTGAATACCTTTTGACCTTTGAAATTATTTAACCTTTTTTTGTAAACATATTTCGCCGCAGAAAGAAATGACAGACAACCATTGTAAAAGTAATTTAACTTTTATTTAAATTTTTTTTTTTTTTGTAAAATGTTTTTAAAGTTAAAAAAACTTTTTGAATAAATGTTTGAAAACAAACAAATGGGCATTTTTATTAAAAAAAAACATTACAACTCGGTGTAGTGTGGGGTGGAAATACTGCTGGAGGGGCTGCGGGACACTTCGACAATGGGAGTGTGGAGAGAGGACTGGGATCGTGGTGGGGAAGGAACAGTTAGAGGTGAAGGTGTGGAAAAAGCTACAGAATGGGTGGACATGTGGGAGGCAGAAAAGGTGGTGGGCGGTGGAGTGGAGGGTTGGGCAGGGACTGTAGGAGCAGATGATGTTGATGGCAAGTTGTATGGGGAAGGAGTTTGGTACAGGGAAGGAGTTTGGTACGGGGCAGGTTGCTGGAAGTGGGGAGATGTCTGGTACTGGGGAGGTTGCTAGTACTGGGGAGTTTGCTGGTACTGGGGAGTTTGCTGGTACTGGGGAGGTTGCTGGTACTGGGGAGGTTGCTGGTACTGGGGAGGTGGCTGGTGCTGGGGAGGTGGATGGTATGTAATAGGAGGGGGAGGATGGAAAGTGGCTGGAGGGGGTGCAGGTGGAGGAACTACTGTGGTGGGAGGAGGAGGTTGGGAGGTAACGTGCTGGAGAGCACTGTGGCATGAATGCATTACATGCATCTGCTGGGTAGGAGAGAGCGTTTCCATGCGCTCCACAACAGACCTGAAAAAGGTGTGGTTTGGCGAAGATCTTGCTTCTGAATGCATGGTTTGCAGAAGTGTCTTCACCTCTAGAATGCTGGAGTTGATCTGCTGAAAGCCTGCGGAGATTTGCTCTGACAAGACTTTTAGACAGTTCTGGAAAGATGCATTCAGATGCAAGAACTCTGGCGCATAACTCTTTTCCTGACCCCTCTGCCGCTGCCGCCCAGTACCCGCAGGTGTACTAGAGGTGGCAGGGGCAGAAGGGTGGGGTAAAGGGAAAGCGATCTCCTCACCAGCAGCTTCATGTAATGTAGGCGGCCACGATGCTCCTGTGCTGGTGGATGGGACAGATGGGTCGAATGTGTGGGAAGGCTGGGAAGGTGCAGATGTACCGGGGCGGTCGAAGTGTCCCTCGGTGCCGGTCTCCTCAGGGATCGCCTCAGAAGGGTCCAATCGTGCAGGCTCCCGAGTGCTGCTCACCGTGCTGTGGAATAAAGAGAAAAAAAAACAATTAAAATAGTGACATGGTATGGCCCTGGCTGAAAAAAAAAAGTTACATCTAAACATTTTTTTGTCACATGTGGTGTGTAATATTTACCTTCTGGTGACCATTGTATCCCGGAGGAACGACAGGGCTCGTGCGTACTTGTACTTGCTCCTGCGTCCTCCAGATCCACTCGGGGCCCGCATCTCTTTATTGAACTCCTTCTTGAAACGATCCCTCACAGACCGCCACCGCTTCACAATTCTCTCCCCTGAAACGAGAAAGGACAAAGTGGTTAGTATACAACATCAGTGTTTCCCAAACTCCAGTCCTCATGGTCCCCAGGGGTCATGTTTTCAGGATTTCCAAAGTAAATAGAAATCCTGAACACATGATCCGTGGGGACCATGAGGACTGGAGTTCGGGAAACACTGGTTTAAATCAAGCAACCGGTACTGTATATACTTACGCTCTTTAATCTGGGCCCGAGCATCGAGGTCCTCCCAGCGGTCCACAAGGAGCGAACAGATTTCCTCCCAGAGTCGTCGGGTAACGATAAGGTCAGCATGGCGGCGGTCAGCCATATTCCATAGCGGCTCCCTTTCTCTGACGAGATCGATGAGGTGGTCCACATTAATACCTCCATCCTCACTGTCAGAGTCGGGAGCACGCTGTGAAGGCTGTTAAAGAAAAAGACAAAAATAACATAATTAGCCTCCACAAAAGAAATGAAATAAAAAGTGCAAAAAAACAAAGCAAAAATATTTATACTTACACGCTGGTGACCGCCGCGTTGCTGTCGCCGACGACCCTGGGAGGCACTGCGAGGACCTCTTGGCTGAGCACCAGATTGGGAAGACTAGAGAAGAAAACAAAAAATGTTATGTCTTTGGATGTAGGCATTTGTTTGCTGTGTGTGGTCTGCAGAACATTGTTTTCTATGTGTTGTGTGTAGTGTGATGTTGTGTTTCTGCGTTTGATGCAAAAATCTTACCAATTGTGAGCCCACTCCAGGTGTCTGTCCACCCCTTCCTTCTTCTTCTGGGAGCTCCTCTTCATCTTGTGATTCCTGTTTTGAAATAAAAGGCAATGAATACACATATATTACAGAGAAGATGGATTTTGGAAATAAAAACTTACCGTCAAACGCTGACGATGCGAGGGAGGGCTCCCAGAAGAAGATGTGCCGTCTTCCTGCTGGCCAGACTCCATGGCTGTGGGTGGTGTTACTGCTGCTGCCATTGCTGCTGCTGCTGCTGCATCTCTTGGGCGGCTGTTGAATAAAGAGAAACAAAGGGCCAATGAATATCTTGATATTCCATGGCCCTAGTTTGGAGGAATGGGGGATTTGATAATTACCATCTCTCATCTGCTGCTGGACTCCCCTCCCGTTGTTCAGCATGCTGCTCCAATTGGGGTGGTGGTGGTGCTGATGGTGCTGCTGCAGATGTCTCCTGCCTTCTCCTGCACCTGGTTCTTGTCTTGGGTGGCATGTTGGGTGTGGCTGAGGGTCCCACTGTCTTGCTTTTATATATGTGTCTTGTGGGCAGAGCTACTGAGCATGCTCAGACCAAAAAAACCGGATCCGGCCACCGGATCCGGCTGTCGCCGGATCAGGCGCATTGCAGCGCTCATAGGCTTTCATTGTGTGAAAAAGCCGGACACGCCGGATCCGGCGTGTCCGGCTTTTTCGCCGGAGACAAAAAACGTTACAGTAGCCGTTTTTTCCAGACGCCGGATCACGTCACATTGCCGGATCCGGCGAAAATCGGATGAAATGCATGGCCATCCGGCTCGATCCGGCTCTAATGCAAGTCAATGGGGGGAAAACCGGATCCGGCATTGCATTTCGCCGGATCCTGTTTTTGTCAAAAGCGCCGGATCGCGCCTGACGGCGAAAACCTGATGTGTGAAAGAGGCCTTACCCTTTCTACTGAAAGCAATCCTCAGCATGTATAAAGCTACATTATTAACTCCCCTCACACGGTCTCTGACAACAACCTTCTTACTTTTTCCATTATTATTTGTCCCTTCAGTCCTGGAACTTTTACATAAGGCACGCACATCCTACTCACCATCAATACTCAGCAGCTTATCAAAACATTTCAGTCATCACTCCTTGCTCAGTCCTAAAGTGCAAGTGCCTGCCGCCAACCCCAATGATGTGAACATGGCCTCTTAAAAAAAGAACCTGACAATATCCAGCTAGACCTTTTTTTTTTTAAAACCCATATAGCATGTATTCCCTTACATCCTGCACTTTATCAAGTTGAGTTTCTGCTTCTGAACTGGTCATATAGGAAGTCATCAGAGTTCTTATTTCTTCTCGCCCTACTACTTGCTTCAGTGACCACATTCCTTCAACTCTTCCTGCCGTGCCTCTCTAGATCTTTCATTACCCAAGAAACTAAAATATTTAACCCTACTCCTTCTTCTGACATCTGTCTCTCTTAATCCAAGAATATTTAGAATTGAGAGTCCTCAGTGGTTGATGCCTTTTGATGGCTAACTGAAAAGATGGTAACACATTGCAAGCTTTCGAGACTACTCAGGTCTCTTCATCAGTCTAGCCTGATGAACACACCTGAGTAGTCTCGAAATCTTGCAATTTGTTACCATCTTTTCAGTTAGCCATTAAAAGGTATCAACCACTGAGGACTCTCAATTCTGAATATTCTTCTATCTACTGGCTAACACGGTACAAAGATACTGTATATATCTTTCCTGTCTCTTAATTCAAGCATGCCATCGTAAAGCCAGTTCAAAAAAATAACAATCCTTGACCGGAACTGTTCTGACTAGTGTTGAGCATTCCGATACCGCAAGTATCGGGTATCGGCCGATACTTGCTGTATCGGAATTCCGATACCGACTTCCGATATTTTTTCAATATCGGAATTCGGCATCGGAATCGGAAGTTCAGTTGATTGACGGCCTGACGTCATCATGATGCGCGGTGTGTGCGCATCATGATGCGCCGTCATTTCGGGCCTTCCGGGGGTCTCTGCCGGCCTGCCGGGGGGCTGTGCCGGCCTGCCGGGGGGCTGTGTGGACTGCCCGGGGTCTCTGCCGGCCTGCCGGGGGGCTGTGCCGGCCTGCCGGGGGGCTGTGCACCCTGTGGGGGTCTGTACCGGCCTGCCGGGGGGCTGTGCCGGCCTGCCGGGGGGCTGTGCTGATGTCCGGGGGTCTGTGCAAGCATCGTCCGATGGGACTACAAGTCCCATCGGGCGATGCCTGCTACCATGACAGTGATTGACACATTAGCCAATGATGGGACAGTAGTAGTCCCATCATCCGGCTAATGTGTTAAATGTTAAAAAAAAAAAAAAAAAAAAAAAAAAAAAAAAAATACTACATACATACTACATGCTACATACATACTACATATATACTACATACATACTACATACATACTACATACATACTACATGCACGCTACATACATACTACATATATACTACATACATACTACATACATACTGCATGCTACATACATACTACATACATACTACATATATACTACATGCATGCTACATACATACTACATGCTACATGCATGCTACATACATACTACATACATGCTACATATATACTACATACATACTACATATATACTACATGCATGCTACATATATACTACATACATACTACATATATACTACATGCATGCTACATATATACTACATACATACTACATATATACTACATACATGCTACATATATACTACATACATACTACATATATACTACATACATGCTACATACATACTACATACATACTACATATATACTACATGCATGCTACATATATACTACATGCTACATACATACCACATACATACTACATACATGCTACATATATACTACATGCATGCTACATACATACTACATATATACTACATGCATGCTACATACATACTACATGCTACATGCATGCTACATACATACTACATACATACTACATGCTACATACATACCACATATATACTACATACATACAATACATTCATACAATACATACATAGACATACAGTACATATAACATAGAGTAACATACTTACCAATACTTGTCACATTGTTCCCCGAAGCCATTGTCTTTCCGGAATAAATATTAACATAACAAACCACAAAAATACTCACCCACGATCCGAAGCAGTCCACGAGTGTGTCCCACGACGATCTTGGGTAGAGAACTGCAGCATCAGATGATGCTGCCGTTCTCTACGGGCTGCAGGAATCCAATGACGGAAGGTAGGTATCCTTCCGCACTGTATTCCTCCGCCACTTAAAAAAAAAAAAGTCCCTAGTCTCACTTTATGCCATTGCTGTGTGGGAAATTCCCACACAGCAATGGCATAAAGTGAGACTAGGGACTTTTTTTTTTTTAAGTGGCGGAGGAATACAGTGCGGAAGGATACCTACCTTCCGTCATTGGATTCCTGCAGCCCGTAGAGAACGGCAGCATCAGCTGATGCTGCAGTTCTCTACCCAAGATCGTCGTGGGACACACTCGTGGACTGCTTCGGATCGTGGGTGAGTATTTTTGTGGTTTGTTATGTTAATATTTATTCCGTAGACGACAATGGCTTCGGGGAACAATGTGACAAGTATTGGTAAGTATGTTACTCTATGTTATATGTACTGTATGTCTATGTATGTATTGTATGAATGTATTGTATGTATGTAGTATATATGTGGTATGTATGTAGCATGTAGTATGTATGTAGTATGTATGTAGCATGCATGTATCATGTAGTATGTATGTAGCATGCATGTAGTATATATGTAGTATGTATGTAGTATATATGTAGTATGTATGTAGTATGTATGTAGCATGCATGTAGCATGTAGTATGTATGTGGTATGTATGTAGTATATATGTAGTATGTATGTAGTATATATGTAGTATGTATGTAGTATGTATGTAGCATGCATGTAGCATGTAGTATGTATGTGGTATGTATGTAGTATATATGTAGTATGTATGTAGTATATATGTAGTATGTATGTAGTATGTATGTAGCATGCATGTAGCATGTAGTATGTATGTAGCATGCATGTAGTATATATGTAGTATGTATGTAGCATGCATGTAGTATATATGTAGCATGCATGTAGTATATATGTAGTATGTATGTTGCATGTAGTATGAATGTAGCATGTATGTAGTATGTAGTATGAATGTAGCATGTATGTAGTATGTAGTATGAATGTAGCATGTAATTTTTTTTTTTTTTTTTTTTTACATTTAACACATTAGCCGGATGATGGGACTACTACTGTCCCATCATTGGCTAATGTGTCAATCACTGTCATGGTAGCAGGCATCGCCAGATGGGACTTGTAGTCCCATCGGACGATGCCTGCACAGACCCCCGGAGCCTGCACAGACCACCGGCAGGCCGGCACAGCCCCCCGGCAGGCCGGCACAGCCCCCCGGCAGGCCGGCACAGCCCCCCGGAGCCTGCACAGACCACCGGCAGGCCGGCACAGACCACCGGAGCCTGCACAGACCCCCTGGCAGGCCGGCACAGCCCCCCGGCAGGCCGGCACAGCCCCCCGGCAGGCCGGCACAGCCCCCCGGAGCCTGCACAGACCACCGGCAGGCCGGCACAGACCACCGGAGCCTGCACAGACCCCCTGGCAGGCCGGCACAGCCCCCCGAAAGGCCCGTACAGACCCCAGAGAGGCTGTACAAGGGCAGGAAAGGGTTTTTCTTATTCCGATACCGGAAGTCCCATAGACTTGAATGGGACTTCCGGTATCGGAATCGGCGATACCGATACTTTTTTTAAAGATCGGCCGATACCATCCGATACGATACTTTGAAGTATCGGATGGTATCGCTCAACTCTAGTTCTGACCATTACAGACCTGTCTAACCATTTTTTTTGGAATGTTAGACAGCATAAAAATACAGAAAACCGAAGAAAATGGAAGGCACCACTACACTGGAGTTCTCCAAAAGCATGGAAACAAGCAAAGCTGAAAATAATCAAGAAAAAAAAAAGAACATGCCCACCAAGATGGGAACGCCCACATAATATGAAATACACTTTATTGAAAAGACCGAATACACATGTGAACAAGGACATAGCAAATGGTTATAAACATTTAAAACAGGGATACACAATCCAAGCATGCTATGAAATACTAGCAATGACACCCCACAAGTGTCCCCACAGAGCATATAGTACATACAACAAGGGCTCTAGAGTAACAACAGATGATGATATGTCATGATTAATGACAAGAAAGATCAAACAGTGGCGGCAGAATCGCAATGTGTATGCTATCCTAGCTATTCACAGCACCATATGTATAAAAAATGAACAGATGCAGCTGTAGGAAATACAGCATCAAGGAGTATATACTTCATGATACCAGAGATGAACTAAGCCACGCTGTGATCACACAGTTTTTAAAGAAGATCAGATTTGATAACCTAAAAGATGCATAGAAAATCCAACCAGTTCCTGAAGGGTAACAGAAAAAGGAAGCCAAAAACTCAAATCCAATGAGCTGAGGAGGAATGCATCCAATAATAAAAAGCCATTGAAGCTAAGGGGACAAAAGGAGGGAGACAGACACCGCAACCGCATCGCCACACTGACTGAGGCTTCTTCAGGGGTAAATGGTGTGGGGTGTCATGGCTAGCATTTCATAGCATGCTTGGATTGTGTATCCCTGTTTTAAATGTTTTAACCATTTGCTATGTCCTTGTTCACATGTGTATTAGGTCTTTTCAATAAAGCGTAGTTTATATTATGTGGGTGTTCCCATCTTTGTGGGCATGTTCTTTTTTTTTTCTTGTTTATTTTCACAGCACAAAGCTATACCACAGAGCATGTAATACTGTGTAGATGAGTAATTGATTTCAGAAAAATGTTTCCACTCTTTCTTAGAGTGCTAAATGCAACAAAAATGTACCGCAAAGTACATAATACCCCATGGATGACAATATAGTCAATTTATTCACACCAAAAAAAGTGGACACATGCAACAGATATATTTATTTAGCAATGGACTGCAAAGCCCTAAGCCCTGCCTAGAGACTGCATTCTGCCACTCTCACTACTTCTGCAACTGTGTCTCCCTAGGCTAGATGCATAATGTATCTGATGCAAACAGCAAAGCACAGAGTTAGCCTTTAGAAGAACTTGGTATGATGTTCAGCTTCAGCACCATTATTAACACTGGAGGACTCTGATTCATTCAAATGTGCACACACAGGCATGGAGAACCATTCTTTCCCTCCAATAAAAACTGTTCCTGAGGTGTGCACTGGTGTCAGTGTGCCAAGATTGGCTGCCCCTGTCTCTTAATAAGGCTTGATGATGCAATACGGTTAGCCAATTACAGTAATTCTACTACCAAGATGACTACGGCATTACAGTGACTGGCAGGCCATACCCGCATGCTTATTGGCTGGGTGCCGACCGAAAAGTCCAGGAAGTTTACAGCCAAGGAGCTCAGTTCAACTGACTGACATCAGCAGGAGCGCCGTGGAAAAAGTTTTAAACAGTATGAAGTGTTTGTTTGTTTTATTCATACAATATTCACATGATTCTTTAATTTGACATTCCTTTACATTAGGAGTCCAATAATGGAATAATGATATGCTGCATACTATAGATGTTTTTATGAGCTCTTCATGACTCACTATATATTGTAAAAATATGTATACCTTTAGTCATAGTTATACTATATTGTTACATACTATTATCTAATGTTAAATGTAAGCATTATTATATGGTTTTTCGACATTCATTCTACCTATTGTGGCAGGGCTAAGGGTCGTGTAATTGATGGGAGATATGTGCCTCATAAATGGCTTGTCTCTATAATGTAAGGCATAAGTAAAGCGTACCAGATATTATTATTGTGGTTGTTTGAAGGACCTGTGGACCTGTGGTGAGGTCACAGTCAGGTGACCAGTCAGCTGCTGAGTTTGTGGGTGTGGCTACAGCCTTATAATGTGGCTGAACCAGGGAGTTGTGTGTGGGGAGGACTAAGCCTCCCATGTGTGCTGAGACTCCTGCTCTGAGTCTACAACTACAGACATTTTGTGTTATTTTGCCTGAGCTAAAAGGCTATTTGTTTGGTGTTACGTTGCCTTGTGCGTTTATGCCGTGAATAAACCGCAAGCACTGTTGAAGAACCTGTCTCATATTTGTCTCCCGCTGCACCTAAGCGAGCCACATACCCACACTATGTTTACCTCTCCCATCAAAGCTGATTATTCCATGGTGTGATGAGCATTCCCACTTTCCTCCTATTGGTGTTTATCCTCCCTCTTCCCTTACAAATCTTTGGAACATGGACACACACCATGTCAGGACTAAGAGCGTGTGCTTGAAACGGGTTGACCTGTTTCCTCTGAGATCCTATAACCCCACTCCATTTACATCCCCCTCTTTATTGACATGTTTTTTTTTACCTTGCTTTTGTTTTAATATTGCAATAAAAGTCATGTTTTAACTTTACTAAACTTTATTGCCGATGCTGAAGGTTTTCCTTCTCATTTCTGCAGCCACCCAGAATTTGGTCTGGAGTCTCCGTGCGACACAATTGATGGAGGTAATCTACATTTGGTGAGCTGTAGAGTTGAGCGAAACGGGTCGAAAAAATTCAAAAGTCGCCGACTTTTGGCAAAGTCGGGTTTCATGAAACGAAACCCGACCCTAGGATGAGGTCGGCCACGAGGTCGGCGACTTACGCGCCAAAGTCGCGTTTCAAAAGTTTGTTTTGCGCTCTTTTTCAGCCAATCAGGATCCACGGACACTGTGGGCAACGTGATGACATAGGCACGGGTCACCACCATCTTTCAGAAGGGCATGCAAGTGATTGGCTTGCTTTGGTGGGCGTCACAGGGGGTATAAAAGGGCGTGCACGCCGACCGCCATCTTTCTTCTGCCGATCTTAGTATAGGGAGAGGTTGCTGCTGATTCTGTAGGGAGAGCGTTAGGCAGGGAAGAAGACAAAAAAACTGCTTCTGCTGCTAGCGATTTGGCCTGCACAACACACAAGTCACTGTGTGTGCAGTGCAAGGGGAGGCTATATAGTGGTGTATCAGTGGTGTTGGTTGTTGGGCTGCCTTTTAAGGCTTCCTGACACGCTGGCATTGCTGTTTACCCACTGCTCCGCAAACTGCTTTTTTAAAAGCAATCCAATCTCCCTTATCCTCTCGTCACTTTGGTCACAGGCAGCTGTGCCATCGAGCGTGTCACATAGCGCTCAGATATCAGTGGGCCGCACACAATCCACAAGTGTCCAGTGTCCAAAAGTGTACGCAGAGATTCAAAATCTCCATTATCCTCTCGTCACTTTGGTCACAGGCAGCTGTGCCATCGAGCGTGTCACATAGCGCTCAGATATCAGTGGGCCGCACACAATCCACAAGTGTCCACTGTCCACAAGTGTATGCAGAGATTCAAAATCTCCATTATCCTCTCGTCACTTTGGTCACAGGCAGCTGTGCCATCGAGCGTGTCACATAGCGCTCAGATATTAGTGGGCCGCACACAATCCACAAGTGTCCAGTGTCCAAAAGTGTACGCAGAGATTCAAAATCTCCATTATCCTCTCGTCACTTTGGTCACAGGCAGCTGTGCCATCGAGCGTGTCACATAGCGCTCAGATATCAGTGGGCCGCACACAATCCACAAGTGTCCACTGTCCACAAGTGTACGCAGAGATTCAAAATCTCCATTATCCTCTCGTCACTTTGGTCACAGGCAGCTGTGCCATCGAGCGTGTCACATAGCGCTCAGATATTAGTGGGCCGCACACAATCCACAAGTGTCCAGTGTCCAAAAGTGTACGCAGAGATTCAAAATCTCCATTATCCTCTCGTCACTTTGGTCACAGGCAGCTGTGCCATCGAGCGTGTCACATAGTGCTCAGATATCAGTGGGCCGCACACAATCCACAAGTGTCCAGTGTCCAAAAGTGTACGCAGAGATTCAAAATCTCCATTATCCTCTCGTCACTTTGGTCACAGGCAGCTGTGCCATCGAGCGTGTCACATAGCGCTCAGATATCAGTGGGCCGCACACAATCCACAAGTGTCCACTGTCCACAAGTGTACGCAGAGATTCAAAATCTCCATTATCCTCTCGTCACTTTGGTCACAGGCAGCTGTGCCATCGAGCGTGTCACATAGCGCTCAGATATCAGTGGGCCGCACACAATCCAAAAGTGTCCACTGTCCACAAGTGTGTGCAGAAATTCTAAAACTCCCCTGTCCTATAGACACCTTGTACCTTGTTTTACATTACTATATAGTTTGTTGGATTTTGTCTACATTTCTACCAAAAATGAGGAAGGCTGGTGGAAGAGGCCGTGGAATTGGGCGGGGGTTGGCAGCTGGTAATGATGGTGTTGGTGGTGGATATGATGGTAGTGGCAAGAGCAAAATAGGACCGAATGCAGGAGGTGCTGACCCTGCGTCATCGTCTGGCTACATAAGGACTCGAACGCTTAGTTTTCTAGGAGTTGGCAAACCGCTTTTAAATGCAGAGCATCAGGAAAAAGTTTTGTCTTACATTGCTGACTCAGCCTACAGCTCTATCGCCTCCTCTTCTTCAGTTGTAAAAAGTAAAAGCACTGAGTCGTCATTGGAGGCTCATGTTCATGAACCACACCTTTCCTTGTGTCCTTCACCCCAACCAAGATTGAAGGATGACGCAGGCCATACTACTGATTACTCCATGGAGCTGTTTTCACATACCATGCCTGGATTATCAAGTTAAATGGTGAATTACCCAGGCCAAGATGAATCTGACATGGAGTGCACTGATGCACAGCCGCTGATGGATGATTCTGCTGGTATATTCACTCAGAGCACTACATTGTCCTTGCAGTGTACAGAGCCAGATTTTGACCCTGATGAGACTCAGGTGCCCCTTCCCGCACACTATACCACCATACACGGTGACACAGAGAAAGGTGCACATGACATAGAAGAGGAGGTGATGGATGACCCAGTTGTTGACCCAGATTGGCATCCATTGGGGGAAGAGGGTGCTGCTTCCAATAGCTCAGATGAGGAGCATCCACAGCAGACATCGACATCGCAACAGCTGTTATCTGGCAGGCCCGGAGCACTCCAAAGACAGGTTCCAAACATCAAAAGAGTTGCTGGACAGCTTGTCCAGAGGGTCAAAAGATCACAGCGTGCTAGGCCGCAAAATGTCTGCCAAAGTAGGAAGAGTGCAGTGTGGCAGTTTTTTGAACAAAATCCTCATGATCAGGCCAAGGTTATCTGTAAGAAGTGCGCAAAGACCTTTAGCCGAGGGAAAAATCTGAAAAATTTGAATACCAGTTGCATGCTTAGACATTTAACCAGCATGCACTTGCAAGCGTGGACACAACACCAAACCTCAAGTGCCACATGTGCAACTGATCACAACGAAGGTAGTCAGCAACGCTACATTGTTTCCCCCACTGTAAGCCCACCGGTTAGCACAGCAGCAAATGTTGAGGTGTCGTTGCAAGGCCACAGCAGTCAGGGAATCCCACTGTTATATCAACGAAAGACTGATTCTAGGCCATCAGAAAGAACAACAACTCCATCACCATCATCAACCCTCTCTCAGTCCGCCCTGTCCACTGCTACTTCCACCATATGCAGCTCTCAAGTCCAGCTCACCCTCCCAGACACTATGAGTAGGTCAAGAAAGTACTCAGTCTCTCATCCGCGTACACTGGGTTTGAACGCTCACATTGCCAAACTAATCTCGTTTGAGATGATGCCCTTTCGGTTGGTGGAAAGCACAGCTTTCCGCGAACTCATGGCCTATGCAGTACCACGCTATGACCTACCCAGTCGCCACTTCTTCTCTCGCAAAGCCATCCCAGCCCTCCACCATCATGTGAAAGACCGCATTGTCCATGCACTCAAGCAGTCAGTGAGCGGAAAGGTGCACCTCACAACTGATGCATGGTCCAGTCGGCATGGCCAGGGCCGTTACGTGTCCATCACTGCGCACTGGGTTAATGTGGTGTTCAACTGTAAAGCGCTGCGGAATATGTTGGCGCTATATAAATAAAGATTATTATTATTATATTATTATGTGGTGGATGCAGGGTCCACAGGGGACAGCGGTGGTGGGACAGTGCTGCCTAGCCCACGGTATAGGAAACAGTTGGCTGTAGGCGTTCGACCCTCCTCCTCCTCCTCCAGAAGCGACAGCTCGTCCACAGAGCGCAGTCGTACGAGCACTCCATCTGCAGCTGCCACTGTTGCACACGATGTGTCCCCCTATCAAGCAGCTAGTGGAAAGCGTCAGCAGGCTGTGTTGCAGATGATGTGTTTGGGCGACAGACACACCGCCGAGGTGCTGGCCGAGTACTTGAAGCGACAAACTGAGTCATGGCTGGGCAGTGTACATCTTGAGGCAGGCAAGGTAGTTAGTGATAACGGCCGTAATTTTGTGGCAGCCATAGCCCTTTCAAAACTCAGCCACATACCTTGCTTGGCTCACACCTTGAACCTGGTGGTGCAGTGCTTCCTCAAAAATTATCCGGAGTTAACAGCCCTGCTCCAGAAGGTGCGAAGACTGTGCGCGCACATCCGCCGGTCGCCTGTACACTCCGTTCGTATGCAGAAGCTGCAGCGATTGCTCCACCTTCCCAACCACCGCCTCATTATCGACATTGCAACAAGGTGGAACTCCACCCTGCACATGGTGGAGCGGCTGTGCGAGCAGAGGCAGGCCATAATGCATTTGTGGGAGGATACACGGCCAGGCACTTTGAGAGCAGACATGGAGTTGACAGGCGTGCAGTGGTCGAAGCTGAAAGACCTTTGTAAAGTCCTTCAGTGTTTTGAGGAATGCACACGGCTGGTAAGCGCAGACGACGCCATCCTAAGCATGAGCATCCCACTTATGCATCTGCTCATGCAAACTTTGACGCACCTTAAGGAGCAGGCGTCTGCAGCCAATGTTGACGAGGAGGAAGAGGTGGAGGGAATCCTTGATGACATTCAGCCATTGTCTGCTCAGGGACCTCTCCTGGACGAGGTGGAGGAAGAAGAGGAGGAGGAGGAGGAGGATCATGGGGATGATTACTTAGGGGAGGAGGATGCATCTCGTGGGGCAAGTGAAAATGTTGGCGTGGCAAGGTCTGGTACAGGGTTTGTGCGTGACTGGAGGGATGTGGATTTGCCAGAAAGTGCTCCTCCACCCAGCACTCGCAGTGCATCATTGACACCGGGAACATTGGCCCACATGTCAGATTATGCCTTGCGGATCCTAAAAAGGGACCCCCGCATTGCCAAAATGATGAACGATGACGACTACTGGTTGGCCAGCATCCTGGATCCACGCTATAAAGGCAAATTACAAAACATCATGCCACAGGAGAACCTTGACCTAATATTGGCTAATAAACAAGCAACTCTGGTAAATCGGTTGCTTGAGGCATTCCCAGCACACAGCAGCGGTGATGGTTCTCACACGAGCCGTACGGGCCGGGGGCAGCTTGGCAGAGGTGTTCGTGGTGCACACAGCAGAAGTGGCGTTGGAGACAGGGGTTTCATGACAATGTTGTGGACTGATTTTTCAAATACCGCTCACACAACTGGTAATACTGCATCGATGGAAAGTGACAGGAGACAGCAGTTGTCAACTATGGTTACAAACTACTTTTCCTCCCATATCGATGTTCTCCCACACAGGTCATTCCCCTTTGACTATTGGGCCGCTAAACTGGACACCTGGCCTGAATTGGCACAATATGCCTTACAGGAGCTCGCTTGCCCAGCTGCAAGTGTGCTATCGGAAAGAGTCTTCAGTGCAGCTGGATCAATCCTGACAGAAAAAAGGACCCGTCTGTCAACCCAAAATGTGGATGATCTAACCTTCATTAAAATGAACCACGCATGGGTTTCCAAGGATTTTGTCCCACCTTCCCCTGATGACACATAGGGTGACAGAAAAATGGCTTGCTTTGGTCCACCTCTTCCTGGTACTTCACCTATTTCGCCTTTTGCATCAGTTGAATGTCCAACATCAACATATGCCACTTTCTAAAACTCCCTAACTGTGCTGCCTCCCCCCCCATGGCCGGGGTCACCGCCTAGCGCACGACACCGTGCGAGTGCCGTTGCCCTGGACAGGTGGGTAGGCCGACTCTTGGGCGCGGGCACTGGCACATTGTCCCTCATAGTGCAATCAAGTGTCTCTGACGGTGGTGGTGCACACCCGCCGTCAGACACACCGCTGTACTATGAGGGGCCCAGTGCCAGTACCGACGCCCACGAGTGGGCCCCCCTTGCTTGGCCAGGGCCCCAGCATTTGCAATCTTTACCTCTCCCTGCTCCTCCGCTGTGTAATCTGGGCCATCAAATCCATACTGTGCCTGACACCGTCTGAGCCTGCCTCCTGAGACAAATATTTTGAATGTGTACGCTATCCATACATGTTATCCAGGGATACGGTACCCCTTCTAACCTTTGTGCAATGACGTGCAATCCATACTGGGCCTAACACCGTCTGAGCCTGCCTCATGCTGTATAGACATATATTTTGAATGTGTACGCTATCCATACATGTTATCCGGGGATACGTTACCCCTTCTAACCTTTGTGCAATCCATACTGGGCCTAACACCGTCTGAGCCTGCCTCATGCTGTATAGACATATATTTTGAATGTGTACGCTATCCATACATGTTATCCGGGGATACGGTACCCTTTCTAACCTTTGTGCAATGACGTGCAATCCATACTGGGCCTAACACCGTCTGAGCCTGCCTCATGCTGTATAGACATATATTTTGAATGTGTACGCTATCCATACATGTTATCCGGGGATACGGTACCCTTTCTAACCTTTGTGCAATGACGTGCAATCCATACTGGGCCTAACACCGTCTGAGCCTGCCTCATGCTGTATAGACATATATTTTGAATGTGTACGCTATCCATACATGTTATCCGGGGATACGGTACCCCTTCTAACCTTTGTGCAATGACGTGCAATCCATACTGGGCCTAACACCGTCTGAGCCTGCCTCATGCTGTATAGACATATATTTTGAATGTGTTCGCAATCCATACATGTTATCCAGGGATACGGTACCCCTTCTAACCTTTGTGCAATGACGTGCAATCCATACTGGGCCTAACACCGTCTGAGCCTGCCTCATGCTGTATAGACATATATTTTGAATGTGTACGCTATCCATACATGTTATCCGGGGATACGGTACCCCTTCTAACCTTTGTGCAATCCATACTGGGCCTAACACCGTCTGAGCCTGCCTCATGCTGTATAGACATATATTTTGAATGTGTACGCTATCCATACATGTTATCCGGGGATACGGTACCCTTTCTAACCTTTGTGCAATGACGTGCAATCCATACTGGGCCTAACACCGTCTGAGCCTTCCTCATGCTGTATAGACATATATTTTGAATGTGTACGCTATCCATACATGTTATCCGGGGATACGGTACCCTTTCTAACCTTTGTGCAATCACGTGCAATCCATACTGGGCCTAACACCGTCTGAGCCTGCCTCATGCTGTACAGACATATATTTTGAATGTGTACGCTATCCATACATGTTATCCGGGGATACGGTACCCCTTCTAACCTTTGTGCAATGACGTGCAATCCATACTGGGCCTAACACTGTCTGAGCCTGCCTCATGCTGTATAGACATATATTTTGAATGTGTTCGCTATCCATACATGTTATCCAGGGATACGGTACCCTTTCTAACCTTTGTGCAATCACGTGCAATCCATACTGGGCGTGAGAACGGCTGGCGAGCTGTTAAGCAAGCTACAGCACCTGTCCAGACAAGTACAGGGATTCCCTAGCGAGGAGACTTATTTGATTGTTTTCTATGTTGGGACAGCAATTTTTGGGGAGCACTATACTCTGGAGAATGATAGATGGGGCCCACCATACACTGGAACATTCCAAAGGTGGACATCAGACACTGGAGCAGCATTTACAGGGCCCATTATACACTAGAGCATTAGAAATGGGGCCCATTATGTTTGGAGCATTATTTGGGCCCATAAGACAGTGGAGCTTCATCCATGGGGACCACCATATACTGTAGCATTATGTGGAGCTCATCATATACTGTTTCAAACATTATATGGCACCAATGATTTTGTATGGAGAAATAGATGGGCCTCGTCATGAGATGTAAAAAGTGAGGTATTTTTCATTGTACTATACCGCTATTTCTCTGCCGTATCGGAGCATGATGAGTTGTGGTATGTGTTAAAGGGGCGCTCTTTCGCCCAGGGCACATGAAAACCTGCAGCCAGCCCTCCCCCCCCACAAATTTAGCCAAATAACCCCCATTTTTCAGTGCGTAACTTGTATTATGAAGTTAATTAAGGTTGACAAGCTTAAGTAAGAAGAATGGATGCTTTTGGCATTCAAATGGGCACTGTAGGTGTGTTTCCTGTCCTCCTCTCACTGCCGACTTTTATTCCCCATTGACTTACATTGGGTTTCGTGTTTCGGGATGACCCCGACTTTTCCCTATAATCGGACGATCTTGCTCGACCCGACTTTTGGAAAAGTCGGGTTTCACGAAACGAAACACGACCCTAAAAAAACAAAAGTCGCTCAACTCTAGTGAGCTGACGTACCTGTTATGTTTTTCTTCTTTTCTTCACGAAACCCAATGCAAGTAAATGGGAAGCAAAGTCGGCAGGGAGTGGAGGACAGGAAACACATCTACAGTGCCCATTTCAATGCCAACAACATCAATTCTTAATACTGAAGCTTGTCAACCATAATTTACTTCCTAATAATAGTTAAGCATTGAAAACTGGGGGTTATTTGGATAAAGTTGTGGGGGGTCAGGCTGGCTCCAGGTTTTTGTGTGCCCTGGGCCAAAGAGCACCCCTTTAACACATACCACAGCTCATGATGCTTCGATACGCCTCAGAAATATAGGTATAGTACAATGACACATACTTCACTGCTTACATGACATGACTGATCTATTTTAAATTGTACAATGGCTCCAAAAAAGGAGAGTATATTACTCCATACAGTATTATGGCCACCGCATAGTGCGCTATACAGAGTAATGAGCCCCATATATTTCTCCATACAGAATCATTGGTCCCATATAATGTTCCATACAGTATATGATGAGCTCCACATAATGCTACAGTAAATGATGGTCCCCATGGACAATGCTCCAGTGTGTTATAGGCCCAAATAATGCTCCATATATAATGGGCCCCATTTCTAATGCTCCAGTGTCAGATGTCCCCCATTGTGAAAGCTCCAGTATATGATGGGCCCCATAGATGCTGCTCCAGTGTCTGATCTGCCCCATTAAGAATGCTCCAGTATATGATGGGCCTCATGGATGATGCTCCAGTGTCTTATGGGCCCTTATAATGCTCCATATATAATGGGCCCCATTTCTAATGCTCCAGTGTATCATGTGCCCCAGAGATGCTGCTCCAGTGTCTGATCTGCCCCATTTAGAATGCTCCAGTATATAATGGGCCTCATGGATGATCATCCAGTGTCAGATGTCCCCCATTTTAAATGCTCCAATATATGATGGGCCCCATAGATGCTGCTCCAGTGTCTGATCTGCCCCATTTAGAATGCTCCAGTATATGATGGGCCTCATGGGTAATGCTCCAGTGTCAGATATCCCCCATTGTGAATGCTCCAGTATATGATGGGCCCCATAGATACTGCTCCAGTTTCTGATCTGCCCTATTTAGAATGCTTCAGTATATGATGGAACTCATGGATGACGCTCCAGTGTCTTATGGGCCCTAATAATGCTCTATACATAATGGGCCCCATTTCTAATGCTCCAGTGTATCATGTGCCCCATAGATGCTGCTCCAGTGTCTGATCTGCCCCATTTGGAATGCTCCAGTATTTGATGGGCCTCATGGATGATGCTCCAGTGTCAGATGTCCCCCATTTTGAATGCTCCAATATATGATGGGCCCCATAGATGCTGCTCCAGTGTCTGATCTGCCCCATTTAGAATGCTCCAGTATATGATGGGCCTCATGGATGATGCTCCAGTGTCAGATGTCCCCCATTTTGAATGCTCCAATATATGATGGGTCCCATAGATGCTGTTCCATTGTCTTATCTGCCCTATTTAGAATGCTCCAGTATATGATGGGCCTCATGGATGATGCTCCAGTGTCAGATGTCCCCCATTTTGAATGCTTCAGTATATGATGGGCCCAATAGATGCTGCTCCAGTGTCTGATCTGCCCCATTAAGAATGCTCCAGTATATGATGGGCCTCATGGATGATGCTCCAGTGTCTTATAGGCCCTAATAATGCTCCATATATAATGGGCCCCATTTCTAATGCTCCAGTGTATCCTGACCAGAAGCCTGCACTTGCGACTCAGTGCTTGCATTTTTTAAACTTAAGAAGAGGAGACGATAGAGCTGGAGGCTGTTTCAGCAATGTAAGCCAAAAACAGTTCCTGATGCTCCGGCTTTAAAAGCAGTCTATCTACTCCCATAAAACAGAGCCTTACGGGCCTTCCAGAGCTACACCATGATGCAGGCTCAACACCTCCTGCCATAGGCTGGTTTCACATTAGCGCTTTTTAAGCGCACGCACGGCCGGGGGTAGCTCCGCCCCCGAGCCGGCTCTCTGCCCGGCGTGCCCGCCCCTTGCTTGTAGCGCCGCCTCCTAGCAGACATAGACGCCTGCGATCGGCGCACCCTATCTTTAGCATAGGGTGCGCAGATCGTGCGCAGGCCGTGCGCTAGTTGCGCTTTGACCTGCGCTGCGCACTTTTGACGGTGCGCCGTGCGCGCCAAAATCGAACTTTTCGGATTTTGGCGCGCACGGCGCACCGTCAAAAGTGCGCAGCGCAGGTCAAAGCGCAACTAGCGCACGGCCTGCGCACGATCTGCGCACCCTATGCTAAAGAAAGGGTGCGCCGATCGCAGGCGCCGCTGTCCGCTAGGAGGCGGCGCTACAAGCAAGGGGCGGGCACGCCGGGCAGAGAGCCGGCTCGGGGGCGGAGCTACCCCCGGCCGTGCGTGCGCTTAAAAAGCGCTAATGTGAAACCAGCCTTAGCTGCTATTGTGCTTTTGGCACTACCAGCAAATGCACCACCACCACTACCATCAGTACCAGGTGGCCCCCCACATCCACATCCTCTTCCACCATACTTCCTCATGTTTTAGAAAATTGACCCAAAATTCCAGCAGATATATGGTACTGTATCAGAAGCGTACAGCTCTATACAGTCTAGGGATAACAGTAAATCTCCATATATATTTCATGAGTCATACACAGACGCTCACAGGCTCAGTATGGATTATCCAATAAAATAAAAAGGTGCAAAAGGGTACAGTATCACCAGATACAAGGTATATATAAACACAAACAGAGAGCACAGAATGACAATTGTGCAGAAATATCCTGCAGTAAAACATATAACAGTAGTCAGCAAGTGCTGATAAAAAGATAACAAATACAGGGTATTTAGTCGATACTTTTTTTGCACAATTGTCATTGTCCACAGGTAGGGCAGTAGCCCAGGGCAGTGTAGGTGAGGAGATAGAAAGGAGACGTGGATAGTGCAGTGCCAGACACAGAGATGTAGCAGTGCGGAGTGTGTGACCGCAGGAATAAGCGGAGGACACCAGGGCATGTAGTTCCAAAGCTTTACTCACAGTCTGCTGTGCATAAAGGTGCCCGCATCCGTGCCGTGTCCTCCGGGTCAGGGGCTCAGCCAACCTCCAGGCAAGATGAAGTACTCCCTTCCAACACTCCGCCAACATGTGCCTTTTCTGAACGTCTCCTTTTTTTGCGCCTATAGTGAAGTACTCTCACTACTGAGTTACACTGGAGTTCCTCCTGTCAGATGTTCCTATGAACTGTACTTGTACGGCAGACAGCTGTAGCCTCCTTCGGGGACTCCTTGCTACTAAGTCCCGGCTCACTCACGTTGCTGTTGTGCCCCCAATTCTTGTGTGGGAATAAAGTGGTGACAACTTCTATTCCTCCGGTGTCTGCTGCAGGACCATTAGTATCCAGACAACCTCGGGGACCGGACCCCGGCCTTGCGCTGTGAACTTGGGAAGGGTTCTGCTCTAACCCTAATCCTCAGTTCTCCTCTTCTCCTTACATTCCATTCAAATCTATATTTCTTATAAAGAGTCAGGCTTTCCATCAATGTCTCTTTCCTGTGCCAGCAGACCCAGGTCACTGAGGTCCGCTGCAGCACTTCCCTCGTCCATCCCACTCCGGGGATCTTCTCTCACCTTCTGACCCTGTCAGACTGACTAAATCCTAAACTCTTACCAATCTTTTGGTGCAGACTAAGCTCCACCCACCTCCCAGCACTCTTCGTGTTCCAAGCAGGGAGCCACCAAAGGGTGCTTTGCTACACTACTATGTTGTGTGGGATGCAGGTGTTGGAGTGTGGTCAGGTGTCCACACCTTACCTGGATGGTGGGGTGACACACCTCAGGAGGATTTGCAGTACCTCTGTGGTGACTGAACCCTCAAGGGCGCCACACATGTCTACTTTCAAAACAGCTGAAGGTCTCTTACTCACCCCGACTGTAGGGGTTAAACAAGTGTAGTTTCTGCTATTGGAGAATTATGTGAGAAGACTTGGCATGGTGACGGAGAAGGAAGAAGCAGCACATGGGGTTGATGGGACAATCGGTGGTTGGCTATACCATCTAGTCTGTATTTTAGCACAGTGAGATTCCCACTCTAAGACATGTTTATTGCGCATGTGCCAGTTCATGCATGTATTTATCAAATTATTGCAATGTTTGTCTCTCAGAGGTTTTTTTCAGTCTCAAAAAAGGCCCAGGCAAGGCAACCCTTGCTGCCACTGCAAACTGCTTACTCGCAACCGGTGCTGGCCCCAGCCAGAGTTTGGGCTGAGGATGCAGTTCTTATCATGGCTGCATCACTTCATATGTTTCGGAAGCCACAACATAACCTCCTCATGTTCTTCTTCCTCCACCTCCCCTGCTGAGCTACTCAGCAGCATACCTTTGGGTTCAAACAAAGTGGGATCTACAACCACATCGTCCTCTACTCTGTTCTAACACTTCTCAGCCTAAGAGTTACCCTCCTCTTCTTCCTGCCCTGACACCACAGTACAGTTGGTGTGCGCCTCTGCTGAGTCTCATCAGGATCACTTCCACCCTTGGTGGTTAAGGTATGATGATGATAATCTGCATTCTGCTGTTACCCTAATTTGTTCAGTCCCAGATACAACATGAAAAAACTGTGAGTGCATCGGTGCAGATGCTTTACTCCTCTGGATTCTGTAATTCTTCGAAGCAGACCGCTGATGCACATGGACTAAAATGTGTGAACAGCTCTTCAGAATGGCCAATATGAGATTCCCCGCAGTCAGTTGGGCATTTGTAAATATCTGAAATGGGGGAAAACAAAGGCAATTGTAGTTTCACCTCTGAGGACTGTACCGTGTATAATGTTAAGGTGGAGTAAGCGGAGGAGAGGTCACTTGATGCAGCGCTTGCCATCCACTGGAGCATATGATCTTTCTGAGCCTCATCTACAAGGTATACCGTTGTGCGGCTGCCAATGAAAGGGAGTCGAGTAGGCCGGCCAGTAACAGATGTTGTCAGTGGTCTTTGAATAGAATGTGTTTGTTCAATTGAGCTTTTTTTTTCACATTAACATTAAACCCACGTACACGTCGAACACTTAGCCTATTCTCCCTTCCACCACGACCTCGATTTTTCCCACTCATGTTGTAAGTTGCCTTACCCTCTTGTAATGTGCTGTTTCACAACCTTAGGCCCACAGTTGTCAGTCACCTTTCACTAAATGAATAATCACTATTTTTTTTAAATAGTCTGCCTGAACAACACTGAAACATAGTTGTATCACAAACAATTTGGAGTAGATAATTTGACATACTCGCAGCTACCAAAATACTATTTCCCACGTACTGGAAATCAAACACTATATCCACACGTCAGCAGTCACTAGAGAAACTAGATCAATTATATTACACAGCCGAGCTGGTGGCCTTAGTAAATCACTCATTAGCTATCTTCAAAGAGATCTGGTGCCCCTGGATGAAATTCAGATCTAGTGGCCACTTTGTCATAAGTGATTGTATTTGAAATAAACGAGTGCTACCATGTGGTGCTCCCTCCCCCCCTTCTTCTCCTCCCACTCCTCTTCCTACTCTCTATCTTCTCTATTATTTCGCAAATATCTTTACTATTTCTTCAATCTTCAGCTACCTCTTGTAGATATATTTCAAAGTAAGGGTACAATTAAGGCCCCTTTACATTTAGCGATGCACCAGCGATCCCGACAACGATACGACCCGGTCAGGATCGCTGGTGCATCGCTAAATGGTCGCTAGTGAGCTGCCACACAGGCAGATCTCACAGCGATGTAGCAGCGATACAGCGGTCGTTACTTACCTTTCATACTTTCAGACGCGGCGATCCTGACGTCCTCCCGTCCGCGTCCACGCGACGCTCGTCGGCACCAGCAGGAAGCCCCTTTAGGCGCCCTTTAAAGTTGTTAATCCTTTTTCTGAATGTTAATTCTTGAGGCTCGATGTTTAACAATCAGAGATTATAGAGTTTCAAAATAAGATGAAAGTATTGCTTACTTCAGTTCTATTAATCTATCTGAGGAAGTCATATGTAATATTGAGCCTTTGTTCATGGTGCAGTTGTGGCCAAAAGTATGGACACCCCTGCAATTCTGTCAGATAATACTCAGTTTCTTCCTGAAAATGATTGCAATCACAAATTGTTTGGTATTATTATCTTCAATTAATTTGTCTTAAATGAAAAAACACAAAAGAGAATGAAGCAAGAAGCAAAACATTGATAATTTCACACAAAACTCCAAAAATGGGCCAGACAAAAGTATTGGCACCCTCAGCCTAATACTTGGTTGCACAACCTTTAGCCAAAATAACTGCGACCAACCGCTTCCTGTAACCATCAATGAGTTTCTCAGAATGCTCTGCTGGAATTTTAGTCCATTCTTCTTTGGCAAACTGCTCCAGGTCCCTGATATTTGAAGGATGCCTTCTCCAAACTGCCATTTTTAGATCTCTCCACAGGTGTTCTATGGGATTCAGGTCTGGACTCATTGCTGGCCACCTTAGAAGTCTCCAGTGCTTTCTCTCAAACCATTTTCTAGTGCTTTTTGAAGTGTGTTTTGGGTCATTGTCCTGCTGGAAGACCCATGACCTCTGAGGGAGACCCAGCTTTCTCACACTGGGCCCTACATTATGCTGCTAAATTTGTTGGTAGTCTTCAGACTTCATAATGCCATACACACGGTCAAGCAGTTCAGTGCCAGAGGCAGCAAAGCAACCCCAAAACAACAGGGAACCTCCGCCATGTTTGACTGTAGGGACAGTGTACTTTTCTTTGAATGCCTCTTTTTTTCTCCTGTAAACTCTATGTTGATGCCTTTGCCCAAAAAGTTCTACTTTTGTCTCATCTGACCAGAGAACATTCTTTAAAAACATTTTAGGGTTTTTCAGGTAAGTTTTGGCAAACTCCAGCCTGGCTTTTTTAAATCTCGGGGTAAGAAGTGGGGTCTTCCTGGGTCTCCTACCATACAGTCCCTTTTCATTCAGACGCCGACGGATAGTACGGGTTGACACTGCTGTACCCTCGGACTGCAGGGCAGCTTGAACTTGTTTAGATGTTAGTCAAGGTTCTTTATCCAACATCCGCACAATCTTGCCTTGAAATCTCTTGTCAATTTTTCTTTTCCGTCCACATCTAGGGAGGTTAGCCACAGTGCCATGGGCTTTAAACTTCTTGATGACACTGTGCACGGTAGACACAGGAACATTCAGGTCTTTGGAGATGGACTTGTAGCCTTGAGATTGCTCATGCTTCCTCACAATTTGGTTTCTCAAGTCCTCAGACAGTTCTTTGGTCTTCTTTCTTTTCTCCATGCTCAATGTGGTACACACAAGGACATAGGACAGAGGTTGAGTCAACTTTAATCCATGTCAACTGGCTGCAAGTGTGATTTAGTTATTGCCAACACCTGTTAGGTGCTACAGGTAAGTTACAGGTGCTGTTAATTACACAAATTAGAGAAGCATCACATGATTTTTCGAACAGTGCCAATACTTTTGTCCACCCTCTTTTTTATGTTTGGTGTGGAATTATATCCAATTTGGCTTTAGGACAATTCTTTTTGTGTTTTTTCATTTAAGACAAATTAAATGAAGATAATACCAAAGAATTTGTGTTTGCAATCATTTTCAGGAAGAAACTGAGTATTATCTGACAGAATTGCAGGGGTGTCAATACTTTTGGCCACAACTGTATACTGTTGTTATGTTTAAAAACTTAATAGAAAGACCATTGAAAAGAAAAGAATAGGAGTAGATCATTTGCTACGTTCGTGACAAATTTGAGGTCATCTCTAATCACAAACACTTGATTACAAAGGTTGCTGCTAATGGTGGCCCAGCCAGTTTTTAGGTTTAGGCTGAAATCACTTTTTCTAACAGGGCCCTGTAACTTTGGCTTTATTTTTTCCGTAATAATAAAGACCTTCTTTTGAAAACTGCATTTTGTGTTTGTTTTATATTTGTCTAATATTTAAATTTGTTTAGTGATCTGAAATATTTAAGTGTGACAAACATGCAAAAGAATAGGAAATCAGGAAAGGGGGCAAACACTTTTTCACACAACTGGATATGATAATGGTCAGTTTTTGAACAATAAAATTTCTACACCTTTAGAAAGCCAATTTTGTTTTCTTTTTTTGAAACCAAATCGAGTACTATAGTATACAGTGAATAGCAAAAGGGTGACAATGTTTGAACTTTTGACTTTGTCTCCATATCTCATTTTCCACTTCTGCTTTGAACTTTAGACTGCTATCATTTTATAGACTATCATCTTGGATCATGATCATAGAATCATAGAATCATAGAATCGTAGAGTTGGAAGGGACCTCCTGGGCCATCTGGTCCAACCCCCTGCTCAAAGCAGGATTCGCTAAATCATCCCAGTCAGATGTCTGTCCAGCCTCTGTTTGAAGACTTCCATTGAAGGAGAACTCACCACTTCTCGTGGCAGCCTGTTCCACTCATTGATCACTCTAACTGTCAAAAAGTTTTTTCTAATATCTAATCTGTGTCTCCTCCCATTCAGTTTCATCCCATTGCTTCTAGTCTTTCCTTGTGCAAATGAGAATAAAGTTGATCCTTCTACAACGTGACAGCCCTTTAGATATTTGTAGACAGCTATTAAGTCTCCTCTCAGTCTTCTCTTTTGCAAACTAAACATTCCCAAATCCTGCAACCTTTCCTCATAAGACAGGGTTTGCAGACCGGTCACCATTCTGGTCGCTCTTTTCTGAACTTGCTCCAGTTTGTTGATGTCTTTTTTAAAATGTGGCGCCCAAAACTGGACACAATATTCCAGATGAGGTCTGACCAAAGAGGAGTAGAGGGAAATAATGACTTCACGTGATCTAGACTGTATGCTTCTGTTAATACATCCTAGAATTGCATTTGCCTTTTTTGCTGCTGCATCACACTGTTGACTCATATTCAGTCTGTGATCTATTAGTATACCCAAGTCTTTTTCACATGTGCTGTCACTTAGCCCTATTCCTCCCATTCTATATATGCTTTTTCCATTTTTATTGCCCAGATGTAGTACTTTGCATTTCTCCCTGTTAAAAACCATTCTGTTAGTTGCTGCCCACTTCTCCAGTTTATTTAAATCTTTTTGAATCCTCTCTCTCTCTTCTCTAGTATTAGCTATCCCTCCTAGCTTTGTGTCATCAGCAAATTTAATCAGTTTACCCTCAATTCCTTCATCTAAATCGTTGATAAAGATGTTGAACAATACAGGGCCCAGGACAGAGCCCTGTGGTACCCCACTTGAGACATTCTTCCAACTGGATGTGCAGCCATTTACGACCACTCTTTGGGTCCGATCACTAAGCCAGTTATGAATCCACCTAACAGTTTCCTTGTCCATTCCATACTTAATCATTTTTTCAATAAGGATTGTATGAGAGACTTTGTCAAATGCTTTGCTGAAGTCAAGATATACTATATCTACAGCATTTCCTTGATCCAACCAATCAGTGATACCGTCATAGAAGGAAATTAAGTTAGTCTGACATGACTTATTAGTTACAAACCCATGCTGACTCTGTTTAATCACTTCATTCTTATCCAGGTATTGACATACATGTTGTTTAATAATTTGTTCAAAGATCTTTCCTGGTATAGAAGTCAGACTCACCGGCCTATAGTTACCTGGGTCCACCTTCTTCCCCTTTTTGAAGATAGGAACAACATTTGCTCTTCTCCAGTCTTCTGGCACTTCTCCTGTTCTCCAAGAATTTTCAAAGATTATAGAGAGGGGTTCAAAAATTTCTTTTGCTATCTCCTTCAGTGCTCTGGGGTGTAATTCATCTGGACCTGGAGACTTGAATTAATTTAGGCTAGCTAAGTGTTTCCTCACTATCTTTCTGTTTATAGATATCCTGGATTCTTCTATTCCCTTAATAGGACAGTGAATAACAGTTGATGTTACATTTCCTTTCTGAGAGAAAACAGATGCAAAATAGGAATTTAAAAGTTCAGCCTTCTCAACATCCTGTCTTACCATTTCATCATTTTCATCCTGTAAAAATCCTATAGCATCTTTGACTTTTCTTTTACTTTTGACATATCCCCAAAATCCTTTATTATTGCTTTTGACATCTCTTGCAAGCCTCAATTCATTTTCAGCTTTAGATAATCTGATTTGTGCCCTGCAGGTTCTGCAGACAGCATTATATTCTTCTTTAGATATGCCTCCCTCTTTCCATTTTATAAACATTTTTTTCTTCCTTTTTAGCATGTGCTTAAGTTCTGTGTTCATCCATCCTGGTTTCCTTAACTGCTTCCTATTCTTCCCTCTTTTCGGAATTGTTAACAACTGTGCTTTGAGAATTTCATTTTTCAAGATTTCCCATCCTTCCTGGACATTTTTGTCTTTAAGGATATCCAGCCATTGGATCAGATCTCTGCGGGGTCATGCTGTCAGATGTCAGTGTAACCCCGGAGAGATACTGTGACCTGCAGCGGTGACCCACTGTAAAAAGCTTACCGCAGATCAGCAGGCACTGGCTGAAGAGAGACTACTCCTCCCATCAGGCTATGTCTGCTGTTACTGCTAACAGTGATAGCAGGAGCCGCTGATGGGAGTAGTCCCTTGGCAGCTGGCGCCTGTGCTTATAGTTAAAAAAACAAATAAAAATAAAAAACACGTTACATTCACCTAACAACAAATTCCCAATGCCCTCCTATAAAAAAAATTTAAATAAAAAATCAACATATACTCACCTTAATGCCTAACCCTCGATGCCCATGTCTACTTAAAAAAAAATCAAAAATAATAAACCACAATATACTCAGCTGTCCATCGTAGTCAACATAATGTGTGACTGCTCTACCCAGTCAGCGGCGATAAACTGACAGGATGCAATCGCTCCCATAGCGTATCACTGAGCTACCGTGAGAGAGGTCACACGAGTTCATTATGAACTCCGGTGAACTTCCACATGCAGCAGTGGTACCATTAGTGAGATCACTAGAGCTCATCAGTTGTTGAACTCGTGTGACCTCTCTCACGGCAGCTCATTGGTATACACTGCAGGAGCAACCACCTTCTGTCAGTGTATCACTGGTTGTGTTGAGAGCAGTCACATCATTGACTGTTCTCAAAGTCAACAAGAACATTGTGGGACAATATGGATTATCTTCTCTGTGGACAGGTGAGGAATATTGTGGTGTATTGTTTTATTTTTGCTGCAGGAGACATTCAGGTCAGTGGATTAGGCATTCGGTGAGTATGGTTTAATTTAGATTCAATAAAGAAGTTGGTGTCATTATCTAATATATAAAGCTAATATATAAAGCAATGTATGTATGTATGTATGTATGTATGTATGTCCGGGATTGGCATCCGCACCATCGCAGCTACAGCCACAAAATTTTGCACAGTCACACGTCTGGACCCCGAGAGCGTCATAGGCTATGTTGTGAGGTGAAATTTTAACCCCGTGCTTTCCAATTCACCAAACAATTTTGCCCCTATCTACATAATGAGGAAAAAGTGAAAGGAAAAGTGTTGGAGGCAAATTGACAGCTGCCAGATGTGAACAAGGGGGACTTAAAGAATGAGAGCGATGGCGCCAAAGAGTATATACTGTACAGTTGCTAAGGTGGGGCCCTGACATGGGATGCTCATCACACACGGGGATATGAACACACACACAAAATGTGTCACACACTACCACATACTTCAACACATATACCACCCTCAGCACACATTTCACCACACATATACCAACCTCACCACATAAAAGTCCAAACACAAAAGTCGCCACTCAAAACTTGCCACGCTGTCCCAGAGCTGTTTAAAAGATGAAAAATGAGCAGTGATTGGTTGCTATCAGCAACAGTTTTCTTTGTAGACAGTTGTGGTAGCTGAGGCCTATTATTCTTATCATTTTGTTATCGTCCTTCTGTAAAGCTGGAAATAGCACAATTTATTACCGTGCCAACACAGACCACCCTCTGACACAGACTGCAGGGGGAGCCCAGTATCACACAAGAGAGGATTAGACACATGGCTCAGCAGACAGTATCACACAGGATAGGATTAGATACGCAGCTCAACGCACAGTATCACACAGGATAGGATTAGATACGCAGCTCAACACACAGTATCACACAGAATAGTATTAGATACACAGTTCAGCAGTTAGTATCACACAGGATAGGATTAAATGCACGGTTTTTATGTGCATTATAATCATTATAATTTGTTATAACTAACCACAGTTGGTTACTATGCCCAGGCAATAACGGGCTCTTCAGCTAGTTTTAAATAAAGGACTTTCTTCTTGGTGTGTTTTTTATAATATTACAATGAAGCAAGTAATGGCGGCATCTAATAGACGCCTTTCCATTACAAACCTGTGATCTTGATTTCACCTGACAATACAAAGGTGACATCAACCTCACAAATATGAACACACTTGCCACCACTACAGGGCAAGTGGGAAGAGCAAGGCTAAGCGCCAGATTTGGTGCATCTGGAAAAAAAAAAACGAGAGAAAGCACCACTGCAAAAAAGTGCACACTGCACCAATTATAATTAAGACTGAAATAAGTAATTTTTATTGATACAAAAGAGTTATACACAATAAAAACATGATAAAATCACAAAACTATGGCATCCATAGTACCCATAATACATATCAACACATAAATATCATACATATAAGCACATATAATGTGAGCATATGATCCAGCAACACTGTGGCACTATAGCAGTATCGCTCCCTATTCCTAGGCTCATGAGGACTGTATAACCCTAGACAAAGCCCAGCCCATAGATGAATTGGAGCAACCACACACAAAAATCCATGTTATATAATTTTCATACCAGGACCCTAGTAAGCCCAGATAGCAAGAAAGGGGGGAAAGAGTTAAACCCTCCACATATCAGTGGTGCCAAAACACATAGTATCAAAAACTGCCATAAAAACTATCAATAGCTGCAATGAAAATACAGATACACGGATGCCATACCCAGGACCATTACCCCACGCGTATCGCCGTAACCTGTACGGCTTCGTCAGGGGAATTGCACCTTGAGATTTGGTGCATCTGACACATGAATCTTCTGGGGTGGCTAAGCGCTAATGTTTATAGTCTGGGAAAGGGCCAATTTCCAAATCCTCTCCAAGGCTATTAATGCCAGAATGCAGTTGTCTGCCTAGTCTTTGATAGTTAGATTTTATAGGGGGATCCTATGTCAATTTTTTTCTGAGGGCCCCCTGTAAACTAGCCATTAAAGGCTAAGCAAACAGCTGTGAGCTGATATTAATAGCCTGGAAACCTTTATGGTTATTTGCTCCTTCCCAGAATATTAACTTCAGCCCAAAGCCATCGGCTTTCCCTCTACTGCTGGTTATGAAAATTACTTAAGAGCCCACGCAATTTTTTATTTTTTTGGGGGAAAAATTAACAGTTGCTGTTTGGTTAAAGCCTATGTAGGTCCATTCTGTTAACTCTCCTACATAGGCTGTTTAAAGTGTGTGCATGCGTGCATGCATGCGCATGTGTGCGTATGTTTGTGTTTACTTACCGATTTGGTAAATAGGGTGCCTGGCTGACACCTTTTCATTACTAAACCTAGGGCTTGGTGTCAATGACAGCTACTGACACCAAGCACTAATCCCATTGCTCTGATGCTGCTGCATTAGAATGAAAACGAAGGTGTTGAACCAAGAAGATACATCACAAAACTGTACCTTTATTAAGCTCAACAAAGCCTTCATTGTTGCACAAAAACGCATAGAAAACCGTAAAAAAGCGCCAAAAAAGCATCAAAACAAGCTTTTTTGCTACCAAGAGATGCAGAAACCTAGCAGAAATTTTTGCAAGCAAATATTCAATGTGCACACAAAGTCACACTAGCAATTTTAAAATCGGTCAAATTTTGTTCCTGCAAGGTCAGAGGAGCGCAATGCAAGTGTCATGCATTTTTCATGAGAGTACACTCCAATTTTTAACACCTAGCATCCAATTTAAATCCTAAAGCCAGTTTCACACGTCCTAATGTTTCTGATACTGGAAAAAACGTTACTGGAAATGTCAGTGACATAAACTATTAGTACAGTGTGTGTGCAGCATGCTGTCCATGTATTTAATTATCAAAAGATTATTTTTCTGAAAAAAAAATGGCATGGGATCCCGTGTAATTTTCTTAGACAGCAGAGGAAATGCCGATGGCTGGGGGCCGATGTTTATAACCTGGGAAAGGGGTAATACCCATGGAGCTTCCTGGGCTACTAATATCAGCTCACAACTGTATACTTAGCATTTACTGGCTACTAAAATGGGTGACCCTAAGAAAAAATGACATAGGGTCCCCCTATAATTAATAACTAGCAAAGGCTATGCAGACAAATGAGGGCTGATATTAATAGCCTAGGAAGGGACTATGGATACTGATCTCCAGGCTAAAAACATCAGCTCTCAGCTGCCCCAAATAAGGCACATCTCTAATATGCGCCAATTCTGGCACTTAACCTCACTCTTTCCACTTGCCCTGTAGCGGTGACAAGTGGAGTTCATATTTGTGGGGTTAATGTCACCTTTGCATTGTCAGGTGACATCAAGCTCCAAGGTTAGTAATGGAGAGGCATCAATAAGACGCCACATTAGTAACCCCGTAGTCAAATTGTATGAAAACAAGCACACAGAATAAAGTCATTTAATTGAAAGAATTACAGAGACTCCTTTAATAAATAAAATCATACTTATGACCTTGCCCATTCCACCGATGCCCTTGCCATCTGCAAAAGAGTTAAAAATAAAAAAAAACAATATTACTCACATTTCCACAGAGATGCTTCTAATCCATTTGTCCCACGATGGGTATAGCTTTGCTACATCTAGATTGCAGGCTGCATGGTTGCATGATGCTAACATACAGCCTGTCATCCAGTAGAGACACTGAGCAGCACCTGCTAATGCTGCCCAGTATCTTGTGGTGAACTTATAGGACCTGTCTGACATCACCGCAAGTGTGAGAACATTCACACACTACTGGTGACATTAGAAAGGTCCTGGGAGCTCACAGCCAATAAACTCACTTCACCTATCTGATGTTGGCATGATAGCCATGAGAAATTTCTTCATGGTGCTCACACTAACGTCAAAACAGTACTGGAGATGTCAATGTCCGTGTGTGTAATACTTATGAAACACTTGTGGCAACCATTCACCGCATCAGTACCACATGGCAGATGCCATTGAATCAGAGGTACAGTAATCCCTGTTCCCCGGCGCTGGGTGCTGAAGACAGCTCTCATGATTCTCCCCTGCTCTGTCAGACATCAGCATGGACAAGGGGAAATGATGAGAGTTATATTCAACTGAGAACAATGACAGCAAGTGGTGGTTTTTGGGACTATTACTCCCATTAGCCTACACCTGCTGCCACTAATAAAAACAACAGTAGGAGCAGCTGATGGGAGTATTCGTCAGTCGCCACCTGCTCTATACATAGAAAAATAAATGAAAAAAACCAGTGTGGGTTCCCCTGTATTTTTGATAACCAGCCAGGCAAAACTCACAGCTGGAGGCTGCAACCCTCAGCTATCAGCTTCAGCAAGGCAGGTTATCAAGAATAGATGGGTCCCCACACCTCAGTTTTAATAATTTAAATAAATTATTTTAAAAAAAATGGCATTGGGCCCTCACATTTTTGACAACCAACCTTGCTAAAGCAGACAACTGGGGGCTGGTATTCTCAGGCTTGTAAGAGGTCATTGATAGAGGCCCCCCAGCCTAAAAACAGCAGCCTGCAGCTGCCCAGAAAAGGCGCATCTATTAGATGTGCCAATTCTGGTGCTTAGTCAAGCTCTTCCCAATTGTCCTGTAGCAGTGGCAAGTGGGATGCATATTTGTGGGGTTGATGTCACGTTTGTATTGTCAGGTGACATCAAGTTCATGGCATAGTAATGGAGAGGCGTCTATAAAACACCTATCCAATACTAATCCTATAGCTGTATGGTAAATAAAGACACAATCAGAATAAAGCCCTTTATTAGAAATAAGACTTAAAACACTTTTGCTTTTTTATTTAAAAATAAGAATCACAGTTATACTCAACTGACACCATTGAATCTCTTCACTCCCTACACTATGTGGCTGCCGAATTGTCTGCTTTTCATCTATCTATGTAATATATATATATATATATATATATATATATATATACAGTGGGGCAAAAAAGTATTTAGTCAGTCAGCAATAGTGCAAGTTCCACCACTTAAAAAGATGAGAGGCGTCTGTAATTTACATCATAGGTAGACCACAACTATGGGAGACAAACTGAGAAAAAAAAATCCAGAAAATCACATTGTCTGTTTTTTTTTCATTTTATTTGCATATTATGGTGGAAAATAAGTATTTGGTCAGAAACAAGCAATCAAGATTTCTGGCTCTCACAGACCTGTAACTTCTTCTTTAAGAGTCTCCTCTTTCCTCCACTCATTACCTGTAGTAATGGCACCTGTTTAAACTTGTTATCAGTATAAAAAGACACCTGTGCACACCCTCAAACAGTCTGACTCCAAACTCCACTATGGTGAAGACCAAAGAGCTGTCAAAGGACACCATAAACAAAATTGTAGCCCTGCACCAGGCTGGGAAGACTGAATCTGCAATAGCCAACAAGCTTGGAGTGAAGAAATCAACTGTGGGAGCAATAATTAGAAAATGGAAGACATACAAGACCACTGATAATCTCCCTCGATCTGGTGCTCCACGCAAAATCCCACCCCGTGGGGTCAGAATGATCACAAGAACGGTGAGCAAAAATCCCAGAACCACGCGGGGGGACCTAATGAATGAACTGCAGAGAGCTGGGACCAATGTAACAAGGCCTACCATAAGTAACACACTACGCCACCATGGACTCAGATCCTGCAGTGCCAGACATGTCCCACTGCTTAAGCCTGTACATGTCCGGGCCCGTCTGAAGTTTGCTAGAGAGCATTTGGATGATCCAGAGGAGTTTTGGGAGAATGTCCTATGGTCTGATGAAACCAAACTGGAACTGTTTGGTAGAAACACAACTTGTCGTGTTTGGAGGAAAAAGAATACTGAGTTGCATCCATCAAACACCATACCTACTGTAAAGCATGGTGATGGAAACATCATGCTTTGGGGCTGTTTCTCTGCAAAGGGGCCAGGACGACTGATCCGGATACATGAAAGAATGAATGGGGCCATGTATCGTGAGATTTTGAGTGCAAACCTCCTTCCATCAGCAAGGGCATTGAAGATGAAACATGGCTGGGTCTTTCAACATGACAATGATCCAAAGCACACCGCCAGGGCAACAAAGGAGTGGCTTCTTAAGAAGCATTTCAAGGTCCTGGAGTGGCCTAGCCAGTCTCCAGATCTCAACCCTATAGAAAACCTTTGGAGGGAGTTGAAAGTCCGTGTTGCCAAGCGAAAAGCCAAAAACATCACTGCTCTAGAGGAGATCTGCATGGAGGAATGGGCCAACATACCAACAACAGTGTGTGGCAACCTTGTGAAGACTTACAGAAAACGTTTGACCTCTGTTATTGCCAACAAAGGATATATCACAAAGTATTGAGATGAAATTTTGTTTCTGACCAAATACTTATTTTCCACCATAATATGCAAATAAAATGAAAAAAAAACAGACAATGTGATTTTCTGGATTTTTTTTCTCAGTTTGTCTCCCATAGTTGAGGTCTACCTATGATGTAAATTACAGACGCCTCTCATCTTTTTAAGTGGTGGAACTTGCACTATTGCTGACTGACTAAATACTTTTTTGCCCCACTGTATATATATATATATATATATATATATATATATATATATATATATACAGTGGGTATGGTGTTAGGTTCCTGCAGCAGTTCAACAGGAATCCAGAGCCTCACATTCTGCGGTCTCCCATTATCTATCCACTGACCAAAGAGGAGATTGCTCAGCAGTCTCAGTGTCCCAGACACTCTGCCCAGACCTGCTCTGAGGGTCTGGCTGTTGCTGCCACCTTTGGGTCAGCAATGGAAATACAGGCTGCTCAGCAGAAAATTGCTCCAGAGGCTAAGTCCCTCCATCACTCTACTGGGCAAGCTCAAGAGACGATCTCCCATTGGAGATCGGGAGTCACATGCTCAGGTCCTTCTCTTGATCTGATTGGTCCATCTCAGGTATATGGAAGCTTCCGGAAGGTCCCGGCTATAAAAGGTTCGCATGGCCGCTCAGCCATGCGCTAGTATAGTCTCTAGTTGCTAACTATGTGAACGATGATGGATGCATGAACCTGCGAATGACTCATTAAGATCCCCTCCCTCTGATATTACGAGTGTGTATAGGGACTTAGGTTTAGAGTCTGCGCCATCCAGTGGCAAGCTACAAGCCACAATAGCATCCTCCACAGTGCTAGCGTCCGACAGTGCGCCTGCTACCGGGCATTGTCGACTAGCGGCAGTGTCTGTCGCCGCGCTGCAGTCGCTGACCCTCTGCCTGGGGCCCAGCTCCTGTGACCATATACCGTGCGTGCACTTCTCTGAGACGCGTGACATTAACAGGCTCAGCCTTTTGTGTTTATTACACTTAGGCGTCTTTGTGAATAAACAGAAATCGCTCAGCGCGCCCAGGTGATGTTCAACCCGCGTGCGTTATACCGCCATATTGTACATCCACCATTATCTAGCAGCAATGTTAACGCCTTCTGCATGGTGGAACCCGGGCGGCGAACGCACTTTACGTTATTTCATATTTAGTGCGTTCCACCCTCCCTAACAGTATGGAAAGTATTCAGACCCCTTTAAATTTTTCACTCTTTGTTTCATTGCAGCCATTTAGTAAATTCAAAAAAGTTCTTTTTTTCTCATTAATGTACACTCTGCACCTAATCTTTGCTGAAAGAAAACAAAGATAGAAATTTTTGCCAATTTATTAAAAAAGATAAACTGAAATATCACATGGTCATAAGTATTCAGACCCTTTGCTCAGTATTGAATAGAAGCGCCCTTTTGAGCTAGTACAGCCATGAGTCTTTTTAGGAATGATGGGACAAGTTTTTCACAACTGGATTTGGGGATCCTGTTATGAATGGGTCACTGAGGAGGATGGCAGGAACAGGCTAAGCCACCAGAAAACCAGAGAGGTTGGTAACTAAGCGAATTGCAGACCCCTGATCCTATCAACACAACTAGCAGTAGCCGTGGAGCGTACCTACGATGCCATAGATGCTTCAGCGCAGCCGGAGAACTAACTAAGCCTAAAGCCAGAAAGGTGAAACCTAAACTGCCCCAGAGCAAATGATGATGCCCTAGCGGCTCTCTTTCAGAAAGGATTGGCAGAAACTGTAAAAGATGTTATGGTGGGATTTCCTGTCCCCTCTCGTCTTAACGTCTCCATGTCATTAGCCATTCAAATTGATCGACGTTTATGGGAACATAAAAGTACGCGAGAGGCGGTGCTGCTTTTGAACAAACTTCTGAACCCATGCAATGTGATAGGGTTTTGTCTAGGACGCAACGTCAAGAGTTCATGGGTCGCCCTCCTAGGGCTGTGGGGTATTCAGTACCGGGCCGGTCCTTCAGAGGGGAATGTCACAGCAGCAGTGACCCAGTTCTTGGCCCTGGGCGCCCATGTAAAAGGGGATTGAGTGATGGTAATAAAGTTTATGAATGATTCGTGACGCCACCTGTGATGTTCGGCAAAGGAGGTGTTAAGCCGACGCTGCAGACAGATCCTCTGGGACAGATGGTGGGGTGCAGCAATGATGGTGTAGCCCTCCACAGGCAGGACTGTTTGTCGCAGGGCAGTGTAGATAGGTGTTGGGGACGAGGGTGCAGTGTATGGCACAAGGATGTAGCAGTGCCGGAGAATTTGCAGGGAGAAGGCAAGGACACAACAGGGTGCAGTTTCTTTACTTTTACTTGGCAAATGCAGTCCAGGGTCCCGATTAGAGATGGCACAGGAACTGGCTGGCCTGGAAGCAACTCAGGAATCTCTCTCTCAGATGGGTTGTGTAGTCTCCTTCCTAGTGCTTAGTTGAGGTACATGCAGCACTGTGTAACACTGAAGTTCCTCCTTCTTATCTTCTTTTAGAACTACCTTGTATGGCAGACAGCTGTAGCCCTCTATCTCTCTTGGCTTCCTACTCCTCTGGTTTCTGTTGCAGGACCTTCAGTATCCATACAACCGTGGAGACCAGGCTCCAGATCATGCGCTATCACTGAGAGGGAGCTCTCTATCCTCAGCTCAACTTCCAGCTTCTCTCCACACGTCTACACTCATGATCCTCCTCACACTAACTAACTAATTTCCCTTCCTGGCCCCCAGAGAAAAGCTCTTCCCCTGGTTTTAGTTCAGAGCTCCCTCTGCTGGCCTGGAATGGGAACTGTGTTGCATGACATGATTAACTGCTAGAGAGACCCTTCATTGCTTCCAAGCCTGACATCATCCTCCCTGGAGGAAGGCAATGCCACTGTGGCGACCATACTCCTGGGGGCGCCACATTCAGAAGGCGTAATAAGTTATGCTTCTTTTGTGGGGATGCCTCTCATGTTATTTCTGTCTGCCCTAAACGAGAAAAACATTTTGCACATGCATTTGCGGTGGGCTGTGTACAGCCTAATTTCCTGTTGGCAGTTACCTTGATCTGCTCCTTGTCTACATTTAGCGATGCACCAGCGATCCCGACAACGATACGACCCGGTCAGGATCGCTGGTGCATCGCTAAATGATCGCTAGTGAGCTGCCAAACAGGAAGATCTCACAGCGATGCAGCAGCGACGCAGCAGACGATATTTACCTTTCACACACAGCGATCCAGACGTCCTCCCGCCCGCGTCCAGCGTCGCTCGTCTCACACAGCAGGAAGCCCAGCAGGAAGCAGACGACGAGAAATGGAGCTGCCCGAACTCGCACGATGAGCGACAGACAGCGGGGGAGCCGGTCGGAGGTAAGTATCACACATAGCGATATCGCTAGCAATATCGCTATAACGTCACAAAATCAGTGACGCTTTAGCGATATTGCTAGCGATATCGCTATGTGTAAAATCCCCTTTACTCCTAAGGCCTTTGTTGACTCAGCAGCAGCCTTGAATAGTTAGCAAAGCCGAAAAAAGACATTTGTCCATTCAGTTTAGCATATATTCCGTCAGAATAAATCCCCAGATATAAGTCCTTCTAAAGAACCTAACAGCTGTTAGATACAATATTGTTACGCTCCTATAAGACATCCATGCCTCTCGTGAACCCTTCGACTGAGTTCGCCATCACCACCTCCTCAGGCAGGGAATTCCGGATTCTCACTGCCCTAACTGTAAAGAATCCTCTTCTATGTTGGTGGAGGAACCTTCTCCCCTCCAGACGCAGAGAATGCCCCCTTGTGACCGTCACCTTCCTTGGTATAAACAGATCCTCGGACAGATATTTATTCATGGTAATCAGATCGCCCCTCAGTTGTCTTTTTTCTAGACTATATAATCCTAATTTTGCTAATCTCTCTGGGTATTGTAGTTCACTCATCCCCTTTATTAATTTTTGTGCTTTCCTTTGTACTCGCTCTAGTTCCGTTATATTCTTCCTGAGCACCGGTGTTATGAATGGCGGAACACACTAAATAAAAATATAAATAAAGTGTGTTCGCCGCTCGGGGTCCACCGTGCGGTGGATGGAAAAACCGCAGCTAGGAGATGACAGAGCATTATGGCGATAGTGTGCACAGGGTTTGATTTCACCCAGGTGCCACAAGCAATCTCTGTTGAAGACACAGAGCTGCTATAACAAATAATAAATAACGCAACGCTGAGCCTGTTAGCAGCACAGGGAATCAGCGACACACAATTGGTAAAAGGTCACCGGAGTAGCCAAGACCTACCGTTAGTGTGAATAGCATTGCTACTGCCAGCTTACAACAAAAGGCTGCTATAGCAGCGCGGCATAGAGGAAGCCGCAATATAACACCGCAGTAACGCTGGCGCGATGTTAGACGCTAGCAGGTGTTGCTGTGAAGCTATGGCGCGCTGGCGCTAATACTGGCTCTAACTCAATCCCTCACACATTCATAATATCATAGGAATGGGGTTTCAAATGAGTCATTCACCAGATCATGCATCCATCAACAAACACACAGCAGCAAGTATGACTATACTAGCGCATGGCGGAACAGCCATGCACGCTTTTTATAGCAAACGGGACCTTGCAGAAGTCTCCAGAACTCTGAGCTGGACCAATGGAATCAGGAGCAAGACCTGAGCACCTGACTCCTGAACTCCAATGGGAGATCGTCCTATGAGCATGCTCAGAGGATGGAATGAAGTACTTCGCCTCCGGAGAGAGTTGCTGCAAAGCAATCCCCTCTGCAATCTCTTCTGCAGTGGACAGAAAGCAGGAAACTGCAGAATGTGAGGGTCTAGATTCCTGCATAGAAAGGGCAGAAATCTGACTCCTAACAACCGGTGCCCAAAACTGTACACAGTACCCCATGTGCAGTCTAACCAGGGATTTGTACAGGGGCAGTATAATGCTCTCATCATGTGTATCCAGACCTCTTTTAATGTACCCTATGATCCTGTTTGCCTTGGCAGCCACTGCCTGCTCCAGGTAAGTATATCATTAACTAGGATCCCCAAGTCCTCCTCCATGTCAGATTTACCCAGTGGTTTCCCGTTCAGTGTGTAATTGTGATATTTATTTCTTCTTCCCATGTTTATAACCTTACTTTTATCAATGTTAAACCGCATCTGTCACCTATCGGCCCAAGTTTCCAACTTATCCAGATCCATCTGTAGCAGAATACTATCTTCTCATGTATTGACTGCATTGCATAGCTTTGAATGAAATGCAAGTATCGATATTTTACTGTGTATACATTCTACCAGATCGTTAATAAATATGTTGAAGAGAATAGGTCCCAACACCGACCACCACGGTAACTCACTGGTCACAGCGACACTTCTTTCTATCATTAAGCCAAGTACTTACCTATTTAGACACATTTTCCCCCAGACCCAGCATTCTCATTTTCTATACCAACCTCTTGTGTGCACGGTATCAAACACTTTAGAAACATAAAGATATACCACGTCCAATGACTCACCTTGGTCCAGTCTATAGCTTACCTCTTCATAAAAACTGATTTCCTTCAATTGCAATCAGTCGTCCTGTTTTTGCAGCTGAAAAACACCTCACATAGCATGATGCTGCCACCACCATGTTTCACTGTTGGGATTGTATTGAGTAGGTGATGTGCTGTGCCTGATTTTCGCTACACATACCGCTTACAATTATCATCAAAAAGTACTATCTTTGTCTCATCAGACCAGAGAATCTTATTTCTCATAATCTGGGAGTCCTTCATGTGTTTTTTAGCAAACTCTTTGCAGGCTTTCATATGCCTAGCACTGAGGACAGGCTTCTGTTTGGCATCTCTGCCATAAAGGCCCGACTGGTGGAGGGCTGCAGTGATAGTTGACTTTGTGGAACTTTCTCACATCTCCCTACTGCATCTCTGGAGCTCAGTCACAGTGATATTGGGTTTCTTCTTTACCTTTCTCACCCAGGCTCTTCTCCCACGATTGCTCAGTTTGGCTTGATAGCAAGGTCTAGCAAGACTTCTGTTGGTCCCAAACTTCTTGCATTTAAGAATTATGGAGGCCACTGTGCTCTTAGGAAGCTTGAGAACTGCAGAAATTCTTTTGTAACCTTGGCCAGTCCTGTGCCTTGCCACAAAACTGTCTCTGAGCTCCTTGGCCAGTTCCTTTGATCTCATGATTCTCATTTGGTCTGACAAGCACTGTGAGCTGTGAGGTCAAAACAGTAGTGAATGTGAGATATGGAGCCTGAAAATCAAAAGTTCAAAATATTGTTGCTCACCATATATAACAATAGTCAAATTTTGTAACAAATTTAGTCTCGATATTTAACAATTTTAATCCACCACAATTTTACAGAAAGCATGATAAACTGAATAGATGGCTACTTGAATCCATAAAAAATTTTGGAATCTTTTTTGAAGTTTTAAATATCAGCGTAAAGCGACAAGAACCATTTTAAGCTGCTTGGATGAACAATTGAATCAATAAAAAATTTTCACTGCTTTTTTAGATTATTAAATACCCCGAAAATGTATCACAGAGCATGTAATTCTTTATGGATGAGTAACTAATTCCAGAAAAACTTCTCAGCTCTTTCTTAGAGCGTTATATACAAAAATAATGTAGCACAAATCACATCATATTCTATGAATAACAAGATAACACATTTTTTCACCCCCTAAAAAATAATGTGGTCACTTGCAGCAGATGCTCGGCTGGTCTCCAAGTATTTTGTAGTACACAGAGATTTAATTTCCGTCGCTGCAGCTGCATGATTTGCGGCTACTTGACAGCCTGAATACATGTGGGGATTGCCTGTTTGTTAGGGAATTCCCACATATATTCAGGCTGTCAAGTAACCGCAAATCAAGCTGCTGTAGCGACAGAAACTAAATCTCCGAGCACTTCCAAATACCCGGAGATCACCGGAGCATGCTCGGGAAAACCCGAGCAATGAGCATACTCGCTCATCACTACTTTTAACACATAACTATTTTTCTTTCAATCATAAATTCGATTTGCAAAAGCAAGGAGTCCCAATGGGTGCAGGCTTTTCACCAGCCATTGCAAATATTTATATGGCTGTTTGGGAAGAGAATTACATTTTTAGGGCTGCGTCCGAACTTTCATCCCACATCAGGTGGTATGGTCGCTATTTTGACAAACTCCTCCTGATATGGGATGGGACTGAAGAGGCAGCTAGCAAATACGTCAATTTACTAAACGACAATGACATGAATTTAACATTTACTTGGAACACCCAGGATAAATTAATTGACTTTTCAGATATTACTTTAAATTTCTCAGAAGGTATAATAGTCGCTCCCTTTAGAAAAGAAACAGCAACTTAACAGCGACATATTCAATCCCCACATGGATTTATGTCTTTTTACATCAATTAAGGAATTTGCTCTTCAGACCTTCTGGGGTCATCACATAACACAGAACCAGACCTACAAGTCTCAGAGAGAGAGAAGAGTTTCGGAGTACAAATTTATGAAAACTTTTGACATTCTCATTGCAGGAATGAATGTGTCTCATGGATTTATGTCTTTTTACATCAATTAAGGAATTTGCTCTTCAGACCTTCTGGGGTCATCACATAACACAGAACCAGACCTTCAAGTCTCAGAGAGAGAGAAGAGTTTCTGAATACAAATTTATGAAAACTTTTGACATTCTCATTGCAGGAATGAATGTGTCTCATGGATTTATGTCTTTTTACATCAATTAAGGAATTTGCTCTTCAGACCTTCTGGGGTCATCACATAACACAGAACCAGACCTTCAAGTCTCAGAGAGAGAGAAGAGCCTCGGAGTACAAATTTATGAAAACTTTTGACACTCTCATTGCAGGAATGAATGTGTCTCATGGATTTATGTCTTTTTACATCAATTAAGGAATTTGCTCTTCAGACCTTCTGGGGTCATCACACAACACACATCCAGACCGCAATCAGAGGGCAATAAAATCTTCACACTGCTTATCTATGCACTGCTCCAATATTTATGTTTATCCCTCTCCCATATTGATAGTTCCGCTTCACATTACTTGTCTTATCTATTGCATTTTTTCTGTGCTGTGTTGTGCATAAATATGTGACGCTTCAGATTTTGTATTAGTCTATGCCTGATAGAGACCTGAGTAGTCTCGAAAGCTTGCAATGTGTTACCATCTTTTCAGTTAGCCATTAAAAGGTATCAGCCACTGAGGACTCTCAATTGTGAATATTCTTCTATCTACTGGCTAACACGGTACAACGATTTATAACTTTCCTGTATCTTTTTTAATATTCACTTTGAAATTGATTGCTTGGTAAAAATACACTATTAACACTTCTATTTCTCAAATCATCCTTACTTTGCAGCATTTATTCCACACCTATTTATAAATCTACAAAATATATATACTTTTTACTGTTTATAATATAATTAGCACTTTAGCAAATTTTATTGGAAATTACTCTTAGGGGAATTTTTCCTGTGATAGAAGCTGCCTATTAATGACTTGTTGACTCGTTAAGGAGTCTCTAGACAGATCTAATTGTGCAGTAACGGAATATATAAGACAAATAAATAAAGCATCATTATCATATGACATTACTCTCAATATCTTTAGGTCTTTGGTTATCTAGCAATGAGAATATACTGAAAATATCAAGACATGACCTGTAGCATTTGTAACCTTTGATTTTTTTAAGTAAATGAAGAAAAAAAAATTGAATGAATCAAATGAGAGTCAGGAAGGAAAATGGAGCCTGTCGTAGGTGTTATTAGTATGTAATTAACTAACCAAGCAAATGTTTTTCCAATATTGATCTAGATTTAATATATTTAACCACAAGTAAACTTTACTGAATTTAATGCAATCTTTGTAAATTTTTAAATGATTTTTATTATTTGTTTGCAAGAGCAGGAGACCAACCTGACTGTGATCACTGAATTCATCCTCCTGGGATTTCAGGGTGGCAGAACCTTCAGAATCGTGTTCTTCTTTCTTCTCCTTGTGACCTACTTCACAACATTATTTGGAAACCTCTTGATCATCACTCTGGTTTTCTGTAGTAAGAGCCTCCATTCGCCCATGTACTTCTTCATCACACAGCTCTCTATGAACGACATCTTACTGATCACCGATATTGTACCCAACATGCTTTATATTCAGAGTAATGATAAGGGCGCCATGACTTTCTCCGGATGTATCGCTCAGTTTTACTTCTTCAGCGCCTCAGAAACCTGTGAATGCTTCCTCCTCACGGTGATGTCTTATGACCGATTTTTAGCCATCTGTAAACCTTTGCGCTATTCTTCTATAATGAATGATACACTTTACAGGAAATTACTAGCGATCACATGGATATTCAGCTTTTTGATCATATTAGTTGACACTATATCGACATCTCAGTTATATTTCTGTAAATCAAATATTATCGACCACTTCTTCTGTGATCTCGCTCCTTTGTTAGAAATCTCTTGTTCTGGTCGTTATCTTCTTCAGTTAGAAGTTTCTATACTTAGCGTTCCCATCATCCTCATTCCCTGTATGATAATCATATTTTCCTATTCTTATATATTTTTTACAGTCCTTCACATTCAATCTAGTTCTGGTAGACGTAAAGTCTACTCCACCTGTAGCTCGCACCTAATAGTGGTCTCCATATTTTATTGGTCGGCATTCAGTGTTTATGTTCTTCCAATAAAAAAGGATTCAATGACCTTGGTTAAAATCCTTTCACTGCTGTATACTGTGGGAACTCCCTTGATAAACCCAATTATATACAGTCTGAGGAACAGAGATATCAAAATGGCATTATATAGCCACATCAGAAAACTAGGGATGAGCGAGTATACTCGTTAGCATTCAGTACTCGGTGAGCAATAAGGTACTCGAATCCCTACGAGTATTTCACTACTCGCCTCGCAATATTCGGCACAGCCCGACACAGTCCCGCACAGCCCAGCATAGTCCCCGCACAGTACTTGCAAAGCCCAGCACAGTCCCCACAGCATGGCACTGTCTTCGCACAGGCCAGCACAGTCCCGCAACGCCCGGCACAGTCTTCACACTGGCCAGCACAGTCCCGCACAGCCAGGCACAGTCCCCGCATAGGCCAGCACAGTCCCGCACAGCCCGGCACAGTCTTCAGACTGGCCAGCACAGTCCCGCACAGCCAGGCACAGTCCCCGCATAGGCCAGCACAGTCCCGCACAGCCTGGCACAGTCTTCACACTGGCCAGCACAGTCCCACACAGCCAGGCACAGTCCCTGCATAGGCCAGCACAATCCCGTACAGCCAGGCACAGTCCCCGCATAGGCCAGCACAGTCCCGCACAGTCTTCAGACTGGCCAGCACAGTCCCGTACAGCCAGGCACAGTCTTCAGACTGGCCAGCACAGTCCCGTACAGCCAGGCACAGTCCCCGCATAGGCCAGCACAGTCTTCAGACTGGCCAGCACAGTCCCGCACAGCCAGGCACAGTCTTCGCCCAGCCCAGCACAGTCCCCGCCCATTAATCACCTTTCCCATAGACTTACATTGGATGCGCTACTCATTACGAGTACCCGAGTATTAGAAGATACTCGTAACGAGTACAGCGAGTCCGAATACTACACTACTCACTCATCTCTACAGAAAACATATTTTTACTTGAGTATTTTGAGGTTTAGGATTTTGCTGTTTGGTGATAAACAAGGTGGATTTGCATGTAATTGTCGTGTGATCGTACGCTTGAACCATTGGGCAGCATGGACTCTTTCCCACTGGATTCCTCAATTTCTTGCAATGTTTCACCTTGGTGGTCCTGCAGCAGCCTTTACATGCTTCTAAAGGAGTTGTGACTGTCACAACCCTATCAGGTGAGCATACCTATAAGATTTTATACCACTTGGATATCAGATAAGACCATTTTTGCACTATTTGACTGTCCAGTTTTTCCAGTTTAGATTACGATTAACATAGGAAAATGTTCTTTAGACTTTCTAAAAACTTCAATTTATAAAAGGTGTGATGAAATTGTAATAAGAAAGTAGAACAATAAACTGAGAACAAGGATGAATTCTCATCGTGACACAATAAGAGAAAAAAGAATGGATCTACCTGTGGCCAAACATTTTTGTATCCCTGGTCATAGCATGATGGACATTAAATTACTTGTATTAAAAGGTAACTTCAAGTCTCAGAGAGAGAGAGAAGCGTCTCTGAGTACAAATTTAGACCACCTTTTGACACACTCAGTGCAGAAATGAATATGTCTCGTGGATTTATGTATTTTTACATCAATTACGGAATTTGCTCTTCAGACCTTCTGAGGTCATCACAACACAGATCCAGACCCCAATCAGAGGGCAATAAATCCTTCACACTGCTTATCTATGCACTGCTCCAATATTTATGTTTCTCCCTCTCCCATAATGATCGTTCCGCTTCACATTACTTGTCTTATCTATTGCATTTCTTCTGTGCTGTGTTGTGCATAAATATGTGACTCTTCAGATATTGTATTAGTCAATGCCTGATGAAGAGACCTGAGTAGTCTCGAAAGCTTGTAATGTGTTACCATCTTTTCAGTTAGCCATTAAAAGGTACCAACCACTGAGGACTCTCAATCCTGAATATTCTAATAAGAAAGTAGGGAAATTGTCATCTCACTGGTCAGTTGTGACTCATAAGTATCCAAGAAATCCTGATTTCAGAGACAAATATGCGATATTGTAGACTTGAAGCAAATAAGTTTTATTCAAGTGGACCTATTTCTATATTGTATGTCTACAACATCGTGGATACACATCATATATCTATACAAACAGCAGACGTGTTTTGGACGTTTGTTAATAATTGTTGCATATACAGTTTGTAAAAAAACTGCTTGCGTATTTTGTGTCATATCTTAAATGAACATATGATAATTTCATCTAATCTACAGCTTGCGAATATTGGACCCATAATAATGGAAATAAATGATGATATATAATGTCTTATCTTATGTCGAACATGTGGTAGAAATATGAAAAGCAGCGCTCACTGAATCCTTTTTTTCTAAAAAGACCTTTAATCCATTGAAAGGGACATCATTGTGCTATGCAGGTTTATAGGGGATATGTAAGGGGGACAAGGTGGACGATGGCCATTTCGCATCCTGCTGACGCATCTACGGGTCCATAATGGGAGTGACTTATTACCTCTTCATTTTGAGGCAGCTTACCTCATGCACATTAGCGGATAACACATGTAAAAAAATACCAACACATATACTGTAAGTAATAGGCATATTATAGAACACAGACAAGTCTATTTTATCTTTAAAATCTTAAGGACCATGGACATCTGTATCGAAAATACATTTGACTTCTCTTTTTAAAAACAATCTGCTCTAATCACCTCCTTGTCCATAATATTTGGCTTTTTTAATCCTGTGAACATGAGTATATTTCGGTTAGCATTATAACTAGTGTTGAGCGATACCGTTCGATACCCAAAAATATTGTATCGGATGGTAACGGCCGATACGAAAAAAATATCGGGTATCGCCGATTCCGATACCGGAAGTCCCATTCAAGTCAATGGGACTTCCGGTATCGGAATTTAAAAAAGCCCTTTATTTCCTTGTTGGCTAATTCTACGTAACTGTAAACAAATAAGAATCATGTAGAATGTATTGTGGGAGGTGGAGGAGACATTAAAGGCATAGTGGTTTATTCAAATCACATGGCATAGCATTAATTCCAATTTTTTTTTCAAGACGTTCGGAGTTAAAAAGATATTAACTATGTTAAATTTTTTATATTTAGTCAGATATGTATGTTTCACAACTTCCATGCTCTTCACCTTCTTTTGTACTTCTCCCACACTTTCTCCTTCATGATTCGCAGCAGTAGCATTTTTTTCATCAACTTTTTCTTCACCTTATTCTTCTTCTTCTTCTTCTTCTTCATCTTCTTCCCATTAATTTTTGTTTTCCATTCTTCATATTCTTCATATTCAGCTATTATTAATTTTCATATACTATTTCATCTTCTTCCTATTCTTCTTTTTCTTCATTTTCTTATGGTGACAGGCATTCCTGTAGTACTTATCTATAAAAGTTATAAGATTACACCTTACGTTCTGCCTGTCACAAAAGATTTACAACAGGATTTGTCTGCGTTCAGTTTGGCCTGCAGCAGCAGGCATTTTCCAGGGGCACCACGAGGAGGAACGGACTCACCCCCATTTACTGCTTAGTCTTCTTCTGCTTATAATTTTGATTTCTTCTATGCTGAATTTTAGTCTTATGCTTAATGTTCTTCTGCTTTCTGTTCTTCTGCTTTTGCTTCTTCTGCTTCTTGTTCTTCTGTCTTTTGTTCTGTATATTGGTGGTTGTCTTCATGTTCTTTGTCCTCTTGGACTTGTTATTTAGGGTCATATTTCTGGTCTTCTTTGGTGTGGTCTTCAGGGTCGTCATCATCAGGGTCGTCGTCATGGAGATCAATAAGGATTACCAAAGACAATTTCAAAAAGCTTGATCTTGGAAATGTAGCAGAAGGTACAAGAAGGCTGAGAAAATGGCGAGAACCAGCTGACAGTACTGGAACCCCTAGTGGCAGCAGAAGGAACAATAGCCAATGGCACTACTGAGGAACACATGATGGTGCTGGACCCCGGTTACTATGCAGGAGGTACCTGTGCTAGAAACCACTACCAAGGACCAGCTGACGATGCTGGACCTCGGATACCGAGATGGAGGCACCTAGGCCAAAGGCTGTGGCGAGAACCAGCAGACAGTGCTGGAACCCGGATGGGTAGCAGAAGGAACAAGAGCCAATGGCACTACTGAGGACCAACTGACGGGGCTGGACCACGGTTACTAAGCAGAAAGTACCTGTGCTAAAAAGCACTACCAAGGACCAGCTGACGGTGCTGGACCTCGGATACCGAGATGGAGGCACCTAGGCCAAAGGCTCTGGCGAGAACCAGCTGACAGTGCTGGCACCCGGATGGGTAGCAGAAGGAACAAGAGCCAATGGCACTACCGAGGACCGACTGATGGGCTGGACCACGGTTACTAAGCAGAAGGTACCTGTGCTAAAAAGCACTACCAAGGACCAGCTGACGGTGCTGGACCTCGGATACCGAGATGGAGGCACCTAGGCCAAAGGCTCTGGCGAGAACCAGCTGACAGTGCTGGAACCCGGGTGGGTAGCAGAAGGTACCCATCCAAAGCAAAGTAGCCATGCCGCATGCCGGCCGCAGTTACCGAAACCCACAGTCCTACAGGGGGTTCATGTCCCATTGGCACTACGGATCCAGCCTTCAGTGCCATTCCCGCAGCCCACATAGGAGTCACCTAAACTGCAGGCACCGTAGAGTCGGCTAACCCGGCCGCAAGACAACAGGACAACGGATTGGTGGCATAGTGACCTTGACACTAGCCGGAAACAGCTGGCGTGCTGGAACCAGGGTGGGCAACAGGGAGTACCCGTGCCAAAGACGCTGCCGAGAACCAGCTGACGGTGCTGGAACCCAGATGAGTAGCAAAAGCTACAAGAGCCAATGGCACTACCGAGGAACAGCTGACGTTGCTGGACCACGGTTACTAGGCAGGAGGTACCTGTGCTAGAAAGCACTACCAAGGACCAGCTGATGGTGCTGGACCTTCAGAAACCGAGATGGAGGCACCTAGGCCAAAGGCTCTGGCGAGAACCAGCTGACAGTGCTGGAACCCGGGTGGGTAGCAGAAGGCACCCATCCAAAGCAAAGTAGCCAGGCCGCAAGCCGGTCGCAGTTACCGAAACCCACAGTCCTACAGGGGGTCCATGTCCCATTGGCACAACGGATCCAGCCTTCAGTGCCAGTTCCCGCAGCCCACATAGGAGTCACCTAAACTGCAGGCACCGTAGAGTCGGCTAACCCGGCCGCAAGACGACAGGACAACGGATTGGTGGCATAGTGAACTTGACACTACCCGGAAACAGCTGGCGTGCTGGAACCAGGCTGGGCAACAGGGAGTACCCGTGCCAAAGACACTGCCGAGAACCAGCTGGCGGTGCTGGAACCCAGATGAGTAACAAAAGCTACAAGAGCCAATGGCACCACCGAGGAACAGCTGACGTTGCTGGACCACGGTTACTAGGCAGGAGGTACCTGTGTTAGAAAGCACTACCAAGGACCAGCTGACAGTGTTGGACCTTCAGATACCGAGATGGAAGCACCTAGGCCAAAGGCTCTGGCGAGAACCAGCTGACAGTGCTGGAACCCGGGTGGGTAGCAGAAGGTACCCATCCAAAGCAAAGTAGCCAGGCCGCAAGCTGGCCGCAGTTACCGAAACCCACAGTCCTACAGGGGGTCCATGTCCCATTGGCACTACGGATCCAGCCTTCAGTGCCAGTTCCCGCAGCCCACATAGGAGTCACCTAAACTGCAGGCACCGTAGAGTCGACTAACCCGGCCGCAAGACGACAGGACAACGGATTGGTGGCATAGTGACCTTGACACTACTCGGAAACAGCTGGCGTGCCGGAACCAGGCTGGGCAACAGGGAGAACCCGTGCCAAAGACACTGCCGAGCACCAACTGGCATTGTTGGAACCCAGGGACAATCATGGTGAAGGCCGAGGCCTACTTGGTGGTAGTTTTAGATTGTTTGTAGGCTACAACAGACTGTCAACGTGCTCCAATTAGGCATCTGTCTCCACTCTGTTTTCAGGATTTCACGTGACCACCAACACCGCCAGTTTATGCGTACAGTAGCCGTCTGCCCATTCCACACGTGTTCCTGTGTTACTGGGGTTTTGTAATGTCAGCAGATCCCCGGATGTGTGTCTGCCAATGTCTACTGCTCTGTCCACTTTCCCACCGCTTGCAGTGGGAAGGTGGACAGCGCAGGAGACAGTGCCGGACACACATTGGGGGATCAGCTCACGTAACAGAACACCAGGAACACAGGAACAAGTGTGGAATGCGTGGACGGCAACTGTGAGCAGGAACTGGCGGTGTTGGAGGTCAGGGGAAATACTAGAGACAGAGTGGAGACAGAGGCCAAATCAGATAATGTTTAAATCTGAAGTAGTTAGAATTTGGAGGCAGCAGCAGTTTGCCCTCCACACAGCAGGGGATCAGCTGACGTTACCGAACCCCACTTTCACATGAACGAGTGTTTTTTTCTGTGTGGACAGCACTTCCGAGCACCAACTGGCGTTGTTGGAGCCCAGGGAGAATCATGGTGCTGGCCGAGGCCTACTAGGAGCCAGGTGTAAATCGGAGGTATTTTGACTTTGGAGGGAGCAGGACACTTTGCCCTCCACACAGCAGGGGATCAGCTGACGTTACCGAACCCCACTTTCACATGAACAAGTGTTTTTTTCTGTGTGGACAGCACTTCCAAGCACCAACTGGTGTTGTTAGAGCCCAGGGACAATCATGGTGTAGGCCGAGGCCTACTTGGTGGCAGTTTTAGATTGTTTGTCTGCTGATCCCCTACTGTGTGTACGGCAAACTCTGCTGCTGCATCCAAATTCTAACAACGTCTTATCTTAAACTGCCTCCAAGTAGGCCTCAGCCTGCAAAATGACTATCCCTGGGCTCCAACATCGTCAGTTGTTGCTCGGAAGTGTTGTCCACATAGAAAAAAAACACTCGTTCATGTGAAAGTGGGGGTCGGTAACGTCAGCTGATCCCCTGCTGTGTGGAGGGCAAACTGCTGTTGCCTCCAAACTGTATCTACTTCAGATTTAAACATTCTCTGATTTTGCCTCTGTCTCCACTCTGTCTCTAGTATTTCCCCTGACCTCCAACACCGCCAGATCCTGCTCACAGCAGGGGATCAGCTGACGTTACCGAACCCCACTTTCACATGAACAAGTGTTTTTTTCTGTGTGGACAGCACTTCCGAGCACCAACTGGCATTGTTGGAGCCCAGGGACAATCATGGTGTAGGCCGAGGCCTACTTGGTGGCAGTTTTAGATTGTTTGTAGGCTACAACAGACTGTCAACGTTCTCCAATTAGGCATCTGTCTCCACTCTGTTTCCAGGATTTCACGTGACCACCAACACCACCAGTTTATGCGTACATCAGCCGTCTGCCCAATCCACACGTGTTCCTGGGGTTCTGTAATGTCAGCAGATCCCCTGATGTGTGTCTGCCACTGTCTCCTGCTCTGTCCACATTCCCACCGCTTGCAGTGGGAAGGTGGACAGCGCAGGAGACAGTGCCGGACACACATTGGGGGATCTCCTCACGTAACAGAACACCAGGAACACAGGAACAAGTGTGGAATGCATGGACGGCAACTGTGAGCAGGAACTGGCGGTGTTGGAGGTCAGGGGAAATACTAGAGACAGAGTGGAGACAGAGGCCAAATCAGAGAATGTTTAAATCTGAAGTAGTTACAATTTGAAGGCAGCAGCAGTTTGCCCTCCACACAGCAGGGGATAAGCTGATGTTACTGACCCCCACTTAGACATGAGCGAGTGTTTTGTCTGTGCGGACAGCACTTCTGAGCACCAACTGGCGGTGTCGTAGCCCAGGGAAAATCAGGTAGTAGGCTGAGGCCTACTTGGTGGCAGTTTTCGATTGTTTCTAGACTACTACTAACTGTCAACGTACTCCAATTAGGCCTCTGTCTTCACTCTGTTTCGAGTATTTCCTCTGGCTTCCAACCACGCCAGTTGCTGCTCTGAAATGCCGTCTGCACAACCCACACTTGTTCCTGTGTTACTGGGGTTCTGTAACAGCAGCTTCTCCCTAGAGGTGCGTCAGGCAATGTCTCCTGCTCTGTCCACTTTTCCACTACAAGTAGTGTGAATGTAGACAAAGCAGGAGACATTGCCGGACTCACCTCTGGAGATGAGCAGATGTTACAGGACCCAGATAACACAGGAACAAGTGTTGATTGTGCAGACGGCACTTGAGAGCAGAAACAGACGGTGTTGTAGGCCGGACGATATACTCAAAACAGAGTGGAGACAGAGGGCAAATCAGAGAACATATTAAATCAGAGGTAGTCAGAAGTTGTAGGCAGCAGGAGAGTTTGCCGTACACACAGCAGGGGATCAGCTGACGTTACCGAACCCCACTTACACATGAGCGAGTGTTTTGTCTGTGCGTACAGCACTTCTGAGCACCAACTAGCGTTGTCGGAGCCCAGGGAAAACCAGGTAGTAGGCCGAGGCCTACTTGGAGCCAGGTGTAAATCTGAGGTTGTTTGATTGTGGAGGGAGCAGGACACTTTGCCATACACACAGCAGGGGATCAGCTGACGTTACCGAACCCCACTTACACATGAGCGAGTGTTTTGTCTGTGCGGACAGCACTTCTGAGCACCAACTGGCGGTGTCGGAGCCCAGGGAAAATCAGGTAGTAGGCTGAGGCCTACTTGGTGGCAGTTTTCGATTGTTTCTAGACTACTACTAACTGTCAACGTACTCCAATTAGGCCTCTGTCTTCACTCTGTTTCGAGTATTTCCTCTGGCTTCCAACCACGCCAGTTGCTGCTCTGAAATGCCGTCTACACAACCCACACTTGTTCCTGTGTTACTGGGGTTCTGTAACAGCAGCTTCTCCCTAGAGGTGAGTCAGGCAATGTCTCCTGCTCTGTCCACTTTTCCACTACAAGTAGTGGGAATGTAGACAAAGCAGGAGACATTGCCGGACTCACCTCTGGAGATGAGCAGATGTTACAGGACCCAGGTAACACAGGAACAAGTGTTGATTGTGCAGACGGCACTTGAGAGCAGAAACAGGCGGTGTTGTTGTCATGATCTGAATTTGATCTGACAGATTTAAAAGCACAGAGTGAACTTTTTTTTCCTTTTGGCAAGTTGCCAAAGTGACTTGACTGTCCCCGGTGGTGGTTAGTGGTATCGCACTTTAGGTTTAATGCGCACATAATTATGAATCAGGTGTGGGGCTCTATAAATGAGTCTTAGGGTGTGTAATCACGGCTGGTGATATTCATTCATTCATTGTTCTGAGTTGGTGAGAGCCTGGTGGAAGGATGGAGCTGAGGAGGAGTCTTGCGCAGCTTAGCCAGGGGGGTTGTGTGTCAGCTATGGTGTCTGGACGAAGGGCTGGCATGGCGTGGTGGGGTCACAGTGATGGTGTCGGCAGGAAGTGTCTGCATGGACTGGTGGAGTGGCGACTATGGAGAGTGGCACTCACCATGTGGGACTTGGCTGCTGAGCTGGACTCAAGCATGCTTGCCTTCGTGGCAGAAGCTGAACTCATCTTTGGGACTCTGTTTCTAAGCAGCAGCAATTGGTGGTGGACTCTGCTCCAAGGCTGCACTATGGTGAAGGACCCTGTTATGGTGAAGGATCCTGTTATGGTGATGGATCCGGGTGGAGGAGAAGACGCACGCAGGTGGAGGGCTCTGTTGCAGGAGCATAAGCACAGAGCATAAAGCTAAGTGGTGTCCCCCTGTATTGTCTCTTTCCCTCATGTGTGTTGTTAGTGCAGTGGTGGGATTAGTTTCCGCACCGACCAATTCCCTAGTGAGGGTTTAGGGTCAGGGCGAGCAAGGGCTTTGAGGTACGCGTGCGGCGCCCGGTGCGGAACCGGCATAGGGAACGTTAGGAGTGCAGGGACACTGGCTCAGGGGAGCTCAGGAGGTCTCCACTTCCCTATTCCCTATCGCAGGGCCCACCATTGTTAATGTTTCCCAGGTCCTTTATTATTTAAATTCGCCTTACTGGAGGCGGGGTTTCCAGAATTATTGTATAACGTGTGATTCCTAAATTCGCCAGGTGGAGGCGGCGTATCCACCTGCACGTTTTATTATTTAAATGCGCCCCACTGGAGGCGGTGTATCCAGGGTCATGTGTGTTATGGGTTCGCCTTGCGGTAACATCTGTGTCCAGACACACGTGACCGTGACATTATCACCAGCCCTACAGTATTTTGTTTTTTTTATGGTGAGCTTTTGGCCATGTGGAGTCCTGTGAGCAATTGTCAGGGTCTGGGGCTTTTGGCCATGTGGAGACCTGTGAGCAATTGATGCTGGGCTTCACTGAGGTGACTGGGAGCGGCATGGTGTTTTTAGGCCGCTGCAGCAGCGGTTGTCTGGGTCTGAGGCCTCTGCTGAGAAAAAAAAAAAAAAAATGGCGGCTGTGATCTGGCTAAAAGCCCCTAGAGTCGCTGCTGGGGAGCGGGACTTGCTCATGCACGCGGGCGTACCCAAGCAGGTGGGAGGAATGGTGCCCCACGGAGCTGCTTGGTATTCCCCGAGGAGAAGGGGTACGTCCCGGTGATGAGCAGACTGGTGTGGAGTCCGCGGGGTTTACGCCAGATCTTCAAATACCACCGAAGAAGCCGCCCATCCTGGTCGTGTGGAGGCGACCAGTGAGTGTATATTTCCTCCATATCCGGTCCCTCTCCTCCTGGTGTGAGCAGCAGGTGTGCTGCGGGGGAGTAGGGACAAATCTCAACCCTCGCCATTAACCAACCCTGGGAGGCGCAGACCTCATGGTGAAGAGGGTTGGAGGGTGGTGTCCCTTGGTGAATGGCGGGGGTGTGAGTGTGGTGACACAGGAGGATGCCCTTGTTGTCAAGTCCAGAATGAGTTCACTAATTATGACAAACGAATGTGTGCAATAAACGATCAGGTCCGGACCTGTGTGTGAACGAGCGTGTATGGGTGGCCACCAAAAAACATCTTGTGGAAGTGTGTTGTGGAGTCTGATCAGCTCATAGCAAACATACCCATACATAAACTCGTCCCCAGGTCGGCGCTGTGGAGACGAGTGGTGCCTCCAAAATGAACATATATTGCCAATACCAGCGGTGCGTTTGTCATAAACCTGAAGTGTCAGGTAGTGGTGGGGTGAACTCAGGATCTGGGCGTCCCCGCTGTAGGTGTTTCCCTAATGAGGGGTGGTCTTGAGGGTCCAGAGACCCCTCATTAAGGAGGGGGTACTGTCATGATCTGAATTTGATCTGACAGTTTTAAAAGCACAGAGTGAACTTTTTTTTCCTTTTGGCAAGTTGCCAAAGCGACTTGACTGTCCCCGGTGGTGGTTAGTGGTATCGCACTTTAGGTTTAATGCGCACATAATTATGAATCAGGTGTGGGGCTCTATAAATGAGTCTCAGGGTGTGTAATCACGGCTGGTGATATTCATTCATTGTTCTGAGTTGGTGAGAGCCTGGTGGAAGGATGGAGCTGAGGAGGAGTCCTGCGCAGCTTAGCCAGGGGGGACGTGTGTCAGCTATGGTGTCTGGACGAAGGGCTGGCATGGCGTGGTGGGGTCGCAGTGATGGTTTCGGCAGGAAGTGTCTGCATGGACTGGTGGAGTGGCGACTATGGAGAGTGGCACTCACCATGTGGGACTTGGCTGCTGAGCTGGACTCAAGCATGCTTGCCTTCGTGGCAGAAGCTGAACTCATCTTTGGGACTCTGTTTCTAAGCAGCAGCAACTGGTGGTGGACTCTGCTCCAAGGCTGCACTATGGTGAAGGACCCTGTTATGGTGAAGGATCCTGTTATGGTGATGCATCCGGGTGGAGGAGAAGACGCACGCAGGTGGAGGGCTCTGTTGCAGGAGCATAAGCACAGAGCATAAAGCTAAGTGGTGTCCCCCTGTATTGTCTCTTTCCCTCATGTGTGTTGTTAGTGCAGTGGTGGGTTTAGTTTCCGCACCGACCAATTCCCTAGTGAGGGTTTAGGGTCAGGGCGAGCAAGGGCTTTGAGGTACGCGTGCGGCGCCCGGTGCGGAACCGGCATAGGGAACGTTAGGAGTGCAGGGACACTGGCTCAGGGGAGCTCAGGAGGTCTCCACTTCCCTATTCCCTATCGCAGGGCCCACCATTGTTAATTTTTCCCAGGTCCTTTATTATTTAAATTCGCCTTACTGGAGTCGGGGTTTCCAGAATTATTGTATAACGTGTAATTCCTAAATTCGCCAGGTGGAGGCGGCGTATCCACCTGCACGTTTTATTATTTAAATGCGCCCCACTGGAGGCGGTGTATCCAGGGTCACGTGTGTTATGGGTTCGACTTGCGATAACATCTGCGTCCAGACACACGTGACCGTGACAGTTGTAGGCCGGAGAAAATACTCAAAACAGAGTGGAGACAGAGAGCAAATCAGAGAACATATTAAATCAGAGGTAGTCAGAAGTTGTAGGCAGCAGGAGAGTTTGCCGTACACACAGCAGGGGATCAGCTGACGTTACCGAACCCCACTTACACATGAGCGAGTGTTTTGTCTGTGTGGACAGCACTTCTGAGCAACAACGGGCGTTGCTGTAGCCCAGGAAATAAAGTTCAGGTCATAGAAACATGAACACAACAGGAGACCTGAATCCTGTTGCCAGCCAATTATTTATTCTGGAAGAGGACTGGCAAATTCAGGTGAGATCCAGGCCTTGTTCATTTTCACAAAAGTAAGCCGGTCAACATTATCGGCGGATAGTCGCTTGCGACGGTCTGTTACCACACCACCTGCAGCACTAAAGACACGTTCCGATAATACACTGGCAGCAGGGCAAGCCAGCACCTCCAATGCATACTGGCTAAGCTCTGGCCATGTATCCAGCTTAGAGACCCAATACTTGAACGGGGAAGAGCCGTCTGGGAGTACACTAACAGGGCAAGACAAGTAGTCTGTCACCATCTGATGGAAACGTTGCCTCCTGCTGACTGGAGCCGTCTGTGATGGTGTAGCCGTTTGTGGCGGTCCCACAAAACTTTTCCACATTTGGGCCATACTGGCCTTGCCTTGTCCTGCAGCACTGCCTCTGCTACCTCTTTGTGCAGAGCTTCCTCCACTGCCTCTACCCACATGGCTGCTTTGAAAAGCACTACCAGCAACACTTGCGGGGGGGGGGGAATGGAGAACATGATGGCCTGCACAAGTGTTTCTTGGTACTCCCGCATTTTTCGCTCCCGGTTCAACTGTGGTATGAGGCTTTGTAAGCTGTCCCGATAGCGAGGATCTAGGAGGGTGTACACCCAATAATCAGCCGTGTAGAGAATGTTGGCGATGCGGCGTTCATTTAACAAGCACTGCAGCATGAAATCAACCATGTGCTGCAGACTGCCAACTGGACCGGAAACGCTGTCCCCAGCTTGAGGCAGCATCTCTGCCTGCTCAGCATCACCCCACCCTCGCTGTACACACTGACTACTAGAGCCTTGTGTACCTCCCTCCTCTGGAGAGATGTGTTCCTCCTCCTCCATTGACTCCTCGTCATCCTCCTCAATAAGTGTCCCCTGCCTGGGCCTTTGTGTGGAAGCACGTTGCGCAGACTTGCCAGAAGCAGATGGCATTTCTGACTCCTCATCCTCGACCTCTTCAAAAACCTTCTCACTTAGTGTTTGTAAGGTTTTTTGAAGCAGACAGATAAGGGGGACAGTCATGCTGACTAGTGCATCATCTGCACTGGCCATCCGCGTGGAGTCATCGAAGGCACGCAAAACTTGGCAGATGTCCCTCATAGTGGCCCACTCAGTGGTGGTGAAGTGTGTCCGGCGCACAGTGCGACTTGTTTGCGCCTGATGCAGCTGGTACTCCATTACTGCTGCCTGCTGCTCACACAACCGCTCCAACATATGTAACGTTGAATTCCACCTGGTGGGGAGGTCACATATGATGCGATGTTCTGGCAGGCGGAATCGGCGTTGCAGAGATGCAATGCGCGATCTTGCCATGCTGGAACGCCACAAGTGAGCACACTCTAGGCGAACCTTGCGCAGCAGTGCATCAAGAACCGGATAGTCCCTCAGAAAGCTCTGCACGACCAAATTGAGCACGTGTGCCAGACATGGTATGTGAGTGAGGTTGCCTAGGCCCAGAGCTGCCACTAGATTTCACCCATTGTCACTCACTGCCAAACCTGGCTGGAGATTCGCTGGCACAAACCACACATCGCTCTCCTGCTTGATGGCATTCCAGAGCTCCTGTGCTGTGTGGCTCCGATTCCCCAAAGAAATTAATTTAAGGACGGCCTGTTGACGTTTGGCCACACCTGTGCTCATATCTGGCCTAACAGGCTCATGCAGTGCTGATTCGGAGGAACTAGAGTAGGAGGAGGACTCAATATGTACAGACTGCATTCCTGCAATCCTTGGAGTTGGCAGAATACGTACAGAGCCACTCTCCAGATCTGTACCTGGCTCTACAACATTGACCCAATGGGCAGTGAGGGAAAGGTATCGTCCCTGTCCATGGCTACTTGTCCACGCATCGGTGGTCAGGTGGACCTTGCTACTGACGGCGTTTAGTAGCGCATTTTAAATTTTTACCTCCACATGCTTTTGCAGGGCAGGGACGGCTTGCCTGCTGAAATAAAAGCGGCTGGGCACATTGTATTGTGGAACTGCCAATGACATCAAATTCCGGAAGGTGTCAGTCTCCATCAGCCTGAATGACAGCATCTCAAGGGCCAGTAGTTTGGCAATGCCGGCATTCAGAGCCAGTGCTCGGGGATGGTTTGCCGAGTATGGCCGCTTTTTCTCCCATGCCTGTGCTACCGATTGCTGGTGAGTGGCCTGGGAGTGTACTGATGACTGAGAACATGGTTCAGTGGGTGGAATTTCACTGGGTCTCTGGACAACACTGGCAGTGGTTCTTCCATGGCGTTCCAGTGAGGAAGCCGAACCAGCTGTGTGTGAGCTGGAGGAAGAGGCCCCAACACGAGCTGAAGAGGTGGTAGGTGCTGCTGAAGGTTGGCCTACATCTTCAGTGTGTCTGTGTAACTGCACCTCGTGCTTGGTACGCACATGTTTCCACATATTTGTGGTATTGAGGTTGCTCACATTTTTCCCTCGTTTAACTTTCTGATGACACAGCTTGCATTTGACAAAGCAAATGTCATCTGCAACTGTGTCAAAAAAGACCACGCACTGCAAGTCCTGGGAGCACCCGTTTTCTGTTTTGGAAGAGGATTGCTCCTCACGGGTGCCAAAGTGGAGGCTACAGGCAACCCAGTCTGCCCTCGCCCTCCCCTCCTCTTTTGGCCATTCGGGGACTCTCTTCCTCAGAGCTGCTCCCACCACCTTCCTGTGGCTGACGCCATGATGGGTCATGGACCTCATCATCTCCACTCCCCTCTTCAAGCACCGGCTGGTCCTGGGTTGTCTCGCCAGCACCGTACGCACCAGAAATTGGCAACTGAGTCTCATCATCATCAGATGAGCACTGAGGTGTGCTGACAATAGGCACTGGCCCACCCGCCTCTTCAGATTCAGAGGGACAAAGCAGTTGCGCATCACTGCATACTCCCTCTTCTTCACGCTCTAGAATGCTGCTTGGCTGGCCACCTCTTTCCAAGCCAACAGATTCTGAGAACAGAAGTAAAGATTGAGATGGCTCCTGTCCAGGGCTCTCAGACTGCCTGGACAATTTGGCAGGTGGTGAAGAGACAGATGGTTGCTCTTCAGTGCTCTGGCCCTGGGAGGATGCGGAAGTCATTGAAGTGGATGCGTTAGCTGCCATCCATCAGACAACGGCTTCAATTTGTTTGTCACGCAGCAGTGGGGTACGGCAAGGTCCTACAAAGCTGCGCATGAAGGACTGTTGCCTGGTAAAAGTGGGGGATGCCGGGTCACTGGTGGCCGCAGCAGACACCGAATCCCCACGTCCTCTCCCTGCTGAATCCCCCCGTCCTCTCCCTGCTGAAACTCCACGGCCACGACCACGTGCCTTACTCCCTGCCTTCTTCATCTTGGTAGACTGATAAAGATAGGCAGAATAGTAAAAAAGGGGTGGCTTAGTGTTCTTATTCCTGAACACCTGCTAACCAGTATAAGAAACACTAATTTGGCTAAGAGTGTGTGTACTACACTTTAATATGATCTAATGTGGCCTACACAACTCTAAAGTGGAGTGTTTGGTGAACTTTATTTCCTTTTTTTTTTTTTGGGGGGGGGGAAAGAAAAGGATGTGACCAAAGTTTGAAAGCTATAGTATCACAAACTTTTTGGAGCGATTACAATGCAGGAAGCTAACCTACAATGCAATTGATGAGGCTCCAAAAAATAGGGTGATACGAGTCTGGCTGGCCCTGAAGGGCACAAGCCAGCAAAAAGGCTCCTCTATCTAATACTATATAGTGTTTGCAACCAACCAATGACAATGGATGCGGATGGAAGCACACTAATATAGGAGCAAAAATCTGGACAAATTAGCTGCAAAAAAAGGACTATGTATGAGGCAGTGACGCACGCTGAGCGGACTACAACCAGCAGTGGCTGTAGAACACACTGCAACATGAGCTGCACTCACACACAGAGACCTATCAGACAGCCAAAAACAGTGCAGAGAAATGGGCTATAGCACTGAAAGGCTGCTGAAAGGCTCAGCTGTCCACTCCTTTAGTGTTTTCAACCAACGTATATGGATACGTATGGAAGCACACTATACAGGAGAAAAAAAGCAGCAATAAAATAAAAATGTGTATGAGGCAGAGACACACGCTGGGCGGCCTACAAGCAGATGTGCCTGCAGGACACACTACACAGCGTGGGTCTGCACTCACACAGCCCTTGCAGACAGCTATTAAAACAGCGCTGCTGGGCTACAAAAATGCTACAGTGGTGGATTAAGTAGCCTGGGTAGAGCAATAGATAGGTTTGATGATAGCTATTTCTAACTGTCCCTCACAGTCTTCAACAGCAGCCTGTCCCTAACTGAATTCACAGCAGAGTGACCAGAAATGGCGGCTGCTGCGGTTTTTATAGTGCATCATGACATCATTTCAGCAGCCAATCACAGCCATGCCAGTAGTTAACATGCCTACATGCCTAACAGGATGTGCCCACACTTCTGAGGATCCCCATTGGCTGAATCAAATTGAGCGGGCTCCTAGCATTATGGGGACTTCCGATTCCGGTATTCGATATGAAAAAAGTATCGGAACTAAGTATCGGAATTCCGATACAGCAAATATCAGCCGATACCCGATACTTGCAGTATCGGAATGATCAACACTAATTATAACTAGTGATGAGCGAATAGTGAAATATTCTGATTTGGGAAAATCAGCACCAATAATTACTTATATCCGTGTATTCATCCCGAATTACAAATCCAATGCAAGTCAATGGGAAAGCCGAATATTTTCCTACAGGACCCAACAAACATGCCTGGGAAAAAGCAGAAATGGATGGGAAAGAGCTAAACCTAAATGGGAACAGCATGGAGCAGATGCTGGCATGCCTTTCTGACTCACATATGGTATCTGGGAATATTGTTGTCAGGCTATTGCCATGGTTTTCCAGATTTGTAGGAAGACATACCAAACCAAACCCAAATCTTTTTTTAAATACTAAGAAACATTTTATTCCTTCATAATTACATTTGTATAATGCAAAATAAAAATAAAAAAATAAATAAAAATGAAAGCTCTCCTTTAGCATATGTTTACATGGAGCGCTCTTGCTTTAGTTTTTTTACCAGAGTTTGGGAAGGCCCTCAGGTGGCCCTGTATCATACATCAGGGAGCGCTTTCACTCCTACATTTGGGAGGTCCTTTCCTCATTCAAAATTGTTTGCTAGATAGTGGAAAACATATTTCCAAGCACTTTACAATGCCATCTAAAACATGTCCATTTGAATCATGGGCTTCGCCCGCCACCACCACCACATCCACCGCCATGTCATTATGTGGCCCTCACATGACATTTTCAGAGGACCAGCAGGTGCTGTGAAACCTGAGTTTAGGAAGGGCCCTCTGGTGGCCCTGTATCATACATTTTGGAGGTCTCTCCCTCATTCAAAATTGTTAGCTATTTAATGGAATACATATTTGTGGTGCCCCTGAGGGTTCAGTTGCCACTGAGGTAATGAACCTCACCCAGAGGTGTGGTATCCCACAACCAGGTAAGATGGACACACCTGACCACATTCCACGCCTGCATCCCACACACCCACAGAATAGCAGAGCACCCTTTATGGTCCCTGCTTGGAACACGAAGGGTGTTGGGAGGTGGGCAGAGTTTAGTTGGAAGAGCATGAGAATTGTAGGTTGTAAGGAAGTTAGGTTAGATTCAGAGGGAGGGAAGGAGAAGGATGTGTTCAGAACTCCTAGTCAATAGGAGTTGCTGAACAGATTGTCTTATACAGAAAGCTCCTTGGAAGGAAAAGTGGTTCTTCTGGAGGCACGGGTGGAGGATACTCCCCATGGGCTCATTCCACGCTGACAGACGTCAGGTGGGAGAAGAACCAGGTAGCAAAAGGGTCTCAGCTCCTAGACTAGTGGAGTGGACATTGAAATCAACTTGCAAGCTGACAGTTGTGGTCACTTTATAGGCCACAGCAACTTACCACAGTTATTCCCACCAGAAAGGCAGCTATATAGGATCAAAAAAATGGAGGGTACACGTTTTCTGCCATGATTCGCAGCTGCTGGCCTGGGTCGTTAACTGTAAAGTGCTGGAAGGAAGGAAAGTGGAAAGCAGCATTGTGGAGATGGCCAGGGAAGGTACATACTGACAAGGAGTGCTGAAAGGGTATACTTCATCTTATCTGGAAGTTGGCTGGACCCCTCACTTGGAGAATACAGCACTGAAGCGGGTATCTGTACTGCAGACAGAACTGTGAGTAAAGCCTTGGAACTGCATGCAACTGTGTCATCTACCTTCATTCTGCGCCTCTCACCCAGCACTGCTACATCTTCCACTCCACACTACATCACCATCTTCAAACTCATCTCAACTGTCTCAAAAAGGCTGGCCCACTTAGAGTCCAGATGGATTTGGACCCTTGGTACTATCCATCCATCTGGACTCAATGAGAACATCAGTTATGCCCCGTGTCTTTAAATATTTTTTCATTTATGCACCATGTGGCTTATCAATCTCGGTATTAATTGCCCACATTTGTTGGAGGGATGCTTGTCACTTTGGATTTTCATTTTGAAAAATTTTTATATTTTTAATTCTTTCTTTGTAGTTTTCTGCCATCTGTGTTTTGGTGTATTTTGAGACCCTATGATGGAGCGACGCTTGGCAGTTATATGGACCACAAAGAAGAAGACTGGCATGTTCAGAAGCACTATGACTATGTATTAAATTTGCTTTGTGTCATATTTAGGATTATGTATCACCATATTTATATGGTATCTGCATATGTGATTATATGTAGAATTGTATTATTGTATCTGTGAAGTGAGCACATTGCGTATATGTACTATTTTTGTACTATTTTTGTAATGCACTTTGTGTGATAGTGCAGATTGTTCTGTGCATCTATCTTATAGTGAATAATTGATAACATAATTCCTGCTGAGGTGGCTTGTGTTGTGTGCGTGGTAATATGGTTGCTCTGGGTCAGGTTTACACCTTGTGTTGACTGTGTGTATGTATGCGCTGTGTTGAATGTGGCCAGTGTGCTGTGAAGGGTTTTCACGTGTCTACCCTGCATGCGCATGTTGTCCTGTCGCTGCGGTGTCTGCTGGCCTTCGGCGTCTATGACTGTGGGTCAGGCCCGCCCCAGCCCCGCCCACTGTATGATGCCGATGCCTGCTGGCATCGCCGCTGTCAGGACAACATAGAGCGTCACTTCCAGGTGGACAACGTGCTTCCGGTCGCATGCTGATACTTGCGGCAGCCGGGAGATATTTAAATGGCGGCACATGCACTGAGTGTTAGGCCCCTTTGAAGAAGGAGTCCGAAACGCGCGTCGGGGCGGACGCGCTGATCCAGCAGGTGACAGCACCCGGTGTCTCCACCACCCAGGAGGTAAATGCACCATTATACAAAATGCTATGTGGATTATACTGTGCTTTGTGAGGATTATCTAAGTGGTGGTCATACCGGATGGGCAGCAATTAGTTAATATCTATTGTAAGTGACAGCCACTGTTTTCCATAAAGCCGCTTGGGAGGTGTTAACTGTCCACTTGGAGATACTTCAATGAATGTCTATTTGAGTGTGCAATAGGAGTAATTGTTACAGTTACCCGTTAACCCCTGTACTGTATTGTAACAGCTGGGTGTATAATAGTATCAAAGATTGTATAGCTATTGTTATCCTAAGCCGCTTGTAAGGTGTCAACTGTTTACTTGGAGATACATTGATGACTGTCTAACAGCCGGTGGTATAAATATTGTTGCCAAGGGTTGTTTTATTATTACTTAGAAACCATTAATACCCATTTTAAGGCATGTAAGGGGGACTATATATATTTATATCTGCACATCAATACTTTGGGCAATAGTGATGAACACCTTATACTGCTCTTGGTGATTAGATATATGTGGCTGTTCCTGTTGGATTAGGTGCGTTTTATGTGAATCATGAGTGACAAGTGTCATGCATCATTTCGTCGTCTTCAGTAGATAATTGGCAGTATGGATTTTAATTAAGTATTCTAATAAAAATTGTATTTTTTACGAGAATATTGGCCTTCTGATCATCTTTTTTTCTTGATGTGTTTATATGGTAGTTGACGATAGGCTGTATTAATCCAGCTACACTCATGGTTAATTAACCATATGTGTTTGTCAGATCTTTTTGTGTTTGTCCAACCCCTGTGTACTGACAAGGGACAACTGAACGCTGCGCTGGGACAATGACCGGGACATGGATGCTGACTGTTGTGCCTGCGTAACTGCAGGTTGTGGGCAAAAGGCGTCAGCGCCTCCGTCCTGGACAGCAGATTGGGAAGGACGGAACACAGGGGAAAGGCCAGTGGTTTCACCCTCAGACACAGATTTTGAACCCAAGCGTTCTGCCCACCTACTGGGGTGCTGCATATGTCAGCAGTATATGGTGAATGCTAACAGAGGTATTATGTTGAATTTCACTTTATAATAGGATATGTGGGTAACATTTTAGAACTAGCAGCATATACCGTATGTACAGCATGTTTCACTACTCATTATTCTGTTTAACGTTAAAACCTGAAGAATTGTGTGGAGCATATTAATGCGTTGATGTTCCACAATGTCCAAGTGCTGTCCCAAAAATCAACATCAGGCTCCCAGATACACACTTAAAGAGAATATGAGAAGGGCAACACAATAAAAAATTATAATATTAGAATATATAAAGATTAACAGCAGAAATTTGACCATTGTACAATGTACAAAGGAATACAAAAATTACCCAAGGGGGCTGTATCATACACGCTGAAAGAGACCGTGATGGGGCCACACAATACATTATGCAGTTATTATAATTGCTAGATATTTGGAGTACAAGTTTGACCATTGCACAGTGTGTAAAGGTTTCAACAAATTGCCCAAGGGGTCTATATCATACATTTTAAAAGACACCGTGATGGGGCCTCACAATTAATTTTGCAGTTTAATATTTGCTGGACATAGGGAGTACAAGTTTCACCATTGCACAATTATACAATTTTAGAAGACAGTCTAACCGCATTTTCTGTTGACAGCTGTGTGCGCCTATCTGCTATGATTGCACCGGCCGAACTAAAAACCTGCTCAGACAACCCACTTGCAGCAGTGTGGGGGTGATCTCTTAAAGTGAGATCTTAGTGATTGCCTGTCCTTGACCTAATAAATATGAGCCAAGTGCATGCTTGGAAGAGGGACATCAGGTAAAGAGATCAGATGGGTGCACTTCTCTCGGCAGGAGCTGGCACAGAACTGAATTTTATTAGTAGAGCAAAAAATCATGTAACAGACAGGAAAAGGGCGTCACACAACCCCTGAGCTGCAATGGTGTCACTCTGTGTTAGGTCCATGCTTTGTCCATTCCATACATAATCTTCATTCTTCAGTGTTCATTGTATCTACTTCACATTCCAAGGATTCCATGGCATAGTCAGCAGGATGTAGAAGCCATCTTGTCACACCACATCTGAACTAGCTTATGTAAGGTTAATAATTGATTTCATTTAGCCATTCTCGCCTTCACAGCAAAGCATGGCAGCAACTCCAAGGCGTATAAGGCGAGGTCAGGCCAGGTGTGCAGCTTGGACAACCAATAGTTAAAAGGGCACTGAAGAATCATGAAGGACACAGACATGATCACTTAAGTACTCCTTCACCATCTTGGTCAACTTCATCTTTGTTATAGTTACACCCACAAATAGCCCTTGCTGATCTGACGGTTTCTTGAAAATGGCGCAGTTGGTGGACATTCCCATCCGAGTTGCACCTGGTGTGTGTGCCACTCTACTGTAATCCTTGTGGGTGAAAAGAGCTGGTACCTCTGCCGACAGTGGTTTCTGAGGGTAATCTTTTCATCAACTCTTCAACAACAGTCGTCCGGCATTCATGCGCTGAAAAGGTCACATCTGTCTCTGACAAGAGTGAAGGAAATTTCTCCTTGTACCATAGGTCAAGAAAGATGCACAGCCAGTATTTCATGTTGGACAAAATATATTTCACTCGAGTGTCTTTGGAAAGGCATGTGGACATGAACTGTGCCATGTGTGCCAGACTACAAAGAGTCAACTGTTCAGTCACCACCAGGATGAACATTAACCATCCTCTCCTCCTCACGATGCATTGCTTCCTCCTCATCATCCTCCTACTCTTCAGAGCTTTCATGCTGGACAGGCATGAAGCTGGGATTGGGAGTCCATTCTATAGTGCATACCAAAAATTCCTGCTACTCCTCATCCTCCTTTTCCTCCTGTAATTCGTCATCACCCAATGTGGCCTGACAATATAAAGTTAGATAAAGAAACACTATTTATTTAACCAATAGAATTTTTTCATGCCACCTTTATGACACATGACAACAGCAGAGTAAGGAAAATTATTGGCACTGGTAAATAGTGATGTGTTGTGAGTTCATTTTTCCCTTCAACACTGAGGCCCGAGGAACTCCCTCTTCTGGTAAGGAAGGGTAGTGAGCCTGATTATCAGGCATCTGAGACTAATGATGACTGGCTGAGTGGAGTCTCTGACTGGATATAAGGCGGACAACACCCTTCTGCCCTGCGGGTGATTTCTCTGTGGACTTCTAGGACACCAGTCTGATTCCTGCTCTCCTAAAGCTAAGTTTTTTGCTTTGCCTGTTGCATTTGTGTTTTGTTTTTGTTTTCCTTGCTTTTCTGGATTCTGCCATTCCCTGCTGGGGTGAGCTGATTCCCCTTGTGCCTATAGCTCTGTCTTCAGTATATGCCTGAGTACTGACATAGCTTTTTGAAGCCTAGCGTCTTCAGGGCCTTTTTCACTGTCAGTCTGTTGGCTCTTATTTTCATAGGGTTTTTCACGGATTGCAGACAGCAGCCTTCCTGTCCTTTCCTATGTAGTTAGTTTGGGCCCTGTCTTTGCTCAGCCTATCTTTCTGTCTGTGTTAGTGTTTTCATCTTGCTTCACCGCTATTATTTGTGGGGGGCTGCCTATTGCTTTGGGGTCTGCTCTGGGGCAGTTTAGATTTCCCCTTTCTTTCTTTAGGCCTATTTATTTCTCCGGCTGTGATCGAGGGGTCTAGGGCATCGTAGGAACCCCCCACGGCTACTGCTAGTTGTGTTGATAAGTTCAGGGGTCTGCAATCCGATAGCTGCCAACTTCTCTGGTTTTCTGGACTTAGCTAGCATTTCTGTTTTTGCCTCCTACGGAGACTCAATCATAACAGAATCACCCGCCATACCGCAGATCCTAGGGTACTCAATAGCAGGAAAGAATTGTAAAAAAAAAAAAAAAAAGTGTGTATATTTTTTCCTCTATATCTCTGAGGCCGTAGGGGGAATTTTTTTTTTCTCTCAATGGAGATAAAGCAATTGTCTGATCGTGTGGAGAAGCTCGCTGCGGAAGTGCGGGGAATTTCCGCCTACCTTGCTCATTCACATGCTGCTGAACCAAAGATTCCTACACCTGATGTATTTTTTGGGGATCGATCTAAATTAAATTTTTGAATTTCAAAAATAATTGTAAACTATTTTTTGCCTTGAAGCCCAACTCATCAGGGAGCTCCGCGCAGCAGGTTAAAATTGTCATCTCTTTGCTGCGTGGCGATCCCCAGGATTGGGCATTTTCTTTGAAACCAGATGATCCTATTCTGACTAATGTGAACGCATTCTTTCAAGCCTTGGGGTTGTTGTATGACGAACCTAATGCCATTGATCAGGCTGAAAAGACCCTGCTGGCATTGAACCAGGGTCGAGATTCTGCAGAATTGTACTGTCAAAAATTCCGAAAGTGGGCGGTACTTACTACCTGGAATGATAATGCCTTGGCTGCTCTCTTTCGGAAGGGTTTGTCAGAAGCCGTAAAAGATACTATGGTGGGATTTCCTGTTCCCTCTGGTCTGGACGATTCTATGTCATTAGCCATTCAGGTTGATCGGCGTTTGCGCGAACGCAAAACTGCACGAGAGGTGTTGCCAACTGTTGAACAAATGTCTGAACCTATGCAGTGTGATAGAGTTTTGTCCAGAGAGCAGCATCAGGAGTTCAGAAGGCGTAATAAGTAGAGTTGAGCGACTTTTGTTTTTTTAGGGTCGAGTTTCGTTTCGTGAAACCCGACTTTTCCAAAAGTCGGGTCGAGCAAGATCGGCCGATTATAGGGAAAAGTCGGGGTCGTCCCGAAACACGAAACCCAATGTAAGTCAATGGGGAATAAAAGTCGGCAGTGAGAGGACAGGAAACACACCTACAGTGCCCATTTGAATGCCAAAAGCATCAATTCTTCTTACTTAAGCTTGGCAACCTTAATTAACTTCATAATACTAGTTACGCACTGAAAAACGCACGCTCAGTACCTCAGCAGGACAAAAAAAAAAATTGTGATTGCTTTTAAAAAAGCAGTTTACAGAGCAGTGGGTAAACAGCAATGCAGCCGTCAGGAAGCCTTAGAAGGCAGCCTAACAACCAACACTACTGATCCACCACAATATAGCCTCCCCTTGCACTGCACACACAGTGACTGGTGTGTTGTACAGGCAAAATCGCTAGCAGCAGAAGCAGTTTTTGGTGTCTTCTTACCTGCCTAACGCTCTCCCTACAGAATCAGCAGCAGCAGCTCTCCCTATTCTGAGATCAGCATGAGGAACATGGCGGTCAGCGTGCACGCCCTTTTATACCCCCTGTGATGCCCACCAAAGCAAGCCAATCACTTGCATGCCCTTCTGAAAGATGGTGGGGACCCCTTCCTATGTCATCACGTTGCCCACAGTGTCCGTGGATCCTGATTGGCTGAAAAAGAGCGCAAAACAAACTTTTGAAACGCGACTTTGGCACGTAAGTCGCCGAACTCGTGGCCGACCTCATCCTAGGGTCGGGTTTCGTTTCATGAAACCCAACTTTGCCAAAAGTCGGCGACTTTTGAAATTTTTCGACCCGTTTCGCTCAACTCTAGTAATAAGTTGTGTTTTTTCTGTGGAGATGCCTCGCATATTATTTCTGTCTGTCCTAAACGAGAAAAACGCTTTGCACACACGTTTTCTGTTGGCGGTGTTCAACCTAAGTTTATTCTTGCTATTACTCTGATCTGCTCCCTGTCCACATTTTCCGCCAAGGCTTTTGTGGATTCGGGGGCAGTCCTAAATCTAATGGACTTGGATTTTGCTAAACGTTGTGGATTTCCGATGACACCTCTGCAGACGCCTATCCCTTTGAGGGGGATTGATGCTACTCCTTTGGCTAAAAATAAACCTCAGTTTTGGACCCAGGTGGTAATGCGGGTCGCCCCAGACCATCAAGAAAATTGCAGGTTTTTGGTGTTGCATAATCTGCATGATACCATTGTTCTGGGGTTTCCCTGGTTACAAATTCATAATCCAGTTTTGGATTGGAAATCTGTGTCTGTGGTGAGTTGGGGTTGTCGGTGTGCCTTTAGTGAGGCTCCGGTGTTTTCCACCTCTCCTCAGTCGCATGATGTTCCTGACTATTTGGCGGACTTTTATGATGTATTTAGTGAGAATGAGTCTGCGTCTTTGCCTCCTCATAGGAGTTATGACTGTGCAATTGAGCTGAGCCCGGGGTGTAAATTTCCCAAGGGTCGGCTCTTCAATTTATCTGTACCCGAGCACGAAGCTATGCGATCCTATATTAAGGAGGTGTTGGAGAAGGGTCACATTAGACCATCCTCGTCACCCTTAGGTGCCGTTTTTTTTTTTTTGTAGCCAAAAAGGATGGATGATTAAGACCTTGTATTGATTATCGTGCCCTCAACAAAATTACTGTTAAATATCAGTATCCGTTACCCCTGATTTCGGATCTATTCTCCAGAGTTAAAGGTGCTTGCTGGTTTACCAAGCTTGACCTCAGGGGGGCGTATAATCTTATTCGCATTAAGCATGGGGATGAATGGAAGACGGCATTTAATACTCCGGAGGGACATTTTGAGTACCTGGTGATGCCTTTTGGGCTCACTAATGCCCCTTCTGTCTTCCAGTGTTTCATGAACGATATTTTCCGAGATTTTGTCGATAAATTTTTGATTATCTATCTGGATGATATTTTGATTTTCTCCAAGGATTGGGATTCTCATGTGGAACATATTCGGACTGTGTTCCGGATCTTGAGGGAGAATTCCCTGTATGTCAAAGGATCTAAATGCCTTTTTGGAGTACAGAGGATTTCTTTTTTGGGATTTATTTTGTCTCCATCAACTATTGAAATGGACCCGGCCAAGGTACAGGCCATTTACGATTGGGTTCAGCCCACTTCTTTGATAGGCCCTCCAGAAGTTTTTGGGTTTTGCTAATTTTTATCGGAAATTTATAGCAAAATTTTCTAGTAATGCCAAGCCATTGACTGATTTGACTAAGAAGGGTGCTGATGTGTTAAATTGGTCTCCGGAGGCTGTTTCTTCCTTTCAGGAGCTGAAGCGAAGATTCACCTCCGCCCCGGTTTTGCGGCAGCCTGATGTCTCACTTCCGTTCCAGGTAGAGGTGGATGCTTCTGAGATTGGTGCAGGAGCTGTTTTGTCCCAAAAGGATCTTGTAACATCTAAAATGAATCCCTGTGCTTTCTTTTCCCGAAAGTTCTCTCCATCTGAACGTAACTATGATGTGGGGAATCGGGAACTGTTGGCCATGAAATGGGCATTTGAGGAGTGGAGACATTGGTTGGAGGGAGCTAAGCATCAAGTCGTGGTCCTCACTGACCACAAGAATTTGATTTACCTAGAGTCGGCTAAGTGCTTGAACCCTAGACAGGCTAGGTGGGCCTTGTTTTTTACACGTTTTGATTTTGTGGTTTCTTTTCTTCCTGGAACTAAGAATGTCAAGGCTGACGCCCTCTCTAGGAGCTTCTTTGCTGATTCTCCTGTGGTGACCAAGCCTGCTACCATCTTAGGCGAAGGGGTGGTTCTTTCTGCCATCTCGCCCGATTTGAGACGTGCTCTGGAGGAGTTCCAGGAGGACAAACCTGAGCGTTGTCCCAGTGGAAAGTTGTATGTTCCTGACCAGTGGAAGAAGAGAGTGATGTCTGAAGTTCATTGCTCTGCTTTGGCTGGTCATCCAGGTATTTTTGGTACTAGAGATCTGGTGAGTCAGTCCTTTTGGTGGCCCTCCTTGTCTCGTGATGTCAGGAATTTTGTGCAGTCCTGTGGGACGTGCTCCCGGTCTAAATCGTGTTCTCGCTCTAGTGGGTTGTTGATGCCTTTGCCTGTCCCCAAGAGGCCATGGACCCATATTTCAATGGATTTCATCTCTGATATGCCTGTCTCTGAAAGGATGACTGTTATTTGGGTGATTTGTGATAGGTTCTCTAAGATGGTTCATCTTGTACCACTCCCGAAGTTGCCGTACCCTTCTGAGTTGGTGCCCCTGTTTTTTCAACAGGTGGTTCGCTTGCACGGGATTCTTGAGAACATTGTATCTGACAGAGGAGTTCAGTTTGTGTCTAGATTTTGGAGAACTTTCTGTTCCAAGCTCGGAATTCAGTTGTCCTTCTCTGCGTTTCACCCTCAGACCAATGGGCAGACAGAGAGAACAAACCAGACCTTGGAGTCATATTTGAGATGTTTTATTTCCGCTGATCAGGATGATTGGGTTTCATTTTTGCCCTTGGCCGAATTTGCTTTAAATAATAGAGCTAGTTCTGCCACTTTGATGTCACCTTTTTTTTGTAACTTTGGGTTTCATCCTCGATTTTCTTCAGGGCAGGTGGAGCCCTCTGCCTGCCCAGGTGTTGACACTGTGGTGGAGAGAATGCACCAGATCTGGGACCAAGTGGTGGATAAGTTCTCTCTCTCCCAGGAAAAGGCCCAGCGGTTTTCCAACCGACATAGGACCATTGGTCCCCAGTTTAAGGTTGGTGATATGGTGTGGTTATCATCAAAAAATATTGCTATGAAGGTGGCTTCTCCTAAGTTTAAGCCTAGATTTATTGGACCTTACAAGATTTTGGAGATTATTAATCCGGTCTCTTTTCGTTTGGCTCTTCCTGTCACATTTAAAATCCATAATGTGTTCCATAAGTCTTTGTTGAAGAGGTTTGTTGAACCTGTTGTTCCGGGGGTGGCATCTCCAGATCCTGTATTGGTTGAAGGTAACATGGAATATGAGGTAGAGAAAGTACTGGATTCCCGTCTGGCTAGACGGAGACTCCAGTATTTGGTTAAGTGGAAGGGTTATGGTCAGGAGGATAATTCCTGGGTCCCTGCCTCTGATATTCATGCCAAAAGATTGGTGCGTGCCTCTCATCGGGCTCACCCTGATCGCCCTGGTGACGTGATTGAGGGTTCGGTGACCCCTCCTCAAGGGGGAGGTACTGTTGTGAGTTCATTTTTCTCTTCAACACTGAGGCCCGAGGAACTCCCTCTTCTAGTAAGGAAGGGTAGTGAGCCTGATTATCAGGCATCTGAGACTAATGATGACTGGCTGAGTGGAGTCTCTGACTGGATATAAGGCGGACAACGCCCTTCTGCCCTGCGGGTGATTTCTCTGTGGACTTCTAGGACACCAGTCTGATTCCTGCTCTCCTAAAGCTAAGTTTTTTGCTTTGCCTGTTGCATTTGTGTTTTGTTTTTGTTTTCCTTGCTTTTCTGGATTCTGCCATTCCCTGCTGGGGTGAGCTGATTCCCCTTGTGCCTATAGCTCTGTCTTCAGTATATGCCTGAGTACTGACATAGCTTTTTGAAGCCTAGCGTCTTCAGGGCCTTTTTCACTGTCAGTCTGTTGGCTCTTATTTTCATAGGGTTTTTCACGGATTGCAGACAGCAGCCTTCCTGTCCTTTCCTATGTAGTTAGTTTGGGCCCTGTCTTTGCTCAGCCTATCTTTCTGTCTGTGTTAGTGTTTTCATCTTGCTTCACCGCTATTATTTGTGGGGGGCTGCCTATTGCTTTGGGGTCTGCTCTGGGGCAGTTTAGATTTCCCCTTTCTTTCTTTAGGCCTATTTATTTCTCCGGCTGTGATCGAGGGGTCTAGGGCATCGTAGGAACCCCCCACGGCTACTGCTAGTTGTGTTGATAAGTTCAGGGGTCTGCAATCCGATAGCTGCCAACTTCTCTGGTTTTCTGGACTTAGCTAGCATTTCTGTTTTTGCCTCCTACGGAGACTCAATCATAACAGAATCACCCGCCATACCGCAGATCCTAGGGTACTCAATAGCAGGAAAGAATTGTAAAAAAAAAAAAAAAAAGTGTGTATATTTTTTCCTCTATATCTCTGAGGCCGTAGGGGGAATTTTTTTTTTCTCTCAATGGAGATAAAGCAATTGTCTGATCGTGTGGAGAAGCTCGCTGCGGAAGTGCGGGGAATTTCCGCCTACCTTGCTCATTCACATGCTGCTGAACCAAAGATTCCTACACCTGATGTATTTTTTGGGGATCGATCTAAATTAAATTTTTGAATTTCAAAAATAATTGTAAACTATTTTTTGCCTTGAAGCCCAACTCATCAGGGAGCTCCGCGCAGCAGGTTAAAATTGTCATCTCTTTGCTGCGTGGCGATCCCCAGGATTGGGCATTTTCTTTGAAACCAGATGATCCTATTCTGACTAATGTGAACGCATTCTTTCAAGCCTTGGGGTTGTTGTATGACGAACCTAATGCCATTGATCAGGCTGAAAAGACCCTGCTGGCATTGAACCAGGGTCGAGATTCTGCAGAATTGTACTGTCAAAAATTCCGAAAGTGGGCGGTACTTACTACCTGGAATGATAATGCCTTGGCTGCTCTCTTTCGGAAGGGTTTGTCAGAAGCCGTAAAAGATACTATGGTGGGATTTCCTGTTCCCTCTGGTCTGGACGATTCTATGTCATTAGCCATTCAGGTTGATCGGCGTTTGCGCGAACGCAAAACTGCACGAGAGGTGTTGCCAACTGTTGAACAAATGTCTGAACCTATGCAGTGTGATAGAGTTTTGTCCAGAGAGCAGCATCAGGAGTTCAGAAGGCGTAATAAGTAGAGTTGAGCGACTTTTGTTTTTTTAGGGTCGAGTTTCGTTTCGTGAAACCCGACTTTTCCAAAAGTCGGGTCGAGCAAGATCGGCCGATTATAGGGAAAAGTCGGGGTCGTCCCGAAACACGAAACCCAATGTAAGTCAATGGGGAATAAAAGTCGGCAGTGAGAGGACAGGAAACACACCTACAGTGCCCATTTGAATGCCAAAAGCATCAATTCTTCTTACTTAAGCTTGGCAACCTTAATTAACTTCATAATACTAGTTACGCACTGAAAAACGCACGCTCAGTACCTCAGCAGGACAAAAAAAAAAATTGTGATTGCTTTTAAAAAAGCAGTTTACAGAGCAGTGGGTAAACAGCAATGCAGCCGTCAGGAAGCCTTAGAAGGCAGCCTAACAACCAACACTACTGATCCACCACAATATAGCCTCCCCTTGCACTGCACACACAGTGACTGGTGTGTTGTACAGGCAAAATCGCTAGCAGCAGAAGCAGTTTTTGGTGTCTTCTTACCTGCCTAACGCTCTCCCTACAGAATCAGCAGCAGCAGCTCTCCCTATTCTGAGATCAGCATGAGGAACATGGCGGTCGGCGTGCACGCCCTTTTATACCCCCTGTGATGCCCACCAAAGCAAGCCAATCACTTGCATGCCCTTCTGAAAGATGGTGGGGACCCCTTCCTATGTCATCACGTTGCCCACAGTGTCCGTGGATCCTGATTGGCTGAAAAAGAGCGCAAAACAAACTTTTGAAACGCGACTTTGGCACGTAAGTCGCCGAACTCGTGGCCGACCTCATCCTAGGGTCGGGTTTCGTTTCATGAAACCCAACTTTGCCAAAAGTCGGCGACTTTTGAAATTTTTCGACCCGTTTCGCTCAACTCTAGTAATAAGTTGTGTTTTTTCTGTGGAGATGCCTCGCATATTATTTCTGTCTGTCCTAAACGAGAAAAACGCTTTGCACACACGTTTTCTGTTGGCGGTGTTCAACCTAAGTTTATTCTTGCTATTACTCTGATCTGCTCCCTGTCCACATTTTCCGCCAAGGCTTTTGTGGATTCGGGGGCAGTCCTAAATCTAATGGACTTGGATTTTGCTAAACGTTGTGGATTTCCGATGACACCTCTGCAGACGCCTATCCCTTTGAGGGGGATTGATGCTACTCCTTTGGCTAAAAATAAACCTCAGTTTTGGACCCAGGTGGTAATGCGGGTCGCCCCAGACCATCAAGAAAATTGCAGGTTTTTGGTGTTGCATAATCTGCATGATACCATTGTTCTGGGGTTTCCCTGGTTACAAATTCATAATCCAGTTTTGGATTGGAAATCTGTGTCTGTGGTGAGTTGGGGTTGTCGGTGTGCCTTTAGTGAGGCTCCGGTGTTTTCCACCTCTCCTCAGTCGCATGATGTTCCTGACTATTTGGCGGACTTTTATGATGTATTTAGTGAGAATGAGTCTGCGTCTTTGCCTCCTCATAGGAGTTATGACTGTGCAATTGAGCTGAGCCCGGGGTGTAAATTTCCCAAGGGTCGGCTCTTCAATTTATCTGTACCCGAGCACGAAGCTATGCGATCCTATATTAAGGAGGTGTTGGAGAAGGGTCACATTAGACCATCCTCGTCACCCTTAGGTGCCGTTTTTTTTTTTTTGTAGCCAAAAAGGATGGATGATTAAGACCTTGTATTGATTATCGTGCCCTCAACAAAATTACTGTTAAATATCAGTATCCGTTACCCCTGATTTCGGATCTATTCTCCAGAGTTAAAGGTGCTTGCTGGTTTACCAAGCTTGACCTCAGGGGGGCGTATAATCTTATTCGCATTAAGCATGGGGATGAATGGAAGACGGCATTTAATACTCCGGAGGGACATTTTGAGTACCTGGTGATGCCTTTTGGGCTCACTAATGCCCCTTCTGTCTTCCAGTGTTTCATGAACGATATTTTCCGAGATTTTGTCGATAAATTTTTGATTATCTATCTGGATGATATTTTGATTTTCTCCAAGGATTGGGATTCTCATGTGGAACATATTCGGACTGTGTTCCGGATCTTGAGGGAGAATTCCCTGTATGTCAAAGGATCTAAATGCCTTTTTGGAGTACAGAGGATTTCTTTTTTGGGATTTATTTTGTCTCCATCAACTATTGAAATGGACCCGGCCAAGGTACAGGCCATTTACGATTGGGTTCAGCCCACTTCTTTGATAGGCCCTCCAGAAGTTTTTGGGTTTTGCTAATTTTTATCGGAAATTTATAGCAAAATTTTCTAGTAATGCCAAGCCATTGACTGATTTGACTAAGAAGGGTGCTGATGTGTTAAATTGGTCTCCGGAGGCTGTTTCTTCCTTTCAGGAGCTGAAGCGAAGATTCACCTCCGCCCCGGTTTTGCGGCAGCCTGATGTCTCACTTCCGTTCCAGGTAGAGGTGGATGCTTCTGAGATTGGTGCAGGAGCTGTTTTGTCCCAAAAGGATCTTGTAACATCTAAAATGAATCCCTGTGCTTTCTTTTCCCGAAAGTTCTCTCCATCTGAACGTAACTATGATGTGGGGAATCGGGAACTGTTGGCCATGAAATGGGCATTTGAGGAGTGGAGACATTGGTTGGAGGGAGCTAAGCATCAAGTCGTGGTCCTCACTGACCACAAGAATTTGATTTACCTAGAGTCGGCTAAGTGCTTGAACCCTAGACAGGCTAGGTGGGCCTTGTTTTTTACACGTTTTGATTTTGTGGTTTCTTTTCTTCCTGGAACTAAGAATGTCAAGGCTGACGCCCTCTCTAGGAGCTTCTTTGCTGATTCTCCTGTGGTGACCAAGCCTGCTACCATCTTAGGCGAAGGGGTGGTTCTTTCTGCCATCTCGCCCGATTTGAGACGTGCTCTGGAGGAGTTCCAGGAGGACAAACCTGAGCGTTGTCCCAGTGGAAAGTTGTATGTTCCTGACCAGTGGAAGAAGAGAGTGATGTCTGAAGTTCATTGCTCTGCTTTGGCTGGTCATCCAGGTATTTTTGGTACTAGAGATCTGGTGAGTCAGTCCTTTTGGTGGCCCTCCTTGTCTCGTGATGTCAGGAATTTTGTGCAGTCCTGTGGGACGTGCTCCCGGTCTAAATCGTGTTCTCGCTCTAGTGGGTTGTTGATGCCTTTGCCTGTCCCCAAGAGGCCATGGACCCATATTTCAATGGATTTCATCTCTGATATGCCTGTCTCTGAAAGGATGACTGTTATTTGGGTGATTTGTGATAGGTTCTCTAAGATGGTTCATCTTGTACCACTCCCGAAGTTGCCGTACCCTTCTGAGTTGGTGCCCCTGTTTTTTCAACAGGTGGTTCGCTTGCACGGGATTCTTGAGAACATTGTATCTGACAGAGGAGTTCAGTTTGTGTCTAGATTTTGGAGAACTTTCTGTTCCAAGCTCGGAATTCAGTTGTCCTTCTCTGCGTTTCACCCTCAGACCAATGGGCAGACAGAGAGAACAAACCAGACCTTGGAGTCATATTTGAGATGTTTTATTTCCGCTGATCAGGATGATTGGGTTTCATTTTTGCCCTTGGCCGAATTTGCTTTAAATAATAGAGCTAGTTCTGCCACTTTGATGTCACCTTTTTTTTGTAACTTTGGGTTTCATCCTCGATTTTCTTCAGGGCAGGTGGAGCCCTCTGCCTGCCCAGGTGTTGACACTGTGGTGGAGAGAATGCACCAGATCTGGGACCAAGTGGTGGATAAGTTCTCTCTCTCCCAGGAAAAGGCCCAGCGGTTTTCCAACCGACATAGGACCATTGGTCCCCAGTTTAAGGTTGGTGATATGGTGTGGTTATCATCAAAAAATATTGCTATGAAGGTGGCTTCTCCTAAGTTTAAGCCTAGATTTATTGGACCTTACAAGATTTTGGAGATTATTAATCCGGTCTCTTTTCGTTTGGCTCTTCCTGTCACATTTAAAATCCATAATGTGTTCCATAAGTCTTTGTTGAAGAGGTTTGTTGAACCTGTTGTTCCGGGGGTGGCATCTCCAGATCCTGTATTGGTTGAAGGTAACATGGAATATGAGGTAGAGAAAGTACTGGATTCCCGTCTGGCTAGACGGAGACTCCAGTATTTGGTTAAGTGGAAGGGTTATGGTCAGGAGGATAATTCCTGGGTCCCTGCCTCTGATATTCATGCCAAAAGATTGGTGCGTGCCTCTCATCGGGCTCACCCTGATCGCCCTGGTGACGTGATTGAGGGTTCGGTGACCCCTCCTCAAGGGGGAGGTACTGTTGTGAGTTCATTTTTCTCTTCAACACTGAGGCCCGAGGAACTCCCTCTTCTAGTAAGGAAGGGTAGTGAGCCTGATTATCAGGCATCTGAGACTAATGATGACTGGCTGAGTGGAGTCTCTGACTGGATATAAGGCGGACAACGCCCTTCTGCCCTGCGGGTGATTTCTCTGTGGACTTCTAGGACACCAGTCTGATTCCTGCTCTCCTAAAGCTAAGTTTTTTGCTTTGCCTGTTGCATTTGTGTTTTGTTTTTGTTTTCCTTGCTTTTCTGGATTCTGCCATTCCCTGCTGGGGTGAGCTGATTCCCCTTGTGCCTATAGCTCTGTCTTCAGTATATGCCTGAGTACTGACATAGCTTTTTGAAGCCTAGCGTCTTCAAGGCCTTTTTCACTGTCAGTCTGTTGGCTCTTATTTTCATAGGGTTTTTCACGGATTGCAGACAGCCTTCCTGTCCTTTCCTATGTAGTTAGTTTGGGCCCCGTCTTTGCTCAGCCTATCTTTCTGTCTGTGTTAGTGTTTTCATCTTGCTTCACCGCTATTATTTGTGGGGGGCTGCCTATTGCTTTGGGGTCTGCTCTGGGGCAGTTTAGATTTCCCCTTTCTTTCTTTAGGCCTATTTATTTCTCCGGCTGTGATCGAGGGGTCTAGGGCATCGTAGGAACCCCCCACGGCTACTGCTAGTTGTGCTGATAAGTTCAGGGGTCTGCAATCCGATAGCTGCCAACTTCTCTGGTTTTCTGGACTTAGCTAGCATTTCTGTTTTTGCCTCCTACGGTGACTCAATCATAACAGTGATGTTTGCGTATCTCCGCAGGCTTTGCGCAAGATGCACAACTGCTATATAAATAAATGCTATTTATTTAACCAATACAATTTTTTTATATTACTTTTATGACAAACACTAACAGCAGACTCAGGGAATTTTGTGGTAGATAGTAATGTTTGCGTATCTCTGCAGGCTTTGTGTCAGTCGCACAACTGCTAGATAAAGATATTCTATTTATTTAGCTAATAGAAAATTAGTATTTATTTATATCTTCTTTATGACACATGCCAACAGCAGAATTAGGAAAATTATTGGCACTGGTAAATTGTGATGTTTGTTTGCGTATCTCAGCAGGCTTTGCGCCAGTGGTACAACTGCTAGATAAATATACATTACTTATTTAACCAATAGAATTTTTTTTATATCGCCTTTATGACACACGCGAACAGCAGACACAGGGAAATTACTGGTAAATAGTGATGTTTGCGTATCTCTGCAGGTTTTGCGCCAGTCGCACAACTGCTAGATAAATATTAGCTATTTAATAGGTGAGGAATATTATTTAGCAATTAGATTTGAAAAAAGCTGTTTAGTATATGCTGGCACTGAGGAATACTATTTAGCTGTAAAAAAATGGCTTAGTATATGCTGGTTTGCAGAAATATTATGTAGCTCAAAAAAAATTTGTTTACTATAAGTAAGTATGGAGGAATATTATTTGGCTCTAAAAAGAGCTGGTTTGTATATTATAGTAGTGGATATGAAACTTTGTCTCGCTCCCTAATTCCACAGTCTGTTCCTACACTATACAAAACAATGCAAACTAGCAGAGATCTGCAGCATGTACATGCAATGATGATAACACCCTGCCTGCCTTTCCGTCTCCATCCTATTAAATCTCTAAGTACGTAATCTCCACCTAACATAGAACTAATCTTCACTCTCATTAGCTCTTAAATGAGTTTTTTGTTATCACAATCTCTCCCTATACGCTGCTTTCACTCTCCCTACACTCACACTACGCTCACACTACGTTGTTTATGGCTGTAATATGGGCAAGATGGCGCAGGCAGGGACTAAATATCCCCCTATGATGCTGTAAGGCCATCAATCACAGTAATGCCACAACAAAGATGGCGCCGCTATTACTGTGATTGGCAAGCAAGCCCAGTATGTTCATTGACTGCAAATAAAGAGCCAAACCTGCAGGGCGGGTCACTCGAATATTGTGAGGCGAATAGCAAATTACTCGCTGAGTAATGAATAGCCTGAATACCATACTATTCGAGTGAGTAATGAATACTGTACACTAACACTCATCTCTAATTATGACATTCTTGCATGTGATTTATTAATCATGGGGAACCCTTTCCTGTAGATAACTCAGTCTTACCAATGTAAAAATGTTTGCAAGGAAAGAAACAAAAGATTTGGTGAGTGCTGCTTTCCATACTTCTACCCCATATGAACTCTCCTCCAATCTGAGCCCATACACCACCTTACCATCCAATAAAGCTGCATTTCACATGAAGGTACGGAATCTTTGAAAGTGTGCTATAGCTTGGTCCCACATAGCTTTTCTCACAAAATATACAATTAATGACTATAACTTTTGAAGTTGGCACATGCAGGACTCATGAGAATCACGATCCATTAACGTTACCTTCAGAAAATTCAGCAACAAGCAGCAAGTTATTAGCAGGCCGGCAAAATGCGGAAGAATTCTTTTCAGATTGTAACCACAAGGACAAATTACAAGTCATGGGCACCAAATCTTTGGAAAATAAAATTAATTCACTCTCAAGAAAAGTAATCCGGTTTTTCTGGATCACTAAAATCTTAAATCCAACCGCGTTCCACTTGGGTTATGAGGTTCTAACAAACATTTCATAATTTAAAGAAGATAAAACATTCCAAGATGAATGGGAACAAACACATGTAGAGTGCTCACATAAACTTTTACGGTTAGTAATAGAATGGAATGAAAAAGAACGTATGGAAATAACTAATTGCACAAAGTTAAGACTGAATTAAAAACATGGTTAACAGAAAATCACACAGAACTTTCTCCAATAAGTTAGATAAAACATTTATTCCTATTCAAGCGGTCATCAAACATAGAAAAAAAAGACAAATTCATCACAGATAAAAAAGATTATGAAAAAAACATTTTTTCCTGCAATAAAATTAATAAAAAGAAAAATAAATCAATATGGGCAAAAAAAAAATCATCCCCAAAATAATATAAGAAAAAAAGGTCAGATCTAGATGAATGGACTGCAGACTCTGATTCAAGCGTTATAAATGAAGTACTTTCCTAAAATGGATGTTTGAAACAGCGCTTCATCGTTGAAAAGTGTTGTCCCTTTAGAAGACACACTGTACAGTTGGCGCACGATGAAAACAGCCACAGGAACCAGGAGAAAGCCGGTGTCGTGGAGGAGATAATCAGCAACTCGACAGAAGGGAACGGGATGATCCATTTAACCAACCGTCATCTTAACCGCGACCATCTGACTTTATTGAGAATGGGACTGCAATTTTTGCAAACCTGAACAATAAGATATGGCAGAATTTAAAATAGTCTTATTCAAAACTGCAAGGAAAATGCACTTACACACAAAGCCTTTAATAATAATGTAAAAGTAGAGTCGGTACCACAAATAGAAGAATTTCCCACATCAGACTAAATGAGCATTAGTGTTCATTCACCTGACAGAGCGCCGTAATTGGAGATAGAACTGCTGCTGAGCCTAGATGAATCATTCTTTGTATCAAGTAACATTTCGGACACACAATTAATACCGTCATTAAAAAGAGGAATAAAATCTACCTATTACGGTAATCCTGGGAATGTGATATATCTCTTTTATCATAGAGTCATAAGAGACATAAAAGCTTTGATTTACAAACCACACCAGGTAATCTGAGTCCAATTGAGAACAAACTGCTGTGAAAGAAATAAGAACATGAAATGATATCATCATCTGCAGACAGCCGATAAAGGAGGCAAAATGGCGCTCCTCAAGAAAGATTCTTACATAGCCGATCACTGGCATGAAGACTTAACACAAAGTTACATTATGATCCTACTAACAAATATAAGTGTCAAAAAACATTGGTTGCCTAGGTAAGCGGTATCTTCCAAATGTAAATCATCACAAAAAGAAAGTTAGGAAGCTATAATACCGTACAATTGCAAGAATCTTTTATTGAAAATCATTAAAAAATTGATACATGAATTTGGTTAAAAAATGGAGACAGACAATGCAAATAAACGGTCTCTAGAAAAATCACAGAAGGCCTGACTGAGCATATAAGAATCAAATATTAGGCATATGGTCCAACAAAGAAACAAGTGCATGTATATTCTACTAACCAATATTTGATTGGTCCATAAGTAAAATGCAAAATGCATATAGAACCGAAAAAAAACGGTTTCAATAAGACCAAAGATAAGAAAAGTGCTTTATACATTGCATAAAGTGCATGGCAATTGCTGGATAGAATCACCCATATATAACTCACATTCAGGTGGGACAGCTAATTGGTATGACAAGCCTACGAGGGGCGCCTGAAAATTTCGAGGCCCACCCATGAAATCTTTTTTGCATGGTCTTGTTTTGCAATGCAATATGTGCAATATGTTATTTAGTTAGTTGAATGGTCTCATGAGCAATTTGGATTTATTTTGATTTTTTTTGTTTCCGTTACAGCATTTTAAAGTTGGGTCGCAAGGCGGAAATATGGAAATGGAGAAGTTGGCAAAGTTCACACATCGGCTGTTGCAATGGCTGCAATTCCACCTTCCACCAAGGTGCTTTTTCATCTGTGGGAATAGGTGATAGTCCGAAGGAGCCAACTCAGGGGAATAGGGTGGGTGCTGAAGCAGTTGGAAACCACAGGAGTGAATTGCAGCCATTGCAACAGCCGATGTGTGAACGTTGCCAACTTCTCCATTTCCATATTTCAGCCTTGCGACCCAACTTTAAAATGCTGTAACGGAAACAAAAAAAAATCAAAATAAATCCAGATTGCTCATGAGACCATTCAACTAACTAAATAACATATTGCATTGCAAAACAAGACCATGCAAAAAAGATTTCATGGGTGGGCCTCGAAATTTTCAGGCGCCCCTCGTAATATCCTCAAAGGGAATTCACCCAAAGTACAAATAGTGAACGCTACTTCAAAAGTATGCAAAAAACAATATCACGAGGAACAATAGATAGACAGTTATAATAGCTGAATGAAATACTCTGTACCTCTAGTGAGCCGTGGCACCCCGACTCAAGTTTCGCGTTCTGCTTCTTCCCTTGGTAGAATATTTCTTTTTGCATACTTTTGAAGTATGAGGCCAGGTTGGGACAATCAATTCACCTGCCCTCATACATCAATGGACTGTCAACCTGCTAAGCTTGTCGTTACCGCCTCACTGTGGGTGCCCAAAAAAAGCTGGGTGCCACCGCAAGGGAATGTCTGCCCTGGAAACCCCAAAGTTGCAGCTGCTCTAATCCCAGCGAGCCAGCGGAAGGATAAGACTTTGTAAATTTGCACCATCTTTGGTATTTGCTGGGATTTTTCTATAGGTTATTGTCTGTTGGTGGTTCAATAAATTATTGTCACACTATTTTACCCTAACCCAAAGTCGTATTATGCCCACAGTAAAAGGAGAACAAGTGTTTAGTGGGATGATCCCTGGTCCATTGTTATTGAATATTCCTTCATACATAAAGGATAGAAGAGATTTATTAGTAATTCTCAATTGCATACACATGTCAGCAGGACACAAACCAACCATTGTCCATCTGAGCCCCAGCACATATCCCCCATAACCTGCAATATTGTCCCGTTCAATGGATTAAAGGACTTTTAAGAAAAAAAGATTCAGTGAGTGCTGCTTTTCATACCAAGTGATTTCTCCTCTTATCTGTGTTCATGCACCAACATACAATCCTATAACTCTGTTGTCATGATCCAGGCTTGGATCTGACAGATTAAATGGACAAAGTGAACTTTTTTTTTCTCTTTGGCAAGGTGCCAAAGAGTGATGTGATTGCCCCCGGTGGCCATTAGAATTATCGCACGTGGTGTTTCATTCTGGGTTGCCCGGTGGTGGTGAGTGGTATCGCACTTTAGTTTTAGTGCACAATTATGAAGCAGGTGTTACACCCTATAAAGGAGTGTTAGTTGTGTGCAATCACTGCTTGTGATATTGTGTTCATTTGGGAAGGAAGTCTGGGTGAAGATGGAGCTGAACATGAGTCCTGCGCAGTCAGCCAGAGGGGACGAGGGGCAGCTAATGGTGTCTGCAGGAAGTGCTGGCATGGCGTGGAGGAGTCGCAGTTTATGGTGTCGGCGGGAAGTGCTTGCATGGCTTGGTGGAGTGGCGACTATGGAGAGAGTTGCACTCGGCATGCTCAACTTGGTTGCTGAGAGCTGGACTGAAGCATGCTTGACTTATTGGCAGAGGCTGACTCATCTTTGGGACTCTGTTACTGGACTGCTGCAATTGGTGATGGACTCTGCTCCAAGGCTGCACTATGGTGAAGGATCCGGGATGATGATGGATCCGGGTGGAGGAGAAGACGCACGCAGTTGGTGGGGCTCTGTTGCAGGAGCATAAGCACAGAGCATAAAGATAAGTGGTGCCCCCTGTATTGTCTTCTTTCCTTTTGTGTCTCTAGTGCTTTGGTGGGATTAGTCTCCGCACCGACCAATTCCCTAGTGAGGGATTAGGGTCAGGGCGAGCAAGGGTTTTAAGGTACGCGTGCGGCGCCCGGTGCGGAGCCGGCATAGGGAACGTTAGTAGGAGTGCAGGGACACTGGCTCAGGGTAGCTCAGGAGGTCTCCACTTCCCTATTCCCTATCACAGGGCCCACCATTGTTAATGTTACCCAGGTCCCCCTTATTATTTAAATTCGCCTTACTGGAGGCGGGGTTTCCAGAATGTATGTATAACGTGTAATACCTAAATTCGCCAGTTGGAGGCGGCATATCCAGCTGCACGTTTTATTATTTAAATTCGCCCCACTGGAGGTGCTATATCCAGGGTCACGTGTGTTATGGGTTCGCTTTGCGATACTCGCTGCATCCAGACACACGTGACCGTGACATTTGTATTTCACATGAAAGTATGGAATCTTAGAAAACGTGTTATAGCTTGGTGCAAAGTATATATTTTCTTTTTTTTAAGCCTTTTAATATCTTGGTTTTCATATGATAGATTCACTATGATACTCTACTTACAATTTGTGTCTGCGGTGACCACTCCTTACTGATTTGTATATTTGCCAATTCCTACAACTTCAGGATCCTTTGCATTTCCTGCATGTACTTCTGCTCAATGATGTGGTACTTCTGACTTGTAAATTTCTTACTATTTGCATCAGAAAGATTCCTTCTAAAATGTTGTTTTAATGTTCCACTTGTACAGCATTTATGTTGAACATTACAGGATGGACATATAATAAGAAAATCCAAATATGCTGTCAGAATAATATAATAATATAATAATAAATTTTATTTTTATAGCGCCGACATATTCCGCAGCACTTTACATTTCAGAGGGGATTTGTACAGACAATAGACATTACAGCATAACAATAATCACATACAGTAGATTATAACAAATACCAAGAGGAAAGAGGGCCCTGCTCGCAAGCTTACAGTCTATGAGGAAAGAGGTAGACACGAAAGGTGGGTGGTAGTTTTGGTTTTTTAGGGTCGCGTTTCGTTTCGTGAAACCCGACTTTTCCAAAAGTCGGGTCGAGCAAGATCGTCCGATTATAGGGAAAAGTCGGGGTCGTCCCGAAACACGAAACCCAATGTAAGTCAATGGGGAATAAAAGTCGGCAGTGAGAGGAGGACAGGAAACACACCTACAGTGCCCATTTGAATGCCAAAAGCATCAATTCTTCTTACTTAAGCTTGTCAACCTTAACTAACTTCATAATACAAGTTACGCACTGAAAAATGGGGGTTATTTGGCTAAAGTTGTGGGGGGAGGGCTGGCTGCAGGTTTTCATGTGCCCTGGGCAAAAGAGCGCCCCTTTAACACATACCACAACTCATCATGCTCCGATACGGCAGAGAAATAGCGGTATAGTACAATGAAAAATACCTCACTTTTTACATCTCATGACGAGGCCCATCTATTTCTCCATACAGAATAATTGGTCCCATATAATGTTTGAAACAGTATATGATGAGCTCCACATAATGCTACAGTATATGTTGGTCCCCATGGATGAAGCTCCACTGTCTTATGGGCCCAAATAATGCTCCAAACATAATGGGCCCCATTTCTAATGCTCTAGTGTATAATGGGCCCTGTAAATGCTGCTCCAGTGTCTGATGTCCACCTTTGGAATGTTCCAGTGTATGGTGGGCCCCATCTATCATTCTCCAGAGTATAGTGCTCCCCAAAAATTGCTGTCCCAACATAGAAAACAATCAAATAAGTCTCCTCGCTAGGGAATCCCTGTACTTGTCTGGATTCCTCGTCGTCCCCATCTTCCATCTCACTGCAGAGTATTTCAACTTTGCAAGAGCTGTGATCCTGGGCAAGCAGGAGGGACACGTGAGGCTCTGGCACATGAGATTGGCCAATAACTGGTGTGTCATGCCCTTACATGTCCGTGGCTGCATGTGCGCTACACTGAAAAGGCCAGCGTTTGTCGCTTACAGGTGCAGATAACCCGCTGAACAACGTTAGTGATGGGGATCACTGATTACAATTATTACCCGCGAACAATGATTTCCCAGTAAGTGCAGGTCAACCGCAGTTCCGGAATTAGGCCTAACCGTCATTCCTGAAAAAATGAAAAACTTACGTGTGCAAACCACAGGTGCTGTAGCTTGCTTAACAGCTCGCCAGCAGTTCTCACGCCCAGTATGGATTACACGTGATTGCACAAAGGTGAGAAAGGGTACCGTATCCCCAGATAACATGTATGGATAGCGTACACATTCAAAATATATGTCTATACATCAGGAGGCAGGCTCAGACGGTGTTAGGCCCAGTATGGATTGCACGTGATTGCACAAAGGTTAGAAAGGGTACCGTATCCCCGGATAACATGTATGGATAGCGTACACATTCAAAATATATGTCTCAGGAGGCAGGCTCAGACGGTGTTAGGCCCAGTATGGATTGCACGTGATTGCACAAAGGTTAGAAAGGGTACCGTATCCCCGGATAACATGTATGGATAGCGTACACATTCAAAATATATGTCTCAGGAGGCAGGCTCAGACGGTGTTAGGCCCAGTATGGATTGCACGTGATTGCACAAAGGTTAGAAAGGGTACCGTATCCCCGGATAACATGTATGGATAGCGTGCACATTCAAAATATATGTCTCAGGAGGCAGGCTCAGACGGTGTTAGGCCCAGTATGGATTGCACGTGATTGCACAAAGGTTAGAAAGGGTACCGTATCCCCGGATAACATGTATGGATAGCGTACAGATTCAAAATATATGTCTCAGGAGGCAGGCTCAGACGGTGTTAGGCCCAGTAAGGATTGCACGTGATTGCACAAAGGTTAGAAAGGGTACCGTATCCCCGGATAACATGTATGGATAGCGTACACATTCAAAATATATGTCTCAGGAGGCAGGCTCAGACGGTGTTAGGCCCAGTATGGATTGCACAAAGGTTAGAAAGGGTACCGTATCCCCGGATAACATGTATGGATAGCGTACACATTCAAAATATATGTCTCAGGAGGCAGACTCAGACGGTGTCAGGCACAGTATGGATTTGACGGCCCAGACTACACAGCGGAGGAGCAGGGAGAGGTAAAGATTGCAAATGCTGGGGCCCTGCCCAAGCAAGGGGGGCCCACTCATGGGCGTCGATAATGGCACTGGGCCCCTCATTGTACTGCGGTGTATCTGACGGTGGGTGTGCACCACCACCGTCAGAGACACTTGATTGCACTATGAAGGACCCTGTACCAGTGCCCGCGCCCATGAGTCGGCCTACCCACCTGTCCAGGGCAACGGCACTCGCACGGTGTCGTGCGCTAGGTGGTGACCCCGGCCATGGGGGGGGGGAGGCAGCACAGTTAGGGAGTTTTAGAAAGTGGCATATGTTGATGTTGGACATTCAGCTGATGCAAAAGGTGAAATAGGTCAAGTCCCAGGAAGACGTGGACCAAAGCAAGCCATTTTTCTGTCACCCTATGTGTCATCAGAGGAAGGTGGGACAAAATCCTTGGAAACCCATGCGTGGTTCATTTTAATGAAGGTTAGATCATCCACATTTTGGGTTGACAGACGGGTCCTTTTTTCTGTCAGGATTGATCCAGCTGCACTGAAGACTCTTTCCGATAGCACACTTGCAGCTGGGCAAGCGAGCTCCTGTAAGGCATATTGTGCCAATTCAGGCCAGGTGTCCAGTTTAGCGGCCCAATAGTCAAAGGGGAATGACCTGTGTGGGAGAACATCGATATGGGAGGAAAAGTAGTTTGTAACCATAGTTGACAACTGCTGTCTCCTGTCACTTTCCATCGATGCAGTATTACCAGTTGTGTGAGCGGTACCTGAAAAATCAGTCCACAACATTGTCATGAAACCCCTGTCTCCAACGCCACTTCTGCTGTGTGCACCACGAACACCTCTGCCAAGCTGCACCCGGCCCGTACGGCTCGTGTGAGAACCATCACCGCTGCTGTGTGCTGGGAATGCCTCGAGCAACCGATTTACCAGAGTTGCTTGTTAATTAGCCAATATTAGGTCAAGGTTCTCCTGTGGCATGATGTTTTGTAATTTGCCTTTATAGCGTGGATCCAGGATGCTGGCCAACCAGTAGTCGTCATCGTTCATCATTTTGGCAATGCGTGGGTCCCTTTTTAGGATCTGCAAGTCATAATCTGACATGTGGGCCAATGTTCCCGGTGTCAATGATGCACTGCGAGTGCTGGGTGGAGGAGCACTTTCTGGCAAATCCACATCCCTCCAGTCACGCACAAACCCTGTACCAGACCTTGCCACGCCAACATTTTCACTTGCCCCACGAGATGCATCCTCCTCCCCTAAGTAATCATCCCCATCATCCTCCTCCTCCTCCTCTTCTTCCTCCACCTCGTCCAGGAGAGGTCCCTGAGCAGACAATGGCTGAATGTCATCAAGGATTCCCTCCTCCTCTTCCTCCTCATCAACATTGGCTGCAGACGCCTGCTCCTTAAGGTGCGTCAAAGTTTGCATGAGCAGACGCATAAGTGGGATGCTCATGCTTAGGATGGCGTCTGCGCTTACCAGCCGTGTGCATTCCTCAAAACACTGAAGGACTTTACAGAGGTCTTTCAGCTTCGACCACTGCACACCTGTCAACTCCATGTCTGCTCTCAAAGTGCCTGGCCATGTATCCTCCCACAAATGCATTATGGCCTGCCTCTGCTCGCACCGCCGCTCCACCATGTGCAGGGTGGAGTTCCACCTTGTTGCAATGTCGATAATGAGGCGGTGGTTGGGAAGGTGGAGCAATCGCTGCAGCTTCTGCATACGAACGGAGTGTACATGCGACCGGCGGATGTGCGCGCACAGTCTTCGCACCTTCTGGAGCAGGGCTGTTAACTCCGGATAATTTTTGAGGAAGCACTGCACCACCAGGTTCAAGGTGTGAGCCAAGCAAGGTATATGGCTGAGTTTTCAAAGGGCTATGGCTGCCACAAAGTTACGGCCGTTATCACTAACTACCTTGCCTGCCTCAAGATGTACACTGTCCAGCCATGACTCAGTTTGTCGCTTCAAGTACTCGGCCAGCACCTCGGCGGTGTGTCTGTCGCCCAAACATATCATCTGCAACACAGCCTGCTGACGCTTTCCACTAGCTGCTCGATAGGGGGACACATCGTGTGCAACAGTGGCAGCTGCAGATGGAGTGCTCGTACGACTGCGCTCTGTGGATGAGCTTTCGCTTCTGGAGGAGGAGGAGGAGGGTCGAACGCCTACAGCCAACTGTTTCCTATACCGTGGGCTAGGCAGCACTGTCCCACCACCGCTGTCCCCTGTGGACCCTGCATCCACCACATTAACCCAGTGCGCAGTGATGGACACGTAACAGCCCTGGCCATGCCGACTGGACCATGCATCAGTTGTGAGGTGCACCTTTCCGCTCACTGACTGCTTGAGTGCATGGACAATGCGGTCTTTCACATGATGGTGGAGGGCTGGGATGGCTTTGCGAGAGAAGAAGTGGCGACTGGGTAGGTCATAGCGTGGTACTGCATAGGCCATGAGCTCGCGGAAAGCTGTGCTTTCCACCAACCGAAAGGGCATCATCTCAAACGAGATTAGTTTGGCAATGTGGGCGTTCAAACCCAGTGTACGCGGATGAGAGACTGAGTACTTTCTTGACCTACTCATAGTGTCTGGGAGGGTGAGCTGGACTTGAGAGCTGCATATGGTGGAAGTAGCGGTGGACAGGGCAGGCTGAGAGAGGGTTGATGATGGTGATGGAGTTGGTGTTCTTTCTGATGGCCTAGAATCAGTCTTTCGTTGATATAACAGTGGGATTCCCTGACTGCTGTGGCCTTGCAACGACACCTCAACATTTGCTGCTGTGCTAACCGGTGGGCTTACAGTGGGGGAAACAATGTAGCGTTGCTGACTACCTTCGTTGTGATCAGTTGCACATGTGGCACCTGAGGATTGGTGTTGTGTCCACGCTTGCAAGTGCATGCTGGTTAAATGTCTAAGCATGCAACTGGTATTCAAATTTTTCAGATTTTTCCCTCGGCTAAAGGTCTTTGCGCACTTCTTACAGATAACCTTGGCCTGATCATGAGGATTTTGGTCAAAAAAGTGCCACACTGCACTCTTCCTACTTTGGCAGACATTTTGCGGCCTAGCACGCTGTGATCTTTTGACCCTCAGGACAAGCTGTCCAGCAACTCTTTTGATGTTTGGAACCTGTCTTTGGAGTGCTCCGGGCCTGCCAGATAACAGCTGTTGCGATGTTGATGTCTGCTGTGGATGCTGCTCATCTGAGCTATAGGAAGCAGCACCCTCTTCCCCCAATGGATGCCAATCTGGGTCAACAACTGGGTCATCCATCACCTCCTCTTCTATGTCATGTGCACCTTCCTCTGTGTCACCGTGTATAGTGGTATAGTGTGCGGGAAGGGGCACCTGAGTCTCATCAGGGTCAGAATCTGGCTCTGTACACTACGAGGACAATGTAGTGCTCTGAGTGAATGTACCAGCAGAATCATCCATCAGCGGCTGTGCATCAGTGCACTCCATGTCAGATTCATCTTGGCCTGGGTAATTCACCATTTCACTTGATAATCCAGGCATGGTATGTGAAAACAGCTCCATGGAGTAATCAGTAGTATAGCCTGCGTCATCCTTCAATCTTGGTTGGGGTGAAGGACACAAGGAAAGTTGTGGTTCATGAACATGAGCCTCCAATGACGACTCAGTGCTTTTACTTTTTACAACTGAAGAAGAGGAGGCGATAGAGCTGGAGGCTGAGTCAGCAATGTAAGACAAAACTTTTTCCTGATGCTCTGGCTTTAAAAGCGGTTTGCCAACTCCTAGAAAACTAAGCGTTCGAGGCCTTATGTAGCCAGACGATGACGCAGGCTCAACACCTCCTGCATTCGGTCCTATTTTGCTCTTGCCACTACCATCAGATCCACCACCAACACCATCATTACCAGCTGCCAACCCCCGCCCAATTCCACGGCCTCTTCCACCAGCCTTCCTCATTTTTGGTAGAAATGTAGACAAAATCCAACAAACTATGTAGTAATGTAAAACAAGGTACAAGGTGTCTATAGGACAGGGGAGATTTTGAATTTCTGCAGACACTTGTGGACACTGGACACTTTTGGATTGTGTGAGGCCCAATGAATATCTGAGCGCTATGTGACAGGCTCGATGGCACAGCTGTGACCAAAGTGACTAGAGGATAAGGGAGATTTTGAATCTCTGCACACACTTTTGGACACTGGACACTTTTGGATTGTGTGAGGCCCAATGAATATCTGAGCGCTATGTGACAGGCTCGATGGCACAGCTGTGACCAAAGTGACTAGAGGATAAGGGAGATTTTGAATCTCTGCACACACTTTTGGACACTGGACACTTTTGGATTGTGTGAGGCCCACTGATATCTGAGCGCTATGTCACAGGCTCGATGGCACAGCTGTGACAAAAGTGACTAGAGGATAAGGGAGATTGGATTGCTTTTAAAAAAGCAGTTTGCAGAGCAGTGGGTAAACAGCAATGCCAGCCTGTCAGGAAGCCTTAAAAGGCAGCCCAACAACCAACACCACTGATACACCACAATATAACCTCCCCTTGCACTGCACACACAGTGACTGGTGTGTTGTGCAGGCCAAATTGCTAGCAGCAGAAGCAGTTTTTTTTTCTTCTCAGCAGGACAAAAAAAAAAAATTGGGATTGCTTTTAAAAAAGCAGTTTGCGGAGCAGTGGGTAAACAGAAATGCAGGAATGTCAGGAAGCCTTAGAAGGCAGCCCAACAACCAACACCACTGATACACCACTATATAGCCTCCCCTTGCACTGCACACACAGTGACTGGTGTGTTGTGCAGGCCAAATCGCTAGCAGCAGAAGCAGTTTTTTTGTCTTCTTCCCTGCCTAACGCTCTCCCTACAGAATCAGCAGCAACCTCTCCCTATGCTAAGATCGGCAGAAGTAAGATGGCGGTCGGCATGCACGCCCTTTTATACCCCCTGTGACGCCCACCAAAGCAAGCCAATCACTTGCATGCCCTTCTGAAAGATGGTGGTGACCCCTGCCTATGTCATCACGTTGCCCACAGTGTCCGTGAATCCTGATTGGCTGAAAAAGAGCGCAAAACAAACTTTTGAAACGCGACTTTGGCGCGTAAGTCGCCGACCTCATGGCCGACCTCATCCTAGGGTCGGGTTTCGTTTCATGAAACCCGACTTTGCCAAAAGTCGGCGACTTTTGAATTTTTTTCGACCCGTTTCGCTCAACTCTAGTGGGTGGTAACAGTTGCCCTGATTGTATGGACCAGCCATAATGTTAGGTGTGTGACAGTACGGACACAGAGGGCTAGTGGATGCATAAAGCATGTGGGAACATGATGCAGGGAACCTGGTTATGGTAAAACTTTTTGCTCTGCCACACAGGGATAGATTAGGTTAATGTGTTGAGGCGATAGGCCAGTCTGAATAAATGCGTTTTCAGGACACGCTTAAAATTGTGGGGATTGGGGACTAATCGTATTGACCTGGGAAGTGCATTCCAAAGAATTGGCGCGGCACGTGTAAAGTCTTGGAGACGGGAGTGGGAGGTTCTGACTATTGAGGATGCTAACCTCAGGTCATCAGCAGAACGGAGGGCGCGGGTAGGGTGGTATACTGAAACAAGGGAGGAGATGTAGGGTGGTGCTGAGCCATGGAGGGCTTTGTGAGTGAGGGTAATAAGTTTATACTGAATTCTGGAGTGCATGGGTAGCCAGTGTAATGACTGGCACAAGGTAGAGGCATCGGTGTAACGATTGGTGAGGAATATGATCCTGGCTGCAGCATTCAAGACAGATTGGAGAGGGGAGAGTTTGGTAAGAGGGAGACCGATTAGAAGAGAGTTACAATAGTCGAGGCGAGAATGAATAAGAGAAACAGTAAGAGTTTTTGCAGAGTCAAAGGTAAGAAAAGGTCGAATTCTAGAATTGTTTTTGAGGTGCAGATGACAAGAGAGAGCCAGTGATCGAATGTGGGGGGCAAAGGAAAGCTCGGAATCAAGTATGACCCCAAGACAGCGGGCCTGTTGCTGGGGAGTAATAGTGGAACCACACACAGAAATGGCAATGTCCGGTATAGGTACATTAGTAGAGGGAGGAAACACCAGGAGTTCAGTCTTTGACAGGTTCAGTTTCAGATATAGTGAGGACATGATATTAGACACAGCGTTTAGACAATCGCCGGTGTTTTCTAGAAAGGCTGGCGTGATGTCAGGAGAAGAAGCGTATAATTGGGTGTCATCAGCATAGAGATGGTACTGGAAACCAAATCTACTGATTGTTTGACCAATAGGGTGTAACGTCCGTCTGCGGTTCTGGGCTGCAGCCAGGCAACACCCCGAGAAACACTGATACCCTTTACCCCTATACAGGGATCTGGATTTACAACAGAGCCCAGGAGGTACTGTCTAAATAGGAGCAGCGGCCAGAGGAGGACGGTCGTCAGAGTGAAGTACAAAAACGGCAGGCAATAGCAGAGTCAATTTCAGGCCAAGGTCAGAGTCAAAAACCAGGAGGGCGGCAGAGGTACAGAATCGTTAGGAAGTAGCAGAGTCAGAATATCCAGGCCAAGGTCACAAACCAGGAGAGTCCTTCAGGTCCTTAATAGGCTGGACCTTGGCAGGATCCATGCGGAAGCCTTTACCTGAAACCATGTATCCTAAAAATTGTACCTCCTCAGCAAAAAAGACACATTTCTCCAGTTTAGCAAACAAGGAGTGTTCACGTAGTCTTTGTAGCACAGAACAGACGTGTTGAGAGTGTGTCACAGGGTCAGCAGAGTAAATCAGAATGTCATCTAAATACACCACGACATACACCCCACAAATGTCTCTAAAAATATCATTAACAAAGTGCTGAAATACGGCAGGTGCGTTGCTGAGTCCGAACGGCATAACCAGGTACTCAAAATGGCCAAGGGGTGTATTAAAGGCCGTTTTCCACTCATCTCCCTTTCGTATGCGGACCAGATTATATGCCCCCCGGAGGTCAAGTTTAGTAAACCAACGGGCTCCTGTTAGCTGATTAAAAAGATCAGGGATGAGTGGAAGCGGATACTGGTTTTTTATAGTGATTGCATTCAACTCCCGATAATCAATGCAGGGTCTGAGACCACCATCTTTCTTCTCCACAAAGAAGAACCCGGCCCCAACTGGAGAAATGGACGGTCTGATAAACCCTTTTCTTAAGCTGTCTGCAATATAGTCATTCATGGCCTGACGCTCTGGGCCAGAGAGATTAAATATTCTTCCCTTAGGGAGACGGGCATCCGGAATCAGGTCTATGGGGCAATCATACTCTCTGTGAGGGTGTAGCTTTTCAGATTCTACAATAGAAAAGACATCCTCAAAATCTCTGAAAGCAAACGGTATGTGGGGGGTTTTAACCTTAACTTGGTTTACTGCCAAGGATATGCAATTTTTCTGACACTGTGGGCTCCAGCGTACAACGTCACCCAAGTGCCAGTCGATGACAGGATTGTGCTGGCGTAGCCATGGCATACCCAGAATAACTGCAGAGGTTAAATTGTCCATCACAAAAAATGACACCAGCTCAGTGTGTAAGGCTCCCACAGACATAGCAACCTTGGCAGTAACAAACTTAACCCCCTCCTGAATAATGGACGTGCCATTAATAGCCGTGGTTTTAATAGGGGCATTAAGTTTTAGTAGAGTTACACCCAGATTCCTAGCAGTCAAGGAATCCATAAAATTTCCTTCAGAGCCACTATCCACATACGCGTTTAAACACAGCGATTTCTGACCACATGAAACTGAAATGGGTAATAAAACTTTAGCCGCATCTGCGGGCAGTACCTGAACCTCGGGACCACCATGGCCAGAGTAGTTGCCCAGAGGTCGACGTGCCAGGAGCATGGATCTCTGAGGTGCAGCTCTCTCCCTGAAGACTCCAGACTGCCGCATAGTTGTCCAAGAAAATGAGAGAGATCTTCCAGGCTGTGCACTGCAACAGGTGTTCAGGCTAAAAATCAGCTCAGTCAGAAGAAGAAAAAAAAAAAAGTTCAGGGAGACTGCTTTTGTATATGTTGGGTATATACACAAGAAGCAGTTAATTTTACGGCCGGATATAATGTAACGTCCGTCTGCAGTTCTGGGCTGCAGCCAGGCAACACCCCGAGAAACACTGATACCCTTTACCCCTATACAGGGATCTGGATTTACAACAGAGCCCAGGAGGTACTGTCTGAATAGGAGCAGTGGCCAGAGCAGGACGGTCATCAGAGTGAAGTACAAAAACTGCAGGCAATAGCAGAGTCAATTTCAGGCCAAGGTCAGAGTCAAAAACCAGGAGGGCGGCAGAGGTACAGAATCGTTAGGAAGTAGCAGAGTCAGAATATCCAGGCCAAGGTCACAAACCAGGAGAGTAGCAGAAGTACAGAATCGTCAGGCAAAAGAGGGGTCAGAAATCCAGGATGAGGTCAGAGTCAAACAGAAATCAATCACTAAGTAACACACAAGGGAACCAAGAATATATCCGGCGGCTTGCAAGACCAGTCCCAAGGTATTTGAGGGATCAGGTCATCCCTCACAGGTTCCTGGACTGGTGATGTCATTAGGGCCGCCCCCAGGACCAGGCCAGATGGAGTTGCAGTAACCCCCTGATGACTGACAGAGGGGCGGAGCCTGCGCCCACCAGATGCCTGCGCAGGAGCCACTTCTCTGTCACCACCATAACTCACGGGCGGACCACGGCGCCTCCCAGTGGCCGAGGCAGGAACAGCCGTCCCCGAGTCTGACAGTGAAGTGGCGGTCTGGCGCCTCCTAGTGGCCGTGACCGGAACAGCAGGCCTCGAATCCAACGGTGACGTGACAGACCGGCGCCTCCTAGTGGCTAAAGCTGGGACCATAGGCCCTGAGTCTGACGGCGACATAATAGAACCACGGCGCCTCCCAGTGGCCGAGGCAGGAACAGCCGTCCCCGAGTCTGACGGCGAAGTGGCGGCCCGGCGCCTCCTAGTGGCTGCGACCGGAACAGCAGGCCCCAAATCTGACGGAGACGTGACAGTACCCCCCCTTCCAAGAGGGGCCTCCGGACCCTCAAAACCTGGTTTGTCAGGGTGAAGGAGGTGAAACCTTCTAATTAGTGCTTTTGCATGGATGTCCCGCGCAGGGACCCAGGACCTCTCCTCCGGGCCGTAGCCCCTCCAGTGTACCAGATACTGTACGGACCCTCTTACAAGGCGGGAGTCAAGGACACCCTGGACTTCATACTCCAAGGACCCTCCGACCGAAACGGGAGGAGGAGGGGATGGGACAGGGTGAATTGGGGAGCGATACAACTTGAGGAGAGACTTGTGGAAGACGTTGGGTAATTTGAAAGACTGAGGGAGTTTTAAACGGAAGGCCACCGGGTTAATCACCTCTATAATCTCGTATGGACCAATAAATCTGGGACCCAGTTTGGCAGACGGTACTTTAAGCTTGATGTTTTTGGTGGAGAGCCAAACCTTGTCTCCAACTCCCAGGTGCGGTCCTTTGGATCGCCGTTTGTTCGCTGCCGAGGTCTGTCTAACCCGGGCCCCTTTCAAGTTAGAGTTTACCTCAGACCAAATGGTTTTTAAACGATGTATATTTTTCTCTACCCCAGGAAGCTCCGACATTCTGGCCGAGAATGAGCCAAAGCGCGGATGCAGCCCGTGGTTGCAGAAAAAGGGGGTAGACTTAATGGAGTCCTGATACTGATTGTTTAGGGCAAACTCGGCTAGTGGCAGATGTTCTGCCCAATCGGACTGGTGTTCTGAGATGTAGCAACGAAGGTATTGCTCCAGAGCCTGGTTGACACGTTCGGTTTGCCCACTGGTTTCAGGGTGGTAATCCGAGGAAAAAGATAGCTCAATACCAATGCGTTTACAGAACGCCCTCCAGAACTTTGACACGAATTGGGTACCCCTGTCAGACACAATATTGACCGGGGCACCGTGTAAACATACCACATGTACAATAAACAGTTTACTCAACGTTTCCGAGTTAGGTAACCCCGACAGGGGGACAAAATGACATTGTTTACTGAACCTGTCCACCACCACCCAGATACACGTCTTTCCATCTGAGGACGGTAGGTCCGTAATGAAGTCCATGGAGATGTGGGTCCATGGACTCTCGGGGGTGGGCAAGGACTGGAGCCAGCCGGCAGGGCGAGTATGGGAGGACTTGGCGCGGGCACAGACCTCACATGCTAAGACATATTCTTTGCAGTCCTTAACCACCGTCGGCCACCAAAAATTCCTAGTTATCAATCTGGCGGTATTATTGAGACCAGGATGGCCTGCCAAGACAGAGTCATGTGATTCTCTAAGTACTTGTAGGCGAAATGCAGGCGGAACGAACAATTTGTTGGGTGGCGCAGTGTCAGGGGCTTGTTCTGGGGATTTACGGATCTCCTCCAGAAGGTCCAATGACACTGCGGACACAATGATCCCAGTGGCCAATATTGGAACTGGTTCACAGTCCTCGGCTTGTGAGGGGCAGAAACTGCGAGAGAGGGCATCGGCCCTCACATTTTTTGTACCAGGGCGGAAGGTGATTATAAAATTAAACCTAGAGAAAAACAATGCCCACCTTGCTTGTCTAGGATTTAACCTTTTTGCTGATTCCAGGTATTTCAGGTTCTTATGATTGGTAATTACCGTGATCTTGTGTTTGGCGCCCTCGAGGAAGTGACGCCATTCCTCGAAGGCCCAATTAATTGCCAATAGTTCCCGATTCCCAATATCATAGTTTTTCTCCGTTGGAGAGAATTTGCGGGAAAAAAACGCACATGGACGAAGCTGAGTGAGGGATGTAGTGCCTTGTGATAGCACTGCTCCCACTCCGACTTCAGAGGCATCCACCTCCACAATAAATGGACGGTCCAGATCCGGCTGAACCAAAACTGGGTTGGCCACAAAACTCTCTTTTAACGTAGAAAATGCCTGAATTGCCTCAGGATTCCAGTTGACCACGTCTGCCCCTTTCCGGGTCAGATCCGTGAGTGGCTTGGCAATCTCTGAGAAACCTCTAATAAACTTGCGGTAATAATTAGCGAACCCCAAAAATCGCTGCAGCGCTTTCAGCGATTCTGGTTGCACCCAAGCCTTAATAGGCTGGACCTTGGCAGGATCCATGCGGAAGCCTTTACCTGAAACCATGTATCCTAAAAATTGTACCTCCTCAGCAAAAAAGACACATTTCTCCAGTTTAGCAAACAAGGAGTGTTCACGTAGTCTTTGTAGCACAGAACAGACGTGTTGAGAGTGTGTCACAGGGTCAGCAGAGTAAATCAGAATGTCATCTAAATACACCACGACATACACCCCACAAATGTCTCTAAAAATATCATTAACAAAGTGCTGAAATACGGCAGGTGCGTTGCTGAGTCCGAACGGCATAACCAGGTACTCAAAATGGCCAAGGGGTGTATTAAAGGCCGTTTTCCCACTCATCTCCCTTTCTTATGCGGACCAGATTATATGCCCCCCCGGAGGTCAAGTTTAGTAAACCAACGGGCTCCTGTTAGCTGATTAAAAAGATCAGGGATGAGTGGAAGCGGATACTGGTTTTTTATAGTGATTGCATTCAACTCCCGATAATCAATGCAGGGTCTGAGACCACCATCTTTCTTCTCCACAAAGAAGAACCCGGCCCCAACTGGAGAAATGGACGGTCTGATAAACCCTTTTCTTAAGCTGTCTGCAATATAGTCATTCATGGCCTGACGCTCTGGGCCAGAGAGATTAAATATTCTTCCCTTAGGGAGACGGGCATCCGGAATCAGATCAATAGGGCAATCATACTCTCTGTGAGGGGGTAGCTTTTCAGATTCTACAATAGAAAAGACATCCTCAAAATCTCTGAAAGCAAACGGTATGTGGGGGGTTTTAACCTTAACTTGGTTTACTGCCAAGGATATGCAATTTTTCTGACACTGTGGGCTCCAGCGTACAACGTCACCCAAGTGCCAGTCGATGACAGGATTGTGCTGGCGTAGCCATGGCATACCCAGAATAACTGCAGAGGTTAAATTGTCCATCACAAAAAATGACACCAGCTCAGTGTGTAAGGCTCCCACAGACATGGCAACCTTGGCAGTAACAAACTTAACCCCCTCCTGAATAATGGACGTGCCATTAATAGCCGTGGTTTTAATAGGGGCATTAAGTTTTAGTAGAGTTACACCCAGATTCCTAGCAGTCAAGGAATCCATAAAATTTCCTTCAGAGCCACTATCCACATACGCGTTTAAACACAGCGATTTCTGACCACATGAAACTGAAATGGGTAATAAAACTTTAGCCGCATCTGCGGGCAGTACCTGAACCTCGGGACCACCATGGCCAGAGTAGTTGCTCAGAGGTCGACGTGCCAGGAGCATGGATCTCTGAGGTGCAGCTCTCTCCCTGAAGACTCCAGACTGCCGCATAGTTGTCCAAGAAAATGAGAGAGATCTTCCAGGCTGTGCACTGCAACAGGTGTTCAGGCTAAAAATCAGCTCAGTCAGAAGAAGAAAAAAAAAAAAGTTCAGGGAGACTGCTTTTGTATATGTTGGGTATATACACAAGAAGCAGTTAATTTTACTGCCGGATATAATGTAACGTCCGTCTGCGGTTCTGGGCTGCAGCCAGGCAACACCCCGAGAAACACTGATACCCTTTACCCCTATACAGGGATCTGGATTTACAACAGAGCCCAGGAGGTACTGTCTGAATAGGAGCAGTGGCCAGAGCAGGACGGTCATCAGAGTGAAGTACAAAAACGGCAGGCAATAGCAGAGTCAATTTCAGGCCAAGGTCAGAGTCAAAAACCAGGAGGGCGGCAGAGGTACAGAATCGTTAGGAAGTAGCAGAGTCAGAATATCCAGGCCAAGGTCACAAACCAGGAGAGTAGCAGAAGTACAGAATCGTCAGGCAAAAGAGGGGTCAGAAATCCAGGCTGAGGTCAGAGTCAAACAGAAATCAATCACTAAGTAACACACAGGGGAACCAAGAATATATCCGGCGGCTTGCAAGACCAGTCCCAAGGTATTTGAGGGATCAGGTCATCCCTCACAGGTTCCTGGACTGGTGATGTCATTAGGGCCGCCCCCCCAGGACCAGGCCAGATGGAGTTGCAGTAACCCCCTGATGACTGACAGAGGGGCGGAGCCTGCGCCCACCAGATGCCTGCGCAGGAGCCACTTCTCTGTCACCACCATAACTCACGGGCGGACCACGGCGCCTCCCAGTGGCCGAGGCAGGAACAGCCGTCCCCGAGTCTGACAGTGAAGTGGCGGTCTGGCGCCTCCTAGTGGCCGTGACCGGAACAGCAGGCCTCGAATCCAACGGTGACGTGACAGACCGGCGCCTCCTAGTGGCTAAAGCTGGGACCATAGGCCCTGAGTCTGACGGCGACGTAATAGAACCACGGCGCCTCCCAGTGGCCAAGGCAGGAACAGCCGTCCCCGAGTCTGACGGCGAAGTGGCGGCCCGGCGCCTCCTAGTGGCTGCGACCGGAACAGCAGGCCCCAAATCTGACGGAGACGTGACATAGGGGCAGTGTACAAGGAGAAGAGGAGGGGGCCTAGAACCGATCCTTGGGGGACCCCAACAGTAAGGGGAAGATGAGAGGAGGAGGAACTGGCAAAAGATACAGTAAAGGAGCGGTTGGAGAGATAGGAGGAGAACCAGGAGAGAACGGTATCCTTGAGGCCAATGGAATGGAGCATAGTGAGGAGGAGCTGATGATCCACAGTGTCGAATGCTGCAGAGAGATCCAAGAGAATTAGCATGGAGTAGTGACCATTTGATTTAGCTGTTAGCAGATCATTAGAGACTTTAGTGAGGGCAGTTTCAGTGGAGTGTAAAGAGCGGAAACCGGATTGGAGAGGGTCGAGAAGAGAGTATTCTGAGAGATAGCGGATAAGACGGGAGTGGACCAGGCGTTCCAGGAGTTTAGAGATGAAGGGAAGATTAGAGACAGGTCTATAGTTAGCGGCACAGTTTTGGTTGAGGGATGGTTTTTTAAGTAGTGGATGAATGATGGCATGCTTAAATGAGGAGGGAAAAATACCAGAAGAGAGAGAGAGGTTAAATATTTTAGTTAGGTGAGGGGTGACAGCAGGGGAAAGGGACTGGAGGAGCTGTGACGGAAATGGGTCACTGGTGCAAGTAGTTGGGCGAGAAGATGCAAGGAGCCTGCTTACTTCTTCTTCTGTGACTGGTTCAAAATCAGAGAGTGAGTTAGATGCAGTGGGGGAGGGAGGACAGTGCATGGTATGAGGTGATTGGGAGATAATTTCCTGTCGGATCTGGTCAATTTTTTCTTTGAAGTAATTGGCCAGATCGTCAGCTCTGAGCTCTGTGGTTGGGGCCTGTACTCTTGGATTGAGTAGAGAATGAAAAGTGTCAAAGAGACGTTTCGGGTTATTGGACAGTGAGGTGATGAGGGTGTTGAAATAGGTTTGTTTGGAGAGGTGAAGGGCAGTGTTGTATGTTCGAAGCATAAACTTAAAATGGATGAAATTTTCGGGTAGATTGGATTTTCTCCACAGACGTTCGGCGCACCTGGAGCACCGCTGCAGGAAACGTGTTTGCACCGTGTGCCAGGGTTGTCGCCGTCTGCGTTGTGGTGTTCTATTTATAGGGGGTGCAAATTCATCCAGGGCAGTTTGAAGTGTTTCATTGTAATGCTTCAATGCAGAATCAGGACATGAGAGGGAGGAGATAGGGGCCAATGAAGACTGCAAGTTCTTCATAAGTTTCTGGGTGTTAATGGCCTGTATGTTTCTATAAGTCTGGACAGTCAGAATTTATGGCGCCAGAAGATGAGATGCTGAGAGAAAGCCTAAGGCCTCAACAACAACAGATCTGGAAGAAGAACAGGAACATGAAGCTCCATGGCAAGACAAGCCGCTGCATGGGATATATCATCAACAGATAATGGAAGTGGCATGGAGAAATCCTACCAATGGCTGGAGAAAGCTGGACTCCGAGACAGCACAGAGGCACTAATCATAGCGGCACAAGAGCAAGCACTAAGTACAAGATCCATAGAAGCAGTAATCTACCACACAAGATAAGACCCAAGCTGCAGACTATGCAAAGAAACCTCAGAAACCATCCAACACATGGTGTCAGGATGCAAAATGCAAGTAAGAACAGCGTATACTGAACGCCACAACCAAATAGTGGGAATTGTATACAGGAACATCTGCACAGCATGTAGGCTAAGTTCCCCTAAGTTCAGGTGGGAGACCCCAGAAAAAGAGGTGGAAAATGAAAGGGCTAAAATCCTGTGGGACTTAAAGATCCAGACGGATAAGCAGATGTTGGCTAACCAACCAGACATTGTGATAGTAGACAAGGATCAGAAAACAGCAATGATAAAACTAAGGAAAGAAAAAGTGCAATAGGGTCTTATCTGGGTAAAAAATGAAATAAATTCAGATGGAATCTACTCACCTTCTCCAGAGTGAATAAAAGCATATAAATCAATGTCAGCCTGCTGCACGCCCGAGGTTCACAACCGTGACCGTCAATATATTTCCTTTTGGATGAATAATTTAGGCTTACTGTGCGCTGCTGAGATCAGGATAAAGTCACCACATGAGATACTTTTAAACTCTTTATTCCCAACGCGTTTCGAAATGAAAAACCATTTCTTCCTCAGGGGATGACAAGTAGACTACTTGTCATCCCCTGAGGAAGAAATGGTTTTTCATTTCGAAACGCGTTGGGAATAAAGAGTTTAAAAGTATCTCATGTGGTGACTTTATCCTGATCTCAGCAGCGCACAGTAAGCCTAAATTATTCATCCAAAAGGAAATATAAAAACAGCAATGATGATAGATGTGACAGTGCCAAGTGACAGCAACATCAGAAAGAAGGAATATGAGAAGCTGGAGAAATACCAGGGCCTCAAAGGAGAACTGGAGAAGATGTGGAAGGTGAAGGCTACAGTGATTCCAGTGGTAATAGGAGCACTTGGAGCAGTGATCCCTAAGTTGGAAGAATGATTACATCAGATCCCAGGAGCAACATCTGAGCTCTCTGTCCAGAATAGCGCAATACTGGGATCAACTAAGATCCAGCGCAGAACCCTCAAACTCCCAGGCCTCTGGTAGAGCAGAGGTCCCCAACCACCGGTCCGCGGCCCAGCACCGGGCCGTTGCAGTGCCCTTGCCGGTCCGCGGACAGAAGGGGAGCCGGCGGCGGTGCAGCAGCTGATACTCACCCTGCATCCCGCGGCGGCTTCATCCAGCGCTGAGCGGTCAAGTGTACCGCTCATTTAAGGTCATGAATATGGACACCACTCCTTTCCCATAGGCGTGGCGTCCATATTCATGGACCTTAATGAGCGGTAGCACGTGACCGCTCCGCACAGGAGCTGTAGCACCGCGAGATGCAGGGAGGGAAGTTCAGCGACGGGAAGGAAGGTCAGCGATGTGAGGGTAAGTATGATGGGGGAGGATGGGGGAGCCGAGTGGAGCCATATATACAAGGGAGGCCGGGAGACTGGGAGCGGAGCCATATATACAAGGGAGGCCGGGAGACTGGGAGCGGAGCCATATATACAAGGGAGGGAGAGTGGAAGCAGAGCCATATATACAAGGGAGGCCGGGAGACTGGGAGCGGAGCCATATATACAAGGGAGGGAGAGTGGAAGCAGAGCCATATATACAGGGGAGGCCAGGAGACTGGGAGCGGAGCCATATATACAGGGGAGGCCGGGAGACTGGGAGCGGAGCCATATATACAGGGGAGGCCGGGAGACTGGGAGCGGAGCCATATATACAGGGGAGGCCGGGAGACTGGGAGCGGAGCCATATATACAGGGGAGGCCGGGAGACTGGGAGCGGAGCCATATATACAGGGGAGGCCGGGAGACTGGGAGCGGAGCTATATATACAGGGGAGGCCGGGAGACTGGGAGCGGAGCCATATATACAGGGGAGGCCGGGAGACTGGGAGCGGAGCCATATATACAGGGAAGGCCGGGAGACTAGGAACGGAGCCATATATACAGGGGAGACCGGGAGCGGAGCCATATATACAGGGGAGGCCGGGAGACTGGGAGCGGAGCCATATATACAGGGGAGGGAGAATGGAAGCAGAGCCGTATATACAAGGGAGGCCGGGAGAGTGGAAACAGAGCCATATATACAAGGGAGGGAGAGTGGGAGTGGAGCCATATACAAGGGAGGCCGGGAGACTGGGAGCGGAGCCATATATACAAGGGAGGCCGGGAGACTGGGAGCGGAGCCATATATACAGGGGAGGCCGGGAGACTGGGAGCGGAGCCATATATACAAGGGAGGGAGAGTGGAAGCAGAGCCATATATACAAGGGAGGCCGAGAGAGTGGAAACAGAGCCATATATACAAGGGAGGGAGAGTGGGAGCGGAGCCATATACAAGGGAGGCCGGAGACTGGGAGCGGAGCCATATATACAAGGGAGGCCGGGAGAGTGGAAGCAGAGCCATATATACAAGGGAGGGAGAGTGGGAGCAGAGCCATATATACAAGGGAGGCCGGGAGAGTGGGAGCGGAGCCATGTATACAAGGGAGGCCGGGAGAGTGGGAGCGGAGCCATGTATACAGGATGGGACAGGGGATCCATGTATACAGGATAGAAGAGTGGGCGCAGAGCCATGCATACAGGATGGGAGGATGGGAGCGGAGCCATGTATATAGGATGGGACAGAGGAGCCATGTATACAGGATGGGACAGGGGAGCCATGCATACAACAGGGGGAGCCACACAGAGCTGGACAGGACGGGGGGAACCACACATACATTTTCTGATGATTAGAAAATAATCAGCATGTACAGTACTCCAGTACAATTTTTCTTAAGTGCTCAATGCTCCATTTCCTTGTAGGTTCCAATCATCATTAGCAGTGACGGTCATCAGTAGAAGTAGCCCAGTGCTCCCACTAAAACAGAGAAACAAGCCAGGTGCTCCCACTCATTCAAAACCTATGGTGAGTTGAGTCACATTAAAAATGCTATAATTAAATGATAAGTATGCACTGCTAAACTACAACCGCGTCCATAACCACGCCCCCTTATGACCAAAGCCCCGCCCCTGTCACACCTCCATCCCCGCCCTGCCGGGCCGTGGAAGAATGGTCTTGGTTCAAGCCGGTCCCTGGTGCAAAAAAGGTTGGGGACCACTGTGGTAGATGACCGGAAATTTAAAAAAGGACAACATAGACAACCCCCAATGAGTGGTGAGAAGGAAGTTTTGTTTTTGTTTATATATTTATATATATATATATATATATATATATATATATATATATATATATATATATATATATTGCAAGGTAGTGCTGTCATTTAAGTAGGGGATACTCGCTTAGCAGCCGCAAAACCAGATCCGGCACGGGTTTTCCATAAACAGTCATAGTCCATGCAGTTTATTTTGCATCATAAACCCACAGCAACATAAAGTTCACTTAATCAGCATAGCGTCCATGATAGAGTTCAGCTCTGTAATCCCTGTGGTCACACAGGTTATGCATACACAGGCTCTTAAGCCTCAGTTATCTCACCCACGTCAGGGTCTCCTCATGATTCCTTCACCATGCTGGAGACGTCCATTCCTTCCAGGGAACCATCAGGCACATGCAGCCATTCAACCCAGCATTCGCGTGCTGTCAGGAAGACAACCCCCATCTCTCCCAGACAGGGCATTCCACAACGGACCAGCCGGGTCCCAGCATTAATTCCATGTGACCTACCCTGGCCACCTTATATGGTCCGTAGCCACGCCCACCGGGTCACATGGCTATGACCTCACCACAGGTCCTTGAACCATTCTCACACCTTTACAATAGCGTTCTTAACCACACCCCTGGGTGGATTTGTAGGTAACTGGGTCCGCCCATCTCCCCAGCTACCTGGAGACTTCCCCCTGACATACTGAAACAACACGTCAGCAGTATCACTGCTGATCAACACGCACATAAGTCTCCATCTCAAGGCCACCCACCTTGAGATACATAATGGTCATTCTGGACTCTGCCATTCATCCTCTCTCCTAGGACATCCACACAGCACCCCCTAGCGGACACAGTGGTCACTACACCACAATATATATATATATATATATATATATATATATATATATATATACAAACCTAGGTCAAAAATTAAGACGACTTCCAAATGTTCAATTTGTCTGATTTTTCTCTTTATAGGTACAGTTAGGTCCATATATATTTGGACAGAGACAGCATTTTTCTAATTTTGGTTCTAGACATTACCTCAATGAATTTTAAACAAAGCAATTCAGATGCAGTTGAAGTTCAGACTTACAACTTTCATTTGAGGGTATCCACATTAAAATTGAATGAAGGGTTTAGGAGTTTCAGCTCCTTAACATGTGCCACCCTGGTTTTAAAGGGATCAAAAGTAATTGGACAGATTAAATAATTGTAAATAAAATGTTCATTTCTAGTACTTGGTTGAAAACCCTTTGCTGGCAATGACTGCCTGAAGTCTTGACCTCATGGACATCACCAGACGCTGTGTTTCCTCCTTTTTGATGCTCTGCCAGGCCTTCACTGTGGTGGTTTTCAGTTGCTGTTTGTTTGTGGGCCTTTCTGTCTGAAACTTAGTCTTTAACAAGTGAAATAGATGCTCAGTTGGGTTGAGATCAGGTGACTGACTTGGCCATTCAAGAATATTTCACTTTTTTGCTTTAATAAACTCCTGGGTTGCTTTGGCTTTATGTTTTGGGTCATTGTCCATCTGTAGTATGAAACGACGACCAATCAGTTTGGCTGCATTTGGCTGGATCTGAGCGCACAGTATGGCTCTGAGTACCTCAGAATTCATTCGGCTGCTTCTGCCCGTGTGTCACATCATCAATAAACACTAGCGACCCAGTGCCACTGGCAGCCTTGCATGCCCAAGCCATCACACTGCCTCCGGCGTGTTTTACAGATGATGTGGTATGCTTTGGATCATGAGCTGTACCACGCCTTCGCCATACTTTTCTCTTTCCATCATTCTGGTAGAGGTTGATCTTGGTTTCATTTGTAAAAGAATGTTCTTCCAGAACAGTGCTGGCTTTTTTAGATTTTTTTTAGCAATGTCCAGTCTAGCCTTTTGATTCTTGATGCTCATGAGTGGCTTGCACCGTGCAGTGAACCCTCTGTATTTACTTTCATGCAGTCTTCTCTTTATAGTAGATTTGGATATTGATACGCCTTCCTCCTGGAGAGTGTTGTTCACTTGGTTGGCTGTTGTGAAGGGGTTTCTCTCCACCATGGAGATTATTGTGCGATCATCCACCACTGTTGTCTTCCGTGGGCGCCCAGGTGTTTTTGCATTGATGAGTTCACCAGTTCTTGCTTTCTTTCTCAGGATGTACCAAGCTGTAGATTTTGCCACTCCTAATGTTGTAGCAATTTCTCGGATGGGTTTTTTCTGTTCTTGCAGCTTAAGGATGGCTTGTTTCACCTGCATGGAGAGCTCCTTTGACAGCATGTTTCCTTCACAGCAAAACCTTCCAAATGCAAGCACCACACCTCCAATCAACTCCAGGTCTTTTATCTGCTTTAATTGAGAATGACATAACGAAGGGATTGCCCACACCTGTCCATGAAATAGTCTTGGAGTCAATTGTCCAACTACTTTTGGTCCCTTTAAAAACAGGGTGGCACATGTTAAGAAGCTGAAACTCCTAAACCCTTCATCCAATTTTAATGTGGATACCCTCAAATGAAAGCTGAAAATCTGAACTTCAACTGCATCTGAATTGCTTTGTTTAAAATTCATTGTGTTAATGTCTTGAACCAAAATTAGAAAAATGTTGTCTCTGTCCAAATATATATGGACGTAACTGTATATTTTTGAGTTAAAACGCCGAGAGACAAAGAAAACCCTATATTAAGGGTCACCAATCTAACCCAAGAAGAGGTGCAAAACAGGCTAAATAAGATTAAAATAGATAAATCTCTGGGTCCGAATGGCATACACCCACGAGTACTAAGAGAACTAAGTAATGTAATAGACAAACCATTATTTCTTATATTTAGAGACTCTATAACAACGGGGTCTGTTCCACAAGACTGGCACATATAAATGTGGTACCAATATTCAAATAGGGCTCTAAAAGTGAACTTGGAGATTATAGGACAGTAAGTCTAACCTCTATTGTTGGTAAAATATTTGAAGGGTTTCTGAGGGATTTTATTCTGGATTATCTCAATGAGAATAACTGTGTAGCTCCATATCAACATGGGTTTATGAGGAATCGCTCCTGTCAAGCCAATCTAATCAGTTTTTATGAAGAGGAAAGCTATAGACTGGACCAAGGTGAGTCATTGGATGTGGTATATCTTGATTTTTCCAAAGTGTTTGATTCCGTGCCACACAAGAGGTTGGTACACAAAATGAGAATGCCGGGTCTGGGGGAAAATGAATGAAAATGGGTAAGTAACTGGCTGAGTGATAGAAAGCAGAGGGTGGTTATAAATGGTATATTCTCTAACTGGGTCGCTGTGACCAGTGGGGACTGCAGGGGTCGGTGTTGGGACCTTTTCTCTTCAACATATTTATTAACGATCTGGTAGAAGGTTTGCACAGTAAAATATCGATATTTGCAGATGATACAAAACTATGTAAAGCAGTCAATACAAGAGAAGATAGTATTCTGCTACGGATGGATCTGGATAAGTTGGGAACTTGGGTTGAAAGGTGGCAGATGCAGTTTACCAATGATAAATGTAAGGTTATACACATGGGAAGAAGGAATGAATATCACCATTACACACAGAACAGGAAGCCACTGGGTAAATCTGACATGGAGAAGGACTTGGGGATCCTAGTCAATGATAAACTTACCTGGAGCAGCCAGTGCTAGGCAGCGGCTGCCAAGGCAAACAGGATTGCGGGGTGCATGAAAAGAGGTCTGGATACACATGATGAGAGCATTATACTGCCTCTGTACAAATCTCTGGTTAGACCGCACATGGAGGCCTGTGTTCAGTTTTGGGCACCAGTGCTCAGGAAGGATATAATGGAAATAGAGCGGGTACGAAGGAGGGCAACAAAATTAATAAAGGGGATGGGGGAACTACAATACCCAGAGAGATTAGCAAAAATTAGGATTATTTAGTCTAGAAAAAAGATGACTGAGGGGCGATCTAATAACCATGTATAAGTATATAAGGGACAATACAAATATCTCTCCGAGGATCTGTTTATACCATGGAAGGTGACGGTCACAAGGGGGCATTCTCTGCGTCTGGAGGAGAGAAGGTTTTTCCACCAACATAGAAGAGGATACTTTACTGTTAGGGCAGTGAGAATCTGGAATTCCCTGCCTGAGGAGGTGGTGATGGCGAACTCAGTCGAAGGGTTCAAGAGAGGCCTGGATGTCTTCCTGGAGCGTAACAATATTGTATCTTACAGTTATTGTTAGGTTCTTTAGAAGGACGTAGATCTGGGGATTTATTCTGACAGAATTTTATAGGCTGAACTGGATGGACTAATGTCTTTTTTCGGCCTTACTAACTATGTTACTATGTAATTGTTTTTTTAGTCTATAAATTTCTGACAACGTGTCTCCAAATTTCCAAGAAATACATCTTTTTTCTGAAAAAGAGAAAATAAACAAAACTCAGTGCTTTCGGACCTCAAGTAATGCAAAAAAACAAGTTCGTAATCACTTAGAAACAACAATACTAATGTTTTAACTCAGGAAGAGTTCAGAAATCAATATTTTGTGGAATAACCATGATTAATAATCCCAGCTTTCATGCGTCTTAGCATGCTTGCCACACGTCTTTCACACTGCTTCTGGGGTAAAAATGTAAGCAGTTCTTCTTTGTTTGATGGCTTGTAACTATCCATCATCCTCTTGATTACATTGTTTTGATGTGGTGGTCTCTTAATTTTTGCCAGAGGCTGTATATACATACACACAGTTGTGCTTAAAAGTTTACATATTCCAGCAGAAATTTTGATTTCTTGTCCTTTTTTCAGAGAATATGAATGATAACGCCAAAACTTTTTCTCCGCTCATGGTTATTGAAATGACACTTATCAATGTCTTCTCTGGGCCTCATCCACATACAGTCTGAAAGCAGCTGGAGCACCATCAATGGCCGGCGTGTTGTCCTCAAATGAATTACAACAAATCACAGTCCAGCTTCTGGCTGCAATGGGCGGTTACTGGTTTTGCCCGATGAGCACCTAGTCCATAAATCTGTGCAGCCAAAGTGGGGAGTGCTACAGGAGTCTCTATCTCACACGCTGCTGCGTGTCTAATAGCAATGGGGAAAGCACCTCAGGGTCCTGCCACTGGCACCTGCTCCTCCGCGTGAGCACTGCACTCTGCTTGGCCGGGTGCGTGGGGCTCTGAACAATCACTGGCTCACATGAGAGTTTGCCTAAGCTTTGCCAGGGCATGTCTCTGTGCTGCCTCTGTCACTGCAAAGCGTGCAGCACACCTCTCTTCCAACGGTAAACTGAGACCTCTTCCTCGTGCTTCCTGCTCATGGCCCGGCTTAGCCATGCCACCTATCCCCGGGTCATAGGACCTGTCCCATTCCCCTTTCTTTCCCCCTGGCAACACTGGATGCAGCCTCGACAGTTCCAGACCCAGCATGACATCAGTAACCGCAGCGCGGTCTTCCTCCTTACACGTCCAAACTTGGGGCATGCCTTTCATTCACTTCATAGGCAAACAATATGGGAGTAACAACTTCCTATTAATTAATATGTTCAAAGGGGTATTGGGGTGCATCCAAATTTGGGGCAGGTGTTGCATTCACTGCATTGCCAAACAGTTTGGGAGAACCAACTTCCCAATAATGGGATCATTGATTTCAGGAGGTCCTCCTGTACGTCTTTTCAAAGGGTTATTGGGGTGCGTCCAAATTTGGGGCAGGCCTTGCATTCACTGGATAGGCAAGCAGTACGGGTGCACCAACTTCCTAATAATGGGAACATTGATTTCAGATGGCCCTAATGTACATCTCTTCAAAGAGGTATTGGGGTGCATCCAAATTTTGTTCAGCTCTGCCACTCACTGCATATGCAACAACAGTATAGGTGACTCACTATTTAATAACGGGAAAAACAGAGCATAGCCAGCTGATGGTTCTCTAAGAATAATGAGGAACGACTGCTGGCCTTTTAGGAATAGTAAAGGCCGCCTGATGACCCCATAAAAATTGGCTCTGTGACTTTCAGAGTCCCACCTTCATAAATGAAACAGGATGTGTCTGAAGATGTGTCACACACCACATGGCCAGATAAGGTTGTTACATGCTACATTGACATTTCCCAGTTAATGCATTTGTCTTGGTTGAAATCAAAGCTAAAGTTACAAAAGGCATCAAAAATGCTACATGTGAACACAGCACAAGTGGTGGAGGAGCATTTTTGTTTTTGGTTATTTATTTTGCCTTATATACATCTTATTACCATGGAAAGGATGTTCCTTATCATATATCCCAGGAAAATCCATTTTGATTTCATTTTTGTTTGTTTCATTGTGAGTCTCTAAAAGTGGTGTAAGTTTCAGACAACATTGTTCACAGTAGTGACCTGGGAGTCAGAAATGCTTCCAGGGGTCTTCCCCATGCTGTTCCCATGTCATTTGAGCACTGTTCCCATCGATTTCTGCAATTTTTCGTTCATCTGCAGACTGCCAGGGGGCGCTAGAAAAATGCTTGAGTTTCACACAGACTTACTTTGAGTTTGTTGCTCGGCTAGAGTACCCGAGCACTTCATTACTCGCCCATCACTTATAAAATACCTTATAATATTACATTTTGTTGCCCACCACAGCTCAAAGAAAGCTCCAAGATAGTATTACACAGGTTTATAAAACAATGTGAATCAGAAGGGGTTGTCCCAGACCTTATGGTCTATGAAAAACCAGCATAGGCAGTATTAGGCGCCAGGAAACTCATTCTACACAGGATAGATCCCAAGCCTTGTCCACCTCTGCAGTCTCCCATTCTGCTCCAGCCACAGTTGAAGCTGCTCAGCAAAGACATCGGTCTCAGCATCTTGCTCAGACTTGTGCTGTTCGCTTGGTTGCTGCTGGCCTCCCAGCCAAGTCTATGGTAACCAGTGAAAGGCAGTGGCAAACATGCTCTGGAGGCTAAGCCCAGAAATCACCCTACTGAGCATTCTCGTGTGGTGACCTCTCATTGGTGGTCAGTCGTCAGCTGCTCTGGTGATGCGGCTACTCCGGATTGGTCCATGAGCAAGGTCCTATCTGACTGGACATGACCTGAACCTATAAAAAGTCCTCCGAGGCACACGCCAGCTCGCTAATATCATTTGCGGTTGTTTATGTGGGTGGAGACTTTGCCATTCTGTCGGCTGTGTGAGTGCCTAGCATTCCTTAGAGAGGCAGGTTTTTCACTTGGCTTGGCATAGAGCCCGTCTTGGCCACGTGTGTGGTTAGCACGGGTCAGTTATGGGGCACAGTCTAACCCACGTGCTTTAACCCTTTTGGTTTCAACTGGGTACAGTACACACCTCATTTAGTACCACTTAGGCCTCTTTCACACATCAGTTTTTTGCCTTCAGGCGCGATCCGGCTTTTTTTTGTAAAACCGGATCTGGCAAAATGCAATGCCGGATCCGGTTTTTCCCCATTGACTTGCATTAGCACCGGATCGTGCCGGATGGCATTGCGTTTCATTCGTTTTTTGCCGGATCCGGCAACTTGTCTCATTCCGGCGTCTGGAAAAAACGGCTACTGTAACGTTTTTTGTCTCCGGCGAAAAAGCCGGAAGCGCCGGATCCGGCGCTTCCAGCTTTTTGCTACAATGAAAGCCTATGGGCGCCGGAATGCGCCGGATCCAGAAAAAGACGGATCCAGCCACCGGATCCGGTTTTTTTAAGTCTGCGCATGCTCAGATCCAATTGGCCAGCCGCCAGGAACAGAGACGGATCCAGCAAAAAAACGGATCCGTTTCTACAGTTCTCCAAAATTTATGCCGGATCCGTTTTTTCTAAAAAAAAGCCGGATCCTGCCTGACGGCAAAAAACTGATGTGTGAAAGTAGCCTAAGCGGCTATCTGACCTTGGTACTCATATTTTTGCACCACTCGGTGGACATCTGTATTAGTTAGTTTCATTTTTCTTTGCCACTCATTGGTTATCTGAGCTGGTATTCCTTTGCCAGTGCATACCTCTCTGAAATGCTATCAGTCTGGTATCTTGCGTTCAGACCACACTGTGTGGACTAAACACAAAGTGCTTTCTGGTGAATGCTCATCGCATGGCTTCATCATTGTTTACTAGCTGCAGGATAACATCTCTGCACAGTGGACCCTGGGTTGTGATCGCACTAAATTAAATAACTAATAACTTGCGATCTGCCAACCCTAACAGGTAGACTCATACACTATGCTGTATTAAAAAGGCCCCAAATGTCCCATGGTGACGTGTTAAATTTGGAAATTGCCATTTGTTATCCATTAATATTGTTAAAGAAAAGAGCGCAATAATTGTGCAAGCACAGTGTATTACCAAAATATACAAAAAGGCTTTAATAAAGACATGCCAAAAAGACAGATAGACAATTAAAGCCATCAATAACACAACATTCACAAAAGATGGTGAGTGGACATGTCGCTGCTCAGGGCAGAGCGGGCTCCTTACACCTCATGTTGGGCAGAGCGGGCTCCTTACACCTCACGTTGGGCAGAGTGGGCTCCTTACACCTCACGTTGAGCAGAGCGGGCTCCTTACACCTCACGTTGAGCAGAGCAGGCTCCTTACACCTCACGTTGAGCAGAGCAGGCTCCTTACACCTCACGTTGGGCAGAGCGGGCTCCTTACACCTCAAGTTGAGCAGAGCGGGCTCCTTACACCTCACGTTGAGCAGAGCAGGCTCCTTACACCTCACGTTGGGCAGAGCGGGCTCCTTACACCTCAAGTTGAGCAGAGCGGGCTCCTTACACCTCACGTTGAGCAGAGCAGGCTCCTTACACCTCACGTTGGGCAGAGCGGGCTCCTTACACCTCACGTTGGGCAGAGCGGGCTCCTTACACCTCACGTTGGGCAGAGCGGGCTCCTTACGCCTCACGTTGGGCAGAGCGGGCTCCTTATACCTCACAAGGGTAATTATGATTTTTGTAGTGAATCTTATATTGGGACTTTTGTGGTGACTGACTCTTGATCCTTGGGTTCTATACCTTTGCACACTTATGATACTAGAATCATATGTTTGATGGTGTTCACATGCATACTGTATCAAAATTGACTCTATCAAAGCGCATTGTGATTGTGATTCATTTAATTCCATCTTGTGCATTATTTCCCTCTTTGGTCCACATTTTATTGTATTACTGCCCTATGGTGTATTATTTGATATACTCTTTATGACACAAATTTTCCATAAATATTCTATCTAGTATTTTTTGGAGTCGCCCGCTCACCATCTTTTGTGAATGTTTTTTTATAGATGATTTTAATTGTTTTTAATTGTCCATCTGTCTTCAATAAAGCCTTTTTGTATATTTTGGTAATACACTGTGTGTGCACCTTTATTGCACTCTTTTATTTAACAATATTCCTGGTTCATTTTCTGGCTGTGTGGTACTTGCTGGTACGCAGGATGCAGTGACGAGCCGGAGACCGAGCAAGGGTTAAACTAGACTTTTATATATACATAAAGAGCAAAGAGAACAATGGTTTTTCCACGCAGGGAATCCAGACACAAATACACAAGTATCAAAATGCTAAACAGTACGAGGGGTGGTAACTATATGGCCACGCTAGGGCCGGCTACAGGTCCTTGGATTAACTATAAACGCAAATGAAATGTCACTTATCAATCTCTGACGTCCTGCAGGGAGATGTCTGATCGGTGTCTCAGCCGCCGGGTCCAGCCAAAGAAGAGTTGACGCAGGCTTCGGGCATTCTCACGCCCTGGTTCACCCTGGTTCAGGGGGAATGATACAGGCCCTAGGCCAGTTCCCCTCCACCAGAGTTGCCCCATCAGGTGGTGAGACAGAGGCAGCCGCGGGTCTGGATGTACAGGGCGCAGCCGCGGTCTGGAGCGGGGCAGTGGCTGCCGCGGGTCTCACCGTACAGGCCGCAGCCGTGTTGTGGAGCGGGGCAGTGGCGGCCGCGGGTCTAGCCATACAGACCGCAGCCGTGGTGTGGAGCCAGGCAGGGGCGGCCGCAGTGCCCACTCGGTCTCCTCCTCGTGCTGCTCGGCCCCGTCCTTTCTCCCGGTCAGGTGAGATTCTGTCTCCCTGGTCTTGAAGATGCTGACTCACACATATTGTCGGGCACTAAAACACTGTTAGGAAAGATTAACGCATTTTGATTTGCATCTTAGTCATGATCTCATGACTAAAACGCAACTCAAAAAGCATTGATCTTTCCTAACAGTGTGTTTGTGCCTAACAACATGTGTTGCCCATTTTAATAGCTTTTCAAGAAAAGTTATTTTTTTAGCCACCTCTGCCCATCGCTGGATCCTTAATTCCCTTTTTCTAACCTCGGTAAATGGCTCAAGAATAAGAAGTTGTCTTGTCAAATTCCGGACAGTGAAAGTAACTTTACAGATGGGTGCACTACCTGTTAAAGGCATTTCTTTTTTTGTTTTGCCACTTTCTGATACAAACATGCTTTCTTACTTCTGTGGTTATGGCGATGGCTATATGCTCCAGTCATTGACTGGTTTTCTGACCAGATCACCCACATCATCTAGTTCTCACAATTGCTTCAAAATTCCATCTTATCCACCTTCTCAGAAAGTATGCTCGTTATTCGCTGCCTCTAATATACAGAGAAACACAGGGTGGATTCAGCTAGCCAATTGCAACCTTTATAGCAAAATATGTTTTTTAATGAGTCATTTTCAAATAGAACATCACAAAAATGTGGTCCACTAGATTTACTGTTAGCACATAATAGCACAGTACACAGAGGTACAGCATTAAGGCTGTGTGCACACGTAGCGATTTTTAAGCGTTTTTGCCACGATTTTCGGCGCGAAAACGCTTAAAAATCGTGTACAGAACGCCCCCCATGCATTCCTATGGCATTCCGCACATGCTGTGCTATTGCTGCGCTTTTTTCCGCGGCGGAATCGCATCGCGGAAAAAAATCGCAGCATGCTCATTCTTTGTGCGGAATCGCAAAGAATTGCCGCGATTCCGCACCCATAGGAATGCATGAGAATCGCTTACTTCCCGCATGTGGCTATGCTCACCATGCGGGAAGTTAAGCGTCTCATGTGCGGTTGGTACCCACGGTGTGGAGGAGAGGAGACTGTCCTCCAGGCCCTGGGTACCATACCCCTGTAAAAAAAAGAATAAAAAATAAAAAATCGGGGTATATTTACCTTCAGACGTCCCGCGCTGCATTCCCGGCCTCAGCGTTCCCAGTAATGCCTTGCGGCAAGGACCTGTAATGACGTAGTCTCGCGTGACTCTAGCGGTCTCGCGAGATCGCTATAGCAACGCGAGACTACGTCATCACAGGTCTCGCAAGGCAACGCTGGGAACGCTGAGGCCCGGGAATGCAGCGCGGGACGCCGGAAGGTAAATATACCCCGATTTTTTATTTTTTTTTAGCATTTTAACATTCTATCTTTTACTATTGATGCCTCATAGGCGGCCTCAATAGTAAAAACCTGGTCACGCTTGTCAAACACTATGTTTGACAAGTGTGACCAACCTGTCAATCACTTTCCAAGCGATGCTTCAAATCGCTTGGAAAGTGCTTGAATATCGCAAGCGAAAATCGCGGCAAAATCGCGAACATAATCGCTGTAAAATCGCAGTGAAATCGCGCGGAAAAAAACGCGCGATTTCTGGGAAGGAGTCCGGTTTTTAGTAAGCGTTTTAAAACGCTACGTGTGCACATAGCCTAAAACCAACGCGCTCCGACTTGCGTCTTAAACATGGTACAATGATTAACTTTTAAAATGTTTTACTGTTACTTTTGAAAAATAGAATACGACATGTTTTTTTTTTGTGTTGCCAAATTCAGAGACTATAATCATTTTTTTTTCTTTTCCCACTAATGGATTCATGTTAGGGCTAGTGTTTTCTAAGAACCAGATGTCACTTTTTTTTTAATCATTTTGGCCTCTTTTCATTCTTTTGATCTATTTTTATTGCAACTGTTCTGAAAAATGAGAAATAACATTTCTTATTTTTTCCGGCATTTACGAGGCATTTAAATGTGATTATTTACATGTTAGATTATGTATCCACATATTTGATAGTGTTTATTTTATTACTGCATTTTACATCATGCTTGGAATAATCCAATAATTAATAATAATGATGCCTCGTTGGACTGCACCTCGAGAGATATGGGAGACAAAAACAACACCAACTCCAATGAGGCAATGGCGTAATATATATATATATATATGTATATATACGTATATGGAGTCATGTCATAGTTCCTGTTCTATGAGTAAATGTTGATGCATCTGAATATGTCATATCGTTCTACAGAATCGGACCATGTTGATGAAGATCTTCTATTGCAGATGATGACCTGCCACATCTTACCTCACGGTGAAAAATAAGAAGAACATGGAAATATCTGATGTAAGAACACAAATGATGTAGGGATATATGATAATTCCCATTGCAATCACATTTAGATCTTGAAAATAAGAATGGAAATTTTCAAAACAAAGTTTCTAATTTATTTTTATAGGAAATAAAATTTGTGTTCAGGTGAACATTGATCGTAATTTAATGAAGTTTAGATAGAAAATGCTCTTGATCAGAGGACATCTTTGTCGCATTCCATAAAGTGAGGAGATGGTGAGGACAAACATACAACTTTGCAAGATGAGCGCTCCATATACCACATAGTATTGACACTTGAACGTTACATCCACATGTTATGGAGGAATCAATTCTGTGAGAGTGATCAACGGTATCAGTTAGCATTTAGGCTTAGATATGACAGCTAAATCTTTAAAGAGAACATTGTAGAGATTCAAACCTTCTATCAGCAGTGAAGGGTACACAGAGGCATTTGGTTCTGGTGCAAAACAGTCTCGGGTTTAATTTCTCTCATAAACTTTGAAAGTAAACCTAGAAGCTTCACTTAGGCAAAAATAAAACATTCAATAACAAAAATAAACTCCTTTCTCAGGATAGGCATATTAAAATGATGTGGTGTAACTTTCACCGCAAGTGGTGTATTGTTATGGTCTGTGCACCATTAGAGCTCCCCTACCTCAGACACAATTGAGCAAATTCAGCTGCCTTTTCTAGGACCTGCAAGACCCCTACTGGAGCTATGGGATTGACTATTTCTACCCAAGCTCTTTTGGCCACTCTTTGAACCCTGGACCCAATATCTGGTCATTTACCAAAACCTCTCAGTAACCAATAATTACCAGACCTTCAATTCTCGGACTTACATCACCGAGGCCAGTCACTTCAGTGACACAAACCTGCCATTCATGACATTCCCATCTGATTTCCTGTAACATGAAGAACTCCAGTTCCTTTATCTTATTATATTAGTAATAAATCTTATTGACTTTCATATCTCTTATGTTAATATACTATTTTGCAGGTGAACAATCTGACTGATATTAAAGAGTTTGTACTCCTAGGTTTTCAAGGCAGTTCACAACTAAGAATTATACTCTTCTGTCTGCTTCTTGTAATATTCTGGGTCACAATATGTGGGAATCTCCTGATCATCACCCTGGTGTCCACCAGCAAGAACCTCCACACCCCAATGTACTTCTTCATCTCACAACTGTCCATCAGTGACATCTTATTGATCTCAGATATTGCCCCTAACATTCTCTACGTTTTAATGAATAATGGAGGAACCATTGCTTTTATTGGCTGCATGACCCAAATTTATTTCTTTAGTGCCACAGAATCATTTGAATGTCTTCTCCTCACAGTGATGTCTTATGACAGATATGTGGCCATCTGTAACCCACTCCGTTACTCCTCTATAATGACAAATGATAATTGCATGATATTGTCCATCACTTCTTGGTTGCTCAGTTTCTTTGCGTCACTCATTTACATTATAATAATATCCAGGTTAAAGTTCTGTGGCCCTAATGTTATTGACCATCTATTCTGTGATCTCGTTCCCTTACAAGACATTGCCTGTTCGGATACATTTCCTATAAAACTACAAATGTATTTATTAAGTATTCCCCTGCTGATTATTCCCAGCATAATAATTGTTGTTAGTTATGTGCAGATTGTCCGTGCCATCTTGCAGATTTCATCTAATGTCAGTAGACAGAAAGCCTTCTCCACCTGCAGCTCTCACCTCACTGTGGTCTCCATATTTTACACAACTCTTTTCAGTGTGTATATTCTCCCAACAAGTGAACAAGCATCAGCTATTAATAAAATCACATCCCTGCTATACACTGTATTTACCCCCTTGATTAATCCCATTATATATAGTTTTAGAAATAAAGAAATTAAAGATAGTCTTCGACTTCCCAAATGTTTTTTCAAATGGCAAGCACGGTTATAAAAAAATAAAATCATCTTTACATACAGACTCTGGCCGCTGTCACTTCTCTGCTGACTAATCTACTGATGTGTTCTATGACATCCACTTGCATTTGCCTGACCACTGCAGCCAATCTCAAATCACAATGGTTAGATGACCGAAGAACGGGGCTTAATATGAGGAACGAAAAGAACATTCATTGCTGAATCTATGGGGTTTAGAGCTGGTGAGTATACATTATTTTATTATTTGGTAATCATCCCATTGATTTTTTTGAAAATTCTACATAAAAGAGTTATGATCTTTGCCAAGCTCCAGGCAAATTGTTGGCATTTTCCAAGATTGATGTATCGTGACAATAAAGCTGTTATGACTTTTCATACTTCCATGTGAGCTCTTCAAAGCACAGCAGTTTAAACCAACTTGTAATGGAGCCATCCATTAAACATCCATAGAACTGCTGAAAAGTGCCCTGGCAAGGGGTCTACTGTGCATGCCCAGCAAGCATGCACCTAATATCCCAATTATAATAGTATGCAGAAATGAGAAAATATATTTGAGTCAAGTTGAATTCTCTTTGAAGTGTATTAAAAAATGTGAATACTTCTGTTCAGCTATCATTTTGCTGAATTGAGGAGGACCAAGAACTGGATAAAAAAGTTTTTGATATTCACCTCAATCTTCAAATATCCCACCACTGCTGCAGTTGACTCTGCAGTCCTTTGTTTCATCAGGGATGTTTTTATTTCCTATCCCCATGTGTTTTGATTCGGTCACCGAGGAGGATTACCGTGGAATAAGCAAGGCAACCAGATAACCAGAATCTTATATCAAGGAGTCATTGGAGAAGGTTCATATCAGACCGTCCTCTTCACCTTTAGGTGCCGGCCTTTTCTTTGTGGCTAAGAAAGATGGCTCATTAAGGCCATGTATTGACTATTGTCTCCTTAATAAAATCACTGTTAAATATCAGTATCCGTTACCCCTGATTTCTGATTTATTTTCCAGAGTGAAAGGTGCTAGTTGGTTTATCAAGCTTGACCTTAGGGGGGCGTATAATCTTATTCGCATCCAGCACGGTGATGAATGGAAGATGGCGTTTAATACTCCTGAGGGGCATTTTGAGTACCTGGTGATGCCTTTTGGGCTCACTAATGCCCCTTCCATCTTCCAATCTTTCATGAACGATATTTTCCGGGATATTGTGGATAAGTTTTTGATCGTTTATTTGGACGATATTTTGATTTTTTCCAATGATTGGGGTTCTCATGTGGAACATGTTTGGACTGTATTCTGGATTTTGAGAGAAAATGCTATGTATGTTAAGGGATTGAAATGTCTTTTTGGCGTACAAAAGATTTCGTTTTTGGGATTCATTTTGTCCCCGTCTGCTATTGAAATGGACCCGGCCAAGGTCCAGGCAATTTATGATTGGGTTCAGCCCACTTCCTTGAAGGCTCTCCAGAAATTTTTGGGTTTCTACCGTAAATTCATAAGTAATTTTTCTGCTATTGTTAAACCACTGACGAATTTGACCAAAAAGGGCCCTGATGTGGTGAATTGGTCCCCAGAGGCAGTCTCGGCATTTCAGGAGCTTAAGCGTAGATTTACTGCTGCTTCTGTCCTACGGCAACCTAATGTTTCACTCCCATTTCAAGTGGAGATAAATGCTTCTGAGATTGACGCAGGAGCCGTTTTGTCTCAAAGAGATACCGTAACCTCTAAGATGAATCACTGTGCCTTCTTTTCTCGAAAATTTTCCCCATCTGAATGTAATTATGATGTGGGGAATTGTTGGGTATGAAGTGGGCATTTGAAGAGTGGAGACATTGGTTAGAGGGAAACAGACATCAAGTTGTGGTCCTCACCGACCAAAAGAACTTGATCTATCTCGAATCAGCCAAGCGATTGAATCCTAGACAGGCTAGGTGGGCCTTGTTTTTCACGCGTTTTAATTTTGTGGTCTCCTTTCTTCCAGGCACTAAGAATATTAAGGCGGATGCCCTATCTAGGAGTTTCTTTGCGGATTCTCTTGATGTGACCCAGCCTACTACCATTCTAAATGAGGGTGTGGTTCTTTCCGCTATTTCACCCGATTTGAGACTTGACCTGGAAGAATTTCAGGAGGACAAACCTGAACGATGCCCTATGGGGAAATTATATGTCCCTGACCAGTGGAGGAGAAGATTAATGTCTGAAATTCATTGCTCAGCATTAGCTGGTCATCCTGGTATTTTTGGTACCAGAGATTTGGTGAGTCGGTCTTTTGGGTGGCCTGCTTTATGTCATGATTTCAGGAATTTTTTGCAGTCCTGTGGGACTTGTTCTCAGTCCAAATCCTGTTCTCGTTCTAGTGGTTTGTTAGTGCCCCTGCCAGTGCCCAGGAGGTCATGGACTCGTATCTCAATTGATTTTATTTCTGACCTCCTTGTCTCTCAGAGAATGACAGTTATCTGGGTGATCTGTGACAGATTTTCTAAGATGGTCCATCTGGTACCACTCCTGAAGTTGCCATCTTCTTCTGAGTTGGTGTCTTTGTTTTTACAACAGGTGGTTCGTTTGAACGGTATTCCTGAGAACATTGTGTCTGACAGAGGAGTCCGGTTTGATTCCAGATTTTGGAGAGCTTTTTGTTCTAAACTGGAAATTCAGTTGTCTTTCTCCTCTGCATTTCATCCTCAGACCAATAGACAAACTGAGAGAACAATCCTGACTTTGGAAACCTATTTGAGATGTTTTATATCTGCTGATCAAGATAACTTGGTCTCATTTTTGCCCTTGGCCGAATTTGCTCTAAATAATAGGGCTAGTTCTGCCACATTGATGTCTCCTTTTTTCTGCAACTTTGGGTTTCATCCTCGTTTTTCTTCAGTGCAGGTGGAGGCTTCGGCATGCCCAGGTGTGGATTCTGTGGTAGAGAGAATGCAGCAGATTTGTGATCAAGTAGTGGATAAGTTGTCTCATTCTCAGGAGAAGGTCCTGCGGTTTGCCAACCGGCATAGGACCACTGGTCCTGGGTTTAAAGTGTGTGACATGGTTTGGTTGTCCTCAAAAAATATTCCTATGAAAGTTGCATCTTCAAAATTCAAGCCAAGGTTCATTGGACCTTATAAGATTTTGGAAGTCCTTAATCCCGTTTCTTACTGTTTGGCCCTTCCAGGAACGTTTAAGATTCACAACGTTTTTCATAAATCTTTGTTAAAAAGGTTTGTGGAGCCAGTGGTTCCCATGGCTGTGCCCCCTGATCCTGTATTGGTTGAGGGTAATCTGGAGTATGAGGTAGAGAAGATATTGTATTCTCGTATGGCTAGATGGAGACTGCAGTACTTGGTCAAGTGGAAAGGTTATGGCCAGGAGGATAATTCTTGGGTCTCTGCTTCTGACATTCAGGATGGGCTTTTCATTGGGCCCATCCTGATCGGCCTGGTGGCTTGGGTGAGGGTTCGGTGACCCCTCCTCAAGGGGGGGTACTGTTTTGAACGCTCTTGATCTGACTTCTGAGTTGGGGCTCCCTCTGGTGGTTGTTGCAGGTAGTGGAGCGGGTAGATAAGCTATTTGTTTGCTGGAATCTTTTGCATTTGATATAGTTTTTGCCTTTCTCTGCTTCCTGCTGTGCTGTGTGGGTTCAGCATTATTCCCTGCTGGGATTTATGCTGGACCCCGCTCATATGTTCCAGCTTATGTCATTCTGCTCAGTGTTGTTAATCCCCTGTTATATTAGTATATTTTGCTTTGCTTCAAGTTCACACCAGAATGCTGATCTAGTGAGAGGTCGTGTGGCCTCAGTGTTTTTGTATATCAGATGTGTTGAATTTTTTAGGGTTTTTGCGTAATGGCAGACAGTATCTTTTCTGTCCTGTCCTATCTAGACAGTTTGGGCCCCATCGTTTGCTCACTCTATTTTCTATAAGAAAAACAAAGCCAGCTCACCAGTAATCACCGCAGACCTCAGAACTCCTTCTAGACTGACGTGAAGAGAGTATCAAAGAGAAAATTTGTTCCAGCTGCGTAAAATCATTTCTTCTTTATTTCATCAATTAAAATAGAATAGAATAACTCTCCATACATATGCCATAACCACGGGCACGGCTACGCGTCTCAATCAGAGCGATCTTTTTCAAAGCCATAAGGGAGTTCACCCCTTGAATTACTTATAAAGCAAGACTTCTCCAATGGCTTTGCAGTATGCGGTCACATGACACATCAAAAGATTCTTTGCTACTTAAAAACAGTAAAACATAGAAACACTTTAACATCAAAAATCAATACAATTGTCTTTTAAAAATAATGAAGCATGAGGTCATTACGTTTATTTAGACCATTAGGGAAGCGGGTATTAAGATGATATATCCAAAAAGCCTCTCTAGTTAGGAGACGTTGTTTGGAATCTCCTCCACGAAAAGGTTTATTAACCTGCTCTATGCCTTGCACTTGAAAACTAGCAGTACAACGAGCATGCTGTGTTATAAAGTGCTGAGATGCAGCCGATACACTGCAATTCATACTGTTTGTATTACCTATATCATACAAATGTTCTCTAATCCTCACTTTCATTTTTCTTGAAGTACAACCAACATAAGACAAATTGCAAATATTGCAGTCTATTTTATATATTATGTTGGAAGAATTACAATTAATATATTGTTTGATTTTGTTGTGTCATTAGCATTACAAAAAATCTTGGTATCATGTGCATGTTTGCAAGTCTTGCAAATAGTGGTTCTACATTAGTAAAATCCTGCACATGTAAGCCAAGTTTTATTGGCTTTTTTATTTAAGAAAAATAAACTGGGCGATAACTTATTGCCTAATGTAGGGCCCCTACATAAGGCAATAAATAATTGATGAAATAAAGAAGAAATGATTTTACGCAGCTGGAACAAATTTTCTCTTTGATTTTCTATTTTCTGCCTGTGTTTGTGCCTCATCTTGTCTCACTGGCAATATATGTTTGGGGGCTATCTATTCATTTGGGGTTCTACTCCGGGGCAGTTTAGCTTTCCCCTTTCTTGCTTTAGGCTTAGTTAACTCTTTGGCTGTGCCGAGGCGTCTAGGGCATCGTAGGCATGTCCCACGGCTAATGCTAGTTGTGTTGTTAGGTTTAGGGGTCTGCAATCCGCTAAGTTCCCAACCTTTCTGGTTTCCTGGTTGCTTAGCTAATTCCACGGTTATCCTCCTTGGTGACCTAAAGCAAGAAAGGGGAAAGCCACCATCAGCAACCTGTCTTCAACACGGTCAAGTCACAGTTGCCGTGAATCGGGACCGCATATTCCTTACCCTGCTCCTCCTTCCTCCCACCATGCTGAGTACCCTGAGACAACTGATCCCACACTCGGACACTCCGAAGAGTTGTTCAGTTTTCCATTTGGAGATTCATGCCTGTCGCCCGCTCCACTTAATGCGGGGCAAGATGATATTCCATGTAGCGATGCACAAATCTTTGAGCACCCACGGTCACAAGAGTTGGACGATGATGAGACACAATTGCCTTAAAGTCAGGAGGAGGCCCAGGGTGGGGAAGTGGAAGATGAGGTGGTGGATGATGTAGTAACTGACCCAACCTGTCAGTGGGACATGCACAGCGAGGACAGCAGCACACAGGTGGAGGTAGGCGTTGCACCACTTTAGGCAGGAAGAAGCTGAGTGGTGGCTGCAGACAGAAGGTGTACAACCGTTCCCCGTTAACACCAACCTGATGGAAGTTGCCAGTCCATCTGTTAGGTGTTCTCGAGTCTGGTTATTTTTTAAAGACTCTGCCAATAACCCCAAACAGGCCATTTGCAACACCTGTCATGCCAGCATCAGCAGGGGTAGCAAAACTACCAGCCTTACCACCACCAGCATGTGGCCTGTGGGGTGTTGGCTGCGTATTTACGCTTACGTTCCAATGACTGAGGTATGGACAACTGAAGGCTGCGCTGGGACAAGGATGTGGACGTGCTTGATGATGCTGGTATTTGACTGTGGGCAATAACAGGTGCAGGGCAGGAGGCATCTTCGCATGCACCGTGGACAGGGGAATGGCTTGCATGCACAACAGTGGAAGAAGCAGTGGTGTCACCCGCAGACACTGCTCCTGGAGTCTGGGGTTGGGTCCACAAAGTCGGGTGCTTTGCTGCCATGTGCCTGATCATACTGGTGGTGGTGCAAATGGCCTTTTTGTTATTATCGGCAGAGTATTTAAAAAAACAACCAGACTCGGGAAGACCTATCATTTGGACTAGCAACTTCAGTTGTGTCGATGTTATGGGGAATGGTTGAACACCTTCTGTCTGTAGCCACCATACTCTTTCTTCCTGCCTGTTGGGGTGCTATGCCTCCCTCCCCTTGTGTGCTGCTCTGCATGTCCTCCTTCCAGGTTGGGTCAGTTACTATATCATCCACTACATCGTCTTCCACTTCCACACCATTATCCTCCTCCTGACTTTCTGGGAATTGTGTCTCATCATCATCCAACACTTGTGACACTTTCCCACCGTCGCCTTTGTGTGACCATGGCTGCTCAAACATTTGGTCATCACTACGTTCGATCTCCTCTTGCCCCGCTTCAAGTGAACTGCACAAGAGGCCCGAATCTATAAATGGAAAAGTGAACAGCTCTTCGGAGTGTTCAAGTGTGCGATCAGTTGTGTTATGACACTAAGCATGGTAAGAGCATCAGGATGAGAAATATGCCATCCAGACTCACGGCTACTGAGAATTGACCGTGTGGAAGACATGGTGTTGTTGGTGGTGGCAAAGTGACTGGAAGCATTATCCGCTATCCAATCAACAACCTTTTGACATTGCTCTGGGTTCAATAGTGGTCTGCTGCGGTCCCCTAGTTTTTGGGACAGGAAGGTTTGGCAAGAAGATGTGGGTGTTTGTTGTAGCACAATTTCAGCTCGCCCATGTCCTCGGCCTCGGCCTGCACCATCACCATCACGTCCAGTTCCCCGTCCTTTGCCACACTCCTTGCCCATTTTAAATGGAGGACAATATTTTCCACATTCACTACAAATGGCTGAATTTGGAGCGAACTTATATGTGATCCGTGTGACGGAAAACCACAGTTTTAAATAGCTGTCCTGTAGGTAACTATTTTTAACAGCAAACTGGTGTGAAAAACTTCGCTATCACACTGCAGCAAAATTTAAAGGGCGGCCAGAAATGGCAGAATTTTGAGCGTAGGTATATGTGATTTCTTTGATGGACAAACTACAGTTTTAAATAGCTGGCCTGTAGGTAATTATTTTAACAGCAAACTGATGTCAATACCTTCCCTAACACACTCAATCAAAATTTAAATGGAGGCCAAATACAGCAGAATTTTGAGCGCAGCTATATGTAATCCCTGTGACAGGCAAATCACAGTTTTTAATAGCTGACCTGTAGATAACTATTTTTAACAGCAAACTGGTGTCAATAACATCACTAACTCACTGCAACAAAATTCAAATGGAGGCCAGAAATGGCAGAATTTTGAGCTCACTTGAATGTGATCCGTTTGACTTACAAACCATAGCTTTAAATAGATGGATTTTTAGTGCTGTAATATGTAAAACATCTGGCTTTATTCTTCAGTGCCAACAAGCAAATGGAACAGAAGAACGGTCTTCTCTGGATCGATTTTTAAGCAAATAATCAGGTTTAAGATCCAAAAAGATTATTCCTTGCCCCTGATACCTGAGGCTATCTCTAGAAATATCTGTAAATGCACTGCAGTCTGCCACATACACTGCCTACCTGCCTTGCACTGATATCTATGCAGCTGAATTAGTCCTCAGAAGGAGGTTAGTTGAGATGGATATGTGTAGAATATATTGTGGTTTACCAAAACTAATTAAGAACCAAGCAAATCTCTCCCTAGCTCAACAGCAGCTCTCCCTACACTGCCTGACTTCGGAGTAGACTGTGACGAGCTGGTGGCGCCATGTCTGATATAGACCTGATGATGCTGTGCGGCCAGCCAATCACTGTAATGCCACAACCAACATGGCTGCGGAATTACAGTGTGTGGCAGACAATCCCTGCATGTTCACTGGCTCTCTAAAGAGCACTAAACATGCAGGGCGGGGACCCGAGCTCCCGCCAAGCAACCCTGGAAATACTCGGCGAGCTCCGAGCATCTTGAGCAGTGAGATGCTCAGGCGAGTGCCGAGAAGCATGCTTGCTCATCACTATAGATAATATCACATAAATTTACCAGAGACCACAGAATATTGGATAAGTGAGACATGTAATCCAGCTCATTTTTTTATGCTTTTTTGGACTATTAGATACCACAGAAATGTATCACAGAACATGTGAAACTGTATGGCTGAGAAATTTTAGACTTCAATTTTTTTTACGTTTTCTTCAGTTTTACAGATCAAAGGAAATGTTCACCAGACTACATATTGTAATACTGTATAGGCGACACATTTAACCACACAACCCTGTTTTATATTTAAAAAAAATGCAGAACACAGAATAGTGTATGGGTGAGAAATTTAAACCAGGGAATTTTTGTAAACTATTTTTTAGAGTGTTATGTAAAACAAACAAGTCACATAATATTTAATGGATCAAAAATATTCAATTTTTTCACCCCCCCAAAAAAAAATTATATGCAGATAGATATTTGCCAATGGACTGAACAGCCCTAATCTCTGTCATCAGACTGGATTCTGTTACTCTCCCTGCCCCTGCGACTCTCCCTCCCTAAGCTAAATGCACATTGTATGTGATATCAACAGCAAAGCAAATGATTACACCTTAGAAGGACTGTTAGTACGATGGCTCAGCTTCAGCACCAGTTATGCTGTGCACACCGGCCTAGACAAGCACTCTATCGCTTCAATGCAAAGTTTCACAGAGCTGTACAATGGTGTCAGTGTTTCGAGCAGCGCCTGTTCTTTTAGAACCTCTGATAATGTCACACAGCCAGCAAATCACAGTAATGCCACAAGCAAGATGGCTACAGAGTTATGGTGATTAACAGGCAATCCCTGCATGCCAATTAGCTATTTAACAGGCGCCAAAAAATGAGGAATGGGGATTCAAGGTTAACCTAGAGCACTGCCCATTTCTCACTGAGTATCGAGTACCTACGAGCACTGTGATACTTGAGTGATAACCGAGTATCACTGAGCTCGTTCCCTATTAACGTTCCCTATTAACAGCATACAGTATATTACATTCCCAGCAAGGACAAAAGATGGTGCAAGTGGCAGAGTCTCAGTCCCCCCACTGGCTTGCCTTGGATTAGAACGTCTGTGACTCAAGGGTATCTATGTCCAACTACAACAACCAGCAGCACCCCGCTCTTGGTAGGCACCCACAGAGACAGGAAGCTGACCAAAACAGCAGGGTATGCGACTAGGTGACCAGATTGTCCCAATTTAGGTTATCTCAACAAATTTTTTGGTATCAGTGTTGGGCATTGGAACAGTTCTGTAATCTATGAGCTAAGACCGTGCTCCCTAGGCTAAAATCCAAATTAATGCCAAAAGTAGAGATGAGAAAATCAATTTGCTCCAAATTTCACAAGATAAGTTTGAATTCACAGAATTCAAATTGTTTGTGATTTGCTTCAGCCACAAATTTGCTTTATTCTTTTAAGGGGTAATAAAATCTGAAAAAATAGAAAGCTCATTGTGCAGTCCTGCTCTTAATTCCCTCCTCCATCTGGATTTGGTTTTATCTTCTGTCTTCACATTTTGGATAAGAGAAAAGTCAGAGAGAGTGAGCCAGGAGGGGACCGGACAGACAGCTGCAATGACTAGATTGACAAAAGGGTGGTAGGTATAATGTTGTAATTGGGCACTACTGTGTCTTTAAGGCTCTCTGTGTACTCTGCACCCCAACCCATGGGAGTACTGTACCTATAAGCCTATATGTGTTCTCTGCATCCCCACCTGTGGGAGTACTGCTCCTAAAAGCCTTTGTGTACTCTGCAGCCGTGTCTGTATGAGTAGTATGCCTAAAAAATAGTTATACTTTGCAACCATCTCTTTGCAAGTAGTGTGCCTAAAATATAATTCTACTCTGTAGCAATTTTTGCCATTTCTTGGCCTAAAAAATAATTTTACTCTACCTCTGTGTCTATATGAGTTGTGCGACTAAAAAATAATTCTACTCTGCAGCTAACTCTGTGCAAGCAGTGTTACTAAAAAACACTTCCAGAAATGGAGAATCAGATAAGGTCCGTGATGGTGCTGGTATAGCTGGTGGTGGTGGTGATGGTGGTGGTGGTGTAGTTACTGCAAGAAGAAGACATGGTCATTCTGTACCTGATATGTGGCCAAATACAACACCATCCTCTGGTGCACGCATGTGACAGGGTGTTCTGTGTCATTTTGTATGGCCAAATACCGCTACACAAATTTTGAGGCCAGAACATATTGAGGAGATGTTACATTGGATGGCTGAATGTGGCTCCAGTTCCTCAACATTATTTTCTACCACATCCACTCCAGAAACTGTAGAGTTGGCACCTACGGACCATGGTCATCTGACTTTCACCTCACCCCCTTGCAAATCAATCAAGCAGTCTGAGCCCCAGGTCATGCAGAAGTCACTTCTGCTTTTTAATGATTCTGTAATCTGTGGTTATGTGGACCATCCACCTGGCTCTGCCCCTAGTGTAAGATATTGAGTGTACTAATTCTCAACCACTTGTTTAGTCGGAGGATGAGTACGTAGGAGGGTTAGTACACATGGTCAACGGACCACCGCAGCACATCTCTGATGATAAAAAAAACACTTGTATCAACTGCTGTGTCTTTCTGCAGTGTGCAGACTGGCAAAGAAGGCAGGGGTGAAGACTGGGTGGAAGATGATGCCGGGGATGATGAGGTCCTAGACCCTACATGGAGCGAAGGCCATCCTAGAGATGTGCGCAGTTCAGGGGAGGAAGAGGTGTTCACGCTGCCGCAGCAGCACAGAAAAAGAGGTGGCTGGGTGCAAAAGCACAGCAATCAGCCATAATCAGTATGTCAGCTGCTATTTCCCATCACCTTGAGGAAATGAGAACACCAAAGCAAGCTCAAAGATGCTCGCTGACATGTCATTTCTTCAGGCAATGTGTTGACAACAAGAGATAGGTGGTTTGCACACTGTGCAGTCTGAGCCTGAAGAAAAGCATAAACAAAAATAAAACACTAAAAAGAAAAACATAACAAAAAAATAAATAGAGTTGGATTACTTCTCCATTGCCTCTTCTACCTACCTCAAGTACAGTGCATTGCCACATCAACCTCTACCTCTTCCACCTACTCCAACTTCTCCTCAACTTTGACCTCTTCCTCCTGGTTCAAGGTTAAAATTGTATTTTATATCTGCTCTGCTCAGCTTTGGGACAGGACTTACTGTAGCTGTACTCAGTATTAGGTTTTGTGTGTGTGCAGTTTTACAAAAAGACTCTGTGTATTCTGCACCCATGTCTGTAATAGTACTGTGCAAACCCAAAAGTTTTTCAAATCTTCATCCATGTCTGTAGAAGGCACGCACGTCACAACAAATTTTTCGACTGTTATGCTGCCGTTTCTGTGATAGTACTGAGTAAAAAACAAATTTAACCAATCTGCAACTGTGTTTATGGGAGTACTTTACCTAGAACACTTTAAAAAAGCATCAAATAAGGGACTTGTATGTGGCTGTCAAGTTCTTGCTTTTTGCCATCTTGTTGTGTTTCTTCTTGTTTAAGACTGGTAACATCTGATGGGAATGAGTGTTCACTGTTCACATGCATCTCTTCCACAGTCCATAACATGATAGCTTGTTTCCATGCATTTCTTTACCAGTTCATAATTTTACGGTGACCTGTAGCCAAAAATTAACCCCTTCCCGACATGCGCCGTACTAGTACTGCTCTGTGGGAATTGCGTTCCCGCAAACAGCACTACTAGTACAGTGCACTGTTTGCATGTCCTCACTCTGAGCTCTGAGGTGATTGGGTGTGGGTGTTAACTGTATGTGACAACTGACACCCAGAAGCAATGTCCACGATTGGTGCTAGCACCGATCGCAGGCATTTAACCCCTCTGATGCCACTGTCAGTAGTGACAGCAGCATAGAGGAGCATCGCGTAGGGAGGGGGCTCCCTGCATGGTTCCATCAGGATAACGCAATGCAATCGCATTGTTCTATTGTTCTCCATAGAGACACCCAGCCCCAAGATGGCCAAGGGGTCCTTCCGGGTCATGCAGTGCAGAGTGTCAGATCAGCGATCTGACACAATACAGTGATGTCCAATTTGGGACAATATAAAAAAGTAAAAAAAAAAATTATGGTATAAAGTGTAACATTTTTTTTTTTAAAGTCCCAAATAAAGAAAAAAAATATTTTTCCAGTAAATACATTTATGTAAATAAAAAATCAATAAAAGTACACATATTTGATATCACTACATTTGTAATGATTCGCTCTATAAAAATGTCCCAGTAGTTAACCCCTTCAGTGAACACCATAAAAAAATAAAAAACGAGGCAAAAACCAAAACCATAAAAAAATATAAGTGAGGTATTGCTGTAATCGTACTGACCATAAGGATAAAGCTGCCTTTCCAATTTTTCCACACATGGAACGGTATAAAACAAAAAAATAAAAAGCAATCTTGAATTGCTGGTTTTTATTCATTCTGTCACACAAAAATCAGAATAGAAAGCGACCAAAAAAGGTAATGGGCCCAAAAATGGTACCAATAAAAATGTCAACTTGTCCTGAAAAATACAAGTCATTACATAACTCTGTCGGCCGAAATATGAAAAAATTATAGCTCTCAAAGTATGGTGATTCCAAAACTAGTTTAAACAATGAAAAGGGTCATTTAGTGTGTGGCAACAGCCAAACATAAAAACCCGATAAAAATCTGGTATCTCAGTAATTGCACCGACCCGAAGAATAAAGTCACTTAATCACTTATACCACACTGGAACTGCGTACAAAATAAATAAAACCAACTCTTCACATGCTTTTGATTTTTTCATTCTGCCTCCCAAAGATCGCAGTAAGGCTTGATGCACATTTATCCTGCGCTCTGCGCTGAGTGATTACAACAGAGTTTCTGTGTAAATCTCTGAAATACATGATTCAGACAGAACCCCTGGCAGAAAATTCTCCATAATGAGGCAGATGGAGACACTGTGGACACGATAGGACCTGTGATCTGGTGTTGTCCATCTTTTTGGGAGTGCATAAAAGTGCCGTTGACCACAGTTTTGTGCACTTCTGAAAAGGACACTGCTGAACAGAGGCCAGACGGAGTCCAGAGTAAATCTGCTGCTTCTTTACAGTGAATGAATCATAGAATCATAGAGTTGGAAGGGACCTCCTGGGCCATCTGGTCCAACCCCCTGCTCAAAGCAGGATTCGCTAAATCATCCCAGACAGATGTCTGTCCGGCCTCTGTTTGAAGACTTCCATTGAAGGAGAACTCAACACTTCTCATAGCAGCCTGTTCTACTCATTGATCACTCTAACTGTCAAAAAGTTTTTTCTAATATCTAATCTGTCTCCTCCCATTCAGTTTCATCCCATTGCTTCTAGTCTTTCCTTGTGCAAATGAGAATAAAGATGATCCTTCTACAATGTGACAACCCTTTAGATATTTGGAGACAGCTATTAAGTCTCCTCTCAGTCTTCTCTTCTGCAAACTAAAAAAAAAAAAAAAAAAAAAAAAAAAAAAAAACCCTCATGTGTATAGATGGCTTCTGAGTTCTTTTGCGATAATTTCTCTTTGTTCTATTTAAATTTAAAATTTTATTTGCACTATTTGTGTCAGTTTCCCTTGTTTATAATGTCAACCTAGTTATGCAGTCCCCGCCTTGTGGTTTTTAATATATTTTTTTATAGATTTGTTTGCACTTAATGCAATACCTAATTGCAATTTTATATTTATAATTAATTTTACAATACTGTGCCTCCTTGGTCTAATGAAAAAGAAAGGAAAAGGGAAAGGGAAAAAAAAAAAAAAAATTATTTATGTATTTGCTTAAATATTGCTTGTGCTTTAGCTCTAAAAGAGTGTTATATATATGAAAATCCTGTATAGCCTCCTATCAGGTTTAGCTCCTTTTGCCCTTGGGAGCAATCACTTTCATACCTCTGTCTTAAACATTATCTCTGTTAGTTGCATTTTGAAGAATTTTTTGAAGAGTTTTTTTTTTTTTTTTTTCTTCTTTAATTAAGCCCGGGTAAGCGCTACTAATTCTACTAGTCTGACATGAAAGAATGACCCCGGCTGATAATAGTATCTTATTTCTCCTTTAACTCAGCTCCCATGCATATATTGCCTAGTCATAGAGATTAGTGAACAGTGCAAGAATGTTACTGCCACTCCTTCACAGTAAAAAGACTTATGTGTCAGGGGGATAATGTCCAGGAAGGATGGGAAATCTTGAAAAATGAAATTCTCAAAGCACAATTGTTAACAATTCCGAAAAAAGGGAAGAATAGGAAGCAATTAAGGATACCAGGATGGATGAACACAGAACTTAAGTGCATGCTAAAAAGGAAGAAAGAAATGTTTATAAAATGGAAAGAGGGAGGCATATCTAAAGAAGAATATAATGCTGTCTGCGGAACCTGCAGGGTACAAATCAGATTATCTAAAGCTGACAATGAATTGAGGCTTGCAAGAGATGTCAAAAGCAATAATAAAGGATTTTGGGGATATGTCAAAAGTAAAAGAAAAGTCAAAAATGCTATAGGATTTTTACAGGATAAAAATGATGAAATGGTACGACAGGATGTTGAGAAGGCCGAACTTTTACATTCCTATTTTGCATCTGTTTTCTCTCAGAAAGGAAATGTAACATCAACTGTTCTTCACTGTCCTATTAACAGAATAAAAGAATCCAGGATATCTATAAAAAGAAAGATAGTGAGGAAACACTTAGCTAACCTAAATGAATTCAGGTCTCCAGGTCCAGATGAATTACACCCAAATTTTTGAACCCCTCTCCATAATCTATGAAAATTCTTGGAGAACAGGAGAAGTCCCAGAAGACTCGAGAAGAGCAAATGTTGTTCCTATCTTCAAAAAGGGGAAGAAGGTGGACCCAGGCAATTATAGGCCGGTGAGTCTGACTTCTATACTAGGAAAGATCTTTGAACAAATTATTAAACAACATGTATGTCAATACCTGGATAAGAATGACGTGATTAAACAGAGTCAGTATGGGTTTGTAACTAACAAGTCATGTCAGACTAACTTAATTTCCTTCTATGATGGAATCACTGATTGGGTGGATCAAGGAAATGCTGTAGATATAGTATATCTTGACTTCAGCAAAGCATTTGACAAAGTATCTCATACAATCCTTATTGAAAAAATGACTAAGTATGGAATGGACAAGGCAACTGATAGGTGGATTCATAACTGGCTTAGTGATCGGAAGCAAAGAGTGGTCGTAAATGGCTGCACATCTAGTTGGAAGAAAGTCTAAAGTGGGGTACCACAGGGCTCTGTCCTGGGCCCTGTATTGTTCAACATCTTTATCAACGATTTAGATGAAGGAATTGAGGGTAAACTGATTAAATTTGCTGATGACACAAAGCTAGGAGGAATAGCTAATACTAGAGAAGAGAGAGAGAGGATTCAAAAAGATATAAATAAACTGGAGCAGTGGGCAACAACTAACAGAATGGTTTTTAACAGGGAAAAATGAAAAGTACTACATCTGGGCAATAAAAATGAAAAAAGCATATACAGAATGGGAGGAATAGGGCTAAGCAACAGCACATGTGAAAAAGACTTGGGTATACTAATAGATCACAGACTGAATATGAGTCAACAGTGTGATGCAGCAGCAAAAAAGGCAAATGCAATTCTAGGATGTATTAACAGAAGCATACAGTCTAGATCACGTGAAGTCATTATTTCCCTCTACTCCTCTTTGGTCAGACCTCATCTGGAATATTGTGTCCAATTTTAGGCACCACATTTTAAGAAAGACATCAACAAACTGGAGCAAGTTCAGAAAAGAGCGACCAGAATGGTGACCGGTCTGCAAACCCTGTCTTATGAGGAAAGGTTGCAGGATTTGGGAATGTTTAGTTTGCAGAAGTGATGAATCCAAAGGGAGTTTGTAGCTATATTCCGCGCTGCCGCTTTAGACAAATTCCAGGAGAATGCTGTATGATTGCAGTGGTTTTATTCTACGCGTTTCAGGGGTCTCATGCCCCCTTCATCAGGAAATACCACAAATACATACAGGTATCACAGACATAAATAGGTTTGTAAGGATGCTGGATTTCAAAAAAATGAGCGCCAACAAGTCAGATGATGCAGTGTCAAAGTTCAATGACACCACATGGTTAACAGGTAACCTAAGATATATTACAAAAGAATACATATTTTAAAAGATTTTTGGATTACATTTTCGTTTACAAAACAGATAATAAAGTCAAATTTACGATTTAAACAAAAAAAAAAAAAAAAAAAAAAAAGGGGAAGGGGGGAGTTTATTCCTGTTTAGAGGTGGATACCTTACAAGTGGACTATCGTATGGAAACAGCAAACCGCTTTTTTTTCATTGAAAGCATTGCAATCTTAATACAAAAAGGGGAAAAAAGTAAAAACATAATTTTAATTCATTACCAATAAAAAATATATAATTTTAGTTAAATTCTAAAAAATTAAATATAAATTATTTTTTAGTATAGAGGAAATGGGTTAAAAAATAATAAAGGATGCTAAAAGCAGCAACACACGAGAAGCTGCACAGCAGCCAGCGCTGCTCAGAATGAGAACGCAAACAGCATGGATTCATTACTTCACTAATACAAAGATCATGGGCAAATTTTAGATATAACATGAAGCACATAAAAAAGGGGGTTAATATCAGATGCAGCAACACACAGGACGCTGTGCAGGAGCCAACTACTGCTCAAAGAAAAAACGCATGACAACTATGTCATATTTTTTGGAGAACTTGGCCATTTGATGCATAAAGAGTTCATCTATATCTTCAGCTTGCACAGGTGGCCTGTAGTAAATGCCTACAATGGTGTCCTTTCCATTGTTCTGTCCTTGTATTCTTATTCAAACAGTTTCCACAGAACTCCCAGTCTCTGAAGCTTCAATCTCTGTGCAGATATACGCGTTTCTAATATACAATGCGACACCTCCTCCTCGTTTATCATGTCTGTTTCTTGCAAATAAGTTGTATCCTTCTAGTCTTGTATTCCAATCATGTGCATTGTCCCACCAAGTTTCAATGATTCCATTGACATCATATTTCTTTTCCTGCGTTAGTAGTTCCAATTCTCCTTGTTTGTTGCCCATGCTTTGTGCATTAGTATAGAAACATTTTAGTTTGTGATTGGTTTCTCTTTCTCCAATATTATCACTTGGGGCTTTCATCTATCACGTCACTCAGAGATTTAGATGGAAACCCCAAAGTAAGTGCTCAGCATAGAGCACCGGATAAATGTGATCCCAAATGTTATTTAAAATGTTACCAATAAAAGCTTTAACTCATTCCACAAAAAAAGCAAGTCCCCAATCAGATCTGTCATCTGCTAATGGAAACATAGGGGGCTTCCACATTACTGGTAGTACAAAGGATCTGGAAAAGCAAAATGGTTCCTCACCCACCAAAAGAAAATCAGCAAATTCTCTGCTCCCAATTTTAAATGCCCCGCCATTCTGAGCCCCAGTGTGTCTAAACCACATTTATTGCCCACATGTTTGGCATTTCTACAGTGATAAGAACCCACCTAATTTACAGGTACGTATCTCCAGAAGCATGAGCTAGGCATAATGTACTGTTCACTACAACGTGCTGGTCACTACAATGGCAGTTTGCAATTTTCTGTCATGGTTTACTGAGGCTTCAGGTTAGGCGGTGCAGAGGTTAATATGGGAAGCCTCTCTATGGATCCAGGGAGGGTTCTTATAGCCTCATGGAGGAACCGTCCCCTGTCGCTTATTCTCTTAGCTGAGTGTGCCTGACCCTGTTCCGTCTGTGCTTCATGCCTGTCTCTGTATGCTTGCTTGGTTTTTCATCCGGTCCCGTCACGGTTAACGACTCAGAATACACTTGTATTCTGACTTTGGACCTTTATGCCCGCTCTGTGTATGACCCCCTGGCTACGTATTGACCTCTCTGTGATTATCCCTCCTGTACCTTGCCGCCCGCTCTGTGTATGACCCCCGGCTATGAATTGACCTCTCTGTGATTATCCCTCCTGTACCTCGATGCCCGGCCTGTGTATGACCTCTTTGCCTGTCTGACTTGTCTGCCATTCACTCCTCTGTGCCACGGTATCATCAGTGTTACTGTCGGTGCTGCAGGGGTTTCTGTGGTAACCCCTCCCCTCTCCCTGACGCGCTGTCACACGCACGCAGGTCCTGTGAGCGCCCAGCTCTTCACTGTTGCTCCACCTCCCACAGGTCCTCGAGCTGGTCTGCTCATACCCACGCTAGACGCCAGACTCTCGCGGCTGCGGGTAAGAGTCCTTCACGTACACTTTGCCTGTGTACTTGTAACTTGCGGTGGCGGTGCTTCTGAACCGCCCTTGACATTATAAATGACCTGTACAGTTTTTCTCTGCAGTAGGAGATTGTTTGGTTATTTTCAGGCTAGTGTCATGGATCCTATGCAAGCACTGTCAGATCAAGTGAAACATTTGACCCAAATGTTCCAAAAAATGAATGTGGAACTTTGCTCTATGGCCCATACCCAGCAGCAGCTGGTAGATACAGTGCAGGGGGTCGTCGCTGCAGGGGCCCGCGGTCCTGAGAATAAAGATGTGTCCCTTAGGTCCCCTAAGTCTCCTGTTAAACTTCCTGATCCCTTCTCTGGGGATAAAAAAGAGTTCAGGGCTTTCAGGGAAGGATGTAAATTGTTTTTTCCCTATGACGCCGGTCTACTGGGGATGAATTTCAGAGGGTGGGGGTCATTATTTCCTTACTTCGGGGTGCCCCACAAGCCTGGGCATTTTCTCTTGCCTCCATGGCCCCAGAACAAATGACTGTGGATGCTTTCTTTGAGGCCCTGGGTCGTATTTATGACAAAGCAGACAGGGTTCGAATGGCTGAGGATATGGTGATGAATGCACGTCAGGGTCAGCACTCAGCGGAGTGGTTCTGCTCAGAGTTCCGCCGGTGGGCAACAGAGGTCTCCTGGGATGATGCCACTCTTCAGGGACTATTCCGTAGAGGCCTGTCAGAACGCCGGTGCCAGTTCCATGCCCGTGGAGATTGGCATCACCTCATTTAAAGAGAAAGAGAGAAAACGCCGTCGGGAGAAGCAGCTCTGTTTCTACTTTGTACGTAGAATCGGGACATTGGTTAAGGGTGTGATGAACAGCCCGCTCGCTGTTCACCACTACGATGACGAACGGGGGTCCCGCTGTCACCAAAACACGACGGACAGCGGCCCCTGTGTCACCACTATGTCACAGTCCCACCACTGACACGGGTGTATCAGCGGACGGAGGTACGCGACACACTGCTGGCACACGGCTATCACAGGCACAATGGGGGCTTATCTTAGTTATCCCACCACTGGCACCATGTGACCAAAAATATCCAGCAAGCTAATCTCGTTCTAACAATTTGCCACAGGGGGGTTATTTTGGGGGACCACCACTGCTATCAATCTTCTACAAACTGCGGGGATTTATGTATATCCCACTTTCTCAGTTCCACTTTGGAACTTGCAGCTCTCCGGCGCCCCCTTACCCTCAGGTCAGCCAGGGAACTGCACCTAGGATAATTAGTCGCCGGACAGGCTGCTAGTTGTGAACCGGCGGTTAGGCTACTGCAGTGAGGGAATTATCAATGCTGTGGCCGCAGCCCCTCATTCAGCAATATAAGACCCTTCTGGACTGCCAACTAGCCTCACAGCCGTAAACAATGCTGCCACCAGTCACGGTTTACTTAATTCACAGAGTTAATTAAGAGGGTCCGTGGCAAACCCCTTGAATTAGTAGCGATTATCTAAAAGAGGTGCTTAGTTCGTTTCTTAGAGCATAGAGACAGGCTAAATATTAAATCATTTATTCCCCGAAATAAGTAGGGCAGTGATTACAGATAAAAGTTACTATAAAGTTGAGACATTACATATGTACAGTTAAGTATAAAACAAACTGGATGAAAACAGAAAGAAATTACACTTACAGTTGCATATTCGATATCAGGCAGACCATGCGGCTGGAGGGAGAAGGCGGAGCCACACGTCTCCACTCATCTGGGTTCTGGTCAGCTCAAATCTCTGCTCCAACTAACTGGGATATCATAGGGAATAGCTATAGCTAGGGTCTGTGTGACATCACAGAATGGGCGGTCTGGGAGAGACCCACCTCCCTTACTCTCTAGGTAGAAATCTTACCAAAACTTATAATAGTCATAACTCTATGGGGAAAACTGGTATGAACTCACCGGTGGTATCATGTTTCCCAGCGTAACGAACCCATCAAGAAAACATCAAGAATGCCCGAGATATGCCAGTCCATTTGGGAGCAAATCATATCTCAGGTTCTGGTGATCCAAGAACTTTGCAAGAGGTACTGTAGGGAAGCTGGGACCGCTCCGATCACAAAAATATAATTATTTTGTCTCTGCCATGTATGGTTTTTGTGATGCGGTCCCTTAAAGTTTTACTCATTCACATGTCTTTAAACAAAGGAACAGCTGATGCACTTCGATGTGCAGGCAGGGGGAAGGGGGAGGAGACTTCGATAGAAAGCAGCCGGGTTCAGGTTTCACAGCTAGCATATAGAGACACTGGTGTGTGTGTAAAGAAGGGAGGGGGTTTGCGAGGGCTGCTGCGAAACTGACAGGCTAGTTTCTAATAAAATGGAGGATTTCTAGCATTCTAGAAACATCTTTCACAGAAAAAACCTCATACTTCTCAGACATTGTATATCACACCTCCCCCCATTAGATGGTGCTAAGGAGGCCGGGCCTGTCGGCCCGCATCTGTGCACACATCAGCAGGTTCGTCCTCGAAGGACAGCTCCTGTTTCTTGGTCCTGGAGGTGGGCCAGGACATGATTGTGTCCACCTCATGAACCGCTAACTCCGTCCTCCCAGATCGGTTGGTGAACACGGCCCAGAAGGGTTCCAGGGCTTCTACCAACTGCGACCGCTGGGATACGGTTAGCAAACGACTTATCTCCATGTCCTCAATGGACCCATTGACCTTGGCTTGGGCCAGCATGTCCAGGAGGGGATCTTCCTCACCATCCTCGGGCAGGTTGCAGACCGGTAGGACGCAAGCTTCACGTTCGTAGTGCGCCTTCATCATATTGACGTGAAAGGCCTTGCACCTACCCCGAGCATGGTCAAGCGTGACCACGTAGGTGACCAGGTTGAGCTGCTGGTGGACGATGTATGGGCCTTCCCAGGCTGCCTGAAGCTTATCCGTTGGTACAGTGACCCACCCACATCTTTTGACCCACCTTGTAGGTCCGCTCCTGGGCGTTCTGGTCGTACCAGTGCTTCTGGTCAGCCTGAGCCTGCGTCATGTTGTCATGCACCAATTTTGCCAAGGTCTGCATCTTGTCACGGAAGCGCATGACATAATCCACGATGGACACTTCTGTGGGGTTTGGCTCATCTTCCCAGGATTCTCTTATCAACCCAAGGGGTCCCTGGACTCGCCTGCCGCACAGGAGCTCGAAGGGGGAGAACCCGGTCTAGGCCTGCGGAACTTCTCTGTAAGCGAACAGCAGGTGTGGGAGGTACCGCTCCCAGTCGTGCCCTTGGGTCTCAACCAGCATTCTGAGCATCTGTTTGAGGGTACCATTGAAGCGTTCACACAAACCATTAGTCTGTGGGTGATACGCACTCGATACCAGGTGCTTCACCTGCATTTTCTCACAGAGAGCCTCCATTAGGCGAGACATGATCCCTTGATCGGTAAGCATCTCCATGGGAAATCCTACCCTTGAAAAGATGGTCACCAGTGCGTCAGCCACCTTATCTGCCCTGGTTGAAGACAGAGCTACTGCCTCTGGGTACCGGGTAGCGTAGTCTACCACGGTGAGAATGTATTGCTTTCCAGAGCTGCTGGGGACGGCCAGCGGGTCTACAATATCCACCGCGATTCTCTGGAAAGGCTCCTCTATCACTGGCAAAGGAATAAGGGGAGCCTTAAGAGCAGGCCCCGCCTTACCCACTTTTTGACAGGTGGCACAGGAGCAGCAGTAGTGTGTTACATCTGTCCCCATCTTTGGCCAATAGAAGTGTTGAGACAGTCGTGCCTTTGTTTTACTGATCCCCAAGTGTCCAGGGAGTGGAATCTCATGGGCAATCCGCAACAACTCAGTTCTGAAATGTAGGGGAACGACTAGCTGTCTTTCCCTCAACCACTCCTTTTGGGAATCTCCGGGTACTGTCTCCCGGTACAACTTTCCTCGTTTCCAGAACACCCTCTCCTTATCAGACTCGGAGGTGGGCGTCTTGGTGAGACCTCTCAATTTCTCCAGGCTGGCATCTGAGTGCAGAGCAGCTTGGAACTCCATGCTGGAGGCTGCCAGAAGTGACGTCAGGGTACCTTCCTTACTGGGACCCTCTGGAACCGGCTCTGGGTTCACCTCTGGTTCAGTCTCTCCTGTAGCAGAAGAGGGTCCAGAAGACAGTGCGCTACCTGCGATCTGGGCACTCTGACTGCGTGTGACAGCTGCTATGTATGCTGCCTCCCTGGGGATTTCTACAGACCCACCAATCGGCGCTGCCATGGGCCCTACCTCCCCATCCACCCCCAACACTTCAGGAGCAGTGGTACTTATTGGCCAGTTACCTTACTCGGTGGCACTGGTCAGCTGCATGGCATTACCTTCCTCATGGTCCCCATGCACTTCCCCATTTCCTTGAGCACCGTTGCTTGCTCCTGCCAGGGGTTCCTCAGCCGTCTCATTCCGCAGAGTGACGGGGCTGAGCGCTTCAGTACCTGTGGACACATCTACCGTTTCAAAGAAAGGGTTAACAGGTTCAGTCGGCACAGATACATCATCATTATCATCATTCCTAGGGAAAAAATGGTTATCAGATTGCTTTGGTACATGCACATCACCATCAGCATCATACCTGGGGAAAGAATGGTTGTTAGTTGCATCATTGCTCATCAAGGCATTAGCAGGTAACACATTCAGTTTCCCATCATCATCATCATCATAATCATCATCAGGGTTAATGTTATCCTTATTATCAGATTGGGGAAGGGTGTCAGGGACATAGAATGCAACCATCCGCCCCAAGTCAGTCCCCCAAAAAAATCAGTGGGCAAGTTTTCAGACACTCCCACCTCCCTCAACCCGCTCCCAGCACCCCAATCAAGAAAAACCCGGGCCACTGGCAAGGGACAACGGGTGCCTCCGATCCCAGTGACAGTCAGGGTTTTCCCCTCAACAAACTCTTCATGGGCCGCCAGTCCAGGACGGATGAGGGTTCGTTCAGCCCCGGTGTCCTTGAGGCCTGTAGCAAGATGAGCCCCCACCTGAACAGGTTGAACGTTGTCGTCAGCCCTCCCAACCACACCTCCCACCAAAAGAACAGAGGAGTTGGGCCCAGAGGCCTTGGCTGGGGGGTTCTTCGGCTTTTCCGGACAGGAGGAACGGAAGTGACCAGTCCGATTGCAGGTGAAACAAAGGCGACTGTCAGTAGCCGGCCTGCTGTTGGCAACAGGGACAGGGCCTCCAGAGGGACGGCTAGCTGGGGTACTTGGGTTGGTTGCAGGCTTACCCCCTCTCCAGCTGGTAGTGACTGGCCTCCGTGTCTCTGGCTTCCGGTTGGCCTCGTAGTTGTCGGCGATCTGCGTCACTTTGTCCGCGTTTGTTGGTTCACGGTCCAGGATGAATTATCGGACCTCAGCTGGGCAGAGATGCAGGAACTGGTCTTTGATCATCAGGTCCCATAGCTGCTCAAAGGTTTCAACGGACAGTCCTTGGATCCACTGGTCAAAGTGGGTCCTGAGTCTTACACCACATCACTATAGCTATCGTGTGGGCCATGTTGGAGGTGCCGGAACTTCTTTCGGTATAACTCAGGTGTCAGCTGGTATTTGGCAATCAGGGCCTTCTTTATGGCCTCATAGTCATCATCATGCGCTTGCGGAAGAGAAGCTAACGCTCCAGGACTTTGCCTTTTAGCCCTGGGGTCAAGTACTTGGCCCATTGGACCTTATCCAGCTGGTACTGTCGGCATGCTTTCTCAAAGGCTCGCAGAAACGTGTCCAAGTCCCCTTCGTTTTCCATCACGGGAAAATGCTCTGGCCGGGGTTTAGGACTCTGGACGCTGCTGGGCTCACTGCTTCGGGCTGTGGGGGCATTCCCACCCCGCTGGAGTACCTCCAGTTCATGGGCCCTCTGCGCCTGGCTCTCGGCTCTCTCAGCCTCAGCTTGGCGCTCGGCTCTCTCCGCCTCCCGCTCGGCTCGCTGCTCCGCTCTCTCCCGAGCTTGGTGGATCAGCTGCAGGCGTCCGTCACGGTCTTCAGCAGGGAGTGCGTCCAAGGCCGCTTGCAGGTAGGGGTCCAGCGTGCTCTGGTTGAATGTGGGGCCAGCGCTCAGGAGTGGAGCCTCTGCTCCAGCCCCATTGTTACTTGGGCCACACTCTGCGTCCGCTGGACCCTGGGTGTTGTCCAGCTGCACCAGAGCCGCGATCATTTGATCTCTGGTTCTGCTTGCGGCGTCAAACCCTCGGTACGTGCATACTGCAGCAAGGGCTTCCTTTTTTCTGCTGCTTATACCAAAGTTCTCCTTTTGCCGCCATGGTTGCCAAATAAAAGATAGGAAAGAAAAACGAAGAAATGGGAGGGGATACTTGCACGTACACAAAAATGTCTCAGGACAAATAACCACTGAGTCTGTTCTCCAAAACCTATGATGCAGGATTCCCACAGGACCGTGCAGGTTTTTAGTGAGAGGAATGATTGCTCAAACCAAATCACTAATGCTCTAGGATTATCCCACCGCTGCCACCAATATGTGACGAACAGCCCGCTCGCTGTTCGCCACTATGATGGCGAACGGGGGTCCCGCTGCCACCAAAACACGACGGACAGCGGCCCCTGTGTCACAACTATGTCACAATCCCACCACTGACACGGGTGTATCAGTGGACAGAGGGACGCGACACACTGCTGGCACACGGCTATCACAGGCACAGTGGGGGCTTATCTTAGTTATCCCACCACTGGCACCATGTGACCAAAAATATCCAGCAAGCTAATCTCGCTCTAACAATTTGCCGCAGCGGGTTATTTTGGGAGCCCACCACTGCTATCAATCTTCTACAAACTGCGAGGATTTATGTATATCCCACTTTCTCAGTTCCACTTTGGAACTCGCAGCTCTCCGGCGCCCCCTTACCCTCAGGTCAGCCAGGGAACTGCACCTAGGATAATTAGTCGCCGGACGGGCTGCTAGTTGTGGACCGGCGGTTAGGCTACTGCAGTAAGGGAATTATCAATGCTGTGGCCGCAGCCCCTCATTCAGCAATATAAGACCCTTCTGGACTGCCAACTAGCCTTATAGCCATGCACAATGCTGCCACCAGTCACGGTTTACTTAATTCACAGAGTTAATTAAGAGGGTCCGTGGCAAACCCCTCGAATTAGTAGCGATTATCTAAAAGAGGCGCTTAGTTCGTTTCTTAGAGCATAGAGGCAGACTAAATATTAAATCATTTATTCCCCGAAATAAGTAGGGCAATGATTACAGATAAAAAGTTACTATAAAGTTGAGACATTACATATGCACAGTTAAGTATAAAACAAAATGGATGAAAACAGAAAGAAATTACACTTACAGTTGCATATTCGATATCAGGCAGACCATGCGGCTGGAGGGAGAAGGCGGAGCCACACGTCTCCACTCATCTGGGTTCTGGTCAGCTCAAAACTCTGCTCCAACTAACTGGGATATCATAGGGAATAGCTATAGCTAGGGTCTGTGTGACATCACAGAATGGGCGGTCTGGGAGAGACCCACCTCCCTTACTCTCTAGGTAGAAATCTTACCAAAACTTATAATAGTCATAACTCTATGGGGAAAACTGGTATGAACTCACCGGTGGTATCATGTTTCCCAGCGTAACGAACCCATCAAGAAAACATCAAGAATGCCCGAGATATGCCAGTCCATTTGGGAGCCAATCATATCTCAGGTTCTGGTGATTCAAGAACTTTGCAAGAGGTACTGTAGGGAAGCTGGGACCGCTCCGATCACAAAAATATAATTGTTTTGTCTCTGCCATGTATGGTTTTCGCGATGCGGTCCCTTAAAGTTTTACTCATTCACCTGTCTTTAAACAAAGGAACAGCTGATGCACTCCGATGTGCAGGCAGGGGGAAGGGGGAGGAGAATTCGATAGGAAGCAGCTGGGTTCAGGTTTCAGACACTGGTGTGTGTGTAAAGAAGGGGGGGTTTGCGAGGGCTGCTGCGAAGCTGACAGGCTACTTTCTCATAAAATTGATGATTTCTAGCGTTCTAGAAACATCTTTTACAGAAAAAACCTCATACTTCTCAGACATTGTATATCACAAAGGGATTGTCCATCATGTCCGTCATCCTCTAAGGCGACGGGAAACTATTAGGTCTGGGTAGTGGTCGAGGAGGCTGCCCAGACCTTCAGGTACTTCTTTCCTCATGCACAAAAATCTTGCTTAAGGTTGAATTATTAGTAGACAATTGTCATTTTGTTTCTACAGCATTGGTGGACTGTGGTTCATCCCTCAATTTGGTCAGCTCCTGTATCGTCTCCCAACTCAAGATAGGGACAGTCAAGCTGGAGACCCCCTTGAAAATTGTGGCCATCGACTCTTCCCCCCTCACCCGTTCAGGGATTCTTTATGTTTCTGAAATTTTTGCTCTACGAATTGGTCCTTCTCATCAGGAAGAAAAGAAATGTTTTGTGATGGACAAATTGCCCGCAGGGCTGGTATTGGGCATGCCGTGGCTTCAACGGCACAATCAAGTAATTGATTGGGAAAAAAGGGAGATTGTCAGTTGGGGGTCCAATTGTATTGACTGTTGCTGTAAATCTGTTCTTTGTTCCAAAACAATTTAAGCGGGCACCATCAATGAATAGTACAAAAATATAACCTACTGGGATCACCAAATTTACATAGAGATACCATAGATTCTAAATAGATGAAAGGCTATGCAAAGAAAAAATTTAGGATCACCACACTAATAACTAGTAATTATGAAAAAATCATGAATTTTTATTGTACATCAGGTCATGAAACACTACACACAATAAAAACATTTAAAAACAAGGCAAGGGACTATAACAAACAAGAGGTCCCATAGTCCACAATATGTCCACCAACTGCCTGGACAGTATACAAATCACATATAAATTACTATTTGGTAGTAGTAGGCTGCTGGTTGTTCCATTTAGGTAAGACCATAGATTATGTAAAACAAAACCTGATACACAGTGGTTATAGTATACTCAGGTAGAGTGTAATATCATATCAAGCATAATACCTGAATAAATGACCACACAAAGAATATGTTTAATCCTAGTAGTCAGTGGCTCTAGCAGATCAAAAGTGGATAAAAAATCACTGCTCAAATTAGGGATAGGGCCACTCTCTGTTACTCCTGTTCTATTGGTTGAAGTCTTAAAGGGCTGTTTCCTCATATTGCCCTGATGAGACCATTTAAATACTCTGTGTCTATCCGAGTCTGTCCTATCACGTAGAAACTTACTCTTCTTCCCTCAAATTATATCTTTTTCAAAACGATCCAATTGGTCTCTAAGCTGATTTTTAAAAGGATCAACCAGGGTTTTCTTATCAAAAGACTCCAATTTTAATTCCCTGTCTTTAATTTCTTCTCTAATCTTAGAGAGAAAAAGACGGTCTTGTTCTATTAGCATGTCAATGATGATATAAGAACATTTTTTTAAACCAGTTTCCCAGACATTTTTAAACTCATGGTCCACTTCCCATGCCGGGAAGATTTGGACCCTGAGACCACGTGGAATTAGACCCAATCTCTTATACTCCTCCAAGCTCTTAGTATTCCACCAGGTTTTTGTCAATTTCTTGTGTAGATTAGTCAAATCAGAAGTCAAATTTTGGAAAGCAGAATCACCACTAGCCCCAGAAGCACTATAGGTAGCTGCTCCAAAAATCTCTTTAACCTGCTCCTGCCAAGCAGCTTCCCTAGCATTTAAATCCATAATATCCAACAGATGTGCCACCACTCGCTAGGAAACCTCACTAAAGATGAGGGCAAAATACCAAGTTCAAAAACAATTTAAGCGGGCACCATCAATGAATAGTACAAAAATATAACCTACTGGGATCACCAAATTTACATAGAGATACCATAGATTCTAAATAGATGAAAGGCTATGCAAAGAAAAAATTTAGGATCACCACACTAATAACTAGTAATTATGAAAAAATCATGAATTTTTATTGTACATCAGGTCATGAAACACTACACACAATAAAAACATTTAAAAACAAGGCAAGGGACTATAACAAACAAGAGGTCCCATAGTCCACAATATGTCCACCAACTGCCTGGACAGTATACAAATCACATATAAATTACTATTTGGTAGTAGTATGCTGCTGGTTGTTCCATTTAGGTAAGACCATAGATTATGTAAAACAAAACCTGATACACAGTGGTTATAGTATACTCAGGTAGAGTGTAATATCATATCAAGCATAATACCTGAATAAATGACCACACAAAGAATATGTTTAATCCAAGTAGTCAGTGGCTCTAGCAGATCAAAAGTGAAATACTGAGAGATGCACTAGCCCTGATTGAAGTATAACTATACATCACCATTTCCCTATCAGGGTAAGTATCAGAGTCCGGTCACCCAGTCATCCCAGTCAGCAGTCAGACAGGCAGCCCATCAGGTGGCATAAAGAAACCCACGCGTTCCGACACACAAGGTGTCTTCCTCAAGCGTGCTCTTCCGGGTATTACACCATGCGCCGAGACTCTGACTTCAACCGCTCTATTGCTGAGGGCTCCCAGCTGGTAATAATCTTCTCTTTATTTTCTAATGATTGCTGTATATAAATATCTGGTGTACACAGGGATGGGGTACACTCACCTTGAGGAAGACACCTTGTGTGTCGGAACGCGTGGGTTTCTTTATGCCACCTGATGGGCTGCCTGTCTGACTGCTGACTGGGATGACTGGGTGACCGGACTCTGATACTTACCCTGATAGGGAAATGGTGATGTATAGTTATACTTCAATCAGGGCTAGTGCATCTCTCAGTATTTCACTTTTGATCTGCTAGAGCCACTGACTACTAGGATTAAACATATTCTTTGTGTGGTCATTTATTCAGGTATTATGCTTGATATGATATTACACTCTACCTGAGTATACTATAACCACTGTGTATCAGGTTTTGTTTTACATAATCTATGGTCTTACCTAAATGGAACAACCAGCAGCATACTACTACCAAATAGTAATTTATATGTGATTTGTATACTGTCCAGGCAGTTGGTGGACATATTGTGGACTATGGGACCTCTTGTTTGTTATAGTCCCTTGCCTTGTTTTTAAATGTTTTTATTGTGTGTAGTGTTTCATGACCTGATGTACAATAAAAATTCATGATTTTTTCATAATTACTAGTTATTAGTGTGGTGATCCTAAATTTTTTCTTTGCATAGCCTTTCATCTATTTAAAATCTGTTCTTTGTGTGACACCCGTCTACTAGTCTTCTGCCAGTCTGGAGGGTATTCCGAAGTACCTTAAGGACTTTGAGGACGTGTTTTCTGAAAACGAGGCCGAGTCATTGCCACCACATAGACCATTTGATTGCACTATTGATTTGGTTCCTGGGGCCAAATTGCCCAAAGCCCGTTTGTTTAATTAGTCAGGCCCTGAGCGCCTAGCTATGAAAGAATACATAGCTGAAAGTCTCCGTAAAGGGCGTATAAGACCTTCAGTGTCCCCAGTTGCAGCGGGGTTCTTCTTTGTTAAAAAGACGGAAGGTAGCCTACGTCCCTGCCTCGATTTTCGAGAACTTAACAAAATTACCATCAGGAACACATACCCCTTACCCCTGATTCCAGATTTGTGTAAGCAGCTTTCAGGGGCTAAGTGGTTTTCCAAATTAGACCTCAGAGGAGCCTATAACCTGATAAAAATAAGGGAAGGAGATGAATGGAAGACAGCTTTTCTTACGTCAGAGGGATTGTTTGAAAATTTGGTAATGCTGTTTGGGCTTACTAATGCACCAGCTGTCTTCCAGAACTTCATTAATGTGGTGTTTGCGGATCTCATTGGCCGCTTTGTTGTTGTCTATTTAGATGATATTCTGATTTATTCTGCCAACAAGGATTCTCACTTATTGCATGTTAAAACTGTTTTGCAAAGCGTCAGAGGAAACCAGCTAGTCGCCAAGCTTGAAAAATGTACATTTTTTTGTCCAGGAACTAACATTTTTAAGGCTCATAATATCACCACAGGGGTTTCGAATGGATCCCAAGAAGGTACAAGTCATCATGGAGTGGGTCCAACCTCAGGACCTTAAAGGACTGCAACGCTTCTTGGGATTCACAAATTATTATCGCAGGTTCATCAAGGGCTTCTCGCAGATAGTTAAGCCCCTTACTGATCTCACGTGCAAAGCGACTGATGTTAGGAATTGGTCTTCGGCAGCTAAATGATCTTTACTTGTTCTAAAAAACCATTTCATGTCAGCTCCAGTTTTATTCAACCAGACCCATCTATGCCATTTATTGTGGAAGTTGATGCTTCGGAGGTGGGGGTGGGGGCTGTGTTGTCTCAGGGTTCTGCCACTCTGACTAACCTTAGGCCTTGTGCCTATTTCTCAAAAAAAATTTCTCCAGCAGAGAGAAATTATGATGTGGGGAATAGAGAGCTCCTGGCGATCAAATTAGCGTTTGAAGAGTGGAGGCATTTTTTGGAAGGGGCAGCTCACCCTATCACGGTCATCACTGACCACAAAAATTTAGAGTATATTAAAACTGCTAAAAGACTAACACCTAGGCAGGCCCGCTGGTCACTTTTTTCTCTAGATTCCAATTTTCTATTACTTTCCGTCCAGGGTCTAAAAACGTGAAGGCAGATGCGTTATCACGTAGTTTTGAGCCGATGTCCACCCCTGACCCACCCTCCTCCATTCTTCAACCCGGGGTGGTGATTGTGGAACTGTCATCGGAATTGGAGCGGGAGATTGTGGGGGCTCAATCTTTAGCTCCAAACTCCAAACCTGTACATAAATTGTTTGTTCCACAGCATCTGCGCACCAAACTCCTATGGGAATTCCATGACTCAAAAATTGGGTGCTCACCTGGGTATTACAGCCACATGCGAAGCAGTAAAGAGAGTTTTTTGGTGGCCATTAATATCTGCAGAGATCAAGAAATATGTTGCAGCGTGTTGGGTATGTGCCCGTTTCAAGAGCTCTCATTGCCGGCCGGGGAATTGGTACCCTTACCAATTCCGAGGAGACCATGGACTCATTTGTCCATGGACTTCATTACTAACCTTCCTCCATCCCGGGGAAACACTGTTGTTTGGGTAATTGTTGACAGATTCTCCAAATTAGCACACTTTGTACCTATGGCTAAGTTACCGTCAGCAGAAGTCCTGTCAAGACACTTCCTGTCCCAGATTGTTTGTCTTCATGGAGTGCCCATCAACATTGTGTCCGATAGGGGAGCGCAATTCGTAGCTAAGTTTTGGCAGGTTTTTTGCAAAAAGTTGGGGATATCTCTGTCTTTTTCCTCAGCTTATCACCCAGAAAGCAATGGACAGACGGAGCGCACAAACCAGTCGCTTGAACAGATTCTCCAGTGTTTGACTTCCACTTTACAGGATGACGGGTGCGATACCTTACCATTGGCGGAGTTCGCCTTCAACAATCGAATTAATCAATCTACTGGTAGGTCACCGTTTTTTATTAATTACGGATTAAACCCTCATTTCGGGGAATTTTCACGTCTGAATTCCAACTGTCCAGGGGCGGAGGACTTTATCAATCAGATTAGTGATCTGTGGTCTAAGGTTCATTTAAATATTTCCAGAGTACAAGGGAAATATAAATATTACGCAGATAATAAGAGGGACTCGGGTCAGGCGTTACAGTGCGGAGATAAGGTGTGGCTTTCCACACAAAACAGCCTAAGGCTACCTTCTGCGAAACTAGGGACGAAATTCATTGGCCCGTATGAGATAACTGAAGGTCTTTAGGTTTTCCAGCTATGTAGAACTGAACCTACTAGAAATCTGACTTTGCAACCTAAATAACTTTATAAATTTGCAAATGCTGTAGGTTTTTGTGAATCATTACAAGTGTATATACAGTTGAAATTAGAAGTTTGCATACATTATATAAAAATACACATATACGTGTTTTTTTCAATATCTGACATGAAATCAGAATAAACCAAAGCATGTGCACCTCTGGGACACAAAACCCATCTCCTTCCTGAGCAGCATGATGGCTGCACATTTCCATCTTGATTGTTCTTGTGTATAATTGTTTGTACAGATGAACGAGGCACATTCAGGTATCTTGAAATTGTACAAAAGGATGAGCCAGACTTGTGCAAGTGCACAATTCTCTTTCTGATATCTTACCTGTTTTTTTTAGCCTTTCCAGTGATGCTACACAAAGAAGCAGTGTGTTTCAGGTGTGCATTAAAATACATCCACAGGTGTGTCTCTAATCAAATCTGAAGCTTCCAAACACTTGATATCATCTTATATGCAGTGCCGAATTAGTTAAAAACACAATAATCTTAGTGTATGTAAACTTTTGACTTTGCAGTAATAAAAATGCCTTAAAACATTTTCACTCATTATTCTGCCATTTGGTAAATATTAATAATTATGGTAATCCTAACTGACCTAAAACAGGAAAGGTTTATTCTGATTTCATGTCAGATATTGAGAAAAACATGCAGATTTGTCTTTTTATATAGTGTATGGAAACTTCTGGTTTCGACTGTAGTATTAAGCATGTGGTCTAGTAGCATGTTATTGACTATAAAGTCATTTTCATATCATGTTGTCCTCTATAGAATTTTTAGAGTTAATCATTATGTTATAGTCTGGATACTTTGGAATAACTTCTAATAGTCTGATTGCTCAGTCAGCAGGTATTTTATTAATGGGCAGGTAATTGTCCATGATATACGCGAAGAACAGTCCACCAAGGAATCAGTGTGTAACCAATTTTGAAAATATTACTCATGTCTGTTTGGCTTTGTGAAATCTTGCCCACATGATGTAACGATTATTGTTAAGATTGTGCTTAGAACATAGAGTTTATTAGCCGCTGCATCACACCAGTTTTATTGATCTTCAAATTTGAAGACCACATAGGCATTAAGTCCACAAAAGGAAAAAAAAGATCATTATCATGCCTTTAGAGATGACCTATCCCCCTTTTATGAATTATCACTATAAAATTTTGTGCTAGCTGATAAAGTATTTTCCGTATGGGTTTTTTAATGTCTTCATTTCTCAAACTATAAATCATTGGGTTGACCAAAGGAGTAAACACAGTATACAGCAGTGATAGGATCTTACTCATGGTCAGTGTCCGGCCTTGGGATGGGAGAACATAGACACAGAATATAGTTCCATAGAATATGGCGACCACAGTGAGGTGGGAGCTACAGGTGGAGAAGGCTTTCTGTCTAACGGTACTGGATGGGATTCTTAAGACTGATACAACAATATAAGTGTAAGATATAACAATAATAGTGGCTGGAATTATAATGATTGGAACACATAGTAAAGAAACCTCCAAATTAACAAAGAAGGTGTCAGAACAGGCGAGTTCTAGTAAAGGAACAAGGTCACAGAAAAAATGGTCAATGATATTTGGCCCACAAAAATTGAGTTTCGCTGTTGTTACAATGTAAATCAAAACAAAAGAAAATGCAAACAACCAACACATGGTGGTCAATATCACACAATGTCCATTTGTCATAATATAAGTATAATGGAGGGGATTACAAATGGCCACATATCTGTCATAAGACATCACAGCGAGGAGAAAACATTCAAAAACTTCTGAAGCACAAAATACATACAACTGAGTGATACAGCCAATAAAAGTAAACGTCTCTCCATTATTCAGTAGGATGTGGAACATGTAGGGGACAATATCTGTGGGTAATACGATGTCACTGATGGACAGTTGTGAGATGAAGAAGTACATTGGAGTGTGGAGGTTCTTGCTGGTGGACACCAGGGTGATGATCAGGAGATTCCCACAGAATATCAGGCAATAAACCACAAGGAACAAGGAGAAGAGTGAAATTCTTAATCCTTGGCTGACCTGAAATCCTAAGAGATAGAACTCTAAGACACCTGTCTTGTTGGTCTCCTGCATGATGAGCAAATAAATAGTTTCATTATGTATTATAAAAAAAAAAAACTTTTATAATAAGACATAAAGCTTAGAGAACCCTCAATATACTGATGAACAAAAAGTAACAATATTTTGAACTTTTGAATTTCAAGTTCCATATCTCACCATCCGCTAATGCTTCGAATATGAGACTGGCATGAACACATTCAAAATCAACAAAAAATTGGAGTTTACATGAAAAAAAGTTAAGAAACATTATTTCCTGTATAATAACATGAATTATAATTTAAGTTAACCAACATTGAAATTTTATGTAAAAAAAATTGGACATTTCAGTGTAATTTATGATGGGCCATCTGTAAAGAAACAAGAAGAAAAAAGCATGCCCAGAAAATTGGGAACACCCTGACTCAGTAAAAAAACTAATGCTGTATTTATAAAATACACATGCAGCAAAGAACGCAGCAATAAATAAAAACAATTAAAAGCAAACTGTAAAACACAGTATAGTTATGCCCTGAAATAAAGGCAATAACAACCCAACAGCAATTCTCTCAAAGCGAAGGTCAATATGACAAGGCTCAAAAGACACAAAATAATGATGAGTGATACAAATGGACAAAACACAGGCAACATGATCAAAAACCATGCATGCTACTCTACTTATTCACAGCACCATATAGAAAATGGGATAAAAATGCTGAACCCACAATATCAAAAAAGTGTGAACCTAGTGGTATAAAAAATAAACTATGCCATTTAAAGATTACATGCAGAAAGGCATGAATGGTTCAGTGCAATATCAAGAAAATTATACTTAATGGTATAAAAAGTAAACTGAACCATTTGAAAAATCAAATAAGCTATAACTTGCACGCATGCCAAACCATTTTCGCAGAATAGCAAAAACAAGGAAGCTCAAAGCTCAGACCCAGTGATGTGAGGATGAATATATTTGATGGAAAGCCATTGAGACCATTTTCCCCTGAAGAAACCACAGTTGGTGCGGCGATACGTGTGGGGTGTTTACCCCCTTTAATCTCCCTTGCTTCAATGGCTTTCCATCCATCGTTTCTACATGTGTATTTGGTAAATAAAGCATTAGTTTTTTACTGAAACAGGGTGTTCCCAATTTTCTAGGCATGCTTTATTCTTCTTGATCTTTACAATTGTCTCTTCACATGCCAATGGAGAACCCCTCCTAGCACATGATAGCGGTGACTTCCATTTCTTTTCATCTATTTATGAAGGGTCATCCACACAATCTTGAAGGCACCAACTGTTGTACCTCTTTAAAATATTGTGAGCAGAGAATCCATAAATAGTTTTGAAAGCTGTTTTTAGAGCTAATTATACCAGTGAAATGTAACAAGAAGCGCGTAACAGTGTGTGGATGAATCATTGAATCCATAAACTTTTTTCAACTTTTTTGGGTAATTTTTATACAACACCAAAATGAAACAGAAAGCGAGTAAAGCTGCACAGATGAGTAACTGAAACCAGGCAAATTTCTCACTGCTTTTTTGTAGTCTTTTATATACCACCAAAATGTATTCAAGAATATGCATTATTTTATGGATGAGTAACATAATATGGAAAAAAATTGACAACTTGTTTTGAAGGTTATATACCAATGAAATGTACCCAAAAACATGTAGTATTCTATGGATAAGCAACATGATACCGAAACATTTTTAAATATTTAAAAAAATTTTTTTTGGAGGGTTAGATACCACCGAAAACTACCCAAGAGCAAATAAAACTCTACTGAAGAGCAATATAATACTGATACATTTTTAAACACTTTTTTAGGGTTATAGATCTCCAAAATCTTCCCAAGAATATGGAAAACTCTAGGAATGAGCACTATAAATCAGATACATTTTCAACATGTTTTTGGAGGTTTAGATACCACAGAAATGCACCCAAGAAGATGAAATACTGTACGCATGAGCAATATAATACCAATAAATTTTTGAACTCTTTTCTTGGAGGTTATATACTATCAAAATGTAAGGAAGAGCATGTAGTACTTTATGGATGAGCAATATAATACACATACATTTTTGAACAAATTTTGAAGAGTTATATACCACAAAAAAATTTTTCCCAAGAGCATGTAAAACTACAGATGAGAGGTACATTTTTAAAACAATTTTTTTAGAGGGTTGCATACCACTGAAATGCACCCAAGAAGATGTAATACTCTACAGGGGAGAAATATAATAGCAATACATTTTTAAACAATTTTTAGAAGGGTTAGATATCACATAAAATTTCACCAGACCATGGAATAGTATATGGGTGAGCAATAGAATACATTTAAATTTTTGAACAATGTTTTTAAGGCTTTATATCACCGAAATGTACAGTACACATGAAGATGTAATACTCTATGAATGAGCAATATAATACTTATAAATATTTATTTATTTTATGAAGGTTATATACCACCAAATTGTACTCAAGAATGCATAATACTATGTGGATGAGCGATATAATACCGACAAATTTTTTAACAAATTTTTTGAGATTTAGATACCACTGAAATATACTCAAGAAGATGTAACACTCTATGGATGAGCAATATAATAAAAATACATTTTTTTACATTTTTTTGAAGATCTAGATACCAATGAAAGAAGACGTAATGCTCTAAGGATGAGCAATATAATACCAATACATTTTTGATCAATTTTTGGAAGGGTTAGATACCAACTAAATATACCTCAGAACATGTTGTACTCTATGGATGAGTAAGTGAATCCAGATACATTATTGGAAAGGTCTTTTGGAGGGTTAAATAACACAGAAATTTACCCTAGACCCAGAAATTTGGTATGGCTGAGAAATTGAAAACAACACAATTTTTAATGCTGTTTTGGAGTGTTACATATCATAGAAATGAACCCCAGACCATGGAATACTGCATGGGTGTGAAATTTAACCCAGCAAATTGTTTTAACACTTTGTTTGAGTGTTATATATCACAAAAATGTACCCCAGACCATGGAAAACTGTATAGGTGAGTAATTTAATCAATAAAGAATAAACACTTTTTTGAGAATTATATAGTACCACACAGCATGTAATACTCGAAGGACAATACAATATATTAATTTTTTTCTCCCACAAAAAGAAAATATGAGGGAAATAGATTCTAATACGAACTGTCACAGAGCATTACAATGTTTTCAGTGTGATGAGCTGCGTGGTGCCTCTTCTGTTATAACCCCTGATGATGTCACACAGCCAACCAATCACAGTAATGCCACAATGCCAAGGTGGCTATGGCATTGAAGTTTATCACAGGCAATCCCTGCATGCTTATTGACTGTGTAACAGGCATCAAACTTGCAGGGTGATGACTTATGGATATGGGACGGACCCCCACTCCATCTTAAAACCACCATAACTACAGTAAACCTAGGCACTAGAATAAATACACAACACATTATTTTGGTTGTCAAAATGGCCACAGATTTATTTAAATCACAGGATTAAAACAATCACAGTAGGAGTCAGGTGAAGTACTAGTACATTGGGATTCACAAGTACTGTGATATCCCCAGCTGTCTGACATACAGAACCTGGCCAGACAGCCATAAGGGGGCAGCACGCACTGGTTTGCCATTCAAGCAGAGCCAGTAAACTTTCAGGGCACCAATGACCCTATTATCCTCACTCCTGTGCTTAACCACTGTCACTGTACCCGCCCTGATTGACGTTACCATTACAACAGCCTTGAGGCTGGCCACCAAAGCCGAGCCTCTTCACCACCATGAGGTTTTACATCCTCTATTAGTTAAAATGAGTCCACCTTAACTTGCCTGACTCCTAAACCGCCACCAGAGAGGCCATTTGACACCTTAAATGGACTTGACCCCCATCAACCATGCCTAACAAAGCCATCAACCATTTCTACATGCTATGGAAAGACTGTGCATACAAGTAAAAAATATAAATAAAATTCCAGAGCTCCGACAGATTAATTTTATCAATGCCATGCTACCAAGTTATGATTGATAATACGGTAACTACTGCACAATAACAGTTGCTAAACATCCTGCAATGAGGATCCCATAATGGGGAATGTGGAAAGTAAACCATAATTAAGGTCGTAGCCACAATGTGAATACCTGTATAATGACATCTGTCATGCCTCAGAAAATTATTATACCGCACGTATTGCAGCCAGCTCTAATAATTCACCAATTCACAGATTTTAGTTCTAGAAACCACCATTATTTACAGTAGCTGTGCAGTAAAATTTCTGAAACCCACTTACTATCACTACCCGAAAAGTGATGAACATATCAATAGAAAGATATTATAAATAGGGAGTAATTAAAAACTATACACAATATAACATCAACAAGTAGTAATTTAAATAAACCTAAAGCAGAAAAAGTCTACAAAGGCAATATTAATAACCCTGCCACGCCATTGCTAATTGTTTTTCATGCACTTGATAACATTAACTGTTGACCTCTCCAACTGGGTCAAAGGCATTGGGAATAGGCATAATGCCCTTCGTGCTAATGCACTTGATTACTTTACCCTTAGCCGCTCCCACTGGCTCAAGGGCACTGGGAGTAGGCATACTGCCCTTTGTGTTAATGCACTAGATTATACCCTTAGCCGCTCCCACCAGCTCAAGGGCATCGGTAATAGGCATATTGCCCTTCATGTTAATGCACTTGATTACTTTACCCTTAGTCACTCCCACTGACTCAAGGGCACACAGATTAGGTACATTGCGCTTCAGTTTCATGCACTAGATAACTGCATTGTCCAGACAACAACCTTGAAAGAAACATGGAAAGAATCATTGTTTGGTCAATATAAACAGTCAAAACCGTGCCTCATCATTCTCAAGTCATATGAAAAAAGAGAGCGGGTCCTTGAAGCTATAGATTGTATTAAAAAGCATGCCTACCTTGTTCTCTTCTCCCCTCCAGCCACAGTTCCTGGCTCAGAGGAGCCAATTTATTCTGTAGGCATGCAAAATATGATTGCCATGACCCCAGGGACTTTACCCTAACAGGGTCCTATAAAATATAAATGCTTCTGGAGACCAGGGTGCCATACCGTAATGGTCACCCCTACATACCAGGGGGCCATACACGAGATGGTAACCCTCCACACCAGGGGGCCATACCTGAGATGATTACCCCTCAAAACCAGGGTGCCATACCTGAAATGGTTACCCTTCCAAACCCAGAGGAGTCAGCGGCCAGTTTATTAACAAATAACATAAACATTTACAATAAGTATTAAATACACAATCTTATACGACCTGGGGGGGGTTCTTGGAGCCCCAAAAAATTCTGGCTAAATATTTGGCAGAAACACAAGAACTTAAAACTCCATGTTACCCTCAGCCGTAAACCACCAGCTCGAGGGCACCAAACATCCCATTCCGGGAAGTCCAACCACCAAAAGCTCCCGGGTAAAACCCCACCAGAGCCGTAACCAAAAGCCAGATACACCGAAACAATTTTTAACTGTCCGGAATTTTAACTTTCAATTCCTTTTCGCTGATTCAGCGTCAACTCCAAGATCCCCACCCCAGAGGTCCATACTTAATATGGTTACCCCTGCTGACCAATTTATAAATAACTTCAAGGACCCACTAAAAGGAAAACAAATAACTGTTTTGTTTTTTTTGTTTTTGTTTAAATTTTAGTTCATGTTCTTATTAAAATAAACATAAAATAAACATCAAAACATAAATAACATTAACACGCTGGGGGGAGTCCTTGAAGCTCCCAAATCTGGTGATTACCAAACATAAAATGTACCAACAATTACTCCCAGCCATTACCCCACTAGCTCAGGAGCACCATAACCACAAGGGTTCCAATGTTCACTAGAATTTCCTGGGGATCCAACAAATTCATGCCAAAACTCCCCTCCACCTTTCACCAGGTCCAGAACCATATTAACTTCCAAAAAGAGGAATCCATATCCCAATGGATCCCCCAGACCAATTTCTAACCAACTTCAAGGACCCACCCAGCCATGAGGCTCCAGGTAATCCACTCAGGCCTGTGCTATCCGCCATCTTAAGTAATATAAAATAAGCACTTGGTGGGTATACATCGATCCTTTTTTTTTTTTTTTTTTTTAATTATTATTAATGCCTTTATTAAAACAAACATACCATAAAACATCAAAGCATGAATAATATTAACACGCTGATAGGAGTCCTTGAAGCTCCCAAAAATCTGGTGATTACCAAACATAAAGTGAACATAAAATGTACCAACAATTACTCCCAGCCGTTACCCCACCAGCTCGCGAGCACCATAACCACAAGGGTTCCAATGTTCACTTGAACTTCCTGGGGATCCGACAAACCCTTGCCGAAACTCCCCTCCACCTTTCACCAGATCCAGAACCATGTTGAATTCCAAAAGGAGGAAACCATATCCCAATGGATCCCCCAGACCATATTTAACCAACTTCAAGGACCCCTCCAACCGCACAAAATGTGGGATAAGTGAGGGTGAAAACCACGCAGGTTTACAACCAAGGTATACAACAGGTTAATAATGGAAAATATCCCATCGTAAGGTCCAGGAATAGGCAGAGATGGGCAATGCTGTGTTAAATGCTGTAACAATAAATGAGAAGCCGCCTGCTCCTCTACAGCTGTTACAGACAGACTGTAATCACAAGCTGCGCATAAATGGTAAGAAATATGTAGGTCTAATATAAGCTGCCTGCAGCCATAGGTGTGTGAGCAGAAAACTGCAAGTTCTGTATCCCAGTCACTCTACTACATACAATTACAATAGACGAGAGACAGGGCTGAAAACTGGACCCATGAGGTGTCCTCCAGAGCAATGTGCAGCCTCACACTAGGAGTGCCCACTCACTGCCCGCCATGTGCTGAGTTATTAGTGCCCACTCACTGCCCGCCATGTGCTGAGTTATTAGTGCCCACTCACTGCCCGCCATCTGCTGAGTTATTACTGCCCACTCACTGCCCGCCATGTGCTGTGTTATTAGTGCCCACTCACTGCCCGCCATGTGCTGAGTTATTAGTGCCCACTCACTGCCCGCCATGTGCTGAGTTATTAGTGCCCACTCACTGCCCGCCATGTGCTGAGTTATTAGTGCCCACTCACTGCCCGCCATGTGCTGAGTTATTAGTGCCCACTCACTGCCCGCCATGTGCTGAGTTATTAGTGCCCACTCACTGCCCGCCATGTGCTGAGTTATTACTGCCCACTCACTGCCCGCCATGTGCTGAATTATTACTGCCCACTCACTGCCCGCCATGTGCTGAGTTATTAGTGCCCACTCACTGCCCGCCATGTGCTGAGTTATTAGTGCCCCCTCACTGCCCGCCATGTGCTGAGTTATTAGTGCCCACTCACTGCCCGCCATGTGTGGAGTTATTAGTGCCCACTCACTGCCCACCATGTGCGGAGTTATTAGTGCCCACTCACTTCCCGCCATGTGTGGAGTTATTAGTGCCCACTCACTGCCCGCCATGTGTGGAGTTATTAGTGCCCACTCACTGCCCGCCATGTGCTGAGTTATTACTGCCCACTCACTGCCCGCCATGTGCTGAGTTATTAGTGCCCACTCACTGCCCGCAATGTGCTGAGTTATTAGTGCCCACTCACTGCCCGCCATGTGTGGAGTTATTAGTGCCCACTCACTGCCCGCCATGTGCTGAGTTATTAGTGCCCACTCACTGCCCGCCATGTGCGGAGTTATTAGTGCCCACTCACTGCCCGCCATGTGCGGAGTTATTAGTGCCCACTCACTGCCCGCCATGTGCTGAGTTATTAGTGCCCACTCACTGCCCACCATGTGCTGAGTTATTAGTGCCCACTAACTGCCCGCCATGTGCTGAGTTATTAGTGGCCACTCACTGCCCGCCATGTGCTGAATTATTAGTGCCAACTCACTGCCCGCCATGTGCTGAGTTATTAGTGCCCACTCACTGCCCGCCATGTGCTGAGTTATTAGTGCCCACTCACTACCCACCATGTGCTGAGTTATTAGTGCCCACTCACTGCCCGCCATGTGCTGAGTTATTAGTGCCCCCTCACTGCCCGCCATGTGCTGAGTTATTACTGCCCACTCACTGCCCCCCATGTGCTGAGTTATTAGTGCCCACTCACTGCCCGCCATGTGCTGAGTTATTAGTGCCCACTCACTGCCCGCCATGTGCTGAGTTATTAGTGCCCACTCACTGCCCGCCATGTGTGGAGTTATTAGTGCCCACTCACTGCCCGCCATGTGCGGAGTTATTAGTGCCCTCTCACTGCCCGCCATGTCCTGAGTTATTACTGCCCCCTCACTTCCCGCCATGTGTGGAGTTATTAGTGCCCACTCACTGCCCGCCATTTGTGGAGTTATTAGTGCCCACTCACTGCCCGCCATGTGCTGAGTTATTACTGCCCACTCACTGCCCGCCATGTGCTGAGTTATTAGTGCCCACTCACTGCCCGCCATGTGCTGAGTTATTAGTGCCCACTCACTGCCCGCCATGTGTGGAGTTATTAGTGCCCACTCACTGCCCGCCATGTGCGGAGTTATTAGTGCCCACTCACTGCCCGCCATGTGCGGAGTTATTAGTGCCCACTCACTGCCCGCCATGTGCCGAGTTATTAGTGCCCACTCACTGCCCGCCATGTGCTGAGTTATTAGTGCCCACTCACTGCTCGCCATGTGCTGAGTTATTAGTGCCCACTCACTGCCCGCCATGTGCTGAGTTATTAGTGCCCACTCACTGCTCGCCATGTGCTGAGTTATTAGTGCCCACTCATTGCCTGCCATGTGCTGAGTTATTACTGCCCACTCACTGCCCGCCATGTGCTGAGTTATTACTGCCCACTCACTGCCCGCCATGTGCTGAGTTACTAGTGCCCACTCACTGCCCGCCATGTGCTGAGTTATTAGTGCCCACTCACTGCCCGCCATGTACTGAGTTATTAGTGCCCACTCACTGCCCGCCATGTGCTGAGTTATTAGTGCCCACTCACTGCCCGCCATGTGCTGAGTTATTAGTGCCCACTCAGTGCCCGCCATGTGTGGAGTTATTAGTGCCCACTCACTGCCCGCCATGTGCTGAGTTATTAGTGCCCACTCACTGCCCGCCATGTGCTGAGTTATTAGTGCCCACTCACTGCCCGCCATGTGTGGAGTTATTAGTGCCCACTCACTGCCCACCAAGTGCTGAGTTATTACTGCCCACTCACTTCCCGCCATGTGTTGAGTTATTAGTGCCCACTCACTGCCCGCCATGTGTGGAGTTATTAGTGCCCACTCACTGCCCGCCATGTGCTGAGTTATTACTGCCCACTCACTGCCCGCCATGTGCTGAGTTATTAGTGCCCACTCACTGCCCGCCATGTGCTGAGTTATTAGTGCCCACTCACTGCCCGCCATGTGTGGAGTTATTAGTGCCCACTCACTGCCCGCCATGTGCTGAGTTATTAGTGCCCACTCACTGCCCGCCATGTGCGGAGTTATTAGTGCCCACTCACTGCCCGCCATGTGCGGAGTTATTAGTGCCCACTCACTGCCCGCCATGTGCTGAGTTATTAGTGCCCACTCACTGCCCACCATGTGCGGAGTTATTAGTGCCCCCTCACTGCCCGCCATGTGCGGAGTTATTAGTGCCCACTCACTGCCCGCCATGTGCTGAGTTATTAGTGCCCACTCACTGCTCGCCATGTGCTGAGTTATTAGTGCCCACTCACTGCCCGCCATGTGCTGAGTTATTAGTGCCCAGTCACTGCTCGCCATGTGCTGAGTTATTAGTGCCCACTCAGTGCCCGCCATGTGCTGAGTTATTAGTGCCCACTCACTGCCTGCCATGTGCTGAGTTATTACTGCCCACTCACTGCCTGCCATGTGCTGAGTTATTAGTGCCCACTCACTGCCCGCCATGTGCTGAGTTATTAGTTCCCACTCATTGCCCGCAATGTGCTGAGTTATTAGTGCCCACTCACTGCCCGCCATGTGCTGAGTTATTAGTGCCCACTCAGTGCCCGCCATGTGCGGAGTTATTAGTGCCCACTCACTGTCCGCCATGTGCTGAGTTATTAGTGCCCACTCACTGCCCGCCATGTGCTGAGTTATTAGTGCCCACTCACTGCCCGCCATGTGTGGAGTTATTAGTGCCCACTCACTGCCCGCCATGTGCTGAGTTATTAGTGCCCACTCACTGCCCGCCATGTGCGGAGTTATTAGTGCCCACTCACTGCCCGCCATGTGCGGAGTTATTAGTGCCCACTCACTGCCCGCCATGTGCTGAGTTATTAGTGCCCACTCACTGCCCACCATGTGCGGAGTTATTAGTGCCCCCTCACTGCCCGCCATGTGCGGAGTTATTAGTGCCCACTCACTGCCCGCCATGTGCTGAGTTATTAGTGCCCACTCACTGCTCGCCATGTGCTGAGTTATTAGTGCCCACTCACTGCCCGCCATGTGCTGAGTTATTAGTGCCCAGTCACTGCTCGCCATGTGCTGAGTTATTAGTGCCCACTCAGTGCCCGCCATGTGCTGAGTTATTAGTGCCCACTCACTGCCTGCCATGTGCTGAGTTATTACTGCCCACTCACTGCCTGCCATGTGCTGAGTTATTAGTGCCCACTCACTGCCCGCCATGTGCTGAGTTATTAGTTCCCACTCATTGCCCGCAATGTGCTGAGTTATTAGTGCCCACTCACTGCCCGCCATGTGCTGAGTTATTAGTGCCCACTCACTGCCCGCCATGTGCGGAGTTATTAGTGCCCACTCACTGTCCGCCATGTGCGGAGTTATTAGTGCCCACTCACTGCCCGCCATGTGCGGAGTTATTAGTGCCCCCTCACTGCCCGCCATGTGCGGAGTTATTAGTGCCCACTCACTGCCCGCCATGTGCGGAGTTATTTTTCCCACTCACTGCTCGCCATGTGCTGAGTTATTAGTGCCCACTCACTGCCCGCCATGTGCTGAGTTATTAGTGCCCACTCACTGCTCGCCATGTGCTGAGTTAATAGTGCCCACTCAGTGCCCGCCATGTGCTGAGTTATTAGTGCCCACTCACTGCCCGCCATGTGCTGAGTTATTAGTGCCCACTCACTGCCCGCCATGTGCTGAGTAATTAGTGCCCACTCACTGCCCGCCATGTGCTGAGTTATTAGTGCCCACTCACTGCCCGCCATGTGCTGAGTTATTAGTGCCCACTCACTGCCCGCCATGTGCTGAGTTATTAGTGCCCACTCACTGCCCGCCATGTGCGGAGTTATTAGTGCCCACTCAGTGCCCGCCATGTGTGGAGTTATTAGTGCCCACTCACTACCCGCCATGTGCTGAGTTATTAGTGCCCACTCACTGCCCGCCATGTGCTGAGTTATAAGTGCCCACTCACTGCCCGCCATGTGCGGAGTTATTAGTGCCCACTCAGTGCCCGCCATGTGTGGAGTTATTAGTGCCCACTCACCGCCCGCCATGTGCTGAGTTATTACTGCCCACTCACTGCCTGCCATGTGCTGAGTTATTAGTGCCCACTCACTGCCCGCCATATGCTGAGTTATTAGTGCCCACTCACTGCCCGCCATGTGCTGAGTTATTAGTGCCCACTCACTGCCCGCCATGTGTGGAGTTATTAGTGCCCACTCACTGCCCGCCATGTGTGGAGTTATTAGTGCCCACTCACTGCCCGCCATGTGCTGAGTTATTACTGCCCACTCACTGCCCGCCATGTGCTGAGTTATTAGTGCCCACTCACTGCCCGCCATGTGCTGAGTTATTAGTGCCCACTCACTGCCCGCCATGTGTGGAGTTATTAGTGCCCACTCACTGCCCGCCATGTGCTGAGTTATTAGTGCCCACTCACTGCCCGCCATGTGCGGAGTTATTAGTGCCCACTCACTGCCCGCCATGTGCGGAGTTATTAGTGCCCACTCACTGCCCACCATGTGCGGAGTTATTAGTGCCCACTCACTGCCCGCCATGTGCGGAGTTATTAGTGCCCACTCACTGCCCGCCATGTGCTGAGTTATTAGTGCCCACTCACTGCCCACCATGTGCGGAGTTATTAGTGCCCCCTCACTGCCCGCCATGTGCGTAGTTATTAGTGCCCACTCACTGCCCGCCATGTGCTGAGTTATTAGTGCCCACTCACTGCTCGCCATGTGCTGAGTTATTAGTGCCCACTCACTGCCCGCCATGTGCGGAGTTATTAGTGCCCACTCAGTGCCCGCCATGTGTGGAGTTATTAGTGCCCACTCACTGCCCGCCATGTGCTGAGTTATTAGTGCCCCCTCACTGCCCGCCATGTGCTGAGTTATTAGTGCCCACTCACTGCCCGCCATGTGCGGAGTTATTAGTGCCCACTCAGTGCCCGCCATGTGTGGAGTTATTAGTGCCCACTCACCGCCCGCCATGTGCTGAGTTATTACTGCCCACTCACTGCCTGCCATGTGCTGAGTTATTAGTGCCCACTCACTGCCCGCCATGTGCTGAGTTATTAGTGCCCACTCACTGCCCGCCATGTGCTGAGTTATTAGTGCCCACTCACTGCCCGCCATGTGCTGAGTTATTAGTGCCCACTCACTGCCCGCCATGTGCGGAGTTATTAGTGCCCACTCAGTGCCCGCCATGTGTGGAGTTATTAGTGCCCACTCACTGCCCGCCATGTGTGGAGTTATTAGTGCCCACTCACTGCCCGCCATGTGCTGAGTTATTAGTGCCCACTCACTGCCCGCCATGTGCTGAGTTATTAGTGCCCACTCACTGCCCGCCATGTGTGGAGTTATTAGTGCCCACTCACCGCCCGCCATGTGCTGAGTTATTAGTGCCCACTCACTGCCCGCCATGTGCTGAGTTATTAGTGCCCACTCATTGCCCGCCAGGTGCTGAGTTATTAGTGCCCACTCACTGCCCGCCATGTGCTGAGTTATTAGTGCCCACTCACTGCCCGCCAAGTGCTGAGTTACTCCCCGATTATTTATTTTACACATGATAAAACATAATCCATTCAGGCCTGTTCTATCCACCATCTTAGGTAATATGAAATAAGCTCTTGGTGGGTATACTCTGATCATGCAGTATACGAGGGGGAGGACTAACAGCAGCAATAGCTACAGAAATCAAGCACTAAGCTGGAAGTCATGTCCATATTATATGTACAGCCAGGAAAATGACCTGGAGACACAGGATGTCTGTACCCAGCATGATCCGTATATAGCAGAGTGAGGAGTGATATCATGTATACAGGCCTGTGGTACAGGTGAAGTATACAGCACAGGAATAGAGCCTTTACACATACACCACATATATAGTGAGTAACCTGGTTACACAGGATCTGCACACACAGCCTCGCAGTATGTAACAGAGATGAGGCCACATACAGATCATCAGACTCCATAACTGGGAAGGGGGGATAATCCGCACACAGCAGGGTCAGTATACAGTGCACTGACATGAAGTGCAGCCTCCCATCATACATATACCATCCCCCGACTGCTCCTCTCACCAGTGTCTCTAATACATGGGACTGCCCAGCTCCACCATAGTAATGGCAGACACTGTGTCCCTGCTCTGTCCTATCATACATAAACCCAGAACTCATGGAGACTCTGTATAATACAGCAGTAATGTGGTAGATCAGAAATGTCTGCAGGGAGGTCACACAAAAGCTGCCTCTGCAATAAGTGAGGGAACATGGCAGCTACATGAATTGCTGAGGTAATCTTGATCCCAGATATGATGTAGTCGCTGATACTACACAAGTACACACTACACAATGTCTGAGGTGAATGCAGAGTAGTATATCAAACATGTCTGCAGGGAGGTCACACGGAAGCTCACAGTCTGTGAGGAAAATGCAGCAGGCACATGAGGGACATGGCAGCTGCATGAATTGCTGAGGTAATATTGGTCCCATACATAATGTAGGAGCTGATACTACACTAGTACATGATGTCTGAGGTGAATGTGCTCCTATCATCTGTAATGTGAGGTGATAACCCCAGTATTATCCTCCCTGACACTGCAGACATGCTTCCTCCTGTTCATCCTGTGCAAGAAAGAGGGAGAGACACAGATTTCCTGCTCTATATAATCCCACCCTCCTCACAGTGACCCCCAGGCACAGACATACTGGGTTTCTTAGGCTACTTTCACACTTCAGGTTTTCGGTGTCAGGCGCGATCCGGCGTCGTGCCGGAACGCCGGATCCGGCAAATGTTTAGTAAAACCGGATGTGACGGATCCGGTTTTCTGCCGGATCCGTCTTGTTCTTGACAGACAATACCGGATCCGTCTCATCCGGTTCATCCGTTTTTCTATCCGTTTTTCGACGGATTACGCCGGATCCGGTTTTTAAAATTGACCCTTGTGGCCTTCCGAACGGGATTGGCTACTGGAAAACTATATATAGCATGTTCCTACAGCCCTTCTTTGACAGGTTGTAGAGGAGAAAGTGCAGGTTGGAGAGAAGAGCAAGTTACTGGCGAAGATGGATGTTGTCATTGGAAATATTTTGAAGAATTTGGCGGATTTTATAGCGGAGGCGAATCGTTTGAGGGTGATTGTTCTGGAGAAGGAGAGAGCGAGACAGCAGCGCATCAGGCATCGTAGACGACGTTTGTGGATCCACCCCATCACAGCCAAGAGAATGACGCGTGGGGTCTATTCTACACTCTGCATGGACCTTCGACGAAACCCGGATAAATTTTTTGGATATGTTAGGATGAAAATGGAGAATTTTGATTACTTGGTGGAGCGCATTGCACACCTCATAAGAAAAGCGGACACCTATTGCCGCTTCTCTGTTTCACCCACAGAGCGTCTGATGGTGACTTTAAGGTAAGCCACATTTATTGGATGTGATCGCATCAGAGCACACTTTCACTGCAATCTTGTTGGTGGTAGTTTGTATCTCCAAGTGTTATAGCTGAGTTTTGGTATGTAATGCTGTGATTTAAAACTAATTGATTGTTTTTTAATTCCCCACAGATTTCTTGCAACTGGAGAATCCCTTTCGTCACTGCATTTCCAGTACAGACTCGGGATTTCCACCATATCTGGAATAGTGAAATACACATGCCGTGCACTGTGGGACTCCTTAGCTGAAGAGTTTTTACCAGAGCCCACAACAGAGAGGTGGATTGAAATTGCTGACAAGTTTCAACAGATATGTCAGTTTCCCAACTGCTTGGGCGCTGTGGACGGGAAACATATCCGCATTGTAAAGCCAGCTGGATCGGGATCAGAATATTTCAATTACAAGAAATATTTTTCAATTGTCCTCATGGCCATCGCTGACGCGGAATACAAATTTATTGCGGTTGATATTGGGGCCTATGGCCGCTCCAATGACTCTCAAGTTTTCAAACTGTCTGCCATGGGGCGTAAACTGTATGGAAACACCTTCCAGTTCCCACCACCTAGACCACTGCCGCAAACATCTGGTCCACCTATGCCATTTGTCTGTGTAGGGGATGAAGCCTTCCAGCTGTCAGAACACCTTTTGAAACCGTACTCTAGCAGAGGATTGACAAGACCAAAACGCATTTTTAATTACCGCCTCACAAGAGCAAGAAGAATGGTTGAATGTACCTTTGGTATTCTGACAGCCAAATGGCGGGTCCTATTGACTGCGATCAACCTCAAGACAGAAACTGTGGACGAGGTGATCAAAGCGTGCGTGGTACTCCACAATTTTGTTATCTGCAAGGAACCCATTTCCATTGAGGACACCTCTGAAGAAACCACCTTGCAAGATTACCATGACATTACCACTAGAAGTTCTGTGACGGTTTCAGTAATGAGGGACAATTTTGCACTATACTTTATGTCACCTCAAGGCAGAGTACACTGGCAGGATGACAGAGTGTGAAAGATTTGTGCCCAACCAAACTTGTGTACCTTCTGTACCAACAGTATATACCTTTGCCAACCAAAGTTGGCTATCTTGTCATGGTCTTACTATTTTTAGCTTTAGGCCACAGGTGTGTACCTGGTTGTGTTTTATGCAAAGTATTTCACCTTTTAACAAAAGTTGTGTACATTGTTAGGAAATCACCAACAATAAACACAACTTTTTAGGTGAAATACTTTGCTTCAAACACAACCAGGAACACAACTGTGGCAAAAAGCTAAAATTTACCCACAGTTATATACCTAGTTTTGAATACCATTTCACCTTTTAAATACCCTGTATTTAACCTTTTTCGCCGCAGAAAGAAATGACAACCAGTGTAAAATAATTTAACTTTTATTGAAAAATGTTTTTTTTAGTAAACTTTTTTAAAATTTTAATAAACTTGTTTAATAAAGCTTTGAAACTATAAAACTGAAACCATAAAACTGGTCATTTTTATTTAAATACACACATTATAAATCTGTGTAGTGTGTGGTGGAAATACTGCTGTAGGGGCTGCGGGACACTTCGACACTGGGAGTGTGGAGAGAGGACTGGGATCGTGGTGGGGAAGGAACAGTTAGAGGTGAAGGTGTGGAAAAAACTACAGAATGGTTGGACATGTGGGAAGCAGAAGAGGTGGTGGGTGGTGGAGTGGAGGGTTGGGCAGGGACTGTAGGAGCAGATGATGTTGATGGCAAGTTGTATGGGGAAGGAGTTTGGTACGGGGCAGGTTGCTGGAAGTGGGGAGATGTCTGGTACGGGGCAGGTTGCTGGAAGTGGGGAGATGTCTGGTACGGGGCAGGTTGCTGGAAGTGGGGAGATGTCTGGTACTGGGGAGGTTGCTGGTACTGGGGAGTTTGCAGGTACTGGGGAGGTTGCTGGTACTGGGGAGGTTTCTGGTACTGGGGAGGTTGCTGGTACTGGGGAGGTTGCTGGTGCTGTGGAGCTTGATGGTGCTGGGGAGGTGGATGGTGCTGGGGAGGTGGATGGTGCTGGGGAGGTGGATGGTATGTAATAGGAGGGGGAGGATGGAAAGTGGCTGGAGGGGGTGTAGATGTAATAGGAGGGGGAGGATGGAAAGTGGCTGGAGGGGGTGTAGATGTAATAGGAGGGGGAGGATGGAAAGTGGCTGGAGGGGGTGCAGGTGGAGGAACTACTGTGGTGGGAGGAGGAGGTTGGGAGGTAACTTGCTGGAGAGCAGCGTGGCATGAATGCATTACATGCATCTGCTGGGCAGGAGAGAGCGTTTCCATGCGCTCCACAACAGACCTGAAAAAGGTGTGGTTTGGCGAAGATCTTGCTTCTGAATGCATGGTTTGCAGAAGTGTCTTCACCTCCAGAATGCTGGAGTTGATCTGCTGATAGCCTGCGGAGATTTGCTCTGACAAGACTTTTAGACAGTTCTGGAAAGATGCATTCAGATGCAAGAACTCTGGCGCATAAGTCTTTTCCTGACCCCTCTGCCGCTGCCGCCCAGTACCCGCAGGTGTACTAGAGGTGGCAGGGGCAGAAGGGTGGGGTAAAGGGAAAGCGATCTCCTCACCAGCAGCTTCATGTAATGTAGGCGGCCACGATGCTCCTGTGCTGGTGGATGGGACTGATGGGTCGAATGTGTGGGAAGGCTGGGAAGGTGCAGATGTACCGGGGTGGTCGAAGTCTCCCTCGGTGCCGGTCTCCTCAGGGATCGCCTCAGAAGGGTCCAATCGTGCAGGCTCCCGAGTGCTGCTCACCGTGCTGTGGAATAAAGAGAAAAAAAAAACAATTAAAATAGTGACATGGTATGGCCCTGGCTGAAAAAAAAAAGTTACATCTAAACATTTTTTTGTCACATGTGGTGTGTAATATTTACCTTCTGGTGAGCATTGTCTCTCCGAGGAACGACAGGGCTCGTGCGTACTTGTACTTGCTCCTGCGTCCTCCAGATCCACTCGGGGCCCGCATCTCTTTATTGAACTCCTTGAAACGATCCCTCACAGACCGCCACCGCTTCACAATTCTCTCCCCTGAAACGAGAAAGGACAAAGTAGTTAGTATACAACATCAGTGTTTCCCAAACTCCAGTCCTCATGGTCCCCAGGGGTCATGTTTTCAGGATTTCCAAAGTAAATAGAAATCCTGAACACATGATCCGTGGGGACCACGAGGACTGGAGTTCGGGAAACACAGGTTTAAATCAAGCAACCGGTACTGTATATACTTACGCTCTTTAATCTGGGCCCGAGCTTCGAGGTCCTCCCAGCGGTCCACAAGGAGCGAACAGATTTCCTCCCAGAGTCGTCGGGTAACGATCAGGTCAGCGTGGCGTCGGTCAGCCATATTCCAGAGCGGCTCCCTTTCTCTGACGAGATCGATGAGGCGGTCGACATCAATCCCTCCATCCTCACCGTCAGAGTCGGGAGCACGCTGTGAAGGCTGTTAAAGAAAAAGACAAAAATAACATAATTAGCCTCCACAAAAGAAATGAAATAAAAAGTGCAAAAAAAACAAAGCAAAAATATTTATACTTACACGCTGGTGACCGCCGCGTTGCTGCCGCCGACGACCCTGGGAGGCACTGCGAGGACCTCTTGGCCGAGCACCAGATTGGGAAGACTAGAGAAGAAAACAAAAAATGTTATGTCTTTGGATGTAGGCATTTGTTTGCTGTGTGTGGTCTGCAGAACATTGTTTTCTATGTGTTGTGTGTAGTGTGATGTTGTGTTTCTGCGTTTGATGCAAAAAACTTACCAATTGTGAGCCCACTCCAAGTGTCTGTCCACCCCTTCCTTCTTCTTCTGGGAGCTCCTCTTCATCTTGTGATTCCTGTTTTGAAATAAAAGGCAATGAATACACATATATTACAGAGATGATGGATTTTGGAAATAAAAACTTACCGTCAAACGCTGACGATGCGAGGGAGGGCTCCCAGAAGATGTGCTGTCTTCCTCATGGCCAGACTCCATGGCTGTGGGTGGTGTTTCTGCTGCTGCCATTGCTGCTGCTGCTGCTGCATCTATTGGGCGGCTGTTGAATAAAGAGAAACAAAGGGCCAATGAATATCTTGATATTCCATAGCCCTAGTTTGGAGGAATGGGGGATTTGATAATTACCGTCTCTCATCTGCTGCTGGACTCCCCTCCCGTTGTTCAGCATGCTGCTCCATTTGGGGTGGTGCTGATGGTGCTGCTGCTGCAGATGTCTGCTGCCTTCTCCTGCTCCTGGTTCTTGGCTTGGGTGGCATGTTGGGTGTGGCTGAGGGTCCCATTGTCTTGCTTTTATATATGTCCTGTGGGCAGAGCTACTGAGCATGCTCAGACCAAAAAAACCGGATCCGGCGCATTGCGGCGCTCATAGGCTTTCATTGTATGAAAAAGCCGGACACGCCGGATCCGGCGTGTCCGGCTTTTTCGACGGATACAAAAAACGTTACAGTCACCGTTTTTTCCAGACGCCGGATCGCGTCACATTGCCGGATCCGGCGAAAATCGGATGAAACGCATGGCCATCCGGCTCGATCCGGCTCTAATGCAAGTCAATGGGGGGGAAACCGGATCCGGCATTGCATTTCGACGGATCCGGTTTTAGTCAAAAGCGCCGGATCGCGCCTGA